>NC_136467.1:122299154-123716154 GCF_902686455.1 Sciurus vulgaris | reverse complement strand
CTGGAATATTAAAGTATTTAAAAAAACTTTTGGTACCAGGGATTGAACTGATGCTTAACCACTGAGCCATATCCCAGGCCTTTTCATTTTTTATTTTAAGACAGGGTCTCACTAAATTGCTTAGAGTCTTACTAAGTTGTTTGAACTTTTGATCCTCCTTTCTCAGCCTCCCAAGTCACTGGGACTACAGGCAGGCACCACTGCACCCAGCTAAAATGTTTTAAAGTCTATATGTTGTTTTAGAGACCATTTAATATGAAGGTTAGGTGTTATGCAAGGTAAATTTTTTTTGGGGGGGGGGTACTGGGAATTGAACCCAAGGGTGCTTAATCACTTAGTCACATCCCGTCTTTTTCAATATTTTATTTAGAGACAGGGTCTCACTGAGTTGCTCAGGGCCCAAGTTACTGAGACTGGATTTGAACTTGCAATCCTCCTGCCTCAGCCTCCAGAGCCACTGAGCCTGGCATGCAACATAAATGTCAAAGAATAATTCTAAAATAATTGAGTACAAAATCCACAAATTAGGGCCTGGGGAGATAGCTGAGTCGGTAGAATGCTTGCCTTGTAAGCACAAAGCCCTGGGTTCGATCCCCAGCACCCAAAAAAAAAAAAAAAAAACCCACAAATTAGTGAAAAATAATGTAGTAAGAACAAAGGCAAGATGAAGACAATGAACAAACAGAAAATAAAGATGGTAAATAAAAGTCTAAATGTAACATCAATCACAGTAAACAGAAATGGATTTAAACCATAAGTTAAAAGGCAGAGTTAATCCAACTGAATTTTTTGAAATATTTTTACTTGTAGATGAACATGATACCTTCATTTTGTTTGTTTATTTTTATGTGGTGCCAAGGATCAAACCCAGTGCCTCACACATGCTAGGCAAGCACTCTACCACTGAGCTACAACCCCAGCCCAATCCAACTGAATTTTTTAAAAAAATTAGCTATGTTATTTACAAAAGATACTTAACATGTGAAAACATAAAAATATTTTTTAAATGGAAACAAATTAACAGGCAATTAAGCAAATAAAGCTGACAGAGCTATCTTCATATCAAACATAATAGACATGAAAACAAAAAACTATTAAGGCTATAAAGGATCTTAAAACAATAAAACCTAACAATTCTACACTTTTTTTTTAAATACTGGGGACTAAACTCAGGAGTGTTTTACCACTGATCTACACCCCCAATTCTTTCTATTTTTTATTTTGAGACAGTCTAAGTTGCTGAGACTGGCCTTGACCCTGTGATTCTTCTGCCTCAGACTCCCAAGTCACTGGCATTACAGGCATGGGTCACTGTGCCTGGCTAAACTTTAAAAAATTCTAAACTTTAAAAAAATTTACATTAAGATAAGGTGAAACTTATTTTAAAGTAATATTTGATAGAAATACAGAACAAAGTGACAAATCTATGCATTTTATTCCCCTCAACTATTGATAAGTCAAGAAGACAAAAACATAAGTAGGGCATGATGGTACACGTCTGTAATCCCAACTGTTTGGGAGGTTGAGGAAGGAGGATCCAAATTAAGAAATTCAGCAAGACCATGTTTCAAGATAAAAAAGGGCTAGGCATGTATTTCAGTGGTAGAGTGGTAGAGCACTTGCCTAGCATGCATTAGCTTCTAGGATCAAGTCCAAGTACTGTAAAAACAAACCCTGTGATTCTGTTTTTATCACACTCAAAAATAAAACTAATTATTATTTTGGCATACATAAAGCTATATATTTATCTTGCTTTTAATTTTTATTTTATAGCTATATTTCTAAAGCAAGAACATGAGGGGAAAATACCCAAACAATAGGGGGAAGCAAGAGAATGATAAACACAACATTTAGGTCAGCAGATACTGCTGCATGAGAGACAGGGAATGGGGTGAAGAGGAATTCAAAGTTTGATGGTGGTTTTTGCCAAGGTTTGTTGGATTGTGTGGTGAGTTTGTGGTTGTTCATATCATTAAATAAATTAATTAATTTAATTAAATAGACCAAGTTGGGTGCTGTGGTACCTGTAATCCCAGTGATTCAGGAGGCTAAGGCAGGAAGAACAAAAGTTCAAGTCCAGCCTAGGAAATGTAGCAAGACCCTAGTTCAAAATAAAAATTTACAAGGGTTGGGGATGTGTCCTAGTGGTAAACTGACCATGGGTTCTATTCCCAATACAACCAAAAAAAAAAAATTAAATAGGTCAATAACATGCTGTAACCTAGAGTTTTAATTCAAATTCTGTGTACCTGTAGTTCATTATGCCACATATCCACAACACACACAGTAAACTGAATACAGCATACAAGACTGTCTCTTCTCTTTCTCCATCCCCCTACCTGTGTCCGAGCATTGAGTAGCTGCTGGAAACTCTCAACCTCTTTGCTGTCATCTGCAGCCCGCTCCTGAGGGAAGAAAAAGTCAAAGCCCAGTTTGGGAGAGCAGTCCTTTACTCCAGGATGTCCCCTTTGATCCACATTTTCAGACACTGTGCCAGATTGCCTAGAGTAAAACACGGAACAAGCACACAGGCATCACCTCTGCCCTTCCAAAGTAAACAGATCCTTAGGGGAACCCAAAATTCTCTGGGTGGGGAGATGGGTGCGAAGAGCATCTGTTACCATCAGCACACCCAGCATCATGTCATAGTTGTTGATGAGAAACACAAGCTGCTCCTTCCTTGAGGAGAACTCAGCTGCCACTCGGAGAACAAAATTCTCTACTTCCACCTGAAAAAGTCAAAAGGAGGTAGTGACACAATATGACAAGGTCATCTGACCCTTCTTCATGCTCACCCACAGTACTGGCTTTGCTTCTGGGGAGTCACTTCTGCCCTGTGGAAGTCACCTGGAGCTGTCCCAGAAGCTGCATGGTCCGTTCATTAGGAATTGTCTGGTTGATGCTGACAAGAGCTGAGGAAAATTCTGCATATCGGCGAGTGATCTTAGAGAAAGGTGGGAAGAAGAATCACACCAACCTGCAGCCCCATCAACACAACCTCCCCGCTCCTTTCACCAACCAACATCCATGTGACTCCCACCTACTAACAGGGCCCAGCCCACTGTGAGTTTGACCACTCCTGGACTGTCCCCTTACATGGTGTGGTCCACAACCAACTATGATGGTGGCAGCCCCACAATAAAGCTTAAAGTCCTATCCTCTAGACCCCCTTTGTTACCCTTGCCCTCCCTCACATAGTGGGGCCGAGTATCCAGCCCCCCAAGGCGTTGGGGGTCAGTGCTTCGGACACTCTGGACATTCATCTCCAGTATCAGCTCAAACCGTGGCCACAGTAAGGCAAGCACCTGTTCCCAGTACCTGTGGGCTTAAACAGAATCACAGGTCAGCTGGCAAGAAATGTTTGAAGGTAGGGAGGGAATTGGGCATCCTTCAGCTTAAGAGAGGACAGATGTTGGGGTGGGGGTGTATATGATGAAACGTATGTCAGAAAATAGCAGTGCTGCCTCTGCAGCAGATAAATGGGAACAAGGGTCAATGATATCAGGTCAGGAGAAGCCCAAAGTTCAGGGTGGAGTTGTGTCAGACCAAGAATTCAAGGCCTGCAGGGCCTCAAGGACCAGAATTCAGTGACCTGTCCAAGGCAGGAACATCCCTCTTTGCTGCAATGTTGCGGAATCGAAGAACAATGTGGATACAGAGGAAAACAGCAATGGCATCATAGCAGTCAGCCAGATAGGACTCCAGGTGTTTCTGTTGGAAACAAACAGAGGATTAAAAAAGAATGCTTGTTAGTTTGTTGTTCCCAGTGGCTACAGACACAAATTCATGTTTCTTTGGGGATGAAGCACTGGGCAGGGAAATGCTTCCTCCTTGGTTGGCCACTTGCTCATCAAGGTCTCAATCACAAGCATATCACAGCAGTTCAGGCTCAGATGGGTCATCAGAGCACGAGGATTTAGAGGTCTCTCAGTTTCAGGGTACAATTGCCTGGCTATGAATCAGCAGTAAGGGCAGTCTCAGAAGCCTGAACTGAGGATTTCTTATGAGAACACACATTCTGAGTATAAGGCTTACGTTTCAGAATAAGGGAATCCTGGTTTCAGTACCAGAGTTATGACCCCACCAGGTGCTAGTGAGGACTGAGGACACAGGGGTTCATCAAGGGTATAGGAAATAAGGATCTTACCAGGGTCATGCTGAGCGTACGGCCCATGACAGCATGAAATAGGTCGTGTGCAGCTGGGCCAGACACAACAAAAAATTCACAGATGAAAAGATATTCACGGCAGGAATTGTCTAGGAGGGCATAGTGCTGGCTGCGGAAGAGGGCCTCAAATGGATACTAGGAAGAGATGGCAAAGGAGAGAGACAGAGGGATGGATCCAACAGCTGGAACTCCCCACCAACAGCTGGAAACTCAGCAAACCCACATAATAAGCTCAGAAGACTCTTTTCATCCAACCTCAGTCCAGGCTGGGAAAGAGTACCCTGAACTGGCACTGGAAGGTGGCAGATACAGGGCACAAGAGGAAGTACTCACCTCACCTGCTGCTGTTACTCCTGCATTCACCTCAACAACTGCCTCACAACAGTCATTCCCCATAATCAATCACTCCCTCCACATGCTCTCAAGTCCATGGTTCCCAACACCTCTTACATCAGGGCAGATCAGAGGGATGGGAGCAGGTCATGCTAAGGGGATTAACACAGGGCCTGCGGGTTGAAGTTTTGTCCCAGGTCTGGCTGTCCCTCCCCAGGGCCTGGAGTCCCCTTCATGATTGAAGCTTGCTCCACCTCATACCCTCTGCTCTCCCCGCTGGGCTGTGTGGGGCACCAGGATGGGAGCCTCGAGCTCAGTAGGAGAAATGACAGAGCCACGGGTGCCCAGGGTGAAGATGGTGTTCCTGCTACGGAGGGATGGCTTCGAGAAGAATCGTGAAAAGGGTCAGAGTCAGGGAAAACAATGGGAGTACAACTGGGCCCAAAGATTCAGGACCTCTGGGGATGACAGGCAGCCAATACAGCCTACAAATCCCTCTTTCAAGGACTGGGGTCCCATTTCAGTTGACCTCTGTGAATGAGTTTCTATACCTAGAATCAATGTGCAAAACTAGGTGTCAAATGATGTATGCATTTTTCTGGGAGGGAAACCATAGCTTTCATCACATTCTCAAAGGTTTTGCCCCACAGTGAAAAGGTAAGAAGCAGTGCCTTGGAGGCTGGAGTCAGAAGTTCTCCCACTCCCAAGGCCTAGCACAAGGCTTCCCAGCTCCAAGGATATCTTTCTTTGCTGTATCTTCCACACCCATTAGATCATCTTTCTCAGCAACTTCCTCATACTAGAGAGAATAAATAAAAGAGCTGATAACCATCTCTTCCAATAGTGCAAGAAAAAAAAAAAAAAAAATCCCTGTCCCTCCTTTCCCAGGGCTATCCCTGTCTCCCAGTCCATGTGCCCAGGACTGCCTCTTCTTCTTTGGCCTCACCTGCACCTTCATAAGCCGCCCCAGGTAAGAGCGATAATAAGACAGGTAGATCTTGCTCAGAGTCTCCACATATTCATCTCTGATTTCCTTTGCTGTTGCTCGTTCATTGCCCAGTAGGAACTGATAAAAGAATCTGGAAAGGCCAGAGACAAGTCAGTCTTTCTAGCTTACCCCCAAAAGATACCTGACTGGGCTACTCAAAAGCTCACAGGCCATCCCCTGCCCTTCCCTGGGGTGGCAACCTGTACTTCAGTAGGGCTGTCTGGGGGATCTGATAGTTGGTCATTGGTTTTCTGAAGGAATAAATCTTCTGGAGGATGAACTCTCGGATCTTTGTCACTGCCTAGATACAAGGAATCAAACACAGGTCATGAAGCTATAACCCTTTTACTACACAGGAGAAACTGGGGAAAGTGAAAAATACTAAATATAAGACAAAGGATTGAGAATATTTCTTTGGTATCTTGTCATATTTTCAGGAAACCCAGAGAAACAAAGAGGAGATCTGCTGGGTAGAGGCAAGGTGACATTCCCAGGGAGGCCAGTTCTAATAGCCTCTAAGGTATCCCTACCTTGACCCGGAGCCGATCAAGCACACCTCTGACATCTGCACAGGCTGCAGTGCCTCGAGCCTCCTGTTCTCTGACTGCAGCTGCCTTGGCATCCAGCTCCTGCAGCTGCTCTAGGAACCTGGGCTCTGTCACTGGAGCCTCTAGAATCGCCCTGGGTAGAAAGGAAGGGTGGGATGGATTAGAAGGGAAATCCAGACGTCTCTAAACCTGACTCAAACCACACCCCTTAAATCTAGCCTCTATTCTCTCCAACTTCTTACACTCTCACATAGTCTAGATGTATGTACAAAGGTTTCTATTCCTAGACTTCTACTCCGTATACACCTAAGCCCTGGGCCCCTTCCCTCCACAACTGATCTTGGATCATTGCTTATCTGTGATGCCTAAAGCATCACATTGAGGTTAGAAATGACTGTCAACCTACTTACTAATTTCTAGGAGGTACTGAATGACTTGAGCCAGGAAACCCAGGTGTTAAATAGGGAAGGTCACCCCAGCCCATCTACCTGTTGTGGACTGTCTGACCTTTCAAACCAGTGACTTACGTGACCAGAGCAGAGGGCACTACTAGACCATCAACAAGTTCCCCAAGTTTTCCCCGAACTGCCTGGCGGTTTCGAAGTCGAATGTTCATGGCTCCTGACTGTTCCTGCAGTATCCGGATCTCAGAGCTGATGGAGCTGAGGTCACTCTGAAAAGCTCCTAACATCTGCTCCATGCGCTGAGGGAAAAGTAAAAGATGATGGTAGAGTGCCACAGGTTTGGTAGGGGACAAGTGGGCCACCTGAGTCTCTTGGTGAATAACCTAGTGTCGACTAGTCTGTGAAGGTGGCAGATGATAAAATACCCCAAAGGACACAAGAAAATAATTTGAATTACAGCAGTAAAACCAAAAAAGTGCGTTTGAAGTCATCCTGAAAGTGGCCCTCATCTGCCCCTACCTGAGGATAATGATCTAAAGAATGGCACAAGAGGCCACAATCAGGTTCAAAGTTATAAGAGGTCACAGGCCATGGTTACTAACCTCCAGGACAGCATCACAGGCTGTGATCTGGTTGTGCAGAGATGCTATGTTCTCACTCTCTTGGATATCTAATCCGTAAAAGTCAAGGGCCTCACAGTGAAGATGGAGATCCTCAACCCGTGGAACCTCTCCAATTCCTACCTGAAGTGACTGAAAACCTCAGACAGATGTCAGCCCCAGCGGGACAGTATGCACCACACCCACAAAATCCCTCTGTCAATAACAATGTCTTTTCCCTCTGCTGGAGGATACAATCCCGAATGGATTTCTGCTCAATCTGTTGTAGCTCCAGTTCAACCTGCTTTGAGTAGTGACGTAGATCCACACCCTGGGAGAAAATAAATATGACAGGACAGGAAGAAATCACAGTGAAGAGATACCAGAACAGAATCAGAGAAGGACAAGAGGGTATGACACGAAGGTGATATTGTAAAAGCAAGAGATTATGTTCCCCCTTTTGGGAGAGGGGAGAGGGGAGGGAAAGATTAGTAGTGTAGAGCCTCACCGTTTTGAGAGCTTCCTTTACTAACTCATCCTCCAGATTTGCCTGAATGTGAACTGGAAATAGAAGTTTATCGTAAGGTCTAACTCCACACAGATTCCTTTCCCCACATTGAGCATCAAAACATCAATCCCTGTACAATTACTTCTGGTCCTATGCCTCTCAGATTACAGGCACAATCCTCTTAGACAAGTTTTCACTTTCTTGTGGTCAACCATGAACCAAAATGGAAAATTCCAGAAATAAACAATTCATAAATTTTAAATTGTAGGCCATTCTAAGTAGCTCAATTAAATCTTGTGCCATCCTGTTTTGTCCCACCAAGAATGTGAATCGTCCCTTGTCCAGGACATCCATGCTATATATGCTATCAGTCACACAGTTACTTAGTAGCCTTATCAATTATCAGATCAACTGTCTACTTATGGAAGTGCTATGGTTCAAATAACCCTTATTGTACTAAGTAGTAAAATGCAAGAGTAGTGAGGTTGGTAATTTCATTACAACATAGTTACAATTGTTCTATCATTAGTTATTGTTCATTTTTATTGTGCCTAATTTATGAATTAAGCTCTATTATAGGTATGCATGTATAGGAAAAAACAGTATGTACAGGGTTTGGTACTGGGGGTCATCTACTGGGCACAGGGAGGTCTTGAAACATATTCCCAGAGGACAAGGGGAACTAGTGTACTCTGACCCCACCCTATGCCATTACTTACCATCTACTTCATCCAGGATGAACTCATCAGAGGTGATATCCAACTCCCCAAGCTGCAGTGTCTCCTGAAGCCCAGGACCACCCCCCTGGAGAGGGATAGGTTAATGAGAGGGCATACAGGAGAGAAAACAAAATATAATTGGAGGGGCTGGGGTTGCAGCTCAGTGGTAGAGTGCTTGCCTAGAACGTGTGAGACACTGGGTTTGATCCTCAGCACTGTATATAAATAAATAAATTAAATAAAGGCCCATTGACAACTAAAAGAATATTTATAAATATATTTGGACATCCCCAATCCTTCAAGTGAAGGGAGGGTGTTTTTAGTGGGGAACCATAGGTAGTTAATCAAAATATTCTAATTTTCACAATGTACTTAATCTACTACTTTGGGCTAAAGGGTACAAAAAAAAAAAAAAAAAAATCAGGCAATCCATGAAGACAGTGGAGGTGTCCAAAATCAGGAAAATTAGAAATTAAAGAGGAGTGAGCAGAACTTGCATTTCACTTTAGTACCCTCAAACTCATTATATCTGAACTGTTCTAGCACACCTCTGGGGAGCCCCAGACTGCCTAGAATTGTCAGCAGACATACTGTTCGCCAGTTACAGTAGGGGCAATCTTACACATATTTACTCATCTAATCTTAACAACAACCTATATATGATAGGTCCTGTTATTTTCTCCACTGTATGGAGAAGTGGTGAAAAGTGATGGCAGAGAGCATGGTTAATTTGGCCAAGGACACACAGTGTCTAAGTAGCAAAGGTGGAATTAGAACCCAGGCAGTCTGACTCCAGAGGCTATATTCCATTCTACCAAAAAATATGAATGGGAAATAGAGACTGTGCCTCTGGAACCTGAGTTCCAGCCATCCTGGTCCCCCCTGAGGCTCGGGTCCTATCCCAAGACGGGGTATGAGGACCCAAACAGGTAGCATTGCCGGCAACCGGCAAGATCCAACCCTTGTGCTTAAACCCGACCCAGGTCTTTCTGACGCGAGGACGACCAGACGGGACTACGGAGGACCAACAGCCCCGCGCTCTCACCAGCGGGCCCTCCTCCTCCTCCATATCTAAGGTCCCAGCCCGCAACACCAGCTCCCGGGCAGCTGCCGCCATGGTCGCTGCGGCGGCCATTCCCCGCAGCCTCACTTCCGGCAGCTGTCAGTCGCAGTGAGGCCGTTCCCGAAGTAGAACTACAAGTCCCAGAGTGTCTTGCAAAGCACGAAATTGTTCCCAGATATTTGAGTTAAATAGTATGGCTCCAGTCTTCCCCCTTTCAGCTCTGACCACTTCACCCAAGTGCAAACAGAAATTTGGAAGTCTCGAGCACAATCTCGCACCGGAACCTTCTCTGCTTTCATATCCAGGAACTTTACGTCTCTAAAGGGCGCACCGGAAGTTGTGGTACCCAATCCAGACTCTCAGAAGTCAACTCAACTCCCGCGGAAGCAGTGTCCGGAAGTGCCTCTCCTATGTCGCTCCGCCTCTTCCGTCTAAAAATCTATATAAGGCTATTACGTAACTTCCGCACTCTCTTCCACAGGAGGCCTACACGCCGCCGGTCAGCTGCCGCCATGGTAAGACTGGAATCAGTGCCGGGATCCAACGACATCGGAACCAGGGCAGGGAAAGTTTGCTGTCAGTACACCAAGAACTCCCTGTCTGGGGGGCCTGCAACTTTGTGTGTGGAGCCTTGGATCGCAACCCTGGAAAGAGACACCAAAAACTTGAAATTCCGGGGAGTAGGGCTCGAGGAAGGATCACTCCCTGAGCACCCAAAAGCTGCCGGAGGCTTGGACGTCTGTGGGGACCTCCGGCCTCCGCCAGTCAGAGTGTACTTTTAGGAACGGCCGACGCGCGACCTCCTTCCAGAGGTTCCATTTTCCCAAGCTTCCCGCTCTCAGTGGACTGAGGCGTTCGTTGTGGTTTGAAAACCTAAGAAGGGGAGGGGGTCCTTGCTCTGACAAGCTTAAAGTTCCTGTTCAGGGTTGTTTCTTCTCCTTGGCGACCTTACGGTTTGATGGTAGTTGACAATGCCTATGTCTCCCCCATACTTTTAGTCTCTAGTGATTCCTGAGAAGTTCCAGCACATTTTGCGAGTACTCAACACAAACATCGATGGGCGACGGAAAATAGCCTTTGCCATCACTGCCATTAAGGTAAAGTAGGGTAAGGGAACATAAGTGCAACTTGTGTTATTAAGACCTTAGCTCTATAAAAGAGGCAAGGTTGAGGAGACACAAGTCCCATCTATAGCATATC
Organism: Sciurus vulgaris; assembly: GCF_902686455.1. Lineage (NCBI taxonomy): Eukaryota > Metazoa > Chordata > Mammalia > Rodentia > Sciuridae > Sciurus > Sciurus vulgaris. The sequence continues at coordinate 123,705,624 of NC_136467.1, read as the reverse complement.
AGTTTCTGGGTTAAGAAAAAGATCTCATTAGAACTAGTTTTGAAAAATGAAAAAGGGAGTGACTAATCCCCTTAACATTTTTCATATTTCTCATAAAAGGGAATTAATAAAAGCCAGAGAGTGGTCTAAGATCAAATTTTCTTGGATTACCAGTTTGTGAGAGCCTTTCTAGATTGTTAACTCAGGACCTCCTTTCTACCCCAGTGCATCATAATATAATTTCTGTACCGTACTTCCTGGTCAACAGATACCAAATGTGAAGTGGGTGGGTGTGGGTGTGAGCAGGACATTTACTCAGTTGCCAGAGGTGAAAGTCAAATCTGTTGTCCAGTTGAAGTGGAAATCTGTCATGGGTCAATGGCTTGTAAGAATTGAAACAGTGAGTGCAAGCTTGGATGTTTCTCTTCACAAAGCTAATGAATGAGGACTGTGCATGGGGTGCATTGGGATTTGAACTTGGCCTGTCACATGCCACACATGACTGAACCACATACCAACCTCCCCACCAAACCCGTTTCAATCAAAATGTATTTAATTGTGGGACTATCTGAATGTTTTTCTTGCCTCAGTTTGTGTACTCCATAGGGTCTGGACTCAACCTGTCTTACTCATCACCTGCAGTTTCTGATGTATGTAGGTGTACCTGCAGTGTTAGGCAGCAGATGGTAGTTGGGTAAAGATGGGTTATTTATCAAAAGACAATTTATGGAGTCTTAGCTTTATAAGGTTTGTCAAATTCCGATAAGTTTTCACTTTGTACCCCAGGTGGCACAGCTTTCTCATGTTCTTGTGGGTGCTGATACCCTGCTTATCCCTGGGAAAGACTATTCCTAGAGTTTTGATGAGTCCTGTAGTTTTTGCTAATTGTGTGAAAAACCAGCAAAATCAGCTAGAGCTCTTTCCTGGCACAAGAATTAAAGATTGTCTTTTGTAAAGGATTTGTATAGGGGGCGAGGGTAATTGAAAGGAGCAGAAAAGAAAGGTTAATTTATGAGGGGTGTGTTCTCCACAGATGTGGTTGAAGTAGTGAGCAAAATAAATCAGGAAAGGACAAAGAATGGAATAAAAGTTTATATGGACAGGAGAGGGTATTTATTGAGGGGTAAGGCTTCTTCATTGTCTTTTGGTTTTGTTTGGTACTGGGATTGGGTCATTTAACCCCTGAGCCATATTCCCAGCCCTTTTTCATATATTATTTAGAGATAGGGTTTCACTGAGTTGCTTAAGGCCTTACTAAATTCCTGAGACTGACTTTGCAGCTTCCTCATTGTTTATATTCTTTAGGGCTGGCCTGTCCTTCATCCCAGGGTGATGACTGCTGTTTTTTGGCTCCTTGGAATTGGGAAGATTGGGGGAGGGGTATTGAAGTTGGCCAGTGTGTGGAAATGCCCAATATCCTTGTTTAAAAGAAATTTTAGTCCTACCCAAACCCAGTGCCCCCATGAATGGCACTGCTTTAAATACTTCCAGAGGGTAATAGTAAGTTGGTGTCAACTCTTCTAAAATATGATCAGGCTTTTGAACTACAAAGATGAGAAAATGAAACATTTCATAGATGTATGTATCTTACGTATATACATGGTGGGCCAGGTACAGCGATGCCCACCTGTAATCCCAGTTACTTTGGATCTGAGACAGGAGGATCTCAAGTTCCATGCCATCCTGGGCAACTTAGCAAGACCTGGTCTCAAAAATTAAAAATCTTATTTATATCCATTTGCATTTTGAAGTAAATATGAGATAATATTTTTATCTAATTATTTTAAGGAAATTTGAGAGGGACTCTAATTCTCTACTCAGTCAACCTGATGATGGTCCTAGGTCACTTACAGAGAAGAAATGCTTTCTTTTCCTAGGATTACTATTACAAGGTCCCACAAACTTAGCTTAAAATGACTAATTTCTCAGCTATGGAGGCCAGACATTGAAAACCACAGTGTCTACAGGTTCTAGAGTTCTGCCCTATCTTAATAGTATTTGTCCATAGAACTTGGTTTTCCCTGGTTTGTAGCTATATCACTCCAATCTTATCTCATATGACTGTCCTATGGTCTGTGTGCTTTCACAAGTTCACCAGTCATCAAACTTAGGCCCCACCCCCATCCAGTGTAACCTTACTTTACCTAACACTTCTACAAAGAGAACATAGGTCACATTCTGAGGGTCTGAGTGGACATAAACAGGTGGGAAATACTATATAACTCAGTACACCATTCAATTCCAATTTAGTTTGGTTTGTAGATTCAGATGATTGGGGTGCTGGTACTGGTGGGTACCGTGTTGTGACATAAGCAGTTTCTTTCAAGTTTGTGATCATGGAAAACCTTTGATCACTGTTGGTTTACCAAAAGGATTGGTAAACTTACAGATCCTGACAGCTGGTAATCCAGCACCTTGATCAACCTTGTTGACTCACAGGACCCCAGTTTTGCTATCAGCTTGAAGAAAAGGGCTCTTTGTTCTTTACAGTGGAGAAATTAAAAGGCACAACTACATATGCTGGGCAGTGAGGAGGGTGAAAATAAAGTCACATGTTGCGTTTCTTTCTCCTTTCTATTTAATGATTAGACTTTATATCTGGAAATGTGAGTGGGGGAAGAGTGATCTGGGAAATTACAAAGCATTAGATTATTGCAGGGCCTATCTTTGTGGACTTTTTGGATATTGGGGCTGTAAGGGAAACCAAAAATTCAGATTCAAGTCTAATTCTGAAACCTCTTAACCTCAGGGTGTGGGGCGAAGATATGCTCATGTGGTGTTGAGGAAAGCAGACATTGACCTCACCAAAAGAGCAGGAGAACTCACTGAGGATGAGGTGAGGACACAGAAGGGGGCTGGAAGTTGGGCCCACCTTAGCAAAGGAACCATCTAGATCTAACCATGTCCTGCCTACTAGGTTGAACGTGTGATCACCATTATGCAGAATCCACGACAGTACAAGATCCCAGACTGGTTCTTGAACAGACAGAAGGATGTAAAGGATGGAAAATACAGCCAGGTGTGTATTGAGATAGGAGGGATTGGGGGTTCCTGATTAGAGTTGGGAACAGGTCAGGGAGTAAAACATCCCTCACCTCCAAATCCAGGTTCTGGCCAATGGTTTAGACAACAAGCTCCGGGAGGACCTGGAGCGACTGAAGAAGATTAGGGCCCACAGGGGGCTGCGCCACTTCTGGGGGTAAGTGGGAATGGGGCTCTCATCTTCCTGCCTGCTCCTAAATTCCCAACAGCAATGCCTCATTCTGTCTTTTTCCAAATTTTTGTGCTGCCTAAGATGACACTTCTCTTTTCCACCTATAGCCTTCGCGTCCGAGGCCAGCACACTAAGACCACTGGGCGCCGTGGCCGTACCGTGGGTGTGTCCAAGAAGAAATGATCTGTAGGCCTTTTCTGTTAATAAATAGTTTATATACCTATGGCTTCCTTCTTTGTGCTTCTCTTTCTTCTGGTGTCACTGATAAAATGGGACATGATGCTGGGCCCTGTCATTTCTCACTTTCCACTTAGCTGGAGGTGTCCCCCTCTCCCATTAAAAAGCAGTAGTAATGCTTATCCGCCATCATCTGAACCAACCTTGTTTCCAGCTGGCAGCTATCTCACCATGTAATAGAAAACGCTTGAGGGAGATAGAAACAATGAACACTTGCTGCCTGGAGGGGGAGCCTAAACCAGGTTCTCTGGGGTTGGTGTGCTGTACTGTGGAAAGTGGCTAACAGCCCAGCAAGCTGCAGCTCTGGTGAGTTAAGAGGTAGTCTATTCCTCGCAACCCCCGCCTCTTGAACCCAGGCGGGTTTTACCACTGAGCTACTTCTAAGTCCCAAGCGCCCTTTTTTCCCACCTTTTTGAGGCGAGGTCTCCCTAAATTGCTGAGGTTCTCCTCAAACTTAATCATGCTACCTCAGCCTTCCAAATCGCTGGGATTACATGCATGCACAACTGTACCAGATTTCTCCGCTGTTTTTAAATGAGGGCTTTTATGGGGAAATCTGGGGTAATCTGGTACAGACAAAATCCAGACTTCGGGCAACAACTCGCAGACGCTTGGGTCCTCGCCAGGGGGGCTAGGCACGTGCCGTGCTGCTCCCGGACGGGCGTGTATCCTGCCGCGCTGCTTCCTCTGGCGGGGGATGATGGGAACGCATAGCAGCAAAGGGAGAAGGCAGGCGGCGACGGGGTGGCAGGCATTGCAGTGGGCCAGCCATGGAGCCCAGCTTGGTGGTGGCGAGGCCGGGGCAGCAAGGTAACAGTCCCCGCAGTGGTCTGCCGCCGCGTCACCTCCCCACACCCCTCGTGGTGCGTTGGTACTTTCCACACGCCCTGCAGCTTCCCCACCCCCATTCCAGGCGCGGCTGGTTATGGAGCCGTGCTCTCGGCTCTCCACTAACCGCCCTCCTTTCCCTCCAGATCCTCTTTGACTGCGTCACACCATGCCCCTCAGCCTCTTTCGGCGCTTTCTCCTTGCCACCCTGCTGCTGGTGATCGTCTGGACCCTCTTTGGGCCCTCGGGGGTCGGGGAGGAGCTGCTGAGCCTCTCGCTAGCATCCCTGCTCCCAGCCCCCGCTTTGCCGGGGCCGCCCCTGGTTCTGCCCCGCCTCTTGATCCCCAACCAGGAGGTCTGCAGTGGGCCCGGCGCCCCTCCCTTCTTGCTAATCCTGGTGTGCACGGCCCCAGAGAACCTGAACCAGAGAAATGCCATTAGGGCCTCGTGGGGTGGACTGCGCGAGGCCCAAGGACTGAGGGTACAGACACTCTTTCTGCTGGGGGAGCCCAATGAGCAGCACCCCAACAGTGGTGCCCAGAAGAATGATCTGGCATGGGAGTCAGCGGCCCAGGGGGACATCTTGCAGGCTGCTTTCCAGGACTCCTACCGCAACCTGACCCTCAAGACCCTCAGTGGGCTGAACTGGGTCAACAAACACTGCCCCATGGCCCGCTACATCCTCAAGACAGATGATGACGTGTATGTCAACGTCCCTGAGCTGGTGTCAGAATTGATCCTACGCGGGGGCACTGGGGAGCAATGGGAAAGGGGTGTGGAGCCCCACGGAGAGGCTGCTGCTGTAAACAAAGAGCGAGAAAGCCAGGCATTGAATCAGGTAGTGCCACTTCTGTACCTAGGCCGTGTGCATTGGAGGGTAAACCCCTCTCGGACACCAGGGGGTCGGCACCGAGTGTCAGAGGAGCAGTGGCCTCCTACCTGGGGCCCCTTTCCACCCTATGCCTCCGGTACAGGGTATGTTCTCTCAGCTTCTGCTGTGCAGCTCATTCTGAAGGTGGCCAGCCGGACACCCCCTCTGCCACTGGAGGATGTCTTTGTGGGGGTAAGTGCACGAAGAGGAGGCCTCGCCCCAACCCACTGTGTGAAGCTGGCTGGTGCCACCCATTATCCTCTGGACCGGTGCTGCTATGGGAAATTCCTGTTGACATCCCACAAGTTGGATCCCTGGAAGATGCAGGAAGCCTGGAAGCTGGTGAGCGGACTGGATGGGGAAAGGACTGCACCCTTTTGCTCCTGGCTCCAGAGAGTACTAGGCATCCTTCGGTGTCGGGTGATGGCCTGGAGGCATAGCTGAGTGTGGGGCCATGAGGGGAGTGAGGAACTGTGGGTCCAGCCAGCACCCCCAGGACCACCTCTCTCCCAGGCCCAAAGCAGGGGCCCTACTTGGCTGAGCTAATTAGTTTCCGCATACCAGACCTTCAGTTTGTCACCAAAGATAGCGATCCAGGTTAAGCGTTAAGGGCTTGGTCTGCCAGCCCCAAAGATGGTCACCAAGGAGAGGGGAAAATAATGCTTGTTATTCCCTTCAGCTAGGGCAGGAGAGGCACACCAGCCCACCAATAAACTTGTCTCTCCAACCGTTCAAATGCAATGTGTCTTCACCAGGATTCCCAGAACAAAAACCTGGACAGTGAGAGGCTCCAAGCCTCCTGGATAAGGACATTCTTGGGGCCAAGGGAGAGAGAGGATGGCCCTGCTGGGGAGGCAAGGCAAAAGCCACAGCATTCATAAGGTATGGAGAAAGGGTGGAGGTAGGACACTGACCCCTGGACCTAGAACAGTTCCACTCTGGATGAGGAGGAGGGAAGCAGGTCCACAGATGATCCAGACACAAGTAAAAAACTTGCCCCTTTTTTTAATACTTGACCACCCAAGGAGCCAGGTGTCCAACAACAGTTGGAAAAGAGGACACATTGTCACCTTATTCCAGGGAACAGTCATTTCCCTACAGGTGATCTTTGGGAAAGATTGCTGTGCCCACGCCACCCTGGAGCCTGGCTCAACGCACAAATCTGTCCAGGGCAGATGGCCGGCTCCCCTTGGGCTTGGCCTTCTCTTGCTTCTGCTTCTGCTGCTGCTGCTGCTGCTGTTGTTCAATGCTCTGCCGGACTTGGTCCTGGGGAAAAAAAATGGGGAGAAGCGGGACTGGGGATAGCTGGTTTGGTAGACTGAGGCCATGCAGTCAATCCCCAGCACCACCACCAAAAAAAAGAGAGAGAGAGAAGTGGGGTAGGGGACACAGGGCAAGGTACACAGTAGTGCTGGCAAAGCCCAAGATACACGCATGAGGTGGGTACAGCTAGAGGGAAACCTGGACACCTCCAATGCCATTACCCTGTGCTCCTTGTCCATGACCTTCCTCTTCCTCTTCACCAGGCTTGCTGTAGAGCTGCGGCCCTTCTGCTTTGGCTTTGGCTGGAAGGGAACCTTGGCCTCAGGGTCATAGCCCTGAGGAGAAACAGAAGCAGTAGCCTCAGAGTCAGGGAACTGGCAGCATCCACCATTTCTGGGGATAGGCCTGTGGTGGGGTGGGGAGGTGGGGATGAGGAAGGGCCTGGACACTCAGGGGACACTCCATACCAGCCTCTCTATCCGTTCCTTCTTTTCCTGTTCCAAAGAGATGACATCAACCTCTGCCAGGGCTCGGGGATCCAGACAAATGAGCTCTGCAGGTACCTGGGGGTGTCACAGGTGAATTGGAATGGGTAAGGGGTCACAGGATCCTGAAGCTAGTCTTCCCAAGACCTCTGACCCGAAAGCACCAGGGAGTTGTCCTTACCCTAGCCTCAAGCCACATGGGGGAACACCTGCCCCAGCAAGGAGCAGCTCACCTTCTCTAGCAGGGCCTTTACTTCCCACTCCTGGCGCTGCTTCTGGCTTCTGTATGGGTTGCTCTCCAGGGCGTCAAAGTTGGGTTCAGCAGCCCCTGGAGGGAGAAGCATGGAGCCATGTAACTCCAACCCAACCTAGTCCCTTTCCTGTCCCCTGGCTGTCTCAGGCCACCCAACTTTCATCCAGAGTTCATGCCCCACCCACTGGCACACTCACCAGGCACCAGCATGCTGGTGATGCCTCCGCTGTGCCCCACCCCCAGCACATCTTCAAAGGGACAAAACTGAAGACCGTGCACATGGCCAGAGAGCCGGTGGGTGAGATACGCCTGCTCCAGGGAGGGTGAGCTGGCCTTGCCCTGCCCTGCCCATATGTTAATGACGTCACCCATTCCTGCAGCCAACAGTCCCCGCTGGGAAAAGGCCAGGTGCCCTGCTCCCTGGGGCAGAGTTCGAGCACTCAGAGGCTGGAATGTCCCTCGCAAGTCAAAGATCTTCAGCTGATGATCCAGGCCAGAAGTAGCCATGTACCTGGGGGAGATGGAGAATGAATTTATCTATTGGTATGGATTTACCAAGACCTGTAGTCAAGTCCAAGTGTCAGATCTGAAAAAGACAGTAATAATCACTAACATCACATTAAACACTCCGTTCGTTAAGCTTCAAACAACTCTGTACTGTTTTCCTTTTACAGCTGAGAAGATAAAGTTCAGAGAAAGCCAATCTGGGTTAGTGAGTGGACAAGCTGGAGGTTAAGTAAGGCCCATTTCTTTAGTGTCTGCTCTCCTTGTACTAACACCACACTGCCCTTTCAGGACACATGGATCTAAGGACAACAAATGCCAGTCTGTACCTAAATGTGGTGTCCCACTGCACAGACAGACAGCAGAGCAGCTCAGCAAGGGGAAAGAGCATCTGCAGTGGTCAGGGAAGGCTTCCTGGGAAAGGAAGGAATTGCCTAGGCTGTGCTAGGTAATTCTCAAGAAAGCACAAGAAAAAGATCCAGACACATCAGCACCAGAGTGTGCATACAATGAGATGGAAACAGAGGTGTGTCTTTAGGATTTGTGGGAAGTATGAGGAGGGAGAGAGGGAGGAAAAAAAAAAGGACAGAAAGGAAAGGAAATAAGGTAAGGTAAACCAGGAGGGGACAAACTATAGGGGTTCCTTAAGATCAGACTGAGGACCATAAATCATCCCAACATTTGTCTAGCAGTGCCAAATCACAAGGTGAAGACTACATGGATTTGAGAAAACCCACTCAGAAAGTAGTGAAGTGATATGCTAGAGGGCCCTACCCACCACCTTGGCTTTCCTCAAGTCCTCTCACGTGCACTCCTAAGTTGTTTACTTTCAAAGGTAGGGATTTCTAAGTTCATTTTGTTTCTCAGAGAGGCTGATGGGAGTTCAGTCAGGTCAGGGACATATGTTGCCAATGGACCAAAGAAATTCTTTTTGGCCTTGGCTGTGAACCCAGGAAAGAGGGGACTGAAGATTTCCTATGAGCAGACTTGCCTTATGATGGAGCCCAATAGCAGACCAGCTGGATACTTTTGACAAGACAATAAGAGCAAAAAGGCCACTAGTGTAAACCAGAAATGACCAAGGGCTCCTGGGACATGGGGCACACCCTTGAGTGAACCAAAAATTCAACTCAGGGGCATGTGCAGGATCACCACCACCATCACATGCCCATTTATGGAACTCGTGGGTAAACACCAACCCAGCTGCCAGATGGAAGTTCAGGCTACTACTTACAAACTACACTTGCAAAAAGCAGTTCAGCTTTGAGAAGCCAAGCCAAGCCAATCCTAATACAAGCTTCCAGAAAGCCTCTTGCAGAAGAGATCAGCTTCATCTCTGGAGCTGTTAGGCTTGTCTGAAGAACTCCTGAGGGGGACCAAAGATAAGCAGTGATGGGCCTAAGATCAAGGACGATGGTTTTTCAGCACCAAGGTGCTAATTAAAATCCGGGTCTTAGTGAACTAAGTGATCAAGCTCTTGGCAAAGGAGTGGCTGACCCAGGCAGCTCAGGGAGGGCAAGTTACAGGTTAGGCCTAGTGGCCCACAGAAGGCAGAAAGCCTCAGAGAGGACCCCTCACTCTACAGAGCCAGGTGGGCACAGACAAGGAGTAAAATGGGAACCAAAACACTAGTCCACAGTGACTATTTTAATTATCACAGCTGAAGGGGTCTGAGCATCCTGAAGGCTTTAAGTTGGTGGCCACTGGGCTTTTCCTTTTCCCATGTATTTGTTTATTGATTTCTTTTAAAACAATTTGAAAGTAAACTAGTCTGTATTTAATGCAGAAGATTCCTGAGCAGCAATGTAAGAGGAAAGTAGCCTGTAGGAAACATTACTCTGACCACAGCAACTAAGACAGGACAGGAAGGGCTGGAGACTACAAATTGGCTATATTGCTTATGCCCACAGGCGACCACAAGGATGGAGAGAGAAAAACACCCAAGGAGACCCCTGAGAAAAGTCAGGCCTTCAGAGGTGGTCATGAGTACTACCAAAGTGATGCCAGCAAAGCAAGTATCAGAGCTGGGCACTCAGAAAGCACTCAGTAAATGGTGCTTTTGACTCCTGCTAATACAAATGGCTGAAGAACTTGGGGGCTGTGTGCCTAGTTATAGGAGCCAAAAAAAGTCAAATGTTGGGTGACGACAGGAAAATCCTGGGCAATGGGAGGGAAGAAGGAACTTTGGGAGTAAGGTGACAATTGAGTGACATATTCAATGATGGACACATTTAATCTGGTAACACAGAAGGCAACTGAATAGAAACTAAGTGCATCACCTGGTCAACCATTTGTAAACTACAGCCACCTATTTTTTCACATAAAGTGCAAATGGACCCCCACCCAGGGCAGGTACAATGATTCATCCCTGTATCCCCAGAACCCCAGCATAGAGTCCAGCATGCAACAAGTGTCCTGTGAATGCCTACCAGGTGAAAGGAATTAAAAGGAAAATACAGATCAGATAGAACAGCTATAAAAATACAGATACTCTCTCAGGAACAGCAGAAATCCAAAGCAGACCCAGCCCCCTCACATTATCAGCTAGATCAGAAAACAGTGATCATCCCTGATGACAATAAGCATGGTGTTCCCTATTTGAGAGGCACTGTGCTAAATTTTATACCTCTGAAGTCTAGTTTAAACTAGAGCTCAGCACACGTCACCCATATGCCAGATCTGGCTCACCATCTATTTCTATACAAGTCATATGCTAAGAACAGGGTTTACATTTTTAAGTGGATGAAAAAAAAAATCAAAAGAATAGTTTGAGAAATGAAAATTTTATGAAATTCAAATTTCTCTATCCACAGGTAAAGTTTTATTAGACCCTGGATCATTTACTTCAGTATGACTACTTTCATACTGGAACACCAGTCAGGTGGACGCTGTCTACAGTATTTTATTGATTTGCACTGCTGCTCTGTAAACTACAAGTCACAGTGACACAGTTATAATTCATGGCCTCTTGGGCACCTTGCATACATCAATCTCATCACCTATATGTGAGAAAGATGTTTTCAAAGATAAATTAACAGATGAACATTCACAGTCAATTTTGATGATCTGGAATACTAACCTTCAATTAAGCAAAATATTATCCTCAAAAAGAAGAATTCAATTCTTCCCATATAACAGACTTATAAGAATACCATATTCAGAGCTCAATGGAAGAGCATTTGCTAGCATTTATGAGGCACTGCACCATTAAAAAAAATACCATATTCAATTATTATATTTTTGAATTTCACTTAGAAATTTGTGATAATTGTTTTCTCTCATTAATTATTTACACAGTACCTTTTGATTTTGCCTCTCAGTGAAGCAAAACCTAAAATATTTACTATCTAGCTCATTAGAGAAAAAGTTTAACCCTGGGCCACATTCACATTCCTACTCTCAGGATCAGTAAACCGTGGCACACAGAGGTTCTATCATGTGCCCCCACTTACACATCTAGTCAGTAGCAAACCCAAGATATTTAGCCAGGCAGCCTGAGTCTGTGCTACTAAAGGCATACTGCCTTCCATACCTTTCTGCCCAGCTGTGACCCCTGTTACAGTTCAGAATGTGAGGTGTCCTCCAGTAAGCTCATGTAAGACAGTGCTGGAATGTTCATAGGTGGAATTGAGGCAGGAAAAAGGGTTAAAATGAAGAGACAAGACACTTGGGCTACTTCAAGGTCAGTTTTCTATTCAACAGGGCTGAGAAAATACAGACACAAGCCAGTCCTCATCAAGGTCAGACTGACTCCTGTCTAGGCAGAAAAAACTGATAACGGGACATCTGCTATCTGGTATCTGGACTCCATCAAAAAAAAGAAGACATGGTAACTTGCTTAGACCAAAGGGCACATGAAGAGCTCGTGGACACGTGGTGCTTTACCCAGGAATGGGTAGGGAGCTAGCTCTCTTAACCCTGTGCAGCTATATAAACCTCTAGACAACAGCCACTCTTGGGTATTCCTCTCTTCGGGCCTCCTCCCTTTGGGAGCTCTGTTTTCATTCTATTACTAATAAATCCTGTTACTTTGTTCTCACCCTATGTGTGCATTTCATTCTTTGAATTCACCAAAGAACTCCATTCTATGCCCCATGCTACAAAATGATTGGATTGTAAAATCAGTCATCCTAATTTGAATGGACTAACTGTTAAACTATAGGTAGGTGGGGTGTGGCTAGAGGGAGTAGGTCATTGAGGGCATGCCTTTGGGGTTTATAGTTTGTCCCTGGCTTTTCCTACTCTCTCTCTGCTTCCCATCTGTCAGGAGGTAAACAGCTTTCTTCCACCACATCCTTCTGCCATGATGTCCTACATAACCTCAGGTCCAGAGTGATGGCATTTGCCAACCATGGACAGAAACCTCTTAAATCATAAGCCAAAATAAACTTTTCCTTCTCTAAGTTGTTCTTTTAGGTATTTTGGTCATAAAATGAAGAGGTGACTGACACAACCCCTAACACCTCATCCCTAAACAAGTGACTTATAGGGGCTGGGGATACAGCATGGTTGGTAGAGTGCTTGCCTCACGGCATAAGGCCCTGGGTTCAATCCCCAGCACCACAAAATTTAAAAAAAAAAAGTGACTTACGTGCCTGTAGAATCCACAGCTATAGCCCGGACCCCACCACGATGACAGAGAATCTTGGCCAGTGGCTCCTTTACAGCTGGACTCCATAAAGACACAGTACCTGGAAGTAAGAGAAGACCTAGAATAAACTGGGGAAGATGGGGGCTCAGACCAAGAAGAAACAAGAGAAAGAAATAAAAAGGACAACTTTAAAGGACTCATTAAAGTACAAGTATGAAAAAAAAGGTCACAAGTGGTCAGAAAATCAAAGCTAAGCCAGGAGCTGGGTGCAGTGACATGCATCTATAGATCCAGCTATTCAGGAAGCTGAGGCAAAAGGATGAGCCCATGAGTTGGAAAGCAGCCCAGACAACACAGTGATACCCTGACTGAAAAACCAAGCTAAGTCAGAACTGACCATTGCTATGTCCAAGATGGATGACAGCGTTGTAAGGGTTCTGAGCCATGACACTGAGTCGTCCAGCCCGAGCATTCAGAGCTGCCACAATCTTCCCCACTGACACATCCAGGTAAGTCAGAAACCCTGTCTCTGACTGAGAGAGGGACAAAGAATGAGTCTTGATTGCCCTATGTCCCAAGAGAGGGATACCCAAGAGTGGGGACCTAGAGAATAATCTTCCCAAGGGCTGCCACCCAGCTGGTCCCTGTGCTCTGCAGTCACTCACAGCTGTGGCCAAGAGGAAGTGATAGGGCAGGAACTCAAGCCGGGTTACTCGGTCACAACGACGGACGCAGTGGAGCTCAATGCCCTGGTTGTCATAGATGTGAAGCCAGCGGTTCTGAGCAACAGCGAGCAATACCTCAGAATGAAGAAACCTGCAGGGAAAGAGGCGTGATCAATGAAGAATGGGATCAGGGGCTCTCATTCAATCAGAAATGGGCTGTCTCATCCCCACTGACCACCAACAGCAAGGACACTGACCGGATGTCCTGCACTGCCTCCATGACATTGATCTCACACATGAGTTTCTTTGTCACCCAATCAAGAGCAGCCACATGACCCCGACGCCCTCCCAAAGCCAGGTGTCTGTTGGAGATGAAGGAAAAGTAAGGCATTAACGCAGGAAAACACCCTAACTCAGATAATGTGGTGTGTCTCATATGAGCTCCTCCTCTCCAGGTGAGAGGAGACATGTTGCTAGATGTTCACACTCCTCAGGAACGACCCAAACACACATGCATAGCTGAGGAGGGCACATCCACCACAGCTAAGGAAATACATCCACATCTTAATTCAAGAGTCACTGGAGTCTAAGCATAGCTCAGTGGCAAAGCATGGGCTAGGCATGTGTGAGGCCTTGGGTTCAATCCCCAGAAACAAACACACATGCACACACACACCAGTAACTGGAATTCAATCTCACCTCCCAGTTCGAGAGTAGTTCAGTCTATAGGGCCCAAACTGCCGCAGATTCAAGTCGAAGTGCTGAAAAAGGAAAAGAGTAGAAAAAACAATCAGGGCCTGGGGCTGTAGCTCAGTGGCTGAGTGCCTGCTCAGCATGTGTAAAGCCCTGGGTTTAATCCCCAGCACCAGCACGCACATGCACACACACATATATATACAAGAAAATCAAGAAAAAAATCAGCTCCCCTGGGTAATTTCCTCTGCTAGGTCACCATTCCTCTTTCCCTGCACCATCAACCAACCCACTAGCCCCTTTCGCTCCTTAGGCTCACCTTGGCTGCACTTGCTATGTCCACAGCCTCCACGATGTCAGCCTGGCGTATCTTTGCTGTGTCTTCCCCATCCTCCCCTTCCAGAAACCTGAAAGTAAGGGTTACAGCTGCAGCAAGGCTTCCCAATAATGAGCTGGGTGTAACGACATAAAAACTAGGAACAAGCTGGGCACAGTGGCACACGCCTGTAATCCCAGAGGCTTAGGAGGCTGAGGCAGGAGGATGGAGAGTTCAAAGCCAGCCTCAGCAAAAGCAAGGCACTAAGCAACTCAGGAAGACCCTGTCTCTAAATAAAATACAAAATAGAGCTGGGGATGCGGCTCAGTGGTCGAATGCCCCTGAGTTCAATCCCCAATAACAACTCCCACAAAAAAAAGGAAAAAAAAAAAAAATGAGTAATGATGCCCACTGTAGTGATGCACAACTGTACCCCCAGCGACTGGGCAGGCTGAGGCAAAAGGATCACAAGTTCACAGACAGCCTCAGAAACTTAGCAAGGCCCTAAGCAACTTAGGGAGATCCTGTCTCAAAAGTAAAATAAAAAGGATTGGGGACATGGCTCAGTGGCAGAGCTCCAAAGGGTTCAATCCCCAGTACAAAACACACACACACACACACACACACACACACACACACACACACAAAGAAAAAAAAAAAAAAAAAAAAGGAGAATCCTATAAAGCAGGCGCTGGGGAGGCTCAGAATGGGGTCCACTCACCCAGGTTCCTCAGCAAGCAGCAGCTCAGAACGAGCGGCTTTGACACTTGTCTCTTCTTCCTCTGCTTCAGCCACCTCAAGTTTGCTTCGCGTTTTGGACTTAGAACGTGGTAGCTAGAACGTTGGTGGGGAAAGAAGCAAAGAAAATGCAGGTTCACGGGAAAGCCAGTCCGGCCAACCTTCATCCAACTCGTCCTGACACTCCCTGTCTCAACCCTTCCCCACTGTCTGCTGGTCCTCACCTTTATGGATTTGTCAATACGACAAAACTTCCGGGCTACCTCCACAGGGACCGGGGCGGGACCTGGAAATGGGTCCTGGGCCTAGGACAGGAATGAGGCGATAAGCAGGCTGTTTGACCCCATACTTTTCAGTCTTAAAGCACAAACGATCTGTCCTGCTACCCTATCAGGTCCTAGGCTCACCCCAGACAAGCTCCGCTGGGGCTCCGGCTTCTTTCGTTCTCGGGGCTTCTTTGGAACCTGAGGCTTCTTGGAGATCCGAGACTTCTTGGAGCTGCGAGTGTTTTTTGGCTTCTGGAGGCGGACCTCCCCATTCCTCTTCTTTTTAAGAGGGGGACCCGGAGAGGCCCCGGCAGAAGTCGGAGCAGTTTCTTCCTCCCAGTATCGCCGAGGTTTCTACGGCAGATTAGAAGCCCTGATACTTAACCCAGCCCTGACCCCCGACCCCGCAGCTAAAAACTTCTCTTCCTACTCATGGAGGCCTCTACCTTCCTCTTGGCCTGAAGTTTGTCCTTCTTGGGTGGGACATTCCTGCCCGGCCTGGGGGCTGTCTCCATCTCGCCCACCCGAACGACGATCCACGTGCAAAATTCTCAGCAGTCCCACAGTCCGCTTGAAACTTCCGGAAGTCCCCTTCTTTTCATCCAATCAGCGCCGGCCATATCCGAAGCCATTTGGCGCCATCTTGAGTGAGGGCACGCTCTCCTTTGAAGAGCGAGGAAGGTTCTTCCTAAGGGCAGCTTCCAAACAATGAAAAAAAGGCAAGTCGGAGGCCATGCATTTTCTTTTTCTGGGTTAGGTTATTCAACTTATCTAAAACTCCCGAGTCCAGTCTTTATATCAGAACACCACTCATTAAGCCAGACAGAACTAGATACTACATTTCCCGGCATGTACCAAATGCAGCTTCCGGCGCCATACTTTTCCCAGGATTCCTTGTTTACTTCCGGGTTTATTAAAACAGAAGGGAGAACGTGAGTAGGTCAGGGATTCGATTGAGGGTTTTGGGGTCTCGTTTCACTCTCCATCTCCTGGGACCAGGATACAGTCGATATCCCGGATAGGGAGAGACTGCGGTGCCCTGAGGGGCTGCCTTTGAAGAGTGCTGTCATTTCCGCAGGCCGGGCCAGAAAAGGGAGACCGGGCTCCTTCCAGAGCTTGAGACCCAGCGCCCCCATCCCGCTCCCAGCAGGCTTTCGTCCCCGCCATGGCTGAGCTTATCCAAAAGAAGCTGCAGGGAGAAGTGGAGAAATACCAACAGCTACAAAAAGGTAAGGGAGCAGTTACGATATGGCCTCGCCTCAGTGCACATAGAACCCAGTCATACCAAATAAGGTTTACCGCTCCATTCAGGCCCCGGCGTGCAGGCACTTCCCCACCTCAGTATTCTACCCTACCATTGACCCCATCCTTCTCTACTTCTTACATCCCTTTTCTTCTGTGGCGGGCAGTAGCATGTTTGCTGTCTCTAATCGTGTCTTTCCTCCCACCCCTCAGATTTGAGTAAATCCATGTCAGGGAGACAGAAGCTTGAGGCACAACTAACAGAGAATAATATCGTAAAAGAGGTGAGGGACCGGGATTTATGGGTCAAGAAGGGACTTGTGCCGGCTTTGGTTCTTATGATATATTTTACACCCCGCATCAGGAACTGGCCCTGCTGGATGGATCCAACGTGGTCTTTAAACTTCTGGGCCCTGTGCTGGTCAAACAGGAACTGGGGGAAGCTCGGGCCACAGTGGGGAAGAGACTGGACTATATAACAGCTGAAATGTAAGTCTTCATTCCCCCACCCTATACCACAGCTGACACTTTTGGAGTAGAAGTGTTGAGGAGCCTGTGTAGAGTGGCTTTCCATAGTATTCCCCAGTTGTCCAGTTCTCCCGGCCCTTTCCTTCCCTATCAGCCTTCTTCTCCTCTCTCCCTTAGATCTCAATTTTTCCAGCAATCTCTTTCTTGCCTCAGTACCCCCATCAAAATGGTAAGTCCCACTAATTTCTGCTTTTCTGCTTCTTTGCTTCCCTTGCATCTCACCAGTAAGCGATATGAAACCCAGCTCCGAGACCTTGAGCGACAGTCGGAGCAACAGAGGGAGACCCTTGCTCAGCTGCAACAGGAATTTCAGCGGGCTCAGGCGGCAAAGGCAGGGGCTCCTGGGAAGGCCTGACCCCATGGCCAGGGGGAAGGGGAGGGAGGGTATGCGGCAGCTCTAGGGTCTATAGTATTGTAGCTAATAAAATGTAAAAATACTCGGCTCTGTTTTCTGACCATCCCCTTCTGTCATAATTGTTTCCATCCATTCCCCAGCCCTTTCACCTTATACATACACCTTCTGCCTTACTCCCTTAGGTCCAGATTCTTAAAACTGGAATCTCTGTGACAGGGTGAGCCTTCTTTCTTGAAACTAGTCTGAAATGTTTCCAACCTGCTTGCCTGTGTATACAGCCATTTACTTTCCTTTATTTTGGTTATCTTGACCCTTTAATAAGCCTAAGATGTACATACATAATGTAGCATATGGTTGGGAATGTCAGTTTAATTGAAGAAGCTTAAAATTTTCTGACCTGAGACCCCAGGACAAAAATGTGTTTACCTACCTTGCTATTAATACTTGTCAGCCTCCAAATGTCCCTGGTACATCTTTTAGTTCTTTTTAGCCTCTTATCTTAAAATTGTTTGACTATAGCTTAAATTGATTTAAATCCCCTGCCAGTTTGTGTTGTTCACAAACTGTTGTTGATTTCTTTGTCCTATAATCGTTTCTTACAGATTTGCCCCCAGTAGTTCTTCATACTTTGTTTTGTTTTTGTAGTGCTGGGGATTGAACCCAGGGCCTTGCACATGCTAGGCAAGTACTGTACCACTGAGATAATATCCCCAGTCCCTTTATACAGATCACTTTAATCTGGTGTCTACCTCTTCACATAGATCTGACCAGTGAAGAAAAGAATTTTAAGAGTAAATAAAGGAACCAGGAGTGAAGAAGTTCCTGAAGGGAAGTAAACCATTCTGAGGAAACCATTTTCACCAGTACCGTACTTGCAGCTTTTCTTGGGAAAAAACATTGTGTCCTTTCTTGTTCCATCTTCAGCAAATTCCCCACCCCCACTACCAGCAAGCCAGTTCATATGCACTGCAGGTACAGGGGAGTAAAATTCAGGTAGTGTTTTGGTTTATTATCTTAGTGTTGTCACAGTGACAGGAAGCCCTAGGGTGGGAAAAGGAATTCCCATTAGAACCTACTTCTTGCCATTCCCCTCTGCCCTGGGGCTCAGAGCCTATAGGCCTTTCCTTGGCCTTTCATATTTGATGATGTGGCAGGAATCAGAAACTGGTGCCTTTTCCTGAGTGCCACATTCTTGAGAGGTGGTGAGCTGTATGCAGGTATCTGACTTGGTTACAAGATTACCAGCTGCCACATGGCTGTATTTCTCTGCTGCCTGGTAAATGAGTGGCACTTCACTGCCCCAGGGTGGCTGGCCACCTTTCAGAATTTGTCCCAATGTGATGTAACTGATACCACTCAGGATGGCTATCCACATCTGGTTTGAACACCATGACTTCTGTAAGCCAACAGGGCTTCTTCCTCAGAATAGTGCCCGTGCAATCTTCCTCCCTGTGGCCTTGATCCTGGGAAAAGAACCCCCTCCTCCCTCACTTGGGGGAGTTCCTGATGCAGAGGGGCCACTGGCACCCGGTGTGGCAGTAGAGGGCTTTCGCCTTTGCCGTAGGAGGAAATCATGAGATGCTCCATCCATAGCGTAGAAGACATTAGCTGAGGGTGGGATGGTCAGCTCTGTAGATTCAGAGATGGATGTCAACCATAGGTAGCCATCCCCTCCAACAACCACCCAGATGTGGAAGCATTCCACTGATGGGTACCAGTCGTGTGTCCCCCCCCCCCCCCCCCCCCCCCCCCCCCCCGCACAAGTCTTTTCTCCCTCCTGGCCTCTGACCTCGCTCCCCTGGTAGCAGCTGTACCAGCTCGAACTCTGAAGCCACTGCAGAATCACGATTGTTTTTCTTGAGGACACGACTGATTACACTTGGAGCCTTGTCCTGGCTTGTCACCTAGTGGGACCAGAGACCAAAAGAGCAGTAAATCAGCTATATTTATCTGTTTCCCATCCTTCCAACATACTATCTTTCAGCCACCTTCCCAACCAAAAAGTTACCTGTGCCCAATACTTTAAAATGAACAGGAAACCCAATATGGTAGCTCTCTCTACCCTATAAGCCAGCCCACATGGTACCCCATGAGATAGGGCTGTTTCCCTGTGGGGTAACTGCTGTTGGTTCTGAAGTCTAAATGGCCTTCAAAAGTTCAAGGTGTAACAACTAATGCACAGTAGCCTTCAAAATAAAGCAAAACTGCCAAAGTCAAAAGTCAAAATTAAAACTACAATCAAATCCATCTAGCTGCCCAAATCTAAGACATTTTTGTTCCAACAAAGCACCTTCACCCCCAGCTCCAGCCCCAGGCTTCCTTACCAAGATGCTCTTGTAGACACTGCCATCTTCCCCCAGTTCCATCTGGACGCGGATGATTCGGCAATCAGAGGCCCCTGGCCCTGATCCCCCTCCCCCGTATCCAGTTCCCCTGGAGGCCCCTTCTGTACCCCCACTCAATGGGGACCCACAGGAGGCTGAGCGGCGGTGACCTCGAGAAGGCCTAGGGGAGGAAGCTGGGGGCGAGAGGTGGCTGGGGTCAGCTGGACTATGCAGAGAAGGACTGCTTTCCAGGGCAGAGTCCAGAGATGAGACAGACGGCCACTTCATATGCTAGGCAAATGACATGGAAGACTGGCATGAAGGCAGGGAAGTTAAGGAAAAAACATTCATAGAGTCAGAGTCAGTGTCAAAGCCAGATGTTAAAAGCAGAGCTCACCTGGGCTAGCCGGGTCAGCAGAGGAGCAGGGGTTCCAGGCACCTCATCTCCCCCTACACTGGGCCGATCCCAGGATACAAGGGGGGTGGGGCCCCCAACAGAGCCCAGAACCCTGGAGTGACAGGAGATTGGGAGGATCAGAGAAGAATGGCAAGTTCCTAAGAAACCACCCCCCAGCAGCTAACTCCCTCACTCTGTCCACTGTGAGATGACCAGTGTTGGCCGAAGCACCCGTGGGGCAGGAGTGTCACTGGTACCAGGTGGCTCCACCTCACAGGACACACGGTGACTGGGGAGAGGAACAATGCAAAGAGGTCAAGATGTGAAACCAAGCCCCCACACCTAGCCAGAACTCTGAAATCCCGACCTCACCCAGCCACTCACCTCTGAGCCTCAGTCAGTGGCCGGAGCCCCTGAAGCCACTGTTGAATATCAGGGTCAGGTCGAAGGTCATAGCCACGACATTCATTCTGGAGCCGCCGCAACTCAGAAAGGACAGCAAACTCCTGGGAAGGAGCCCTCAACTGCAGGAGCCAAAACTCTCAGGGATCCCCAATTTTCCCCCTCATTCTCTTCCTGGGACACAGAGAGAGATGGCCAACATCCAGCTCATGCATTCCTCTCACCTTCCTACGCTTGTCAAAATTGATGTAGCCATTCTGCAAGGACAATGGGATAAGAGTAAAAGTCTTAACCTTGCCTTCCAAGCAACAGAGATGCTTCCTCTACTAAACACACCTCCACTTCCAACCCATAAACACTACACTCTGCAGGCCTCTCTGACTTTGATCCTCCCTGTCCCTCTTCCTCATATCTCTTATGCCCTAAGCACTCCATTTGGCCCTTTAAATTGGTATCTCGGGTAGAAAATGTATCACAGATGAGAAAATGGGGCTCAGAAAGGACAAGGAACTTGCTCAAGGTATTAGTTTTTGTTGTTTTCCCAGTGCTGGGGATCAAACCCAGGGCCTTGTGTATGCTAGGCAGGTAAGCTACTACTGAGCTACTACTCCCCAACCCCTCAGTACTTATTTAATTAGCAAGTTATATATACCAACATTTCAAGCAGGTTCTAAGCAGCTAACAAATATGAGGGGTCCCACAGCCTTGGTTTTCCTCTTGGATTCCCACAGGAGTGCCAACTACTCCAAAACTTCTCTTAATAATAAATTGATATAGATATTGCCATTTACAGACCACAAAAAGGTGAAGCATCTTGCCACAGTAACAGAACCAGAGCCCAGCAACCGGCTCCAGAACCCTGGCTCAGCTGCTGAGCCAGGCCTTCAGCCCCTTTTTGGAGAAGTCTACCTGACCATGAGGCACACTTGTTAATCATTATAGTGCAAACAAACACACACACACACACAACTGACCTCCAGCTCATCCTTGGAGGCTGCATCCAGCATCACGAGGTCCTTCAGGAAGGTACCAAGGTATGGGACCACACCCTGAGGTCAGATGTCAGGATCAGAGGCCTTGCCTCTGGTCTGAGGGCCCTGTATCCCTCCATACTTTCCCTCCTCATTGCCTCTACAACAAATTTTTATTCTCCTCAATCAGCTGTGTTCCCCCTTCCACCCCTCAGACTGCTTCCTTCATAGCCATTCCATACCTCTCCCCAGCCTCCTGCTAGTCACTCACCCCACCCCGGGAGCCAGACCTCGGGGCCTTCTTAGAGTGTGGCTCCAGAGGGGGCTGCAACTTCACTTCCTGGTGGTGACAAAACAAGGAGATATGTGGCAAGTAGACACAGGAAAGGTTGGGAATGCAAGATAACAGGGCCTCACCTGTAGGAGGAGCTCCCGGCTTTGGGAATAATTGTCCTCCTCAGAGAAAATCTGGCAGAGGCTAGAAAAGACTCTGATGCTGTCCCTAGGGGAGGGAGAACAATGCCCCTGAGGACAGGCCTGGCTTAGCCACCCTCTCATCTGACCCTCAGTCCAGCGCCTTGTCCTCCTCACCTGGCTGCTTCTCCCCAGGCTGCCCGAAGCCTGTGGATAGGGCTGGACTGCAGGGCTGACACTACAGCATAAACTGAAGAGAAGTTTCGGAGCAGTCGGCACTCCTGTGAGTCCAAGAGGAAAGCCAAGGCTGTGGGAACGCTCTCCATACCATGCTCCCCAAAAGGTCAATACTTACTTACCTCTGCCACACGGATCCACTTCTCTAGGAGCCGGGCCCTCTGGGGAGGTCGAAGTGGCCGTATGGTCACCTCCCCGGGCCCCTCTCCAGTTGAGGTGGCCCCCAGGACAGAGCTAACCACAGCCCCTGCCACCTTGTTGAACTGTGTAACAGTAGCTCTGACAGATGGGCAGAGGTGGGAGTGTCCTGGCCGGTCTCTGTGTCCCCACAGGCCCCCCAAGCACTGAGAGGGGACCAGATTGAGAAAAAGTTCCTGCAGGGCAGAGGCAGAGGTTAAAGTTCATAGTCAAGTGAGTTGAGCCTTCCACTATCAGGGATCTGAGGATCTCAGGTGGCCAGGGAACCAGGACACAGGGTTTGAAAGGTAACAACCAAGGGAAAAGGTCAATACAGTAGATGGAGGAGGCTAGGAGCTGAATTAGGAATGGGGTGGAAGCAAGGACAAGGATCTAGAGTCAAGGAGAGGTTAGTAAGGGGTCGGGGAACATAGGGGTCAAGGGTCAGGGTCTCACCGCATCTAGCAGGGTCAGCTGCTCGGCCAAGTGGTCAGCGAGGAACACCAGGACATCCGTGGGGTCAGCAGGGGGATCGCCGGGGAGGGCCAGGGGCTTAGGAAGGTCGGGGGTCTGGGGGTCCACCCGGGACCGGAGGTTGCGGATGAGGTCAGCGCTGCCCCCCCCAACACCCTCCCCTGCTGCATACCCTGTCCGAAGCAAGAAGCTCTCAAGCCGGTCAAGCTGACCCTTGGCCTCAGAGCCAAAATCCTCAGGGTGAGAGGCCAGCCAGGTTGACAGTACAGAGATGGCTACCCTGAGAAGGGGAATCAGCCAGGGGTCAGAGGTCCAGCCACTGCTTGCGTACAGGACATTGAGGTTAAGAATCTAGGTCACTCACCCTGTTGTCCTCTCTAGCTCATCAGTAGAATGAGATTCAAGGACTTCCAGCCTGAGGGGAGAGAACTTATCTGTGCATTTTCCAACGTCCTCTGCCACCCTGGCCCCCCACATGGCTCTGGCTCCTTTGGAAGCTTTATAAAGTCCAAACACCTCTATGACCTTTGGCTCCATGATCCTGACCTGTCAGCCACAAGCCCAAGCAGGGCAGGTGTGGAGGTGAAGGCCCTGTGGGTGGCCAGGAAGGCTGACATGAAGGTCACGTCAGCCCCTGATGTCCGGGGGTCCAGCAAGTGTCTGACCAGAGCCTCCAAAGTGCCAGCTCGGAGCCGTCGGGATGAACGTGGTGGAGGTGTGGGGGCCTGAAGGATACAGAGAGTTGGTCACTGACCTTTTCTTCAAGACTACCCCCTAGATATCTGGGGACAACCCCAGACCTAGAAGCTGATCCAGGCTCATTTTGATGAGATTCAAAGCAGGCAAAGGACTTAGCCTAAATCACACAGCAGAGTTCAATCTGGGTTCTAGACCTCCAACCCAGTACTCTGGTCAGAACGCCAGAGGAGGGGAACTGGGATATGAGGGGTCAGAGGTGAGAAGCCAAAGTCAAGATCTCACCAAGGGATCAAGAGTCCGATATTGTCGGCTTGTGACAGTAAAAGTGGCACCATCCTCCTCCTCATCCCAGACAGACACAGGGGCCTGGAGGAGCAAGGAAGGGGAAGTCAGACAATTCCATACCATCCCCACTGTCCCTCCCTCTCACCCAGGCCCTGCTCCTCCCTCTGCACCCCTCACCTGTGATGGCAGGGGACAGTACCAACGAGTGCGAGGGGTGGGGGGGGCTGGTGACCCCAGGTCTCCCCCACTGGGGCCCAGACAGCCCCCCCCCAGCAGCCTCAGGACCCGGTGGAGTCGAGGGGGTTGCAGTGGGGGATTGGATGGAATGCAGAAACCAGGATCCTGGAAACCCCCAATACCCTTTCCCCCCAGAGCTGAACCCCAGCACAGTAAAGAAGCAGGGTACAAAGGGCAGAAGAGGGAAGAGAAACAGGCGGAGAGTCAGAGACCTTGAGAAGCAGAAACCTCAGGCCCAGCACAGCAGCGTGCCCCGCCCTCCCCCACCAAAAACCAGACAAGCCAGAAGAATTAGTCTGTCCCCTTAGGCCCCCTTCCCCAGGTCCCTTGGGTGGGGCTTCCACTATCCCAGCCCCGGGGACTCCCCCCTGAAGGTGGCAGCTCCAATCCCAGTACAGGAAGGAGAAAGGGAAGTGGGGATGATGAGGGGGAGAGAGGCTGGTAGACTCAGAGTCACGTGGTCTCAGCCCCTCCCCTGACCGGTCCCGAAAAACCAGCCCTGCTAGTCACCCCGCCTTCACCCAGTGTCTGAACCCAGGAGTCCAGGGCTTCTAGGCCTTACATACAATATCAGGGGCTGGAAATGTGGCTCAATAGTACAGCACTTGCCTAGCATGCACAGAGCCCTGGGTTAGATCCCAAGCACCATCAAAGAGGGGGGAAATCTAACTTCTGGCCCCTCCTGAAGTTCCAGATCGTGCTCCTGGCCACCACCATTAGTCCCTAGGAAAAACAGATGACCACCCTCTACCCAGCCTGGGACGGTCCCTCCAGGTCCCAGAACCTTGGCTTCCCGGCCTCTACTTAGCACCAAGGAGAGTAGGGGAGGAGAGAGGGAGGGAAGAAGGGAGGGGTCACGAAATCTGAGGGTTCCCTCCCCAATCCCAGAGTCTGAGGAGTTGGTTACTGTGGAAACAAACCCCTCCCCTCCAAACAAAAATAAGGAGGAAGACCGGGACCAAGACCCAGCTACCCAGAGAGGCAGACAAACTCAGGCAGGCAAAGGCAGAGAGGCCCAGAGCCCCGTAAGGACAGCCAGCCAGACATTCCAGACTGGAACAAGGCAGGTTCCTGCGGGCAGATTCTGAGTCACACTGACAGAGAACCACAGAGACTCCAGGACTCCCCGCAGCAGGAAGACAGGCAGATACACAGCAATAGGCGTGTAAATAACTGAGGCAGGGAGGAAGAGATGTAGGACCCAGAGACACCGAGAGAAAAGCGGAGAGTCTCCGAATTATGTATGCCCCCTGCCTCCCACCACCCGCGTCTCACCTCTTCTTCTTCCTCCTCCTCTTCCTCCTGCCCCCCGCCCACGGCCCGGCCACCTGGGTCCCCACCCTCTTCGGGATCTCGGCTCCGGAAGCTGCTCAGCACGACTCCCCCCGGGGGGCTCGTGTCCAAAAGCAGCCGCAGGGGCCGCGGGAGCATGGCCAAGTGAAGGAATCAGCGGGGTCGGGCCATGGGGGCGCCTGAGGAGAGACGGGGATGGGGGTGGGGTGGAGTCAGGCGGGCGTGAGGGAGTGGGACAAGGAAAGATCGCGGGTGAGTGTAAAGGTAACCGGATGGGAGTCCTGCAGGAAGGCTGAGGGAGGGAGCAGCATAGGGGTGGAAAACGAGGGCCCTTGGTGCATTTTAGGGATGAAGGGGGATCACAAGTACGGGACGGGCAGGGTCATTCGGTGCTCGGGCTCTGACCTGCTCGGGAGCGGTGGGGGCAGCGCGGGTCCCGGGTCGCTGATCCTGTCGGTCTCCGGCCCTCTACACAGTCCCGGGGCCGAGTCCCCTCCGCGGCTTTTCCGCACCCCCCTACACCCCCCCGCGGGGCTCCGGGGGCCCTCCCGCCCTTTCCGCTCCCCCCCGCGTCCGCCCGCTCCGAGAGCAGGAGCCAAAAAGGGAAGGAAGTGAGGACAGGAGCCAGAGCCGCGGACTAGGGGAGCGCAGGACGCCAAGGGCCGGGACCCAGGGGCTCAGGTCCCCACCTCCACTGTCCCCCGCCCCTCCTCTCCGGGATTCTGGAGCCCACATCGCCCCGCACTGAATTGGAATAAAACTTCCAGTCTCTAGCCTCCGGGGGAGGGCAGGAGCAGAATTTGACATTCCTTTCACCAACAAGAACTAGACTAACACTCCCGCGGGAAGCGCTTTAGCGGAGAAGGACCCGATAACTCCACGGGCGAGATTACACTCCCCACCCCAACCCACGAGTGCAGCGGACCGAATCCACGCCTGGTTTTCTGAGGAGCACTCGGTTCCCGCCCACTCTCGGGGGGCGGGGCAGGAAGCCGCCCCATCCGGTATAGACTCGGCGCTTGGGCGTTTCCGGTACTCTGGGCTCATTGAGGTCCGAGGAAGCAGTTGCTGAAGGCTCCTCTGGAGCCACTGGGTGCCTGACCGTACACTTGCGACCGGAGATTGGATATTCCCGAAGCGTTTGGGAGGCCGGGGTAATTGGAAGAGACCAGAGATGATTGTGAGAGTCGCTGTGCTTCAAAAGGAATAGAAGGCGAGACCCGGTTGGAAGCACTGGAACACACCTTTATTCCCACACTAAGCCCGTCCCCCATGGTTCTGGCCGACGACCGTCCTGCCCCTCGGAGGTCCCTAAGCTGCGCCGCCGCTGCCTTCCTTCAAAGTCCAGCAGCTGTTTAACGAGCGCCCTCCAGTGGGCGCCAGTCATACAGCAGAGGACAGAGGCTTGTCGCGCCGCGCTGGAGGAGCCCACAGTCCGGGAGGGGAGCCGGGCATTTAACGATTCTCATAATCACTTAAATACAGCTGTGGTGAACCGCACAAGAGGGACACGCGTCTGTCTGAGGGGAATGACGAGGCAGACCCAAATCTGGGGCCCAGGGAAGGAGCCAGGCAGAGGGAATTGAGCTTTGGGACCCGAGGCAGGTGTGAGGCCTTTGGTTCATTGGAAGAAAGGAATAGTAGTCGGCTGTTGATGAGCGCTGAGAAGAGGGCTGGGGAGCACCAGGTAGTGCTGGAGAGGTAGGCAGTGTTGGGACAGGATGGAGGGACACATAGGACAGAGCAAGAAGAATGAATTTACCCCTGAGCACTGGTTCACCAAGGTTGGTCTCTGTCCCAGAGGTCCCCAAGACAATTTCAGGGGGGTATTTGAGATTAAGATTTCATAACTAAAATGTTACTTGCCTTTTTCATTATGATTTTCTAGAATGTATGCGTGGGTTTTTCCAGAAGCTACATGATTTGTGTTGACACCATGGCTTCCAAAACTAATAGAATGTATTTGTGTATTGCCATGTTTTAAATTTTTCTATTTTAGGTTTTAGTACAATAAATATCAATAGTTATAACCCAGATAACAAAAGCTTTTGAGGGTCTTTGGTTTTTGGTCCTGGGGATTGAGCCCAGGGCACTTGACCACAGAGCTACATTCCTATCCCTTTTTGAGACAGGGTTTCACTAAGTTGCTTAGGGCCTCACTAAATTGCTGAGGCTGACCTCCAACCTGTGTTCCTCCTGACTCAGCCTCCCAAGTCACTGGAATCACAGGCATGTGCCACGAGGCCTGGCATTGATAATTTTTTTTTTCCTGGGGTTTGAACCCGGGGCCTTGTGCTTGACAGGCAAGCACTGAGCAGTATCCCCAGCCCTTGATAATTTTTAAGAAGTCCTGATACCAAAAATTTTGAGAACCACTGCTCAAGATCTTTAAGAAGGTGAATGTAATAAGATTTGTTTTTTAAAAAATAAAATTCTAGCCATTCAGTGGAGGAAGTTTTGAGAGAGTAGGAGCAGGTGGTGGGGTACTGTTTGGGAGAGCTAATGTAATAGCTTGAGTCAGAGATGATGTTGGCTTCCACAGAGTGGTGCTGAGTGCCTTCACTGGGTTTTCTGGAAGAAAATAAGGAAGTGAGGAATTTGGGGTTTCAGAAGGTGGGGTGAGGTGCTTGCTCATGGTCAGTCCAGAGGTTGGGAAGTGGGGCTAACATTCTCTGCCTGCCACTTACTGCACTGAGTGCTTTGTCTCCTGCATCTTCTAACAGATCTGCTATCTCTTAACAGTCTTCTGAGGCTCCTCTGTGCAATGTGGTAGCCACCATTTTTAAGAATTTTTTTCACCTTTATTCTATTTATTTTTTTATATGGTGCTGAGGATTGAACCAAAGGCCTCACACATGCTAGGCAAGCGCTCTACCACTGAGCTACAGCCCCAGCCCTGTAGCCACCATTTTGATAGTCAATGGTACCACCAATGTAGTAGCTACATGTGGCTACTAAGCATTTGAAATGTGGCTAGTGTGAATTGAGATATGCTGATCGTGTAAAGTCAACACCTGCTTGTGAAGACTTAGGATAGAAAAAAGACTACATACTTTTGATTAAACCCAGAACCACACCCCAGCCCTATAATTTCTTATATTGTTTATATGTTAAAGTAACTTTTGAATTTGATTAAAGCATCAAATTAATTGTACTTTTTTTTTTTACCCTGATACTGGGAATTGAACTCAGGCCTACACACATGCTAGGCAGGCACTCTACCCCTGAGCTATACCCACCTTTTATATTTATTTTGAGACACAGTCTAAGTTGCCTAGGCTGGCCTGGAATTTGTAACCCTCATACCTCAGTCTCCCTAGTATCTGGGACTACAGATGTGCATCACCATACTCAGCTTCTTTTCACTTTTTTAGTGTGACTAGTAGATTATTCAAATATTCATATGTGGCCTGCATTATATAATGGACAGCATTACATATTGGACAGCATTGCCTAAGTAATTTTTTAAAAATCATGACACCCAAGGAAACATGCAGTTTAAGCATGTTCAAGGGGCCCTACAGTTAGGATGTTGGGCAGGATTTAACCCAGATCTGATTCTACCCACCACAGCAGCAGCCTCCCTCCATGGGTGATGAGTTGGGAAGAAGAATGGGAAGATAAGGGGAAATGGAGCACTGTTTACCTTCTCCTTGGAATCCTTGTGAATGGTCAAGTAGACAGCTGTGGAGAAAGATTAAGAGGGGTTGGGAATGTGGGAAATATAGAGGAGGAGGGCAGAGGAATCATGTCTGGCATCTGCCCTTCCCGTGGTAGGGAGGATGTCACACTCACCGACCCAGCCCAGCACCTTGATGAGTCCCAGGAGGAGAAAGGCAGACAGGAAGAGACCTACACCATCCTCAAGGGAGGGCCCAGAGAAACCTGGCAGATGGAAGGCAGGAGAGTGAGCTTCATTTCTTCCAAGGCATCACCTGGGCCCCATAGCATCCCTACATCTTACCTGCCACCTCCATAGTGACCTCAGCACTGCACCCCGAGGCAGGCAGGCTGGAGTGGTGGACACGACAGATGTACTGAGCCCCATGCTGCTCAGCAGTGATTGGGGGCAGCTGCAGGTGTCCAGAGAGACTGACAGAGCCATCTGAATGGTGGCGCAGAGAGGAGAGCCACCTCTGCCCCTCAGCCTTCTGAGAGCCACCCTCTGGGCCACTCCGGAGCTCCCACTCTACCTCCAGACCCTCGGAAGGGTAGAAGTGGGACACTAGGCACAACAACTCTGGAGGTGCCTCCCCTGGGGCAGCCCATACAAGGGGTGCTGGCAACAGGGACACTTTGGGGGGCTCTGGGGAAAGAGTAGGAAACAAACATGAGAAGTCAATCCATCCTGTCCTTCCTCAGCATACTTTCCAGTTTCCCCAAAAATTGCAGGGGCATTCTCCAAGAATGGGGAACACACTGTCCCCATGGGTGCTTCACAGGATTCTCCATGCCAAAGTCCATCAGATTATCAGGAGCCCCCATTCCACCTCCCACCAGATTTAGAAACCTTTATCTCAAAGCCCCTTGGATTCCCACCCCATACTATTACCTCTCTGACTCCCAGGGGCCCTCTTCTCCATCACCCCTCCCTCTATCATAGTATCCTCCTAGTCCCAGTGCCCACCCTCTACCCCCTGAGACCTCTGTCCCCACTCACTGTGCACAGTAAGCTCCAGGGAGACCTGTCCTTGCAGGTATGGCAGGTGTATAGTGGCCAGATAGGTGCCCTCCTGAAAAGGTCGCACTGCAGGCAGCCAGAAGGTCCCATTCCCGGTCCAGGGACCCCATAGATCATCATCATCCCAAGCAGCAAATGCCACTGCCCCCTCTCGGGCTGCTGGCATCTGCCCACGCAGCCCAGGAGTTGCAGCCAGGAGCAGGTGCCCCTTACCCAGATGCTGTCGTCGCCACTCTAGCCCAAAGGGAGGGGGACTTGGGGCCAGAGTTGCAGTAGCCTCGAGGGTGGGGGGCATGTAGGTGAAGCTCAAGTCCAGCATAGCATCTTGTCCCAGTCGGATTCGAGGGGCAGGGGTGTGGGTGAGAACAGTCAGCACCACTGGGGAAGACATTGTGAGGGGGAGGAGAGGAGACATGAGGGACAAGCAAATTGCCAAAAATAATATGCTATGTGCTATTCTCACCATGATCTCATATCTGTTCCCAACTCAGGTTCTTCTCAGCGTAAATCTGGACAATTACAACAGCCTCCTCTCTGGTCTCCTTTACCCGATAGCCAAACAGTGTGGCTACATAGCCAAACAGTGTGGCTACAGGTCACTTGCCTGATTAAAAATTTCAACTGCCAGTTGGTACAGTGGTGCTCTCCCATAATCACAGCAACTTGGGAGGCTGAGGCAGGAGGATTGCCAAGTTCCAGGCCAGCCTGGGCAACTTAGCAAGATCCTCTCTCAAAAAGGGCAGGGGAAGTTGCTCTGTGTTGGAGCACCTCTAGGTTCAATTCCCAGTAACTACCCTCCCCCCAAAAAAATCCCAATTGCCAGCTGGACATGTTGGCACACATCTATAGTCCCAGCTACTCAGGAGGCTAAGGCAGGAGGATGACTTGTTAAGGCCAGTCTCAACAATATATTAAGACACTGTCTCAAAAAAGAAACCTAAAACCTCAAAATCCCAGTTACCAGGAAGTCAGTATGCAGGCTGGGTTCAGTTTTGAACTTTTCTTTTTACAAGCTATATGACCTTGGATAAGTTACTTTATTGCTCTCTCTCGGATTTCTTCATTTGCAACATGGCAGTAATACTAACACACCTATGTCCTACGATTGTTGAAGAAATAAATAAGATTATGCACATAATGTCCTTAGAACAGGGCCTAGCATATAGAAAATACTCCATAATGTTCGCTGTTACTAATTTTACTACCTTTATCCTCATCATGGACTTGCTGGGTATGTTGAGAAAATCACTTAACCTATATTTTCCTCACTAGTCCCATGATCCAATCCTTAACTACATTTTGTGATAATCAAGGAAAATAACAGGCTTTTGGGGAAAATGACTCTGCCTCAAAAGCAAAAACAGTTTGTGATGGTCCACTATCACCTACAGAACACAACACAGCCTTCAAGGTATTTGAAAACCCAGCCCCCAAACCACCTATCCAGACTGCTCTCACATCCTGAAAACTAGTCACATAGAATCCCTTTCTTTGCCTGTACTTCCAACAGCTTGGGAGGCTTTGGCAGGAGAATCAACAAGTTCAAAGTCAGTCTAAGCAATTTATTTAGGCCCTAAGCAACTAAGCAAGACCCTGTCTCAAAGTAAAAAATAAAAATGGTTGGCTCAGTGGTTAAGTGTCCCTGGATTCAATCCTTGGTACCAAAAAAAAAAACCTTTCTTGTGCCTGAACTTTAATCGTTGACCATCTTTTTTGCTTTGGTTATGAGGTTCTAGTTTCCAATGTCTTTTGTTTTGTGGTGCTGGGGATCAAACTTGGGGACTCAAGCATGCTAGGCAAGTGTTCTACACTGAGCCACATCTCCAGTCAGTGTTTCTTAATTTCCTCAGACATCTAAGTACTACTCCATGTCCTTCAAGGCCAGTCCCACTGCTACTTCTTCCTAGAAATGTCTGGGTCCTGTAGAGTAATCTTTCTTATCATTTTGGGAGTGCTGGGGATTGAATCCAGGGGCACTCTACCACTGAGCTACATCCCCAGCCCTTTTTATTTACTTATTTATATTTTTGGAGACAGGGTCTCACTAAGTTGCTTAGAGCCTCGCTAAATTGCTGAGACTGACTTTGAATCTGTGATCCTCTTGTCTCAGCCTCCCCAGTCACTGGCATTACAGGTGAGGGCCACTACGTTGGGCACTACTTATTTATTTTTGAGGCAAGGTCTTGCTATGTTGCTTAGGATGCCTTGAACTCATAGACTCAAGCCAGCTTCCTGCTTCAGCTTCCCAAATAGCTGAAATTATAGGTTCCAGCACCACACCTGGTTCTTGATTTTTAATATCAGTTTCTGAGGCCTATGAAGTTAAACTTTTCTCAACCTCATGAGATTGTTTAGTTAAAAAAAAAGTATGCAATGTTACTTAGTTTATCAAAATCCAGAAACATACTTTTGAATTTCTTTTTTAAAAAAATCAGGATTAGCTGGGCGCAGTGCCACATGCCTGTCATTCCAGTGGCTTGAGAGGCTGAAGCAGGAGGATCACAAGTTCAAAGCATCCTCAGCAACTTAGTGAGGCCCTAAGCAACTCAGTGAGACCTGTCTCTAAATAAAATACAAAAAGGGCTGGCAATGTGGCTCAGTGGTTAAGCACCTCTGGGTTCAATCCCTGGTACCAAAGGGAAAGAAGAAATCAGGATTAATAAATATCTATGGGGCTGGGGAAATTGTTCAGTTGGTAGAGTGCTTGTCTTGCATGCACAAGGCCCTGGGTTCAATCCCCAGCACCGCAAAAAAAGAAAAAAAAAAAAAAGTAAATAAATATCTAAAGATTTTACAGTTTAACCCTCAAGTTAATTGTGACTTTTATTTGTTTTATTATTTTTGGTACTGGGAATTGAATCCATGAGTATTCTGCCACTGAACTATACCCCCAGCTCCTTTTATCTTTTTAGTTTGAGACCAGGTCTCTAAATTGCTCAAATTTGCCATCCTCCTGCCTAAAGCCTCTGGTGTAGCTGAGATTACAGGTGTGCCCCACCACGCCCTGCAATAGTGATCTTTAATAAGTTATTGGAAGCAATTTTAGACCTGCATCCTGTAAACTGTACTTTGTAGGAATACAGAAGTAAACACAGCCAGGCTTCACAGTCTGGTCCTGTATTCCCAGCTATACCAAAGGCTGAGTCAGGGAAATCCCAAGTTCCTAGCCAACCTGGGCATTTTAATGAGTCACTGAAAAAGGACTGGGAATGTAGCTCAGTAGTAGATCGCCCCCTGGCTTCAATTTCCAGTACAGCAAAAAAGTGAATAACAACTAATTATCAAATATTACTGGAAAAAAAAATTAAACATAGCTGGCAGTGGTGGAACCTGCCTGTAACCCCAGAGGTTCAGGAGGCTGAGGCAGTAGGATCACAAGTTCAAAGCCAGCCTCAGCAACTTAGCAAGGCACTAAGCAACTCAGTGAGACCCTGTCTCTGAATAAAACACAAAAAAGGGATAGGGATGTGGCTCAGTGGTTAAGTACCCCTGGGTTCAATCCCAGGTACCAATGAACCAACCAACCAACCTACCTAAATCTTTAGATCTACCCATTTACAGGAAATATAGAGGAAAAAGGAACAAGGTAATGACACAGGAGGAAAAAATTGGCCAACTTCAGGATGAAGAAAATTCGACAGAACAAATGACCATGTTTCCTTCCCCCGCAAAATCAATAGGTGTTTGTTTTGCAGTTCTGGAGATCCAACCCACAGCCTTGAGCATGCTAGGCAACTACTCTACCACTAAGCTACACCCTGGCTCAAGAGGATACCAAGGAATTATTACTTGTTTTGTTAGGTATGACAAACATATTTTGGTTAAGTTTTCTTAAAATCCTAATTTAATAGGGATGCTTTCCAAAATACTTATAAATAAAATAATATAATGCCTGGATATACCTTAAAACACTTCAAGCCAGGTGTGGTGGTGCAAGCCTGTAATCCCAGCAGCTCTAGAGGCTGAGTTCAAAGCCGGCCACAGCAACTGAGAGCTAAGCAGCTCAGTGAGACCCTGTTTCTAAATAAAATACAAAATAGGGGTGGGGATGTGGCTCAATGATCGAGTGCCCCTGAGTTCAATCCCTGGTACTCCCCACAAAAAAAAAAAAAAAAAAAAAAAAAAAAAAAAAGTTCAAAAAATAAAAAGAGGCTGGGATTATAGCTGAGTGTTTGAGAGCTTGCTTAGTGCATCTGAGGTAAATAAAAAAAAGGAGAGAGGACAAGTGAAACAATTTGATAATTTTTTTTTTTTGTGGTGCTCAGAATAGAACACAGGGCCTTGTTACATTTTTTATAACTATACAACTACATAATGGGTAGAAATGGACATAGAGGCATTTATTTAACTATTTTCTCTACTTTTATGGGGAATTTTGTTTTGTTTTTGTGGTATTGGAGATCAAACCCAAGGCCTTGGGAAGCACTTTACCACTGATCTACATCCCCAGTCCTTTTGTGTATCTTTAACATTTTCCATAAGAATATTATAAAAGAATAGTGAGAATTGAATACTATATACTGGCAATATGCCAAGAAAATATATTTGAGGACTGGGGTAATAGCTCAGTGGTAGCACTTGCCTAGCACATGTGGTCTCTAGCACTACATGACACAAACAAACAAAACCCAGAAAAGTGTATTTGTAATAAATAATGAATAGCTGGCATGGTGGTCCACACCTGTAATCTCAGCTACTTAGGAGGCTGAGGCAGGAGGATCACAAGTTTGAGATCGATGTAGGCAACTTTATTTTATTTTATTCAAAATAAAAAATAAAAAGACTGAGGATATAGTTTAGTGGTAGAGCACTTCTGAGCTTAATCCCCAGTTTTGCAAAAAAATTTTTAAAAGTAAAAATAAATTATCAATGATCTCTGACCCTAAAGAGATTCCATTTCTAATGTTACATCATAACAATAGCTTTTATCTTCTTAAGTTTCTAATCAATTAGAGATGTCTGACAAGGAAGACAACACAGAACCTTGCTTTAACTGTTTTTACCCTAGTGATCTGTGCGATGCAAAGAATCTCCCCCAGCCTGGGCAACACCAGGGCTTTCTGCCTTGTACTTCCTTCACATAAACAAGTCACTTCCTCCTTTATTTATTTACTGGTGCTGGAGATCCTAGGGCTTTCAATGCATTCTAAGCACTGGCACTAAGCACCACTAAGTTACACCCTCAGCCATATACAAGTCACTTTCTGCTTTATGTTAGGATTATCTATGACAAATCTGAGAAACTTTTTGAGAACACAATCTACACCTGATCACCTCTGTGACTCTTAAAAGTGCTCAGGACCACCCCACA
Organism: Sciurus vulgaris; assembly: GCF_902686455.1. NCBI lineage: Eukaryota > Metazoa > Chordata > Mammalia > Rodentia > Sciuridae > Sciurus > Sciurus vulgaris. Next base: position 123,670,694 of record NC_136467.1, on the reverse strand, counting down.
TCCACATATTGATTTAGTCGTCCTGTAGAGGGACCCGGGTTTTGGTACCGGGGATTGGACTCAGGAATGCTCAACCACTGAGCCACATCCCCAGCCCTTTTTATTTTTTGAGACAGGGCCTCACTAAATTGCTGAGGCTTGTCTTGAACTTGTGATCCTCCTGCCTCAATCTCCCAAGCTGCTGTGATTATAGGTGTGCACCTCCATGCCCTGTTGTTTCGGGATGTTTTAGAAAGTTCCAACATACATGTTATTTGCAACCTGGTCTGAGAACTACTGAGCCCTTTTTCCTGGTGTTAATATTTATTCAATCAGTGAATAAGTTAACACAATGCCTCCCTTGATAGTCACAAGTGAAAAGCAGCTGGGAAATGGTATCCACCTTTTACTGGTGGAAGAACAGACTCAGAAAGAGAAATATTCTCAATGCCATCTCACAGTGAAGCAGCAGCCCTAGGAAATATTCCTCTGGAAAGAGCTACTGTCCCCACAAAGAGCAGTTTTCTTCTGCCCCTGCTCAATGTGGGCCCTGGGAACTAAGAATGGAGGTGCTGACAAAGCTGAGGTTTTTGGAGTCTGTGGGTGATTCTCTACCTGAGTACCAGGGTACAGGGGAAGGGAGAGTACAGGGGCTTGGTTGGGGATGACCTGTCCTTCAGGCTGTGACAAGATTGGGAAGCCAAGGACTCCATCTGTAACTAACTACCTGGCCTCACAAGGAGGAGCAAGAGCTCGTAGATATTCAGTTCAAATGTGCCCCAATTCAGACTTAGCACCCCATTGCCCAGCAAGGTGTCTCTGACCTCTGGACACTCGAACCGCACTGCACCAGGCAGTAGGTGATCTCCTGCCACGTCCCTTTAGACCACCAGAGCCCACTATTTGGGAAATCATACATAGTGCATACCAATGTGCCTTAGGGAAAGTAAAAGCACTTTGGTGCAACAGACACTGCTTTGCTGATAGACTCATTGGGCTTGTGAGAGCAGGTGAGGCTCAAAGACTGGTATTTGAAACAGGATGAACTGCAAAGATGGACGTGCCTAGCAAGATACAGACCTGGGAGGAGCGGAGGAAAACAATCCCTGCTTCTGAACTCCTCCCTACCCCATCACCTTAAAAATTTCCCAAGTTTGGTGCCTGGAAACCCGGCTTCTCCAAAGCCCCGCCCTTCAAAGCACCATGAAGCCCCTCCCCCAAACCACCGGTGGTTTTTATTTTACTGGTTCAGGGCTAGAAGCGGTAAAGACAGATTAATTCTGGCTGAACTGCCTCGCTTTACACAAAACGGAAACTGAACCGTGAGTGGAGTAATGACTACCTTAAGTCCACACAGAGAGTCGCCAAGTCACAAGTGATCAGAACCTTTAGAATCTCCCCCTCTAACTCAATCTCCCCTCTCCAGCTACCTGTTGCCACGGTGATAAGAACAGGCTCCTGCTGAGGCTCTGGCTGGAGTCGCAAGAGGATGGAGAGGCTGAGGACCGAGCTGGACATGCTGACGGTCAGCCAAGCCCCGTCTAGGGCCCGCGGGCAGCTCCGCTCCGGGGTCAGGCCGCTGGCCCAATTCGCAGAGGCGGGGAGAGGGATGTAGCTGCTTATCTCGCAGTGTGGTGCGGGGGCGCCCCGCGGGTACCGCCTGAAGGCAGCCTGCAGGGTGCCCGTAGGGTCTGTGAGAGCGGAGAAGAAATGCTGCTGTAGAGTCCCTGCGCGGGGCTGGAAGGGTTGGGTTCAGTAAACTCCAATTGAACAATCTACCTCGTACGTAGCTAGGAGCTTAGAGGTAATCCAGACTCATTTAGAGGGGAAAACTCAGGCCCGAATCAATGCGCCTTCTAAAGAGAACGGGGTTTCGGTAGAGTAGACAGAGGTGGGGGCGAGTCCCGGAAGACTCACCGTCCACTTTGAGGTAGAACTTAGGGTCGAGGTCTGGCCGGGGTGGCGGTCCCTCGGGTCCCTGGCGCAGAAGCAGTGCGGCGGGTCTCTTGGCCAGGCCGCCCCCGCCCACATCCTCCACGAACCAACACTCGATCGCCGATGGTCCTGCGGAGACGGTGGTCGCCAGGCCTGGGGGAGAGGACGGCCAGTGACCGGGTGGCTGATGTCAGGTAACCCAACACACACACACGCACGCGCGCGCGCGCGTAGTCGGACGCTCGGTGGGGCCTCCTTCTCCGCTTCCCCACCCCTGTTCCTAGGCGAGAAGTCGTGGGGTTCGCTCACCCAAAGTCACAGCGAGGAGTAGGGACGGGGGCTTCATGGCGCTGCGATCTTCTCAGCCCCGAAGCCTTCTCTTCCTCCTTTCACTTTCGCTTTCCTCCAAAGGACAGGAGGAGCAGGGAAAGTCCCCGCTCTGGTTAGGTGAAGTCCATGAAGGAGAGCGCATCCCCCACTGGCCAAGCAGGGCTCCCGGTTACTTCCTCTCCAGGTCTCAGTGGAGGCCTCAACCCTGCCACGACCTCCTGGACCAACCAGCAGCGCCGGGCTTAAGCCCTTCCCAAACCTAAACTCCCCTCCAGTATCTTCCCCACACCATCCACGTCCCTGAGAACTATTGCTCCCGCTTTCCACACCATGTCAGGTCCCCAGCAAACACGTAGGGGTATAGGGAAGCCAAGTGAAATGACCAATAAATATTTTAATCACTGTTTAAAAAATTAAAAGCTTGTACTACGACTTACTCCCTCCTTGTCTCCACCCACTCCCTAATGAGAACCAAGTTGGGTGGGGATCCACCGGGAGATGTGTGTGTGAGAGAGAATATAGAAACAAGGGTCGCATCCTGTGGGAAGGGGTAGGTTCTAGGACAACAGTGGGGCTCAAAGGCCTCGTCCCCACAACACAAACACAGACTTCAGGCACAGACTACAACAACCTGACCCTTGACCCTGTGAATTCAGGATGCTCTACACGCCCCCTTTCCTTCCCCCCACCACGCTCGCCCTCCATGTGGAACTGGGGCTTCGGAGTACCCACCAGAGGGGAATGAAAGGCGACTTAGTTCCGGGGATATCTTGGGAAGAAAGGGCTAAAGAATGGAATGGGCTGGCGATGGTGCAACGTGGTTCCCTCTCCAAAATATATACAAGTCCAAATAGATAAAGGAAGACGGTGTGATGGGAGTTCAACCGGGGTCCCGGGCGCCCCTGGAACGAGCTCCCTATTCCTTCTTCCCCCAAAGTAACCCCAGTTGCCTGCCCCTTCAGTTTGCTCCCCCGCCCCCATTGAAGCCCATCTCCACCTTGTGGACAGTGGATGGGGACCAGACACGTCTGCTGGACGGGGGTGTACCACTCGCCTCATCACCACTGCCCCCGCCCGCACCGGAGGACTCTCTCTTGGGAAGCAGGGCTGGCCCGGTGGGCGCTGCGGGTCCAAGTCCTGCCCCGCCCCCGCCCATGCGGTGCCGGCGCTCACAGTGTCCCCGGTGACGCATGAAACTGTCTCGCCACATGAACTTCTTGGCACAGACACCGCATTCGTAGGGCTTGAGACCTGTATGTGTCTTCATGTGCTCGGTCAGGTGGTGTTTCATCTTGAACTTTTTGTTGCACACGGGGCAGTCAAACGGCCGTAGGTTGAGATGCATGTTCACGTGCCGGTCCCTCATACTCTTGTGGGAGAAGGCCTTCCCGCAGTGACACAGAAATATCTTATTACCGTCCCCACTGCTGGTCCCTCCAGGGGCTCCACCAGTGCCACCCGGCACACCCAGGCCTCCCCCTGATGCGCCCCCCAGGGTGACAGCCCCATGTTCTGCCTGGTTCCCTGGTGGCTGGCCTGGAGCCTGTAAGGAGGAGGAAGAGGAAGATGATGGGAAGACCAAAATCTGGTTGCCCTGCATGTCCAAGGGAAGGAGGGGTCTTGGGGGATGGGAGGGGGCATAGGAGGAGGGGGTGGGTCCCCCTGAGTCATCAAGCCCTGCCCCAGAACCCCCACCCTCATACGGGCCAAAGTCATTAGAGGACTCACAGAAGTTGACCTGCTCCTCGCCCTTGTCTGCGGGCTCAGTTAGGGTTCGGACATCACTGATACTGAGAGTAGCCTCAGGCCCTCCCCCAGCTGGAACCCCAGAGCCACCCCCCAGCTCTTCATCTTCATCATCCTCACAGGTCAACACCAGGTCTTCCTCTTCCTCCTCCTCCTCTAGATCTGGGTCCTGGGGAACCAGGGGTGCTGATGCAGGGCAATTTCCACCCCGTTTTACATATACCCAGTGTTTCTGTGGCATGACACTGGCAGGTGTGTAGGTGGGTCGCCGAAGCCCAGCCCCAGGGACCACAGCCCCCCTCCCATCTCCGCCATCATCACACAGCTCATCTGCCTCCAGCAGCAGCTTCCCAGAGGTAGCACCCCCACTGCCAACTACAGGGGCTGGGAATACAGGGCCACCTCCTCGTCGCTCCCCACTGCCCACTGCAGAAGCTGCAAACGCCTCTTGAGTGGAAGATGAGAAATCAGTGGACTCCCGGGGACTGAAGTAGTTGCTGCTGCTAGGAGACTGATTCTCACTGGCCCGGCTAGAGGTATGGGAGCGCACAGAACCCGTGGTGGTAGGGGCCACAGTACTCCCACTCCCTGATGGGGCCCCAGCACCAGGGACAGTGACAGAAGTAGCTGCAGCTGTACTGATGGTGGTGGTGGTGGCTGAGGCTCGGCCCTCTCGGAGGAGTTCAGTGCACTTGTCCACAATGTGCCACATCTGGAGCACAGACCCCACAGTGAGGAAGTTGACAATGTCAGCAGCAGCCATGCTGAGACGGCCAGTGTAAGCAGAGGCCAGGACAGTCTCAAAGGCACCTGGGTCCATGACGCTGGGCAGTGAGATGGAAGTCATGCCCTTGAGTAAGACCTGGTCGTGGAAGTAAGGAGAAGAGGCAGCCAAGACAGCTCGATGAGCCCGAAACTCCCGGCCTTGCACTCGGATGGATACATCACAGAGCTGGCCCTGAAGCCGCTGCTGATTAAGGGACTCCAGAAGGGCACTGGTCACCTCAGGGAAGGACACGTGTACCACTGCAGCTGCTGGCAGGGGCAGTGGGGGTGGAGCCAGCGATATAGGCAGGGGGAGTGCTGCCCCACTGGGTGATAGAGGAGATGGCTCCATGTTGTGGAGGGAGGGGATACCCCCCCCAGCCACTGGAACAAAGGAAGAAGGAGGGCGGCCGGGGGGGTCTCTGGGGAAAAAAGAAATAACATTTTATAAAGACACAGCCCACTGCAGTTTAAAAACATGTTCATGCTGGTCTTATAAGCAACTTCTCATAATACTGGGTTAGGTATACCTCTTAACCCCATTTGACAGATGAGGAAACTAAGGCTCAGGAAGATTAAGAGATTATCTAAGGCCACACACCCAGTAAATGGCAGCACCTGCACTCTTAGGGAGTGGGGTAGCTTCACATTGGAATTATACCCTATTTCCCATTTGCCTCAGAGCCTGACTTTCCAAAAATCCACCTTTTTGGTGTTTTGCACCCTTTGCTTGAGTGGGGGGTCAGGTCTGCTCCTCTACTGAAAACCACCCTTGGTTCCATCTTTTGGGGCTCTGACCCCAGATCTCTGGCAGACCACGCCCCTTTCGCCCCAGCGCATCACTAGCCCCGCCCCTTTCAAGACCCTCCCCGTGCTCCGCCCCCACAGGCTCCTTCGACCCCGCCCCTTGCCTACCCCCGCCCACATCGGACCCCGCCCCCCCTGCTCCGCCCCAAGCACTACCTCGGCCTTTTCTCCCACCCGGAAGGCGCCCCCCAACCCCGCGCGCCCCCGCTTACCGGGCCGCGCGCCCCCGGGCCCCCCCCGCCCCTCACTCGGCGGCCAGAGCTGCAGCCTGGGCCCCTCCCGCCGCCATCTTGCGCCGACTCCCTCCGCCCTCCGCCTCCGCTCCGCCCCCCGCACCTCGAACTTTAAAGGCACAGGCGGGCACCCGCCCGTGCCGCTGGGCAATACTCGGCCGACTCAGCCACTTCTCCTTTAGAGAACCATCGCCGCATTACACCTTAAAGGTACTTGGTTCCCTCTTCCGTTGAAGACCCAGGACTTGGTTTAGCCGAATCCTTCATTCCCCTTTAATTCTATGAGCCTGCCTCTTCCCGTTGGCGATGGGTCCTGGTCTTCGCTCCTGGCTCCGCCCCCTAGCTGTTGGCCATTAGCGGGACTGTGGGATCTACTAACCCTGGTCCCAGCTTCTGACAGTCTCGTTGAAGCCCCGCCCCCTTTCTCCGGGCCTGGATTGGCCAAGTAACCTTGTGTCAGGCCTCTGATTGGCCTTTTCCCTCCTACTGCTTGGAAGTGAGAAAGTACAGCGCGTTAAGGAGGCTGAAGCACTTTTATTTTTTTAAGTGCCAAGTGGAGTGCACCAGGAAGGCCTGAGTGCAAGGAAGCCTCAAGAGAGTGTACAAGGGTCAGGCTATAATGGGCACATCCTGCACTACTTGGGGTCCTGGGCTAACCCTAAGCCAAGGGGCAGCTGATACCAAGTTATGAAAACAGAAAGACAAGGAAAAGGCAGGAATACAATAAGAAAAGAACTTTATTAATGTTTTTGTGTAAAACTTAAGCTTTGTTTAAAAGAATCACCACCAAAAAGGGATTAGCTCAGTCTGTCCCTTCCTCCGTCATCTGCTTCCCACCATCCTCCAAATGCCATCCCAAAACATTTTAGAGGCAGGGAGAGAAGGAGGCAGCTAATCAGAGTCTGAGAGTATGATGATCTCCTCTGGATCACACTGTGTGGCCACACTCATCTGCAGGGAAGTGAGAGACAGAAAAGTCTAGAGTACCAGGGGAGAAGAACTATGAGGGAAGACTTAAGATTAAAAAGTAGAATGGGAAAAAGGAAAGAGATGTGGCAGGTGCCATATTCAGAGGACTGAAATGGGAAAAACAGCCTCCCCCTCTTACCTTGTAAGTGCCAGGCCGGGGAGGTTGTAATTGGGGAACTTGGGGCAACCGGGCTGGAGAAGGGCTACAGAGGGAACTGGTCACCAGGCCATGACTGGGAGAGTCCACCCTTGTGGAGGAATCAGCAACTGGGACTGTGGAAGCCAAGGGGGAAGGTGGGCTGGGCAGGGTATATATCTTCTTCCCATTCTTCTCATGCACTGCCTTTTGCTGTTCTACAAAGCTGAAGACAAAACATAAATGCATGGAGGAGTATGAGAACCTAAGCCTGGAAGGAGAGTGTCCAGGCTCTCCCAACAGACTCAGTCCCCCAGTATTTCTCTCAAGAAAGCCCCCTACAATCCCTCCTGGACTTCTCTCTTCTTCCTCCTGTTGTTTTTACCTGTTCTCTAATGGTCCTGATCCTTTCTGCTTCCTCTCCTTCCGAGATTTCTTGCAGGGGGGACTGGAATCTCCCCAGATATGAGGAGAGACACCTCCATTGAAGGATGTGGAGGTGACCATGGCTGCCCCATTCTCCAAGACAGTGGTGAGGGGATCCTCTGACTGCCTCCTGGATGAGGAAATGTCCCTCTCTTCAGGGGAAGGGGTAGTATCCACGGGCAATGCTTCAATCTCTAGCTCAAAGAGCTGAGACATAGGGCTCTCTTCCTCCAGGGGCAACTCTTCAAGCTGTTCTCCATTGCTTTCAGCATCTATGCTGGAGGGGGGCAGAGGTTCTTCCAACAGTGAAGCTGGTGACACTGTGAGTCCTTTGTTTTGCTGCTCCCCTGAAGATCTGCTGATCTCTTTGCCAGATTCCAGGTTCTTTTCATTGGAGATAAGTGGTGGGGACATGGGGCTCTTGTCTCCATCCTTACCTGAGAAAGAAAAAAAGAAGGGAGGAGTGGTGTGAGGACTAGGAGGGAAATACTGCTGAAAAGAAATTAGGGAGTAAGAAGAGAAAGGAAAAGAATCTCAACAGGTGGCTCATGTCCAAAAGAGTAGAACTTGGGCTGCGTTGTGACTCAGTGGTAGAGTGCTTGCCTGGCATGTGAGGCACTGGATTTGATTCTCAGCACCATATAAAAATAAATGAATAAAATAAAGATCTATCGACATCTAAACAAAATTTTTTTTAAAAGAGCAGAACTTACAAGGAGGATGTTTCTCTAACATACCTTCTTTCTCCTCCTCCTCTCCTTCCTCCTCCTCCTCTTCATCATCCCCCTGACCTTCCTGTATCTGTTCTAGATCCTCCTCTTCTTCAGAATCTGTGGCCTCCTCCTCCTCTTCCTCTTCCTCCTCCTCCTCATCATCATCAGTTTCCTCATCTTCTTCATCATCTGTCTCAGCCTTGGAGGTAGTAGGGCACTTCTGAGATGCCATTCCGCTAGGACCCTGGGGGAAAAAGCAGTTTCTCTAAGAAGCCCCTTACCCCAGAGGGTTTAGTTCTTGCATTCCTTATGCACACTCCCCCTTGGTCACCCTGGAATCCCTGGTGGTTACAGTAGGGGGAGGACAAGGTCTCTCTGAAGGGTATATCCCTTCCACACCTCACCAGAATCCAAGGCTTTGGGGGGTTCTGCAGAGTGGGAAGAAGTGCCTTGGGGAAGCCGGGCTCTTCTCCTCTGTCTCTCGCCCTCCTCACTTTTGTCTTGCATCATTGCATATTTGGAAATGACCTCATCCAGCCGGCTCAAGGCCAAGCTTCGGTTTTCCCGAAGGCGCCGGGCCAGTGCAGGATCTGATAGTGCAGGGTCAATGCCTATGTGGGAAGATATAAAGTCAGAGCACTTGGCCCAAACCCTAGACGGAATTAGGGAGATGCCCCCTCTGCCACTAAAGGATCACTGATGAGCATCCCACTAACCCCCTACCTGGCCTATAGTCATCTGTGAGATGGCAGCCAAAGTTGTAGATGAGATCGAGGTGGCGTCGCTCCTGTAACCTGACACCCACATCTCGGAAGGCATCCTGAGCCATGAGCTGGAGCTGCTGTCGAGGAAGGCCAAGACTGTGCCGAGTAGCTGCCTTCTCTACAGCCCTCAACACATCTCCATAGTCAGGGAAGGTATCAGGCCCTGGCTTGTTGATGAGCCGCTCAATGCGCCTATTAACCTCTGGGTAGCGAGTACCACGGTAGGGGATGCGCTGCTCTATGACACGACCTGTCAATGAAGAGCAGTCCTTCAGCTCACACAGACGCCCAAAGAGGCGGATCAGTTTACGCTTCAACCGGGCCTCCTGCAGATATGTGGAGTCTGGGTCATCCAATTCTGAAAGATCCAACTCCTTCTCCTGCAGTCGACGGATCTCTGCAACGTAGAGTGCCAGCAGCTGCTCTAAGCGCTGGATCTGCCGCCGGGAACCACGGGTCCTTGGGGCCTCAGAGGCAGTAGTTTCAGCATTTGTGGGGTCTGAGGAGGGGTCTGTGGGAGGGTTATTCCCAGATGGCTCACTGGAAGTGGTGGCAGCAGGGGCCAGGTTCAGCTTCTTCTTGGCTGAGTGGGCCTTGAGAACAGTGCAGAGCTCATTGATGTAGACATAGAGCTTAGCTGGTCGGTTCCGGGCTCGAGACAAGACCCTAGAGAGGATGTTGCAGAACTCCGCCGAAGCCAAAAACAGAGAGTGAGCACGCTGCTGCCGGTTATAGAGGAATGGGACCACCTCAGGGTGGTCCGAAGTCTGTGTCTTACACAGTTCAAGGAACTGGAGTATTCAAGGAAAGAAGGGAAGGGGAAAGAAACAAGGGAGGGGGGTTGAGAGAAAGAAGGCAAGGTGGGGTTAGTGGGTTAGACAGGACAGGAGAGCCACTCAGCCATCCCCCTCCCTGGGGCACAAGAATCTTCTCCCCTAAAGCTCACCTCTTCAAACAGCTTCTCATTCTCCAACTTGTAGCATTTCTTGCCGCCCGAACTACTGCTTCCTCCGGCCCCATGGGGCTCAGAGGAGCCAGGGGCTTCTGGCCGGGGTGAGGCCGGATTGGGGAGTGGGTGGGAGGGCCCTGGCTGAGCAGCTGCTTCATCTTCATCATCATCGTCCAGCACAATGATGCTGTTAGCGGTGGCCATGGGGGATCAAATCCCCAGGAGGGAGGAAGTGTTGGGGATTTCAGAATTCCTGCTGGAAGGGGATGGGGCCTCAGAAAGAGTCCCTCCAGCATAGACAGCCCCATCCCTTCAGCTCACACATTTCCCAATCACCTTAGGTTTCAGTACCACCTAGCCCTGACCAACGGTGTCCTCACTGCCTGTCTTCGGCAACTACTAGTTCTCTTTGCTTCTCAAGCCCTTCATATGTGAGGGGGCAAACCTCTCCGAAACCTTAAGGCCCCACCCCCAGCTCCACCCCTCATGTCAATTTCCGGTCTTTCAGTTCCATTCCCCCACTTTCTCATAGTTGGCAAGTTGGTTCTTACTCCAATTCTAGTACCACCTCCTACGCTGCATCACAGATTTCCCTGACACCCGCGTCCACAGGTAACACACCCGTCCTGTTAGTGCCATCTCATGTGTTTACCCTCCTCTGCCTCAAACAAGACAAACCCAAACCCCATCCCGAAGGGTCACCCCAACTTCTAGACTGAGTGAACGAGGTCCCACCCAATAACCCATTCTCCTTTCCCCTTCTTGAATTATCTTCATGTTTCACCTTCTAATGGGCTCCTCTCAGGAGCGTTAGGCTGAAAATTTTTCACCAAATCCCCTCCCTCTCACCCCACCCTAATTTCCCCCATTCTCTCTGACTTGTAACCGATTGTGAGCACCCCGCCCCCAGACTCTACTGATTCCTCTCGCACCCCAAAACTGGGTCGGGCCGGGCCGGTATAAGAGCTTCCCGCCAAGTACCCCTCCCCCAGTTCGGCCCCCGGCCGCCCCACTCCCCTTCAGGGACAGGAAGGTACTATAGCTTGCCCCTCAGACTCAGCACCCAGGTTTCCCCAATACCTCTCCCTCGATATCCCCGCCCCTGCCTTCACTCCCCGCACGGTCAGGCCCCCACCTCAAAAACGGTCTCTCCAGGCGACCCTCGCCACTGATCTCAGAACCTCGCATGGTTCCCTCCGCCTTCCTTCCCCCTCCCACCGCAGGCCCCACTACGGACCGGAAGCCGCAGAGTTTCCGCCTACATGCAACTAAGCGCGGCCATATTGTACGGAATTCAAACTTCCTGTGGCCGGAAGTGGCTGTAGACCCGCCCACATAGTCTACGATTCCCTTCCCCTTAACCTGCATGGGGCGGGGCTTGTCCCCTCAGAGCGTCCCAAAGTACCTGGGGGCCGCCATTTTGCCGTACGGCACTGGCTTCGTGGGGACTCGGGCCCGCAGCCTAGAAGCTCTTTTCACTCGGTGCTTCTGCGACTTGGCCAATCAGAAACTTCCTGGTCTCGGGCCCAACCGCCGGCGAGTCGCGTGCAGGGAGAACTAAACCACTTTTCCACGGAGGGGAGGAGGACGGAGCAAAGTGGATAAAGAATTGGGCTCTCTAAGGCTGTTTAGCATTTCCTAGAAGGTCTGGAGTGTTTAAAGTGGGAAATAAAACCTTTTCCTTCCGCTGGGCTGTTGGCAAGCCTTCCGGCCCCGCTTTCCTATCTTCGCAAGGACCCGTTTCCTCGGCTTAATCGACTGCGCCTGCCCCTTCCTTACAAGGGCAGCGCGCTCCTTGCCGCTGTCCAGCAGCTATCTCCGCTGCCAGATGCTGCGTCTCCAATCGAGAAATCATAACATACATACAAAGAGCACAACGCGCTGTACAAAGGGGTTGTGGTTATTATTGCTACTGTTGATTTGCTGTTCAAGCTCCACCACAGAACTACAGACCAACCAAGCTGGTGGGGCCCGAGTGGCTCTCTTCTGAAGTAAGAGGGTCCTGAAGGACCGGCGGTGCGGACCAAGACCCTGCTTTGTCGTGGAGGTCCAGGGCCCGAGGGCGGGCGATGAAGGGGCTAGGGCTTTGAGAAGAACTCGTGCAAACTGCCGCCATGAGAGCTGGGAGCCGGAATGAGGCTCATAAAATACCGCAGGTCTAGTCTCCTCCTCTTCTGCGAGAGCTGAGGAAAGAACGAAGGGGGAAGAAATCGACTGTGACGCCCGCCTCGCCCCGGTTAGGAAGGCTGAAGGGGCTCCTGGAGGCAAGGCTGGGTCGAGAGGTGAGCAGATGAGGAAACCAGAAAGGTTAAGATGGTCCCAGTCACTGAGAGTCACACCTCTTCATCCTTCCGCAATCCACAAGTGGTGGGCATCTTGCCAATTTTTAGGACCGCAGAAGCCCTTACGTTCCCGTCGCTCTCAACAGTCCTAGAACCTCAAAGTCTTCCTTCAATTAAAGAATCCCACATCACTTCTCTACGTTGTCTAGACCTACATCCTTCAAACAGGGGAACAAGAAAACCTTCCCAAAGGTACCAGAACTTGAGATATAAAGAATTTAATTTCCAGATCCTCGACTTTCCCAAAACTGGTCTTCCTGAATAAACGTAGACTTTAGATTCCCTCCCCCACCCCCCATTTCCCCTTCCTGGTCACTCTGGACCTTCTTCCTCTTAAAAAGAAAAAAAAAAAAAGATGTAGTTCCGAACTATGAAATCCCCTGGGTCAATCTTAGTTCTTAGATAAAGAGGCATGTAACCTATTACCTTCATCAAAGCACTATGAACACTACCTCATATCTTGTTAAAATTTCGCTTTAATAAGTATAAAAATTTGCATATTTTATGCTATTTAGTCTTTTTTTTTTTTTTTGTACCTGAGATTGAACCAAGGGGTGCTTAACCACGAAGCCACATCTCCAGCCCTTTTTAATATTTTATTTAGAGGCAGGGTCTCACTGAGTTGCTTAGGACCTCGCTAAGTTGCTGAGGCTGACCTTGAACTGATAATCCTCCTGCCTCAGCCTCCAGAGCTGCTGGGATTACAGGCCTGTGCCACTGGGCCCTGTGGATTATTTTCTTATAATTGTAATGATAACAAAAATTTTTAACTAGAGTCCTACAATCACAACAAAGAGTTTTCTTAATATATTTGTATATACAAGGAGATATGATTGGTCAGTATAAAAACATACAGGGGCTAAGCAGTAGAGTCCCTACTTAGCATGTGCAAGGCCACTGGTTCAATCCCCAGCACAAAAAACTTTCAAGTATAAAAATATACCATTGTCAAGAAGTGGAATGGTAATAGGAGTTCAAGAAGAAAAGTTTATGAAAGAAAGGAATGAGCCCCAATTCATAAGAGATTATTTTAAATAGGTGGTGGTAGGTACCAAGTTGCTATGGTATTTGAATTCCCCTGGACTTTCAAAATGGCGATTATGTCTTATCTTAAAACATGAATGTTTTCAATGTACCAGGAACTACATACCTGAAAGAATTTTAATTGATAATGAAAAATTTTAGATGCCTACTTTGAAATACATGAAGTCTCCAGCACAGCAAAGGAAACATCCAACAGAGTTGGATGCAGAACAGCGTGTAGAACAGCAGAAAATATTTGCAAAACTATTCATCAAGGGATTAATTTCCAGAATATACAAACCGAGATTTGGAATCAACATGTATCCATGAATGGATTAATAGATTTTTTAAAGCCATATAGATAGATAGATAAATAAATAAATAAATAAATAAATATATATATATATATATATATAGAGAGAGAGAGAGAGAGAGAGAGAGAGAGGGAGTTGAGCCATAAAGAGGAATGAAATCCTGTTATTTTTGGCAATGTGGATGAACCTGGAGGACATTATGTTAAGTGAAATAAGTCAAACACAGAAAGACGAATATTACATGTTCTCATGTGGAAGCTAAAAAAGTTGATCTCATAGAAGCAGAGAATAGACTAGTGGTTACCAGAGACTTGGAAGGGAATAGGGGGATAGAGAGGATTGGTTCACAGTTACAAAAAAAGAGGATCATTAAGTTCTAGTGTTCTGGAGCATAATAGGGTGACAATAGTTATTAATTTATTGTATGTTTCAAAATAGCTAGAAGAGAGGACTTTGAATGCTCCCAATAAAAAATGAAAAATATTTGAAGTGATGAATGTGATAATTACCCAGATTTGATCATTGCACATCATATAAATGGGTCAAAATAGCATAGTGTTCCTTAGGAATATGTATACTCATCTCATGTCGATTTAAAAGTCTTACAAAATATGTGAGGGAGTACATACTTTTAAAAAATTATTACCCAGACTATAGGTGCAGAAATTTTAGACTTCTGACCTAAGCTATCCAGTATCCCCACCACAGCCCCCAACAGTCTCAATTCCCTCCTGTCTCCCCTCTCACCTCCGTGGCAAGGAAAGAGTATGTTTACAGCAAGGGTTGTCACAATTCCAACTCCTCCTCTTTCTGAGGTGTCCCCAGGAGCCAGTCCCCCAATTTTGCCCAAGGTAGAATCCACAGCAGCTTATAAGCAGCCTCCAGCATCAGCAATGTCAAGAAGAGGATCAGGAATATAAGGAAGGCCTTGTCCAAAGCACGTCGCAGGGGACCCCGGGGAGGCGAGGGACCCTGGGCAAATACCAGGAACACATCCCCTTCGTCCACATCACCTTCCTCCTCTGCCATTCTCACCCACGTACTGACAGCTGGCTAGATCAGTGGGCCTGGGATGGAAGCCCTGGCTCAGCACTGTCAGGATTAAAGGACATGGCTGTGGCAAGTCCTGCACCTGCCAGTCTTGACCCTAATTCCAGCACCCAAGAGAGAAAGGAGAAAAGGATCTCTGAATCTTAGGAGCAATTTTTCAATTATCCAGTGTCATGTGAAAGGACTACACTAAATGATTTCTCAACTCTGATCAGCTTTACCGTAGTATTATAATTCAGTGATTTGAAAACCGAGGGACCAACATAGAGACATTAAGTGCAACTGTCCATCATTCTGAGTCTAGGCTCAAGGGTCAGTCTCGGTCACCTACAGTGAGCAAGATGACCTAGTATGCTAGTGTAAGCTAGCATACTAGCTAACTTGACTGAAGAGTCAAGGAGCTACAGCCGCTTCCGGCTTTCTGGCCGGTACTCGCGGGGTTGGGTGGTCCCTGCTAAGCCACTGGGTGGGGATTCCAGGCCGTGAGGGCGCCGAGTCGGGCGGGGGGGGAGGGGGGGCGTCTCCAGTTCGCGCAGGCGTAATTCTCCCCGGTTCTGCGAGTGGCCGAGGGTGGGACTTTTAAAACCGAGCATATTCCCTAATTCTTGTTCCCCGCGGTCCTCGGGGAGGATTATAATTGGACTGCCTGAGCCCAAGGGAAAATAAGAAAGACTGTGATTGGTCAGCGGGGCGAGGGTGTGTGTTTGGGACTCGATTATTGGGAAATTTATAAGAAGGACTGAGATTTTTGCCTGCGGAGCCCTGTGATCCGAGCGGTCGCTGGTGGGGAAAGCCTGAAGGAAGTAAGTTGTTGGGGTACCTGAGTATATGCTAGTGAGGTGACTTAGTGGGACTCCTAGTTAGCCTGAGGAGTCTGGTCTCCGGAGAGACCAAGGTTCAAGGATTAGAGGATTGAAACTTTCAGTCCCAACCACCGATTTCAGGGAAGGGAGCGGGGCTGGAGATCGAGCTCTATAAAAACCCTTGAGACAACACGATTTGATGAGTTTTCGGGATGGAGAATTGTCGTTCCCAACTTCACAGGGACAGAAGCTCCCTGTCTCTGCTCCTTTCCAGACCTCGCCCTGTGCACCTTTTCGTGCGGCTATCTGTCTGTATTATAATACTTTGTAATAAACCAAGAAACGGGTGTCCTTAATCCTGTGAGCTGCTCTAGCGAATTAATTGAACCCAAGGAGAGGATTGTGGGAACCTGGGTTTGTAGCTGGTGGGTCAGAAGTATTGGTGATACTGCACTAACTTTCCATTGGTTCTGCAGGGGGTGGGGGCGCAGTCTTGTGGGACTGAGCCGTCACCCTATAGGATCTAACTCCAAGTAGTTAGTGTTAGAATTGAATTAAAAGACGCCCAATAGCTGGTCACCATGGCGCATGACTGTAATCCCAGCAACTCGGGAGCCGAGGCAGGAGAATAACAAATTCAAAGCCAGTCACCCACATGATCCCAAGGGTAATAGGTACACTACAGTGTACTGTTTTGTTAAGCTATGGCATTTGGCAAATTAGGTGTTTTTCTTTTCTTTTCTTTCCTTCTTCTTTCTTTTCTTTTTCCTTCCTTCCTTCCTTCCTTCCTTCCTTCCTTCCTTCCTTCCTTCCTGCACTTTTTTGTATTTTACTTCTTTATATTTTATTTAGAGAAAGGGTCTCATTGAGTTGCTTAGCGCCTTCGTAAATTGCTGAGGCTGGCTTTGAATTCTCAATCCTCCTGTCTTAGCCTCCTGAATCAATGGGATTACAGGCATGCACCACCTCAGCTCTTTTTTAATTTTTATTTTAAGATAGGGTTTTGTTAAGTTGCTGAGGCTGACCTCAAACTTGTGATCCTCCTGCCTTGGTTTCCCAAGTAGATGTGATTACCAGTGTATGCCACCCTGCCCAACTGGTTAGGTATATTTTCAATTTACAGTATTTTCAAATTCCAATGCATATAGAGGGATGAGACCCCCATTGTGTTATAGGGCGCAATTTAAGAACAGACCGATCACCACTGAGAAGTCCAAATTTGAGAGTCTTTATTAAGCCGACTGGCTGACTGTCTCACACAATGCCCCCAAAAAATGGCTATTGGGAGAACAGCCCCGACCACAGGGTTGTAGGGGTTCTTATACCAAAAATCACATTAATCTTAAGTGTCTGTTGCTATGATTCGAAATTACACATTAACATCATGAGATCATCAACAGGGGGGAAGTGGGTCAAATGACCCTTACTTAGGTACAAACTAAAGAATGGTTACCAACATCCACACAATCACTGTTCACATGGTACATTGTTTATGAGCAATAGGAATCAAAAGAGAGCAATTCTTTACTACATAAATGTTGCCATTGTGTATTATTAAACATGTCACACCAAGGAACTGATGATGGGCACAGAGGTGGGGTGTTCCCATGGGAGAAGCTTATTTCCTACATAACATGGAGTCTCAGAGCAAAATGGAATCTGTCTAGTCATTTCCCTTAGAGTCTTGCTTATAACATTCTCATGGAGTCAGATCTGTTAGCCCATAACAATTGTAAGAAAAGAAGCAACTATAAACAAGTTTAAGAGTAAGAGAAATTATTTAGTATAGGAAAATATTTCTCAGCCATCATGTCCAGTTGTGACCCTACTATGTAAGAAGGTATTGCATTCACATTGACTGAGAGGATGGACCTGGCAAGTTAATTATCTTTCTTCTTCCCTCCTTATTTATATTGCTCAAATTCTGCCTTGCATTCTAAACAAGGGTCCCTCTCTAGAGTCAGCAACAGATCAAGCCATAAATCTTCACAGCATTTGGTCATTTTTTTGTTTCAGTTACTGGACAAGAGATATGGAGACACGTTTCCCTAGGTTCTGAATAGAATTAGTTATCAACAACTGTTTAGATTACCATTGCATGTTGTTAGGCTGACTTCTAAAATGGTTCTCAGCAATCCCTACCTCGTGACATTATTCATGCCCTAAAATAATCCTCTCCCTTTGAGTGTGAACTGGACCTCATGACTTGTTTTCAACAAACAGAATATGCTAAAAATGATGGATCTCACTTCTGAGATTAAGATAAAGTTGTGGGCTGGGGAGATAGCCCAGTTGGTAGAGTGTTTGCCTTGTAAGCACAAGGCCCTGGGCTCAATCCCCAGTACCAAAAAAACAAACAAACAAACAAAAAAAAGTTGTAAAAAATATGACTCATTTTGCTGGTGCTCCCAGTTTTTGTTTTTGTTTTGTTGTTGTTTTGACTAGGGATTGAACCCAGCGGAGCTCTACCATTGAGCTATATCCAGTTCTTTTTATTTTATTTCTTCTTCTTCTTCTTCTTTTTTTTTTTTTTTTTTTTTTTTTTTTTTTCTGTGCTGGGGATTGGACCCAGGGCCTTGTGCATGCAAGGCATGCACTCTACCAACTGAGCTATATCTCCAGCCCCCTTTTTATTTTTTACTTTGAGACAGCATCTTGCTAAATTTCCAAGGCTAGCCTCAAACTTGAAATCTTTCTGCCTCAGACTTCTGAGTCGCTGGCATTGCAGACCAGCACCACCATGCCTGGCTTTATACTTGGCTTTGAAGAAACAAGCTACCATGTGGGAGAGGCTTACTTGGCAAGAAACTGAGTATGGCCTTAGGACAACATGCAATGAGGAATCCAGGCATAATAAGGAGGCTCTGATCCCCACCCCCACACTCCCCAACCTCTCCACCCATCAAGGTTTTAAGTTCTCCAGATAATTATGTTGCAACAACCAACTCCCCTCTAAGCTTGTAAGTAGACAGTCTAGCAACCTCTCAGGCCCAGAATGCCTGACTTTGTCTGCTGTGTAACCTTCCTGGGGTGGCAGTAGTAAGCACCTCTGCCATCTTTTACCAATAGAGCACTTATAGATTCACTGTGCATGAGCAGATCGTCCTGACAAGTGCAAACCTTGATGCTAGGGGGAGACAGAACATATGCAGAAATCCTGGACCATATGCAACAGCCACCAAGTGCGCCTGCACAAGATAGCAGCAGAGCCATAAAAGCTTTGCCTAAAGTCTTCTCTGAGAGCCAGTTCAAGAACCCTGTCCCTTGTGCTGTCTTCCTTGTGCTCAAGCATAAGACCCAATAAAGCCTCTTTTGGTTCATGACTTTTATCTCAAATTAAGAAAAAGAACACTTTCCTGATTGGCAACAGAGCTGAGACCCTCAATGCACCAACCCTTAAGGATCTAAATCCTTCCAATATTTAAGTGAGTTAAGAACAGATTCTTTCCCATTTGAGCTTTCAGACGAGATCTCTTGACTGCAGTTTTGTAAGAGCCAGTGAGAGATTGACCCAGAAGATCCAGCAAAAGATACACCCAGATTTCTGACACACTGAAACCATGAGATAACAAAGTCTGGGATTTTGTTTTGGTTTTGGTGCTGGGGATCAAACCCAGGCCTTACACATACTAGGCCAGCAGTCTACCACTGAGCTACATCACCAGCCTTTTTTTGTTTTGGTACAGGGATTACAAGTGTGTACTACTGCCCCCAGGGCATATCTGCTTTTTTATTTTTATTGTTTACTCATTTACTTTATTTACTTATTTAGTGCTGGGATCCAACCCAGGGCCTCACAGATACTAGGCAAGCACTCTACCCCTATGTTACACCCCTGGCTTCTGTGTTTTTTATCTAGAGGATATTGTGCCATAATTAATGTCACCTTTCTCCTGGTGGACTCATAAGTTATTTCCCATTTGTTATTATGATTAATAAAATTAATATCATGGAACACAAATTCTTGGACGAACAGTTGTTTTCTTACAGAAAAGATGAGGAAAATGCTAATTGGGTTAAAGTGGAAAAACCATGATGATTGTAAATTTTTTGAATATTACTACTATCTCCTTTCAAACATGTTCTTTCCTCAAATGTATTTCATTCAATCAGTTTTAAATTTTGGGAAAAAACTTTTGGTGAAATTATATTGTCTGTTAAATGAATTTTTAAAATCTTTTAATTATTTTAAAAAACTGATGTAATATTTGTACATATTTATGGGTTACAGTATAATCACTTGATCTGTTTATACAATGTGTAATGATCAAATCTGGGTAATTATCATTTCCATCTCATTAAATGTTTGTCATTTCTTTGTGTTAGGAAGTTTCAAACTCCTTTTTCTAGTTCTGTGTAAAATGTATAGTAAATTGTTGTGAACTATAATCGTGTTATGGTGCTACAGAACATTGGAATTTATTTTTCACTGGGCTAAACTGGTAGAGCACTTGTCTAGCATTCTTGCAGGCCCTGGGTTCCATCCCCAGTATTGAAAAAGAAAAAGAAAAAATCTTATTCTTCCTCTTTAACTGTGTTTTGGAACTTGTTATCCAACCTCCCTCTATCCCCTCTCCTAACCTCTAGTAACCCCCTCTTCTACTCTAATTCTATGAGATCAACTCTTAGCTTCCTCATATGGGTGAGAGCATGCCATATTTGTGTGCCTTTGCCTGGTTTATTTCACTTAAGGTCCTCCAAGTTCCACCTATCTTGCTGCATATGACAAAATTTCATTCCTTTTTATGGTTGAATAATATTCCATTGTGTGTGTGTGTGTGTGTAGATAGGTAGGTAGGTAGATAGATCACATTTTATTTATCATCATTGAACACCTCAATTAATTCTATATCTTGGTTACTGTGAATAGTGCTGCAGTCAACACTGGAGCACTTTGATATATTGATTTCATTTTCTTTGGATATATACCCACATCTTGTCCATAACCCAGTTGTGTCAGGGCAGTAGGGTAAGTTACAAGAAAGTATTTTTTAAAATGCCCAGAGGCAGCATGAGAGTCATATGATTTATTGGGGAAAGCTTACAAGAGATCAGTGACTGCTCCAAAAAGAGTTCAGGAGTGACAGGCTGACAGATAGCACCTCCATCCCTCACGACGCTTTCCCAAGCAATGCCTCCTTTCTCTCAGGGTGCTCTGTCCAGTAGGGCCCAGCTGGACAAGTGATACATATCTTCTCCACAGTGCTCTCAATTCTGTGCCTGTCCCACTCAGGGGTTTTATATGTGAGGCCTCAGAAGCAGTGACATCATCAGCATTAATGTGCTTAGTATGCTTATAGGACCTGCATCCCAAGGAGAAATTGTCCTTATGTAGATGCAAGAAAATAGCTTTCTACAGATAACACCAACTTTCCCTGTTTCCCAGGATGCATGAGAGAAAGTCAGTGTCCTTCAAGATAATATATATCTGAACATTCCTGCTCAGGATTGCTCTCAATGTTCCTTAATTTGGCTAGATTTTGGGGAACAGAAAGCGGATTCAGGAATGTGGTGTTTTATAGTCCCCCTTTTCTTTTTTTTTTTTTTTTTTTTTTTTCTTCTTTTTACTGCTGGGGATTGAACCCGGGGCACTTAACCACCAAGCCACATCCCCAGCCCTCTTTATTTTTTATCTTGAGACAAGGTCTTATTAAATTGCTTAGGGCCTCCCTTGATAGCTGAGGCTGGTCTTGAATTTGAGATCTTCTATCTCAGCCACTGGAACTGCTGGGATTAAAGGCATGCACCACCACACCCAGCTACATGGGGCCTTCTAAAATGTGGGGCTAAAAGCAGGTCTCCTCTTGTGCAGGTAGAAGAGCAGTACTAGGATTAGTTCATCAATCGTTAAATTTTTTACATGCATGCTCCCTAAAAACATTTTGGAAAGCCAGGTGCTATGTGACTCATGCCTGTAATCCCTGCTACTTTGGAGGCTGAGGCAGGAGGATTGCAAGTTCAAAGCCAGCCTCAGCAATTTAGCAAGGCCCTAAACAATTTATCGAGACACTGTCTCAAAATAAAACATAAAAAAAAAACGCTAGGAATGTGTTCAGTGGTTAAGCACCCTTGGTTCAATGCCTGGTACCAAAACATACATACATAAATACATAATTTGCTTTTCAAACTCTTTTTTTTTTTTAATGGTAACACTCTTAAGTGCTTAAATTTTTCTTCTGGGCTAAGGGTATAGCTAGATCAGTAGCACAGCATGTGCTTAGCATGCAAGAGGTCTTGTGTTCAATACCCAGTACCAAACAAATTTCTTCTATATTGAACCATTAATAGCACAAATTGATCAAAATCAATAATATTATAACTTTTTATAAATAACTAACATAAATACAAGATTTATACAAGAAATACATCTTCTAGTCAGTTTTCAACTGACTGGTGTGTCATTTGATCATATTGCTCAATGAGACAGTATTCAGTATCAATTTTCTGAATTTTTTCTTTTTTCATCGATATAAGGGCTGAGTCCTTCCTCACGTAAAAAACTGGCAACAGAAAGATTTTTATTCTATCAATGACACTCCCTTCTTTGAACTCCTTCTGAAGCATATGTCAAGAATCACATTGTGAGCTATCATTAAAATTATTTTTAATGATATTTAAACTGACAACTCAATTAGATTCTCCTACAACATCACTGAAAGCAAAGAATCTGGAAACCACTTGACTTGCTACGGGCTCATTACTCAATCATTAGAATCATTCACTTTCAAAAACAGCATTTCCAATATTTCAAATTGCACTTTTGTTTGGCAACCCAGGTGTTTTTACATTTTTCTACCTTGGAAGAATGGGGCAATGGAAGTCGAGAAGAAATATGAGATCTACAGAACAATTCCCAGGCAAATCAATTTTAGGAAAAGGAGTAAGAGAAATACAGGATAATATAGCACCAGGTGGGATGGCGCAGGCCTGTAATACCAGCCACTCGGGAGGCTGAAGCAGGACAATCACAAGTTTCAGGCCTGCCTCAGCAACTTAGGGGGACCCTGTCTCAAAATAATAATAACAGAAGGCTGTGGATATAGCTCAGTGGTAGAGTACCTCTGGGTTCAATCTCCACGTCCCTACAGCCCCCAAGAAAAGAAAGAAAGAAATAGAGGATGTGCAAATGGTTACCTTCATGACTGGCATACCCTATACCTCTTGTGAAGTACTTTACCCCTTGGAGTTTGCACCTCTAGCTTGAAGAGCACTGGACTAGGGAAGTGCAGCATCATTTCCAGGCAAACAGGTGTTACTGAGGTGTCCCATACATTCAAAGTGAGTGTGTAGTTTTCTTCCCTCCTCGTGTGTTCCCCTGTGTGAGTGCAATGGCAGTGTTTAGAGACTGAGGGCTTTGCCAAGAGCTCTGAGAAAGGTTGAAGTACCAATGATACTGCCGTTTACCGGTGAGTTCTGCTTCCTCAGGTGCTTCCTCAGGTATAACAATCAGAGAAGCACACGGAGGCACGCATATATTAAGGAAATTTTATTTAAAAATAGTAACACAGACTTCTCTGGGGAGGGAGAAAGGGGCCATGACGGATGTTCTGGAATCCGAAGAAGCGAGCATGCCCTGCAACTCTTATAGATTAGGGTCTCCTGTGTCCTGTTCTCTCCCCCTTATCTCTTTCCTTACTGCCTACTGACTAGACCCAGGAGTTGCCAGTGACATGGCAAAAAAGTAAGAAGCAGATAGCAGGGGAAGGGCTGATGGGAGGATTCAGGCAGGTAGGGACCTAGGGGGCATTAATTAGCAATTCCCTGCCTGCAGCTTTTTTGGGGGGAAGGAGTAGTTAGGCAGGTAACCTTGGTGATCAAAATGGCACTGGAGACACTGATATTCCAATCTCCCAGGGGTGGTCTCCAACTTCCTAGACTCAGATGACCTTCATTCCTGGATTCGGCCAGATTCCCTATTCTACACTGTCTGTCCTCAATCCTGACTTCACCAAGAGATACCAGGCCATATGCAAAAATTATGTCAGGAGTATTGATGGAAGCCAGGTAATAAGACCGGGGCTAACACAGGTCTTAAGGATGACATGTCCAAGTGATCACACAGTGAGAAGAGGAACTGGGCACAGAGGCTCATGCCTGTGATCCCAGTGATTTGGGTGGCAGAGGCAGGAGGATCACAAGTTTCAAGGTCACCCTTGGAAACTTAGTGAGGCCTTGTCTCAGAAAAAAAGAAAGAAAGAAAAGCTGGGAATGTAGCTCTGTGACAGAGCTCCCCAGGTTCAATCCCTCGTAACACACACACACACACACACACACACACACACACACGCACGCCATGGAGCATGATTGTGTTTCTCTATCCCCTCACCCACTCACTCTCAGTCTTATTGATCTCAAAAACCCAGTTAAAAGCCAGAATACCCTCACATGACTGTCCAAGGACAAAATACACATAGGATAAAATTAGTGAGGAGTCACTGAAAAAGCAAATTCCCTTAGCGTGTTACTTACCATGATTGCCGATCTCTTCTACCTCTGTGTTCTCTCTTTTTTAGTTATCAATGGACCTTTATTTTTATTTATTTATCTGCGGTGCTGAGAATGGAACCCAGTGCCTCACACATGCTAAGCAGGTGCTCAACTGCTGAGCTACAAACCTAGCCCTCCTCTGAAGAGTTTTTTATGGGTATCCATATGAGACATGTAATACTTGGTACAAAGATGACTGGCTAACTATGCTTCCTTCAGTTCAAGTGCAGTGCTCACCAGGAAAAGAAAAATACTGTTTTATTTTGTTTTTTTTGAGACTTTTTTTTTTTTTGGCTAAATTGCCCAGGCTGGCCCTGAGCAATTGGGATTACAGGAGTGAACCACCACATCTAGCTCTAGCTTCATTTCTTTGAATCTAAAAGTAGTTGGAAACTCTTTATTTTTGCTTAAGCTTGAGAATGAGGTATTCGAGTTTATCTCTCCTCATGTCCCAAACCTCCCTAAAGGGACAGTAAGGAAGTAAAAAAGGCACAGACCTACAGGGACATACATAACAGGAGAAGGAAAAAAAAAAAAAAAAAAAAAAAAAACTGAACCCATTTTAGAGACCCCAGGGAAAAAAAAGAGAATATGAGAAGAGAAAAGACAACATCAGATAAGAAAGGACAACTTTTAGAAGGAGAGAGCTGACAGAGTGAGAGAAAAGTGATAACCAACTTCACCCACCCATCAGAGAAAACAAAACCTTAGGTGGGAGAGTTGTTGCTCGGCAACAAGAAGCAGGCTGACTGGGGCTGTGGGGCTGAGGATGCAGCTCAGTAGTAGAGCTCTTGCCTGGTATGCATGAGGCCCTGTGTTGATCTACAGCATCACAAAAAAAGAAAAAAAAAAAAAGGGAAAGAAAAGCAAGCCCATTCTGAAGGCAGAACTGGGGGATGGCCCCATTTCTTTTGAAAGCAGGAGTGCCATGCTGTAATAGGAGGATGGACTTAAAAGTTCTGAAGGAACTAAGATGCCGCAGAACTAGTCACCTGCCCCCATGTGTGATGACCAGGCGGCACTCCCTTCACCCCACCTTGTCACATAGGAGAAGTGGGTGGGACAGGCCAAACCAGACACATTCTGGCTTTGGGGACACCAAACCCAGCCGAAAGACAGATTAAGGCACCATACTAAAAACAGGGAACTTGGTGAAGATGTGCCATGCAGTGAAGCCTTCTATGAGCCCCTTTTCCCACTGGTTTCCAGAAGGTTGGCAATCTATCTTTACCCCCTAATATTCTGAACCTCTGAGGAACTGACTCGCTTTCGAAAAAATACCTACGGGAGCTGGGTGCAGTGGGGCGGAACGCCTATAAATCCCAGCAACTCCAGAAGCTGAGGCAGGAAGGATCCCAAGTTTGAGGCCAGCCTGGGCAATTTAGCAAAATGCAGTCCGGGGGAAAAAAAACAAACAGAGAAAATACCTTCGAACTTCGAATATTGATATTTGGGTGTAATTCTTAGAAAAAAAATAGAGTAGCCAGGTTCTTTCTTAATCCCATTACAGTGAGAGCCACTAGGTTTCTGCCCAGGTGCCAGAGCAGCCCATCAGTTTGTTGGTGGCTCTCTCTTAAGTATGAGTCTTCAATTAAGGACCACCAGATATTTGAGGAAGACTTCAGACAGGAGCAAAAAAAAACAAAATTAAATGTAAAAATCAAGATGGAGGAGACAGATAGGATGCAAACACTTTGAACCAACTACAGTGAAATTCCTCATAGGTAAGAGTGACAGAAGAACAGGATATTAGGAGAAACCAACAAGGAGAAGTGTAAGATCAACAGTAAATGGGAAAGGAAAACTTAAGCTTTTTTTTCAGTACCAGGGATTGAACCCAGGGGGGCTTAACCAATGAACCACATTCCCAATCCTTTTTATTTTTTATTTTGAGACAGGATCTTGCTAAGTTACTTAGGGCCTCACTAAGTTGCTAAGGCTAGCTTTGAACTTGCCATCCTTCCTCAGCCTCCCCAGCTGCTGAGGAGGCACTACTGTAGCCAGCTTAATGTCACTTTTAAGATCCAAATTTTACTTCTTGTTACAGAAAGAAGCTACTGGCATTTAAAAAACAATAGGTGTCCTGGAATCCAATACTCCATGCTTTAGGCATGGGATAAATTTCATGTGTTCATTTTTCTTAAAAAAGAAAAAAAAAAAAAAAAAAGCACCTATAGGCCCAGCACTTAGAAGGCTGAGTTAGGAGAAATGCTTGAGCCAGGAGTTTGAGACCAGCCTGGCCAACAAAGCATGACCCTATCTTCACCTGATCTTGGTCAAAAGGCCAAGAAATGAGAAGGATGGAGACCTCATTGCAAAACAAAAACACAAAACAAAAGTTGCCCTCATAATACTTAGATCAAAAACAACAAACAAAAGGCACTTATCCTTTATTTTCCTCTAGAAAAGGACAGAAGCCATTAAACAAAGTGTAAGGGATCCCAGGAAAACCACCCTGGACACAGGAAATCACATAAGGGAATTTATTAAGCAAACAAAGTGTCTCCCTGCAGGGTAAAAGAGAAAATGAGAGGAAAAGAGAAAGGAAAGAGAAAGGGCACGAGCTAGAGAGAGTGGAAAGCCAGGAGGATAGAGAAAGTGAGTAGGAGAGAGAGAGTGATGAGAAAAGATGGTGGGGTAGCTACAGTAAAGCAGTTGCCAGGCTAACAGGGGACCAATATTGGAGAAGAATACTTGCAAGCTGACTGATGAACCAATAGCTAGCTATGTTCACAGATTGACAAGTGGTTGTGAGGCGGGGAAAATGGCTGCACCGGAAAGGTCGGGGGGAGCAGCTTTGTACATTACACAAAGAAATGCCAATATCTCTTGAGAAAGTACCATCCTGCTAGTCCTTTTTTTTTTTTTTTTTTTTTTCGGTACTGGGGATCGAACTCAGGGCTTTGTGCTTGTGAGGACAAGCACTCTACCAGCTGAGCTATCTCCCCAGCCCCGCTAGTCCTTGTTTAAGAACTATATTGATTTGACACAGCAACTAATTTACACAATAATATTTCCCATTGGATCAATAACATAGATGCAAAATCCCAAAGATCTGAAGGTACACCCTGTTGTCCCTTGTCCCCAGCCATCCTGTGCCCCCCTCAAGAGCCAAACCCTCTGACTTGTTTCCTATGCATCTTTCCAGAGAGCAGCAATTTACTGTAAAGTTAATGAAGCTTCTGCATCAGAGTTCCTTTCTTGTTCAGGTCCTCCCTAAGGCCCTGCACCTAATTCTGTGTTTGTACATTTTGTATTTTTTTCCTTACAAAGGTTTTTGATTAGTCTGATGGGTGAAAAATAATATATCATTGTTATTTTAATTTCCACTCCTTAAGTTATGAGTGAAATTTAGCATATTGAAAAACCATTCAAACTACCTTTCCAAACATCTTTTGTCCATTTTCTCTTGTTATCTTATTCTTGTTGATCTGAAAAAGTTGTTTTGTTTCGTTTGGTACCAGGGATTGAACCCAGGTGCACATAACTACTGAGCCACATCCCCAGTCCCTTTTTGTATTTTATAAGAGACAGGATCTCACTGAGTTGCTTAGGGCCTCTAGGTCCTTGCTAAGTTGCTGAGGCTGGCTTTGAACTCACATTCCTCTTGCCTCAGCCTCCTAAGCCGCTGGGATGACAGGTGTGCGCCACCACGCCCTGCTAGCTCATTCTTCTATGGGTCAGCATTATGGGTTGGGCTCCCACAGGCATTTCTTTTCATCTCAGCAAGATTTTTGTGGTCAGCTGCTGATCAGCTAGACAGCTGTGCTTCTAGAGGTTGCTGGGATGACAAGGTGTGCCTGGATGGAGAGCTAAGTGCACAGGTTTTCCTTAGGGCCAGGCTCAGAGCCAGCACAGTGCAGCTCTGCCTCATTCAACGGACCAATCCAAGTCACAAGGCTAACCCAGATTCAGGAAGTGCAGAAACAAGCTGGGCATGGTGGCACACACTCTAGTCCCAGCTACTTGGGAGGCCAAGGCAAGAGAATCATGAGAACCCAGGAGCACTGACCAGCATGGGCAACATAGCAAAACCCATCTCAAAAGAAAAACAAAAGGTGAGGGGATGGAAAAACAAACAAACCACCTTTTGGTGGGAGTTTTAGGAGACAGGTGTGAACGGTGGTAACATGAGGTTAAGGGAATAATTCTATAAAATGGGCCCACTGTGCTGACCCCTACTTGTTTTCTTTCCCAAGAGGCAATTTACCTGTACCTCTGCGTGGCCTAAGTGGACAGGCTGCATCTCAGCAAACTACCTTCTAACTTTAGGAGAAATGCAGGCCCAAGATGATGTGGATAAGAGGAACGCAAATTACTCTGAACAGGAAGGCTTTTGTGACCAGATCCTGAAACTCAGGGAAATAAGGATAATTCCTTCTAACCATAAAATCTGTAAGAATACATGGTTAAGAATCCAATTAGAGCCAGGTGCAGTGGAGCACCCCTGTAATCCCAGCAGCTCAGGAAACTGAGGCAGAAGGATCAAGAGTTCAAAGCCAGCCTCAGCAAAAATAAGGTGCTAAGCAACTCAGTGAGACGCTACCTCTAAATAAATTACAAAATAGGGCTGCGGATGTGACTCAGTGATTGAGTGCCCCTGAGTTCAATCCCCAGGACCCCTCCCCACATACATAAAAAAGGAATCCAATTAGAACCAGTCAGTATGAACCAAGGTGACCTAGAGTTGCTATGGCAGTAAGTGCTTGGAAGTCTGATGTCATCTTGCTGTCAGTCAGAAGTTAAGAGGTGGATCTGGGTGGGACTCTGGAAAATTCTCCGGGATACCCAATACTACTGAAGTGCAGGAGAGGCACATTATCCCTCTCCTCTCTGAGAGGACCCATTCTCTCCCTCAAGAGTGTCCCCCTCCCCTTTTCATATCCCTTCAATAAACTCATTCCTGTTACTCTGAGTGACATGTCTGAAATCTTTCTGACTTGATCGCAAGAATTGGGGTTTGAAGTGTGTGTGGGGGGGGCAGTCTTTGCACTGCCTCAGTTTTCTGAAGGCCCCAGCTCTGTAACAGGAGTACAATGGCTGCTTTGGCACATTAGCAGGAACTGTCTAACACCTAAACAAACTGAAGTCTTGGAAGAGCAAGCAAGAGAGAGCCTGCAACCGGGGGTTCATAAAAGACCCACAAACATCCCACAACAGCAAAAGTCCATCTGAACATCGGCCACATCCCAGAGGAAACCAAAACCACTACCAGTTTGTGCCTTTAAGTAAAGGAATTTCACCCCCTACCCTCCCCCTGCTTCTGGCTTTGATCAGGAGGGCAGGGAGTCAAACACCGAGGAAGGCAGCAAAGAAACACACTCGCTGCCAGTTACCCCCCAAGCAGGTGCCCATGTCAAGCCAGTCTTAGCTGGATGAGAAAGGAAACTTAATTCAAAGTGTAGGAGGTTTTTGTGTGTTTGTGATGGTAGTGGTGCTGGGATTGAACCCAGGGCCTCCAGTAAACTAAGCAAGTGCTCTACCCTGAGCTATGCCCAGGGCTGATTTACTGATGGGTGGGGGGTGGCCAGGGGCTCCAAACTGCTATTTGATTGCAATCTACAAGTCCACAGGTTCAAAGTCCTGCTATAGATGGGAAACAATGACAGGTTTTAGAGTAACCTGGGAAATGCTTCCTAAGGAGACAACTTGAAGCAGGAGAATGTCCCAGCATTGCAGGTAGAGGAAGCAGGTACTACAAAAGCCCAGAGACGGGAAGACCTTGACTTTGTCAGGCACTGGTTTTCTTTCTTCTTTTCTTTAAACCACAATTCATGGAGTAAAAAATACATTGTAGGATGGAGGGTGTAGCTTAGTGGTAGAGCATTTTCCTAGCAAGACTTTGGCCCTGGGTTCAATCCCCAGCACTGAAAAATAAATGAATATAAGAGTTTCTGCCTTGCAAGCACAAGGCCCTGGGTTCAATCCCCAGCACCGCAAAAAAAAAAAAAAAAAAAAAAAAAATTTCATGAAAAACTCCTTCTGCATAAAATATTAAAATGCATTTTTGTTTTTTTCTTTTTTTTTCCTCTTTTTTGGGGGGTGGAGGGTGGGGAGAGGTACAGGGAATTGAATCCAAGCGTACTTTACCACTGAGCTACATCCCCAGCCTTTTAAAAATATTATTCTGAGTTGCTAAAATGTCCTTCTGAATCTCTTGACTTATAGGCATGTGCCACCATGCCCAGCTCGAAAAAGAATATTTTTAAATTAAAAAAAAAATTTTTTTTAGATGTTGATGGACCTTTATTTTATTCATTAAAAAAATTTTTTTTTAGTTGTAGAGGACACAATACCTTTATTTTGTTTGTTTATTTATATGTGGTGCTGAGGACTGAACCCAGTGCCCCACACATGCTAGGCAAGAGCTCTACCACTGAGCCACAACCTCAGCCCCTATTTTAAAAATATTAGGGGTTGGGGATTTAGCTCAGCGGCAGAGTGCTTGCCTCACAAGCACAAGTCCCTGGGTTCAATCCCTAGCACCAGGGTGTCACTAAGTTGCTTAAGGCCTTATTATTTAAATGGCTGGGGCTGGCCTCAAACTTAAGAGCCTCCTGTCTCAGCCTCCTCATTTGCCACCTGACCTGGCCTTTGTATTTTCTTTATCATCAGGTTACTGAGAGATAATTTACATACAATAAAATTCATTTTTTTAAGTTGTTGATGGGCCTTTATTTTATTCATTTCTTTGTATGTGGTGCTGAGAATCGAACCCAGTGCCTCACACATGCCAAGCAAGCACTCCACCACTGAGACACAACCTCAACCCCAAAATACATTCTTTTTAAATAAAGAGTTCTATGTGCTTTGATGAATGTACCCAATCATGTGCATCATCAGAATCAAGATGGACAGCTTGTCCAGTCCCTGAAAGTTCCCTTCTGCCTCTTTGTAGTCAATCCCCTCCCCCAACCTGCAACCTGCTGATTTCTCTCCTTACAGAGTTTTTAGACTTTTCTTGATGTGTCTGTCTAGAGATGTATTGATTTTTTCTTTCCTTTTTGTTAGATGTTAATTGATTTAATGATCATTTTAAAGAACAAGCTCTTATTTATCATTGATGTTTCTCTTTTTCTGTTCTCAAGTTTATTGATTTCTGCTCTAATCTTTCTTATTTCTTCTCTTATTGGATTTAGTTTGTTCTTTTCTGATTTGTTAAAGTATAAGATTTAATCACTGATTTGAAACTTTTCTTATTTTCTAATGTAATGTTTAAATTCCCATTTAAGGGCTGGAGATGTGACTCAGTGGTAGAGCACTTGCCCAGCATGTGTGAGGCCCTGGTTTCACTTCCCAGCACTGAAAAAAAAAATCCATTTAAGTACCATCTTGGCTATGTCTCACAAAGTTTTGTGTGTTGTGTTTTCATTTTTATTCAATTCAAAGTATTTTCTAATTTCCCTTGTGACTTCTTTGACCCATGGCTTATTTAGACATGTGTTGCTTAACTTGCAATTATTTGGCAGATTTCCCAGACATTTTCTGGTATTGATTCTAATTTAATTCAGTTGTGGTCAGAGAATATCCTTTTTATTATTACAATTATTTTAAATTGATTGAACTTGGTTTTATGGACCAGAATATGATCCAGCATATGACAAATGCTCCACGTACTCATGAAAAGAATGTATATTCTGTTTTTGGATGAAATTCTCTGTAAATGTCAATTCAGTCAAATTCGTCGATAGTGTTTTCAGGTCTTCCATATCCTCAACTGATTTTATGTCTACCCATTTTGTTGATTGCTAAGACAGGAGTGTTGAAGTCTCCTATACTTCTGGATTTATCTGTTTTTCCTTCTGTTCCGAGTTTTATCAAATGTTTTTGTTTGTTGTTAGTTTTTTTGCATTTTTGGTTTTTGTTTTTGTGTGTGCGTGTGGTACTAGGGGTATTTTACCATTGAGTTACGTCCCCAGTCCTTTTTATTTTTTATTTTGAGATGGGGCCTCACTAAGTTGCTGAGGCTGACCTTAAACATGATCCTCTGGCCTCACCCTCCCAAATTGCTGGGATTACAGGTGAGTGCCCTGCATCCAGCTCTGTTTCTTCATCTCCGTGGTAATTACAAGGCTGTGTTCACTTGTGGGGGAAAAAAATCAAGTTGTATACTTATGATATGTTTGCCTTGGGTATACATGTTATACTTTAATAAAAAATTCCAATGAAGAAACTGAAGAACAAAAAGTCACATCATTTTATAGGACATTTTACAAAAATAACAGATCACTGGTACCTACTTTTATCTCCATTCCTGTCTGACTGAGGACTCCATGTGACCCAGATGAGTAGTGCCAGTCATCCGCAAACCATTCGAGCCCTCCAAACTGAGGCTGTAGACATTTGAGTTAAAAAGCCTTCATGTTAAAATGAAAAAATAATAACAACCCAATCACTAAATGGGCAAATAAACTCAACGGACACTTCTCAAAAGAAATACAAAGGCCAACAAATATATGAAAAAATGTTCAACATCTTTAGTCATCTGAGAAATACAAATCAAAACCACACTGAAGGCTGGCACAGTGGTACAGGCCTGTAATCCCAGCACCTCCGGAGGCTGAGGCAGGAGAATCAAAGCCAGCCTCAGCAATTTAGTGAGGCCCTAAGCAACTCAGTGAGACCCTATCTCTAAATAAAATGTTAAAAGGGCTGGGGATGTGGCTCAGTGGTTAAGCGCCCCTGGGTTCAACCCCCAGTATCAATACAAAACAAAACAAAACAAAACAAACAAAAACACTGTAATTCTAACATTCAATTAGAAAAGCAGTCATCAAGGATAACAACAATAGTAAATGCTTGCAAGGATATGGGGGTTGGGGAGTTCAGGGTGAGAAAGGGACTCTTATACACTGTTGGTGGAATTGGAAATTAGTACAGCCACTATGGAAATTAGTTAGGAGTTCCCTCAAAAGACTAGGAATGGAACCACCATATGACTAGCTATTCCACTCTGTTATTTATCCTAAAGGATTAAAAGTCAGCACACTATAGAGATGCATGTATACCCACATTCATAGCAGCACAATTCACAATAGCTGACCTAGGTATCTGTGAACAAATGAATGGATAAAGAAAATGTGGTATGTGTACACAATGAATTTTTTTTTTTTTTTTTTTTTTTTTTTTTGGTACCAGGGATTGAACACAGGGGCACTTAACCACCCAGTCACATCTCCAACCCTTTTTTAGATTTTACTAGAGACAGGGTCTCTCTGAGTTGCTCAGGGCCTTGTTAAATTGCTGAGGCTGTGTTTGAACTCATGATCTTCCTGCCTCAGCCTCCAGTCACTGGGATTACAGGTGTGAGCCAATTAATCCACCCAGCACACGATGAAATCTTTTTTTTTTTTTTTTGGTGCTGGGGATTGAACCCAGGGCCTTGGGCTTACAAGGCAAGCACTCTACCAACTGAGCTATCTCCCCAGCCCCTACAATGAAATCTTATTGAACCATAAAGAAAATCAAAATAATGCCATTTGCAGGAAAATGGATGGAACTGGAAAGCAATATGCTAAGCAAAATAAGTGACTCAAAAAAAATCAAGGTTTTGTTGTTGTTGTTTGCAGTACTGGAGATTGAACCCAGGCGTGCTTTACCACTGAACTACATCCCCAGTTCTTTTTATTTCAGACAGGGTCTTGCTAAGTTGCTGAGGTTTGCCTTAAACTTTCGATCCTCCTGCCTCAGCCTCCCAAGTCACCAGGATTATAGGCCTGAGCCACTGCACCTGGTTAAGGATCATATGTTTTCTCTCATATGTGGAAGCTAGAGAGAAAAAAGGAAAAAGGGGGATCTCAAGAAAATAGAAACGAGACCAGTAGGGTAGACAAAGGGGGTCGGGGGAGGGAGGAGGGGAGGGCAAGGGGAGGTACTGGAGAATGGAATTGATCAAATTATGTGCATGTAAAAATATGCCACAACGAAACTCACTATTCTGTATAATTATTATGCACCAATTTTTTTTTTTTTTTTTTTTTTTTTTTTTAAAGCCCTCATGGTGTTCCCTACATCAGATACCAAGTGGATCAGAAGCTAGCCAGGTCCTGCTGGAATTCCTGACCTACTGTTTTGTGAGAAAGTATAAAATGGTTGCCACTTTAATATGCAACATTTTGGAGCCATTTGTTACACAGCAATAGATAATCAAAACTACAAACCAGGACGTTCTGGTGACATTTAGACTGTGCCTAAAAAGAACCAGACAAAAGTATGTGTGGTCTGGAAGAAAATATGCATTTTTGAATTTTTAAAAATCTTTGAAAAGTACAAACTATAGGCATTTTTTTCCTCTAGTCATAATTATACCCTTCAAAAGCTGAAGGAAAGAGAAATGCCCCAAACCACACCTCCAGATCAGGTGGATTCTGACCCAACCCAGCACATGACGACAAGCAGGGACCAGATTTCATTGACTTTTTTTGGCGGGGGTTCAAGTCTGGCGCCTCTTGTTTAAAGTCAGGTTGGATAAACTCATTTTATTCTTGTCTTAAAAATTAGTTCCTGTAAGGAAGGAAAATATTTTATAGAGTCTTCTCCATATAGTGCTAACACATTTTTTTTTCCTAAAGAAATCTGAAGGTAGGGAAAGGACGGTGAGGTTAGCAGTCAAGAACAAGGGTTGGAATCCTACCTCTGTCATACTGTGTGGCCCTGGAGAAGTTATTCAACCTCTCTCAGCCTGTGCTCCCTCATCCCTAAAAAGTGAGCCTACCTTCAAGGATTGCCTTAAGGAAAATGAGGTGATGTATATAAAAGTACATCACATATTGCCTAGCATATCACTGACACTCAAAAATAGCTTGGTTTTATTTTCCTGCATTGGCAGGTGGTTCCAACCAGTGTTATGATTCAAAGTCCAATGTGGAGCTGGCAAAATAGCTGGCTCAGTGGCTCACCATGTCCCCTCTTCCATTCCTTCTGCCACTGATCTAGGTCCTAGAGAGAGAAGTTTTGTTTTGATACTGGAAATTGAACCCAGGAATTCTTTACCCCCTGAGCTGCATTTCCAGCCCTTTTTATTTTTTATTTTTTTAATATTTAGGTTTTTTTTTTTTTTTTAGTTGTCAATGGACCTTTATTTTGTTTATTTATAAGCAGTGCTGAGAACTGAACCCAGTGCCTCACACATGCTAGGCAAGCCCTCTACCACTGAGCTACAACTCCAGCCCTGCTTATTTTTTATTTTAAGACAGGGTCTCTCTAAGTTATTCAGGCTGGCCTCAAACTTGTGATCCTCCTGCCTCAGCCTCCTGAGTTGCTAGGATGTCCTTTCAAATCTCTTGACTTATAGGCATGTGCCACCATGCCCAGCTCAAAAAAGAATATTTTTAAATTTTAAAAAAAAATTTTTTTTAGATGTTGATGGACCTTTATTTTATTCATTAAAAAATTTTTTTTTAGTAGTAGAGGACACAATATCTTTATTTTGTTTGTTTATTTATATGTGGTGCTGAGGACTGAACCCAGTGCCCCACACATGCTAGGCAAGAGCTCTACCACTGAGCCACAACCTCAGCCCCTATTTTAAAAATATTAGGGGTTGGGGATTTAGCTCAGCGGCAGAGTGCTTTCCTAGCACGCTCAAGGCCCTGAGGGCGGTCCTCAGCCCTGAAAAAAAAAAAAATTTTAATCTCTATTTCCTGTAACTCCTCCCTTACACATCACCAAAAAAAAAAAAAAAACAAAAAAAAACCAAGAAGTCTGTTTTATTCTTTAGACTTTATTGTCTAAAGAAAGGAATGACACCAGATATCAATTATAAATGAGTCAATTATTAACTTTGTAATTATAAAAGCCAAAGACTCATTATGTATACATACAGTTTTGGAAGAATAATTGAGTTCATTTTTCTTAATATTCTCATACATACACATATGTACCCACTCTTAAGTGTGTACCTGTACACACTTAAAAACTGGATAAAAATTCTCCAGACTTTGGAGTAGGGGAAGTCTGACTGAAGCAGGCAGTTGGGGTGGAAAATGTATGGAGAGGATATTTTCTATTTCGCCCTGAGCAAGTGATAAGGTCCTCCTTATTTGATGGTAGCATCAATCTGTCTCTGAGAATATTCAATTTCTTTTAGAAGGAATATAAAGAAGTAAAAACTAATATGTGTCTATTGAAATTCAAAATAAGGGTTTGCACAAAGACAATAGATTTGAAAACTTAACTCTGTGAGAGAGAAACAATTTTCTGCATTCATTAGCTCCCTTTTAACATAATCAAGATGAGATCTAGAATCAAGTTTCTCCCAAAGGAGGAGGTAATTGACTCTCTCATCTCTGATTTCCCATCTGTCCATGAGGTTAATAACACTTACCTCAAAGGATTGTTTCCAAGAGGAACCCTTGTCTGCTGAAGGGGCCACTAGAGCCAGGAACCTGAAAGCAGTAAAAGAAGATTGTAGGTGTGGCTTAGTGGTAGAGCAACTGTATGTGTGAGGCCCTGGTTTCAATCCCCCAGCTCTGGGGTGGGTGTGTGTGTGTGTGTGTGTGTGTGTGTGTGTGTGTGTGTGTGTAAGTAAAAGAAGCCTACCCCTTTTCCTTCTTGTTTGGGATTGACTGAGAGGTTAGAGTAAGACAGGCATCACTGGGCCCTAACTTGGAAAGTACCTTCAAAAATATCCAGAAGATTGAAGAAATCATTGAAGTTGGTACAACATACATCAGGATGAACTGACTGGGAGAAAGGGTCTAGTTTGCCTTTCCAGGCCTTCCCAATGATGATTCTAACGTGGAGGGTGGTATGATCTGGTGGCAGAGGAGTGCAGTCTCACACTTAGGGGTCGATATTAGCCAAAGTCACAGAGGCTGACAAAATCTAGAGTATAGGATATCCTGTCTGTCCAGTGAGTGCAGGCACTGCCTAGTATTGAGCTATAGTCTAAATGAGGTGGTTGCTGGGCATGAGTTAGAGAGGCGAGGTCATAGTGACCTGCAGAAGCCATTGAGTCATCTGGCCTGGAGTGGATTTGGGAGTTTTGGTTTTGTTTGCGGTGCTGGGGATAGAACTCAGGGCCTCTCCCATGCTAGGAAAGCACTCTACCACTGACCTACACCCCCAGCCTGGATTTGGGAGTTTTAAAAATATAATCTAATCCTCAGGCTGGGATACAATTTGATTGTAGAGTACGAAACAAACAAAAACACTTAAGCTGATATTTGGGGCAGTCGGGGAACCTGCACTACTAAGAGAATTCTAGCCCTTTCCCAGTCCTCCTCTCTGTGAAGGAAATCCTCAGAAAGCTCTGCTGTGGTGCTCCTGACCCTCATCACCGTTGACACTCAGGCGGCATGATGAGTGTCTCAGACTCTCTCAGCGTTCAGCTGTGCTGCTGAAACCCCTTGACGTCACTGGCCTCCCGTGATGATGGGGTCCCTTGGGTGGTACATCTCCGTTTTTATACCAGGCTCCTGCACAAAGGGATCAGGACCACTCATCCACTTCCTTGCTCAAGCCTCTGCTCTGCAGTGGGGCTGCGGCCTGCCTTGCTTCTTGTTTTCTCCCTTGTTCTGAAGCAGGAGGCTTTCACAGGGAGCTATGTTTGACCCTATGGAGGGATAACTTGATTTATGTTCTATTTTGAGGGCATTCCTTTCACTCATTCACTCAGTCAACACATTTTTATTGATGAACAACTTTGTGCCATCAACGTGGTGAACACTAGGGTAGTGGGGAACAAAATTTAGGTCCCTGCCTTCCAACAAAGAATACTGACGTGTAGTAAGACACTAATGAAATGCAGAGTAGGGCAGTGAAAATACAATGTGCCATGAGCCTGAGGAACAGGGACACTGAAGCCAGGGCAAGAGACAGAAAGATCTTTCTGAGTTTGTGAAGTTTAAATGAGAACTGAAGGATGAATAGAAATTAGCCCATAGATGGAGCCAAGGAAGGGAAGCTTGCTGATTTACACAAATTGTTTTCAATAACAGAAACACACTTCATGAGACTGTTATTCCCCTGACCCAGAGTTATAACCAATGTTAAAGAAAAGAAAAAAGGAAACAAAACAAAAAAAAAAGACCAAAAAATACAACTCTCCATAAAAGGGAAATGGAAGTATACTTTCAAACTATTTTATAACAACAAACCTATCTGGGTTTGTTAACCCTTAGGAATGTTATGCTCCTACCTCCCACAGAGGCTAAATGCCTGGGGCCCTATCTTTAGATGTTGGCTGGACAATAGTAAACTGTTTTGTAGCCTTGAGTTTTATCAGCCAGGCACTGTAAGGGGGACTAATTGTAGGGCTGTGTCTTTGAACTGTTGGAAACAGTTGAGGGTGGGGGGAAAGGGAGAGATGGGGAGGGCACCCTGGGGATGTGGCTCAGTGGTAGGACACTTGCCTAGCATTTGTCAGGCAGCCTGGGTTCAATCCCCAGCACCACCCTAAACAAACAAAGGAACAGTTTCTATGTTAGAAATTTTGTTCGTATTTATTTTCCAAGGTTGAGGCCTAGCAGAGAAAGGGATCACAGGAGCCTGGTTAGAGTTCGATCAGAAGAGAATCTTTGTCAGTCATATGGTCATTTTACATTTAAGTTTTTGAAGAATCCTGATTATCTTTTGGCACCTTTTGAAATATGTGTGTGTATACGTGTGCATTTTTTTTTCTCCCAGTGCTGAGGATCAAACCCAGGGCTTCTCACATGCTAAGCCAGGGTTCTACCACTGAGCTTCATCGCCAGACCCAGGTGAATATATTGATATTGCAAAAATTATAAATTAAAATGAAAGGCACAGCATAGTAAATACCACATATGGCATTGTTATGGGTTGGATATGGAATGTCTCTGAAGTCTCAAGTAGTGAAGGCATGTTCCCCAATGTAGCAATGTTCAGAGGTGTGGATTTGAGGAAGCAATTGCATCATGAGGGCTCTGACCTCATCAGTGGTTTTTTTTTTGATGGTACTGAAGATTGAACTTAGGAGTATTACACCCCTAAGCCACATCCCCAGCCCTTTTTTAAATTTTGAGACAGGGCCTTGCCAAATTGCTGAGGCTGGCCTTGAACTTGAGATCTTCCTGCCTGGAAATTATTTTTATTATCCATAAACACAAAAATAGATACATTATTTGTGGTATATTTATATAATTGAATATTATAGAACTGCACTGTCCAATATGGTACCATAAGCTACATGTAGCTATTTAAACTAAAATCTAATTAAATTTAAATTAATTAAAATTAATTCTATGTTTTAAATTTTAAATTCAGTTGCTGAATCACATTAGCTGCATTTCACGTGCTCAGCAGCCACGTGTGGCTAGTGTGTACCATAGTAGACAAAGCAGATAAAGAACATTTCCATCAGTGCATAAAGTTCTATTGGACAGCACTGTTATGGAACAAAATGAGCCATCTGGATCTACATATTTCAAAATATAGGTCTCAGAAATATAAAGTTGGTTGAAAAAAGCAAGCGGGTTGCAGAAGGAAACTTAGAATATCTTCACATTTAAATAAAGTTTAGAAGGAACTGATAAAATCAGTTGCCTCCAGGGAAAGGAAGTACGTGAATAGGGATGAAGTGGTGGGGAAACTTTTTACATATACCCTTTGGCATCTTTTAATTTTTTTTTTTTTTTTTTTTTTTTTTTTTGAGGCTGGGTCTTGTTATGACACCCAGGCTAGCCTTGAACTTGTGCACTCAAGTGATCCTCCCACCTCAGCCTACCAAGTTACTGGACTACAGGCATGCACCACCACTCCCAGCTGCATCTTTTAAATTTTGAACCATGCAACTGTATCATCTATTCAAAATAAATAAATTCTCCTAAACTCAGCTAAGTTCAAGAAAAAGTTCCAATGCTTGCAAAGCTTTTTTTGGATTTTTATTGGAACCCATTCACCAGGTAAAAGAAGTCTTGTTTCATTTCTCTGTGATGACTTTACAGTGTCAAGAGAATGTGAAATTTGAATATTTGCACCCAAACTTCTACAGAAAATTATTGCTCAGTTCTCTGTATTTGTTTCATATGGAAATGAAAACCTTTGGGTATAGCCAAAAGTCTTTAAAGTGCTTGTAAAGGAAGAGGGAACAGACAAATATAATTTGAACACAAAATTAAACTTCAGTGTGTTAGCTTGTAAATAAATCCAGTTTGAAACACATTGAAAATGCAATGATTGGGTGTGCACCTGTAGTCCCACCTACTTAGGAGGTTGAGGCAGGAAGATCACTTGAGTCAAGGAGTTCAAGGCCAGCCTGGGCAACATAGTGAAACTCTGTCTCCTTTGAGGGTTGGGGGAAGAAGTGACAAGCGTCCTGGTTGTGAACACGTGGATATGCTGGAAGGTGGCATGACCAGAGAGGACATGAAGGCTGGGAACCTCTTCAGCCTCATAACCTCCCCCTAACACACCTCTTCCATTTGATGGTTCATCCATATCTTGTAAAATATCCTTTATACTAAACCGAGTAAAATGGTGTCCTTAGTTCTATGAGCTGCCTTAGCAAATTGTTGAACCCAAGGAGGAGGATTGTGGGAACCCTGATTTATAGCCAGTTGGTCAGAAGCACAGGTGACAACAGGAACTTCGGATTGGCATCAGAAGTGGAGGGGGGCAGTCTTGTGGGACTCTTAACCTGTGGAAGCTGACACTATCTACCTGGAGACCAACTAAACTGAATTAGT
The DNA here is from genome assembly GCF_902686455.1 of Sciurus vulgaris. Taxonomy (NCBI): domain Eukaryota; kingdom Metazoa; phylum Chordata; class Mammalia; order Rodentia; family Sciuridae; genus Sciurus; species Sciurus vulgaris. Next base: position 123,630,274 of record NC_136467.1, on the reverse strand, counting down.
TGGCATCCACTGGAGAACACCTCAGTGTGTGGGGAACCCACTGGTCACAGTGTTCTGTGTCATGTGGGAGCATAGTAAGAGAAAAAGAGTTTGCTTTTTTCCTTTTACAGTTGGATAAGAGGGTGAAGGCTCAGACATTCCTTGTAGCTATTCTATAGTTTTCTATTTAAGTATTTTATAATTTCAAAAAAGAAAGAGATGGAAGAACTTCTTTTTTTTGGTACCAGGGATTGAACTCAGGGGCACTCAACCACTGATCCACATCCCAGGCTCTATTTTTGTATTTTATTTAGACGCAGGGTCTCACTGAGTCGCTTAGCTCCTCGCTTTTGCTGAGGCTGGCTTTGGCCTTGAGACCCTCCTGCCTCAGCCTCCTGAGCCACTAAGCGCCACCATGCCTGGCTGAAAACATTTTTTTTTTTTTTTTTAACTTAAGCATGAAGGCCTGGGTGTGAGAGAGAATGTGGCATTTTTGGAGGAATTTGAAAAAAGCTTCTGTGGCTGAATTTTGCTGTGAGAAGACTTGTCCTGCAGAAGTCTGGCCATGTAGGTACATATTATCATAGCGGACTGGCTAAACCATAGTCAAAGAAATTGGAAGGCGTTTTTTTTTGTGTGTGTGTGCTACTGAGGATTGAACCCAGGGGCACTTGACCACTGAGCTACATCCCAGCCCTTTTTATTTTGAGCTGGGGTCTCACTAAGTTTTCCAGACTGGTCTCAAACTTGCAATCCTCCCCTGCCTCCGAAGTTGTTGGAATTACAGGCCTGGCTAACGCCTTCTTTTAAAAGAAAATATAAGATCAGATATATGAATTTTTCTTTGAAAAGTGGAAGTCTGTTTTTAATTAGCAAAGGGATCACTTGCTAGATTTAGAAAACCTCAACAAGCTAAATACAGTTTGCAAAGTGAATGCATTTTTTTCTTGGATTGCACTCACTGCTCTCAAGATGTTGGTATCCAAGGGGAAGAAATAAGAATTCTCCTAGGGCTGGTAAATTTGTGAAGACCTGTTATTATATGATTCAATTATTTCAAATACTTCCAGCACATTGTTTAGAGAAATTATGAGGGTATCTGTGAAATTTAATGGTGGTTTAAAAATTTGTATTAATAAAATAAATAAGGCATCAGTGAATTTACTACATTTTCCCCTAAGTTGTGCTATTTTTTAAAGACAAAACAAAAAGTAGTGATATGGTGTCACAGACTACTTTTTAAAATTTATTTTTTTATCCATCAGTGTATTTTATTTGTGTGTAATGTATCACCTCCCTAGAGGAAAAAAAAAAATCCTGAGATTTTCCTTTCTCTGAGTTTTTTGTCTTGTTTCTTTGTGGTCCAGGATACCGTTGAGGCTGTCAGTAAAATGAAATGAAACTGACAGGATAGGAGTAGATTATTCTGCCATTTTTCTAGGTCTTTGAGTTGCACGTTAGATCTGGGGTTGATCACTCCCTAATACCTGTGAAGTTCACAATTTCCCCAGCTTTCAGATAATCAATTATTTCAAATTTGCCAATGTAGCCAGGCTTTATCATCACAACTAGAAATCAAGACTATAAATTTAGAACATGGCCTCATAATAAACTGGTATTTTCCTCTTCTTTTTTTTAGACATTGTTGATTTTATTGACAACAGGTAGGACATTCTTGACACCCTTATGGTGACACAGAAAGATGTAGGATAAATACAGTAAATGTTAGAAGTTTTACCCCTGGAGCCCAAACATGGAACAATGCTCTTTAAAAAAAATTTTTTTTTTTTTTTAGTTGTAGATGGAGTCAGTACATTATGGTACTGAGGATCGAACCCAATGCCTTACACCTGCTGGCAAGCACTGTACCATTGAGCTACACCCTAGGCCCTTAGAACAATGCTATTGCTTTAGTTTTCTCTTTTAAGCCATGTTAAGAAGTTTGGACTTTACACTTAAGAGGCACTGCTCTTACTCCAGGGACAGATGTCATGCTATATGCAGTTTTCTTTTTTTGTTTTGTTTTTTTGGGTACTAGGGATTAAACTCAGGGACACTTAACCACTGAGCCACATCCCCAGCTCTATTTTGTATTTTATTTAGAGCCAGGGTCTCACTGAGTTGCTTAGGGCCTCGCTTTTGCTGAGGCTGGCTTTGAACTCATGATCTTCCTGTCTCACCCTCTGGAGCTGCTGGGATTACAGGCAAGAGCCACCACACCTGGCATTATATGCAGTTTTGAGAGGCTGCACTGGCTGCAAAATGAAGAATAGTTTTGGCAAGAATTAGGAGAGAATGAGGGGAAACAGGATGCTACTGTAGCTGTGCAGGTGAGAGGAAAGAGAAACCTATGTGAAGGTGCAGCCTTAGAGATGTAGAGAGGTCAGAGATGGGAAAGGATGCTTAGCAGGTAGAACCTGCAGGACTTGGAAATGGATTAGATATGAGACCAGTGGTGGAGGAGAAAGTGTAGTTGGAGGGGGAATGTTAAATTTCTGGCTTGAGAAACTGGGTGGCAAAGCTGATCACTGAAAGACAGGCACCAAAAGAGCAGTTTTGTAGAAGGTCAAGGCCCATGTGAAGTGTGGTGATGTATTGAAAAAAATTTAGATTAATGGGTAAAAAGATGTACTTATGTATTTTTAATTATTTAATTAAGGCACATGAGGATTCTTTGTAGTTGTAGGTAGCATCTCTTCCCATTCTGGTTCAAGGACCATTGCTTCATTTTCTTTATTGTCAACTATGCCACTCTTGGATAATTTCATACCTTCCACCAAAAGAAACAGACAGCAATGATGTCATCATTCACAATGTCGTGGCTCTTTGGAATTTATTTGTGTGAAATCACATAAATTTCTTGTCTTTGCAGTTCTCTAATACCATTTACTTAATGTTAATATGTCATTACTCATGATACTGCATCATATTATGGATCTTGGCCTCTATTCACTCTCAACAGCTATCACAGAGCTTCACTGATATTGACCACAATTGTGAGTCTTATGGAGGTTATGCAGGAAAATGTAAGGGATGATTCATTTTCTGGTCATGTTAAGTTTGTTATTAGGAATTTGATAATGTATCCATAGAATGACCCATTTCTTTTTTCTTTTTTTTTTTTTTTTTAATCATTCTGCTAACAGGAAATTGCTTCCACTCTGTCATTGAAGTGAACTATAAGCAATCCCTGAAGTAGAGCCCACAAAAATCACAGTCCAGTATCATTTTTATCTTCAAAAAGTAGATAAAATATAGATATAATATGAATATATAATAAAACAAAAAAGTTTATACAAGACTTTAAGGAAAACTTATTGCTGCATTTTAAAATTGTTACTATTTGAAAATTAATTTTCTTTTTTTATGTGCATTATATTTTTAAGTCTATTTTTATTGTAAACAAATGGGATACATGTTGTTTCTCTGTTTGTACATGGAGTAACAGCATACCATTTGCGTCATCATACATTCACATAGGGTAATGGTGTTTGATTCATTCTGTTACTTTTTCCTTCCCCCCACCCCTCCCACCCCTCTTTTCCCTCTCTACAGTCCCTCCTTCCTCCATTCTTGCCCCCCTCCCAACCCCCATTATGGGTCATCATCTGCTTATCAGCGAGATCAGAATGACCCATTTCTGCCATTTATTCTCTGGAGCTTATAGGTCATAATCACTGCATTCCTAGAATATGACCAGTTTCACTGATGGTGGTATCCTGCCTTTCACACACCACCAGTAGGGTAGATAGGAGATGGGCTGGGCTGGTAAGTGGAGTAAGAACAGCCTCATTTATACCAGGAATGTCCAGCCCTTGACCTATATAGCTAAAGACTAACCAAGCTCTGAGAGCTTGGAGTCACCATATCAATTGAAGGGAAGAAAGGACATTAATGGGAAGAGGATGTGGGGTTGTGGAACAATTATCCTGACAGTTCTGAGAGGAGACTGGCAGTCATCCCAGAGTACAGCCTACCATGTAGCACAGAGACTTGGGGCACTTGTGGTGACTTTCCTGGGTGCTAGCAGAGCCTACGGAGTGATGATGCCAATAGTAGGGGGCACATAGGGTGAAGGACACCTGCAACCACCTGCCATCCTAACGTAGCAGAGATGCACACAGAGTTGGGAGCGGGCAGTCAATGCAAGGACCTACACACAGAGCTCAAGTCCAAGGTCAAAGTACACCACTTAGTAGCTGTTTTAGTCATCTTTATCACTACTGTGACTAAAAGATTGACAGGAACAATTTTAGAGGAGGAAACCTTTTTGGGGGGGCTCACAGTGTTAGAGGTCTCAGTCCACAGACAGCCGGCTCTATTCCTCAGGGTTCCAGATGAGGCAGTAAATCATGGTAGAAGAGTATGGTGGAGGGAAGCAGCTCATATGATGATCAGAAAGCAGAGAGTCTAACTCAGCTCACCAAATATATACCCTGAAGGCACACCCCAAGGACCCACCTTCTCCAGCCACACCTGACTAGCCTTTAGTTACCACTCAGTTAATCCCCATTAATTCACCAATTGGGTTAAGGCTCTCATAACCCAATCGTTTCACCTCTGAATGTTCTTGCATTGTCTCACATATGAGCTTTTGGGGGACAATCAAATATCTAAACATTACCAGGAGCCCAATAATGTATGATCTGTGAACAAAATACTACTCTGGCCAACAGGACCAGAGTAATTCTGTGGGGTTACAGAACCCCATGATCACCCCATGGGAGTGAATCCTATATTGGCCTAGGCTGATCCCAAGCTTGGTAGGTTTACTTAGGAAATGTCAAGGAAGATAATCCAAAGTGCAGGGCTCCCTGGAGCCTAATCAGGGGCAGTGGCCCAGACCACTCAGGTCTATGGGTGGTACTGTGCTGAGGCACAGCAAGAATGGGTGCCTAAAAGAAATCTGAACATAGTGTTAGAGCTCAGAAGAGAAATCTGGAAGTCTGATTGGAATCATAAACATATAGAGACCATAAAAAGCAGAAGATTGGACAAAATCATCTAGAGAGAAGACCACTGTCTTCACTAAGACAGAAATCAGAGCTGCTCAAAGGACAGGGGGAGGAAAAGAGCCTGAAAAAAGACTCGAGGGGTATCATAGAGGTAAATTATTGAAGGCTTCAAGAACAAAGGTGTGATCAGCAATGTTCTTGCTGAGAAGTCTAGTAGGAGGCTTCCAACTGCAACTGGCTTCATTGACATGCAGATGGAGAGGCAACCTTTACAAGTCCAGTTTTAGGTGAGTGTTGGGAACAGAAGTCCAGTGGGAATGAGGAGGGAATGGGCAAACACAGACAGTGAATGGGGACACCTTGCTGCATAAGTCGGGATGTAAAGGATCATAGAGAACTGCATAGGATGAGGAGTTGAAGCAAGGCTTTTTATTGATTCACCCACTGGCTGAAAACTGATCCCCAGGGGCTAAGGTGGTGAGTTGGGAACTCCTTTGTCAACATGTCCTGAACTAAAGGTTCTGAGAGGTACCAGAGACTACTGGCAGCATCAGCTACAAACCAGTACAGTGGCTGGAATCCTGTACCCCCTCAATGTGTGCTAATTACTGCCTACATCTCATAGGATTGGTTCAGCAGCCATGTGACAGAGAATCCAAAATAACAATGGCTTACACAAGAGAGAAGTGAATTTCAGGAAAGGTCAGGAAATCTGAGGTGATCTGCCCACATCTGGTGTGGCACCTCTAAGATCATTAGGGAGGCAAGATGTTTCTAGGTTGTCACTCTTCCAAACTCAACAAATGGCTCCCACCTCATGTTTGACAACTGCATGTGCACAGAACACAGGAAGGGGGTACACCTGCCTTCAAGAGCCCTCCTGAAATAGATAAATGACTTCTGTTTGTGTTCTATGGGCCAGAACCCTAATCACTGCCATACCTAGTGTCAAGGGAGACTGGAAATGGAGGTTATTTTTTTTAAATGTGGGTGTGGCTATATGTCTTGCTAAAAATTCAGGGTTATTATTATTATTATTATTATTATTATTATTTTGGTGCTGGGGATCGAACCCAGGGCCTTGTGCTTGGAAGGCAAGCACTCTACCAACTGAGCTATCTCCCCAGCCCAAAATTCAGGGTTATTAATGAAGAAAAAAATTGAACCAGGCAAGGTTGATGCACAGCTGTAATCCCAGCTACTCAAGAGGTTGAGGCAGGAGGATTGAAAGTTCAAGGCCAGTCTGGGCAATTTACTAAGACCCTATCTCAAAGTAAAAAGTGTTTGGGGATGTAGCTTAGTGGTAGAGCACTTACCTACCATGTGGAAGACCCTGGGTTAAAAACAAAAAAAAGAAGAATGTTCATATATGAATACATGACAGATATAATTCCACCTCATATAAAACCACAAGAATGGGAAGTGGGGCTGGGATTGTAGCTCAGTGGTTGAGTGCTTGCCTCCCATGTGTGGGACCCTGAGTTCAATCCTCAGTACCATATAAATAAATAAAATAAAAACATTGTGTCCATCTACAAATAAAAAAAAAAAGAATGGGAAGTTATACTCCATGTACCTATAAATGTGTCAAAATACATTCTATTATCATGTATATCTATTTAAAATTTTTTCAGTTGTAGATGGACACAATACCTTTATTTTATTTATTTTTATGTGATGCTGAGGATCAAACATAGTGCCTCACACATGCTAGGCAAGCTCTCAACCACTGAGCCACAATTGCATCCTCTGTCACATATATCTAAAAAGAACAAATTTAAAAAAAAAAAGAGAGAGAAGGAAAAGAATGAAATTAGAGAAGTAAAGTGGGGGTGGTGAGTAGGGCCAGAAGCTTCTCCCAAAGTCAATACTGCTGTGGTTTTCATTAATATCACCCCAGTATAAGATGGGCCCAAGGTTCAGTGATTGAGCCAGAAGTAACTCTGGGACACCAAGCAGGTCAACAACATCTGAAGTGGCCCAGTAGGAAACTTTGCTGAATGGGCATCTCCACTGGCATATGCTGGCAGACTGCTCCCAAGTAATGTAACTGCTCAGTGCCTGTGAAGAGGAACATTGACTCTTGCATAGTCTTTGTCCCTGTAAAGCTTCAACCTTCCCTAACCTGGATGTAGGGGCCCGAGCCTACTGACAGTTTTATAGGTGACTTACTTTATTAACTTTTAAATTTTTATTTTTATTTTTTTAGCCAGTGTTTCACTATGTTGCCCTGGCTGGCTTAGAACTCCTGGGCTCAAGCAATCTTCCTACTTCAACCTCCCAACTGGCTGGGACAATAGGAATGTACCACCATGCCTGGTCCTCTACCACCTTTTGCTCCTATCCCCAGGTAAAGCCTTCTTGGTTTGCCTGCTCCTGCCCATCTCTCCATTCCATCTCCCTAAATTGTCTTGTGCTCTAGCCCCTTCCAGTTCTGTACACTTGATGAGTCTGGTTCTGGTCTATCACACTTTACTGTCATTCAGAGATATACATGATTGAATGAACTGTGCTAATAATTTCACATACATGATCTCTCTTATAGCTTGGGGGTTCTTAAATATCCCCCAAAGGTTCATATGCTAAAGGCTTTGTTGACAGCCTCTGGAAGTATTGGGAGATAGCTGAACTTTTAGGATGTGGTACCTAGTGGAAGGAACTTAGGTTGTTGGGGGTATGCCCTTGAAGGAGATATTGGGACCCCCAGTCATTCTCTCTTTCACTTACCCACCACCATGAGGTGAACAAACTTCCTCTTCCAGTGCTCTCACCGTGATGTACTGTGCTGCCACAGGCCAACGCAACAGGGCTAAGCAACCATGGACTGACACCTCTGAAACTGTGAGCCAAAATGAACTTTTCCTTCTTTTAAGTTGTTTATCTCAGGTATTTGCCACAGTGATGGGGAGCTAACTAACAGTCTCTTTCAGTTTCTGTCATTGCTGGTCTTCTTACTATACCCCTCATGAGACAGGCTTTACAAAGGGGCGGCCTCATGTATTTCCTGTTCACTGCTGAATTCCCAGCATCTAGCACAGTGTGCTACCTTCACAGAGCCCTGGTTCCAGCCAGTTGGCATATAATAAGTGGTTCTTACATTGAATTTGCATGTTGCATAAAAATGAAGATGTTATTAAGCATAGTCACTTTCCCCATTTTATGACTAATTTTTCCTGAGCAGCGGTGACCACAGAAAGGAAAATGGTTCACTAGACTCCCTTTAAAGGACATCTCTTTCCTGGATATTTGAGATTGATATTGGTTTTTGGAGTGATAATGAACCTTATGCAAAACCTTCTTCTGAGAGCCATGTCCACACAGATGGAGGGTGTGGTGGTGCTGAGTAATGTCTCCCTGACAACTGGGACTGGGGACAGTAGAGGGAGATCTTCATGTCTGAAGGCAGGGATCTGGGAGAAGGGATGTGTTATGGTTTGGATCTGAATGTCCTCCAAAAGCTCATGTGTTGAAAGCATGGTCCCCAAAGTACCAAGGTTCAGAAGTGGGCTTTTAGGCAATGGTTGGATCATGAGAGCTCTGAACTCATCAGTGGATTAGTCTACTTGAATTAACCCCTTGATAGCTGAATGGACTACTAGAAGGTGGGAAATAGCTGGAAGAGGTCATTGGGGGCATGCCCTGGAATAGTTTATCTTCTCCCTGGTTCCTTCCTCTCCTCTCCCCCACTCTCTGCTTCTGGGATGCCATAAATTGAGCAACTTTCTCCACCACACCCTTCAGCCATCATGTTCTGCCTTGTTCAGGTTCAGAACAGGGGAACTGGCTGACTGTGAACTGAGACCTCTGAAACAATGAGCCAAAACAGACTTCCTCCTCCAAGTTGTTAACAGCAATGCAAAGCTGACTAACAAAGGAGTGTGTGCACAGACCCCCTTTTTAACTTAAAATCTTCTATTTTCCATCAGAGAAGTGATAAATTATAAAATAGTTATTTCTTTTTTTTTTCTAATTCAACCCCTAGCCCCCGTAAATGACCAGCTATTTCCAAGTCTGGATTTGAATTCTTCCATCATGAGACTCTCCAGGACCTTCAAATGACTAGTCCTGTTGGAGTAATGGAATTTTGTGCTACCTGCATGTGGTTAGAAATAACATTTCTGCAGCAATTTGACATGAAATACAGATGACACCTGACCTCTGAAAGTGCCTTCAAGTCTGACGTCACACAAACTTTTTCAGCCCAACTTGCTTCCCCTCCTATTTCACTCTGTTCCTTTAGTTGCATTTGGGTAGTCTGGGAGAACAGGGAGAGGAAGGGTGAGATGGCAAAAGACTGCAGCCATCTGTTTGGAGTTAATGCTAGGAGCTCTCTTATCTTTCAGAGAACTGGAAAATCCCTAGGGAAATAAGTAATACATGGACTAAGAAATCTCTATTAGCCTTTTTTGGTAAGGAAATACAAAGGGAATTTTCCAATGTCCCCCATCTGACCTTTGTGTCCCCAATTGATATCATTGGTCATCTCAACTGATATCATTGGTCTGGAGATTTACTCCTTGGTTTTAGGGAAGCATTTTAAAAATACTTCTTAGGGCTGGGGATGTAGCTTGCCTGGTTTGTGTAAGACCCTGGTTTCAATCCCCAGCACCCCCCACACACACAAATCATACCTAGTATTATAATCATATTTCATAAAATTTGAAAACAGCAAAAGACACTGCATTTTGATTATGTTTTCAGTGCTAAGGATCGAATCCAGGGCCTTGTGCATGCTAGATAAGCTCTTTACCACTGACTCAAATTCCCAGCACTCCAAATGCACCTTTTTTTCTTCAAACGTATTTGGGGAAGGGGACCAGTTGGAGGGTGACTCAGTGGCATAGCGCTTGCCTAGCATGTGTGAGGCCCTGGGCTTAATCCAGCACTGCCATACAAACAAATAAATAAAACCCCCCCCCCCCAAAACCATCTGTTTTGCCCTTTTGTCTTCTGCCATATAAGGACACAGCTTTCATGCTTTCTGGAGGATGCAGCAACAAGATGTCATCTAGGAAGGAAATATAAGATCCCTCAATAGACACTGTACCTGTCAGTGTCTTGATCTTGGACTTCTCAGTCTCATAATCTAAATCTATGAGAAACAAGTTTCTGTTGGTTATAAATTACCCACCATCAGGTCTTTTGTTATAGCAGCACAAACAGAATAAGACAAATAACTTTTTTTTTTTTTTTAAATTATATGACCCATGTTATGGTTTGGATCTAGAATATCCTCCAAAAGCTCATGTGTTGAAGGCTTGGTCCCCAAAGCAGCAATGTCAAAGGTAGGGTTTTTAGGAAATGACTAGATCAAGAGGACTCCAACCTCATCTGTGGATTAATCCATGGATAGCTAAATGGACTACTGGGAGGTGACAGAAAACTGTAGGTCATTGGGGCCATGCCCATGGGGACTATTTCTTGTCCCTGGCCCCGTTTCCACCCTCTCTCTGTTTCCTGGCTGCCATGAGCTGAGAAGCTTTCCTTTACCATGCCCTTCTGTCTTGATATTCTGCTTTACGTCAGGCCCAAAGCAATGGAGCTGGCTAAACAAGGACTAAAACCTCTGAAACTGGGCTAAAATTAATCTTTTCTCCTCTACATTGTTCATATCAGGTATTTTGGTCACAGTGATGAAAAGCTGACTAACACAACCCACAATAAAGGAAACTCTAGATTTGGAATCTAACTTGGCAAGATAATATTCAGAAGATTACAATTGTGTCACTTAACAATGGGAATATGTTTTAAGAAATGTATTGTTAGATGATGGCATTATTGTGAGAACATCATAAATCATACTTTCACAAACCTAGGTGGTAGTTGAGGTCAATCATTTGACATGGTATATCATCCTTAAGAGAAGGAAAATAGACACCATATCCCTGGAATGCCATTCTAGTTCCCAAAAACCTAACCAGGTCGAGGAAACAAAGAGAGCAGGCCTGAGTCAGGAATGCCTAGATGAACTAGAAGGACACTGACTTTGTTTCATGTATGCTGGGAACTAGGGAAAGCTAATGTTATCTGTAGAAAGGTACTTTTTGCATCTACACCAGCCCAGTTGCTCCCTGGGATGCTGGTCATATAAATAAACCAAACAAGTGAATGCTGATGATGTCACCTCTTCTGCTGCCTAACACATAGAACACTCTTCTCAACTCTCAGTGGCCACTGGCATGGAACTGGACACTGTAAAAAGGATACATGTCATTTATCTGGCAGGCTGCCACTGGACAAATGAAAGAGAAGGCACTGCTTAGCGGAGCATAGTGAGTGACAGAGATGCTATCTGTTCAGCCTGTTGCCACTGGACCTTTTCTGTAAGCATTTCTCCATAATGCTCCATATACCATGTCCAAGTATTTCTTTGGCATCTCAGCAATCTATCTCATCGCCCTGGTACAACTGGGCTATGGACTTGACACATGGCCTCTTGATGCAATCGAGAGATGCAGTTAAAGACAAGATATATAAGGCTACTGCTGTAATAACATGGAGTATTATTTTGTGACTTTGTGTGTTTGGGGGGGCGGTACTTGGGATTTAAACCAGGGATACTCTATCATTGAACTACACCCCTAGCCCTTTCTTTTTATTTTGAGACAGGGTCTCACTAAGTTCCATATATATATATATGGAACTTATATATGTATATATACATATATATGTTCCATATACATATATATATGTATATATATATATATATACACACACACACACACATATACATACCATTCTATCCTTGTTCCTCATTTTGAGAGGTATGCTTTCAACATTCACCATTATTGATGTGTGCTATAGTTTTTTAATTAATTAATTTATATTTATTTTCTGTCATTGTTGCTGCTGGGAATCAAACCTAGGGTCTCACCATGCTATGCAAGACCTTTTTTTTTGTACCAGGGATTGAACCCAGGGGCACTTAACTACTGAGTTACACCCCTAACTCTTTTTTATTTTTTAAATTTTGAGACAGGGTCTTGATAAGTTGCTTAGGGACTCGCTAAATTGTTGAGGCTGGCTTCGAGCATGCGATCCTCTGCCTCAGCCTCCTGAGTCCCTGGGATTACATGCCTGGCGCTATGCAAGACTTTATCATTGAGCTATACTCCTTGCCCAAGTTCCCTGGCTTTCAGTTTTATAAATAAAACCCCTGTCCTGCCTATCCCTCAGGATTGGTTGGAAACTCAAACGAACAAACTGGTAGAATCACTTGGCAAAGTAGTGCATTATTCACACATAAGGGGGTTGTTGTTTATTGCTACCAAGATTGGTAGGGGTAATATGGAATTACGAATAGCTTGAAATTTGAAAATAACGGAATTTAGATCCACTCCCTGCCACCACTATCACCTTGTATTTGTTACTTTAATCCATCTTTTTCACATAAGACAGGCAAAGTACTTGGCACATAATAAAAGCTCAGTGAATTTTTGCCATTACTAAAAGAGATAAGGTGTGAAAAGCATTTAAAACTGCATAAATGGAAGCAGTAAATCCTTCCTGGGTTCGAGACTCCGAGGTCCCAAAGTACTTCCACATCACACTGCCCAGGTTCACATGCGGTGGGGTAGGACAGACGGCTGCATAGATACATCCTTGAATACCCACCCTTGGGCTTCCATGGAGCGCCAAGATGCACACAACGTTCTTAAATTTGATGAGAAATGGCAAAATGACCGGAAATGGACAAACCTGGCCATTAACGTTTGTTTGAAGGCTCCAGCTCCCACTTCTGGGACCAGTAACTCGACCAGGAGAGTTGGTGCTGGAGCCCTGGACTCAGAGTCGGTTGCGGGTAACGTGTGCGTACCCCACTACAGTCGCGAGGAGGCGCTCGTCCCACTTCTTGCCTGCATGGGTCCTGTTTCGCGCACGCGTGATTCCTTTCCTCCAGCCCCGCCCACTCCCTCCCAGCCAGTTACGTTCGACCAGTCAATTCGTGCGGTCTTCTCCACGCATTTTCTGACGTAGCGAGCGGCGGCGGGGAACGCAGAGGAAGTCCAGCACTCTTACTGCTGGAGGAGGGAGGGGTGAGAGGAAAAGCGGAGCCGGAAGTGGGATCAGTCAGCCTAACTCCCCGGCGCCAGCGAAACACGAAGGAGAAGGCGCCGGTCGGGCGGGTGTGGCCTCTGGAGGCGGAGGGCGCTGTGATTGGTTGTCGACTGTGACGACGGCGACTATTGGCCCCTGAGTGCGGAGCGAGGTGAGAATGGGTGGCAGCCGTTGAAATTCAAAAGTGGCGGGTGTGGCGCGGGGCTGCTAGCCACTGGAGTCCCTAGCGTGCGTGCTCTGTGTCGCTAGCGACCGCGAGAACGCGGGTCCCGCGAATCCCGGCGCACTGTCCTCTTCCATTGCACTCCCTGGAGTGCGTGGGGCAGAGGTGGACATGGAGTCGCAGGTGAGTAGAAGTGGAGCGCTCCTTTGGCTGGGATGAAAAGCAACAGGCGGCCACCCTGATGCTGCCACGCCCGCGGCACCCGGCCGGCCTCGGTCATGCCTGCCTGGAGGGCAGAGATCCGTGCGGCCCCGCGACAGTGGAACGGGCAAAGGGGGCAGTGGAGACCGCAGGGAGCAGCCCCAGGAGGTCGCTGTCCCCAGCTTCCAGTCTTGGCGGCCGGTCTCCCATTCATACCTCTAGGATTACCTGTTTCGAATTCTCAGTCTCGTTTCCGCCTCTCCATTCTTAGGATTGCAGTGTATAAGAAGGGAGAGTTCTGAGATGACCTCTGCCTCTGGGGAAATGGTGTCTGAGGGCCAAATCCTGCTGTTGGATTTTGTGTTGTCTTTCTGCTTCGAGGTGTAGACACTGGAGAGAGGGAATGGAGTAATCTGGACCGAAGGACTCCATCGTCCCTATTTACCTAAATTTTGCCGAGATTCCAGCCCAGTGAGACCGGTTAACTTTAACTCCTTCTCTTATCGGTGCAACAATCATTTACAGCACCCCTCTCAGTGGCAATATGTGTATGTATGTGACAGTGTGTACTGACCTCTGGTGCCAGGAAAGTTCTGAGTCCTTTGTTTAGTATATTTTGACGTTTATATTTACCCAAAGTCAGGATTTAACCTGAAGAGATTTCTTTGTGTCTTGACAACCAAAGAGCAGTACAGTGTGATGTGACTGAAAAATAGTAAAAGTCCCTCAGATCTGTTCTCCAAATATTTCCTGAGCACCTACTATGTGTCAGGCACAGTTGTAGGCACTTAGGATAGCAGTGAATAGCACAAATTCCAGCCTTCCTGCCATGGAGGAGTTCTTGAGTTCAAAGAAAAGAAATCCCAGCCATCATGAAGCTGCCCTTCTATGAAAAGACAAGCAGAAAATGTAGTAGAGTATTAGAGTGATCTCAGGAAGCCCCACTGAAAGTTTAGAGTTAATTAAAGACCTGAAGAAGATAAAGGAGTTGATATTGAGAGAATCTATCAGAATAGAGTCCCTGATAAGGAAGCCAGTGTGACTGAAATCAAGTGAGCAAGTGGGAAAGTTGTGGGACTGTAAGTTAGGTAATGAGGATTAGGACTGCTGATCAAGTTTACTTCTGTAGGAACCAATGAGAGCACTTTGAGTTTTGCTCTTAGTAAGATTCATTGGATGGTTTTAAGCAGAGAGATGAGATCTGTCTTACATTTTAAGAGGATCAGTCTGCATTATGGAGATTAGGCTGTAAAGGGGGCAAAGATGGAAACAAGATCTGTTAGTGTGACAGATTTTCTCAACCTTGACACTATTGATAGTTTACTGTGAGTGTGGGAGTGCTTCCTGTACATTTTTGATTCTTAGCACCCCACCCTGGGACTCCACCCACTGGATGCTAATAGCAACTCCCTCCTAGTCATGACAGCCTATGTCTTTAGTCACTGTTAAATGTCATCTGGAAGTGGGGGGTAAAACTTATCTCCTGTTGAGAACCACTGGAGTATGATAATCCAGGGTGGTAGCAGTGGAAGAAGTAATAACAAGTGGTTGGGAGGTACCAGGGATTGAACCTAGGGGCACTTAGCCACTGAGCCACATCCCCAGACGTTCTTGTTTATTTTTTGAGGTGCTGGAGATTGAACCCAAGGACTTGTGCTTCCAAGGCAAACACTTCACCAACTGAGCTATATCCCCAGCCCATCATTTATATTTTGAGACAGAGTCTCACTAAGTTGCTCAGGGCCTAGCAAGTTGTTGAGGCTGGCTTTGAATTTGTAGTCCTCCTGCCTCAGCCTCCTGAGCCACTGGGCTTACAGGCATGCACCACCACACATGGCTGTGTGGTTGGATGGATGGATAGATAGATAGATAGATAGATAGATAGATAGATAGATAGATAGATAGATAGATAGATATTTTTTGAAATTTTTTTAGTTGTAGATGGACACAATATTTCTATTTTACTTACTTATTTTTATGTAGTGCAGAGGTTCAAACCTGGTGCCTTATACATGTGAGGCAAGTGATGCACCACTGACCTACAACTCCAGCCCCTGGATATATTTTGAGGATAGAATTAGTTATGCTTTGTGGACAAATCAGATGTGTTATGTAAAAGAAAGAAAGGACTCTGGGCTTTTTGGCTTGATCACCTGAATAATGGAATTGTATCAACTGATATGGAGAAAACTAAAGAGAAACAAGTTTGATTGGGTGGTTGTATATCTAAAGGTCAGTTAGTAAACTTTTTTTTTGGGGGGGCGGGTACTTGGGATTGGAGCAGGGGATACTTTACTTCTGAGCTACATCCCCCAGCTCTTTCCATATTTTGAGACAAGGTCTCCCTAAGTTGCCAAGGCTGGCCTCAAAATTCAATCCTCCTGCCTTAGCCTCAGTGAGGTTATAAGTGGTTGCCACACCACACCTGTCTAGTTGTTAAATTTCTAAGTGAAGTTGAAGAGTCAGTTTTATGTTGAGTTCAGAAATGAAGTATGGGCTGGAGATGGAAATTTGGGAACTCTCAGCATATCAGTAGTATTTGAAGCCATGGGAGTGGATGATAATTACAGACAGAGCATAGGCAGTCATTAATGTTTAGAAAGATGAGAGTGACCTATTTGTGAGTTAGGAAAACCAAGGAAGGGTGGTCTCTTGGAAGCTAAATGAAGAAAGTTACTGGTGTATTTGAGGACAGTGGTTTTGATGGAATGATAGAATGATTGAAATGGGTTTAGAACATAACTTGGACAAAGTTCTTTAACTAATACTTGTTATTTTTTTATTTTTTGTAGTTGTAGATGGACAGCATATCTTTATTTTATGTGCTGCTAATGTTTGAACCCAGTGCTTCGAACATGTGCTAGGCATGTGCTAGGCATGTTCTCCACTATTGTGCTACAGCCCCAGCCCGACACAATACTATTTTTTTTTTTTTTTTTTGCAGTGCTGGGTATCGAACCCAGGGCCTTAGTACTTGCAAGGCAAGCACTCTACCATCTGAGCTGTATCCCCAGCCCCTACACAATACTTTTGAGTAGTTTTGCAGCAAAGAGCAGCAAGGAAAAGGGTAATTAGCTAACTGGGAGAGCATAGTCAAGAGACTTTTTTAGGTTGGAAAGCATAATGTTTGTGTTTTATACTGATTGGATTGCTCTATTAGAGTGTGAAAAACTGATGGTGCAAAGGAGAGAAGGAAAGGGTCTCTGGAGCAGCGTTCCTGAGCTGGTGAGGAAGTGTGGGATCTGCATGTGAAGGAAGGGGTTGCCTTAGGAGCAGACATCCCTCTGTGATCTTGTGGTGAAGTGGATTTAAGAGGCATTGAATGAATGTCTGTTCTTGTAAAAAGAAAGTGCTTATCCTTCTTATTCTGGAAAGTTGAGGATCATAGCATTATAGATCAGAGAAAAATAAAATACTGAATTATGAATAAACAAATCTTTAAATATCTTCTTTTCTTCCCTTCTTTCTTCCTTTTGGTTCTAGGGAATCAAACCCAGGGCCTCACACATGCTAGATTAGTGCTCTACCACTGTTCATTCCCTGAATACATTTTCTGAATCCAAGGAGCTAGATCCATAGTAGATCTACAGAGGTAGTGTAGAGAGGAGGAAGGGCACACATAGTGTTTGATGTTGAAATATTTAAAAAGAAAATTGGTTTTCATACTCTATTTGATTATACTAAATTAAAATAAGCATTCTATGTGTGCATTTCTACAGCTGGTTGGGAAAAAATGGTTGGGATATATCACCATTTAAGTATTCCTTCACTGGTAGACATTTAATTCCTTCAAAAATCATAGAGTCTTAACCGTGTAGCAGACATTGTAGTAGGGCCTGTGGTTAGTTATGAACAAAATAGGACAAGTTCTAGTGGTGCTCATAATCTAATGTAGTGAAAGACAATAAATAAACCAAAACCAAATTGAACCCAGGGTACACTACCACTGAGCTACATCCCTGCTCTTTTCAGTTTTATTTTTTAGACACGGTCTCACTAAGTTGCTGAACTTGGAATGCTCATATCCCAGCCTCAGCTGGGGTTACAGGTATGCTACCACCATGTTCAGTTTGAACATTCTTGAATATATCTCATTGTATCAGGTAGCTGAAGCTCCCTTTCCCCAAACTCAACGTAACATCCTTTAAAATACAACTCTTTCCCCCCAGACATGGTGGTGTACAGACAGGAGGATTCCAAGTTCAAGGTCAGCCTTGGCAAAGTAGTGAGACCCTGTCTCAAAATTAAAAAAATGAAAAGGTTGGGGATGTAGTTCAGTGGTAGAGTGCCCTTGGGCTTAATCCCCAGTACCACAAAAATAGAAAAGGGAAAAAATAAATAAATCCAGCCCTGGAGGTAATTGGATTTCTGTAATATTTCTTACTATAGTATGTGAATCTGTAATGATTTTTTTTTTTTTTTTTCAGTGTTGGGAATATAACACAGTAGACAAGTGCTCTGCCACTGAATTATACCACAGCCCTACTGATTTTAGAATTAAATAACAACCAAAATAGCCCTTTCTCCTGTGATGTGGATGATGGAACTGCAGTAGGCCCCTGGGAGTTAGCCTGGACTTCCTCTACCTTCCTCCCTGCCTGTGCTCTTTTCCAAGCCAGTTCCTAGTTATACCAGTAATTGATTTCACATGTTTCAGTCCCTCTTCTTCATCCCCACTGCCCAACTTTACATCTGGTAAGTGAAATTCTCTCATGTCCAGAATAGTAAGGGTCATCTATGTCCTTGGGAGAATTGAGAACATAGATCATTTTCTATAGTTTAATTCTTACAATGCCCCAGTTGGGAAAGTCTGCCTTAGAGAGTAAGCTCTGGAAAGGCAGGGACTTGCTGTTCTTTACTCTCAGCCCAGCACCTAGAGCAATATCTGACATCAGCAAAGCAGATGTCCAACAAATCTCTGGGTGAATGATACAGTTTCTCCTGTTTGTGATACCTTTCTTCACATTGCTCACAGTTCACATTTTTTTTTTTCTTTTTTTCTTTTTTAATACAAATGTAGTCATTCTCTTCTAACTAAAAATTATCAGGCTCCCTCCTCCCTTTAGGGTCCAGATTCCTTTATATGCCAGATTGACCACCACAATCTTCCCTTCTGCCTTTGTTGTTATCTGCTCACTTTCTTTGTACAACCCATGTGTTCAGCTGAGTAGAACAAGTTGTCATTTGTGCATACACCCTCCTCCCTCTCTACCTGGAATGTTTGTCCTTGGCCTGAGCTCATCAAGCCAACTCTTTCTTATCTTAAAGACTCTACCTAAAAATACCTTATAGAATAGTTGTCTTAGGACTGGGGTTGTGGCTCAGTGGTGGAGCACTTGTCTACCACATGTGAGGCACTGGGTTCAATCCTCAGTACCACATAAAAATAAGTAAATAAAACAAAGGTATTGTGTCCATCTACAACTAAAAAAAAAAAAAAAAACTTCTCTTATACTTTTCTCCATCTAATTAGGATGCCTACCCCTTTCTCCAGCCTGTTTTAGTACTGAAATTCCTCTGTCCCAAGCAACCCCTTAGTTCCTAGTAAACCAAAATGATTGGTTACCCTGGATGTGAGCAGCCATGGACTTCAAAGAGAGGATCTCTCTTTTCCTACTGCCCCCTACATCATACTTTGTTTTTCTTTAAATAGTTGTAGATGGATACAATACCTCTATTTTATACCTCTATTTTTATTTATTTATTTTTATGTGGTGCTGAGGATCGAACCCAGTGCCTCACACCTGAGGGGCAAGCACTCTACCACTGAGTTACAACCCCAGCCCCCTACATCATACTTTATGGTCTCTAAATTGGTCATGGTACTTCCTTGTCTTCCCCATGCAAGTTGGGATACTTACAACTCAAACATTTTTATCTGTTTTTTTTTTTATTTGGTATCAGGGATTGAACCCAGTGTTTATCCACTGAGCCACACCTTCAGCCCTTTTTATTTTTATTTTGAGACAGGGTCTCACTAAATTGCTTAGGCTGGCTTTTAAAAACTAGGTGGCTCTTCCCAGCGTGCAGAGATATAGACTAAACTTCTTAACCTGGTGCCCCAGATTTATAGGGCAGCATGGTCCAAGAGTTAAACATATGTCCTCCAGAATCAGACTGTATTCTAAGTCTGTTTTCCCTTTCTGTGCCTTCCTTCCATCATCTGTAAAACTAATAATTGGCACTAACAACTAATTAGTGCTACTAACTAATAATAGCCCCTCAATAGGCTGCCATGAAGATAGAGTTTATGCAGATAAAGCATTTAAAACAGTGCTTGATAAATCCTGTCTGCCTGCTTCTTTCAACCAGTCTTCAATCTTCTCTGTCTTCCATTCTCTGTCCTTTATTTGTGATCTCAACCCCAGCAAAAAGGACCTTTTGGTTTTCGGCCACACCATGAGTGTATTTGAGTTTTGCCTTCTAAAAGAAATGTCATTTCTTTTTGCTTGTTTCATTCTGCCATGAAAGTTACATCTGTCCAGCTTTTCCTTTAGATTGTTCCCACTTTTATTATGTCATGCTCCATGCTATTTGGCTGGCACAAAATCTGAGTCCAGCATTTGGCACGGGTGGTACTCAGTTAATAATGGTGACATTGGGAATTAAGGCTGGGGGTCAACAGGGGGAGTTCATAGGGCATTTGTATTCCTGGGTATTATCTTAAAAATGACTTTTTCCAGCAGAGGTCCCCCTTATTGGAAGTGAAGAGGAACATAGAGCTGAAGACACCACTGGTCAAAGGCCCTTCCCGATTGCCTCTCCCAGGAAGTAGGCTCAAGAGGGGACCTGACCAGATGGAAGATGTGTTGGAACCTGCAAAGGTGAGCTAGGTGTGGAGAGCTGTGCATGTATATATGTGTGAGTGAGGTTGCATGTGTGTGTGTGGGTTTGTGTGTGTTCATGAGAGCGAGAGAGTAAAAACCAATAAGGGAAGGTGACTATGGACCCTGTCCTTACCTTTCTCCAGAAACGGACACGAGGTGTGGGCGCAACAACCAAAATTGACACATCCCGCTCCAGAGCACCGCCCATCACCACAGTACCACAGACACAAGGCCATACTGCAGGTGGGCTCTAGGTGTGGACAGGACCCAGGGGCATAGATGTGCAATGCTTATTTACTCATGCTTTTCTTTTCTTCTTTCAATTTTAATCTATTTTGAGTAGGTAGTAACATTTCACTTGGTTCAAAATTCCAAAGGCATAAAGACTGTTATACAGTAAAGTTTCCTCCATATTTTCTCTAGCTACCCAGTTTACTTTCCCTGGGGCAACTGCATGTCCTAGGGATATTCTGTGGGTATATAAGCAAATACAGACATCATCTTCCATTTTTTTCACATGAATAATAGCATACTTTACATATGGTTTTCTTGCTCTGTTCTTTTCACTTGTCTCACTCCAACTTGTGTCTTGGCATGGTGAGTAATTTCTGGACCTAGGAGGGGTGTCATCAGGAGCTGGTCATACTTATGGGATGAAAGAAACTATCTCTGATATTTAGAAAATGCATCTCCCCTGCTTCTGGCTCAGCCAGTACATGATCGTTACACTTTTTCCTCTCCCTTCTCTGGTCAGTTCAAAAAGTTCCCAAGAAGACAGGACCCCGTTGTTCCACAGCTATTACTGCAGGTAATTGCGCTTAAGAGCTGAGACTGAGAAGGGATTTGGGGTATGTGTTAAGGGAGAAAGGTGGAGGTGGAAGGACATTGGTTCTATAATTCTTTTGTCAACATCCAATTCTCTAGTGTTGAAGAATCAGAAATCAGTCCCTTCTGTTCCTGCCCAGAAACCTGGCTGTAAGTGACAAACATTGGGTGAAAGACTGGGATAGGGAAGAAAAGGTGGTGTGGTGAGTGCCCAGAAAAATCCCTTTCTGGAGGGGGAAGGGCATTGGGTGTGGAAGCCCTGAAGACCAGAAGGGAGGAAGAGTAGAGCCAAGATTTCTGCTGACCTTTGTCCTTTCTGTGCCCATGTTAGCAACAGCTGCTCCTCCCATGGTGGGAGGAAAGAAACCCAGCAAACGTCCTCCCTGGGACTTAAAGGGTCAGTTATGTGACCTAAATGCAGAGCTGAAACGCTGCCGGGAGAAGACTCAAACATTGGACCAAGAGAACCAGCAGCTGCGGGAACAACTTAAAGAGTCCCAACAGCAGGCTAAGGCCTTGGGGACAGAACGTAGTACTCTAGAAGGGGAGTTGACTAGGGTACGTGCCCAGGCTGAGCAGGGCCAAGAGCAGCTTGGGAATCTGAGTGCCCGGGTCCTGGAGCTGGAAGAACGACTGGGCACACAGGAAGGTTTAGTGCAAGTCCTCCAGAAAGAACAGTTGGAATTGCAGGAGGAGCGGAGGGGGCTGACAACCCGATTGGAGGAGCAAGAGGTAAGGTCATGTTCTCTTTCCCTTCCAAGTTACCTTGAAGTCTCTTTGGGCTTGGAACTCCTGAACCCACCTATCTCAGCACTATGCCTCTGTCCTCTAACTCAGTCCACTTTTTTTCTTTTTTCTTTCTTTTTTTTTTTTTAGTTGTAGATGGACAGTATGCCTTTATTTTATTTGTTTATTTTTATGTGGTACTAAGGATCAAACCCAGTGCCTCACACATGCTAGGCAAGTGCTCTACCACTGAGCTATAGCCCCAGCCCCCAAGTCCACTTCTGACTATTGCTTTCTGCCCCCACTTTTCTTATGTCTCCTTGTAGCTCACATGTATCTGTGTCTTCTCCTAGTTCTCTATGTTCCTCTTTTTCTTCAGTTCTTCATCTTGATTGCAAATTTCTATAGTGCTCTCTCTCCCTCTTCCCGTGTCCATTGAACTCCTTGGTGAACTCCAATTAGACTGAATTACTTGCAGTTTCCCAAATGACTCAACTCTCATTTCTGGCACTTTGCATATAAACTTTTCTCATTTTTTTTCTTGGTACCAAGGATTGAACCCAGGAGCACTTCACCACTGAGCCACATCCCCAGCCCAACACTTTCCTCTTTCTGGAAAATTCTTTCTATACTCCAGCTTTCCCTTGGTTCGCTCTTATAGTTTTGGCTATCAGCCTAGATACCCTCTCAGTGCCCTTTTTAGATAGTCCCGTAGCACTTCCTATCCTAGTATTATGATTCCCTCTTTTTCTTTTTCTCTCCTTTCCTTGTACTATGATTCCCTCTTTCCTTTTCCCATTCCCCTTTCTTCTTACATGGTAGAAAATCATTCTTCCACTGAGCTGCATCCCCGGCCCCTGATTCCCTATGTTCTTATATCTATTTCTTTACCAGTCTGAGATATCAAGGGCCAGGGACCCCACCTACACACACACACACACCATTCCATCTTTGTTACATGACTTGTTTTTATTTTTGGTTGCATCTCACCCTGTGTGTCTGTTCCATTTTGGGCAGAGGAGGCTACAGGCATCAGAAGCAGCTCTGTCAAGCAGCCAAGCAAAGGTGGCATCTCTGCAGCAGGAAGCTGCAGCCCAGGCGGCCTTACTGGCTGAGCGAGGAGACCGTCTCCATGGGTTAGAGATGGAGCGCCGGCGGTTGCACAACCAGCTGCAGGAACTGAAGGGCAATATCCGGGTATTCTGCCGGGTTCGCCCTGTCCTTGCAGGGGAGCCCACCCCATCCCCTGGCTTCCTCCTGTTTCCTTCTGGCCCTGGTGGGCCCACTGATCCTCCAACTCGCCTTAGCCTCTTCCGGTCTGATGATCGGCGTGCAACCCTGAGTGGGGCACCAGCCTCCACTACCCGCCACGACTTCTCCTTTGACCGGGTATTCCCACCAGGAAGTAGGCAGGATGAAGTGTTTGAGGAGATCGCCATGCTTGTCCAGTCCGCCCTGGATGGCTACCCAGTATGCATCTTTGCCTATGGTCAGACAGGCAGTGGCAAGACCTTTACAATGGAGGGTGGGCCTGGGGGAGATCCCCAGTTGGAGGGGCTGATCCCTCGGGCCCTGCGGCATCTCTTCTCTGTGGCCCAGGATCTGAATGGCCAGGGCTGGACCTACAGCTTTGTGGCAAGCTACGTAGAGATCTATAATGAGACTGTTCGAGACCTGCTAGCCACTGGGACCCGGAAGGGCCAAGGGGGCGAATGTGAGATTCGTCGGGCAGGACCAGGGAGTGAGGAGCTTACTGTCACCAATGCCCGATATGTCCCTGTCTCCTGTGAGAAAGAGGTTTGTACCTATGGGAACTGGAACTGGAGAATGGGGAAGAGTGGGCAGGGTGCTGCAGATGGAGCCGGAGAAAATTGAAAGATAAAAGGTGAGTTGTGGAGATGGGCTGGTCAGCTGTAAGGGAGACAGACATGCCTTGGGAGTAGAGAGGAAGGGGCAAGAGTCCCCCAGCTCCTGCTGATTGCATCTCAGGTTTATTCCTGCTGTGTGTCTTGCTCAGTTCATTGTAGACATGCTGGCCTCCTGGCTGTTCTTCAAGCCGTCATAATCCTGTTTCAGAGCCTTTGCCTGAACGCTCCTTCTTTGGAGATCTTAAGGCAGTAGGCCAATCTGGACTTTCCACCCACCTTCACACGACTTTTTTTAAAAAATTTTTTTAGTTGTAGCTGGATGCAATACCTTTATTTAATGAATTAATTCATTTTTATGTGGTGCTGAGGATTGAACCCAGTGCCTCACACCATTGAGCTACAACCCCAGCCCCTTCATACAACTTCTTGTTCTATGGTTTTGCTCCTTAGCATTCTCAAAACATAGTATATTTTATTTATTTTGTCTATTCATTGAGTAAAAGGAAAACTTCAGGATATCAGGGGCTGACATTCATTGCCATACCTGACAGTATCATGTGCTGACTTCCTGTGTGCCTTTGCTTCTTGCTGTTCCCTGTTCCCAGGTGGAGACCCTGCTTCATCTGGCCCGTCAGAATCGGGCTGTGGCCCGTACTGCCCAGAATGAGCGATCTTCACGCAGCCACAGTGTGTTCCAGCTGCAGATCTCTGGAGAGCATGCTGCCCGAGGTCTACAATGTGTTGCTCCCCTCAACCTTGTGGACTTGGCTGGGAGTGAGCGACTAGACCCTGGCTTAGCCCTTGGCCCAGGGGAGCGGGATCGTCTTCGGGAAACACAGGCCATTAATAGCAGCCTGTCCACACTGGGGCTGGTCATCATGGCCCTGAGCAACAAGGTGGGAATGGGAACAGGGCCAGGTGAGACTTGGGGAACCAGTTGGGATGAGTCATGCAGAACACTGCCCTGTCCTAACAGCCAGTTTCCTTTCTCCACTACCAACCCTCTAGGAGTCCCATGTGCCTTACCGGAATAGCAAGCTCACGTACCTGCTACAGAACTCTCTGGGCGGCAGCGCTAAGATGTGAGTGAAAGGGGCAGCTAGAAGGGATCTGGTAGAAACTATGATGAAATTGAGGTGACGATAGGAAGGGAGAACAGTGGAAGCCTATCAGCCTCTACTGACCACTAATGCTGGTTGGGTCTCTTATCTTTCCACAGGCTCATGTTTGTGAACATTTCCCCTCTAGAAGAGAATGTCTCCGAGTCCCTCAACTCTCTACGCTTTGCCTCCAAGGTGCGATTACCACCAAGCCCAGGCCCTGTCAGGACCCCCTGGCTGGTTGTAGGCATCTCCATTCCAACCTCTTCTCTCTGCTTGAGAGGTGGAGACATTTATCAAAAAAATTGGTTTACATTTGCCAGGCATCTAGCAAAACACTACCTACCTGGTTTTTTTTGGGGGGTGGGTACTGTGGGTTGAACCCAGGGGCACTTAACCATTGAGCCACGTCCCCAGCCTTTTTTATTTTGAGACAGAGTCTCACTAAGTTGCTTAGGGACTCCTAAGTTGCTGAGGCTGTCTTTGAATGTTCAATCTTCCTGCCTCAGCCTCTTGAGTCACTGGGATAACAGGTATGTACCACTGTGCCCTGCTTGCATTGATCTTTTAAAAATAGGTGACTAGGGGCTGGGGTTGGGGCTCACTGGTAGAGTGCTTACCTGGCATGTGTGAAGCCTGGGTTCAATTGAATCCCTGTCACTGCAGAAAATTGAAACAAAAACCAAATAGGTGACTAAGTGGTCAAAACTATTATGTTATGAAAACAACTATACACATGTTCTTATTGCCCTATGTGTGTATATAGTTTTGCACCTTGTTTGTAATATTCCTCATCAGCACCATCAGCACTTGGGGATCATAGCATTATTTTTAGGTCTGCCTAGGATTCCACTTAGTGGATATACCAAAATTTATCCACCAGTTCCCTCTACTGGACACTTGGATTGTTTCCACTCTCTATTATGAACAAGGCCACAATGACTAACCTTGAAAACATGTCATTTTGTGTTTTTTCAGTTTCATTTAAGTAAGGAAATATTGTTTGAAATGAAATTGCTGGAACAAAGGAGATATGCTGATTTTTCAGAGCATTCCAAATAGTTTGAACTCAGTCTCCACATCCCACAAGGGTCAATCAGCCCAGTGGCCATGAACTCTCAAGGAGCCTTAGTGCTCCTGTTAAAGTTAAGCAAGTCAAGGAGTTTCTGTTTCAGGGGGTAAAAAAAAAAAAAAAAATTTCCCCCTGAATCTAGAGCCCTTCAGTGAGTTTCTGGCATTATCTGTGGTCTTGATTGTTTCTCCCCTTCTGGTGTGCTTGGGCTTCGCCCCATGCAGTACTGGCTTTCTACCATAGAATAGTCAGCTGTCTCAGCACCTGCACCAGCTTTGGTCATCCCCTGATATTTAGCAAGTTTAATTAAAAGGGCAGTGGTGTTTGTTTCTAACTATGTATTTTATTTTTATTTTGGTGTTGGAGATTGAAGCTAGGGCCTCCTGCATACTAAACACATGCTCTACCCAAGAGTTATACCCCCCCACCTTTTAATTAGTTATATCAACGTATCAACATCAACATGTAACAACATGAACCTTTTTTTTTTTGATAAGAGGGATTGAACCCCGGGGAGCTTAACCACTGAGGCACATCCTCAGACCTTTTTATTTTGAGAGAGTCTTGCCAAGGGCTGAGTCGCTGGGATTATAGGCATCTGTGCCTGACCAACATGAACATTTTTTTTTAAATCTTTTATTTTAGTTGTTGGTGAACACATAATACCTTTTATTTTTATGCAGTACTGAGAGATCGAACCCAGGGCCTCCCCCATTCTGGATGAGCCCTCTATCACTGAGCCCAACCCCAGCCCATGAACTTCTTAATATCCCCTGATAATTAAGTTAAGTTTCGTCTAGTTGCCTTGGTTAAGTTTCACCTAATTGCATTAGGTTTGTTCAAATTAGGATCCAAGCAAGGGCTGCTCATTCCATTAGGTGGAATTATCAAGTATATTTTAGTCTGCCACAGACTCTCTCCTCACTTTTATACCATTTGTTAAAGAAGTAAAACAATTTGTCCTACTGAATGTACCATATTCTGAATTTGAACTGGTTGCTTCCTCTTTCCCTCTTACTTTTTGTTATCTAGTAGTTGTTTCATTAGATTTGAAATTCTAGTTAAATTTCTTGGCAAGAAAACTTTTGGGGAGTGAGGACCGGAGATTGAACCCAGGAGTGCTTAACCACTGAGCCACGTCCCTAGCCCTTTTTTAAATTTTGAGATGGGATCTCGCCGAGTTGCTTAGGGTCTCCTTATGTTGCCAAGGCTGGATTTGAACTTTGGCAAAAAACTTAATAGATGGTACAGTGTGTGTGTGTGTGTGTGTGTGTGTGTACATAAAACATCTAGTTGTTTTTTAATTATATCAATATTATTAGATTTGAGCCAGGTACAGTGGCACATGCCTGTAATCCCAGTGGCTTGGGTGGCTGAGGCAGGAGGATTGCAAATTCAGTGCCAGCCTCAGCAACTTAGCAAAGGCCCTAAGCAACTTAGCAAGACCCTGTCTCTAAATGAAATATAAAAAAGGGCTGGAGATGGTTTTCATTGGTTAAGCACCCCTGGGTTCAATACTTGGTACAAAAAAATATATGTATATAGATTTGGGTGTTATTAACCTAATCCATCCATTTAAAAAAAAAAAAAACAGGGGCTGGGGAGATAGCTCAGTCGGTAGAGTGCTTGCCTTGTAAGCACAAGGCCCTGGGTTCGATCCCCAGCACCCAAAAAAAAAAAAAAAACCAAACCAACATTCTCACATAGTGATTATTACTAGATCCATTATTTTTTAAGAGGATTTTAAAATGTCAATTTCCTAATTTTCTCAGTTCTATATTAATCATAATTCTATGAAGAATATTCCCTTGCCATCTACAGGTATTACCTCAGATATTGTAGGTTTGGTTCCAGAATACTAAAATAAAGCAAATGTTGCAATAATGCAAGTCACGTGAACTTTGTTTCCCAGTGTATATAAAAAGTATGTTTACACTATATTGTAGTTTATTAAGTGCAATAAATAGCATTGTGTCTTATTAAAAAATTATTTTAGTTGTAGATGGACACATACCTTTATTATTTTTGTGTGGTGTTAAGGATCAAACCCAGTGCCTCACACATGCTAGACAAGTATTCTACCACTAAGCTACAACCGCAGTCCTGTATTATGTCTTTTTAAATTATACATACCTTAACTGAAAAATGTTAAACAGTGCTAATGATCATCTGAGCTATTAGAAAAATTGGCTCCAATAGAGTTGCTCAGTGCAGAGTTGCCATAAACCTTTGTTAAAAAGCCAATTATCTGCAAAGTGCAATAAAGTGCAATCAAATGAGATATGCCTGTATTTGCTCAGAAAATCAGTCCATAATGGAAAAGAAAGTTAGATGCTGAATTCTTTATTGATTTTCAGTATTGAGTTGATATCTAGCAACTCCAAAGGTGACTGTTAAGGTTTTTATTGGGGGTCCAGATAATAATTTTACAGGTACTTATATATTTGAAGTCTGTTCTATTTAGTTGTTTTTCTTTCTGATGCTCATATTGCCCCATATTTGGCAATATGAGACCCTGCAAATTGATCCTGTGTCCTTCATTTTTGGGGCAGTGCTGGGGATGGAACCCAGAGGCCTTGCCCATGCTAGGCAAATGCTCTACCACTGAGCTACACCCCTAGTCCTCCTGTCCTTTAAAAGGGATCATAACAATCTTTGTTTCAGATTCATCTTGTATATTTCCTCCTATGTTAGGGTGATCTATTATATATATATGTGTGTGTGTGTATATATATATATATATATATATATTCGGGTTTTTTTTAGTTGATGGAACTTTATTTCATTTATTTATTCATATGTGGTGCTGAGAATTGAACCTAGTGCCTCACACATGCTAGGCAAGTGCTCTAACACTGAGCCACAATCCCAGCCCAGGATGATCCATTTTCTAAGGAGCACTAGGTTCTTTTTTTTTGGTGTGTCAGGGGGTTACTGGGGATTAAACTCAGGGGTACTCCACAATTGACCACATCCTCAGCCCTGTTTTGTATTTTATTTAGAGACAGGGTCTCACTGAGTTGCTTGGTGTCTTGAAGTTGCTGAGGCATTTTGAACTCTTTTTTTTTTTTTTTTTTTTTTTGGGTGCTGGGGACTCCCCAGCCCCGCATTTTTGAACTCTTGATCCTTCTGTCTCAGCCTCCTGAGTCGCTGGGATTACAGGCGTGCACCACCGCGCCCTGCTTTTTATATATGTATGATGGACACAATACCTTTATTTATATGTGGTGCTGAGGTTCAAACCCAGTGCCTCACACGTGCTAGGCAAGTGCTCTGCTACTGAGCCACAACCCCAGCCCAGTGCCTTAGTTCTTAATAAGGGTTTTTAATCTTTTGTCTAGGTTATATTTTATAGTAGGAGGGTTTGGATGTCTGTAGTCCGGGCTGTTGCTGGAAATGGAAGCATTCTCTCTGCTCATATCTTCATGTGGAACTCTCTCTTTTTGGGCCTTTTCACCTTCAGACTTAGTGGGCATAGAAGGAACCATAAGTGGGACTAGCATGAACCTGTCTTCAGAGTCCTTATTTCAGTATTTCCTGTGGGCAGCCCTAGCATGGGGTGAGGGGTAGTAGAAGAAATTGTTCTCGTTGCTCTGTAATTTGTTTTTATCCTGTCTAATCTTTCATCCCCAGGTGAACCAGTGTGTTATTGGTACTGCCCAGGCCAACAAGAAATGAAGATGGATCCAGATCCTATTTGTGTGTGTGCACGTGTATATGTTTTTGCGTGTTGGGAGTGGGGAATACCTTATTGGGTGGAGGGCACTATGTATCCCAGCTTATCAAATAAAGAACAGTTGTTGCTTTTTAAATAAAGGTTTTATTAGCAGTTGGCAGAGGAGGAAGGCATTTTTCAAATCTGTAAAGATAGGAGCTTGTGAATTGTCCACTCTGCTGTGTTGGTGTGGTTTGTTTTGCTCTGTAGTACTGGTGTTTGAACACGGGGCTCTTTCATGCTAGGTAAGCTTACCACTGAGCCCTTTTTATTTTGACAGTGTCTTACTAAATTGCCCAGGCTGGCTTCAAATTTGCAGTCTCCTGCCTCAGCTTTTCAAATCAGTAGGATTACAGGCTTACGCCCTCATGCTCACCGCGACTGTGTTTAGGAGGGCCATGACTTTGGCTTTTCTCCTATTTATTTCTTGTCTGGAACATTTTCCCCTCTCAAAATGCCCCCTCCATGTCGATCGCAACAGAAAGCTGTGCCCATAGCTACCCACACCCCTTCCACCCTCGCCTAAGTTTCCCCTTCTCGCTAGTCACCCGACCCCCAAGTAGGAACGTTCAGTGGGTGGATGTGGAAAGGTGGGAATCTGAGGCTAGAGGCGTGGCCGGTGCGCACTACCAAAAACTGCTGGCTTTTTCCTCCCGCCCTTTTCCTGCCTTCGCGTTCGAACATCCCGGGCCCTATTCGCCCGCTGCCCATTGGCGGGCTGTAGTAGGCGTCACCACCTTGGGTACTATGTCTACGTCCCTGCACCGCCTTGGAAGCGCGGGTTGGGCCGAGCACGGGAAGAGGGCGCGGACACCCGCTGACAACCTCGCGCCAACTGCGATCGGCCACCGCCCCATAAAGGAGGGGCTCAGTCTTCCCAGGTGCCGTACGCGGGAGGGGCCACGCGTGCGCAGAAACGCGGCGAAGGGGGGAACAACTTGCCACGGAGAGGGCGGGGCCAGGGCAAAGGCGGGAGGAGGGCGGGGCGCGAGGGAGGAGGGCGTGGCAGGGGCAACAGGAAGGGTGAATGGAGGGCGGGACCGTGAACTGGGGCTGGGGGCGGGACTTGGAATGACCATGGGGGTGGGGCAGTTAACGGATGTGGCATGGGGCGGGGGGCCAATCTGGAGGCGGGCGGCAGAGAAGGGGGATTCCCTCTTGCCCCAAGGGCGAGTCTCCCATTGGAGGAGGGGGCTGCGGGGATTCCCTTTCCTTCAGGATCCGACTATTTGCGTCCCCAACCGCGGAGGGGCAGCCTCTTGCTCGGCGCCCTCCAGGCCTGTTGGAGGTGAGGGAGGTGGGGTGAGGTGGTGCCCGCCCCCCCCTTCGGCTCCTCCTTCCCCCCAGTCCTCCCCTCCCATCACCCTCCCCCCAGCCGGTCCGTCCCTCCCCTCTCTCCCCCCACCGCCTCCTCCTGCCGCTGCCGCTGCTTTGGCTGCTGCGTCATACGCCCCAGAGCCGCCGGGACGAAGGGGCTGGGCCTGGGGACCCCCCGGCCTCCACCTGCACGCCCCCTGACGCCCGGACTTGCCCTTCCCGCGCGGGGGGCTCGCCCAGGTCTCCTGCTTCTGCCCCTGCCCAGCTCCCGGCGGCCCCAGCTGTCACTGGTAAGAAGGCGGCATGAGGCGCCAGTGGGGGGGCAGGGAACCGGGGGTCGGCGTGCAGGGCGCGGGCGGGAGAGCCTTGCCACCTTGGCCTCGGGTCCGGGCTGGGCCGACCCAAGTCCCTTCTTGGACTTGCGGTCGTGGGGAGTAGAGACCGGGACTGGGACACGCCCCCCTCCCGGGGCACTCAGGGAAGTTATCTAACCCAGGGGCGGTGAGCCCTGAATTTGAGGGTGACCTGACATAACCTGACACCAGAATGATTGTTCTGAATGATACACTCAGGCCCAGGGGGAGAGCGTTTTCTACTCTGAAAAACATCTCCTGAAAAGCTCCCCAAACATCTCTGAGCAACCGAGTACCCCAATTATGATATCTCTAAACAGCTGGGGAAGGTGAAACTGAGTGGTAATCTCTGGTTCTGCAACCATCATTTCTCCTAAGACTAGGAACTAAATATCCCAGAGAGCTCTGGAAGCTGGGAAACTAGAGAACTGGGTTGGGGGGGTGGGGTTAAAAAGAGGTGAGCCAACCACTAGAGTTGGAAGAGCTAGTGAGGGGTGTCCAGTGGTGTCCTACTCAGGTATGTGAGGGATTCGTAGACTGGCATGCAGATGCTTAGTCCCTAATGTGGGGAAAAATGCAAGGAAAATGAGGAAGCTTTCTCAGCATTTATAACATTCTCTTTTTCATCTCATTTCTGTTTAGGCCACCCCAGGATGCAATGGCGCAGCCCCCCCGGCTGAGCCGCTCTGGTGCCCCCTCTCTCTGGGACCCAGCTTCCCCTGCTCCTACATCAGGCCCCAGGCCTCGACTTTGGGAGGGTCAAGATGTGCTGGCTAGATGGACTGATGGGTTGCTATACTTGGGCACCATCAAGAAGGTAAGATCTTCTGACCTCACCTTGTTCTCATTCCCCTTATCTGTTTACTATTTCATCTTCTGTGCTCACCCACTCCAGGTGGACAGTGCTCGGGAGGTGTGTCTGGTGCAGTTTGAGGATGATTCCCAATTTTTGGTTCTTTGGAAAGACATTAGCCCTGGTGAGACCCTAAAGACCTGAGATTGTACATCCAATGAACAATAGAAACTTGGCTTGGTGGGAACAACAGGACTTGAGGGCTGGCGTTCTGACATTATGTTCCCTCATAGCTGCCCTCCCTGGGGAGGAACTCCTCTGTTGTGTCTGCCGTTCTGAGACTGTGGTCCCCGGGAACCGGCTGGTCAGCTGTGAGAAGTGTCGCCACGGTGAGAGGACAGAACACCTGAATGGTCCAGTTTGCCCTGGGCCCTCTAGGTTGCCACCAACCTTCCCTTTGGCAGTGGCCTTCATGTCCCCGTCCTGGTTTTAAGTTCTCAGGCCACCACTCTGGCCAGTCTCAACCTTGTAACCTCATCCCCTTCCAGCACAGGGAGAGGCAGCCAGAGAGGATGCTATAAGTTCTGCAGGCAGAGGGTAGCTCACATCCTTTTCTAGCCATATGACTTTGGGCAAGATCCCAAACATAGGAGCCTTAGTTGTCTTATTTATAAAATCAGGATAATATACCCACCCCAGGAGGACAGTGATCAAAAATTAAATGAAATGGGTAAGATTATTCCTATTCCAATACCAAGCACACACAGGCATTCAAAACAGTAAGTGGTCTACTATAAACATTGTTGTTGTTCAGCTTATCACCAGGACTGCCACATTCCCAGGGCCCCAGCCCCTGGAGAAGGAGAGGGCACTTCCTGGGTCTGCCGCCAGTGTGTCTTTGCAATTGCCACCAAGGTAATGGCATCTCTCTGTTGCCCCTTACTGTGGGAGCCTCCCACCCACATCCTCTCCCAAGCTTTTCATCTCCCATTCCTCTGAGACCTCCCACCTGTTCTTTCTCTGCAGCGGGGGGGTGCACTGAAGAAGGGTCCCTATGCTCGTGCCATGCTGGGTATGAAGCTGTCTCTGCCATATGGACTAAAGGGGCTGGATTGGGACGCTGGACATCTGAGCAACCGACAACAGAGCTACTGTTACTGTGGTGGCCCTGGGGAGTGAGTAATGAAGGGTGGCAGGTTATGGAATGATTGATGTGGTTGGTAGATCCTGAGGAATGAAGGAGAAAGAACAGGGTGAGAGGAGCACTGCAGGGGAGGGGAAGTAGGTGACAAAGAGAGTTTGGGGCAGTTAACAGGGAAAGGCAGTATTGGGAGGCCATAGTCCTATGTCCCCCACAGGTGGAACCTGAAAATGCTGCAGTGCCGAAGCTGCCTGCAGTGGTTCCATGAGGCCTGCACCCAGTGTCTGAGCAAACCCCTCCTCTATGGGGACAGGTGAGTCCAGGGTAGGCTCTCCCAAGAGCCTAGGACCCCCTCTGGCTCTGCTCCACCCTGTTCCCCCACACCTTCCTGCATTCCAGGCTTTTCCTCACCTGCTTGCGTCTCCTTGCCTGGGAGTTCTCCACTGCATGTATAGTTTGCCCAAATAAGGTGTGTGCTCGCCCTCTCCTCCACATTCAGGTTCTATGAATTTGAATGCTGTGTGTGCCGGGGGGGCCCTGAGAAGGTCCGCAGGCTACAGCTTCGTTGGTAAGCTGGACTGGGCGTGTCTTCAGCATAACTCCAACACCCCCAGGTTTTCACCCTACATGCCCTCAACCACCCACCTCACAACTCCCCTGACTTTTGTAATGCTTTCACGGTCTTGACAACTGGATGTTTCTCTAGGGTGGATGTGGCCCATCTTGTCCTCTATCACCTCAGTGTTTGCTGTAAGAAGAAATACTTTGATTTTGACCGTGAGATCCTCCCCTTCACTTCTGAGAACTGGGACAGTCTGCTCCTGGGGGAGGTAGGAAATAGTGAAATTTTGGGGATTAGGGTGGGACAGAGTAATGGAAAAGAAAGGGGGAAATCACTGTTCTCCTAACCCTATTTACTTTCCCTTCCTCCAGCTTTCAGATACCCCCAAAGGAGAACGTTCTTCCAAGCTTCTCTCTGCTCTTAACAGCCACAAGGACCGGTGAGTAGGAAGGAGGGGAAAGGCAGGAAGGATGCTCAGAGAGATGATTTGGAAGTCTGGGAGGGGAGAGGCTGCAAGCACCTGGGGACTAAAGAATGGTATGGGGGGATCTTGGGACACAACCTCATACCATTTCTCTCCTTGCCCCAGTTTCATTTCAGGAAGGGAGATTAAGAAGAGAAAATGTTTGTTTGGGCTTCATGCTCGGACTCCTCCCCCTGTGGAGCCCCCTGCTGGAGATGGAGCCCCCACCAGGTCACTGGTCCAGCGGGGATGGGGGAAATTCTCAGGAATTAGTCTAGTGGGGTATATGTATAAAGATGGGGAGGTCTTTGGGGTGTCCGGGAGGGGGCTGGGGGGATAAGGAGGCCTCTTACAGCTTCCCTTCAGGGCAGGGCCCTGGGGGAGGGGTCTCACGTCCCCTGGGGAAGCGCCGGAGGTCGGAGCCAGAGCCCCTGAGGAGGAGGCAGAAGGGAAAAGTGGAGGAGCTGAGGCCACCCTCAGCAGTGCGCCATCAGCCAGAGTCCCAGGAGCAGAGGGAGCGGGCTCGTCTGCAGAGGGCACTGCAGGTACAGGGGCAGGGGGAACCTCATGGGGCAAAAGATGGGATGTGGGAAAGAATCAAAGATTCTCTCTCAGTCCTCTATCCCTTCTTGTAGGCCTCAGTGTCTCCACCACCCCCCAGCCCTAACCAGAGTTACCAGGGCAGCAGCGGCTACAACTTCCGGCCCACCGATGCCCGCTGCCTGCCCAGGTTAGTGCTCCTCTGCCCCCAATCAGATGTGCTCCGGGTTCTTTATGTCCTCTGGACTTTGTCACTTAGAATTATTTCCCCTCTCCTTTGGTTACCCACTACTTGTCCTAGAGAGACGCCTAGAACCAATGTCTGGTACCCGGTATTATTCTGGGGATGGTGGTATCCTGGGAGTAGTGTTTAAAGTCTACCTTCCTGGGGGGACAGGATCCTGTTCCCTTGCTTCAGGTCCTGACTTTCTTCCTCCCCAACTCCAGCAGCCCCATCCGGATGTTCGCTTCCTTCCACCCTTCTGCCAGCACCGCAGGGACCTCTGGGGACAGTGAACCCCCAGACAGGTGAGATTCTGTCCCTTATTACCAGTGATACCCCTTCCTCTCGGTGGTCACAGGTCTTTAGTCTGAAACCATTTCTTTGCTCCTCTGATGCACATGTGGCCCCCACTTATGGTCAGTCTTTATCCATACCTGTCTATCTCAACTTAGAATTGCCTTCTCTCCCTAGGTCGCCCCTGGAACTTCACATTGGCTTCCCCACAGACACCCCTAAAAGTGCCCCCCACTCGATGACTGCCTCATCTTCCTCAGTCCCAGCCCCCTCCCCAGGTCTTCCTAGACGCTCAGCACCTTCTTCTCCCCTGTGCCGTAGTTTGTCTCCTGGGACTGGGGGAGGAGTCCGAGGTGGGGTTGGCTACCTGTCTCGAGGGGACCCTGTCCGGGTCCTTGCTCGGAGAGTACGGCCTGATGGCTCTGTGCAGTACTTGGTTGAGTGGGGAGGAGGGGGCATCTTCTGAACAGCCTGCCTCTGCCCACCTCCCCATTCATACACACCGGCACTTTCATACCCTGACCTCTGACCTCACCTACAGCTGGGATGTACCTGGAGAGATAGGGGGTAGTTCTCCCTATTGCCCAGGCTGGAATCCAGGAGATGGGTGGCGAAGAGGATCTCTCTTCTCTACCCCCTTCATGATTCCTGACCCCCTCATCCTTCTTCCCATTTCCTTTGATGTTATTTTGTTACAGCTTTTTAAATATTTTTTAAGATTATTTAACCCCTGGGTGCAGAGACTGAGGAGGGAGGGATAATAAGGGATCCCGGACTCTGTATGATTGAAATAAAGAGAAATAAACAAATGTAGTAGTCATGAGTCATTCTGAAAGATGGATAGAATAGAGACCTACATTTCTGATCTTCCCCAACTGAACATGCATATGTGACAAGAAAATAAGGGAAAAGGCAGTGAGAACCAGATCGGATTTATTGGGGTCCCAGTCATCACTTGGAAGTCAAGAGTTTTTTTTTTTTTTTTTTTTTTTTTTTTTTTTTTTAATGAAAGGCTATCATGGCAGGAACAGGGCTCATCACGATAGGGCTGTGCTGGAATCAGAAACTGACTCTGTGACCTGGCGCACCCAATGAAGGTAGGGGGAGTTCCCCTGCTCCACTGGCAAGGCAATTACCTCAGCCACTTCATAAGGATGCACAGAACTGCAAAAATGAAAGAGGGGGGAGGATTACTCAACTATTTACCCTAAGGAGCTCACTCCTCAAACACAATTGCAAACTGCCCAGCAGTTCCCAATCCACAGTATCACAGCCTCGCCCCTAAAAGTTCTTACCGAACAAAATCTGTCAAGGCTGGGACCAAGGAACTTTGTGTTTTAATCATCTAAAGGGCAAAGATAAACACTGTTGAATCAAGACATCAGACTGATCTCAGGTGAAAGGAATCAGAGGTCAAGGGAACTGGAGAAATTTTGTTGGGTGGGGCATGTTTCTCACCATCAACACCTCACTGTCTTCTTCGATCTTTCCCTTCCACTCATAGCTGAAGAAGTGAGAAAAAGAGGGAGAGAAAGTCTTGGGGATGAAAGACTTTCTCCTAGGAAAAAAGCTCCCAGTCAGCCCCCAAAGTTAGGTTAACCTTCCAACTCTTATGACTCACATGGATGTAATCTGAGGGATGAGGTTGACGCAGGCTGCGAGGCGCTTCTCCACCACAGCTCTGAAGGTGAAGAGAGAGCCCCATTCAGAGTGCCCCGGGACCCGAACTTTTGTTCTGGCAGCCCAGAGATGGCTTCCAAAGATGGAGAGCTGGAAGCTCCATCCTTCTTGTCCACCCCCGACTCTCCCTTCATGACAATACTTTCTAGCTCTACACCAAGGTTCCCACCTGGCAATCTCCTTGGCGACCTTTTCGTTGGGGCAAGTGACGAAGGCTGCAGAAACCGATCCTGGAACATAGCTCGAGCCCGAGGCCGGAGTGGGCTGGGACGGGGGGCTTCCAGAGGCCATAGAGAGCAGTGCTCGGGGTAGCAACAGAAGGCGGGAGGCCACAGGCAGCAACGCAGGCATCCAAAGAATCGACAGGAACAGAGCGGCCTGAGGGCAGGGGGCGAATTCGGTCTCTTCCCCACAAATACCCACGGAATGCTTTGGCTGGGATAGAGCCTCAGGCTTTGCCTTCCCTATTCTGCACACTGAAGGAATATGTCCCCGAAAGTTAAGCCCAAGACTTAAGTTTTCACTCTCACCTCAGCGGGCCAACCCCCGGGATTGTGGGTGCGGGGGGTGGTCTAAACTTCGAGGACCGGAAAAGGAGGGGCGGGGCCGGACACTCACCCCTCCGCCGAGCAGAACTGCGGGCGCTCGCCCGCCCCTCATGCAGCCTATGCCGGTAAAGGAAGGTTGATATCAAAGGCCACACGTTACACAAAGAAAGGACCCCAAACCCAGGAAGAGGGGCCTCTTCTTACCGGGGTGGCAGCCACGTGATAAGAAAACAGCGCACACCACGTGACAGTAGAAGCTGAGGGGCCGGGAGGCTCCAGATCCAGCCAATCCTGTCCCTCACGTGATCCGGATTGCCCCGCCTCCTGATTAAGGAGGAGCGAAGCGGGATTTGGCCAATGGACAGCTGGATCTGCAGAAGTGCGCGTAAATGGCACGCCCATTTCCGTGAAACCCGAACCGGCCAGTGGCTGGCAGAGCAGAGCCGCTGCGGCG
Source organism: Sciurus vulgaris (assembly GCF_902686455.1). NCBI lineage: Eukaryota > Metazoa > Chordata > Mammalia > Rodentia > Sciuridae > Sciurus > Sciurus vulgaris. Next base: position 123,592,417 of record NC_136467.1, on the reverse strand, counting down.
TTCCACTGTCACGTGAGGGGGCGGGTCCTCTCGGGCGGTTCTACCTCAGGGAATGACGCGGAGAGGCCAATCGCGAGCCAGTCCCACAGGCCACGTGATGAGAGAGCTGGAACTAGGGGGGCCCGAGACCCCGCAGACACGATGCGTCAGGCTGTGAAGTGGGGAGTCATCCTTAAACCCAGAATGTGCCTAGTAACAGCCCCTGTACTATTTCAGAGTCCCTAGGGAGTGGCGGTCTGAGGAGACTGAACCTCTGGGGTGAAGAGAGCGCCCCCTGCCCAATTAGGATTGAGCTGTGCCTGGGTTTAGGGATGAACAACTATGATCTAAGGAGAAGCCAGCTGTCCCTAGGTAGGGGGCAGAGATTAGGCAGACACAGGCATGGCATGACAATGGCTAGGTGAGAGAGATGCATTTTAATAGGGCAGGGCGAGACCCTGTCAGTGGGTTAGAGGATGATGGGAAGGGCTTGAGGACACTCTTCACTGAAAACCCAAAGCTTGAGAGAGACTGGCGAATCAGAGGAAGGGGATGCAGGTTAGGGAAGTAGCCATGGTCATTCAGTCCTCTCTCCTCTGCCCAGGATTGGTCCACCTCTGAGCCTTGGGTCTCTTTTCCTTATCCCATCCCCCAAGGAGCCAGGACCTGCCCTACATAACCTCCCTCGGGCCCAAGCACATTCAGTGACCCAAAAATAGAGGGGCCAATAAGAGGCCAGAGGAGGAGACAACAGACAAAAAGGCTCTGCCACCCAATATTCCCCCTCGGTCCAAGATATGGGATTACTGGTATGGTGGGCGTGTCTGTGACTGAGAGTTTCCCAGGCCGAGGTCAGGGTTCTCTCATATTTACCTCTCTGGAGTTGGGGGTCTCCTGTGATCTGTCTCATTTGGGGTTTTGTGTTAGACCTCTGTGGGGTCTTCCAGTATTTGTGTTGGAATCTTTCTCAGGGCTGAGTTTTCTTTTATGTTGTTTTGGGAGTTTGTGTGTTTCAGGTCCAGTGGTCACTCTCCCTGAGGTCTTTCAGATTTTATGAGTTTCCAGTCTCTGAGTCCGTGTCTGGGCTAGCTAAGTGTCTATCTCTGCCTCCCCCTAAAACTGAAATTTCTTTCAGAGAGTTATCAGTCTCTTTGAGTCTGCAGTTTTTTTTTTTTTTTCTTTCAGATCTGAGTCGGGGGTCTTTCAGATCTCTTGCTGGTCTGAATTCAGAAACCTAATTCTAGGTCTGGGTCTTTCTAATTGGGTTTCATTTTTTTCTTTTGAGTCCAGCTCTCAAGTTTTGGTCTCTAAAATCACCATCACAGGGGTAAGATTTCTGTGGCTATGGAGAATCCTTTTGAGAGTGAATCCTTAAGATTTTGATCTTTGACTCCTCTCCCAGAGGGGTCTGGGGTCTTTTTTCTTGAGACCAGGGATCTCTTTCCCTTTAGATTTGGGGTCTGTGTCTCAAGTTAACCTGCCTGGGGTAGGAACGAGGTAGCTCTTTCAGGGTCTGGGGTCTGTCAATCTCAGAGTCTGGGGTCTGCATCTTCAGGACTGTTTGCGCTCTGGTGTGTTTGAGGCAGGGGTCTTTCTCACTCTCTTTCAGTCCTCTGGGTCTCCCTGGGTAGGGGTGGGGGCTGCAGTCTCTCCCTCCTCCTCCTCCTCCTCCTCCTGCTCTCTTCTCTCGCTCGCTTCCCCCGCCCCCCTCTCTCTCTCTCCCTCTCTCTCTCTGCTGCCGCTGCTGCCGTTGGCTCTTATTCTCCTCCTCCTCCTCCTCTCTCCTCCTCTCTGCTCCTCTCTGCTCCTCTCTCCTCCTCTCTCCTCCTCCTCCTCCACCTCCTCCTCCTTCTCCCCCTCTCTCTCCCCCTCTTTCTCTCTTCTCTTTCTCCCCCGTCCCCCCCCGCCCCCTCCCCCCCAGGCCTGATGAGCAGGTCTCGCGCCTCCATCCATCGGGGGAGCATCCCCGCGATGTCCTATGCCCCCTTCAGAGGTACGGTGGTGGGGGAGGGGGAGGGCCAGATGGGGGGGCAAGAGGGGGAGGGGCAGGGGGCGGGCGAGAGCCGGGGCCAGGGAAGGGAGGGAGCGGCTGAAATGGAGGGAGAGGAGGACCGGGAAGGCTGGGGTGGGAGCCGTGGGGAAGGAGAGACTGGAAGCTAGAGGGATAGGGGTAGGTAAGGGACGGAGGGGCCAGGAAACAGGCCTTGAAGGGGGCTTAGAGAAAAACGATGAAGGGGAAAGAGAGAGCCAGAAAGGGATGGAAAGGTAGGAGGATAGGGTTGGGGGAAGAGCTACAGAAATAATTTGGCGGTGGGAGCTGAGGGATGGGGAAAATATCAAGGAAATAGAGGCACAGAGTCTTAGGAGAGAAGATAGAAATGAAAACACAGGGGTGAAAAGAGAAGCCAAGAAGATGAGAAGAGAACCGTGGGGGGCTTAGAATGGTAGGGGTTAGAAAATGAAGAAGATGAAAGGAGAGAAGAGGCCAGATGGAGAGAGAGGGAGGCAGTGGGGGGGGGGGGATGGAGGGTCCAGATGGAGGGAAGAGAGGAGAGAGGGAAAGGGTTGGGGGAGGGGCAGCTAGGGCAGGGGGAGGGCCAAATTTTGTGTGTATTGTTGGGGGCCAGATACAAGGAAGATTGAGTGATGCGACTTAGGAACCAGGTTAGGATCCTGCTCCCACTCTGACCCTCATTAAGGTCCTTAACAAGTGAAATGCAACCCCTTGGGGTCTTATCTGCTCTCTTCACCTCACCACTTTTACCCCCTCCCCCTCAATCCTTATTTCCATTCCCCCTCCCTTCTTCTGCTGTCCATCACTTATATCTTTCCCCCCATATGGTGTCCGTTCCTTATATGAGTCCCCCTTCTGTCCTTCCCCTGTATCAGTTCCCTCTCTAATGTCCATTCCTTCACTTGTGTCTGATAGCTGCCTTATATCTATACCATCTCTTGAACTGCTTCTTGACCTCCATGTCTTAATATCCCTATTAGGTCCAACTTGTTTCTTCTGCCCAGTGTCCGGTTGAGCCCTTCTGGTTTATTCCCCTGTCCCTAGGCATTTACCATCATCTTTTTTTTTAGATCCTTATCTTTTAGATCCTTCCTGTTATTTGTCCCTGGCCCATCCTCTTATTTCCTACTCCACTCCCCATCTTGTCACCACAGTCTGTGCCTACTGATTTTCCCTTTGTACCACAAGTTTTTATCAGCATTCCTCTTTTCTTGTCTTCTCTACTTTCTTGGGTATTGGATATTTGAGGTGCAAAGATGCTGAGGTTTTCGATGGTTATAACAGGGACTATAACGGATCCTTGTCTGAGTCTTTACAGGACTTCTCATTCTAATAAATTTTACCTCTTAGCTAGGTTCCTCTGCCTCCCAGATCATTATCATTCTTCCTTAAGGTCCAGACTCTGTGTGTGTGTATGTCTCCGGAGTTGCTCCTAAGTTCCCTATGTTCTTCCCTGCTTCCAGGAGAAAGATACCCCTTGAATTCAAACTTGTTTCCCTAAACTGCAGCCTGAACCACCCCTTCCCGTTAGGGTTATGTGTATTAGCGGATTTTTCCTCCGGGTCAACCAAGTGTCAGTGCAGTGGGCATGTTACCAGCAATGTCTGCCATCTCAGACTGGGCATCAGTGATTACTGTATCTAGAGAGTATTGTCTCTGAGATGGCCTTGAAACAGTGAAAGTTTCAGAGCATTACGGTTTGTGGACACTTATGTTCTGGGGGTTCATCTGTTCTGCAGGTTGAGTAAATTTGAGGGGTGTGTTTGTAGTCAGACAGGGGCTGGACTTTTCACTCCTACTCAGGGCATTCTATTGGAATGAAACTAAAAGATCAGTTCTCCTGTAATATGCCCATGTTAATTATCCCATAAATGGGACAGAATTTGATTTTTTTCTTCTCAACCCTCTCCTACTCTCGATAACTTAAGCCTAATTTCTGTTATTTTGCTGTTACCAATCTGACTTCTTACTTCCCTATAGGTCCTGTCCTTCTGTGTCCCTGTTATGTGGTGTGTGGCAATGGGATTTGAAGGAGAGCACTTTTGAAGGGAGGGGGCATGGCAAGAATAGCAAAGGGAAAGGGGGAACTTGGGGGTATATCTGAGTATGGGCCATCCTTCATTGCTGTTATTCTCTTCTGGTAGGTCTGTTCTCATCTCCAGCTCTTAACTTGGGAGATTTCCATGTCACTGGATATTCCATTTTCCCTCCTCTACTTTTTTTTTTTTTTCTTTAAACTCCTCACTGTGACTTATGGATGCTCCTAACTTGTGGAGTTGGCTTCCATTCCAGCTATGGGCAGTAGGTGGGGAGGGGGAGATTGGTATTGAATCTTTGATTGCTGGGCATGGAATGGGGAAAGAAATCAGTTTTGTCTATTCATCCAAAGGACATATTTCCCACCTTCTCCTACCCCAGCCCCTTCATAGCCAGATGATCACAAAAGCCATCCACTCTCTTCTCCCAGAAGAACCAGAACCTTTTCCAAAGGATGAACAGGGTAGGACTAGGGAAGGGGAAGGAGCGATGGGGGAGGAGGTCCTCTCATGTCTCTCTGTAAACAGGCAAGCCCCCCACTTCCTCTTTTCCAGATGTTTAGCTCTCAAATGCTCATGACCCAAATGTTCTTAAATACACACCCCATCCTTCTTTTCCACAGCTGTGTAGGTTTCTCCTTACTCTCTCCCATGGGTACTTCCACCTTCCAAGTCCATTGGATGTAGTTGTTTGAATGTCCTTCCTTTTCCCACACACCTGCCACCAACCTGTTTTTCTTCTACTAGTTGCATTGTACCTCCACCTTCATATTTTTCCCAAGTGGGTGGAGAATTCCTTTACCTTTTCCTGCCCCTAACTGTGTTTCTCTCTATCATAATACATTCCCCTCCCTGAACCATCCCTCTGTACTCTTTCTGCAAGTCTTTAGAACCTCCTGTGATGAGATTCCTCTTTTTTTCTCCAGATGTAAAAGATTATCTTCTGTTGCTTTAAAGTTGCTGAGCACCTCACCCTCAACTGTGATCTCCTCAAGGCGGGTGGGGTCCCTTTCTTCCACTTTGTGGAATTGCTTCTTGCCATTTAGGCCTGTGCTCCCAAATGCTTAGAACATCCCTTACTGTTTCTGTGTGTCTCCATCCCCCAGATGTACGGGGACCCCCTATGCACCGAACCCAATACGTTCATTCCCCGTATGATCGTCCTGGTTGGAACCCTCGGTTCTGCATCATCTCGGGGAACCAGCTGCTCATGCTGGATGAGGATGAGGTGAGCAGGGTGAGGAGGTTGGGAAGAAACCACTGGGTAACATGGGATAATGTGGACAGAACAATGGAGAGAGTCCTTTTAGTGAATGGGAGACAAAAAGAAGGTAAAGAGAAACATTTGCAAGCAGTGGCAGGAGGGTAACATTGAGATTTGGAGTATGATAAAAGACATTCTCTCACCTTGGCCAGGGGGTGTTTGATGAAGGTCATAGACAGTGTTGGAGAGGAAATGCAGTTATAAACATTTGGGGGGGTACCTTCTGTTTTTATCTTGTCCATATTGTGGGATAGGTTAGAATAAGGAGATACTGAAGGACTTGGAGAAGGTGTGAAGAAATGGGAAGTCTTCCCTCCAAAGGGAAGGACCCCTTTTCTCTTCCCCAATAAGCAAGACTCATCACTCACCAGTCCTTTCTCCTGAGCACTGTGTAGGGAGGGGTAACTGAGGGATTCAGAGAAAAGGTGGAAGATAGTGGAAGGAATGGGAAGGTACTGGGAAAGATGATGGAGGTCACTGGTTCTTGGCTTGAATGGGGTGAGGACTGTGCAGGTACCTGAGATTGTTTAGAGAGACCCTGAGGTCTGCTGGGACTGGTTGGACATCAAGAAGATATATAATGGAGGAGATGCTTGTGAAGGAGGGGAACTGAGAATATAGGTGTTGCCTAAAGGTGTAGGCACATTGACTGGCCAGAACGAAGGAGATGAAATGGACAGAGGCATCGTAAGGAAACTGGTGGCCATGTAAGATTTGAGAGCCAGGGTAGTGTGTGTTCTGATTTGGGAGCAGCATTAGCAGCAGAGGGTCCATCAGAGGAAGCAGGATACAAATAGGAAGTGTGGATGCCCCAAGGTATGATTTCAGCAGTGAGGGTGTTTTGGGGACAAGCTTTAGAGTTTTAGGGTAGCCTGGAAGACCAAGAGGTGGTGAGAGATGTCCCTGAAAGCTACTGGGGATGGTGTGAGGCAGGACTAGAATTGTAGTTAGGGTTAATCAGTGTGTGAAGTGTCCTGGGGGTGGGGGGTGGTGAGTGTGTGAAGAGATAGCTGGGTGGAGAGTTTCCAGGCCACAGTACAGTATAGGTGTCTCAGAGAGGACATGATCACTCTTTGGGGGAGTCTTAAGTGTTAGACAGTGGAAGGCATTTAAGTGATTCACTAGTGGTCATCAGCCTTGACCAGGATTTGGAGTCTTTAGGAAAACTAGAACCAATAGGAATAGGGACTGGTGTAAGGATAAAGAGGGAGGACAGTGGGTGGAGCAATGAGGGAAGGACGGAAATGGGGCCAGACTGAGAGGGACCAGTGGCCAGGCAGCTGAGGGGCAACAGGAATGGCCAGAGTTTGGGGTAGGAGGGGAAGCTAGGAAGAAGTGGATAGAACTAGGATAATGAGCAGTTGGAATTGGAACTGGAATTGGAACTGGATGGGTTGTGGTATTGACGCTGGGGTTGGTGGGGGTGGGCTCTGGATCTTGTGAGTCCTGGTAGGGCTGGAGGCTGGGATAGATATGCCCAGGGGATCTGGAGGTGAGGCTTAGGGGAAGGTAATGGCTAAGGGAAGAAGGGAACTAAGAGATGTTTGGGGTGGAAGGAGATGAAAGGTAGGGGGAGGTGACCAGGCCCCTGGTGGGGAGGGGAGGTTGGGTCCCAGTCTGGCCGCAAGCCTGGCCGTGGGAGGGAGACAAGCTGTGGATCCTGATTATAAATGCAGCTTCTGCTACCCCCGTGACAGGCTCGGAGGGAGAGAAAGGGGGTAAAGGAGGTGGGAGGCTGGGAAGAGACAAGGGAGAATGGACGAACTGAAGGTCAAGGGGAAACTGGATTCAGGAGGTAGTTAACTCCTGAGAAGTTGAGGGAAGAGCTAAGGGCTTGGGAGAATTCACTGAAGGATGCTGCGAGATAAATGCAGGGCGCAAAGAAAAGGGTGGGACGGGAAGATAAGAGGGAGAGAAAGGGAAGGGGGAGAGATGGGAAAGAGAAATCCCCTCACCCCAAGACACCTGGCGAGAGTGGGCAGGGGCAGGGGCGGAAGGTGGCAGGCGGAATGGAAAGGGGCCCAGTCTTCCGTGGAGGGGGCGGGGAGAGGAGGGACGGCGCGGGCCAGTGAGGTCTGACACACCCCCGCATCCCCTAGATACACCCCCTCCTGATCCGGGACCGGAGGAGCGAGTCCAGCCGCAACAAACTGCTGAGACGCACAGTCTCCGTGCCGGTGGAGGGGCGGCCCCACGGCGAGCATGGTACGGCGGCCGAGCAGGCTCGCGTGCCCCGGACAGCCGCGGGCACCGGGCTGGAGGTGGACGGGCTGGCGGCATGGGGGCGTCGGGCTCGGAGGGCGCTGGCAAGGGGCGGAGGAGGCGGAGACAGAGTCTCGAATCCTGAGAGGAGACGGCGCCCTCGTCTGGGCTGTGGAGCGGGACAGAGGCTGTGGGTGAGAAGCCCCAGCGCGTCCTTGCTCTGCTTCGCTCCTTTTTCCTCTCCAGCAGCGAAGTTTGACTGTTTTCCCGGTGCTTTTAAAAATAGTCTCTTTAGATCTTTAGCTTCCTGTCCGAGTGTTCCTGTCCCTGCCCCTCCCAGCCCTTGGTCTGGGATCTTGGAGAGATTGACCTAGTTCCTACCCTCCCCCCAGACCTCCGTCCCACCCCCTGCTCTGGATTCTTCTTCTAGATCTTCAGGTCTGTGGCCCATTCCTCTTTCTTGCCCCCCTTTTTCTCTTTTCATCAACTGCTTTATTTTCTGCAACTGTATCGCCCCCTTTCTTTTCCCTCCCTATTTCTCTTTATTTTGTGTACCCCTCTTGATTCCCCAGTCCCTCCCCTCTGCTCCCAGTGAAAATCCATTAGACCCCCTTTCTCATCTCTTTCTGTCTGTCTGTAGAGATATCTGCTCAGTCTGTCTCTCCAATTCTCTCCCTCTCTCCATCTGTCTCTTCCCCTCCCTCCCCCTTTCTGCCCCCCACCCCCCCTTTAGTCATTTAAAAAAAGATTTTTGTCTTCCTGAGAAGTTCGCTTAAAAGGTTTCCATGGGAACAGTGAGGGGAGATGAAGGCAGAGAACAGAGATCTGCAGCCAAGGTGCAGAGAGCCGCCCTCAGTCCCCGGAAACCCCCTCGCCACTGCCCCGTTCCTCTGCATTTCCCTCCCAGGATTTGGGATCCAGGTCCCCCATCCCTCCAACCCCCCATGACCTGTTTCTCCTACCAACTCCCCCACCCCTCAGGAATCCAGGCTTTCCAGTTTCTCCTTTAGAGAGCCAGTGGCCTGTCCACATCCTTCGGCTCCCTCCAGCCACCTTCTGATAGGTCCAGACCTCACTACTCTTGGGGGCCTGTTCTGGGACCCTGAGTGGGTGGTCAGAGATGTGTGTCATTGTTATGGAAACCTTTGACCAGGGGTGTGTGTAGGTAGCACATCTCTGAGGCAAATCCAGGTGGTAGTTGTGTGTACAGAGAATGTTTGTGACTTTTTCATATCTGTGTCTATGTGTATGTAATGTCCATATCTGGTGCATGTGTTTCTCTGCATGTGTGTATACTGTGTGCCCAGGCCAGAATGGTCACATGCTCTCAGAGCATGTTTATCAAATGTCCTGTGGTTGGCTGCTCTACCCACATATTCTCCATCTTTCTCCTTACCCTGAGTCCTCAGAATTTGGGGGTCTTTAGCATGGGTCCGGTGTGTCTTGGGTGGGGGCATCTTGTGTGTTTGAAGTTGGGGTGGTATGGGAGGTTGCTGTATGGGACTTCAGTAGGGACTGGGAGGGGCTCTAGGGGTAGATGTATGTATTCGGGGAGAAGGTTCAGTTAAGTTTGATAGCTGGTGACTGGGGTCTTCAGAGGGACATGGAATGCGTAGAGGACATGGGAATGTGTAGGGGACATAAGGGTCGTTGAAGTCTTGGGGGCTTAGGTCTGCGAAGGTGTTTGCTGAGGCTGTGGACTCTTCAGCCCTGGAGAGGTCGCCGGACCTTTGAGGGGCATTGGAATCCAGGGCTCCTCCTCTGCTGGGTGGAGCCGCGAACCCTTTCCTCCGCGATTCTTTTTTTGGGAGGGGGGTCCAGCTCAAGAGGGGATGGCGGGAGGCCTGGTTGGTTTTGGGGGTCCCTTTGCCCCCCTCCCCCGTCTCTCTCGCGCTGTCTCCGGGCGACGGGGCTCGTGACAGAGGCGGCCACGGCAGCAGCGGTCGCCTAGCAACGGCGGCGGGGCCCGGGCAACGGCGGCAGCGGCGGGAGCGGCGTCGGAGGGAGCCGTTCCCGCGGCCGTCACCGCGCGGCCGTCCGGGCCGTCCCGGGCCCCGCCGCCGCCCCCATCGCGCTGGGCGGCGCGAGCCGGGCCGCGCCGCCCCCTCTCCCCTCCCGCACCCCATCCCTCCCCCGCACAGGGGCGGAGCCCTTCCCCCACCGGGGACCCCCCCGACCCCCCCCAGGGGGCGGTGCGAGGTAAGGGCGGGGCCGGGCGGACGAGGAGCGCGCGTGGGGGGGCGCCGCGCGCGCGTGGGGCGGGGGCGCGCGTGTGCGTGGGCGCGGGGAGGGGGGTGGGGAAGCCGCGGCGGCGGCGGCGGCGGCGGCGGCAGCTGCTCCCTCCGCATGTTCTCACTGCATCTTCCGAGTGGGGGGAGTTATGGTAACTGGAGGGGGGGCAGTGGAGGTCGGGTGGTCGGGACTGCCTCGTGGGGGCAGGGTTACAAGCTCGCGGGGGCGGCTGGTGGGGGGGTCTTGGAGCCCCCGCTGGAGGGGCAGCCCGTGTGTTTGCGTGTGTGTTCGTGTCTTTGCTCATGTCCCCTGTGTGTTGGTGCCATGTGCACAAGGGGCCCAGTTCCTCGTGCACACATGTGCAGCCAGCCATGTGCAAAGTATGTCCTGTCTTATCCTGCCTCTTCCTGTCTAGAGGTCTACAGGGCCAGCCACTGTCTTGTGGGGCAATCCGCAGCCATACTGATCCTTGTTACCTCTGACCCTGAGCTTGCATGTGTCTCTGTTGGTGCTCACTTATCATCAGTCACCTGTGTGTAGGAATGTGTGACTGGCTGCATGAGCAGAATTTTCTGTGTCCCTGGTGGTAGGTGTGTGTCTTTGCATGTGTGTTCTAGCTTTGGCCTGAGTATCTGTGTCAATCCCAGTACTGGTGTCCAGGGTGTGTCTGGAAGTGGGTGATGTGTGAGTGGTGGGGGGAGAAAGTGTGTGTGAGCGTGTGATCTTTTGAATCCTGCTGTGTTTGAAACACCTTTGAACAGGTGTGAGCCCCTGACTGGTCCAGAGTGGGAATAGAAAAACTCAAAAGGGAAGGAGTGGGATAAGGAGGAAAAGGGGAGAGAGAGGAGGAATAAGAAAGGTTTCAAGAGAGCGAACAGTGAGCCAAGGAGAAGGGATAGTTGGAGAATGGGAACATGGAAGAGAACTCAGCCAGATTTCAAAAAGGGAAGAGAGGTAGGCTTAAGATGGGGAACTTGATGGAGATGGTGGGAGAAGGAACCTCAGAGTTGGGGGAGCAGGAAGAGGAGAGAGGCCTTTTGGTAAAGTAATCTCTGAGAGAAGGGAGGGGAGATAGGAGAGGGTAACGTATTCATGCAGGCCCTATGGGATCAGGCTTCGTTGGATCAGGTGAGGCCACTCAAATGTAGAGGGTGGCTCACAGTGAGGCCTGTCATGGCAGGGACTGGATTTAGAGGTTCTTAGAGGTTCATGTCCCCAGTACAGAGCACTGTCCTCTATTTCTCTGCTCTCCAACACTTTTCCTCATCCTGTGGCAACATTTCTGCCCTGGGTTCCCTTGAAAGCAGCCAGCTAGGTGTGGAGAAGAAAGGCCAAAGGGAAAGTTCAGAATTTGGGAGATTGGAGGGCAGGGGCAAATTCTGTGGGTGATGGCAAAATCAGAGACATTGGAGAAGCAGGAATCTAAGCCCTTGCTCTGTGTGTGTGTGTGTGTGTGTGTGCATGCAATTGTGTGTATACAGGGTGTGTACATGTGTGGGTGTGTGCACAATGCCTGTGTTACGGGTCTGTGTAGGTGGCTATGATGTGTGCATACGTGTATACATCATGCAGGGGATGGCGACCCAGCATCTTAGTGTATGCTTTTCAGGTTTGCTGTCAGTGTACATGACTGTGTTCTGTGTTCTCTGTACATGTCGCTGCATGCAGCACTAATAACAGGATGTCCTATGTTTCTGTCACTCTGCCTGCCTTTCCTCTGTGTTTCTGCTATTCTTTTCTTTGCAGCAATGAGAGTGTTTATAAGCATATGTCTGTGTGGCCTTCATGTTCCTGTGACTTAAGTGTGAGTTCATAGGTCTTAGCTCCTGGTGATATGTGTTAGGTTATATTATCTCCAAGAACCAAGCAAACCAGATACCAAATTCTTTTTCCTTCTGTTAATGCCTTAGTTCTAAAACAAAATTTTAGTGGATTTAAAGTTAGACTTTATCCCTTTATTAAAGGAACTTGTGTGTGTAAATAATGGCTGAACCAGGTTCCCTGAAATGAAAATGAGGCAGCTGTACCTGAGAAAAGCAGAGAAATGTGACTCGGAGGAAGATATTCTGGACCCTGGGATACACTGTATAGTGTATAGCAGAAAGATAATGTATTTGCTCCTTGGTAGCAATCATGGATGCTGGTGTTGAAAGCAGGAAGAACTGGGGAAGAGAAGGAGTTTGTCCTGAGACAGAGTAGATGTGATTGAGCTTTTCATGTGAATGAAGGATTTTGTCCTTTGGAATATAGAGAAACTTTATGTGGTTGGGATCATGGTGTATATATTGTACAGGCATGGAATATAGGACCATGGTGTACTCAAGTATGTATCCCACGGGTTAAACTGGCATTTTTCTGTGTGGGGAACATGTGTATGTCTTCAGGTTACATGTCTATTTCTGTAGTGTGCTGCTTACATGATTGCCCAGGGGACTCAGGCCACAAAACCCACATCAGTGGCTCTCATGTGGGTGTCTGGGTTCAAGTATGTACTCCACTGTTGCAATCTTCACATTTGTGTAAGCATGGAGGGTGTGTGGGCCTCAAGGTCTAAGAATATGGACTTGTGCTCACAGTTGTCTGTATGTCTCATAAGCACATAGTTCCTTATTTATTTTTGTATTGTGGTTCTGTTATACACATACCCCACAGCTCAGTGTATGTTTCTGTGCTCTACACATGTTCCCAAGGGACTGATAGGGTCCTTGTATCATGGGGTCCAGATGTCTGTGTGCTAACCTTCTGATGCCTGGGTTTTTAGGTAAAGGGAAGCTAGGGACTGATTCTAGGGCAATGTGGGGGCAATTTGCAGTTCTGGAAGCAAAGAGTGAAAGTGTAGTATGGCCCTTCCTTGTTTCATTCCGGAACCTAGAGGGTTAACAGGCAGCTCTTCCGGTCCACCCCCCACCAGCCTGTAGCTTCTTGTTGCCGTGGAGATGGTGGCCCCGCCCCTGATGCAGCACCTGCCCCCCCATTGGCTGCAGTGGTGACTGTGGGGCTGAGGGGGGAGCCCAGGCCTGGGCAGCCATTCTGGAGCTGAAGCCGGAGCCTGGCATCCCCCCTACTTTCATTCTCCTCTAGCCCCTTGGACCCTCTAAATTCCCTGGCAGCAGAGCCTCAGCTTCCCTCTTTGGAGCTACCATCCCTCTAGGCTCTTGGCAGGCTGAGCTTCATCCGCATTCACCTCCCCTCCTCCTCCTTTCTTAAACCTTAGTTGGGAGTCCCCAGCATCCCCCCACCGCTGCCCATCCTCCCCACTCCTGCCCACTCCCCTGCATTCTTCTCTTTTCTTCTTCCCCTTTTCCTTCTAAGTCCCCGCCACTGCAGTGCACGTGGAACCGGCTCCTTCTCCCCACCCCCCCATCTGCCTCTTAGATTTTCTCTCCTCAGCTTCTCCCCCAGCCACTCCTCACAGGTCCCTTCTAAGACTTCCCCCTCCAGTCCAGGGAGGGGGTCATGGGAGGCAGTCCTGGCCCTCCAGACAAACAGGGGTCTGGGAGGTGCAGGGCAGATAGAAGATGTCCCCAGAGAGAAGGGGAAAGCCAGCCTATGGGCAATGACCTTTAACCCATCTTCCCCCCCCAGCTAGCCCCTTGGGGGGGGGGTGGGCACCAGCTAGCCTCCCTGGATCTTCTGTGTCCTTCATTACTGGGGTTTTACTGACCCTCTCAGCCATGCACCCCTGCTGACTGCCAACACTAGTCATGGGCTTAAGGCCTCCCACTCCGTCCCCCTCTGGGGGCTCAGGCTCGGGTTCCTTGCCCCCTCCTTCCCACCGCCAGCCTCTCCGCCGCCGCTGCTCCTCCTGCTGTTTTCCGGGGGGTAGGTGAGGTCGGAGCTGAGGGGCAGAGGGAGGTGGGGGAATGCAGTGGGACCAGGGGTGGAAACTGGGTTGACAGCCCCTTCCCCAGCATCCCTCTGGGCCCTTTCCTCCCCTCCAGAATACCACTTGGGTCGCTCGAGGAGGAAGAGTGTCCCAGGGGGGAAGCAGTACAGCATGGAGGCCGCCCCCGCTGCGCCCTTCCGGCCCTCGGTGAGTGAATGGAAGCAAGCACTTGCCAGATGTGGCTCAGCTGGGTCCCCTCCCTTCCAGCCCCAGCTGGAGCCCTGGGATTCTGAGAGAGGGGACTGGAGGGAGAGAGACTGTGTGTGTGTGTGTGTGTGTGTGTGTGTGTGTGTGTGTGTACCCACTTCTTTGGTCTCCCTCTTCTTGGCTCTGCCCCCCTGCTTCTTGGACTAGCCCTCCCACTTATTCCAAGCTGGTGTGTGTGTGTGTTGTGTATTTCCTTGCACTGTGACCGTGGGAGCAAGGAAGACAAGCTGGTATCAGGGCTCCTGTTCCACTTTCCTCACCTTTAGGGACTTTTCCCCCATCCCACCTTATTTCAGGGACTTTATACCAGCTGAGGGGTAAGTAGGTAGGACTGACCCTGCCCCAGCCCACCCCTATCCCCATTTCCACCCCCCAGCAAGGCTTCCTGAGCCGGAGGCTTAAAAGCTCCATCAAACGCACGAAGTCACAGCCCAAACTTGACCGGACCAGCAGCTTTCGCCAGATCCTGCCTCGCTTCCGAAGTGCTGACCATGACCGGTACAGGGGCTGGAGCATGCGGGTTGAGATGTGTGCAATATAGGGGACCTCTAGTGGTGTGGGAAGGGAGGGGGTTATCTGAGGGCAAAGGTTGAAGGGCTCATGTTGGTTGAGGGGTGTAATGGTGCAAGGAGAGAACAGAGAAGAGTTAGGATAGGGCTCCAGGCAGCAGGAGAGCTGTGGGATGCAGGGAGAGGACAGGCAGGCAAGGAGGAGAAGGTAAAGCTGAGGAGGTTCCTCAGCCTGGCAGAAGGGTGGGTGGGCCCAGCCCAGGATCAGAGGAGCTGTACAGAAGGACAGAGAAGAGCCACAAAGCCTGCCCATAATGAGCATTGAAGGAATCCTAGGAATTGAGCTGTGGTCGGTGGAGAGGCAGCAGTGAGAGCTAGGTGGAACTGCCCAGTGGAAGGTCAGGTGGTACAGGAGCAGCAGGTTGGAGTATGCTTGGGGTGGCTGATGTTAATGGGTACAAGGCGGAGCTCATCATGAGGGAAAGAACAGTGTAGAGCATTGCAGAGAAAGGGAAGACCAGGACCAGTGTGCAGGGTAACAGAATGGGGAGCAGAGGCTGCTGGGTTAATCCATGGACTGGACCATGAAGAAGAAGCCCTCAGAGAAGTCCAGAGGCCACTGTTCCTGAGGCAGGACTGAAGGAGACCTTTTGGTGTTTGTCTCTACTGTCTGCTTCTTGGGGTCCCTCTCTGGGTATCCCCTTTGCCCAGTCACCCCCAGCAGTGAACCCTGTCCTCCCTTTCCCCTCTGTCTGGCCACCCCCGGAATTGGGCAGGTAGGAAGGTTGGGATAAGGTGAGTCAAACCTTTCCCTGCCCCCTTCCCATGTCACAGAGCTGGATTTGGGGCCGGCAGGGGGTGAGGGCATGGTATTCCTGGCCGCGGGGGCGGGGGGCCGGGGGAGCGTGGCGCGCTGACGGCAGCCAGAGCCTGTGATGACGGGGCTGCTATAAATAACTTCATGGAGGCTCCCACACCCGAGCTCCCCCTCCCGCTTTCCTACTGCTCTCTACTCTTCATCTCCATGCTGTTTGCCACCCTGTCCCTCCTCATTTGGTGCCCCTAGCCCCCTTTTTTCCTCCCCCACAGTTATTTTTGCCTTTCAGCCCCATCTCTGTTCCTCCGTCCATCTCCCTAGCTGCCTTCCTCAGCCTCTTGCGTCCTCTTTCTGCACATGGCTTTGCTCCCGCTTTCTACTTCTTGCCTTGTCTCCTTTCTCCCTCAGTTCCCATCTCCAGTGTCGAACCTTCATTCTGCTCCTTTCTCTTATTTCTTACACTTTCTCCTCACTCTTCCCCCTGATTCTGCTATGATTTGTTCTCTTATTCATTCATTCATATTTTGAATCATGAAATGTTTATTGAAGACTAACTAGCTGTGTGCCAGGTCCAGGCCAGACAAGGATCTTCTGTGTGACTCCAGTTCTTGTGTTGTGATCTTCTGTGTGACTCCCCACCCCACCCTTATGTTGAGGCTTTAGTTTCTGGGATCACCTGGAGGCCTTCCTCGAAGTGTCCCAGGCCTACTTTGGTTCTCTTTCTTCTGCCAGGTCCATTTCTGCATTTAGGTATTTCTAGGTGTTCCCATTCCTCACAGTCCCCTAGGTGTGAATAGAGTGGGAGAGTTCCTTTAAGCTTGCTGGTTTTCCTCATGTCCTTTCTTAGGGCAGTCTGGGTTTCATTCTGTGGAATTTGTGTGTGTGTGCAGAGTGGTTCAGGAGGCCTTTTCTCCAAGTCTTCATTCTAGAATCAGATTGATGAGGCAGGGCCCCTGAGTCTGTAAAAACATTGGGGGGTCCTGACCCTCTCTCCTGAACCTCCTGCTTACCAGGGCCCGGCTGATGCAAAGCTTTAAGGAGTCACACTCCCACGAGTCCTTGCTGAGTCCTAGCAGTGCAGCTGAGGCCTTGGAGCTCAACTTGGATGAAGATTCCATTATCAAGCCAGTGCACAGCTCCATCCTGGGCCAGGAGTTCTGTTTTGAGGTATTGGGTCTAGTTGGCTGAGGACCAAAGGGCAGGGATGCTGGAGGGTAGGGACAGAAAGGCCTAGAGGAATTGGCACAGGTGGGAATGTCAAGAGGATGTTAGAAACCTCTTGGGGCTAGGATAGGCCAGGGAGGAAGAGATGGTGGGGAATCTCCAGTTCTTAGGAGCAAGCTCCCTCTGAAGTCCCATCCTCAACTCCACACCCTCTCTAGGTAACAACATCATCAGGAACAAAATGTTTTGCCTGTCGGTCTGCAGCCGAAAGGGACAAATGGATCGAGAATCTACAGCGGGCAGTAAAACCCAACAAGGTATTGAGGAGTAAAGGGGACATGTATAGCATGCCCACAGGGAGCCTAGTGAGTAAGTGGGGGGAGGTTTTGTGGGAGGAGAAGATAGCTGAGTAGGGTTATTCCTAATCCTGTTTCTTTTCCCTTTCCATACTGCTACCCTACTTCATGATCTATTTCCCTACTATAAAAATCACAGCGTTTTACAGGACTCTGGAAGTCCTCTGGTGCAGCTTCCTGTCAGGCAGGAATGCCTCACTGACATCCCAGCAGGTAGTCACTTGGTCCCTACAGAGCATTTTTGCAGAACACACAAAATTCAGTTAGCTAGATCTCTGTGCCTTGGTTTCCTCTCTATGAAATTAGTGGGAATGGAGTTGGACTAGATAATTTCTAGGGTCCTTCTGGCACAGAGGTTCTGCAAGTCTGTGTTCTTCCCAAGACTTCTACTTCCCAGGAGAAGTGTTCCCAGTTCTGTCATCTAGGCTCTTTATCCCAGTTTCTAGCAAGCTCACAGTTCTGGTCACTCTCATCTGGGGAAACTTGTTTCTCAATGTCCTTAAGAATTCAACCCATGGGGAGTCCAAACACTATGCTGTTTTTCAACACCTTACAACATCACCTGAACCTCATTGTGAGCTTGTGCTTGTATCCCCAGGACATTCTCACGCCAGCCATCAAGCCTCACTCATCCTGTATTTATGCAGTTAGTTTATTTTTTTCAGTTTCAGATGATCTCTATAGGACTTTTCCATTTTCCTCTTCAGATTCTGCCTTAATATTTTTGCTTTGTTATTCCAACATTTTCCCTCAGTACTGACTAGTGTAAGAACTACCCTTCTGTGTTAGTTTCTTAGAGCTGCTATAAAAGATTACCGCAAACTAAGTCTGGTGTGCTGGTGTATGCCTATAATCCCAGTAACTCTGGAGGCTGAAGCAGGAGGACCCCAAATTTAAGACCAGTCTGGGCAACTGAATGAGATTCTATCTCAAAATAAAAAGTAGAAAGAATTAGGGATGTAGTTCAGTGGTAGGACATACTGGGGGAAAAAATTACCACCAACTGGGTCACTTAAAGTGACAGAAATGTATTCTTTCACAATTCAGGATGCCAGAAATCCAAAATCAAAATTGGCAGGGCCATACTTCCTCTGAAGCAGAAAGAATAGCCTTTTCTTGCTTCCTCATAGCTCCTGGAGGTTGCTGGAAGTCGGTGGCTTACAGCTGCATCCATCTAGCTTTTGCCTTCATCTTCACATGGCCAGCTTCTTCTGCTTGTCTCCATGTCTCCAAATCTCCTCTTCATATAACAGAAAAACCAAGCATTGTATTAAGGGTCCACCCTAATCCAGTATGTCCTTATCTTAATTTGATTGTATCTGTAAGGATCATATTTCCAGATAGGATCATATTCACAAGTTCTAGATGGATATGAATTTAGGAAGGACTCTATTCAACCCAGTACAGCTTCTCAGCTTTACAGTTGTTGTCTGGATCCCACTTCCTGTCTTCTCTCGCTTTCTCTCTCTTTTTAGTTGTAGATGGACACAATACCTTTATTCTATTTATTTATGTGGTGCTGAGGATCAAACCCAGTACCTCACAGGTGCTAGGCAAGCACTCTATACTACTGAGCCACAACCCCAGCCCACGGGTGTCTCTGTGTCACTGTCCCTTCCCTTTTATCCACCCTGCCTGCCCATGCCAGGACAACAGCCGCCGGGTGGATAATGTGCTGAAGCTGTGGATCATAGAGGCAAGAGAACTGCCCCCTAAGAAGCGGTACTACTGTGAGCTCTGCCTGGATGACATGCTGTATGCGCGTACCACCTCCAAGCCCCGCTCAGCCTCTGGGGACACTGTCTTCTGGGGCGAGCATTTTGAGTTTAACAACC
The DNA here is from genome assembly GCF_902686455.1 of Sciurus vulgaris. NCBI lineage: Eukaryota > Metazoa > Chordata > Mammalia > Rodentia > Sciuridae > Sciurus > Sciurus vulgaris. Next base: position 123,573,916 of record NC_136467.1, on the reverse strand, counting down.
TGCCGGCTGTCCGTGCCCTGCGGCTGCATCTGTACCGTGACTCAGACAAAAAGCGCAAGAAGGACAAGGCAGGCTATGTCGGCCTGGTGACTGTGCCGGTGGCCACCCTGGCTGGGCGCCACTTCACAGAGCAATGGTACCCTGTGACCCTGCCAACAGGCAGTGGAGGGTCCGGGGGCATGGGTTCGGGAGGCGGAGGCGGCTCGGGGGGTGGCTCAGGGGGCAAGGGAAAAGGAGGTTGCCCAGCTGTGCGGCTGAAGGCACGTTATCAGACAATGAGTATCTTGCCCATGGAGCTGTATAAAGAGTTTGCAGAATATGTCACCAACCATTATCGGATGCTGTGTGCAGTACTGGAACCTGCCTTGAATGTCAAGGGCAAGGAAGAGGTTGCCAGTGCATTGGTTCACATCCTGCAGAGTACAGGAAAAGCCAAGGTATGTGCTCTGCCCTCAGGGAAAGTGGCTTGGGAATGGGCACTGGCTTGGAGGGCAGTGAGGACAGGGCACACTTGCAAAATTGGGTTGTTCAGAGGCTGACCCTTGAATTTTCTTGGGCCCCAGGACTTCCTTTCAGACATGGCCATGTCAGAGGTAGACCGGTTCATGGAACGGGAGCACCTCATATTCCGCGAGAACACGCTCGCCACTAAAGCCATAGAAGAGTATATGAGATTGATTGGTCAGAAATACCTCAAGGATGCCATTGGTATGGTTCACCCTCAGGCCCTCTTCCTAAATCTACCAGATGCTTACCCAAACCCTAAACCTGGCTACCCCAAATCTCAAGTCCAGAATCCAGGACCCCAACCTCCAATTACCTGGTTTTGTGATTCCTCCAACCTAGACAGCTCCCTGCCCCTGCCCTTGGAAAGAATGACAACTCCCTCTTGTGCCCCTATTCCTCAGGGGAGTTCATTCGTGCTCTGTATGAATCTGAGGAGAATTGTGAGGTAGACCCCATCAAGTGCACGGCATCCAGTCTGGCAGAGCACCAGGCCAACCTGCGAATGTGCTGTGAGTTGGCCCTGTGCAAGGTGGTCAACTCCCATTGGTGAGACTGGGAACGCTGGGCTGGGGGGTCAGGGTTGGGGCAGTTGTGTGTTCATCTGTTCATCCATCTGTCCATCCTAAAAGAGGACTAAGTACCAGTTATGGGCAAAGCATTATTATGGGTGCTATAGAACAGAGCTGAATGTGCCTGGTCCCTGCCCTCAGAGGCCCTTCACTAGAATGAGTATGAGTAGGGTCAGATGAGATGCACAGAAAGTCACAGAACCCCTGTAGTGTATGTGAAATGCTGAGTAAGACCCTCCCCACCCCACTGCAGCATCAGATCAGAGAAGGTAGAACCTTGAGATAAGCAACAAAAAGCTGCCTGGTGCTGGGCTTTGACGATTGGGTTAGGTGCTGCTGTTTACACATGGTGGGAAAGAGACATTTCAGAAGGCTGTGTGACAGGCACTTGTGGGAGGGTGAGAAAACCCAGGAGCTTTCAGGGACAGTAATTAGAACAGGCTTAATAATGGACGTAGTAGGAAAAATATGTGGATGTAGAGTTAGAATCTAGAAGGCCTCATGTTAAGGCATTTGAGTTCATCAGTAGGTCATAAGATGCCATTAAAGGTGTTGGCACTAGGAACTTTCATGATTGAGAAGATGAAGCCATAAGTACAGTACAGTATGGGGGGTGACCAGAGTAGGGAGGGTGAAGTTCAGGCTATTGGGGGCCACTGTTAATGGGTTAGGAATAAAGATCAATCTTGCATCAGGACAGTGATAGGAAACTCAGGAAGGGCTGCACTGTAAGGACCCTCTCACAGTTGTTGTCAACTGATCGCAAAGGAGGGGGCCTGTCTGTGGGAAGTCAAAGATGACTCAAGAGGCCATGAGGCTGTGGCTGGGAGACTGGTGGCCTCATTGACAGAACCAGGAAAGTCAGGAGGAGGAGCCAGTTGAGATGTGGGGGCGATGGTGAGCTCCGTTTTACACTAGTCAAGTTTAAGGTGTCAGTAGGACATTGAAAATGGAACTGGGAGGTGGGGAGAGTGAGCTCTGAGCCATTCCAGGGACTGGGGATCATGCCTGGGGCACGTCCATCCCCATTTCCCTGGAATCCAGAAGAGTTGGGGGGTCCGAGCTCCCTGTACCTCAAGTGACCCTCCATCTCTCTCCCATCTCTGTCTCTCCCTGGTGTCTGTTTTTCTTCTCCTCCTCTCCTTGTCTCTCTCACACACCCCTCCATCTCTCTCCCATGTGTCTCTCTCCCCTCACCTTCTCTCCCCTCCATTTCTCTCTCCCAAATCTGTCTGTCCCCTCTACCATGGCCCTCTTCTTCCAGCACCCTCCTGTCTTCCTCCTGCAGTCCCTTCCTGTCTCTCTTACCTCTGTTTCCACACCCTCACCTCCTACCACCCCCCTCAGCATGTTCCCTGGAAGCTGAGGGTCTCTGGGGCTCAGTCCCGGTCTCTCTCTTTCTTTCTCTCTCTCTCTGTCTCCCCACCCCTTCCCCCCAGCGTGTTCCCGAGGGAGCTGAAGGAGGTGTTTGCATCTTGGCGGCTGCGCTGCGCAGAGCGGGGCCGGGAGGACATCGCCGACAGGCTGATCAGCGCCTCTCTCTTCCTGCGCTTCCTCTGCCCAGCCATTATGTCGCCTAGTCTTTTTGGGCTCATGCAGGAGTACCCAGATGAACAGACCTCACGAACCCTCACCCTCATCGCCAAGGTCATCCAGAACCTGGCCAACTTTTCCAAGTGAGGGACACTTCAGATATGGGTGGAGTAGGCTCATGGGTGGGTAGGAAGGGTCTCCTGAGTCCCCCAGAGACCCTGAGATGGGTAGATGTAAGGCCTTATATACAATTGTTACATCCACCTTCTGGACCCCTTGGCCAGGTTTACCTCAAAGGAGGACTTTCTGGGTTTCATGAATGAATTTCTGGAGCTGGAGTGGGGTTCCATGCAGCAGTTCCTGTACGAGATCTCCAACCTGGACACACTGACCAACAGCAGCAGCTTTGAGGGCTACATCGACTTGGGCCGAGAGCTCTCCACACTGCATGCCCTACTCTGGGAGGTGCTGCCCCAGCTCAGCAAGGTCAGCAAGTGCTCCTTCTGCTCCATCCCCAGATGTTTCTAGAGGCACCTGAGGCCTGAGAAACTACCCCCCTGCAGATTCTTTTCTCCCCTATGATCTCATTACCACTACTCCAGTCCAGATTTCCTCCACCTGCGCCCTCTAAGGCCCTCTTAGAGCCCACCGGTAACAGCCTTGCCCTTCCAGGAAGCCCTTCTGAAGCTGGGCCCACTACCCCGGCTCCTCAATGACATCAGCACAGCCCTAAGGAACCCCAACATCCAAAGGCAGCCAAGCCGCCAGAGTGAGCGGCCCCGGCCGCAGCCCGTGGTGCTGCGGGGGCCATCAGCTGAGATGCAGGGCTACATGATGCGGGACCTCAACAGGTGAGCCCCCTGGGGGCCCCTACCCCTATGTCTAGGAGCCCCATCTATTCTATTCTGGATATTCTCACTGGGCCCCATGCGCATCTCTCTAGGGCTTGAAAGAAAGGGACAAAGCAGCAAGTTCTCGGGGGAAAATGGTAAGGAGATAGGTACAGGCCGTGGGAGCCCTTCAAAGCCAGAGGGAACAAAGAACACAGAGCCCCAGAAGTGCCAAGGCTCTCAGCTTAGTTGTAAGCCAAGGGGATCCCCACTGCAGGCTCTGATTTGCTTTGTTCCTCTGCCCACCCATGCTTGTCTCTAGGCTGAGGTTGAGCCAGTGCACATTGGTTCAGCCATGGGGTGTCAAAATAATCAAATATCTCTGTATGACTCAGAAAATAAGGACCCCCTCTCCGGCCTACCACCAGAACCCCGCAGACCTCCCCAAGATCCAGCACTTAGAGAAGCAGCAGCTGGAAGCCTAGCAGCCCCCAGAGCCTGTTCTGGAGCCTCAGCATTTGTTCTGATGGGCAGGCCCCTGGCCTTATTTGATGATCACCCTGCTGTTCTCTGCCCATGTCTTTCCCTCCGTAACGCCATACCCATTCACTATTCCCACTGCTCCTGCCATCCATCCACGCCTTGCTCCTTCTCTTTGTGCTCGCCCCTCTTTCCATCTCTCTCCAGCTCCATCGACCTTCAGTCCTTCATGGCTCGAGGCCTCAACAGGTGAGGGGCTCTCCCCTCCCCAGCCCTCGTCTCCTTTCCTGTCAGCTCCCTCTCCCCCTCCCTCTGACCTTCACCCAACTCCTCTCCTCTCCTCAGTGCACCTCATCTCCTTCATATCTTCCCAGACCTGCCCTCATTCCTTCTCTTGCTGCCCCCATCTTCCCTCCTCTAGGCCTCACCCTTTTCCCAGAGGGGCCTTGTCCTTTCCCTTTTCCCACCTTTTCCCTCCCATCCTCCCTGCCTACCTCTTCAGGGCTGTCATCACTGACTCTCAGCCCTTCCCTGTAGGTCCCAATTTTCACTTAAGGTTTGTATAGTCCCAGGAGGCTCAGTTGCCTGTAGCCTGGCTTTACCCGCTGCTTGTGTGTCCCCTTTTCTTCAACAGTTCTATGGACATGGCTCGCCTCCCCTCCCCAACCAAGGAAAAGCCACCCCCACCCCCCCCTGGGGGCGGTAAAGATCTGTTCTACGTGAGCCGACCACCACTGGCCAGGTCCTCCCCAGCATACTGCACAAGCAGCTCGGACATCACAGAGCCAGAGCAGAAGATGCTGAGTGTCAACAAGAGTGTGTCCATGCTGGACCTGCAGGGTGACGGGCCTGGTGGCCGCCTCAACAGCAGTAGTGTTTCCAACCTGGCAGCTGTCGGGGACCTGCTGCACTCAAGCCAGGCCTCGCTGACAGCGGCCTTAGGGCTGCGGCCTGCTCCTGCTGGACGGCTCTCCCAGGGGAGTGGGTCATCCATCACAGCGGCAGGCATGCGCCTCAGCCAGATGGGTGTCACCACGGACGGTGTCCCTGCCCAGCAACTGCGCATCCCCCTCTCCTTCCAGAACCCTCTCTTCCACATGGCTGCTGATGGGCCGGGGCCCCCAGCAGGCCATGGAGGGAGTGGCGGCCATGGCCCACCCTCTTCCCATCACCACCACCACCACCATCACCACCACCGAGGTGGAGAGCCCCCAGGGGACACCTTTGCCCCATTCCATGGTTATAGCAAGAGTGAGGACCTCTCCTCAGGGGTCCCCAAGCCCCCTGCAGCCTCCATCCTTCACAGCCACAGCTACAGTGATGAGTTTGGACCCTCTGGCACTGACTTCACCCGTCGGCAGCTCTCACTCCAGGACAACCTGCAGCACATGCTGTCCCCTCCCCAGATCACCATTGGTCCCCAGAGGCCAGCCCCCTCGGGGCCCGGAGGTGGGAGCGGTGGGGGCAGTGGCGGGGGTGGTGGGGGGCAGCCACCTCCTTTGCAGAGGGGCAAGTCTCAGCAGTTGACGGTCAGTGCTGCCCAGAAACCCCGGCCATCCAGCGGGAACCTATTGCAGTCTCCAGAGCCGAGTTATGGCCCTGCCCGTCCACGACAACAGAGCCTCAGCAAGGAGGGCAGCATTGGGGGCAGCGGTGGCAGTGGTGGCGGAGGGGGTGGGGGGCTCAAGCCCTCCATCACCAAGCAGGTAGGTGAGGGAAGAGGAAGGCAGGGTGGGTGAAGGCAGCAGTGGAGGTGGAGCAGTCTGTGCTCTAAGGTTTTGATTTTCTCACCACCTTTCATGAATTAAACAATTGTGTGTTAAGGGCCTGCAGTGTGACGTGCAGTTGGCACTATGGAGATGATGGGGAACAAAAGTAAATGCTGGCCCTGGTAGCACTCTCATTCCAGAGAGGAGACACGATCAATTGCTTCTTGAGCCCCTGGGGGTGGGGTGGGGACTGGGGATATTGGCTAGAGCAGGGGAACAGGCAGGGACCGTCATGTTTGTTGGCTGTGTTCTCTCCCTCTGAATGTGCCCTGCCTTTTCTGCTCTGTTCGCCTTCACTTTGCCTTGTCCCAGCATTCTCAGACGCCATCCACACTGAACCCCACGATGCCAGCCTCTGAGCGAACTGTGGCCTGGGTCTCCAATATGCCTCACCTGTCGGCTGACATCGAGAGTGCCCACATTGAGCGGGAAGAGTACAAGCTCAAGGAGTACTCAAAATCGATGGATGAGAGCCGGCTAGACAGGGTATGCTGGTACCTGCCACCCAAAGTCTCAGTTCTTCCTTTCACCCACAGGGGAGACCTGTAGTCACTCCAAGAGAAACATCTAGGCTCAGGCAGTTAGTTATAGGAGAAAGAAAAGACAAACACATACCCCCTTTTGAGAAGCCTCAGTTCATTAGGAGAACCAGACACAATCAGCCTGCTTAAAAGCCAATTCAGCTACACTGTAGACTGTCCAGGAAGAAACGCGTTCTATTCTAGGCTTGCCACCATGTTCTCCAGGAGGAACCAAAGGCCTGCTTTTATTACTGCTCAGGAAAGGAAGTTACTTCCCTAGCAGTGAGAGCTACCCAGTTGGGCTGAGGCAGAGGGTTTGGCAGCTGTACTACAAGTGATATCAGGGTAATCCAGTTACTGTCCCATAGGCATATGTGGCAAAGGCTTGATGGGCAAGGGTCTTTAAATTGTTTTTCCTGTTCTGGGCTTTAGATGCAGAATCCTTGAGAAAGGCTCCAGACTAGCACTATCCAGATCATTCTGAAGTGAAGAAAATGTTCTGTAATCTGCACTATTTGTGGCTGCTGTATCAGATGTGGCTTTTTGTGATCCAGAACTAAATTTCTATTGTCAGTTAACACTTAAATAGCTACATATGAGCTAAGAAGGTAACTGAGTAGTAGTTTGTGCTTATTCTGTGTGAGGCCCTAGGTTTGATCCCTAACACTACAAAAATAAAAGTAAAATAAATAGTTATGTGAGGTTTGGGTCTATCACATTAGCATAGCTTTAGACTCCAGAGCCAGTAGGACAGATAAAATGATTCTTCTGAGTTCTCCCATTCCCAGAATTTCCAAGGTCAGATTAGCAGAAAGGCATTCCTAAATTCTTAGTCTGAGATTCCCTTAATACCACCTATCCTCAGGACAAAGCTAAGGAGGGAGTGTAAGACAGTACCTGCCCCTCCCACATCCAGTGTCTTGTTACTCCCATGTGCTCGGTCCTGGCGAGTCACTTTTTAGTTTCTAGGTAAGTTTATTTAAGGTGTGCCTGTGGGCCTGTCTAGGTTACCCTGTGAGGCCTCATGTTCCAGTGGGGACACTTCTCAGGGTGTAGGTCTGTGACCTTGCTTCATCTTAAAGGAGCTTTGCATCATGGCAGGGCACTCTCAAAAGCAGGCCTGAGTGAGTGTGATTCACAGGCAAAGGGTTGGATGTCCTTCCCCCTGTGGTGGCTGTGCTGGGCAGACGGGTGGGGGCTGGGTGGCTGGATGGGGCAGAGCACTCCTCATAGTGCGGGGTCTTGTGCCCGGCGGGCAGGTAAAGGAGTATGAGGAAGAGATCCATTCACTGAAGGAGCGGCTGCACATGTCCAACCGGAAGCTGGAAGAGTATGAGCGGAGGCTGCTGTCCCAGGAAGAACAGACCAGCAAAATCCTGATGCAGTATCAGGCCCGACTAGAGCAGAGTGAAAAGAGGCTGAGGCAGCAGCAGGTGGAGAAGGATTCACAGATCAAGAGCATCATTGGCAGGTGAGGGGCGGCCCGGGGAGGGGTAGCAAGGGAGAGCCTAAGGCTGAAGGGAGCGAGAGTGAGCCACTCCTCCAACCCCGGTGCCCAACTCAGGAGACCATCAGGACAGCCTACCACTCTCTTCCCAGGGAAACCATCAACTCATCTCCTGCTTAGGGCATTAAATGTTTCTTTGCTAAACCCTGACATTTCTTCTAGTACTGTACTTTTGAAGTCCTTGGAGAATATGGCAGTTACTGTCCAACCATCACTGTGTTTAGACAGAACCTGGGTCAAGTCTCCCTGATTGGTTATTCTCAATCCAGCCTGTGAGATTCACCCCAAAGCTGAGCAGGGATTCCTAGCCAGAGGAGCCCCTGAACACGCCCATCTTGGGCACAGCCTCCCTTTCTAGCCTTGGTAAGGTATGCCATCAGAAAGGGCCATTTAGCCTGTGCATTTTTTTAACTGCTTCACCAAGCCCTGGACTCCAAAAGAGGTGTCTCAGCAAGGGGATCAGATGTTATTCCAAACCAGAGCCAGCTCCATTTTGATCCACTACAAATGTATTTTTTTTTTAATTGAATTTTTTTTTTTTTTTTTTTTGTAGATGGATAGCATGCCTTTATTTTATTCATTTATTTTTATGTGGTGCTAAGGATTGAACTCAGTGCCTTACAGGTGCTAGGCAAGTGCTCTACCAGAGCTACAGACCCAGCCCATTACAAATGTATTTCTGCATAAGACTTAGAAGAAACTGGAATAAAAGGGCTTCTTGACCGGAAACATTTTTTGAAATCACTGTTCTAGTATAAATGATAATTGATATCATTTATGAAAGAGAACCTTGAAAGGCAGGGAGATGCTAGGAATGATAAGGATAGTAGGGACTCCTCCTGGGCTAGGAGGTACTCTAAGGACTGCCACTGGAGATGGTCTAGGTTCACTGAAGTGGCATGGGGGTCACAGAAGCCTGGTCTTCAGCCACAAAGGTTCTAAGGGAGTGGTACTGCTGTCCCCATTGGGAAGGGGGCTGAGGGTGTCTGGGTGCTAGAGGTCTTTGAAGGCACAGAAAGCTACCTTCACCACAGAGATATGAGGGTCCCTGAGAGAAGGAGGAGAGTAGCACCCTGAGTGACAGGGAATCTTTTGATTCATGACAATGGAGGGATTTTAAGAAGGGGAGAAGGAAGACAGGCTTTTCCAGAGAGCTGCAGGGGTTTCCCAGGATCAGGAGTTCCATTGACAGGCTCCAAGCCTGTGCCCGCCACTAACCCCACTGAAGCCCGTCCCTTCAGGCTGATGCTGGTGGAGGAGGAGCTGCGCCGGGACCACCCCGCCATGGCTGAGCCGCTGCCTGAACCGAAGAAGAGGCTGCTCGACGCTCAGGTGGAAATTACAATGTCATTTATCTTCTCCGTGTCCCATCCCCATCCATCCCACTGTCCTTTGTGCTCTCACTGCACCAGCCACCCCAGCCCCATCACCATTTGTCTCTCATTGTCCTCCGTTTGTCTACTGGCCACTCCATGCAGCCCCCAAGTGACCCATCTTCATCCCATCGTCTATGCCTTTGTCACTCCTGGCAGTGTCAGCCCCACCCCTGTACCTTCCTGCCCCATCTTCCCACTCCTGTCTGTGGCTCAGGACCTCCTGCTAGATCCTCACCCTTTCTGCCCCTAGACCCCTCCCAGTTCCTAGAAGCCCTGCCCATTGTTTGCCCTGTTGAAGGCAGGAGTTTATTTTCCTCTGAACTCTTCTTGGGCAAGAAGGGCTAGAAGTTGCTCTTTGCTAGAATGGAGCACAGGGCAGTCTGAGTGGTAGTTTCCCCAGGCCCTGGAGACTTCCCTAACACCTTTGTTCTCCTGGCTCCCCATTCTGACTCCTTGGGCAGCTTCTGCAAAGCCTCCTCTTCCTCAGATCTTGAAGGCCTCCCTGCTAACCCCCACCCCACCCCAGTCCCTCAGTGTTTTAAGTCCAGCCTCCCTTTGCCTTCCTCCCACTTGGACCTCATGCCTAACTCACCCTCCAGCTCCCTGCCACCACCCTTTGCTCACCAGTTATGGTGAGCCTGAGGTTCCCTTCCACACCTTACCCATTGCTTTTCCAAAATTCTGCTCTTTCGTACCCATACTCCTCCTTCCTCTGCTCTGACCACCAGGCCTCTCCACCCCTACCACCAAGGCTCCTGACCCCATGACCCCACTCTCTCCCCCTGCAGCTCCTCATCAGGTAATTCTCCTGGTTCCGCTTTGACAACTGGCGGAGGACACAGGGGGAGGTGACTCCGGACCACTGCAGGTTGGTCGTGAAGCCTACCCCCTCCACTCTTCAGTGCCTCTCCCCCCTCACTGCTGCCCTCCACCCCCAGAGAACCTCCACAGACCCCACCCTCCTGACACTTCTGCACAGACCCATCTCCCAAGGTATACCACTCAGAGTCCACATGCTGACACCTCCCTGCAACTGCCCCAGGAGGCCTTAGCAATAGTTTGACCCTCCACAGACCCAGCACATTCACAGGTCACACCCCTTTCCTCCAGACCTACCTTTCCCAGCCTCCTCCTGACTCTGCACCCTCCTCTTCCTCTACCTCTCCAGTGTATGTCTGTCACCCCCCATTTCACCAGAGCGTCCTTGGGGGTTGGATTTTATTAATGGGGTGGAGGTGATGCTGGGTTGGGGGACGTTGGCTATAGGGGCTGTGCCGATTGCAGCAGGTAGGTTGGGATTTCCTCTTCCTTCCCTAACCCTGGTTCTCTACCCACTCCTTCTTCCCACTCCTCTCCTCTCACTCTCTTCCTCCCTTATACCTGTGAGGTAGAAGGCATTTGGGGTTCATGTTAGTCCCCAGCTGGGTGGGAATTGGGAGTGGGCACTTAACTCAGGGGGACTTTGAGGGGTCCTGGAAAAGGCTGTTGAGGTATCCTGATAGTAGGCAGGGTGGGTGGAACAAGAAGGAGCAAGGAAACTTGGACAGATGTTAGGACGTGGACTGCCCTTGTGGCCTGGGAGTTTGGAGAGTGAGACATCTTAGATCACATCATGGGCTCAGTGGCCATGTTCTTTCCTAGGCAGAGGTGATAGGAACAGCATATTAAATAACCTCTATTCCTGTCAGAGCTCACATCCTGGGTTGCTAATGCTACTCACTCCCCCCATCTCCTGCCACCCAGTGGCCTACTGGACACACAGTCATACCTAAAAAGCTAGTAAATGGGAACCTGTCAGCCACAGACATCATTTCTGAGACGCGTTATTTTTGTGGGATTGATCTGCAGTGGGCAGCGGCTCCTCGCATTGTAATTTTAACTCTCTGCCTGCCCAGCCTCTCTTGTCAAAGTAGTTAGTGATCTGTAAACGGATGCTAAAAGGCACCAGGGGACCTTGCCATTTAAAGGACTCCTGCAGTGAATTCTTTTGTAAAATGAATAATGGCACCCTAATTTATCTCCTTTCTAAATTTGGGTCCATGGGGGTGTAGGGGGCTTGCCCATGTGCTGTCACCAGCAGACAAGCAGAGGGAAGGAAATCTGAGGATTCCTTTCCCTGCTCTCCCGCCATACTCAAGCTACCCTACCACACGAAATTTCCTCTCCCACTGACTGGCAGTGTGAGATACCAGTCAAGTAAGAGGGAAGCTTTGTCTAAGATTGGGGTTTGGGTGACCTGAGAGGTGAGTCCTGGATCCTGGGATGGAAGGAAGCTGATCTGGAACTCTCTACTGGTATCCTTTGGAGATTTGGTCACATAGCTATGCTGCCAGGCCTAAATGTTCTGTGGCCAAGAAAGTAATATGTATGATTTTTCTAAAGCACTTGTAGGTATTGGTCCCTCTGCAAATCAGCCATTAATTTAAAAACCAGCTTTGAGCACAAATTTTAAAAAGGCAGATGAATGACCCAGAGGTGTGGGGGAATTCAGGTGGCTTTTTTCTTCTCTCCCAGCAGAGGAACAGGAGGTGGGGCTGAGGGCAGGAACCAGAAGTTGGTCCAGAAGCAGTAGGAGGTGATGAGAACAGGACCTGGGTGGGAGTAGGGTCAGGCACCCCTCACCCTCCAACTGGGATCCCAGGGAGAACTGAAAGGAAGGTGGGGGTGGAAAGGAATGGAGCCAGTTACTGCTTCCTGGGGATGAAGAGATTGGGGCATGCTGCGTCTCTGCAGAAGCTCCTAGTCATTTCCGCCAAGTGTGTGAGAGAGGCAGCCCTCCCACAAGATTTTCCCTTCCCACATCACTTCCCTGAATCCCCTTCCTTTCCCCCCAGTACAGTTAAACCTCTCTAATTTGGGATGTTATATTTGAGAAGATGGCCACTCTGAATAAGTGACAAATCTGAATGACAGTGTCTATTTAATGAAATGCATGTCTTCAAAATATATACAGTAAGTAGAACTCGGTGAACAAGGCCCTCAGGGAAGCATGCCTTAATGAATAGATAGGAATGAAAAGTTTGTTTGCTGGTATAGGTTAAATATCCCCTCCCACAGACACATTTCCACCACTAATTTGCTTAGCCCACCCTTTCTTCACAGATAAAGGAAAACTCAAGCCCAGTTTTTGTTCAAATTATGAAAAAATTCCAAGTCCACAGGGGTTTGGATTAATGAGGTTTTGCTGTACTGCCTCCCTTGGTTCCTCCATACAAAATTCCTACCTGAGGCTGGGGGTGGACTGGGAGGGGGTTCCAAGAGGAGGAGGGTGGGCTGGGAGGGGAACTATAGGTGAAGCTAGCGGAGTTAGGTTGGGGGTGAGGTGGGAGCTTGCTGCTTTTGAGCTGGTTTCCTGGTGTGATACTCTGGGTTGAAGGCTTGAAGGCCCCTGTTAGGAATCTGGGAAATGAGTGTCTCCCTGATCCCAGAGGATCCTACAGGTGAGAAACAAACAGGAGGATGGTGGGGACTGTCCTGGGAGGAGGAGGAGGTGGACATGGCTTATGGAGTGGGTTGGCTAGTGGGGAGGTCACTGAAAGGGGTCTGGCATCCAGGCCCCTGCGAAGCGTCTCAATAAGTCCGCGCTCTCCTCTTTGGTATCTTGCAGGAGAGGCAGCTTCCCCCCTTGGGTCCAACAAACCCGCGTGTGACGCTGGCCCCACCTTGGAACGGCCTGGCCCCCCCAGCCCCGCCCCCCCCCACCCCGGCTGCAGATCACGGAGAACGGCGAGTTCCGAAACACCGCAGACCACTAGCCCACCCAGCATCACAGACTTCCTCCTTCCCTGTGCACCCCACCCTGGAACAGCACCAACTACCAGGACTGGACGTCACCGAGGGACAGTGGGATTGCCTCCCTGAATGCCTCCTTGGGGGTCACAGATCCCCCACCCCCACTGCACCATTTCTAGGAGGGAGAGTGGGAACCCTCAGCCGCCCTCTCTGCCTTCCTGTCGGGGTGCTGCCCCCTCTCTGACCCCCAGGGACCCATGCCCCAGGACACCTCCTAACCCACACAGACCCCCTTCACTCCGGGGTGCTATCCCCATCCTCTGCCTCATCGTTCCCCTGAGCACTGGGGGACAGACCCTCACCCCCACCCTGGGGGTGTGGCACCTCCAAACTTTCAACTTCAGGGTGATTTTTTAGCAGTAACCAGAGCTGACAATCTAACTCCTTTCCACCGCCCCATTTTTGGCCTCCCCTGTCCCCCTTGTTATGGGGAGGGGACCCCGGGTGAGGGGGCCCTATTACCCCTTGATTTCTCAGGAGCGTCTGGGGGGGCTCAGCACGCACAAACTCCTACTCCTCCTACCACTCTTAAATTTATTCCCTCCCCACCCAGAACCCAGATGGGGTGGAGGGGGCCTCCGGGGCAGGGAGGGGGCGGCAAGGGGGGAATGGGAGCTATCTCCCCTTCTTCCCACACCTGATCTGCTCTCGGCTGGTCCCAGAGCGGGGTGAGGGGGCCTATGCCCCCCCCTCCCCCAGTGTGTTGGGGTGGGGTGGAATTGAGGTTAGGGTGAGGGGTTAGGGTTTAGGAGGGTGTGTGTGTTGGGGAGGACAGATTGATTCATCTGCCCTACCCTGACACACACAGTCCCCTGCCCCTCCCCTCTCTCTTGGTCTCTACTCCCAGGGGGAGGGGGGAACTTACTCTAGGAAAAGCCATGTCTCTCTCCTCCAGGGTGGGGGGACCTGTGTTGGAGGAGGGGTGTTGGGGGCCCCCTTTCATGACTCTGTCCCCGTGGGGAGGTAGGACAGGGCTGGGCTTCCCTCTCATCCTCCCCGCCCCAATCTCCTTTCACCTCCCTCCCTCCCGCCAGCTCCACAATTTTTCGGTGTTTCTCTGTACATAGCTCTCTGGCGGGATAGGGGAGGTAGGATGGATGGGGTTTGGGGTGGGTAGGCCGTGGGAGGGGAGAAGTCCCTCCCTGGCACCCCCTCCTCCCTGACTGCTGTCCCCTACTCAGCCTTGCCCCCCTCATCCCTTCTTGCGTTTGGTATTGAGACACTTCCCAGACTCCACCCTTCTTTCTTTTGTATGGACAGTTCCCCTTCAATCCCATCCCACTACACACATACACCCAGCCGGGGCCAAATTTATACTTATATAAAAGTTGTAAATATGTGAAATTTTATCCCTATGCCCTTTCCTCTGCTTTCCCCACTTCAGACCGTATCCCTGAACCCTTTCCTCCTCTCTTTGGCTGTTGTAATTATCTGGGGTTTGTACTGTACATATCCGGGGTGTGTGTGTGTGGGCTGGGGGCGACCCCTCTGTACAGAGCTTCCTGGCCCCCTCCCCCCGACCCTTCCCTTCCCTCTCACCCACCCCCTTCAGGGTAGGGAGATGCTCTTCCTGCCTGTTTTATTTTGTTTTCTCGTTCTCTCTCCCCGCCCCATTCCCAGCCTCCTCTATCCCCCACCACTACCCCTATTTCTCCACTCCCAGCCCCATTTCCTTTTTTTCTGGAGTGTGTGGTGAAACAGAAAAATCATGTTTAATAAACGGAGATTGTTCTTTTATCGCTGCACTGACTTTATTGGCCTGGGATCTACAGATTGACCGGCAGGTGACAGGAACTACTTTTGATTGTGATGCGGGGTAGTAAACCCTGAACCAGGCCGCATATCTGCCTTGATGCCATGGTCTCATTGTCTACTATCACCCTCCCACTCAACGAGACTTATTCTGTTTTAGAGCAGGGATCTAGCTCTCCTCTCACCCACTGCTTCACTTAGCTCTAAGGAGTAGGGATGGTATTTGATGAGAGTCCCCGTATAAATCTACGTATATCCTTATAAGGTTTATTTGATTGTTGGTTAAAATTCTTAGGTGCGAGCCTCCTACCAAAACCCAAATTGGTTCCTTAGCAAATCCGGGTTCCACACCCTCCACTTGCCAGACGAATGATTCTTGCCAGCCTCCAATTCCCCGCATGGAAACAGGACTACAACACCTACCTCGCATGGTTGGTGGGAGGACACGAAATAATGGGGGCAAGTGACCAGCCCACACAATAGGTGCCCAATTAATCTTGCCCCTCTCAGCACCTACCGGGGGGGGGCGAGTGCTACTTTTAATCACCAGGAAACGCAGCTTTCCGGGGCGACCGAAGGGCTGCACTCTATTAAGCACCAGTTCCCGGTCCTCCACAGCTGCTGGGACTTCTGTGGCACCCCAACGGCCAACGCCTGCGGATCAGCTGCCTCCTACCAGTCCCGCCCTTCTCGCCAGAACAAGCCAATCATCACGCGGTTTATAGGGCGCCGCCTTCCTATTGGCTCACGTTCTAGCTCCGCCCTGCGCACGCGGCGGCGGCATCCGACGGAGAGGCGGTGGCTTCCGGCCCGGAACGACGAGGTAGCAGAAAAGGTCCGGGAAAGTCTGATCCGCGTGTTTAACGGTGGGGGCGTGTCGGCGGGGGAGGCTACCCGGTCCAGATTCGTGGTGTCCGGGTGGCGGAGGCTTGCCGCTAGCCTATTTCTGCGCGCACCCTGAAACGGAGCGGAACGGCGGGCAAGAACCGGCCGGGGCTGGCGAGGTCAGGCTTGGCTGAAGGATTACCTTCTCATCTCCCACGGGGCCTGCAAGTTAAAACCCGGTTGGTGTTTTGTTTTTTTCCCCGGTTGAGCGGGACTGTTCTGCAGAATATGTCACTGAAGTTCTCAAATGTTAATTGGGGAGCAGTTGTTTGAGAAGACAAGGGAAACTTTGTCTAGGGTTTCTGTGACCCCTTGTCTCTTTTTTTCCACAGCTTTGGTCGCTCTTAGAGTCTACTCCCCAATTCCCATCTCTTCCTGACCCTCTGGGAGTTTTCCGAGGAACCCATGGATACCTCCACATCTTTGCCTCCCGCACCCACCTCCCTGATCTGCAACCCAGCCCCACGGACAATCCAGATCGAGTTTCCTCAGCATAGCTCATCCTTGCTGGAATCCCTGAACCGCCACAGGCTAGAGGGAAAGTTCTGTGATGTGTCCCTCCTGGTGCAGGGTCGGGAACTTAGGGCTCACAAAGCAGTGTTGGCCGCTGCTTCTCCTTACTTCCATGACAAGCTGCTTCTGGGGGATGCACCACGTCTCACCCTGCCAAGTGTCATTGAAGCTGATGCTTTTGAGGGGCTGCTTCAGCTCATTTATTCAGGACGCCTTCGCCTGCCCCTGGATGCTCTCCCTGCCCATCTCCTTGTAGCCAGTGGCCTTCAGATGTGGCAAGTAGTAGATCAGTGCTCAGAGATTCTTAGAGAACTAGAAAGTTCAGGTGGTGGAATTTCAGCTCGTGGAGCAGCCTCCTACCATGCACTTCTTTCCACCACATCCTCTCCCGGAGGCTGGTGCATTCGCTCTTCCCCTTTCCAGACCCCAGTCCAGTCCTCTGCTTCTACTGAGAGTCCTGCTTCTACTGAGAGCCCAGTGGGAGGGGAGGAGAGTGAACTTGGAGAGGTGTTACAAATTCAGGTGGAGGAAGAAGAGGAGGAGGAGGAGGAGGAGGAAGAAGAGGAGGAAGAGGAGGACCAGGGATCAGCAGCTACACTCTCGCAGACTTCTCAACCACAGAGAGTGTCAGGGGGATTTCCCCGTGCTCGTGGATCCCACCCAGTACCTGTATCCACTACTCCCCGCAGGCTTCCAGAGGGTGAGAGTGCATCACTTGAACCTTCTGCCCCACCTACGGCACTACCCCCCAAAATCTTCTATATCAAGCAGGAACCCTTTGAGCCTAAGGAGGAGATATCAGGAAGTGGGACTCAGTCTGGAGGAACAAAAGAGGAGACCAAAGTGTTTCCTGGAGGAGACACTGAAGGGAATGGGGAGCTGAGGTTCTTACTGCCCTCAGGAGCAGCTGCAACATCTGGGGGAGGGAGTCCATCCTGGAAGCCAGTGGATCTTCATGGAAATGAAATCCTGTCAGGGGGTGGAGGACCTGGGGGAGCAGGGCAGGCTGTACATGGGCCTGTGAAGCTAGGGGGAGCACCCCCTGCAGATGGAAAACGCTTTGGTTGCTTGTGTGGAAAGCGGTTTGCAGTAAAGCCCAAACGTGACAGGCACATCATGCTGACCTTCAGCCTTCGGCCTTTTGGCTGTGGCATCTGCAACAAGCGCTTCAAGTTGAAGCACCATCTGACCGAGCACATGAAGACCCATGCTGGAGCCCTGCACGCCTGTCCGCATTGTGGCCGTCGGTTCCGTGTCCATGCCTGTTTCCTTCGCCACCGAGACTTGTGCAAGGGTCAGGGCTGGGCCACTGCCCACTGGACTTACAAGTGACTGCTGAGGCCATGCACCAAATTGTAGAACAAGAGAGCCACTGCTGCTGATGCATACTTATCCTCCCTTCCCTAGTCCTGGATCTTGTAATCATGCCAAGAGAGTAGATGTATTATGGACTCCTTATTATTGAGTATAGATCTCAACCTGGCAGATGTGGAAGCTCAGGTTTCTTACCCCAGATTTTTATCAATCACTCTATAGAAAAGTGGTTTATAGGCCACTTGATCACTTGCCCATCATGGACTATCTTTTTGTAGTGTTGATACTGTTGAGGAAACCAAATTTCGATTATTTAGTGAGAGACAAGTTAGAGCAAAATGAAACAATGATAAATGTTTTCTTTAGTTTCCGTGAGGAGGTAAAGGAGCTGGTCTCCAATGAGGGATATGTTTGATTTGGAACGCTAGTAATTCAGAGACGAAGCTCTAAGCTTTCCTTTCCCTTGTCATTACTGGAATGATGTGAGCAGAGTTCTTTTTATGTACTCCCGCCACCTCTTACCCGTAGTGCTGGGGTGAAACCTCAGTCCTTCCACATGCTAGAGCAGTGCTCTACCACTGAGCGACACCCCCAGCTCCTGTGTACATTTTTATTGTCCTCTTCCAGAATCAGCTTGTACCTTGCTTTCTCAGCAGTGGACACCTTCCCAATGTCTTTTTTTAATGTAGGCGAGCCCATCAACAAGTTGAGCATTCCAGGTGTTGTTCCTAGAACACTCCTGAGTAGAGGATCATCCCCCAGCCCCCTGAGCCTGTTTTGTACCTTTGATCACTGATAATTTGTATATTGATCACAGATGACTAATGTGGCGGTGAACTCAGGAGATGGCAACTGACCTAAAATGCTCTCAGAGTAGCACCACTCTGAACATATTGCCATGGTCAGAGGGACTCAGGGCCACAACTGCACACTCTGAAGGCTAAAGAGAACCGTGCAAGGGGAGCTCACCACCTTCTTTTCATTCCCACATCTGAGACAGCCCTCTGTTGGGAGGTGGAGGCATAAATATTGGAATGGAGTGGAGGAAGATTTAACAGTTACTTAATTTCTTCTAATAAACTTTGCCTTGAAATCTAAAGTGATAGTGGACTGGATTGAGTCATTTGTGTGGAAGAGATGAGAACAGAACTGCAGGGACAAGTGTGATTTTTTTTTTTTTTTTGCAGCTAGGTGATGGTGGAAAAACAGGATGGTTTCACAAGTAGTTCACTATCCTGGACTTGGCTCTGACCTGCTGCTGAACACCTTGAGTAAGTTACCTTACCTTTCAGAGTTTATACTCTAGTTTTTACTTAGTACTCTGTCTTTGTTTTTTAAAGGGGTGAACTCACTTTTATTTTTATTTATTTGATTATCTTTTACAATACTGGGAATTAAACCCAGGGGCATTTTATCACTAAGCTCCATCCCCAGTCTTTTTATTTTTTATTTTGAGACAGGTTCTGAGTTGCTAAGGCCTTGAATTTGTGATCCTCATGCCTCAGCCTCCCTAGTCACTGGGATTACAAGTGTCTGCCCTGTGCCTGGCTCACATGATTTTTACCTCTTATAACCCCCAGCTTCCTGTATTATGTATAATATTTGGTTCATTCTACAAACACTGCAAAGCACTGTGTTAGACTGTGGTTAATACTGGGCCCTCAAAGAGTTTACAACTACTAAGCTAGATAAATAATTACTGTATTGTTATGTATAGTGTGAGTCCATGACACTGGACTGGGTGTTTTGGCGCATGCCTGTAATTGGGAGGCTGAGGCAAGAGGATCACAAGTTCAAGACCAGCATCAGCAATTTAGCAAGGTCCTAAGCAACTTAGTGAGACCCTATCGCAAAATAAAAAATAAAAGAAAGGGCTGGGGATGTAGCTCAGTGGTAAAGCACCCTTGGGTTTTAACTCCAGTACAAAAAAAACACAAAAAACAAAGTTATTAGTTATGGCACTCAGAAGGAAATGAAAGAGCCAGGCACAGTGGGACACATCTGTAATCCCAACAACTCCGGAGGCTGAGGCAGGAGGATCTTAAGTTCAAAGCCAGCCCAGCAAAAGCGAGGCACTAAGCAACTCAGTGAGACCCTGTCTTTAAATAAAATACAGAATAGGGCTGGGAATGTGACTCAGTGGTCCAGTGCCCCTGAGTTCAATCCCTGGTACCAAAAAAAAGAAAAGAGCTGGGCAAGGTACACACACCTGTAATCCCAGCAAGTTGGCAGTTGAGCTGGATTCAATACCCACTCCCACAAAAAAGAAAGGAGGGAATGAAAAATGAAACTTTATGACTGAGAAGGTGAATTCTCCCAAGTTTGTCAGCCTCTGAAAAGAGCCAGGCCATTGTCCCATTCCTGTGGTAAGGATGTGAACAAACCAAGAAAGGGACCAGGGAGAGCCCTGTCTTGGATCAGCTACAGTCCCACCTGCCTGCCATTCTTGGCGCACATTCTTTAAGTAGCTATATCCTGTGGCCATCAGAATCCTTTGGTTGTGAGCATAAATGTTGGTTCTGGCTAACCTTACCAAAATGGAAATTTGTGGAAAGATGCAGGGTGGTTCCTGGCATGGAAGGAAGGGCCCAAAGACCAGCCTTCAGAAGGACAAGGCCTGAAAAATTAAAAAATAAATAAAAATTAAGGATAAGACTTGGGTCAGCCTCAGAGGTCCATGGAGCAAGAATTCCTGGGCACATATTTTGGGGTGATGACCCATTCTTGGTTGTTCGTTTGGTTTTGGTGCTTACATTGAACCTAAGACCTTGTACATACTACGCATGTGCTCCACCACTGAGTTATACCCTCCAGCCCTGATTTTTGTTTCTTGTATTATCTCAAGATAAAATTTCCCAGCAGAGAACTTTGAGCCTATGTCCTCCCTCTGACCAGAGCACCCTGATGGTATGTCCCCATCAATATGGCAGCAAAATAGGCATGGAATCTTCAAAGGAAAATGGAAGTCCTGGGACAGAAGAGTGAAGAATGGATACAGCAGAGATATACCCCAGGCAGTCTTCATTTGTTACCCATCTGGAGATCCTGAAAGCCTCAGATAAACCTGATACCTAGTGGGTGTTCAAGAAATGTTAAACTGGCTGGATGCAGTGGCGCACGCCTGTAATCCCAGCAGTTTGGGAGGCTGAGACAGGAGGATTGTGAGTTCAAAACTAGCCTCAGCAATGGTGAGGTGCTAAGCAACTCAGTGAGACCCTGTCTCTAAATAAAATACAAAATAGGGCTGGGGATGTGGCTTAGTGGTAAAGAGCCCCTGAGTTCAATCCCCAGCACACACACACACACACACACACACACAAAGAAATATTAAACTGGAGCCAGGTGCAGAGGTACATACCTGTAATCCCACTGGCTAGGGTTGTGGGCTATGGCAGGAGGCTCATAAATTCAAAGCCAGCCTCAGCAACTTAGGCCCCAAGCAACTTAGACCTTATCTCAAAATAAAAAATGAATAGGGCTAGGGATGTGCTCAGCAGTTAAGCAACCCTGGTTTAAATCCCTGGCACCAAAGAAAAACAAAAAATGACCCTACACAGCTTCCTTCTACCTCTGTCTGCTGAATTTAAGGCAGCACTACTCCCTTCCTCTAATCCCTATAACACTTTGTTACTAACTTTTATCAAACCAATTAAAATACCTTGATAGCATTTTAAATTTCATGATAAATTTTAACATATTAAACATACTCGTGTTCTCTCTGCCTCTGTCCTTTTCTCCTGATAGTGAAAGAGATGCCCTCTTGCTGCCCAAAGCTAGCACCATTCCCATTCCCCCGTTCTTTTAATTATCCACTTTTCTGTGTCCCCACCCTCTGTCTCTGTAGTTGTTTATTTAACCATGCTCATGGGGTTGCGAGAATTAATGAATACATGTAAAATACTTAGAACGGTGCTTGTACACACTAATCACTCAGTATCTCTTAGCTAATATGAATAAGACCAGTAGTTATCAGTTCCCCACAACTTTAACTCAAATCAGTTCTCCTAAGGAGGGATTATATACAGAAGGAAAAATATCTTCAACTCAGTTGAAAATGAGACATTCTATACTCAGTAAAGATTAGAAGTCATTATTACCAGCTCATCAATGCTGGATCCCAGGGCTCTTTATACTCTCTTCTAACTTTACATACTCCTGAGTGGTTTTATCCATTCTTTTGAGTTATACCATTTAAACAGTGATATCTTTATGTCTCCAGTTTTCCTGACTCCCAAACCCACCTGATTTTTTCCTTCAACAGTAAGTGCCACCTGTGTACCAGGAACTGATGTGAAGAGCAGAAAGTACTATGGGGATTTGGACCCTGGATTAACTTTTTAAGAGAGAGATGTTTAAACCAGTTATGTAGATGCTTTGTAGACATCTCAAGTTCAGTGTGTCTAGAATGTTCTACCTCACCTGTAACCAGCTGCTCCTTTGTTGTGTGCAGCTTTGGCAGTGGTTCCACCATCCACACAAATGCCTGAGGTTAAAACCTGGGACGATCCCTTGACCCCTCTCTCTCTCTCACTTCCCATATTTGTCCTACCAATTCCTTCTTCTAAATATTCCAATTCCTGGATGCATTCCTTCATCTTTACTACTACTGCAACCTCTGACTTGTGGTCGTCTTGTGTCTTGCTTCCCTTTGTATTTCACTCTGTGCAGTATGGCCAGAGGGAGCTTTCTGAAGCAAAAGATACTATTGCACCACTCACCAGGTTAAACCTTTCCTTAGCTTTCTCTTGCTCATTCATGAAGCCCAGAGGATCTGATTCCATTATTACCATCTCATTGTTCATTATGTCTCTCCTCAGCCTCTGCTTCTGCTTCTTGTGCACATCTCCCAAGGAAAGAATCCCAACTCTTATTGGGTATCAGTTTAAACATTATTTCATTTAGAAATCTCCCTGAACATTAGGCCAGGGTAGGCCCTCTGCTGTGTGACTCTAGTAGTACTTACTAATGCATATCTTTCAATTTTCTTTATTCAATCATTTGCCAGTTTCCCAGTTCCTGCCCTCACATGCTTATCTTTCAGTGCAATAAAGGAAATAAACCAGGTGAGGTGGTAACACGAAAGGGGGCATACCACAAGCATTGATCTACTAAACAAAGGACAAGGAAGATGGTTCTAGTAAAGTGTTCAGCAGATGCAAAGGCTAGGAAAGAATGTGTTGGCTTGTTCAACAAGGAGACCAGTGGAACTGGAGCTACAGGGGGAAAGGAATGAGATATGATGGGAGAAGTAAGCTGGGGCTGGGTCATGCAGAACCTTTCAGATCATGAAAAGAAATTTGGATTTGGAAGTGTAACTGGAAAGCTGCAAAGAGTTTTAAGTAGGGGGTAATGCTGTCTTAGCAATTTTAAAAGATTGCTCTACATAGTGATATTGGATCTATAGGGAGCAAGAGTAGAAAGAAGGGAGACCAAGTAGACTATTTCGTTAGTGCAGATGAGGTGGGTAGAGGCAGCAGATATGCAGAAAAGTAAATGAATTAAAACTATTACATATGGAGGAAAGACAGGACATTCTAATGAATTAATAAATGGTGGGAAAATCAAAATACCAAGAAAGATCTCTAGAATTCTGGCGTGAGCAGCTGAATAAGAGGTCATTTGATGAGGGGAAGATGGAAACATAAGGACTTGGGAGTGTATCAGAAAGTTTCTTTAGCTAGGCACATGCCTATAATCCCAGTGATTAGGGAGGCCAAGGCGGAGGATTCCAATTTCGAGGCCAATCTCAATAATTCAGCAAGGCTAGTTCTCAAAACGAAAGAGGGCTGTGGATGTAGTTCAGTGGTAGAGAACTTGCCTAGCATGCATGAGGCCCTCAGTTCAATCCCTTGTACCACCAAATAAATAAACAGCAAGCCTTGTTTCACTCACCATAAACTATTCCAAGTTGTCAAGTATTGTTTTAGAGCAGGGATTGATAAGTTTATTATAGAAAGTATCAGAGAATATATATTTAGGCTTTTGCCTGCCAAGAAACAAAATCAAGCCGAGTGTGGTGGCACACACTTGTAATCCCAGTGGCTCGGGAGGCTGAGACAGGAGGATTGCAAATTTGAAGCCAGCCTCAGCAACTTAGTGAGGCCCTGAGCAATTTAGCAAGAACTTTTGTCAAAATAAAAAAATAAGGAAAAGGGCTGGGGATGTGGCTCAGTGGGAAGGTGCCCCTGGGTTCAATCCCTAATTTAAAAAATATTAAGGATATTACATATGCACTTAAATAATAAAATAAATGTGCATAAACTTTTCAAAATACAATAATTGAGTACAATTTTTTATAATTCTGCTTATCAGGATTCAAAGTTAGTGTTATCTATCATCAAAATAAATTGCAGGGGCTGGGACTATAGCTCAGTGGTAGAGTGCTTTCCTAACATGTGTGACCCACAGGGTTCGACCCTCAGAACCACATAAAAATAAATAAAATAGGGACATTCTGTCCACCTACAACTACAAAAAAATTCAAAAATCAATTGCAAATGTTTATCTTAATGCTAATCTATAATGAGATTTTACACCTTTCTTTTTAAAATTTTTTTTCAGTTGTCAATGGACCTTTATTTTTATTTATTTATATGTGATGCTGAAAATTGAACCCAGGGTCTCATACATGCTAGACAAGCGCTCTACCACTGAGCCACAACCCCAGACCCCACACCTTTCATTTTTGAAAAAGTATGCACAGATAGGTACTGCCAAATACTAATACCAATCCAAGAGTTTATTATTTTTATTTTTTTAATTTTTTGGGACTGAGGATTAATCCCAGAGGTGTTTTGCCACTAGACCATGTCCCTATCCCCCCACTTTTTTTGAGTTGCTTATGGCCTTGCTACATTGGTGAGGCTGGCCTCTAACTTTTAATCCTCCTGCCTCAGCCTCCTGAGCCACTGGGATTACAAGTGTATGCTACCATTTCCAGCTATTTTTAAAAAATATTACGATTTATTTCATCTTCATACAGCATGGTGGATAAACAAGGAAAGTAAAACAAATACCACCCCCTCCCATTTAAAGATGCAACATTTTGGCATTTTTATGGTATGCAGGTTGAATTCATTTACTTGAGTTGAAAGCTGGCAAAAACAAATCCTTGTAATTTAGGTTCTTCCCCCATAGCTTCTCCAAGTTTCTCAGTTCCTAAACTACATTGTGAGCTCTGAAATGGTGCGCTGCAACATTCTTGAAGCTTTCATGTCTTAATCTGACACTTCTTGTTTAGTTCACGAACAGCTGTCTTCCTCTTTGCTACCCAGACCAGAGTACCAGCAATCTTAACTATCAGTTGTTATATGAAAATAAAACTGTGCTTCCAAGTATGAATTGAAAGTGTTGTGCCAGAGCTCTCTTCAGAGCATTAACTCCCTGAGAGAAAAAAAGAGGCCTAACCAACTGCTTTCATGGACAGTGACCCCGATGGTACCTAATGTCCTTCACAGGAAAGATCAAAAGGTTAGGTGACCCTGATCATCCTGACTAGTTTATCATTATTAACATACAATTTTTATTTAAAACTGATCTCAGACCGATTATTGCAACCATATCCCAAGAAATGTTCACTTTTAGCACCTTTAGTTCCTGCAAGATACCAGGGCAAGTGAGAAATCATCTCAAAACAGTGATGCTCATCATTTACAAGTGAGAGGGAAACATTTAGAAGGTTTTCCTAAAACCTTCCCTCCTAAAATCTTCATCATACCCAACGGCTGCATTACAGCCTTAGCTGACAAAATCCAGGAGTCATTTAGGGTTTGATAATAGTGGTTGTATCAAGGTGCTCCAGAGAAACGGAACCAATAGGATATATAGATACAAATAATAAGAGAGATTTTGAGGAATTCACTCTCGTAATTGTGAGGGCTGGCAAGTCTGAAATGTATAGGGTCGGCCAGCAGGCTGGGAACCCAAGCAAGGGTTCTCTGTTACAGTTTTGAGGCAGAATTCCTTCCTTTCCAGGAAATCTCTGTCTGTGCTCTTAAGACCTTTGACTAATTGGATGAGGCTCACTGACATCATTGAGGATAATCTCTAAGTTAACCACACCTACAGTATTCCTCTAGAGAAATATCCAGACTAATGTCTGACCAAACACGTCCAAGTTGACCCAGGAAACTTAACCATTACAAGTGGATGAGGGGGATGTGAGGGCCCATTGATCGCCAGGGTTGATTCAGCTGTCTGGCTGACTAGCTGGGTGTCCCCTTCCTCTTTGACCTCTCCATGTGTGGCCCTCCTGAAGCTGCACACTTCTTGAAGAGGACGACCTGCCCTGAGAGAGGACGACGGTTCTTTGATCAAAGTTACATGAGTAGCTGCACTCCCCTACTAGAACCTCCGAACAAGCTCTCCAGTGGTTGACGGCATGTTCAGAAAAACCCTAGTCTCAGTGAACTACTACCACTAAGCCACTGAACATCGGTAGGACAAGCCAGGAAGTTCTGCTTCTATTTCTGTCAAAAACTAATTAACTAACTATAGCAACTAATTTCATTCAGGTTGTTATAACAAATTACCATAATCAAGGTGGCTTACAGTTCCAGAGACTGGGAAGTCCGAGATCAAGGCGCCAGCAGATCTGCTATCTCCCTTCACATGGTGGAGAGCAGAGAGAAGCAAGATATCTCATGTCTTTCTAAGGACAATAATCTCATTCCTTTTATGTCCCCCAATACTGGATTGAACCCAGTAGCACTTGCTCCTCAAGCTACATCCCTAACCCTTTTTTTTTTCTTATTTTGACACAGGGTCTTGCTAAATTGCTGAGGTTGGTTTTGAACTTGCCATCATCCTGCCTCAGCCTCCTGAGTAGCTGAAATTACAAGTGGGCACCACCATACCCAGTGTAATCTCATTCCTGAGAGCACCAACTCATGACCTAATTACCTACCAAAGGCCCCACCTCCAAATACCACCACCCTGGGGATTAGGTGTCAACATATAAATTTAGAGGGCAGCTCTTTTGGGTCCTCTCTCACCCCGTGAGAATTCTGTCCCTTTTCTGCCCACTTAAATAAATCCTACTCCTTTGGGAAGGAAGGAAGGAAGGGAGGGAGGGAGGGAGGGAGGGAGGGAGGGAGGAGAAAAAGTAAAAACTGAGAACTAGTGCTTGAGCTCAGGAGTTTAGGACCAGCCTGGAGACTATAGCAAGACCTCATACCAAAACAAACAAACAAAAAACCTCTGAGAATATATGGTTAAATTTTTATCTAATTAAAAATTGCATGAGAAATAAGGAAATAATAATAAAATTAAAAACAAGTAATTTTTAAAGAATGGTATCAAGTTCTCAAATGATAGTATTAAATTGCATTGGTTATTTTTAATCCATGCATTAAAATCATGTTGAATATATGTTTTAAAATTTTAAAATTTTACTAAAGGGCTGGATGTAGCTCAGAGATAGAGTACTTGCCTACCATGTTTAGATTCCATTCCTATCACCACCAAAAAAAAGAGAGAGACCTGAAAGGGATTCTTTTTGTGTTTTGTTTTGTTTTTGTTTTTGCAGTCCTGGGGCTTGAACACTAGGGCCCTGCACTTGCTAGGTGGGAATGTAAAATGTTGTAGCCATAGAGGGTCCCCCTACAACTGAACACAGAATTACCCTATATCCAGCAATTCCACTTTAGTGTGTATACTTCAAAGAATTGAAACCTGGGGCTCCAGCAGATATTTACACACCTATGATCATAGCGTTATTATTCACAGTAGCCAGATGTGTTTTATCTATATTCTGTCTGTGTACTATCATGCATCACTTAGCACTGGGGACATTTTCTGGGAAGTGGGTCCTTTGATGATTTTACCATGTATCAGCACAAGTGTAAACCACCAAACACCTCAGCTGTTTGGTATGCACTGTTGTCTATGCAGTCTGTTGTTGACTGAAACATCATGTGGCACCTGACTGTGACATTCACACAATGAGATATTATTCAGCTTCAAATGGGAAAGAGATTCCAACACATGCTGTGATATTGTGAACCTTGAAGATGTCACGCAGGTGAAATAAGCCGACTTCAAAAGGATGAATGATTCTACTTCTGCGATTGGTGGAATCGCAGATGTGTTTGATTAAATGTTACGATTCCAGCAGTCTACTCATAAAGATGGCGTGGAATGGTGGGTGCCAGGAGTTGGAGAGGGAAGAGTGGGGAGCTACTGTTTAATGTGCGGAGCTTCAGTTTGGGAAGAGGAAAAACGTTCTGGAGATGGACGGTGATGACGGCTGCACAACAATGTGGATCTACTTAAAGCCGCAGAACTGAACACTTAAAAGAGTTAAAAGTGGCAAAGCACATTTGACCGCAATAGAAAAATGAGCCATTAATGAAGAAATGAGTCTAGGGCTTGAGCATCAGTGGCTGCTAACATCATAACCAGATGTTATGTCCCTCTTGTGGAAAATACCACCACCACCCATAAATTCCTCTAGCCAAAAATATCAAACTAGAATTTGATGAAGCCTCAAGCTCTAACTACCAGTTTATAGAAAATGCAGAGGGCAGGGAAACACGTTAAACCACACAGTGATGCGATCAGCAAAATCGAGAATGTAAGGAACTCTGAAGGACAAACAACTCATCCTTGCCAGAAAAATTATGGCAAGGGGAAGAAAAGAGATGGATTGAAAAGAATTTAAAATGTATAATAACCAATCATAATGTATAGACTTATTTGGATCATAGTTTTTTGGTTTTTTTTCCTCTATTTTGGTGCTAGGGATTGAACCCAGGGCCTTGTGCTTGCCAGGCAAGCGCTCTACCACCTGAGCTATCTCCCCAGCCCCCAATGACAGTTTTTTAAAAAAATGCTTTTAAAGGCATGGCACTCGAATGTATTCCCTGATAAGTGAGTGATGATGGGGAGTGAGAGAAGAATGGAGGAACTTTAGATTATGTAGAAGGAAATGGGAGGGAACGAAAAATGGTGGACTGAAACAGACATCATTACCCTAAGTACATGTACGATTACACGAATGGTATGCATCTACATTGTGCACAACCATAGAAACGAAATGATGTACCCCATTTATGTATGATGAATCAAAATGCATTCTGTAAAAAATAAATAAATAATTAATTAATTAAAGAAAAAAAGCCATGGCACTTCTGAGAACGGGAAGCTCAACCACTGACTGAACATTTAATGATATTAAGGAATTATTGTTAAAATTTTTGGTTGTAATCCTAGCAGCTCGGCAAGGCCCTAACAATTTAATGAGACCTGGTGTCTAAATAAAAATATAAAAAAGTGCTGGGGATGTAACTGACTGGTAAAGAACCCCTGGGCTCAATCCCCAGTACCAAAAAATTACTTCTCTGTATATATTTATCATATATAATTTGAGTAATGTAATCTCATTATCTAATCCAAAAATAAAAATTCAAGAATTCCTAGTGGGTTCTGTGGCACATACCTTTGATCTCAGTAGCTCAGGAGGCTGAGACAGGAGGATCCCAAGTTGCTAGTGTCAGCAATTTAACCAGATCCTGTCTCAAAATAAAAATAAATAAATAAAAAGGATTAGAAAGATAGCTCAGTGGTAGAGCACCCATGGGTTCAATCCCCAGACACACACACACACACACACACACACAAAATCATATTTTAAACATATATATTAAACTCTTGAATTTTAAGCTTTTCTCAGAAGCAATATTGTCTTTAGTATCACCAAATTTTGAAATACATTACTTTCACATAAAGGATTTCTTTTAAAGTAATTATATTAACATAAGAATCGATAATTTTAGTATAAGAAAAACAATATGCAATTATGTAATCAACAAAATGAAGTAAAAACATGATATGTTAGAAATGGAATTGACAAAATGGGGATGTAGCTCAGTGGTAGAGCACTTGCTAACATGCCTGAGGCCCTATGTTTCATCCCCAGCACTGCAAAAAGTAAAACTGAATTAAAGTGAAAATCAACATGAGCTCATTGCCTTTACACATGTGTTTTCTGATCCTGCCACTGAAGTGGGCCAGAAGCTCTGTGAACCTCTGGTGTACATGTTGTGACTTCCAATACCATCCGCATTACAGCAAAGTGTGGCTGTTTGGACATAGTGCTGACTCTAGATCCAGGGAGGGCCCTTTTCCAGGTGAATCTAGGACTTCTTTTCATGTTGGGCTTGAAAGCTTTAGAAGATAATGTCATGTCAGCAGGACTCAGGAGCCCATACAAAGGTGTTCCTACTGAACAAAAGTTGCGACAATCTGAGCAATTAAAAGAAGAATAAGCTGGGCATGATGGGGCACACCTGCATACCCAGTGGTTTGGGAGGCTGAGGCAGGAGGATCACAGGTTCAAAGCTAACCTCAGCAACTTAGTGAGGCCCCAGCCAACTTAGTGAGAACCTGTCTCAAAAATTAACAAAGGCTGGGGATGTGCCTCAGTGGGTAGGCCCCTCTGGGTCAATCCCTGCTACTACTACCATGACTACTACTAATTTTTTTTAAATAAAATTCAAAAAAAGAAAAATGTTATTTTTGGATAAACAGATAATCCTATTTGATGAGCAAAACCTTCACAGAATTCTAGTTCATAAATGTGAAAGAAATAGAAGAATTAGAAAAACAATTTCAGAAACTTCAATGAAAGAATTGATTTAGGGAAGGATTATCATTGGGTGCTAACCAATAGATGACTGTGTAGCCAGGTGGTAGATTAGCATTCAAGAGTCCTTGAATCCCCAGGACCAAATAAACCACAAAAATCAATAGTTGGTTGATTGTTATTAGGATCATACATGGCCAAAGCAACATTACATGGATTAATTTCTAGTCTCAAGAGGGAAAGCATTAACTGTAAATGAAGTAATCAGACTGTCACCAACCAAATGGTGACAATGGTAGATAGCTTCATGTGTGTTCTAATGGAGTGCCACATTGTCCTTCAATTTGATGACCGCGTGACTCCATTCTTCTCAGTGCTTTGTACCCTAGTCCAGGCATCCCTCAGAGAGTTTAATCAATTCCCCAAAACATGTTGGATGGTGAATTTTTAGAAAATGGGAGTTCACATGTGATTATTTTAAATGGAAAGAATAATGATACAACTCCATGCAGTGGCACATGCCTATAATCCCAGCTACTCAGGAGGCTGAGGCAGAAGGATCGCAAGTTTAAGGCCAGCCTCAGCAATTTAGTGAGCCCTGTCTCAAAATAAAAAAGAAGGTGGAGGAGACCCCTGAGTACAATCCCCAGTACTGAAAAAAGGAAAAATAAATGGGAAGATAGTGGGGGAGGGGTAAGCCTTAGGGAATGAGGTGGGAGGGGAAATTGAAACAGGGAGAAAGAAGCTGAGATGGTGGAATCAAGGAGGAGAAATACTTTGTTTTTTGTGGTACCGGGGATTGAAACCAGGGGCACTCTACCACTGAGCCACATGTCCAGATCTTATTTTATTTTTTATTTTGAGACAGGGTCTCACTAAGTTGCTGAAGCTGGTCTTGAACTTGCAATCCTCCCACCTCAGATTCCTGAGTTGCTGAGATCACAGATGTGCACCATCACACCCTGCTAAGAATGCATTTTTTGAACATGACTTTTCTGCTCTCCTCACTGATTGCAAGCAAATAGTGATCATTCTGTCTCTGCAATGTGAAATTCTCCTTTAAGATTTATTGTTCAGTATTGGTGGAGAGGGCTACCCGTAACAAATACCACAAACTGAGCACCTTAAACAGTAGATGTTTATTTCCTCACAGCTCAAGAGACTGGAAGTCCAAGACAAAGGTCCCAGCAGGTTTGGTTTCTCCTGAAGTCTCTCTTTCCTTGACTTGCAGACAACCCAGCAAACTTCTGCTGTACAGTGGCCTACAACCACACCTTCTCCAGTAAAATCCGAATTGGCCTTGGGAGCATTCTCCCTCTGCTCTAGGATGCCCTTTAGAGTTTTCTTTGTCTCTCTGCAATTACTATCCTATCAGCTGGTGTGGTGGCACACACCTGTAGTCCTAGTGACTGGAGAGGCTGAGGCAAGAGGATTGAAGTTTGAGGCCAGCCATGGCAACTTAGACCCTAAATCAAAATAAAAAATAAAAAGGACTGGGGATATGTGGTGCAGTGGCTAAGCACCCCTGGGTTCAATCCCCAGTACTACAAAAAATAAAAATAAAAAACTATAGTTACTATCCTATCAACATTTAATAATTCTTTATATTAAATTACCCTGATTAAATTATTACATGGTCAGTCTCTCTCTCTCTTCTCTTTCTCTCTGTCTCTCTTTCTTAATTGTACACAGACTGTTAAAGAATTGGTACCAGGAGTGGTCCCAGAAAATAAACTCATAAAGGTTGAAATTTTGGCATGGGTTTGGTTGTGTTCTTGAACTGAGCACTGTGTTGACCTTATTGTCAATGAGAAATGTCTTACTAGTAACGCACAACACATAGTGGCGTCAGAAGTAATCAGGCTAGGGTCTGTGGTTGATTTTGGTGAAGTGCCAACTGAAGCACATGCCTAGGGAGCCCATATGCACTTTACTGTTATGGAAGTAATAGTGACTCTAAGAACTGGGCATGGGAGGGGTTCATTTGAATATGTTTGAGAGCTCATAAGGAAAAAATAACAAGTTCAGATTTGTTAATTCTCAGTTCAAGTCATGGAATGAGAACCGAGAGCTTCCATGATAACCCTAAAAGAATCTCTTGTTTCTTGTTGCTCCAGTGCTGATATTGCTGAAAATAAAAAATAAAATTCAATTGTGCAGGTTCCTGAATTATAATGACAGTTGAATTCATAGTCTTGCCACATTTCTCATATGAGAGATAAAACACTGATCAGGAAAGAAGGAGATGCTGAACTTTGAAATTGAGGCATCTCAAATGAATTAAGACATTTGAATGAAACCGATAGTCTTGAATTCCTAGGTCATTCTCAGCCCCTCACCAGCCAAAGTAGCTTGTCCTGTGGTGTCTAAGGATACTAGCTTTCTTCTACTTTAGAACTTTTGACAACCTCACCTGAGGCAAACGCTTTGAAAAGGGATATTCATTCTCTTCAAGACCCACGATAGCCATACCCTGATGCCTGTAGGCCCATAAGTACTATCAAATCTTAGAATGCTATACAGGGAGAGGGGCACACCATGATTCAGGAGGAAATGGCTTGGACACCAAAAGAATTGTAGGACTTTGCTAATATTTACCAGTAGCAACAAGGGCAATATGTATGGAAATAGATTCTGAGGTTCTGTGTTGCTTACTGTTGCTGTAACAAATGCCTGAGATAATCAACATATAAAGAGGAAAGGTTTAATCTGGCTCACAATTTGAGAGATTTCGGTTCCTTGTCACTTGGCCCTGTTGCTTTTGGGCCTGTGATGAGGCAGCACATCATAGTGGGGAACCTGCTGCTAACCTCAGGGTGACAAAGAGGGAAAGGGTAAAAGAGTAACTGGTATCCCACAATTCCCTTCCAGGTCATGCACCCAATGACCTAACTTGCTCCCAATAGACCCACCTCTTAAAAGATTTTACTACCTCTTGATAGTGCCATGGGCTAGGGACCAAGTCCCTATTTTTTTATTTTTTTATTTTTTGGGGGACACTAGGGATTTAACTCAGAGGCACTCAAATACTGAGTCACACCCCCAGCCTTATTTTGTATTTTATTTATAGACAGGTTCTCACTGAGTTGCTTAGGGCCTTGCTGTTGCTGAGGCTGGCTTTGAACTTGTGATTCTCCTGCCTCGGCCTCCCAAGCCGCTGGGATTACAGGTGTGCCCCACCATACCTGACCCAAGTATCTATTAGCACATGGACCTGTGGGACACAAGCTACACCATAGCAGGTTGATAGATCAAGGAGGTCAAAATATAACACTTTGTCAGGCAAAATTCTTTTTTTTCTTGCTGTGTTCAGATGAAACCCAGGACCTTGTGTACACAAGGCAAGTGGTCTACCACTAAGCTTCATCACCAGCCCTTTTTCCTTTTTAATTTTCAGACAGGTCTTGCTAAGTTGCCCAGGCTGGTTTCAAACTTACCATCCTCCTGTCTTGGCCTCCTGAGTAGCTGAGAATACAAATGTGCACCATCACATCTGGCCCTACATTCTTTTATATGAGTGTGCTTACTAAATTTGGAACGTAATATGTTTCTTTTTAGCTGAATGTGGGTCTAACTGCCTATTTGATTTGTTGAATAAAACTTGAACTCAAAATTAGAATTTAATGAGGTCTAACTTAATGAGGTTAGGATGCCAGAGCTTCCCTGGCATGTAGAGGAGGAAATTCAAAGGTACAGAGAGACAGCAATGCTGCATTGGATTTTTATGATGTGTAATTTATTCCCTAACCAGATGCTATGTGCAGGCCCAAGACTGTACTCCCTTTACTGAGGCATTGGAAAATGCATTTGAGCCTAGAAGTGTCACTTGGAATGCATGCATATGATGGACTTGGGGTTTGATCCCAGCACCACCACCACACCCCCCACACACACAAAAAAAAGCATTTGTGAAGGGAGGGAGATCCGGTATCCTTGAGAAGTTCTGGATTGCTCTTTGTGGGCCAGGTAGGTATGGAATTCCAACTTTTTTTTTTTTTTTTTTTTGTACCAGGGATTGAACCTACAGGCGCTCAACTACCAAGCCACATCAAGCCACATTCTCAGCCCTTTTTAAATATTTTATTAGGGACAAGGTCTTGCTAAGTTGATTAAGGCCTTACTAAGTTGCTGAGGCTGGCTTTGAACTCATGAAACTCCTGCCTCAGCCTCCCAAGTAGCTGGAATTACAGGTGTGCGCCTCAGCGCCAGGCAGGAATCCCAACTTAAGAGGGACCCCTGACTTCAATGGGAAGGATTGTATTGCATTGTAGAGACGCCAGGTGAAGCGCTTAACCATTGAAGACAAGGTGGCACAGCAACCAAAAAGGGCATCGCAGCTGTTTCTTTAATCAGAACACCTTCACCTGCAGACATCTTTAGTGGGAGCTTAGTGATCATGGTGTTTCTAGGAACTAAATAGATAATCAGCCTACTAGAATATTGCTTGATCTACATACATTACAGGAAAATCTCTGGGTGTGGTTGTCAGAAACTTGACTTGAGTGGGGCTGGGGATGTAGCTAATGGTAGGGTACTTGTCTGGGGTTTGATCCCCAGCACTACAAAAACAAATAAGCATACCAAAATCTTGACTTGAGTCATCCTGAGAATGATGGCCTTGCACCTGATTCCAAGTGGAAGTCAGTTCACACATCCAGAGCCCCTGATAGAGAAGAAAGCCGGATTCCCCTGAGAATGAATGTACAATCACTGCTGCGAGGAAACACATTCATCTTCTTCCAGGTGTTCCCTAAAGGAACCTACAGCAATTTACGAGCGTTTGCACTGGGGAAGAGAAAATACCCAGGCCTTTTCAGGGATGATTAGACACTGGCTTGATTGATGCCAATCCCTCAGGACTCTAATGTCACTGTGGTTTACCATTCAAAGTAAAGGTATATGGTAGTTAGGTGATGATGTTTAGCTAAAGTCTAACTCACAAAGTGTTCAGTAGGTCCACATTTCTCTGGTTCTGGAATGTATAATGGAACAGATATATTTGACAACTGGAAGAATCCTCATATTGGCTCTGATCCACCAGGTTATTACATTGTGGTGGTAGACAGGGCTAAGTAGAAGCCTGTGGCACCTCCACCCCTACCAAGAGAGTAAATCAGAAGCAGTACTGTATTCTGGGAAAAATACTTCCATCAGTTTTGAAAGAACCTGAGGTGGTGATGTTTCTCTCTTCCATTTAATTCACCAGTTTGGTTTCTGTGAAAGTCATGTGGCTTTTAGGAAATGACTGTGGTTATTGTAAACTTAATCTGGTGGTGACTCAGACTGCCGCTGATGTTCCAGATGTAGTCTCGTTTTACTGTAGTATTTTACTAGACCTATGAATCATCTAAATACTGCATGTGGTTTTGTTTGTTTGTTTTACTGCAGTGCTGGGGATCAAACACAGGTCTTGCACATTCTAGGCAAGCATTCTACCACTGAGCTATACCCCTAGCCCCTGTATGTGTGCATGTGTTTCTCCATTACTAGGATCTGAACACCCAGGTGCTCACACACACTAAGTTCTCTACCATTAAACTACATCTCCAGCCCTTTTCATGTTTTAAGAAGACAGGGTCTTGCTAAGTTATCCAAGCTGGTCTTGAATTTGAGATTCTCCTACCTTAGTTTCCTGAGCAGCTGGGATTATAGGTAGTGTGCATTATGCCCAGTTCTTCTGTGGGTTTTGTTTTTTTTTTTTTTTTGTACCAGGGATTGAACTCAGGGGCACTCGACCACTAAGCCACATCCGCAGCCCTATTTTGTATTTTATTTAGAGACTGGGTCTCACTGAGTTGCTTAGGGCTTCGCTTTTGCTGAGGCTCACTTTGAACTTGAGATCCTCCTGCCTCAGCCTCCAGAGCTGCTGGGATTACAGGTGTGGGCACTTTGCCCAGCTTCTGTATGTGTTTGTTAAGTTTACAGACATATGAACCTTTAAATTTTTATTTTAAACTGATTTTTAACAATTGCACTGTGATCCAAGTGTATTGGTCAGCTTTTCATTACTGTGACAAAATACCCAAGAAAATAAATTTAAAGGAGGAAAGGTTTGATTTGGCTCATGGTTTCAGAGGTTTCAGTCTGAATTCAGCCAACTGAATTCATTGCTTTTAGGCCAGTGGTCCATAGCAAGATAGAGCATTATGGCAGAGAGGGTGTGATGGAGCAGAGCTGCTAACCTCATGGCAGCTGAGAAAGAGTGAAAGAAGGCTAGAAAGGGTCTGGGGACAAGATATACCTCTCCAGAGGCTGGGTGCAGTGGTATATACCTGTAATCCCAGCGACTTGGAAGGCAGAGGCAGGAGGATAGTAAATTTGAGGCCAGCCTCAGCAACTTAGCAAGACCTAGTCTCCAAATTTTTTAAAAAATGAAAAGAGCTGGGGATGTAGCTCAGTGGTCAAGTGCCCCTGGGTTCAATCCTAAGTAACAAAAAGAGAGAGAGAGAGAGAGAGAGAGAGAGAGAGAAAGAGAGAGAGAAAAGAAAAATTTGAGATGTATGTTAAAATATTCCACTATCATTGGGAATTATATAAATTATTATACTTTGGTCAGTTTTTGCTTTATGTTAATAGAGAACAAGGGGAACAAGGCTGCAGCCATTTCTCCCCTGATTCTGCACCCCCCTCACACACACACACACCATTTTACAATGTAGACTGTTAACTTCCTCGCCAGTCATTGGCCCGATTAGCCTGCGAACTTCCACTACTTAAGAATAGTTCCCCTGGCATTTGCTCTTTCACTCTCTGGCTCACCCTTCAGGGCAGATACTCTGTTGGTCCGCTTAATACATCTCTTGTGTGAGTTCCCGTGTCCAGAGTGGTTTTCTGGGTGCTTTCAGAATATATGATTTTGTTCATAAAAACTTAAGACTTGCTATAACTAATTAGAACAAATTTAAAAAATTAAAATGACTTGTTAAATCCTCCATGTGAATTACATCTTCTATGATTATGTAAAAATCCTCTTCGTTCTATTAATGCTTTCTTTTGGTTAGCATTTGTCTGGTCTATCTTTTTCCATCCATTTATTTTCAGCTTTCCTGAAAATAACCTCTATGTTTTAAATATAGTCAATTAAATAGCCTATGGCTTGCTATTTAAAAATAATCCAGGCAGGCATAGTGGCCCAAGTCTGTAGTCCCAGCTGCTCAGGAGGCTGAGGCAGGAGGATTACTTGAGCCCAGAAGTTCAGGATCAGTCTGGGCATCTTAGCAAGACCCTGTCTCAGAATTTTAAAGGTGGGAGTGGGACTGGATGGGGATGTAGCTCAGTGATAGAAAACACATACACACACACACACACACACACACACACACAAATTGGAATGATTTTGTTTTCTTTTTCCTCATTTTTGTGGCTTGAAGTTATAATCTATATTTCTGTTATTCTGCTAAATATCTTTAATGTTTTAACATGCCTACTTGAAAAAGTCTAAAGTTGGTTGACTTTTTACCTTCTTTCAGAAGAAGGAGCCTCTGATTGCTACCAGACTGACCACCCCCCTCCCATCTGGCATGTTACTATGTCTGGCATTCCATTTTATCTTATTTTATATGCCCCAAATTGATGTTATTATTACTTTCTATAGTCAACAGCTGTTTAAATGACCTCGAGTCCTTACCAATTGATTTGATTACTTTTCTCTCTTGAATCGCAGTATTTGTTTCCTTTACCCTGAAATATAGCCCTTAGGAATCATCACTGAGGTTGGTTAGGTGAAAAACTCCAAGATTTTCTTTGGGAAAAAAAAAAAAAAGACTTCATTTCCCCCTTATTTAACACATTTTACAACTTACTTTATACTTTAAAAAATCCAGATTTTTTTTTCTTTTTGATGCGTTAGTGATTGAGCCTGGAGTCTCATGTATGTTAGGTAAGTGCTCTACAACTGAGCTACAGCCCCAGCCCCACAAAATTCCAGAATTTAGATGTCTTTTTTTTTTTTTTTTAAACCCAGAGGCACTTACCACTGAGCCACATCCCCAGCCTTTTTTTTTTTCCCCCCAGTGGTATTGGGGATTGAACCCAGGGCCTCATGCATGCTAGGCAAGCAGTCTACCACTGAACTATATCCCTAGCCCATTTTTTAAAGTTTTGTTTTATTTTTATACAGTGCCTTGCTAAATTCTCCCTGCTTGACTTGAATTTGTGATCCTCCTGGCTCAGCTTCCTGAATAGCTGGATTATAGTCATGTGCCACCACACTTAGTCTCAGAAATTTAAGTATCTTGATACTTCAACTTTAAATATAAATTTTGAATTTATATTAAAAGAGAACTTTTCCACAGGGCATGATTGCTCAACATCTGTAATCCCAGCGATTTAGGAGGCTGGTGGGAAGATCATGAGTTCAAGGCCAGCCTCCACAATTTAATGAAATTCTCAGCAATTTAGCAAGCCCTATATCAAAATTAAAAAAAATAAAATAGACTGGGGATGTAGCTTATGGTGAAATGTCCCTGGGTTCATTCCTTAGAACCAAAGAGAGTGAGAGAAAGAGAGAGAGAGATTGAGAGCTTTTCCTTTACCAAATTAACACTAACATACCTGACAAAATGAACAATTTTTTTTTTTTTTTATACCAGGGATTGAAACAGTGGTTCTTAACCACTGAGCCACATCCCCAGCCTGTTTTATTTTTATTTTGAGACAGGATCTCACTAAATTGCTTAGAAACTAGCTACATTGCTGAAGCTGGCTTTGAACTTGCAATCCTCCAGCCTTGGCCTCCAGAGCCATTAGGATTACAGGCATGCACCACAACACCCTGCTAAAACCAACAGTTTATTATATCATCTAATATTCATTCCATATGCAAAGTTTTCCAGTTATCCCAATAGCGTCTGCTTTTCCAGTGCAGATCCAATCCAGAACCACACACTGTGTGAGTTTATCATATCCCTTATGTCGTTTTGTTTTTTTTTTTTTTTCCTTTTTTCTTTTTTGGTACCGAGGATTGAACCCAGGGATGCTTAACCACTGAGCAACATCCCCAGTCCTTTTTATATTTTGCTTTGAGACAGGCTCTTGCCAAGTTGCTCAGGACCTTGCAAAGTTGCTGAGGCTGGCTTTGAATTCAAGATCCTCCTGCCTCAGCCTCCTGAGCTGCTGGGATTACAGGCGTGCACCATCATGTCTTGCCTTTATGTCTCTTTTAACCTGAAACAGTCCCTTTTTTCATTGCACTGATTAGCTGAAGAGAAGACCTGAGGTCCTGTAGAATATCCCATTATCTGGGTCTTATTGCTTCCTTGTGCATTTCCTATAAAATGTAAATTAGATTCAGAATTTTGATTGGAATCAAATCAAACACTATGAGCTAGATCACACTATGGGCAATGCAATATTCACATCAGAAGACAATGCTGTACCAATTCCCAACAGCAAAAATAAATAAAAATACAGTACTGTCATATCTTATTGATCTACTTGTTATATAAGCTTTTTACGCAAAGTTCTGTGGTAAGATTGTATCCTTTGTGAATGGTATATTCCAGGTTTTTCCGGCTTCTGGGTGATGTACACTGGTAAGTACAATAAACAAGAGATGAGAAAAATGGTGAAAAAATGCACGTTGGGAATAGAGGGTCATATGTATCTAACCTCTAATTAGCATGCGTTGGGACCAGTTGGAACCTATCTTTGCACATGTAGAATTTTTCTTGGCTACAAATTTAAAAAGCAGAATTGCTGAGTAGGAGAATATTGCGTTTCCACCTTTACCACTTAATGCCAATTACAGTTAGCCAATTGCACTTCCATAAGCAGCACTAGGGCATGTCTTTGCCCCAACACTTGTTATTTTCAGACTTCTTTACTTTAGCCAATGATTACATAAAATAATATCTCAGCGTGGGTTTTTTTTTTGTTTTTTGTTTTGGATATTGGAGGTTTTACTCAGGCCTTCACACATGCTAGACAAACACTCTACCACCGAGGTATATCCCAGTCCTTTTTAATTTTTTATATCAAGACAGGGTCTCACTATACTGCTGAAGCTGGCTTTGAACTTGTGACCTCCTACCTCAGCCTCCTGAGTGCTGTGATTACAGCTAATTTTTAGGTATATTCTAGTTTTGCTAATATAAATAGAATCTTTTTGTGTATATATATATATGTATATACATATACATGTGTGTGTGTCTGTGTGTGTGTGTGTGTGTATCTTTTTGTTTTTTGGAGGAACGGGATTGAACTCAGGGCATCACATATGCTAGGCAAGTGCTCTACCACTGAGCCATATTCTCAGCCCCCTGATTTTTTTTTTTTATCTCATTTTTTGTTTTGTTTTGTTGGGTGTGGGGATGTTTGTGTCCTTATTGTGGCTTTTAAAACAATTATTCCAACATTATGACATCTTACCAATATTCTTTTTGTTCTCTTCCTTCCTTTCTTTTTTTTTTTTTAAGGTGGGTTCTTGTTCTGTTGTCCAGGCTGTCCTCAAACTCTTCAGTTCAAGCAATCCTCTTGCCTTAGGCTCCCAAGTAGCTGGGACTATCACACCTGGCTCTTACCCAATATTCTTGAATATTCGTCTTATGAAATTAAGGACATCTCTTAACAATATTATGTTACTAAAAAATAACAATAACTCCTTATGCCATGTAATACACTGTCAATATTTGTATTTCTCCAACTAGTAGGGATTTAGGTAAATCTAAATAGGAGTTGACTATATTCTAGTGATGTGTTTATCATCTCCATCCTGAATGACGAATTAGTTGGGTGTAATAGTCTAGGTTGCCAGATACTTTCTCTAAGAACTGTGAAGGGCTGGGGGCGTAGCTCAGTGGTAGAGCATTGACTAGCACATTCCAAGCCCTGGATTCGATCACAGCACTGCAAAAACAAACAAACCCTTGTCTTCTAGTTTCTATAGTTACTGTTGAGAAATCTGCCATCTGTCCAGGCATTGTTGCTCTGTAGGAAACATGTGTTTTCTTCTAACCCCCCCCTTCTCCCATCTTTAAGTTCTCCAGTTTCTCTCAGATGTGTCAGGGTGAGGATTTAGTCTATCTTGGGACTCATTTCCTGAGACTGAGAATTCTTGTCCCAAATCAGTTCTGCAGGATGATCAGCCATAATCTCTTCTCATTATCTCATTATCTGTTTTAAGAGCCTAGAATAGTGCCTGGCACACATTAGGTGCTTATAAATAGTTGTTGAATGAATTTGTAAATGAGCATTTTTCCACTCCTCCTCATTTTCTCTATAATTCTCCTGCTCAGACTTTTTTTTCAGACATTAGTTGGAACATCTCATTCTATCCACCATCCTTCTTCTCTTTTACACATTTTTCATCTTAAATCTCTCTGTGCTAAATTTTAGATAATTTTGTCAGACTTATCTTACTGTGTCCAATTTTGCCCTCAGCTACTTCTCTGATCTTTAACCCATCCACTGAGTTTATAATAATCCTTTATAAAATGACACCTGTTTAATCTTCTCATAGCAATCTGCTTATTTCTCATGCAGATTCCTTATTTTAGGACTTCAATAATTTTTAACATACCTACAGTCTGAATCTTATTCCATTTTCTGAAGGACTTTAGAGTCTTATTTTGCTATTGGTTGCATAGGCAATCTAAACCATGGTGGGTTACTTCCTTCTGAATTTTGTTTGTTTTTTGTGAGTGGTACAGGGGATTGAACCCAAGAGCGCTCTACCACTGAGCTACATCACCAGCCCTTTGACTTTTTTTTTTTTTTTTTTTTTTTTTTTTTTTTTTGAGACAGGGTCTCACTGAATTGCTTAGGCTGGCCTTGAACTTGTTATCCTCCTGCCTCAGCTTCCTGAGTCACTGGAATTGCAGGAGTGTTTCACTGAACCCTCCATGAATTTTCTAATTTTGGATTGTGAGCTCATGTAGATGGCCTTGAGACAGAATTTTATGAGTTGTTGTGAGGACTCAATAAATTAATTCCTATGAAGTTACATCTGAAACCCATGGGGAAATGAAATCACATTGAAAAGAATTTACAGAAGAGCAAAAACAGCCCACCGGGTCATTCTTTGTGTAAAAAGAAAATAAATACCCACAATAGTGTCATGGTTAATCTGTTAAACCCTGGCAAGAACCACCCAGGGAAGTAGGATGGGATGGCACACGCCTTTAATCTTAGCTACTCGGGACTCTGAGGTAGGGCGATTGCAGGCCGGCCTCAGCAACTTAGAGACTCTCAAAATTAAAAACAAGTGGAGCTGGGGTGTGGTTCAGCAGAGAGCACTCACCTAGCCTGTGCCTGGCACTGGCTTCAATCCTCAGCACCACATGAAAAAAGAAGATAAAGGTATGGTGCAGCCCCCAAAAAAAGTAAGGATAAAAAGGGCTGGGGTACAGCTCAGTGACAGAGTGTCCCTGAGTTCAATTCCCAGTACCACACACAAAACACATAGGGAATAATATTTATGTCAGGTCCTTTATCCACATTATCTCCCCCATTCCTGGGGTACTGGGAATTAAACCTGGGGGCACTCTGTCACTGAGCTATATACACCCCCAGCCTTTTTTTTTTTTTTTTTTTTTTTTCTTGCCGTGCTGGGGATTGAACCTAGGACCTTGTGAGGCAAGCACTCTACCAACTGAGCTACATTCCCAGCTCACCCCCAGCCCTTTTAAAAAAATTTTTTGTAGTTGTAGATGGACAGCATGCCTTTATTTTCATATGTTTATTTTTTATGTGGTGCTAGGACTGAACCCCATGCCTCACACATGCAAGCACTCTGCCACTGAGCTATGGCCCCAGCCCCAGCCCTTTTTATGTTTTATTTTGATAAGGGGGTCTCACCAAATGGTCCAGGCTGTCCTTGAACGAATTTTCTTTCTTTAGTAGTGGTGATTGAACCCAGGGGTGCTCTAATACTGAGCTACATCACAAGTCCTTTTTATTTTTTTTTTTTAAACAGTGTCTCACCAAATTGCTGAGGCTGGTTTTGAACTTGCAGTTGTCCTGCTTTGGCTTCCCAAATCCCTTGGATTACACAGATGTGTGCCACCACACTCAGCTACTTGTGTTCTCATTAGCCTTCTTAACAACCACAAGGGAAGTAAAATTCCCATTTTATATAGCAGAAAGGTCAAGAAGATCATTAATTACTACTAATTGGGATACCCCATTTAAAACCCAGGTCTGAATGATTGTGAAGTCCATGCTCTTTCAAATGCATCCCACTATCCCTCAAAACTACTGGACAGCAGGGAGGAAGTCATTATTGGACCACATCCATATTTTTCCCCAGTTTTAATTTTAAATCAGTCAATTACCCCCATGCATCATAAAAATGTGTTAAATAGTTAATGGAAAGGGAAAAAGGATCCATAAAACTAGAGAAGAATTTCATTTTAAGTAGAGAAAATTTAGTTCTCTATTTTCTTTCATTTTTCCAATTTGGGATTTTGTTTATGTACAAAAAAGGCAATTAACAAGCAGCATACTTATGAGAAACCCCCAGAGCTTCCAGAATCTAATAAAAATGTATCTGAGCTGAGCATTCCAAATGCAGCAAAGCATGCCAGTGTAATTTTAATCCCTTAATAAGTAAGGAGTTTGTAAATGTGGCCTCCATATAAACAGTTTTACACCAACAAATCAGAAAACATTACAGCCAGCTGATTTGTGACAAAGCACTTCAGCAGGCAATCTTTTGTAATGCAGCCCAGACAGGCTTCTGGATAGGTCCACCTGGGGTGTGAGATTCTGGGCAGGCCCCACCCCCCTGTGGAGCTCATCTTCCAATGATCATTTTCCAGGGACAAGGTAGAGCTGTTCAGGAATTGCAAACTGTTTTACATATTATCAGTATAAATTGCATCTAGTATTTGAAGTTAAGGGATCCAATTTTAAAAAGATAAATTTAATTCACTATATAAAATGTAGGTATGAATGTACAGTACTGGTATGGATCTCTTGATTTAATCAACTTTGCATTAAAAAGTGAGTGCTCTTTTTTTTAATTTTTAATTTTTTTCATACACGTATATAGGGTAATAATATCTGTCTCATTCTATGGTCCTCCCCATTCCCACGGCCCCACCCCCTGTCACCCCAATCTGCATAATCCAAAATTGAGTGCTTGTTATTTGATATAAGCTTAATATGTGATCTTCAAACAACAGGCAACATTTTATTGTATGATATTGTATGAACTAAAAAAAAAATTTTTTTTTTTGTACCAAGGATTGAACCTAGGGGTGCTCTAATACTGAGCTACATCCCTACCCCTTTTTAATTTTTTTCGTGGTGCTGGGGATTGAACGCAGGCCTTGTGCATGTGAGGCAAGGACTCTACTAACTGAACTATATCCCCAGTCC
This sequence comes from Sciurus vulgaris, assembly GCF_902686455.1. Classification (NCBI taxonomy): domain Eukaryota; kingdom Metazoa; phylum Chordata; class Mammalia; order Rodentia; family Sciuridae; genus Sciurus; species Sciurus vulgaris. The sequence goes on along the minus strand of NC_136467.1, from coordinate 123,529,666 downwards.
CAAAATTTTGAGTCAGGGTTTTACTAAATTGCCAAGGCTGGTCAGGGTGTGGTGGCACACACCTGTAATCCCAGTGATTTAGGAGGCTGAGGCAGGAGGATTGCAAGTTCAAGCCCAGTTTTGGCAATTTCAGCCAGACTCTGTCTCAGAGAGAAAAAAAAAAAAAAAAAAAATTGCAAAAGAGCTGACTGGGAACTTTCTGCCCTCCTGCCTCTATTTAGTAATCTGGGATTACATTAGGATGGCCCTCAAAAAACATTTTAATGCCATTAAGTAAGTAACTGAATAATTAAAGATAACCATTAACTTTGCAAATATATCCAAACATGGAAAAATTATTTTGTTAATGTATTTAGCAAAAATAGATGATACAAATTATCAGAGTCACTGGGAAATGATTGGTCAGTTTTACATTTTGGCTGTGCATTTACCTTTACCACAGTCTGAGAAGACCAACCACCATTGCAAAAAAAAAAAAGAAAAGAAAAGAAAAAGAAAAAAAAAGAAAAGAAAAAGACATTATAAAAGCTTTTTATTTTTCTACAACAGGCATGTCATATAATCTGAATTATTTCTTCTATAACAAATAGGCATGAACTTGAATCAAACAAATTATTTTAATACTACAAAAGCAATATAAGTAAAACACCTTTTGTGGGGGTAGGTACTAGGGATTGAAGCCAGAAGCACTATATCACTGAGCTACATCCCTGGTCCATTTTTAAAAATTATTTTTTAAACATTATATATATATATATATATATATATATATATGTTATCCATGGATGTTTATTTTATTTATTTATATGTGGTGCTAAGAATTGAACCCAGTGCTTTGCACATGCCAGGCAAGCACTCTACCACTGAGCCACCACTCCAGCCCTTATTTCTTATTTTGAGATAGTGTCTTACTAAATTGCTGAGACTGGCCTTGAACTTGTGATCCTCCTGCCTCAGCCTCCCGAGTTACTGGGATTATAGGCATGTGCCCTGTGCTGTGGCACTGTGCCCAGCTCTCAACTTATTTCTTTAAAATAATAGACTAGTTATTTTACAGTCCATATCAGGAAGTTCCAAATATATAAAATATTTACATGGGACTGCCACCAAGCCATAGAATGTCTTTATGCAAATTAGAAAAAGCGGCCCCTTTGCCAGGTATAGTGGTGCACACCTATAATCCCAGAGACTCAAGAGACTGAGGCAGGAATATCACAAGTTTGAGGTCAGTTTAGGGAACTTTAAGAAAAGAAAAGAATTGGCCCCACTTTAAGTATATGTTTTGAAACTTAGAATCTTATTCCAAAATCAGATTAGCTGCCAGGGAGAACTCTCAAGCACTCTGGTAGCACACAGGTGTAACTACATTCTCACCCACTCATGCAAACCCTGGATCCTAGGGCACAAAGCTCCCAGTGGTCACACAGTCTTGTGGCACCCCAGCCCCGATGTCAGATGTAGAGTCCAGCAGTTACAGAAACTGGGATTATAGGGCAGGGGCCTGGGCCTAATTCCCTTATGCCTCTAGTTATCCCTTATGCCTCTAGTTATCTATATGCTGGTCATTATGCTAAAAAAATATATATTTGTAGGAAAAATTTGAGGGCCAGGATGAATAATTTCCTTCATAGAGAATTTGTGTTTGCATTGACCAGGAGCTTGGGAGCACTGTCAATCTTGGGTTATCCAAAGTCAAGGCTTGGGGCTCCCTGGGTAACCCAGGCATAGAACCTGGCTGTAATTCAGGCAGGTGGTTCACTTGTTTATGCTTATCTTGAGTTTACAGGGGGAATGGGGATGTCCTATCAGACTTCCCACATGGGACAGGCCCCAGCTGTGTGCCCTGCAGACCCATTCACCTTCAGAGGCCATCAAATTGAGGTCAGCCTCCTTCAGTGGGCAGTCTGAGAGCAGCTCTGGGCTCCTCCCTTGGTTCCAGTTGCCTCCCACCTTGTCAATTCTTTAGAGAGAATGTTTTCAACATTTTATTCAGCTTATTTAGTTGTATTCAGCAGGAGTGTTGCTTGCAACAGTTATTACCAGAAAAAGGAAGTCCTGTTGTTTTAATTTGCATTTCTTTGATTAGCTGTGAATCCCAGCATCTCTTCTTCTGTTGGTAGCCATTCAAGCTCATCTTCTGTGAAATGCCTGTTTCATCCCCTGTGCCCTTCCTCTCCTGGTTTTTCATTTTTCCAGTGTTCCTTAAATACTCTACTGTCCTTTACTGAACAGAAGTCCTTCATTTTGATGCAGGCAAATTCTACACACTGCTGTCCTTTAGAAAGTTTGCAAGTTGTTGAACTAACTGATGCACAGCCAGTTAGTTCTTCCAATGTCATTTGACCTGCATTAAAGTAGAGGGACTCTGACCTTTCTCTTTTGTTCACTTAGTATGTATGTTCAGTCTGCAATGCTGGTGAGCTCACCACACTACTGCCTCAGTCACTGACTTCCAATAAAAACCACAAGTCCCTCACCGTATTGCTGTTAAATCACATACCCCTCATCCCATGCATAGGAAGTTGTTTTAGACTGGAAGGCTGAAAGGATCTCTATCATTTTTCATCTTGGTTCAGCCCACCATTCCAGGCTGCTAAGTTATTTTTGGACCCTGATTCTGTCATCCAGTACTTTGGCTGTCCCAGTTTTCTGCCACCTGAAACTTTGATAAAAATGTCATCCATTTCTATGTCCAAGTAACTGGTAAGACTGCGGAACATGAGAGCATGAAGGCAGACTTAGATTGCTCTGGGAGTCCTCTACCAAGCAAAGTTGATTAATTAATGATAACATTCCTCAGAGATTTCTTTTGGAGCATCTAGATGCCTGACCCTGGGCTAAAAGCTGGGAATACAAAGGTGGCAAAGGAAATAGGTTCTCTACCCTCAAAGGGGTCCCAGTTAGTGGAGGAGACAGAACTACACCATATAAATGATAAGTCCCACTTGAGAGGGCCTTTGTTTTCAGAGCAGGCCCTGTGAATTGTCTCTCTGGAGACCTGTTTGGGACAGGCAGTCAATCAGAGATGAGGCCCCTTAACCACAAGCCTCCCACATTCCCAAGTTGCCCTTAGGGCTATAATCAGGAAATTAGTCCAATGCTTTGCTAAAACCCAGGGGTGTGTATCTATGTACTAATAGAAGTATTTCAAACAGGAAAGAAGTCAGTCTGGTGCTAATTGTTCCTTGTGAATGCATGCAGGTCCCTGTTCTAGCTGCTTATTAATACTGTGCACAAGTCATTGCCAGTTTTACTTGTTGCACTTCCCGGAAGATCTCCAAGGCAAATTCTCACTGTGCTGGGATATAGTTCATCAGGACCAGGGAATCCAGAGTGCTGTGAGAGCCCTTGCTGTTATAGGACCCAGCTGTTTGCCCTTCAAGCTCAGCAATCCAGGGGAGGTGGGTAAAGCTCTCTGAGTCCCCATCCTCGGCCTCCAGGGCTAGAGGTGGTAAGCAGAGTGTAGTGTTTCTGTACCTGGGGAGTCCTGTCCCAGAACTTAGTGAGTTGTGACCAGCACTTCTTTTTAAATAAAAGAGGGCTGGGGGTATGGCTGAGTGGAGTGATAAAGTTCATGCCTAGGGTATGTCAGGCCCTGGGCTAATCCCCAGGACACACGCACACATGCACACACACATGCACAATCTGGTAGTAAGGGTATATGTTGTTTCATGAAATTTTCCTTTGGTTGTAAATTATATATATATGCAAGCAATGGGTTATCATCTAAATGTATCTGTTATTGTGTATCTTAGTCAAAAAAGTTTGATGTTGCCAGGTGTGGTGGCACATGGCACATGCCTGTAATCCCAGTGATTTAGGAGGCCAAGGCTGGATCATGTTTCAGGCCAGTCTCAGCAACTCAGCGAGGCCCTAAGCAACTTAAGAACTTGCCTCAAAATAAAAAATAAAAAGGGCTGGAGATGTAGCTCAATAGTACATTGCCCCTGTGTTAAATTCCAGGTCCCCCTCCCCCTGGCAAAAAAAAAAAAAAAAAAAAAGTTTGATGGGAACTGGCCTAGTGATTAATTCCTTATACACTTGAGTCAACTAGAGCTGGGTTCAGCCAGGAGACTGGACAAGCTGTTACCAAAAGCTCGATCCTTGTCCCCAGTGCCAATCCAATAAGAAGGTCATGGTTTTGAGAAAAAGGAAAAACGTTTATTACTTTGCTAGAAAAGGAGAAGCTCAGGGGACTCCTTTTGTCCCTAAGGCTGTGATCCTTTGCGGTGATTCAAAGGCTACATTCTACATGTTCTCTGTCAGGGTTGTAATTCCCTTAATTGGGAGAGAGTCATTCTCTTCGATTTTAGATCTTTGGTGCCAGCCCCAAAGTCTGAATTACTTTGTTCTTGTGGTGGGTATGTGCTCCGGGCCAGAAAACTCTGCCCAGGATGGGGAAGAAAGGTAATCCAGTTTTTCCAGAGATTAGGGAGGGGGAGAGATTAGGGAAGAGGAAGGAGAGAGGAAAAGAGGGAAACCTCATTTTAAAAAAATGAGTTGCAGAGGCAGAGAAACGAGGGCTATATTCAAAGCACAAAGTGGACCTGGACCACTGTTACAAAGCCATTAAGGGGATTTCCTCACCTAGCTGTGGGTGCCCATCTGTAATCCCTGCCACTCTGAGGCAAGTTCCAGGCCAGCCTCAGCAATTTTAGTGACAACTTGTCTCAAAATCAAAGAAAAAGGACTGGCAATATAGGTCAGTCCTAGAGCACCAGCCCCTAGGTTCAATCCCCAGCACCGCAAAAAAATTCCTCCCTGATAAGGCAAGATTGTAATAAAGTGTGATACTGTAATACCTCTCTCTGTAGGTTTTTATGAGCATAAAATGAAATAATAAGTACAAATCGCTTAGTTCAGCACCCCGAGTGTGAGGTGTTCAGATGTGGTTATTACTTTCTAGTTTTAAGGACATGCTCACATGGCCCTATTTCTCTCATCCCCAGCACTATTAATTTCACTTCCTACTTTCTATTTTCAGCAATTTGGAGAAGCCCGTCTATGGCTTTCTAACAATTCTGAATTTTATGGATATTATCTCTCACACCCCAGAGGGTTTCAAAGCACATCAACCTGCTTCTTCCGAGTCTCAAAGCCTTTGTTGCCTGCAGTTTTGGGGTGGAGGAACCGCTCTGCGACGCCCAGCCCGCCCTCTGCTGTCAGGGATCGGCTCCCCGACCTCCCATCCCTAGTCCCCGGGACCCTTTGGTATTTGGAGGATACCGGGAGGGTTTTGCTTTTTAAATCAGGCGTCCCAGCCGGCGCGATACCACGCATCTGTAATCCCAGCGACTCAGGAGGCTGAGACAGGGGGATTGAAAGTTCAAAGCCAGCCTCAGCAAATTAGCGAAGCCCTCAGCAATTTAGTGAGACCCTGTGTCAAAAAATAAAAAGGGCTGGGGATGTAGCTCAGTGGTAAAGAGCCCTGGGTTCGATTCCAAATACAAATAGGAGGCTTCCCTTCTGCTTGCTAAGAAAACCTTCCCGCCTGCCCTCCAACGTGGCAGGTTTCTTGCTTTCCCTCGCCTCAGGCCGAACTCTCCGTCCCTTCCTCCCTGCGCTGCTCCTGGGCGTAGCTCCTCGGCGGTGGGGTACAGGTGCAGGCGCGGGCGCGCAGACCTTGTGTTCTCCGGTGTTTGGGGCCGCCGGGCTGCGTGCGCCCTCGGGGTCACTCCCCGCCCAAGGAAAAGGCCGGGCGGACAGACCCGGCTGGGCTGCTTTATGGCCACGTGAAGACAGCAGGCGTCGGTCACTCCATCTTCACTCCATCATTCATTCACAGCAAGGGTTGTCTCCACTAAGCTAAGAAATGTCCAATGATGTCCCTGATCCCACCGCGGCAAAAATGTCCCTATCGAACCGCAGGCAAGGGCGGCAGGGAGGACCTTTTAAGGAACAAACAGTGGGAGTTACCTACCTTAGCAATACAATTGAAATTCAAATATGTAAAAGAGTTTAAAGAGTCGGGGATCAAACCAGGATCAGAGAAATTTGAAGGATGAAAATTTGCTTTCTGAAAAGTCTGCTCTCATTTCAAGGGGTTCCCTTCCTTTAAATTGCCACAAATACAGGGCACCGTTCCGTTTTTATTTTCGGGTACATACTTGGTGTCCTGTGTGCGGAGGGCGTCAGGGTACTGCCAGGTCCCTAGAAGGTCGCATCACACCGCAGAGGTCGTCTCTTCACAGAACTGGTCATCTCCAAACACCACTTCTGGAAACAAGTCCCCAAGTTTCGAATAGCTGTGGGACATGCCCTCCCTTCAGAAATAGCAAATACACATCACTGAGGAAAAAATTTTGCAATTGATACACTCTTGAAAATAAGGCGGATACTTATTAAATATTTTAAGGATAAATGTCCTTTTCAACATTTCCATTACAACTGGGCTTTAATTTCTAAAAGCCTTCCTGAGGGCGGGTGTGTAGCTCAGTGATTGTTGACATGAGCGAGGCCCTGGATTCAATCCCTGGTACCATACAAAAGAAGGAGGGGAAAGGGCTGATCAGAAAGAAATGATTTTTCTTTCTGTTTTCTTGGTACCAGGGCAGGAATTGAACCCAGGGGCGCTTAACCACTGAGACACATTTCCAGCCTTTTTAATTTTTTATTCTGAGACAGGGTCTCATTAAGTTACTTAGGGCCTTGCTAAATTACTGAGGCTGGCTTTGAATTTGCCATCCTCCTGCCTCAGGATGGGATTGCAGGTGTGCACATTATGCCTGGCAAAAAAAGGAAAAAATGTTTTTAATCTGTGCTTTACAAAACCATGTGGACCCACCTCTCTCTCACTCTCTCTGTGGTGCTCGGGATTGAACCCAGACGTGCGTTTACCATTGAACCGCATCTTCCCGACAGTGGCCCACTTTAATGACTTGAACATAGCCTTGCTGCTCTGTGACTGCAATTTACTATTAAAATGACAGGTTTCCCTCTCTTCCTAATCTCTCCCCCTCCCTAATCTCTGGAGAAACAGGATTACCTTTCTTCCCCATCCTGGGCAGAGTTATCTGTCCCTGGGTACACACCCACCACAGGAACTAAGTAATTCAGACTGTGGATGGCACCAGAAGATCTCAGAAATGACCGTCTCCCAAATTAACGAGTGAACTCCAGACAGAGAACACATGGAATGCAGCCTTCGAATCACCTTTTTAAAAAAACCCTGATATTCCTGTAATCCCAGAGGCTGAGGCAGGTGGATTGCTAGTTCAATATCAGGCTCAGCAATTTGGCAAGACCGTAAGCAACTCAGTGAGACCTTGTCTCTAAATAAAATATTTAAAAAGTCTGAGGATGTGGCTAGGTGGTTAAGCACCCCTGGGTTCAATCCCCAGTACCATAAATAAATAAATAAAATTTAAAAACCCTGCTGCTCTTGATGGGCAGAATCATAGCCTCTGGGATGGATGTCCCTGTATTTCTCCTGTTTTAAAAAAAATTTTTTTAAAGATGTTGACGGATCTTTATTTTTATTATTTATATGTGGTGCTGAGAATTGAACCCAGTGCCTCACACATGCTAGGCAAGGGCTCTACCCCTGAGCTACGACCCTAGCCCCCACATGCACTTTTATTTTTAATATGTCAAACTGAAATTTCAAAGGAAATAGAGAGACCATGGAAAGATCAGCTGAGCAAAGCCTTAATCCTGAAAACTCTACTTACAAAAAGCACTGTTAACTAATGATTAGCCAACAAAGCTCAAGTATTTTTCAATATTTTTCCAATTACAAATGTTTATTTAAGAAAGATCAAACTTGAGAGGTAATGACATAGAAAGGGGGCCTCTTCAGTAATCCCATCTCCAAACAAAACATGGGAAACATCCTGGCCCATCTTATCCACAGAGAAATGCTTGCACATAAACGCTCTCCAAGGAAGAGCTGCTTACATGGGTAAGTAAAAATGTTTGCTTCATCAGATGGTTTGAAGTTCTCCTACTGGTGGGAGGACAGAGTGGGATGATGGGCTTATGCTGGGGTTGGCGCACTGCCAGCCCCTGCAGCTTTTCAGCTAGGGTTGGCTAAAAGAGGGAAGGGAAAGGGAAGAGGAAGAGCTGGGAAGTGGCCAGTAACTGCTGTGTGACGGAAGAGGCTCTGGAGGCAAACCTGAGGAGAGGTCATCCTGGGAAGAAGTGTGGCACACACCGCATCCTCTGGTAACTCCAGGGGGGCACAGTGGGCCACCCTGTGTCCCCACCCTAGTGTAGTGCATGGGGGCAGGGTTGACGGAAGGGCTCCTGCAGGTGCCGAACACAGGCATCCTTTCAGGACAGGAGAGCCTGATAAAACTGCTGAGGGGCAACAGATAGCAAGGTCAGAGGATGGCGGATGCCTGAGATGCAGAAGTCTACTAATTACTTCTCCCCACCCTTCTCCTGTGGCTCATTCGTTGTCAGCCATGCATCAGGCAGAGATGCTGGGCCAGTCCTGTTCTTGTTAGGTAGTAGCTAGCAATGAGCAGTGAAATGCAGGGCACGGTGACAAGTGTTCTTTAAATTACTTTAGGATCTTCTTTCAACTACTTCCAAAGTAGACAAGAAAGCAAAGGGTGGTAGTTAATTTGTAGAAAATAAACAAAAGTTGTGCTCAGTGATGGAGCACTTGCCTGGCACACGTGAGGCACTGGGTTCTATCCTCAGCCCCATATAAATAAATAAATTAAATAAAGGTATTGTGTCCAGTTACAACTAAAATATTTTTAAAAAATAAAATAAAATAAACAAAAGCAAAGGAGCTAGTGGGAAAATACCTCGAAAGAAAAGGATTAATGGGACTACCTCTTGACAGGGTCCACTGATGTTGGCGTGAAGCTAGGAACTATGGCTGGCTATAGGTGTCTCCATTTGCCTGGGAAGGAAGATTCCTTTGGCAGCGCAGGTACACTAAGGTAACTTCTAACCAGCTGAACATGGGACTGACTTGTAGATGAAGCCCCTCTAAATAGGATGGTGACCCCCACAGTTCTGGAGAGGGCCAACTAAGGTCAAAAACTCCACTGCCCAACGTGAAGGAGGTGTTGAACACCTGAGTGGCAAAGAGTACGGAAGGTGGTCCCCCGTTCTCCTGGTAGACATCAAACAGTAGTAAATGTGGAGACAGCGTGGTCTCCTTTGTCGTTCTCTGCTTGGAGACGGCCCACTCTCTCTCTCTTAAGAGTGCTCTCCACTGGAGCCTCACTTTGCTTTCACTTTACTTCCACCTATAATAAAGTTCTCTTGCATGGCTTTTGGTGTCTGACTTTAAATTTTCTTTCATCAGAACATAAGAGCCAACTTCTGGAGTTTCAGCTCCCTGCTTTCCTGTGACTCTCTCATGGAGCTGCCCTCAGAGGGTGATGACGGATGCAATGTGATGGAAAAGTAGGAGACCCAAGTTATTTGGGGGGGGGGTGTATATCAAGGAAAGCCTTTTTGATAAAGCCATGTGCAAATTAAATAAGTCTTTTAAAAACTTTTTTGGTAACATGGATTGAACCCAGGGGTGCTTAACCACTGAGCAACATCCCCAGCCCTTTTCAGAGACAGGGTTTCACTAAGTTGTGTAGAACCTAACTAATTTCCTGAGGCTGGCTTCGAACTTTCAATCCTCCTGCCTCAGCCTCTCAAGTTGCTGGGATTACAGGTGTGTGCCACCGTGCCAGGTCTAAATTAAGTCTTAAAACACATTCTCTCAAACATCTCCCTGTGGGAAGCCGTCCTTACTTAGCAGAATCAGACTAGGTGAGCCATGGGATGCAGAGACCTGGCTTCTAGGAACTGCCAGGAAGCATGTGGTGTTGCACAGGAGTGGTTCCCTGTCTCCTTCTGGAATAGTTCCCCTGAGAGAATGGTTCCCCTAACTCCTCCCTATCCTGTCCATCAGAGAAGAAGCTCCTCCCAGTCCTTGCCCCCTTTACCTGTATATTATAAATAAAAGAGTTGGGCAAGCTGTTGTTGTAAGAGAACAGAGCTGGTATGGCCAGACCCGTCATGTTCCCTCTCATTTAAAAAGAATATTGGTTCTTGTTAGTTTATTGAGTAGATGTTTTTTGGGTAATAGAAAAACCACTGACATCTTCCTCCAGCAGTTAGCCCTTTTCTCATCCATGCAGGACGTGGCAGAGAGGACCCCCACATCTCCCCTCGGTGCTATCCCTTTCCTGGCTTCACGGACTTGGCTGCACACAGAGGCAGCATATAGAAACTTGGCCTACACTGGCTAAGGCCTCCTTCTTAAGACCTTCCTTTTATTACTTTTTGTTCAAGGGATGAAATGAACTCAACCATGTTCCCCAAAGCACAGCACCTATTTGTGTCCCTGTTTAAGAAATTCTATTTAGACAAGAGCTGGAGTGGGCTTTTGCCATCAGGGTCTGTGCAGTCACCTTTGATGCTGAGGCTAGTGTGGCATCAACAGGAAGAGCCTCTGCTTTGTCCAGGAAGCTTGGGGATGGTTTGGGTTCAGTACCTGAGGACAAGTTTCTTGTGGAAGAAGTGAGGGTGCTGTAGGGTGGGCTGTAACTAATGTTTCATGGAGGGCTGCCTCAGCACGGAAGTAACCTTGCTTCTGTTAAGTCCTAAGGAACAGGAAGCCAGCAGTGCAGAGCAGCCAGAGGCCTCCTAGGCATGGGACGGGGCCAAGCAGAGGGCGGGTTGGCATGGCAAGTTTGTTCTCTTCTACTCCTGCCCACTGGCCTTGGCAATGCCATCCCCACCCTACTGCCAAGCAAATTACTGTAGCCTTTAGATACCTGAAGATCCTGAAGCAATGTGTCCACTGCAGTGGTGGGTTCCAGAAAGATCAGTAGAAAGGTTGTGTAACAGGAGTTTTATAATAGGAGTCCCTACCTCCTCCACCCCTGCCCCGGAGTGTGCAGGTGTGGGGTGCTGAGTTGGGTAGATAGGATCCGGGCTTTCCTCACACGCCTGCTCAGTCTTTCCCTCTACTCTAGACACATGGGCTGTCTGCACATTCTCTGTCCCCTTTCCAGAACCCCTTCCATGCTTCCTCCGTTGAAGGAGGCTGGAGTGTGCTTTGCAAAGATGTGTCCCCAACCTAACCTCTGGAACCTATGACATGAACTGACTTGGAAAAAGGGTATTTGTAGACGTAATTAAGAATCCCAAGATAAGATCATTCTGGATTACCTGCGTGGGCCCCACAACCAACAGTGTCGGATACGCAGAGGAAAAACACAGAGGGCCATGTGAAGATGGAAGCAGAGCACGGGCTTCCACAGCCACAGACCAGGGACGCCTGGAGCTGCAGAAGTTGAAGAAGCAAAGGGTTCTCTCCTCAAGCCCTTAGAGAGCTGCACCCTGGTTTTGAACTTGTAGCCTCCAGAGCTGTAAGAAAATGTATTTCTGTTATTTATTTATTTTTTAATTTATTTTTATTGTAAACAAATGGGATACATGTTGTTTCAGTTTGTAGATGGAGTAACAGCATACCATTTGCATATTCATATATTTACATAGAGTAATGATGTTTGATTCATTCCGTTATTTTTTCCTTCCCCCCACCCCTCCCACCTCACTTTTCCCTCTATACAGTCCCTCCTTCCTCCATTCTTGTCCCCTTCCCACCCCCCATTAAGTGTCATCATCCGCTTATCAGTGAGATCATTCGTCTTTTGGATTTTTGAGATTGGCTTGTCTCACTTAACATGATATTCTCCAATTTCATCCATTTGCCTGCAAATGCCATAATTTTATTATTCTTTATAGCTGAGTAATATTCCATTGTATATATATATACCACAGTTTCTTTATCCATTCATCAATTGAAGGGCATCTAGGTTGGTTCCATAGTCTGCCTATTGTGAATTGAGCAGCTATGAACATTGATGTGGCTGTATCTCTGTAGTGTGCTGATTTTAAGTCCTTTGGGTATAGGCCAAGGAGTGGGATAGCTGGGTCAAATGGTAGGTCCATTCCAAGTTTTCTAAGGAATCTCCACACTGCTTTCCAGAGTGGCTGCTCTAATTTGCAGTCCCACCAGCAATGTATGAGTGTACCTTTTTCCCCACATCCTCTCCAACACCTATTGTTGCTTGTATTCTTGATAATCGCCATTCTAATTGGGGTGAGATGGAATCATAGTGTAGTTTTGATTTGCATTTCTCTTTTTTTTTTTATTGAAAAATTGTTATTTATTTGACAGAAAACTTCTGAATTAATATAAAGAAATGACAATAACTTGTATACACACTAATTCAAAACATTTTCACTAAGCACCAAGTAGAACAGTTCCCTATCTTTTCACCAAAAACACCTTTATCATTGAAAGACTGCTTCAAACTTAGTTTATTTAGGATTTTAATCAAGAAACCTAAAGCTGCCAATCAGAGCTTCTAATTAGCATAAGATGACCAGGTTAAACCCTTATGAGTAAAAAATAACTTTTAAGTTTCGACCTATACATTCCAACCAAGGGAATATGCTAGCCTCAGGCTGATCAACACAAGTCGGTCACAGGTCCACAAAACAAATATCATCCTCAAAACGCACAAACAAAATGAGTTTTTTATACACACACACACACACACACAAAGTGAGAACAAAGTATTATGTAAAATACATGCTGTGTATATTCAGTGCCTAATAGGAGTAATGCCTATTTCCCAAGAGCATACAATGCAGCAAGGGGCACAGAAACAAATACCAAACCCTAACCCACAAGGCAGTGGAAGGAACGAAAGTCCTGTGCCTTGGAATGGAGTGGAGGCTTCTCGACCAGGTGGCATCCAGGCCAGATCAGGAACAAGAGTGGATATCAAAGCTTGTGGGGAAGGATCTTCCTTGTCGGAGAGGACAAAAGAGCAACAGACCTACTGACTACTCAGAAGACAGTGGAGTGTCTGTACTGGCTGAAGGGATGTAATCTAAGAAAAGATACAACAGAGAACAGAAAACCTCCTCCAACAAGAGAGCAAATACCCTACCCAGAGGAGTCACAAGCTCTCTATGGAGGTGAAGGAGCCAAGGATCACTCTGCAGGTCACCTCCGCCCCAAGGCCCTAGTTCCTGGCAATCAAATTCATGAGCAAGAATCTTCTGTCATGTAAACTGACTTTTCTTCACCAAAAAGTAAAACAAAAACACAGGCAAACAACACAAAATTCAAAAGAAAAAGAATCAGACCAAGCTTTGACCCCTCGTACTTCACCTGTGTCCCAGCTGTCATGCTAGACTGGGTCTGCTTGTTACTCATGCTAGTTAACTACTGCAAGGCACCTAGCATATCATGCTCCTAGTACAGCTCCCCATCAAACAGGCAACACCACACAACACAAACTCACCCAAACAAAAGGCAGCATCAAATTAAGGATCTACTGTGATATTACTACACCAACAGCATATTTTAACCCTTTTTCTGACCCATTTTCAAAAAAATTTACAAAATATCTGTGCTACTATGGAAGCATTACAAACACTGCATTAGATTCCTCTTCTTGAGGTAGTTCAAAGTCTTGAGACAGCAAATTTACATATTTTTCTCTACTATCATGAATGGGTAGTAAATGTTAAAGGACTAAAACCAAACTCCTTCTCCCCTGATTCTGGAGTATTGTAATTTTCCCCCTCAGATAATAACAAACTAACAATTGGAAAAAAGTATATAAAGTCATATAAAAATTTTAAAAACAAGCAAAAAAACAAGAAAGAATCTGTGTCATCAAAATAAGTCTAAACTTTGCTACAAACAAAACCAAATCTCACTTGGTTCACCAAGCCATAAGCATTTTATAAACTAATCAAGTAATTAACAGTTCACAAAAATCAGGGAAATTTTTAGGTGGAAACAAAATTAACACCAACTCATTCCCTGGCAAATAATTCTTCTAAAATGTCACATCCACACAGAGAGGTTTGGTGAAACTGTCTTCAAGAGGCTACTTTGTAGGCCAGACCCCTCTCAGGTCTGCCTCAGAGGCGCAGGGATATTGGCAGAAGCCTGCTCCAGGTAGGCCAAGGAGCCCTGGGGGACTTCAGCTGGCTTTTTGTGCTGCACATTGATGTCCTCCAGCACCTGCTGCCAATGCCTGAGCTTTGTCAAATGTTTCTGCACCAGCGCATCTTTCCGCTGCAATTCATTCCTTAGTTCTGAGACGTCCTCTTTGATAACTTGCTCCGGTTTCTGTACAGACAATTGCAATCTTTTCTGTAGAAAGAAGCATTCTGTCTGTCTTGCAATGTCTAGAAACTTCTGGATACACTGATCAACACCAGTTCGAATTTCTTCCTGATCGGTTCCATTGACATAATCCTGACTCACGAGAGAAGCAAAGCAAGCCTCGAATGACGACTCCAACTCGTCCACCAAGGTGCTGCTAGAAGCTCTTGGCGCGCCAGGCGCTGCGTGGAGAAGGGAAGCCTGGCCCGGGAGTCCTGGCGGGGGTGGCGGTGGCCCCGGAGGCTGCCCGGAGAACATACTGCCCAGCGGAGCCGCCATGTTTGGGATCTGCATTTCTCTTATTACTAAAGATGGTGAACATTTTTTCATATATCTGTTGATGGCTTGTACATCTTCTTCTGTAAAGTGTCTGTTCCTTAGCCCATTTGTTGATTGGGTTATTTGTATTCTTGGTGTAGAGTTTTTTGAGTTCTTTATATATTCTGGAAATTAGTGCTCTATCTGAAGTATGAGTGGCAAAGATATTCTCCCACTCTGTAGGCTCTCTCTTCGCATTGCTGATAGTTTCCTTTGCTATTTAGTTTGAATCTATCCCAGTTATTGATTCTTGCTTTTATTTCTTGTGCTATGGGAGTCCTGTTAAGGAAGTCTGACCCTAAGCCAACAAGTTGAAGATTTGGACCTACTTTTTCTTCTGTAAGATGCAGGGTCTCTGCTCTGGTTTCAAGGTCCTTGATCCATTGTGAGTTGAGTTTTGTGCAGGGTGAGAGATAGGGGTTTAGTTTCATTCTGTTGCATATGGATTTCCAGTTTTCCCAGCACCATTTGTTGAAGAGGCTATCTTTTCTCCATTGCATATTTTTGGCACCTTTGTCTAGTATGAGAAAATTGTATTTATTTGAGTTTGTGTCCGTGTCCTCTATTCTGTACCATTGATCTACCTGTCTATTTGGTGCCAATACCATGCTGTTTTTGTTACTATTGCTTTGTAGTATAGTTGAAGTTCTGGTATTACGATACCCCCTGTTTCATTCTTCCTGCTAAGGATTGCTTTAGCTATTCTGTGTTTCTTATTCTTCCAGATGAATTTCATGATTGCTTGCTCTATTTCTGTGAGGTATGTCATTGGGATTTTAATTGGAATTGCATTGAATCTGTATAGCACTTTTGGTAATATGGCCATTTTGACAATATTAATTCTGCCTATCCAAGAACATGGGCGATCTTTCCATCTTCTAAGGTCTTCCTTAATTTCTTTCTTCAGTGTTTTGTAGTTTTCATTGTAGAGATCTTTTACCTCTTTGGTTAGATTGATACCCAAGTATTTTATTTTTTTTTTTTTGAGGCTATTGCAAATGGAGTTGTTTTCCTCATTTCCCTTTCAGCTGTTTCATTGCTTGCGTATAAAAATGCTGTAGATTTATGCATGTTGATTTTATAGCCTGCTATTTTGCTGAATTCATTGATGAGGTCTAGAAGTTTTCTGGAGGAGGTTTTTGGATCCTCTAAATATATAATCATGTCATCTGCAAATAGTGACAGCTTAAGTTCCTCTTTTCCTATTGGTATCCCTTTAATTTCTTTAGTCTGCCTAATTGCTCTGGCTAGAGTTTCGAGGACAATGTTGAATAGAAGTGGTGAAAGAAGACATCCCTGTCTTGTTCCGGTTTTTAAAGGGAATGGTTTCAGTTTTTCTCCATTAAGAATGATGTTGGCCATGGGCTTAGCATAAATAGCCTTTACAATGTTCAGGTATGTTCCTACTATCCCTATTTTTTCTAGTGTTTTCAGCATGAAGGGGTGTTGTATATTGTCAAATGCTTTTTCTGCATCAATTGAAATAACCATATGATTCTTATCCTTAAGTCTATTGATATGATGGAGTACCTTTATTGATTTACGAATGTTGAACAATCCTTGCATTCCAGGAATGAACCCCACTTGATCGTGGTGCACAATTTTCTTAATATGTTTTTGGATATGGTTTGCCAATATTTTGTTAAGGATCTTTGCATCTATATTCATCAAGGATATTGGTCTAAAATTTTCTTTCCTTGATGTGTCTTTTCCTGGTTTGGGTATGAGGGTGATATTAGCTTCATAGAATGAGTTTGGTAGGGTACCCTCCTTTTCTATTTCCTGGAATACTTTGAGAAGTATTGGAATGAGTTCTTCTTTGAAGGTCTTGTAGAACTCGGCTGAGAATCCGTCTGCTCCTGGGCTTTTCTTAGATGGTAGATTTTTAATGGCTTCTTCTATTTCATTGCTTGATATTGATCTGTTTAAATCGTGTATGTCCTCCTGGTTCAATTTGGGAGGAGCATATGTCTCTAGAAATTTGTCAATGTCTTCGGTACTTTCTATTTTGTTGGAATACAGATTTTCAAAGTAGCTTCTCATTATGTTCTGTATCTCAGTGGTGTCTGTTGTGATATTTCCTTTTGCATCATGTATTTTAGTAATTTGAGTCTTCTCTCTCCTTCTCTTTGTTAGTGTGGCTAAGGGTTTATCTATTTTGTTTACTTTCTCAAAGAACCAACTTTTTGTTATGTCAATTTTTTGAATAGTTTCTTTTGTTTCAATTTCAGTGATTTCAGCTCTGATTTTAATTATTTCCTGTCTTCTACTACTTTTGCTGTTATTCTGTTCTTCTTTTTCTAGGGCTTTGAGCTGTAATGTTAGGTCATTTAATTGTTGACTTTTCATTCTTTTCTGGAATGCGCTCCATGCAATGAATTTTCCTCTTAGTACCACTTTCATAGTGTCCCAGAGATTTTGATATGTTGTATCATCATTCTCATTGACCTCTAAGAATTTTTTAATCTCCTCCCTGATGTTTTTTGTTATCCATGTTTCATTCAATAGCATATTATTTAATCTCCAAGTGTTGGATGAAGAATATGGCTGTTAATGGGATAATAAAAGAATATACAGAAGTTCTAGAAAATAGAAAGGGTGAGAGTGTAATCAAAAGAAATTGGATGTTAGCATGTAAATAAGGGAGAAAGCGACTCTGAGGGAACAGGTAAACAGAAGGAAAAGAAAGCAAGAACGTAAAGAAATAAAAACTTAATTTTTTTTTTTTAAAAGGAGAAAAAAGAAAATCTACTGTATAATAGTCATATACTAATGAAACCTCCCAGTGTTCAGTAGCCTGATGTATGAGAGTTACCTGATAATGAGCTTCAAGCCTCCAGCAGGCATCTCAGGATGGGATTTGCCCCACCGGAAGATCGGAGCTACGGCTTCCAGGATTATCCAAGATGGCTGCTCTGGTTTCGAAATGTGTTGGCAAATGGGGAGCTGCAGCTCAGGGGTGGACGTGGTCAGCTGGAGGTCCTGGAGACAGGAAACAGTTGGTCTGGCAGGGGTCCTGGAGGTCGGGTGTGTGTGGTGTGGTTGTGGGATCCAGGAGGCCGGGTGCAATCAGTCAGTCTGGGGTCCCGGTGATAGGGCGCAGTCAGTTGGTCTGGGGGTCCTGGCGGCAGGGAGCAGTCAGTTGATGTGAGGGCCCCAGAGACAGGGAGTGATCGGTTGGGCTGAGGGATCCTGGAGACGGGACTCAGTCAGTCCGGCCAGGGGTCCTATGGGGCCTGGGTGTTGTCTCAAAATGGCGGCAGCCACGTGTAATCAAACCTGCAGGTACTGTGACAGTGAACTTCCAGGCAGCAGCAGGCACTGGTTCTCCACTGGCGGTCTGCGGTCAGTCTGCTGGCAGCTGTCGGATGATCAGGAGGTGAACCTCGAGCGTTGGGTGATGGATAGGGGTAAGGCAGGCGATGGACAGGCGAGAGGCAGGCAAATGGCGGATGATAGACGCCTGACAGTGAGCAATCTGCTCTCAAAAAAGGCGTCGATATTCTGACAGATTGCAGGTGATCACAGGTGATCACAGCAGACAAATGGGGTAAAGAGCAGGGGATCGATAAGCCCCAAAAACTGCCTCACCGAGAAACAGATATCCTCTGCTTGAATCCGGCGTTGCGGAGCGACAAGGAATGCAGCCTCCCTCTAGACCGCCATCTTGGATCTCCCCCTATTTCTGTTATTTTAAGCCACCGATCCCCAGGAAACCAAAACAGCACCCTTACAAATCCAGTGGTCCTTTTCCCACCCACTGGCTGCCCTGGAGGGGTGACCGTCCTGTACTTCTTGAGGCACTTCTCTTACTCTGCCTTTCTATCTCACAGGATGCTTTCACGATCATCCCTGCTGGATTCCTGACTTACTCCCACTTTTAAAATATTAGGCTTATTTTGATAATAAAAGCTATTTTTTGGTACTAGGGATTGAACCCAGGGGTGTTTAAACACATCCCCAACCCTATTTATTTACTTATTGATTGACTGATTGATTGAGTTTTGGTACCAGGGATTGGACTCCAGGGCACTTGATCCCTGAGCCACATCCCCATCCCTATTTTTTGTATTTTGTTTAGAGACAGGGTCTCATAGTCTTGCTTCTGCTGAGGCTGGCTTTGAACTGTGATCCTCCTGCCTCAGTCCCAGGCACTGGGATTATAGGTGTGTGCCACCACACCTGGCCTTGCCTAATACTTTTTACACTCGGAATATTCACTATGGTTAAATAAGATCATAACAAATATAAATATTCTGTTAATAAAATTAAATATTTTGATGATTAAAAATAAATACATGTTGGAGGCCTCACTCAACTTTGGTGAATCCCTTGGGTGAAACCATGTAGTCACAGCTCTGACCACTAGTCACAGGCTGACGCTCATGAACTCAGCTCTGGCAAGAAGTGGGCACAGAGCTCAACAGCAACTATTGGAAGAGACAGTGAATCTTTTCACATAAATCACCATTTGAAATACTCTTACTAAGTGCAAGCTAGTACATTTTCTTGTTCTTCTCATAGAAGCCCATGGCCTTTGAGTAACTGAATGTTAGTCCTTCAGTTACTCGAAGGCAGAACTTAGGCCTCTGGACCTTCCATGGGTCTCCTACTACACCCCTCTGATGAGGTCGGGGGTCTTGGAAGGTGCTGTTATGCTGACCCTGATTTCCATGTGCAAGTCCAATCTAGTCTTACTCCCCCCTCAGACCACTAGCATAGAGGTTGACAAAGCAGGACCTATGGGCCAAATCTGGCTGGCCACCTGTTTTTGTAAAGAAGGCATTACTGGAACCCCGCCATGCTCTTCCCATCTATGTTGTCTCTGTCTGCTTTTGTGACTCAAAGGCAGAGTTGAGCAGCTGCAATAAGATGTATGGCCCACAGAGCCCAATGGATTTCTTCTCTGGCCTTGTGCCTAAAGAGTTGCAATCACTACTTGGAGTAAATCGGTTACAAGGGAAGCTTTCCTCACCTTGGTAGTGTTTATTTATTATTTATTTACTTATTTTTTGGTACTGGGGTTGAACCCTGGAGCACTTTCTACCACTGAGCTAAATCCCTAGCTCTTTTTATTTTTATTCATTATTTCTGAGATAGGGTCTCATTAAATTGTTTAGGGCCTTGCTAAGTTGCTAAGGTGCCTTGAACTTTTGATCCTCCTGCCTTGGCCTCCTGAGTTGCTAAGATTACAGGTGTGTGCCACTACTTCTGGCCCTTTTCACTTTTTTTTTTTTTTTTTTTTTTTTTTTTTGGGTTCTGGGGATCGAACCCAGGGCCTTGTGCTTACAAGGCAAGCACTCTACTGACTGAGCTATCTCCCCAGCCCCCCCTTTTCACTTTTTGATACAGGGTCTCCCTAGTTTTCCAAGTTAGCCTTGAATTTGGGACCATCCTGCCTCTGAGTTGCTGGGATTACTGGTGTGTGCCATCCACCTGGCTCCTTGGTGTGCTTGCAACATCTCTTTTCTACACAAGCTCTGAGGAAGGTGTGAGCTTTTCCTGCTTTCCCATTCATCACGCTCATGGGGTTTGAAATTGTGTGAATTCTACCATGTTAAGGAAGGTCTCCATGTCCTTAACAGTCTGTCTTCCCTCCTCCCGGGGCTTCTCCCCAGAGCACAGCATTGATGATTACTGAGGGTATTCTTCCTAGAGACTTTCCCATCCTGGTGATGCTCTGGGGTTTCCCTATTGCACCAGTTCTTTGATGGGCCCTGAGATTCCTATTATGTCTGAAGGTTTCCACACCTCTAGCCTCCCAAAGCTTCCTTACCAGGATGAATACTGACGCGCTGTGACATGACACTGACCCCTGGCTTCCCATACTCACCACCTGGGGCGGGTGTCCCCCAGTAAGTGCGCTGATAAAGCAAGAGTTGGGAGCTTGCCCTAAAGACTGCCACGTTCAGTACCCTGTGGCCTCTCTGCAGTGCGAGTCTGCAGTGGATGCAAGCGAAGTCATATAGTAAAAAAACTCCTCCACGCTTGCCACACGTATGCAGCTTCTTGAATGCTGGGGAATGAGGGCTATGCCCCTTGTGTAATGGGGTGTGACCTGTGTCTGAAATCCTTCCTGCATCTTTCTTTGTGGGTGTGCTAGGGCTTGAACCCAGCTTGGCAAGTGCTCTACCACTAAGCTACCTCCCCAGTCCCAGTCTGTTGTTCATGATTTGGTGGGGGGGGGGGGGGGAGGTGGTAGGGGAGGAAGGGGGTCCAGGGATTGAACCCAGGGGCACTTAACCACTGAGCCACATCCCTAGCCCATTTTATTTTATATTATTTTTATTTTTGGTACCAGCAAATTGAACCCAGGGGTGCTCAACCACTGAGCCACATCCTCAGCCCTTTTTATTTGAAACAGAGCCTTGCTAAATTGCTAAGACTGGCCTTGAACTTGCAATCCTTTGGCCTTAGCCTCCCAAACTGCTGGGATTATAGTTGTGTACCACTGCACCCAGCTGTTCATGATTTTTTTTTCGGTGGGGGCACTGGGGATTGAACTCAGGGGCACTCAACCATTGGGTCACATCCCAGTCCTATTATTTATTTTTTTTTTAATTTTTACAGACTGCATTTTGATTCATTGTACACAAATGGGGTACAACTTTTCGTTTCTATGGTTGTGCATGACATAGATTCATACCATTTGTGTAATCATACATGTACATAGGGTAATGATGTCTGTCTCATTCCACCATCTTTCATATCTGCACCCCCTCCTCCCTCTCATTTCCCTCTATGTAATTTATAAAGTCCCTCCATTCTTCTCTCACCTCCCCACCCCCATTATATACCATCATCCACTTATCAGGGAAAACATTTGGTCTTTGGTTTGAGCTTATTTCACTTAGCATGATATTCTCCAATTCCATTCATTTATCTGCAAATGCCTATTTTGTATTTTGAGATAGGGTCTCAATGATTTGCTTAGTGCCTCACTGTTACTGAGGCTGGCTTTGAACTCTCAATCCTCCTGAGTCAGCCTCCTGAGGCACTGGGATTACAGGCGCGCACCACTGCGTCTGGCTGTTCATGCATTCTTTACATCCCACAAGACTCTTCTTCAACCTGGACCACTGATCACAATAAAAGTAGCCTTCTGAGAGAAGAACTTCCTGCACTCCTGTGTGCTCTTGGAATGGAAAAGGCCTGATCACTTCCAGAGGTTCTTCCACCCACTGCTTTTCTGAATGAATGAAGAGCGGCTAATCCCTGGTGCTGCCAGCAGGGAGGCAGAGCTGGAGGCTGTGCCACGTGGCTCATACCCTGGGGCCTTCTCTGCTGGGGTGGGGTTTCTTCCTGGCATGAGACTCCCACGTGTCTTGCATACCCTGATAACCCTGAGACTCTTCACCAGTGCATGTTCCCGGGCTACAGGGAAGAGTGAGCATGAGCCTCTCTCCCCAGGGTGGACTTTCTCACAAGCAGTGGGGTGTGCCTTCCTAGAGGATCCCTACTGCACTCATCATACTTAAGGGATCCCTTTCTTCTCAGACCTCTGGTGGTTTCTTGGGATTCGGGAGTGTTCAGGCCCATAGTTGCAAATGTCCCATGTACTATTTACCAATTCTAAAGAAACTTTGTGCACTCAGTGGAGAGTTCTGGACATTTTCTTCCTCACAGAGTGCTCAGCAGCAATAGGCTGGGACACAATGGAGGGCACACCATTCCTACAACCAGGGGGAACACATGGGTGAGGCTGCACTGGGCAGATGGAGTTCTTCAGATGTTCTACGTGTACTTTGACTTTATTTTTACTCTGCTTTGATTCTCACCTGAAGGTTGGAGATGAGGGATGTGGCCCACTCCCCCTCGCCATTTCCTTCATTATCACGCCATTTCCTTCATTATCACACTCTTCAGCATCCTTATCTCACCGCAAGCTTTCCTGGGCACTGATAGTGTTTATCCCCAACAGACTGACAGCCTGGGGTGTCTGGAGGCCTGCTCTTTCCCAGGCCCCTGGTGAGGGGGGCCAGGCCCTGCGTCAGTCAGCACAGGCTGAGTTCTGCTCTTGCCACCTGGCAGATAAAATGCAGCAGGACCTGATCTCCAGTCACATCCAAAACCAACTTGAGAAGATAAAATAATCAAGAAAAACAAGAGGCCGGTGCCATGTGGCACCCTGAACAGAAAGGATAGGGACAGCACCAGAAATAGACACTGCCAAGGGCCAGCAGACTGTGACAGCCAGGTGTGCTGCTAACAAAAGAGTGGGCGGGAGGGAACAAGGACAGACCCCAGAAGCAAAGGGGCAAGGAAACCAACAGAGTAAAGGGATGACTGTGGGTGCTGAGGTCCCCAGCTGCTCTACTACAGGCGGCAGAGCAGCAGAGGCCACCAGGGCAGGCCACTGGCCTGTCTGAGTAGATAGCTACCTCAGAGGAGGGGAATCCACTCTTTTAGAGGTTTAGTGGAGGTTTCAAATTTCTAGCTGGTAGCTTAGAGGCCAAGAGAGAAACAAGGGCCATTTAAACCTGCCTTCTGCCTGGAACTCTTAAGTGGAAGGAGTTGCAACAGAACGGGGTGCCCATGGCCTCCCCTTCGCTCACCTGTTCATGTGAAGACTTCTGTCCTCAGCGGCCTGCGGATCTGGCACCCCTTGTTTTAGCCAGTAATCAGATGAGGTTGGAAAAAAGATGAAATTCTGTTCATAGCACTCAAAATACGAAAGGGAGGGTAAGGGAAATCAGCCTTAGCTCTCTATGTCGAACAGCTACAGCTGGACAAGCAGCCAGAGCCTGCTGGCAACCGCACACAGGCAGGGCTCTCTCTAGGAGATGGTCACCTTAGGACGGAGAAGTAAAGCCCGCAAGATGGGGCTTCAAGACAACTGCAGATCATGGGGTGCTGGGAGGTGAGGGAGACTGGGCATGGGAAAGCTGCCTAAGTCCAGTGAGGAACTGGCAGATTTCAACACTAATGGGAAGCAGAATTAGCCCACTTCTCACTAGCAGGACCACGCAGCCTGCAAGAATCCAGGCACTAAAACCAACTAAACTGGGCCAGAAGTGTGGCCCAGTGGGACAGCACTTGTGTAGCATGTTGAGGAGCCCTGGGTTCACCCCCAGCATCAGGGGACAACAAAGAAAACCACCACAGTCTTAAACAATAATAAGACTGATCAAAGCGAAATTTTTAGACCACACTGTATTTAACAAATGAATGGCAATAATTGTTTATTTAGCAATGAATATATTCAGAATTCAACAGAGAATTTTTATTTTTATATTTTTAATTTTTAAACTTTTTTAGTACTGGGATCAAACCCAGGGGTGTTTTAACATCCGAGCTACATTCACGGTTGTTTTTTTTTTTTTAAATTTAAGTTTAGGGCTGGGGAGATAGCTCGCCTTGCAAGCACAAGGTAGAGTTGCTCGCCTTGCAAGCACAAGGCCCTGGGTTCAATCCCCAGCACTGCCAAAAAGAAAAAAAAATTTTAATTTAAAGACAGGGTCTAAGTTGCTTAGGGCCTTGCTAAGTTGCTGAGGCTGACCTTGAACTTGCGATCTACTTTAGTCCCGAGTCCCTGGGATTACAGGTGTGCATCTCTCCCAACAGAGAACTCTTGTGTAGTCACATCGGAATTCCAGCCAGCCTGAAATTCTCCACCATCACATCCTATGGAGACTCTTCGGAGGCGGCAGCAATGCCATTCCCCACTAGTGAAGTATGTGACCACATCCTTGCATGTCCTCAAGAGTCACACAAACCTGAAATGCAGAAGACATGTTTGGGTAACCCTAAGATGGTGGCTGGCGCATAGTTAGTGTTAACACAGCATGATCTACTTTTGCCTGATTAGTTAATGTCTCCTCTGCGCTAGTGGTCAACAGATGTTCCTCATTCTTAATTGGTACTGTGGCGCATGCTCCAACTGTGCTACTTACTCCTAAGCTGATTGGCTGCCTTAGGTATATAAGACACACCTATAGGAAGCACCTCGGATAAACCACACCTCTAGATCTCTGGGCGGAGGACTAAGCAGACACCTCTAGGATGTGTGTTGATGATGGCAGATTGCAGAATGCAGGTTGCAGCTTGCAGAATGAAGATCGCAGATGCAGGACGCACCTCTAAGAAGAAGCAGCAGACCTTTAAGAAATAGCTCCTCTGATAATAGTAGCCTCTCTGAAAGTGTAGCAAGTCTTTCTTCCTCTCAAAGCTTCTCTTCCTCTAAAACTAAAAGTAAGCAAAACTTTTCTTCCTCTGTAAACTAGCGAACAAGCAAACAAGCAAGAAAGCAGTGCACTAAAGATAAAGATAATAGAAGTAGCTCAGTTTCCAGTCCACCTCCGATAAATACCTGCGAGATTATTGCTACAGGTGGTAACAAATATCCGTGGGATTGTTGCGGGCGGCGACACTGAAACACACGCTTTCTGCTGCTGCCAGAGAAATAATCCCCGAGGTGCACAACCAGATTCTTCAGGGTAAAAGGGGGGCTCTGAGTTTGTGTTTATTATATGATGAACAAGAAGAGTTAGGGTAGGGGCTGGGGATATGGCTCAGTTGGTAGAGCGCTTGCCTCACAAGCTCAAGGCCCTGGGTTCAATTCCCAGTACCGCCAAAAAAAAAAAGAGGGAGCAAGAGGCCAGGAACCAGGTCTAGGAGGGCATTCTCTAGACAATCAGGCTGCCTTGGACGGTGGATGGCACAACAAGGGCAGGAGTAGAACCTTATTTGGATGGCAGCTCAAGATCTTGGGAAGGACAGCAGAGGGAACCCAGGCTCAGCAGCCCTGGCTGCAGGTGTCAGGCCCAGAGGAATCTCTGGTGTTCCTCTGCAGGTGAGGCAGATGCTGAGGGGCTAGGACTAGTAGAGGTGTGGGAGAGGGTTAGTTGAGTTAGATCAGGAAAAAGAAAAAAGGGACCCCGTGCACAAAGCAGAGGGGGTGCTGGCAGCCCTGCAGTTCTGAATCTGTACCTAGCCGGCTTCAGAAATCAAACTCTAGGGGTGATAATGTGCCCAATATTTCTCATGTGGGAGAACAATGGTCAACTTCACTCATAAATTTTAAATACTATCCACATATATTTTCTTTTTCTTCTTGTCTTTTTTCTTTTTTTGGAGATTGAACCCAGGGCCTTGCACATGCTAAGCATAAGCTCTACTACTGAGCAGCACCCTCAGGCCCTTAATTAACCACATTAGCTTAGGCTGCTAAATAAGTAACTAACAGTATCACAAATGATTAATCCCTACTGTTCAAATAGGTTCTGGCATTATCCTTAGTGAAATGCCATAAGATAAAAAGAATAAAGTAAAGCAATATAGGGAGACATGGAGACATTTTCACAATGCTGTGTTACTATAAGTGGAAAAATAAGGTTCAACTGATTCTTTTTAAAATGTTATATTCAGCTGGGCATGGTGGTGCACTCCTGTAATCCCAGTAGTTTGGGAAGCTGAAGCAGGAGGATCTTAAGTTCAAAGCCAGCCTCAGCAACTTAGCGAGGCCTTGAGCAACTCAGTGAGTTTCAAAGTTAAAAAAAAATAAAAAGGAATGGGGATGTAGATCAGTGATGGAAAAGTCCTGGTTCAATCCCCAGTATCACACACACAAAAAATTATGTTCATATATATAAAAATTATGGATAAATTCTAAATTTGGAGGCATTCTTGTGTGTGTTTTGGGGGCAGGGATTGAATCTAAGTCCTTACACATGCTAGGCAAGCCCTCTACCACTGAGCTACAACCCACGCTTCAATCTTTGCATGTGCATGTGAGTGTGTGTGTGTGTGTGTGTGTGTGGTTTGGGTACCAGGGATTGAACCCCAGGGTGCTTAACCACTGAGCCATATCCTCCTTTTAAAAAATATTTAGAGACAGGGTCTTGCTAAGTTGCTTGGGGCCTCACTAAGTTGCTAAGGCTCACATTGAACTCACAATCCTCCTACCGCAGCCTCCTGAGCCACTGGGATTATAGGTTTGTGATACCATGCCCAGCTGTGTGTATGTGTCTTACTGGTGAATGAAACCAGGGTCTCACACATTCTAAGCAAGTTCTCTACCATTGAGCTACACCCCCAGGCCTAAGTCTTTTCTTATTGTGGTAAGATATAGACATGTACACACAAACACACACACACAAATATGGTAACCAATTTTTAAGTGAAGTTTTGTAATATTAAGTACATATGCAACCACCATCACTACCCATCTCTAGAACTTTCTCATATTCTCAAACTGCAACTCTATACCCATTAAACAATAATTCCCTATATTAGTCTGTTTTCCTGTGCTATGACAATATACCCAAGGATAGATACTTTATACAGAAAAGGGGTTGCTGTGCATGGTGAAGTACACCTGTAATCCCAGATATTCAGGAGACTGAGACAGAAGGATTGTAAGTATGAGGCCAGCTTGGGCAATGTGGGTTGCTTCCACCTTTTTTCTCTGTGAATAATGTTGCTGTGAACATAGATGTATAAATCTGTTTGCGTCCTCACTTCCAGTTCCTTTGTGTATGTACCTCAGAGTAGAATTGCTACGTCTTGTGTGGTAATCCTGTATTTACTTTTCTGAGGAATCACTGTACTGTTTTACATAGTGACTGCACCATTTACCTTCCTACCATAAAGCACAGTTTCCAATATCTTTACATCCTTACCAACGTTATTTTAAATGAGTCATCCTAATGGATGTGTACTGATAGCTCACTGTAGTTTTGATTTACATTTTCTAAGTAATGATATTGAGCATCTTTTCATGTGCTTATTAGCCACTCGTACCTTCGTTGGAAATATGACTATTCAAGTCCTTTGCTCACTTTTTAACCAGGTAGATTTTCCATTGTTTGTTGTTCAGTTTTAATAGGAATTCTATATATATTCTGGATATCTTTCAATTTTTAAAAACTTTCTCAGGTCTGTAATCCCAGCAACCAGGGAGGCTGAGACAGGAAGATCACAAGCTTGTGGCCAGCCTCAGCAACTTTGTGAGACCCTTTATCGAAATAAAATAAAAAGGGTTTGGCTGTAGATCAGGTGGTAGAACACCTCTGGGAGCAATCCCCAGTAAAAAAACAAAAAAACTTTTCTGGGTTCAGGATGTAGCTCAGTGGTAGAGTGTGTACCTAGCCTGTGGTTTGATCCCCAGCACCAAAAACAACCACCACAACAAAATATGTTTCTTTTTCCTTTGGGTATCAGGGATTGATCCCAGGGTGCTGAATCACTGAGCCACATCCCCACCCCTTTTTATATTTGAGACAGGGCCTCACTAAATTGCTGGGTTAGCCTTGAACTTGAGATCCTCCTGCCTCAGCCTTCTGAAGCCTTCCAAGCTGCTGGGATTGCAGGCCTGTGCCATCACACCCACACAACAACACTTTTTTTTTTTTTTTTTAACTTTTATTTGTTTTTATGTGGTGCTGAGGATCGAACCCAGTGCCTCACATGTGCTAGGCAAGCGTTCTACCACTAAGCCATAATCGTTGGCCCAACAAAAATTTTTTTTTAAATTTTTAAGTTGTTGATGGTATTCAGTCGGAATTTGGGCGACTATATGACGAACAGCGGAGCAACTGAGGCAAAGGGCAGCGTGCCGCACAGTGACCAATCAAATGGGCAGGAAAAACTCCACTGACCCTTACCTCCACCTGTCACTCAGCAGGCCCCCTGCCCATTTGGGCCTATAAAGACCCTGGGCAGCCCGGGCCACATGTGATTTTCTCTGGCTCCCTACCCTAACCTATACCCCAGGGGTCCAGGAATTTCGCCCAAGAGCCAAATTCCAATAAAGCTTGCTTCAGTCACTTTCTGTCCAATTTTATTTGGCCACTAGCCAAGCCCCCGAGCTTACATTTGGTGCCAAAACCTGGGAGGGTTTTCGGGCTTCCCCCCATCTTGGTTGAGGTCCACACCCTCCCTCAGATGAACCAGGAGATTCCATTCTGTTCTGCTCAGCTCTGCTCCGTTCTGCTCCAATCCCATTTCCCTTTATTCGGCAACAGACTGGTAAGTTTCCTGGGGTTTTTCCCATTGCCTTTCCAATCTTTACCATCCGATCTGCATGGGGTCTGTCCTGTCCATTGTGCGTGCCACAGACCCCCCTGTCAGTTCCATTTGGGCTCTGGTTGCTTGGAGACGTCCCAGCCTCCAGGTAGACCCCCCATTTATTCTGTTATGGACCCCCGGAAGTCAAAAGGCATTTTGGCTTTTGGCCCGTCCGCAGTTTTTCTGGTGTACACAAGCTAAAATTGGGACGCCTTTTTCTGCTTCTCTGCATCTATCTGGGTGAAGTTGGACAAGTAATGGGAAATACCGGTAGCTCACTGGACCCCAAAACTCCTCTGGGCTGTCTCTACCGTAATTTCACTAAACTGGGACTCCCCCAAGACTTACAGGTAAATGGCTAGTTTTTTATTCAACCGTGGCCTGGCCTCAGTTTGTTTTAGATCTCAAAATGGCCACCAAAGGGCACTCATGACCATCTGCAAGCTTTTCTTTTTGGAATTTGGTGGTCACCTCGCCCTTTCTTTTACCTGTTCTATCACCCAAGTTCTCCTTGCCAGTCCCAAACCCCAACCCCTCCATGCTCTGGCCAGAATTCCGCGTCCTCTTCCTGTCCTCCTGCAAACCTGCCCTCTCCTCCTGAGGATGCAGCTCCTCCTCCTCCTCTTCCTCCTCAGAGCCCTCCCACCTCCCCTCTTTCTCCTCCTCCAGAACATCCCTCCACCCACTCTGTTCCCTCCTCCCCTGTTGGCACTCTCACAACATGATGAGCGGGTCATGATGAGCACAAGATGAGAGGGTCTGATCTCATCAGACCCTCCCACCGCCTAACCCAGAACTTCTTTCCCCTCCGGAGGTGGTTGGTGCAGAGAGCGTTGTGCGAATCCAAGTTCCATTCTCACTCCAGGATCTTTGCCAGATTGAGAAATGTTTAGGGTCTTTCTCTGCTGACTCCTTTACTTATATTAAGGAATTTAGGTATCTTTCCCAGACTTATGATCTCACTTAGCATGTCTGTCTTCTGCTCTCGTCCCAGACTAACAACCCTGCATCCAACAGGCACCACAAGATCTTGCCGACCAAGTCCAACTAACGGACATGACTCTCCCCACGGGTGCAAAAAAAACCCTTTTACCAGAACAACAACAAAGTAATGATTAACAGTCGTGTCATTTTTCAGGACTTTTTTTTTTTTCCCTTAAATTCTATATTTTTTGAGCTCATAACATTGATGTTTTGATCAGTTCTATTTTTATTGAACTCGAGTTTTTGAGTATCTGTTACATTGCAATGGAAATCTCACCTATAAAAACTACAAGGCCTTTGTTTTTGTGTTATGTGTATATTGTGTTGTCTATTTTGTGTCCAAAAATCATGTACCTATCATGACTTACCTCACACGTCTCCAGATGGTCAAGTTTAAAAATGTTAATTGAAATTAATCATTTGTTTCTAGAACTTGTCTCCAACAGAAAGAGACCACAAATACTGTTTAATATACCTATCTAATATCTTGGTTTTTACAGTAAAATAAGGATTTGACATGTGTAGGATTACTCAAATGTGTTTATTGGGAACATCTAATTTACAGGGTGTTGTCACTGGCTTTCACAACCAACTGGACCTTCCTACAGACTGGTGGCATATCTCTCCAGGCAGCTTGATTCTGCCATTCATGGGTAGCTACCATGTGTCCGAGCACTGACTGCAGCAGCTGAATTAACTAAGGAAGCTCTAAAACTCACCCTTCTCCAACCAATAACTATTTTCCACCCATCAAATACAGGACCTCTTAAACCATAAATCTCTTACACTGCCACAGGTGCTGGAGGCCCTGTGTTCACCTTGTGAAGGCCTCTTCAATTACCCACTCCCCTCACCTGACCTAACCATTTTTGTAGATGGCAGCTCTGTGCTGGGTACAGATGGACGCTATAAAGCCACTTACGCACTGGTCATCGCCACCTCAGTTCCAGAAGCCAATGCCTTCCAGAAGGGACCACTTCCCAAAAAGCTGAACTCTTTGCTCTGATTAGGGCTTTAATTCAATCCAAAGGTAAACAGGTTAACATCTACACAGATTCCAAATATGCCTTCTTGATTGCTCACTCACACTCGGCTATTTGGAAGGAGTGTGGATTTTTCACTACAAAGGGGTCATCAGATAGGAAAGAAAAATAGAAGTTTCTAAGTATGGGAATGTATTCAGTAGAAGGGAAAAGAAAATGTTTCTGGGTAAGAAAGTCTTTGTGTGATAAAATACATGAGGGTTCAAGTAAGCACTAAGAAAGTCTGTGTGTAA
The DNA here is from genome assembly GCF_902686455.1 of Sciurus vulgaris. Lineage (NCBI taxonomy): Eukaryota > Metazoa > Chordata > Mammalia > Rodentia > Sciuridae > Sciurus > Sciurus vulgaris. The sequence continues at coordinate 123,498,920 of NC_136467.1, read as the reverse complement.
GTAAAGGGCAAATTTCAACAAGTTTGCATGTAACTAAGTTGGTTTTATGCACATGAGACAATCAGTTAAAGCTATTTAAGGTTTTCCTAAGGTCAAATACTAATGTACTGATATAAACCCAAGTTTAATCTATATGTTCAAATGATAAAGATTCCTTTAAAACACTAATTTACTTTTTTTTTTTTTTTTTTTTTTGTGGTGCCAGGGATTGAACCCAGGGCCTTGTGCTTGCAAGGCAATCACTCTACTGACTGAGCTATCTCCCTGGCCCCAAAACACTAATTTACTCTTTATAAACTTCTTAAAATGATATTTAAGAAAGAGTGTGATGCGTGATAGCAAAAAATGGGACAACAGTGACTGAAATTGGGGTCTCATTGATGACCTCATGACTGTGGCATGCCTGGTGCCTGTGCAGGAGCACAAGATGCCTAATTGCTGGCAGTACCCTCTCTGGGGAGGCTCTGTGCAGGAGTCCTACCAGGTCTGACATTGGTCTCAGGCACACAGCTCTCGGGCAGGAAGGAATTCTTTTGCTAGATAACCAGTGTTTCATCAGCTTCCTTCTCTGGTTCTTGCCTGCCTTACAGTAACTTTGGACAGTGGACTTTATTGAGAGCTACAAAGAGCTCCTAACATTGCACTTTGCAGCTGTGAAAAAGTTACATAGATGTCCTAGTCTCTGTAACTTTCCTGAAAACAAATAATGCTTACATCTTTAACCTGATAATAAGACATACATAAAGATTGCTGACATAACTCTTTAGATCTGCATTTCCATCAGAGAACAGAGCTCCATCTGATCTCAGCTTAATCTTCAAAATCTGTGTTTTGTGAAGAGCCCCACCTTACCTGAGCTAAGGCTCTGCCTCACCCTGCTGCATGTTAGAATGGCTCCAAAGTAAGTCAGACTTAAACTCATTTAAAGTTGTGTTCAAAAGTTTGGTGTTTGTTGTAAAGATTACTGTGATCTCAAACAGGGGATAGAATGTATTACTCAGCCAAAATTCAAAATAGCTATTGCACAAATGGAATGTTTTTCTGTTGGTGATTCCATTTTGTATTTTCCTTGTAAACTCTATAATTGTTGCCTGATTAATTTTTTACAGAAGTACTGCTTCAAGAGCAAACACCGTAAATTATTTTGAAATAGTAAGCCATCACCTATAGGACAGATAGTGTAGACCCCAATTAGGTAAAATGGGGTAAATAAGTGTAAAGTCATAGACATTGAGACTTAAGTCCAGTACTCTTTACTTTATGACTGTGAGACTAACTTGCTTGATGTTTAAGATCAACTTAGAAATTGAGATTAAATACAGAGTCCAAGAAAACCAGTATTTGGATCTTGCCCTGAGAGTCAGCCTGAATCCAGGGAACAAGAGAACTTCTCTAAGCAGCTTTGCAACTCTGGACCACACAACCTCCCGATCAGGGAGATTGATGAGACCACTGGAGGATAAAAAGCCAATCATGCACCTGCTGCAGAGGAGGATCATTGGAAAAGGGAGACATCCCTGATGCTTCCAAAGGAAGCCACCTCATCAAGGAGACCCTGTCTAATGAACAGCATTAACGGAGCTAAGAAGCTGCTCTTAAGTTCCCTATGAGTGACTCCTGTGGGAACTCAGCTGACTCTCAACAGACAGAACAGGTCAATCTCACCAGCTTGGTCTTAAACACCTAGAAAAACAGCTAAAACTGAAATATAGCCATTCTTGGGCATTTAAAAGAAACAATAGTTAAATTCAATCTAAGATGTACACTTGTATTAACCTCCCTAGAATAAATAAAGACTGGAAGCTACAGGAGAGAGATTCTTAGGCAGGTGTACCTGCTAACTATCAAGAGAAACTGCCAGAATCAGGAGATTTTAGTCAGTTTAAGGCCTACAGATCCTCCTAAGCTATATAGGTAGGCTTAATCTATGCTTGCTAGTATGATTATCTAGCCCTAAGTCACAGAAATATAGAGATCTCTACTAAACATAGGTTATACCAACAAGAGGACTTGGTTATGCAGTCACTGCCACCCCAAAGCTAAAACAGCAACTCCAGAAGGCAGTAGAGGCATCTGCTGCCCCGCTGACATCCCTGCAAAGATGAATAACGTTTATTGCTCAAGTTTCCTTGCAGAACCATTGAGCACTGGATCTGACAAAGGGAGAACATGCCTCTTCCTAAGAGAAGAATGTTGTTGCTGCATCAATGAAACCAGTCTAATGTCTGGAAACTCTCAGACATCTAAATGAAAGGCTGAAGCAAGAAGAATCGAATGACCCCTGGCCAGGATGGCTGAACTCCACTCTTGTCACCTGGCTGACTCCTACACTTACTCCCCTATTTGTGATAGGATTTCTGCTAATGATTGCTCCCTATCTTCTCAGGTTTGCCCCGAACCACATGAGTGAGGTTGCCAGGGTGACATACAACCAGATGCACCTACACTCTTATAGCCATCTCCCCACCAACCTAGAACCCGAACCTTTCTTTCCCCAAGATGCCCCCTAACCCTACATGCCCCCTAACATGTAGGAAGTAGCCAGATGGACTCCAGTGCCCTATATAACCAAAAAGTTCAGGATGTTAGTTCGGAATGTGGGCGACTATATGACGAACAGCAGAGCAACTGAGGCAAAGGGCAGCGTGCCACATAGTGATCAATCAAATGGGCAGGAAAAAACTCCACTGACCCTTACCTCCACCTGTCACTCAGCAGGACCCCCCGCCCATTCGGGCCTATAAAGACCCTGGGCTGCTGGGCCATGTGTGATTTTCTCTGGCTCCCTATCCTGACCTCTATCCTGATGGGGGGGGGGGGGCTTGGAATTTCAACCGAGAGTCAAATTCCAATAAAGCTTGCTTTGGCAGCTTTCTGTCTGATTTTATTTGGCCACTAGCTGTGCCCCTGAGCTTACAGATGGACCTTTATTTTATTTTTTGATTGATTGACATGTGGTGCTGAGAATCGAACCCAGTGCCTCACGCGTGCTAGGCAAGCAGTCTCCCACTGAGCCACAACCCTAGTGCAACTTTTTATAAAGCTTTATTTCTTGAAAAATTTCATATTCATTAAAGTAGGAAGAATAAAAACTGCACCATGATAAGCATTCTGCCACTTGTTTCATTTATTTTCTCTTCATGACCAAGAATTTTCAACAATATCTTTTTACAGTTGAATCAAGATCTTGGAGATGTTTTTAGCACTTTATTTTGAAGTAATTATAGAACCAGGCATGGTGGCACACACCTGTAATCCTGAAGACTCAGGAGGCCAAGGCAGGATTGCAAATTTGAGGCCAGCCTGGGCAATTTAGCAAGACTCAAAAAATGTTGGGGGCGGGGGGCATACTAGTGATTGAACCCAAAGGCACTTTGCTACTGAGCCACATCCCCGGCTTTTTAAATTTTTTTATTTTGAGTCTGGATCTTCCTAAGGGCCTCAATAAGCTGAGGCTGGTCTTGAACTTGCAACCCTCCTGCCTCAGCCTCCTGAGTGGTTGGGATTAGAGGTGTATGCTCAAAAATTTTTTTAAAAATGCCTTTTTTTTGGGGGGGGGTGCAGATACTGGGCTCAATCCTAATACCAAAAAAAAAAAAAAAAAAGGAAAGAAAAGCCTAAGCCAGGAGTGGAGGTATGTGTGAATGTGCTTACAGTACCCACTATGTAGCAGGCTGAGGCAGGAAGATTGCTTGAGCCCAGGAGTTCAAGGTCAGCCTGGGCAAGACCCTGTCTCAAAAATAAAGAAATGGTATCCATTTGTGCAAGGCTAAGTAGGACAGCCAGTCTTCCTTAGCACTTCAGAACACTGTCCCAGCTCCTCCCCAAGGCCACCATCTAGGAGAGACAAACTGTTTTCTTCTATACCCTTACTGCAACACTCAGTACTTCCAAAATACTTCACTTCTGACACCAGATGCATGGTTTTTTTCCTTGTTGAACCAAGCAACTTTCCCTGTAGACACTGAAGGAACCAAAATACTTCTCCCCTGCAAATATGAAGGATGACTGAACCAAAGACAATCTAAATGCAGGGGAACTCCCTGCCCTGTTTGTCTAAAAGCAGGACAGAGATTCACAAAAACAAAAGGTCACTGGGCATGGTGGCATGTGCCTATAATCCCAGCTACTCCAGAGGCTGAGGCAGGAGGATCTCAAGTTCAAAGTCAGCCTCAGCAACCGCAAGGCACTAAGCAATTCAGTGAGACCCTGTCTCTAAATAAAATACAAAATAGGGCTGGGGATGTGGCTCCATGGTTGAGTGCCCCTAAGTTCAATCACCGATACCCCTCCCAAAACAAAACAAAACAAAACAAAACAAAAAACACAAAAGGTTGCTCTACATTCTTCCCTACCTCCTTCTTCCTATAGGAAGACTGGTAATGAATTCTTCACAAGACTTGCTTATCAGCTCAGGGATGGAAGCACCAGAGGAAATTGTAAACAGACTTGCTTCCTGTAAATTTACCTTCCCACACTTTTCCCACCTTGAAACTGGGACTGCTTTTCCTTTTCCTTGTCACTTTTCTAAAATGTATTTTTCTTCCCCTCCCCTTCTACACTGGGGACTGAACCCAGGGGCACTCTATCACAGAGCCACATCCCCAGCACTTACTATTTTTTTGTTTTGAGACAGGGTCTTGCTAAATTGCTGAGGCTGGCCTTGAACTTGTGATTCTCCTATCTCAGCCTCCTGGGCTGCTGAGATTACAGGCATGCTCCTTCACACCCACTGTGCAATTGTTCTTTTTAAAAAGATTTTTATTCACAAAAAACAATCCCACAGCATTTATTGTCATCTGGTAATAACATAAGGGTAATCAAAACAATATGAACAAATGTTTTAGAACTATACTCCCAGAAAAGGACACCTAAAAAATGTGTTGCCTGCTCAACAATTTCTCACTTCATTGATCATTTCTAGGAGGAAGCACTTTGTGGCAGAGTAATATCATCTCCTTCAGCATGATCCAACCCCACTGTTTTCCTGGCTTTGATTAGAATGAATCTTTTCTGCATTTTCTACTATGAGGTTCATGTACTCATTAAAACCAAAAATGCAACCCTCTATCTGCACAGTCACTTGCTCATGCAGCCACACCTGAATCAGGATCTATTTTGCAAGATGAATTGAGGGCTGGTGTTGTGGCTCAGTGGTGGAGCGCTTGCCTAGCGCGTGTGAGGCCCTGGGTTTGATTCTCAGCACCACATATAAATAAATAAAATAGAGGTCCATTGACAACTAAGAAAATACTTTTAAAAAAAGATGAGCTGATGGATTGCTACATCACCTTTGATATTTTTGGCTCTGGTCAGGATATGTCATAGTGAAATCTCACAAAGTCCACACTGATCAGCATGCTACCTTAGAAAGCAAGTTTGGGGATTGTAAAATGTACTGTTCTTTGTTAAAATACTATTTAAGACAGACTCTTAAGCTTTGAATTCCCTTCCTCCCACATGATATGCATGGAACATTAATGATACGAGAGTTAGGGCAAAAGCCCTGCCTCTAGAGTCCCAAAGTACCAGCTTGGGCCACCTAGTTCAAAAAGCCAAAGAAAGAAACATTCAGTGGTAAAAATAGGAAAAGAGATTTATTCAGTGTGGCCACACTGGGAAGCACAGAGAGGTCTAGTGACCTAAGATTTGTCTTCAGGGGTACTTGTTGGGTAGCAGTTAGATGTGAGAAGCCAGGAGTTTAAGAAAATAGGGCTGGCATTGTAGCTCAGTGGTAGAGTGCTTGCCTAGCACATGTGAGACCCTGGGTTTGATCCTCAGCACAACATAAAAACAAATAAAAAACAAATGAGGAAAAGAAAAGGTATTGTGTTCATCTACAACTAAAATAAATTTTTTTTTAAAGGAAATACTTAGTACAGAGCAAATCATCAGTTCATCAATGGCCTTGTCTCAGTGGTGCCAAAAGGTTTGACAAAATAGCTATTTCAGGTCCCTTGTCTGACCTCAGCCCTATAAAATATTGCTCTTACAACAGGAGAAGATAGATAAACTCACGGGAGGACAAGCATGTGTTTTCTCAGAAGAGCCTAACTGCTAAGAAGATTAAATAAGACCCAAATCAAACAACCCAGACCAGAGAGATTCCCAGACCTGGAAAAGCAGGATGATTAAGATCAGAGCCCACTAACCATAAATCTTTTAACACCAGTTCCAAGTAGGGCCTGTCAGGCAGGCCACGATGACCAAGAGTTGTCCTCAGGTTGTTAGCTAACGTGGTCCCTCAGTCCAGGGCCAAGAGGTGACACTTGGGTGGAATCGTCTAACAATCTCCCTCCTACTCTTTTTTCTCTTCTAATAAATGTTACTATACTTTTACTAAATCTTATGTCTTGCTTGAAATTCTCTCATGCAAGAACACAAGAGCCTAGGACACAATGCAGTCTCAGGTAAGTTCTTATGGCAGCTATCATCTTATTTTCATTTTCAGAACTGCAAGAGCTTCAGTTTAAACAGGAGAAGGAACAAAAGGAGGTGTAAGGAGTATATGTAGTTAAGCATTCTTGGCTCAACTGTGGTCTGGCTGGTCATTGTCTCAGGACTGGTTCTTTCAGGAACAGCAGGTCCCGAAAAGGCCTGCTGGGAACTCGTTACTGCTTCAGGAGTCACTTCAGTTCCCATTTTAAGATGAGCAGGGTCTGCTATTTCCTGTTTTTTTTTTTTTTTTTTTTTTTTTCTCCCTGTACTGGGGACGGAACCCAGGGACACTCAACCACTGAGCTACATCTCCCAGCCCTTTTTATATTTTGAGACATGGTCTTGCTGAGTTGCTTAGACCTTGTTAAGATGCTAAGTCTGGTTTTGAACTTGCGATCCTCCTGCCTCAGCTTCTAGAGTCACTAGGATTACAGGCATGGGCCACTGCGTCTGCTTTTGTTCCTAGAATCTTGAAAATATCTTTGTTACTCTTATCTTGTTGTTTTCAGTCTTGGAGAGAGATTACCAGCTTTAGAGGAACACTTTTTAAGTGATTACTACATCTCCAGGCAGAGGTGAACAGGAATTTGACCCCAAGTTTATGGTAGTAAAGGAGTCAGATGCAAAAATGAAGGCAGAGATGCCAAGCTTTTATTTTGCTTTTTGTTACCAATCAGATACTTACATACCCAAGAGTCAGTGCTTTTCAGCAAAAGCAGCCTCTGAGCCAACATTATATTAATAAACTTTCGTGCTTTGCTCTTGTTCAACTATTCTTTGTTGCAGGAATCTTTCCCAGCCAGGAATTTATGAGGGTTGAAGGAAAATTGTGTTCTCTCCTCTTTGACACCAACTAGGTGTACTACAACCTAATTTTGACACTATCTACCTGGAGGTAGTGTCTCGTAGGACACGCTACCATGGGACACATCAAATCCCATAGGTTGAGGGCTCAGTCCCACAAGACTGTCCCCACTTCAGAGGCCAATCAAGTTCATGTTGTCACGTCTTAGGATCAACCACCTGCTACTGTGGCTGGTAGATCTTGGAAGCACTTCCCTTACAGGTTCCCATTCCCTATGAAGGACATGAATAGGGAGCAGCTGGAAGGAAGAAAGGCCCAGCAGGTGTGGGCAGGCTGGAGCCTGGTGTCTTCTCAGCTGTACCACCCCTCCTGCACTTCGGTGTTCAGGGTTCACAGCTCTGGAATCCTGTGTTTTATGGAGGCCTCATTATGTGGGCACAGTTTATTATATCGCTGGCCACCGGTGGTCAACTCAGCTATCAGCCCTTCTTCCCTGCCAGGAGGCTGGGGCTGGATGGGGCTGCAAGCTGCAACCTCTAATCCCACAGTTGGTTTCCAGATAACCAGCACCCACTGAAGCTGCCCAGAAGTCCCAGCAACATCATCTCATTAGCATACAAAAAGACATTTATCACTTTGAGATTCCAAGAGTTGTAGGAGCCAGAAAGGAGAAGGGATGCAGAGATCAAATATGTATTTCTTATGTCACAGTCACTTCTTTCACAAATCACAATGGGAAAAACAAGAACAGAATCTCTTATCTGGGAAGAATGACAGGACACACCACTTCACATATATTAGTTATTTTGGCTTCACTGAGACTGTAAGCTCGGATGGGCTTGGCGGGCTCAACGGCGGGACCAAATGTAAACTCGGCGGGCTTGGTGGGCACAGTTAGCAGCCAAATAAAATGGGATAGAAAGTGGCCAAAGCAAGCTTTATTGGAATTTGGCTCTCGGGCGAAATTCCCAAACCCCCAGGGGTATAGGGACCATGAGAAAATCGCACGTGGCCCTGGCTGCCCAGGGTTTTTATAGACTGGGATGGGAGGGGGTCCTGTTGAGTGACAGGTGGGTGTGAAGGGTCAGTGGAACTTTCCACCTTGCTGTGAACTTTCTGGTCACCTTTGGTGGGCTGGTCTTTGTTCTGGCTGCTCAGCTTTGTCTCCTACAGTCACCTAATTTCCGACATAACAGAGGCCATTTCCAGAAAGAAATTTCCATAAAAGTAGACCACAAAGCCTGGCACATGCTTGGGAGGCTGAGACAGGATTACAAGTTCAAAGCCAGCCTCAGCAACTTATCGAGGCCCTGTCTCAAAAATAAAAATAAAAATAAAAAGGGCTGGGGATGTGGCTCAGCATTTAAGCACCCCTATGTTCAATCCCCAGTTCCAAAAAAGAAAAAAAGGAAAAGAAACTTCCCCAAATTCACACAAGCAGACAAATGTTACCTGGGGCCTAGGCTGCTACTTGCCTATCAACACCCTTCTCCCCTCCTTTCCTAGTACAAAACACAGCAGCATTCAGAGCTCAGCTAGAAAGACCACATCAGAGCTGGGCATGGTGGAACACACCTATACTCTCAATGACTCAGGGAGCTGAGGCAGGAGGATCACAAGTTCAAGGACAATCTCAACAATTTAGCAAGACCCTGTCTGAAAAATAAATGGTTGAGGATATAGCACAGTGGTGTAGCGGCCTGGGCTCAATTCTCAGTACTGCAAGTAAATAAATAAATAAAATAAATAGGGGATTGGGAATACAACTAGGTGGTAGAACACTTACCTGGCAGGCATGAGGACCTGGGTTCAATTCCCAGCACTGCAAAAGTAAATAAAGTAAACAGAACCCCATCTCCCATCCTCTCCTGTATCCAGGGCAGGTTACATGATACAGTTCAGGACAATGAAATGAAAGCAGAAGTTGCCGAACAGGGTTTGCTCAAAGTTCTCTTAAGCCTTGTCACTCAGAGTGTGGTACCTTTTTAGAAATAAATGTGAATCTTGGGCCCAGCCCATGCCTGGTGAACGTGAACCTGTATTTTAACAAGATCCCCCTATGGACTGACATGTGCTTAAGGGGGAGCTGACGTAGCTTCCTCTTTCTTTCTGCCTGGAATGTGGATGTGATGGCTGGAGGTATGGTTGTCATTTTCTGATCATGATGTGACCTTGAAGACACATACTGTGGGTGCAGTGGCCCATGCCTGTAATCCCAGTGCTGGGGAGGAGGAGGATAGCGAGTTCAAAGCCAGCCTCAGCAATGTAGGAAGGCTGTAAGCAACTCAGCAAGACCCTGTCTCTAAATAAAATGTTATAAAAAAGGGATAGGGATGGAGCTCAGTGGTTAATGCCCCTGGGTTTAATTCCTGCTACTAGAAAAAGGAAAAAAAAAAAAAAAATGACACATGCAGGAGATGGAAGTGGGAAAACCAGAGGGATCCTGCAGTTACACTGCTTGGAACCGCTTACCTCTTGACTTCTTTAACATAAGAGAACTTCGACCACGTGCATTCACTACCAGATGTACAGACTCAGGAAGAAATCAGAAAGCTCAAAGCAGGAGTAGACAAACCTGCTGGTCACACCATGGTACATGCATGTAATTCCAGAGACTTGGGAGTCTGAGGCAGAGGACTGCAAATTGGACGCCAGCTAAAGCAATTTAGAAAGACTCTTTTTTTTTTTTTTTTTTTTTTTTTTGGTACCACGGATTGAACCCAAAGGTGCTTAACTACTGATCCACATCCTCAGCCCTTTTTATTTATTTTTTATTTTGAGACAGGGTCTCACTACATTGCTTACAGCCTTGCTAAGTTGCTGAGGTTGACTTCAAACCTGTGATCCTCCTACCTCAGCCTCCAGAGCCATGGGGATTACAGGCATGCACAATCACACCCAACTAAGATGCTGTTTTAACATAAAAAATAAAAAGGACTGGGGTTGTGGCTCAGTGGTAGAGAGCTGTGTGAAGCACTGGATTTGATTCTCAGCACCACATATAAATAAATAAAGATTCATCAAAAAATTAAAAATTTTAAAAAATTAATAAAAGGACTGGGGATGTGGCTCAGCAGAAAAGCACCCTGGGTTCAGTCACCAGAACCAAACACAAAAACAAAACAAAAAAGTTGTGCCTCCACCTACTCCTTGGGTAGACAGTGAAAAATTTGATCTTTTCCCACATTTCTATATCATATCCATGAGTAGGCCAGTAAAAGAAAATTCAGTTGCTATTTTATTACTACTACTTGTGTTTCCCAATATGAGAATTGATATTAAGTAAACCTATTATTTTTAAACTATTAAGTATTCCCACTTTATGTAACATTATCTTTTTCTAATTTTAGGTAAACCTGGACATACTTTTCATCTATACAGAATGTCAGCTATTTAAGATGTCCTCATGAGTCACACATACTTATATAAAGTTTTCCGGAGACATTAAGCTTTTAAATTTGTTTATTTCTAACAGTACCTTGTGTCCCACATTATAAACTTTACATATATCCCAAAATATGTAAATTTTTTAATCACTGCGTTCTTTTTGGAGTTCAGATAGTTAAGCCCTGGAAATAATCTGCAATAGGTCAGATCCCAGACATACTGAATAAACAATGTTCTGCTATATTTTTAGAAATGTTCCCAAAGATTTGTCACATAAAAAATTAGCCAACTAAGAACAGAAGGAAATTTCCTTTACTTGGTAAGGATTACCTATCAAAAAACTTTAGAAAATATACTTCATGGAAAAACTCTAGACATATCCTCTTTAAGGTCAGGAATAAGGGCTATGGTACAGCTCAGAGGTAGAGCTCATCTGAGTATTCACGAGGCTCCGGGTTCCATCCCGACACATGCACATGCACACACACACACACACACACACACACACACACACACACACAGCAAAATCAGAAAAGATCAAGAAGAGGGGCTGGGGTTGTGGCTCAGTGGTAAGAGTGCTTGCCTGAAATGTATGAGGCCCTGGGTTTGAGCCTCAGCACCACATATAAATAAATAAACAAAATAAAGGTCCACTGACAACTAAAGAAAATTAAAAAAAAAAAAAAAAAATATCAGGATGTGCTGCGGATGTATTTGCCTAGTATGTTGAGGACCTGGGTTCAATCCTTAGTGCTTCAAGAAAAGAAAAATAATCAGGAACAAAAGGTAGCTTCTACTACTGTTAGTACTTAACATAGTACTAGAGATCCTGGTCAGTAGTGTAAAGAAAGAAAAACAAATAAAAGGCATAAAGTTTTGGAAGAAAAGTTCACTATTTGCAGATGATCTAATTGTTTACATGGAAAATCAACTAGAATCAATCAAAAAACTATTAAAGAAAAATTCTGTTATTGCTAAAAAGAGAGTTCAGCAAAGAAGTTAGATAAAATATCAACCAATACCATTTCTCTCTACATCAGTAAAAAAATAAAAAATAAAAAATAAAACAATATATGTAGCCAGGCATGGTGGTGCATGCCTGTGATAACAGTCACTCGGGAGGCTGAGGCAAGAGGATTGCAAGTTCGAGGCCAGCCTCAGCAACTCAGTGAAGCTCTAAGCAACTTAGCAAGACTCTGTCTCAAAATAAAAAATAAAAAGGATTGGAGATAAAGTTCAGTGGTAGCACACTTACCTAACAAGTGTGAGGCCCTGGCTTCCATCCCTAGCATTACACACACACACACACACACAAAAAAAACAAGAACAAAATAACTTAAATAAAAGAAGGAGGCATGAATGTGAGGGCGATCTGGCTGTGACATCTGTCACTCCATTGATTGCCAGGGTTGATCTGGCTGATCTGGCTGGCCTCTCCTCATGGCTCCAATGTGCGTCCCTCCTGAAGATGCGCGCTAGGTTGAAGAGGACGACCTTCCCCAATAGACCTTCCCAGATAGAGGAGGACTGTTCTTCAGTCAAGGGTATACGAGTAGCTGCGCTCCCCTGCTAGAACCTCCAAATGAGCTCTCAAGAAGGAGGCATATCATGCTTTTGGATGGACCACTTACTGTCAGTTTCCTCAAAATAACCTGTAACATCTATGCAATTCCAGTAGAAACTGACATATGTTTATCAGTTTCAAAGGCAACTCTGCAAACATTTTAAACAAGCACAGCAAAATTCAACCAAGTCTGAGTGTTCTAGGAGCCCATCTTCATGAGGAAACCCCACACACTGGGTCCCTCTCACGTTTATGAAGCACTGCTGCAGCCTGTTGCACACACCACACACTCCTTCTCCGACGTGCTTCCACTCTCACATCTCACATGTTGTCAGAAAAAAACTTAAGTTAAACAAAACAAAATACCACTATTTAATCTCTTCCCCACCACCACCACCTAGTACTGGGGACTGAACTCAAGGCACCTTATCACTGAGCTATGTCCCCAACCCTTTTATTTTATTATGAGACAGGGTCTCACTAAGATGCCCAGTTGCAGGGGGGCTGTGGCTCAGTGGTAGAGTGCTTGCCTAGCATGTGTGAGGCACTGGGTTCGATCCTCAGCACCACATAAAAATAAATAAAATGAAGGTATCATGTCCATCTACAACAAGGACAAAAAAAAAAAGATGCCCAGTTTGGCCTTGAACTTGTGCTCCTCCAGCATCAGCTATCCAAGCTGCTGGAATTACAAGTGTGTGCCGCCCCACCCAGCTTAAACTATATTTTGAATCCAGTTATCATAATTTGGATCTTTTTTTTTTTTTGGTACTAGGGATTGAACCCAGAAGTACTTTACCACTGAGCCACATCTCCAGCCCTTTTTATTCTGAGACAGGGAGGGTGTCACTAAGTTGCTTAGGGCCTTGATAAATTGCTGAGGCTGGCCTTGCCACCCACCTGCTTCAACCTTCCAAGTCACTGGGATTATAGGCGTGTGCCACTGTGTCTGGCTATAACTTGGATCTTAAGTGTCTCTCAGAGGCCCATGATTAGTCCTCAGTTTGGGAGGCCTTCCAGTCCTTGGGGCTATGTCTTTGAAGTGGGACCCTGGTCACTTTTCTCTCTCTCTCTCTCACGCTCCCTCTCTCTTTATGGCAGTCCTGGGAATTAAACCCAGGGTCTCAGACATGGCAGGCGAGTACTCTACCACTGAGCTGTACCTCCAACCCCTTTCTTTCTTTTTTACTTCTCCACCATGAGATGACCAATTTTGCTCATCTACACGTTCCCCACTGTGATGTACTATCTTAACACAGGACCAATAAGCATGGGCTGAAACCTCTGAAACTTTAGGCCAAAATAAAGCTTTTTACTTTATAAATTGATTGTCTTGGGTATTTTGATACAGTAATGGAAAGCTGACCAACACACCATTTTTTAAATTAATACCTATTACAACATCCAAACTGGCAGAATTTTCTGGAGCAAGGGTGCATGCCTATAATCCCAGCAACTCAAGGGACTGAGGCAGAAAGATCACAAGTCTAGGGCCAGTCTGGGCAATTTAATAAGACTCTGTCTCAAAATAAAATTTAAAAAATGGGCTTGGGATATAGTTCAGCAGTATAGTAACCCTGGGTTCAATTCCCAAACCAAAAGAAGAAAAGAAAAAGAAAAGAGGGCTGGGGATGTAGCTCAGTTGGTGGAGCATCCTTGGGTTCGATCCCCAGTACCACAAAAAAACAAAGAAAAAAACCCAAAACAAAACTGGAAGAACTCACACTAAATCTGTAACAAGAGAGTAGATAAGCAGATAGCAATATACTGATGCTATACAGTAAAATTCAACAGTACCCATGCCACTAGAACATAAACTCACAAGAGAAAGGATTTGGGTTTTTTATTCACTGATGATCCCAAGCATCAAGAACAGTAACTAGCACATACAGGTGTGCAAGGAAAAAAAGTTGAACAAATGAGTATATAGAGAAAAAACAAAAGACTGTACTTTTTTTTTTTTTTAAATAACACATAAGAATGGCACACAGTGACATGTACCTATAGTCCCAGCTACTTGGGAAGCTGAGACAAGAGGATCATTTGATCCTAGAAGTAGGAGACCAGCCTGGGCAAAATAGTGAGACTTCATCTCAAAACAAAAATGAAAGCAAGACAAAATAACACATGTCAAATCATTTGCAAAGTCTTCCCCCAAAAGGAGTACTGAACAGGTTCCCACTTAGCTATGTATTCATCCGAGAGTGCATAAAACCACTACACGGTTTGTCGAATGATTACTGAGATGCTATAAAGATTGGGATTCTCTGCACACAAGGAAAAGAGATGTAAGTCATGGGTGAGGGGGAGCCTGCAAGGTAGTATATACTCACAAAGGTCAACTGTGGGAAGTGTTCAGATGCCAGTCCAAGGGATGACAGTAAAGGGCACTCAGCACCTTGAGAGTGGGAGGGGAGAGAAGATTAATCACCTGCAGAACCATTCACCTAAAGGGATCTCTAGATATGTGGCTGAGGAGATCTGGAAAGCTGCAATGTAGACAATCCTACTGGAACAGTTCAGAAACTTATCAACATGCTGTCACATAGCCTGCTGACTCCAGTGGCTGAGCTCAATCAATACCCCTTTTTTGAATTCTATACAGTTTGATTTCCTACATACTCTCTCATAGAGAAAAGACGTGTGACGAATTTGCAGAATAGTCTTATTTGCTTGTCAGATATACGATCGTAAATTGGCATGCTGGTTAATCAGAACAGCTTGGAAGTTACATAAATGTCCAACAATAGGGAATCGGTTAAGAACAAAATTCATTATAGTGCTCATGTATAATGTAAGACTATACAGCCATTAAAAAACTATGTAAATGAGAGTAGAAAATGCCATAGGGAAATGTTCACAATAGGCTTTTCCTTCTTTCTTTCTTCTTCTTTTTTTTTTTTTTTTCAGCACCAGGAATGGAATCCAGGGCCTTGCAAATGCTAGGCAAATGCTCTACCACTGAGCTACACCCCAGCCCTCACAAGAAGACATTTTAAAAATCAGGTTGCAAAACAGATGTATCAAATGATCCCAGCTAAGTTTAAATATATACTCAGGGAAAAAAAATACTGACAGAACTCTTACTAAACATGGGGTTATAGCTCAGGATGGGATCAGAGATGATTTGTTTCCTTTTGTAATTTTGTAAATTATGTCTTTTCTATATTTCTCAAATATTCTATAATGAACAATAATTACAATTACTTCTATTGTTAGAAAATGAAAAGCAAATTATAAAAAATAATTATTACTGCCAAGCATGGTGGTGCATGTATGTAATCCCAGAGACTCTGGAAGCTGAGGCAGGAGGATCACAAGTTCAAAGCAAGCCCTAGCAATGTAGCAAGATCCCCAGCAACTTAGCAAGATCCTGTCTCAAAATAAAAGATTGCAGATATAGTTCAGTGGTAAAGTGACCTGTGGACTTAAATACCCAGTACCAAAAAAAAGCGGGGGGCGGACTGAGGATGTAGCTCTGTAGTTTAATGGTAGAACCCTTGCTTGGCATACATGAGACCCTGGGTTAAATCCCCAGCACTGCAAAAGAGAGAAAGAAAAAAGACCTTCACAGCAATTCTACATCAAAGCAAGACCTAAGATAAAAATCAATAAAGAGGAAAAAACATATAACTCAAAAACTTTTAGAATTATTCACTCCCCTACCAGAACTGAGGGTGGAACCCAAGGGGCTTTACCACTGAGTTGCAGTTCCAGCCCTTTCAATTTTTTTGAGACAGTGTTTTACTAAGTTGAGGGGTCTCACTAAGTTGAGGAAACAGCTTCTGAGCTGCTGGGATTACAGGGATGCACCACCGCATTTGGTTAGAATTATTCACTTTAAGTTCCAAGTGAAAGAAGAGCAGACAGGAGCCCCAATCCCTTCTACACTCACCAGTCTGGGTCTCTCAGCACACGTGGTTGCAGCTTTGTCCAGCATGGATACACAAGAACCAGCTGACCGCCACATTCATAAGATAAAAATCCTATTTGTGGGCAAAGGGTGAAAATGTTAATGAATTGGGTATTCAGCCAACTGTCTGCTTATTAATCTTCTAATATGGCGCCACAAAAAGTAGCCCTTCTTAATTCCTTACCCCTGGGCTCCTTCCCACTGACTCTAGATACCTAATTTGTTTCCCTCTGTGACCAGAGCTCCCCCAGTTGATGATTTTAGGACGTACTCTCTCCAAGACTAGTTACACACTCCCCAGTATGCCATTTTCTCCCTGTCGGAGCTACCTGAAATGGCTTCTCAGGTCAAGGTTTTTTGCTAGTCACTACAGAAATACTAGCAATGGTCTTAAAGCCTAGTCTATATTTCTTGGTTTCCTTTTTAGATGTTATCCTGGGAATCTCCTTTCTACCACACCTCCATATCAAGTGCTGAATCAAAACCTACACCATCCTTCCATTATTTTCTCCAACACTTAGGCACTTGGGTTGTGGGCCTTTTATTTTTGTACTGGGGGTTGATCCCAGGGGCACTTTACCACTGAGCTACATTCCTAGCTCTTTTTAATATTTTACTTTGAGACAGGCTCTTGCTAAATTGCTGAGGGTCTAAGATAATGGAAGTTGGCCTTGAACTTGAGATCCTCCCACTCAACCTCCAGTCACTGGGAGCTTGGTCTTTGTCTTTGTTGCCAAACTGATAAAAAGGAAAAGGTTCTGAGAAAAAGGAAAATTACTTTTACTGATTTGCCAGCAAAGAAGAAACATGGAACTTCTGTCCCAGAGGTGTTGAGTCTCCCTGCTCTGGGAAGGCTGGGTTTTTAAAAGAGGAATACAAGGGCTAGAATCCAAATATTATCAGTAGATATAATTAATTAGTGTCCACTGAGTGTCCTTCAGAGAATCATTGCTCCAGTTCCCAGGTTTAGAGGGCTTTTTTGTTTGTTTGTTTTGGTGAGTAGTGACACTCTTCCAGGCAAGTGGTGAAAATGTCAGTCCTTTCCGTGGTTGCAAGGGAGGAGGAAGAAAAAAAATGAGTTTTAAGATAAGTCACTTGGCTGGGGGCAGGAGTGCATACCTGTAAAGCCAGCAGCTCAGGAGGCTGAGGCAGGAGGATGGCAAGTTCAAAGCCAGCCTCAACAAATTAGCAAAGCCCTAAGCAATTTATCGAGATCCTGTCTCTAAATGAAACACAAAAGGAGGACTGGGGTGCAGCTCAGTGGTAGTGTTTGCCTTTCATGTGTGAGGCACTGGTTTTGATCCCCAGCACCATATAAATAAAATAAAGGTATTGTGTCCATCTACAATTAAAAAATATTAAAAAAAAAAAAAAGCTAACAAAAGGAAGGGTTGGGATGTGGCTCAGTAATAAGCACCTGGGGATTCAATCCCTGGTACCTAAACTAATTAATTAAATAAGTCATTTGACTGGGCATGGTGGTGCATGCCTGTAAGTTCAGTGGCTCGGGAGGCTGAGGCAGGAGGATAGCAAGTTTTGAGATCAGTCTCAGCAATTTAGAGACCCTGAGCAACTTAGTAAGATACTGTCTCAATGTAAAAAATATAAATATTGGCCTGTAGTTCAAAGGTAAAGCTTCCCTGGGTTAAATCCTCAGTACCAAAAAAATAAATGTCACTTGCAGTGAAGCAGCAAGGTTTGCACTCAAAGCATTAAGTGGAGCAGCTTTCGAGGATTACAGGCATGCTCTCAGACTTGCTTAGAGAGAAAGGGACTTCTTTTTTAACTATATGTCTTCCACCCTAATGTCCCCCCAATTTAAATCTAAGTCATCCTAACGCGAGATTATCATGACAAAAAGGGCAAAAAAATCCCATTTCATATATTTGAGGAAGTTAGACAAATATACTTTCTCTGGGGCTGGTGTATAGTCTGAGACCTGGAAAGCAATATGGTCCTCGCAGGAAAGTCCTCCTGTGTGTGGGTCATGGGCCGGCCACCCAATAACTCCTAGGATTCTGCTGTGGGACTAGTTCCAGAGAACTCCAGCTGTACAAACCCTTAGGACTGGGTATTTTGATAAGAATAAGAAACGAATCTGGGAGTATTCTTTCCCTGTTAATACAGGACATCTGGAACTACAGCTCTACTCGGCAATGCTCTGCTGCATCAACAGGGGACATGGGCAAATTCCAAGCCTTTTGTCTAACATAATAATAAATAGTTTTAAATAACAAATACTGACAAGGAGGAGGAAGAGACTGCTTACTATGATAGGCAGTTTAGGGTCTATTCTGACACTCCCCACCACACGCGAATGGGGTACCGGAGGAACCCCCTCCCACGTCCCAGTTAGTAAGAAACAGGTGAGCCTTCCAGTCGAGCTGCTCGAGGTCACCGCAAAGGTCCTCCCGCGGTGCGATGGCATTTCCACAATTCTCCAGCGTCGGTCCCCGCCGGGACCCGTCCGGAAGCTGCCACCCTTCATATACGAAGCCCAAGGCGCGGACTCCAAGACAACGGGTTCCTGGGTTAGGAGGCTCGTCCGCTAAGGGTGCTGTCACGCCCCCCTGATCTTCCAAAGAGGTGTTGGCGCGGACGGACCGGAGGCATCGGACAGCACCGAGGCTCTCAGGGCCCGGCGGAGCCAGGCGACTGCAACACAACTAGGAGAGCAGGAAGGGACGAGTAGCAGGTGAAGAGTCGGAAGTCCACGCTCCAACGCAGTTTCCCACCAACCTCGCTGGATCGGAGAAACTCCGCGGCGGCTGCCAACTCCGCCCCGGAGCCCCAAGCCCCGCCCGGGCCGCCAGCCGCGTCCCCTCTAGGCGCGCGGAGGACCTGCGTCTCTCTGAGCCGCTCCCTGCAGCGCTGGGTACCGCGGTCCAGGCGCCGGGAACCCGGGGTGCCCGGCCCCGGGACTGAGTCCCGGGCTAAAATGAGCTGGTGCTCTGCTGCTGAGGAGGCGCGACCTCCTCAGTGCTCAGACAGTATGTGAACTGTCAAAACGCCTTTCCCCCAGGCCTTTCCCGGTCTTCCCTGTCAGGCGTCAAAAGAAAAGCAATTCTCCCAGTAGAATGGAAATCATTACTTCTACATTTTAGTGAATCTTATTCCAAGGTCAAAGGACAAAATGACAAATTTAAAGTTGTTAGTGGATTTTATTGTTCGTTTTAGAATCGGGCAAAAACCTCATCTCATAGGACAGAAGTGTTCTAATGAGCCCAGCTGGAGTTGGTTTTATAGACACAGGAGGCTGAAAATAAAAAAATAAAAAAGCAGAAACAAAGAACACAAAGCAGATCGGTCATTTCAAAGTTACTTTCCTTTGAAGGCGGGAACAGAGAAAGAGATCAACAGAAAAACAGCAGATTGGTTAACATCAGATTACTTCAGGTTAGCTTTTTTTGTGTATAAGGATTAAGGAAGAGGAAACTTCATCATCATGCCAATTGAAACTAGCCAGTTTGGGAATTTTGGCTGTTATCCCTCCTGATTTCCTGGAAGGTCAAATAAGAATTTAGAGTGCCAGGAATGGTGGCGCACGCCTGTACTCCCGGCGGCCCGGGAGCAGCCTTGGGAGGCTGTAGGATCACAAGTTCAAAGTCAGCCTCAGCAAATTAGCGAGGCCCTAAACATTGGGTTCAGTCCGAGTTAGCAAAACAAACAAACAAAAAACTTAGTTTGGGTTTGATGACAAGAAATTTTAGCATGAATGACTCCATTTTCATTTTCAACCTAGTTTGTTGGGCCCTGTGCAGGAGCCCAGGCCCAAACCACTGTTTCCTGAAATCTTATTTAACATCATAAAAGGCAAAGCCAGGTCAAAGAGTTCTCAGGAAGGAAAACACTTGACAACAGAATAGTCACGTCTAGGAAAAGATATTTGAGAGCAAAAAGGACTATTCACAATTGCTTATGTTGAAAATAATATTCAATTTCTTATATTAGTAAATTTGAAAGCAGATTTTCCCAAATTCTTAAGATTAATTTCCATACCCTGATTTATTTAGAAATCTTATAAATTTTGTATAAAAATAAGAGCAATAACTTGTTCCCTGATTAATGTTCAATTAGCCCATGGGCTTGACATATTAAATTTGGTTGAACATTTTTCATACTATTTACAAACCTAGTTAATTAAATTCTCTTAAATATTTAAACTACACTTACAAATTTAACATACTTGATTTTTTTCCCAAGCACTTCAAATTCCTCAAAGGACAGATTTACAAGTCAAACGAGAGGGGAAAAAAAAAAAGTGTGAAGCATGTAAATAATTCTCATAAACCTAATAATTAAAACTTTCAAATGTGGCAAATCAAGTCATCTTAAAGATTCTAATATTGTTTACAAACATAATCAAAATATCTTCTACCCTTCAGCTTCAAGTCACAAGTCTAAAATAAATCACTAAATTAAATTTGAAATCACAAGATTCATCTGTGAGATTCTTCCACATGCCAAATTCTCTTAAGTATTATAGACAAATTAGGAAATAAACACATTAAGTTGGACCCAGTGGTGCTTGCCTGTAATCCCATGAATTCTGGAGGCTGAGGCAAGCAGGACTGCAAGATCAAGGCTAGCCTCAGCAATTTAGCAAGGCCCTAAACAACTCAGCAAGACCCTATCTCAAAATAAAAAAAAGTGATGTGGCTCAGTGGTTACATGTTCCTGGGTTCAATTCCCAGTACCAAAATAATAATCTACACACACACACACACACACACACACACACACACAATATGTTTTCAGATATACAGACCAGAAGAGGTTGATGTAGCTCACGGGCAAAATGTTCCTGGGTTCAATTCCTAGTACTGCAAAAGAAAAGAAAAAAGAAGAAATTGGTTTTATTGATAGAAAATGACTGAAAAAAAAAAAAAAAAAAGCAGAAACAAAGAACAAAAAGAGATTGGTAATTTCAAAGTTACTTTCCTTGTAAGGTGGGGACAGGGAAAGTAAGCAATAGAAAATAACTAATTGGTTAACATCTGCTACTTTTTGTAAGAATTAGAAGACTAAGGAATGTAAGGATTAAGGTACAGGGAACTTCATTGTCATGCCAATTGAGACTAGTTTGTTTAGGAAACCTGGCTGCTATCTTTCTATCCTAATTTCTGCCAAGGTCAGATAACAGATTTGGTTTGGGAACTCAGAACTTCAGCATGATTGATTCCATTTTGATTTTTGATATTTTAATGTAGGAACCTAGCTCAAAACAATGGCCCCTTGTTATTTTTATTTAACAATATTCTTTTAAAAATTGAAGGGTTGGGGATGTAGGTTAGTGGTAAAGTGCTTGCCTAGTGTGTACAAGGCCCTGGATTCAATTCCCAGCATGAGGAAAAAAAAAAAAAAAAAAAAAAAAAAAATTGTGAAAGGCCAAACAAACTATTAAAAAAAAAAAAAAAAAAAAGCGAATTACAGCCCTGTGTGGTGGTGCACACCTGAAATCCCAATGACTTGGGAGGCAGATTCAGGAGGATTACAAGCTGAGGATGTAGCTCATTTGGTAGAGTGCTTGCCTAGCATGCGTAAGGGCTGGGGTTCCGTTCCCCAGCACCACCACCAAAAAAAAAAAAAAAAAAAAAAAAAAGAGGAGGATCACAGTTCGAGGCCAGTCTCAGCAATTTAGCAAGGCCCTAAGCAACTTGGCGAGACCCTGTCTCAAAATAAAAAATAAAAAGGGCTGGGGGTATAGAAGGATGTAGCTCAGTGGTAAAGCAACCCTGGGTACAATTCCCAAGACAAAAAAAAAAAAAAAAAAAAAAAAAAAAACTTATACATAGGGTTCCAAAATGTAAAATGCAATACTTTTTCTACTTGAACAAGGCCACTAACTATCCAAAGAATAGATTCCACCTGGAGAAACTTACCCAGAGTTGGTCACTGAGGGATTCCTGGGAGAAAAGGAATTAGCAGGGGGGTGTTAAAGGTTGGACATTGATATAAAGAATGGTAGAAGACATCCCAGGTGATATTGTTAAATAGGGAGTGTAGACCAGGTGTGGTGGAGTGCACCTGTAATCCCAGGTAATTTGGAAGCTAAGGCAGGAGGATGGCAAGTTTGAGGATAGCCTGGAAAATTTAGCTAGATCCTGCCTCAAAATAAAATAAAAAGGGCTGGGCATGTAGCTCAGTTATAGAGTGCTTACCCATCATGGATGATGTCCTAGGTTCAAACCCCAGTACTGGAAGTAAGGGAAAAAAAAAAAAAATGTGGGGGCTGGGGATATAGCTCAGTTGGTAGAGTGCTTGCCTCACAAGTACAAGGCCCTGGGTTCAATCTTCAGCACCACAAAAAAAAAAAAAAAAAAAAAAAAAAAATTGTGGAATGGGCTGGGGGACTGGGAGAGGTAAAAGTTGCTATAGAGACTCCAGAAAGTGTCTGGGTCATCTGACTGCAGGGAGTAAAAAAAATGTCTGGAAAGTCAGAGAGAAGGTCAGGAGTACCTGTGTGAACATGACACATGAGTTTGTTAAAGGGAATGGCTTATTGTTTCCTCCTCTGAAAAGCCTCCCTGGGTCACCCCAGACCAGATTTGACACATCTATTCTAGGCCCCACAGGTCTCCTGAACCATTTTTTATTTTATTTTTATTTTTATTTTTTGGTACCAGGGATTTTGGTAACAGGGGCACTTAACTACTTAACTACTGTGCCACATCCCCAGCCCTTTTTATTTTTTATTTGAGACAGGGTCTTGCTAAGTTGCTTAGGGCCTAACTAAGTTGCTGAGGCTGACTTTGAATTTGTGATCCTCCTGCCTCAGCTTCCTGAGCCTCTGGGATTACAAGCGTGCACTCTTCTATATACAAAGGGATTCAAAAATTTCAATTGTTTAGTACTGTATTAAAATGGAGTAATTTATCTAAATTCAGAAATTTCTAAGAGTTGTTTCGGAATGTGAACAAAAGAGGGTCAACATACAGGAAAGAAAAATAAAAGGTTCTAGGTACAAAAATATATTTAGTAGAAGGGAGAAGAAAATGTTGCTGGGTAGTGAAAGAATGGACATTTTTTTTAAGCTGTCTGAGGTCACCCTCCCAGTTATCTTAACTCCCTAAGGTCACCCTCCCAGTTATCTCAACTCCCTAAGGTCTCCCTCCCATTGTCTCAACTCCCTAAGGTCACCCTCCCAGTAATGGGAACAAAGCCCTTAAAGCTGTTCCAAGAAACAGCCCCAAACAGAGAATAAAAGGGTAAATTGAGCCAGATAGCCAGATAGTGCTCAAACAGTAGGATTACCAGAAACTATTGACCAGAATCTACGCCCTGTTGTAAAACATTGTGAAACATGTTGTATGTTATCAGCAAACCCAGACCCCCTTTGAAATTTCCCAGCAGCTTTGTCCCCCTTTTCCCTTTCATGTGCGACCCCTCCCGATGTGTGGTTTCTGCCTTTATAAACCTACAAGATTTTTTGCTCGGGACTCGACTCCTCGAGTTGGGTCCCAGCGCGCTGGAATAAACACCTCTTGCGGTTTGCATCAAGTGACGCCTCCTGCGGTTGATTGGGGTTGCTGTGGATCCATGGGACAGAGTTGGGGTTTCCTTTTTGGGGGCCTTACAGTAGAAATCTGGGATGGAATCCACAGTCATTGCCTGCTGGCTCTCCCCTCACAGGGATCCAAGTTGCCTTGACCATGCCCGCTCCTCCCTAGCCAATATCCACCATAGGGTGTCTCTGCCTCTTGCCGTTGCTGACCTCCTCGCCCACCACAGAATTCGAAGCTGGACAGCCTTCCCTCTACGCGTGTAGAGTCCTCAGAGCTCTTCTATGGTGGCCCTGAACTCACACTCTCTCTCTCTCTCCCTCTCTCTCTCTCTATGAAAACCTCAGTGCTGGGTCAGGGTCTCCCTTGGCTTTGGCTGCAGACCTGTCAGGGATGGTGATGACCCTCACTGAAGGTCTGCTCCTATGTGGGAAATCAGAGAAGTTGTGGGGACACCCCTTCCTCTCCTGTTTCCCTTCTCCGGGCTCCTGAGAACTCTTAGCCATGGGCTCTGCCCAATCTAACTTCTGTCACCACAACAGCAAGCTGGTAGATTCCCAGTGTTCAAACCTTCTCTTCACTCTCGCCCCTCTTTGTGTTAATAAGAATATTTATATCACTTAATGTTCTATAACAGGACCCTTAGAGCATGATTTGTTTAAAGTTTAATAGCCTGAAACATGAAAGCATTTTGCCACTTTGCCACACAAAAGGAAAATTAAAAGTTCTGCCAGCCTTTCTTTGAACTAATGTTCACATAGACTCAAGAAACAATAGATGTCTTCTGAAATTCCACTACTTAAGAATAGCTCCCCCGCCATTCTCTCTCCTCGCTTTCACTCTCCTCCTCACTCTTGCTCCCTCTCTTGCTCACTCTTGCTCTGTCTCTCTCTCTCACCCTGAGTGCAGATACTCTGCCTGTCCGCTTAATAAAATCTCTTGAGTGAGTTCCGTGTCCACGGTTTCTGGGTGCTTTCATTGGTGCGGTGACTCGGATGGGCTCTTCTACCACCACTTAGGCGAATCCCATCTGGTGCCCCAGACGCCACCCCTGCAGATGCTGGTCTGACCTTCCATTCGCCTGGACACTCTCTTCCATATCCAGACATGGGCCTCATTTGGTAAGTGGCTTCTCCCTGGCTTTTGGTTACCTGGGAAGTGACCCTTGAGTGTCTGGCACCCCGAAGGCTCTCCGCAGGTGGGGGGAACCCCCAGATACCGTTCTTGCACCTAGTGCTCAATCCCTATGCTGACTGCTGGGGGAGCCCGGGCTGCAGGGGACTCTTTCCTGAGAGGCAGGAAAGCTCCAGACTGGGCCTCTTCCGAGACCTACTCTGGTCCTGGGTTCTCTCTATGACATTTTTGTCTCTAGAAAGCCCCGGTGCCCGGGCACCCAGGGACCCCTACAGGCTTAGCCTCAACGCTTATCTAGTGCTAGCAACGACTCCCTGGATAACTTGTCCTTTGCTCCTGTGATTCCCTGGGGGCCAAGGGATGCCTCACCTCTACATTCACCAATTCCTCTCTCACAATGGGCAGCTCATTCTCAGTCCCCACCCAGACCCCCTGGGTTGCCTCTTAGTTAAGAGTCCCTCCGCCTCACCCCAGACCTCAAACCAAATGGCACTTTAGATCCCAACATTTTTAGGGATCTTTTTAATTTCTGAGAGTGCTCAGGGAAATG
Organism: Sciurus vulgaris; assembly: GCF_902686455.1. NCBI lineage: Eukaryota > Metazoa > Chordata > Mammalia > Rodentia > Sciuridae > Sciurus > Sciurus vulgaris. Next base: position 123,473,627 of record NC_136467.1, on the reverse strand, counting down.
GAGATTTCCCTATGTTATCTTTGCTCTTCCTGCAAACCCAAACTTTTTCTCCTTCTCTCTCTCTTCTCCCTCCCTCTCTCTTCCTTGAGCTCTTATGCTAATGGCCATTATCCTTTTTTCTTCTAGGACTCTTGTTTTGTTTTTCTTAAATGCTATCTATAAAAGGTCTAATAGCAATTGTTTCTAAGACTTTCCTTCCACGGTAAAGAGACGGCAGATACTATAATACTATACAATATACTTGTTTGATATCTTGGTTTTTACAGTAAAATCAGTAGATTTGACACGTATGGGATCACTCAAATGTGTTTGTTAGAGACATCTGATTAATTTACAAAGTTAAAATGCTAACTCCTTAAGTTCCATGTGGTAACATACTTAAACCTTATTGGTGTTTTCATAGATTGGTAGCTAAAAAGGGTTTAAGTTCTAACACATCCTGTACTCAGCCCCCTGTATTTTCTTGATGCAGCACTTCTAGCCTGGGTCATCCCTCCTCCACTGGTCTGGGTGGATCCAGAGGAAGGACCATTACCAAAATCTGGAACATTGAGAATATACCTCTGGACTGGGGTATAGTTTAGTAGTAGAGCATTTGCTTAGCATGTTTGAAGACCTGCAAAACAACCTTTTTTGGTGCTGAGGATTGAACCCAGGGGTACTTTACCACTGAGCTACATCCTTTTTATTTTTTATTTTGAGGTGGGTCTCACTAAATTGCAGAGGCTGGCCTTGAACTTGTCATCCTCCTGTCTCAGCTTCTTGAGTAGCTGGAAATACAGATGTGTGTCTCTGCACCTAGTTAGTTATACCTTATTTTGTAGTACTGGGGATTGAACCCAGGGTTTAACCAGGGCCTGGTGGATGTTAGGCAAGAGCTCTACCATTGACCTACATCCCCAGCCCAGACTGGGATTGAACTCTCAGTCTCAAGTGATCCTCCTGCCTCAGCCTCCTGAGTAGCTGGGGTTACAAGTGTGTTTCACCACACCTGGCATAAGGCAGGCATACATTTAACTTAAAAGCCATGTGTGGTGGCACATGCTTAACATACCTGTTGTTCCAGGTACTCAGAAGGATCATTTGAGATTACAAGTCTAATATCAGCTGGGGCAACAGAGCAAAATCCCCAACTCAAAAAAAAAAAAAAAAAGGAAAACAAAAGCAGACAATACGCTCCAAGGCCTTTGCACTGGAATTGAGGTCAGAGATGGGAAGCTGAGTGAAAAGCCTACATCTTCCTAGGGAGGCCGCAAGCAGAAGAGGCAGAGTGACAAGAAACCTTGGTGCCAGGAAGGCTTCTGGGCAGCTAGCAGAAGAGTCCAATGTAGCAGGAGAGGGCCTCCTCCCCCTGGCACCCTGTGCTCCAGCTCTCCTCCTTCACCCTCTACCAGTTACTTTTCACTTAAATAAAACTGCTCTAGTTCTCTTCCTGTCATGCTCTGGATTTGAGACAAATTATGCAACATCACACAACCTGGCAATAGGCCTTCTTGGGTAAACAGAAAACAAGTGGTCAATTATAGGTGCTATAGCACATGCCTGTAATTCCAGCAACTTGGGAGGCTGAGGCAGGAAGATCACAAATTCACACCAGCTTCAACAACTGGATGAGACCCAACTCAAAATAAAAAAGAAAAAGGGCTGGGAGTGTAACTTAGTGGTACAGTGCCCCTGACTGGGTTCGACACACACACGCACACAAGGTCAGGAGGTAGGGGAACTACATGGGTCCCCTGATCCTGCTCTCCTCCTGTGAGAGGCCACCAGCACAGCAGTAGCTGAGTCCACTTCACAGTGTGTGTTCTCATTAAGGGCCTTTCTACCATCCCTCTACCTTTGCATAGGACCAACCTGAGAGAGTGACCTTGTAAACCAAGGAATACCAGGCTGCTTGGCACCACACAGTCTGGAGTAGGGTGCCAGTCCACTACAGGAATTGTCTGAGGCTGTTGTCATTGAGCAAGGCTCACTGTCAGATGCACACAGGAGTCAATACCATGGCACTGATTTTTGTTTTGATTTTGTTTTGCAAAAAGAGAAACTTTTTTTCCTTTTAAATTTTTACAGCACTGGGAATTGAGTGCGGGGCCTTGTACATGCTAGGTAGGTGCTCTACCACTGAGCCACAACCCCGGCTCAAAGAGGGATTGTGGCCCACTGGCAAGGAGACTAGTAGCTATAAACTCAACTCTCCTCCCAGACTGGATTGGACTGGTTGGAAGTGGGGGAACTTATAGGAAGGGAGAAAGGAGAAACTGCTTATTTGTTGAATGACAAAAAGGTACATGTTTCTTGGGACAGTTGTGTTCTGCAAGAGGGATTTTGAGCTTGTGATGTCATTGAATTGAACAACCTGGCATCTGCTCATGTCCATTTTTGAAAAACTATAGTTTCAAAGTCCTAAGAATCCTTTTTTTTTTTGGCAGTGCTGGAAATTGAACCCAGAACCTTGTACACTCTACCACTGTGCTACAATCCCAGTCCTGAATCCTAGAATCCTTAGTAAAAGCCTGGAGGCTTTTCCTGGAAGACAAATTAAGAACTTTGTTTTTGAAGGAATTTACATCCAGATGTGTCTAGGCCTCAGCTGATTTCCATGCCAGCCTGGATGTGGTGGGCCTGCGCATATCACAGTGCCCCACAGGGATGCGGGGGGCGGGTTCTATGTGTGGGATACTCAAGAGCCGTTCTCAGTCCTATGGTAAACTGAGTTTTAGAACCTAGGTGTGACCCCTTTCACCAGGAGAATTAATGACATTGTTCAGGCCACCCAGAATGAAAATCCAAGGTCACCTTAAGACAGTCTTGCCAGGTGCGATCGTGCACACCTGTAATCCCAGCGGCTCAGGAGGCTGAGACAGGAGGATCTGGAGTTCAAAGCCAGTTTCACTCATTGAGCAAAGCCCTAAGCAATTTAGTGAGAACCAGTCTTCAATCCCCAGTACCAGTACATATATACATACATACATAAACAAATACAGTCTTGCCCATTACACTACACATCTCACCAGGGGGATTTTCACAGCCCCTTACTAGGGTAGCACTTGGCTTTTAACACTGCCCATAACCCTTCTTTACATTTTTCTTGCTGTTGTTTTCTTGTTTTCAGAACTGGGGATTGAACTGAGGGGCACATAACCACTGAGCTGCAACCCCAGCTCTTTTTTATTTTGAGATGGGGTCACCGTAAGTTTCCAAGGCTGATTTCAAACTTGAGATCCTCCTGCCTCAGCCTACCGAGTTGCTGGGATTACAGGTGTGTGCCACCACACTAGGCTCTTGTGTTTTTATATGAGTGAGTGTGTGTGTGTGTGTGTGTGTGTGTGTGTGTGTGTGTGTGTTAGATGGGGATTGAACCCAGGACCTCGTGCATGTTAGGCAAGTGCTCTACCACTAAGCAACATTCCTAGCCCACTGTTGATTTTTGATAAAGCCTAACTACCCACTAGAAATAAACTGGAGAAGTTGCCAATGGGATCAGAGGTCAGGTTCGAGAGGGTTAGGTCAAAACTTTAGAAGGTTGGTGAACCCAGCTTCCATGTAGCCAGTTATCACATATGTCTGTGCCATGAACTTTACAGAAAAGGTTCACCTAGTGACATCATGGAGCACACAGATTTCAGTTGTCTTCATGCTTGTCCTTAGCCAAAGCTGATTGGAAAAGATTGAAGCACTGGGAACCAGGGATAGTTCCAAGATTGCAAAGAAAGGGCTGAGAATAATGCAGCTGAGTTGTATTGATTCCTACGTTGATTCTAACCATCAATGCCCACTCCTGTTACTCACCAAATGTCACACACGTACATTCACGCCCTCACATGCATCCATTTGGTTCCTGCCCACATCTGTTGCAAACTCACATACTCCAGATGCAGGGAGATTCTGTGGTTTTAGATTTGTGTCAACTATTGTATGGCTTCATTTTGACATGACTGCAGCCATCTTGAGTCATAGCTGCCATTAGTGCCCCTGAGTAACCCTAGAAGGTTTTTCCTGCATAATTTCCCAGCAAACCATAAATAGAAAAAACTAATACATTAGAGTCATATGTGGGACTTTATAATCAGAACCTAGCTCCACCGATGAGCCTGACTCTTCAATATTTGCTTAAGATACACTGGGTTCATTCCAACCCAGATAAAGTCACCTTTTGTTCTAATGCAAATATGTCCCTCTTTCTGATCCAAACTGTGGGGTTCCAACTAGTCTTTCTGCTGCCCAGGGCCACACTTTTATCAATAATTCCTCCAAGAAACTGCACCTATGCAATCCTGGATCTGTTTGCCTTTCATGGTCTCAAACCCTTTGGGGCCAGTCCTCATATTCTAGGATAACTCATTCCAGAATAGTTACGAAATGACTTTTCTCAAGTCTGGGTTTTGCCTGTTATACTCCATCACCTGATCTTGGTGATGTGAAATCACCCCTCTACTGCATCAGTCATCAAAATTTCCAGGGGCTCTGCTTCTAGTCACAGTGCTCTCAGTAGGCTAGTTCATCACTTTTGTTCTATTACCTGGTGGACTGAATCCTCCTGGTGCCCATATCTTACTTTTATATCCCAAGAGCCTTGTGTTCATTTTTCCCCCTTATGTTTATTTTTAACATGTCCCAGCAGTTGGTGAGCATACCCTAGAAGCTGAATTGCACTGGTTTTTTGACCCCTGACTTTGAACAACTCCAGCAATCTTTGGCAACTTCAGACACACACACACACACACACACACACACCCCAGATTAGGAGTATCTGCCCTGCTCAAATTGAATTTAATCTGTCTGGAATCAGGGGCCTCTGCGTCTGAAGCGTGTATAACTAGAGCAGGATATGGTGTTTCTATTTATCTTAATTAACTAATTAATTCTTTTTAGTTTTATTTTTATGTTGTCCAGGTGGCTGGGTCATAAAAACTTGTTCAAATATAAGGAGTGGTTTTAGGAAAATAATTTTTTCAAATTGAAGGATTTGAATGGATATTCAGTGACCTAAAATCAACTTTCTTCGGAGCAGATAAAACAAATACATGCTTGGTGCAGCAGCTCATGTCTGTAATCCCATTGGCTTGAGGCAGGAGGATCCTGAGTTCAAAGCCAGCCTCAGCAATTTAGTGACACTCTAAGCAACTCAGCAAGACCCTGTTTCTAAATAAAATATTAAAAAGGGCTGGGGATGTGGCTCAGTGGTTAAGCACCCCAGGTTTACTCCCTGGTACAAAAAACAAACAAACAAAACCACATGAAGGTGAAACTGCTGGGTTGGGGTAGGGAGAATGCAAGGCTGCTGTCAACAAGGAAAGTTGGATATTGCAGAACTGAACAGATGACAGCTAAACACTGGTTGGACTGTGAACTCAAGGGTAATAAACTATGATGAATCCAGATATATTGGTGGAAATAAGCCACAATTTCAGAAGAACTATAACTTTTGAGGAGTAAGTTTTTTTTATCTTTTATTTTTTTATTTTTTTTAATTGTTGCACTGGGGATTGAACCCCAAAGGTGCTCTAACACTGAGTTACATTCCCAGACTTTTTCACTTTTAATTTAGAGACAGGTCTCATTAAGGCACCCTGGCTGGTCCCAAACTTGTTTTTCCTGCCTCAGCCTCCTGAGTCACTCAGATCACATGATCTGAGTGGGTCTGTGACCCCGACCCACAAGTTCTCTTGATTCAATTGCCTTAAAGCCTGCTCCCTTTTGTCCCCTAGACCTTGGCTTATTCTGTCTATCCTAACTTCAACCCCCTTGGTTTTGACAACTCAAGAATGCACTGGAGTTAGGTTTTAGAAACTTTATCTTGGCAGAATAGAGGGTATGGAGGGGGCCAGGCTAGGCAAAGACAAGTGGGGTGGGGGGAAAGGGGTGGGGTGGGGGTTAGGTCTAAAACTCAGTGGTAAAGTGCTTGTGGTCTAGTGTGAACAGTGACCTGGGTTTGACCCCCAGCACCACATGAAAAAAAAAAAAAAAATCCAACCCAATTAGGCGAACATCAAAAGGCTAAAATCTTTTGAAGCTCTCCGTTTCTTTCGGGTCAGTGTTCCAAGTCCTTACTTAAGAGAAGCAGAGAAGATCACAGTTCGGGTCACTGCCTACCTCGCTTTAGTTCCAGCCGGAAGTCATCCGCAGCATTTCCCTCCGTGCCCTACGCCGTTATTCTCAAAAACGCCAAAGCGAGAAGCGGAAGGGGGCGCGTCCTTGGAGACTCCGCCCACAAAAGGGTACGCTTGCGTGCTCGACGCAGCGGGGGCCATCTTGGCCTCGGGCAGCCGCACACCTCCAGCCTTACTCTTTTAGATCAAGCATTGACCCTGCGGCTGCAGAGGGAGAGGCTACCCAGCAGCCCTATTTCCCTTGGCGGACGTGCCCGCGAGACTATCGGCCTTTCCTTCCCTTCCTGTCTCCAAGTAAAGCCTGGAGCCATTATTCAGATGGCCTTTGCTAGCCGCCTGCCCTTACCTTCCTGGGTGACTCTGGGAAGGCACCTGTTTCCGATCCGTAATTTGGGCCCTTGAGAACACACGCGCGCGCGCGCGCACACACACACACACACACACGCCCATCACCATACCTTTTGCTTTGGGCATTGATAATAAATTCTCCGAATAAAGCCTGGCACCGAAACATAAATGCTGTTTATAAGCTTTTCCTGGTTGCAATTTGCCTTGTAGCAACCACCCTTCCAGCCATTAGTGCCCTGGGCTCTGCTTTTTACTTTCCACCACTGCCATCTGTACAGACGCTTTGAAGCCTATGTGGAGGGGCAAGGGGCTTGGCAAGCCAGTCCCAGGGGAGTGAAAGTGAAGGTCACGGGTTCTCCTGAACTCACATGTGACAGTTTTGGAATGGTGTCAGAAACACAGACCAGGGTGCCCAGGGCTGAAAAGACTTGGTAGATTTTGGAACATTTCAACGCCCCCATGCTTGTTATTTTTATCACCTCTGACTGCCTCCCTATAGGGACTCCCATGCAACATCAGACTCCTAGAATGAAAAAAGCCCTTTGTGTGTGTGTGTGTGTGTATGTGTGCGTGTGGCTATGGGGACATCAGGAAAGGGGAGCTGGGACACTGTGTCCCAGGCAGAACTAAGCGTGGGGGAGAAGAGCCTTTTGAGCCAGCGTGGGCAGCGGCCCCAGAGGGGGAGAGAGAGAGAGAGAGAGAGAGAGAGAGAGAGAGAGAGAGAGAGAGAGAAAGAGGAATTCAGGCCAGGCTTGGGGTGGCCTTGGGGGTCCTCAGTCTTGTGTAGCTGCTATACCTGCTCTGTAGTCAGAGTCCCTGGCTTACAAAGCGGGTAGGAAAATGTCCTGGAACCCAAAGAAATGAGAGGGAAGTGCATGCAGAAGTGTATAGAGAGTTGGTGGGGCAGGACCAAAGTCTTCTAGTCCTCTAGGTGGAGAACCACACCCAATTTCAGGATTCTGGAGGCCTAGAGAGACCTTATTCAGTAATAAGATAGGTACCTGCCAGCATGCTCAGCTTCCTGCAGTCGAGTCTGATGGACTGAGATAGCAGAGGATACAGAAATACCAGGTGGGGTGGGAGGATTGCACAGTTTATTTCCAAACACAGTCAGAGGACAGGGGTGTCAGGTGGCCAGCAGTCTCCATCTGTATCCCCTCCCTGCATTTGGCTTAATCAACAACTTCCCTCCACTTACTCCCAAGTCCCTAGGCTGTGCAAGATACAAAAGGTACTGCCTCCAGGAGGGGCCTAGGCAGGTGAGGAGCATGGAGGGTGGGGTAAGGGTGGAGTTCAAGTATTCACAGTTCTCCCATTCAGATTACACTGTGCCCAGGCCAAGAGATTCCAGGTCCTGGATGGCTCCTGGTGGTATAGACCCTCTCCCACTCAGACACTCCCTACTCCTTTTCCTTGTAACAAACCAAGTCCTAGGCCCTGCACTCTGGGTAGGAGGGGTTAAGACCTGCTCAACCAAGGAACCTGGGGAGTATCTATAACTGTAGTGACTGGGTTGGAAGCAAGTAGTTATCAGGTGAGGGGAAGGGGAAAAACTGAGAGGACCTGGGGGTGGGTGGGTGGCAGGCTTGGAGGGTCCTGATGGATATGTTCAGAACATTCTAGTCTGCACTGCCACCTCCAACCCCACCTCTACCTCACACCCCAGGCCCAGAATCCCTGAGAGTCCAACAAGGCCAACATGGGGTGGGGGGGTGGGAGCAGGATCTTAACCCTCTCATCCCAACCAGTCTTGTTCCTGGGAGCCATGTTTATGGAGGGCCAGGACTGTGCTCAAGTCCCACCTCTTAGGCTCTGATCTTCCAGAATAGCTGTTTTGGGAAACACAGGTTTGACCCACTGACCACCAAATCCTAGATAACCTGACCTTGACAGAGTGGTGGGAAAGGGGATGGGTCCTCCCAAGGGTATTATAAAAAGCTAAAACCATTAAAACTTCCTGGGAAGAAGTAGTTCCCAGCCTCTTGCCTCCCTAAGGTATCAATCTCCCCAATGCCTTCAAGACAGGACTCAGGGGGTCCCAGAGAGCTGAGGGAAGAGGCTACAGCCCCTCTCTGACAGGATGGGGTACAGAGAGGGGGCCCATTAGCACCATGCAACATTGGGGCACCTGTACAGCCTGAATGACCCCTGGGCAGGGCCCTCTGCTGGAATGCCCATTTGCTAAAGCTTCTGTACTCTTGCGGGGAACCCCTGCAGGGGAGAGGGGAGGGATTTTGGCTGAAATTCAGGCAGGAGTCTCCACTGGGACCCCAAAGGGCTCCCCAGGAGTCATGACTTGAAGAATCTTCGTACCACAAACTGACCCAACAGAACCACAGCCAGAACCACCAGCACATTCCGGATTGGGCCGTTGCCCAAGTCCAGGGCTGCCACCTGCCAGAAGAGATGAGGTAGTCAAAAAGAGGCTGGTACCCTGGCCCCAGGGCAACCCCAACAGCAGGAAGGACTGTGCCACCCCTAGGCACTCACCCAGCCTCCTCTCTGCGCGATCCACCGGGCAATGCAGCGGTGCAACATGAAGTCGGCCACGAAGCGGGTCACCTGGCCCAAGAAGCCTGTCAGGCCTCGCTGGTAGACGTGTAAGGCCAGGCGATAGCCGAAGCCCAGGAGAGCCACCACACGGCCCCAGTTGATGCCACTCTCAAACAGGCTGTGAGCACAGCATCCCATAGGTCAGTGGAGAGCTCCCAGGAGCCCCTTCCACCTTCCCTCCCTCTCCTGCCTCCTCACACTCCACCCCTCTCCCAGCTGGGAAGCTAAATGGCTTAGCTAGGAATCAGAGCTGCAGAGGCTGCCTTAGCCTGGTCTTGATTTGGGAAAGGCCTGGGTCTCTGTGAAAGGAGAAAGCTCAGAGGGCATATGAGCTACTACTGGAGTGTAGCTCCCCAAGGCTATGGGCCTAAGGGGCATGGAAGGGGCAGAAGGTAAATGAGTGGACAGAAGCAGCAGGGAGATTACCTGTGGGTGTTGCTGCTGGCCTGGCAGCCCGAGGGACAGCAGAGAGAAAATGACAGAAGAAAGATTAGGACAGGTCCCAGAATTACAGCAGCACGGGGGCATGGTGGCCTCTAAAGACATGAGCTGGACATTTCAGCTCTGAGCACTAATTCTAAATCTACCCCCACCATCACCACCTTTGATTTTCCCTGACACAACTCCCTAACTCATGTGAAATGACACTTTGCAAGTGATGACACTGTTTGAAGAGTATCGTTCCTCTTTCACAGACCAGGAGACTGAGGTCTAGAAGTTTCACAACTGCAATCAAAGATAAAGCTGAGATTTGAGGCTGGGCGTGGTGGCACATGCCTGTGAGCCCATCAACTCAGGAGGCCAAGGCAGGAGAATCACAAGTTCAAGGCTAGCCTTGGCAATTTTGTAAGGCCTTCAGCAATTTAGCAAGACCCTGCCTCAAAATAAAAAATAAAGCTGGGCGTGGTGGCGCAGGCCGGTAATCCCAGCGGCTCAGGAGGCCCAGGCAGGAGGAATGTGAGTTCAAAGCCAACCTCTGCGAAAGCTAAGTGCTAAGTAACTCAACAAGACCCTGTCTCTAAATAAAATGCAAAATAGGGTTGGGATGTGGCTCAGTTGAGTGCCTGAGTTCAATCCCTGGCATCCCCCAAAAAAATAAAAAATAAAAAAGGGAAAAAGGGCTGGGATGTGGCTCAGAGGTAAAGCTCCTCTAGGTACCAAAAAAAAAAAAAAAAAAGTTAAATCAGAATCGGTTTTTTCTTTTTTTTCCTGAGGTTCTAGGAATTGAACCCAGAGCCTCGCACATACTAAGCAAGCACTTTTCCACTGAGCTACACCCCAAGTTGTGTTTGATGTCTTTGCTCACTATGTGAGATTGCCTCCTCGGTGCCAGATTGCTGAGAGCCATTTCCAGGTCCTGGCGGAGTTTAGCACCCTTAGCATTTCTGGGCCATCCCTAGATGGCCCATCTTACCATCCCCACCCAGGGCTCCTCTAGTGTCCTGATCTAACTGGTCAAGTCCCTGGTGTCAGAGCTCATAGGATCTGTGAGCTTGTGCACACAGGATGAGTCTGGAACCCAGAGAGAGAGAGAGAGAGAGAGAGAGAAAGACAGGGCCCAAGACCACAGTGAGCGAACAGACACCAGGGACAGCACACATGTCCCGACACTGACAAGGAAGAGTGTGTCCACCCATGCTGGAGAGCCCATCGCATATGTGGGGCGCAGAACAGTGGTGACAGGACGGCAGAACAGAGTGACCGCTGGGTACCTGGAGGCGATCTTGGTGAAGAGCTCATAGGCATTTGCGGCTGTAGGCTGCAGTTGTTGCAGCATGCTCTGGAACTCGGAGTCATAGCGCCGGTTGATGTCGTCACCGATGATGGCGAGCTGCCGACCCACCTGCCCCATGGTACTGCAGGAGCGGGAGGCAGTGGGGGGGCAATTGGCTCTGGCGCCTGGGCTTGCAGCAGAGGGGTTCCACCCAAGGGGCCCCAGCTTTGTGTACCTCTCCGTGGAGGTCCCTGATAGTGTTAGCCAATGTGAAGGCTAGGCTCAGGGACAAGGGGCAGGCACAGGTCGAAGCGGGGCATGATCTTATATGGGAGTGGGAACCAAAACGAGAAAGGAGTGGTAATGGGAGGAGAGAACTCCCCAGACCTCCCTGGCTCCCAGACCCACACAGAGCCCCACATGAGCCTCCGTCCCGCTAAAGATGTCCCCGTGGGGGCTTGAGCTCACCTGGTAGGTTCTAGGGGCAAGGCAATCATCTCTGGGTCAACAGGGGCAGCCGCCCCCTCGGCCTCCTGCTCCTGCCGATGGCGATGAAAAACATAGCTGCGGAAAACCTCCTCTGTGTCCCGGGCTACCTGCTGCTCTGAGAGTCAAAGCTGGGAGTCAGCAAGGGAAGACTGGACCCCAGCAGCTCATCCTTTGTGGGGGGTGCTCTCTTCCTCAAAGCCACAGCTATCCTCATGTGTGGACAGAAATGTTCCTACTCCTGCCCCTGTGACCTAGTGTCACTCTGGGGTCCTCTGCTGGGATTTTCATTCAGTCCTCACAGTCAGCCAGGAAGCGGGTGAGTTCCAGTTTACAGAAACCACAGCAGAGGGGACCACAGGTCACACAAATGGAACAAGCAGTGGAGCCAACCTGTAATTCCAGGCATGTGGGCTCCCAAGACTATTTCAGTGTGCATGAGGTACCCAGGCCTTAGGGCTTAGGAAGTCAGAGAAATAGAATCCCAAATGGTAGTCTTGGGCCAAGAAAAGTCACAAAGGGAGATAGCAACATACAAGACCTGAACCCCGAGTCCGGGCAAACGGCCTCTAGTGGTTGCAAGCTCGGCCTCACTGGCCGTCCACTTGGAAGAGGGAACATAGGCGGCCATCTTACTTCCTCCCCAAGTCACAACAATTGCGTTCCCTGTTCAGCGAACCTGACTCACTGATAAGCCAGTTCACTTCCTTATTTCTCCTACTACAGGGATACAACATCCAGGCCCCATCTTCCTGTCCTCCCTCACCTTCAGCCCTGCCCTTCCGCCCAGGGATGGCACTGTGCCCACTTGCATGCTGGCTCTGGGCCTCTCCCAACCTCTGGACCCTCCCAACTTGGACTCCTCCCACTTCAGCTTGGCCTCAACTCCAGCTCCCACTTCTGAGCCCAGCGGGCCATCAGCCTTGGGCTGGGAGATACTTTTCTCCTTTTTCTGAGGGGCTAAGTGGACCTCAGCCCTAAGTCCTCTTGGCCCTATTGTGGTTATGGGAATTCATAGTCAAGAAGACCCTTACCAGAATCGGAGGTTGGCTCTCCACACTCTTCACTGGGAGGACCTGGACCTTGCCCAGATGCCATTTTTCAGGTTTCAGTAGAGGACAGTGTCAACCTGTGGGAATGGGTGAGAAAAAGAAGAGATGGTTATGGGCAGGGGCCTCTGACGAGGGCCCCCAGAGATGTTGCCACTATCTTGGGTCCCAGTGGCTTCTTCCAAGAGGAAAGAGAACTCATTGAGCACGTCACTGGCCATCCTTCAAAGGAGATGGGATTGGAAAGGTGAGGCAGTTAGGGAAAAGACCAAGGTGTCTGCATTGGCCCTCGGGACCTCTGGGAGGGTGTGGTCACAGCCATGCCCTGGTGGCTCTTGTGTCCCGTTTCACATCACTCCTGAGTGAGTGACACTAGTTTCAGAGGCTGAGATTTCTTTCAGCTACTCCTCGGGCTGCCAGCACCCTCCCCAGCACATACTGCTGCAGGTCGACACCTCCCAGCCAGTGACCCATGAAGGCCCTCCTCAAAGGCCCACTTCCCCTTGGCTGGCAGGAACGCACCTGTTTTCCAACTCAGGCCTTTTAGCCACAAACGCTTCCTGAGAGTCTAGGGTGTACTCCTACCATGTGAGGGTTAAAAACTCACATACCCTAGTGAGATAAGGCCTCACCACCCTCAGTGTACAGGTGGGGAAAGTAAGGCACCATGCGGGGAGTGCCTGAGGCCATGGAGCTAGTCGGGGCAGGGCAGGGTGGTTATCTGAAGCTCTGCGAGTACACACCACGCTCATTTACCTTCCAGTCTGTGGACCTCAGATGGTGTCCCTTTTTCCAGGGCAGCTCTCTCCATTTCCCTCCTGTTTGTGCCCTCTCCACTCCTGCCCTGCAGTGAGCTGATGGGGACCTCAGGAGTCAGGGTGACATGGCCCCCACCCTGCCTCAAACCGTGCAGCCCCGCCGCACACCTGCGCTGCTGTTCCCAGCCCGTTTTCCTCTCTGCCCAGTCCGAGCATGGCCTGGAGCCCGGCACAGGGAGTATTTCCTGATTTCAACTGTTTCACTTTCAGTTTGTACCCCTTCCAGAGCCCCATTTCTTTCCAAGTGTCCTCCATCACCCTGGCAGGAAGCGCCCCTCCTCCTGTCCTTGAAGAGGACACAGCCCCACCCTCTTCCAAGCACAGCAGACCCTCTACCCGGCCCTGGACCTGGATACCCTCACTCACCCTCCTTCCGCTTAGGCCTGGGACCATTTTTGAAAGTTACCCAAGCGCTCTCTGAGAAGGGGAAGAGGAGAGCTGGCCCACCTGTGCACTCAATTTTTCCTACCTCTACCCTCTTAGGGACAAGAATGAGGCAAAGGCAGACCCTCCTGTCCCCTGGGAGCCAGGCCTCGTACAAATCTTTGCCTGCACACTTCACATCGGTGGCTCCTTCCTGAGAAAGACACCCTTTCTTCTTCTCTGGTCTCCAAAATCTGGTCCCCTCAGGACAGCACTGCCAGGGGATGCTGACTAAATCACCAATTCCCTCTAACACCATCCTCCCCAGGGACTCACTGCTGGAGAGCAGGCAGAGTCTCAGAACAGACCCCAAAGTCAGTGGCCTGTGCTGACCAGGGGCTCCGCCTACCCCACCATTCAAGTGGCCTACTTCCCATTCCACCCCCACCTCCTTGGCTTGCTGGGCCCAGGATGGATGTTCCCCCGGGAAGATATGCCTGGCCTGGCCCTAGACTCAGACTAGGATCCTGAGGCAGCAGGAAGCTCTGTGAAAGTTCTATTCCCCACCCTTGACCTTGGCTCTGACCTCCACTCCCAACCCCCCAGATTGCTAAAGTATCCGGTTTTCTGGCATTCAGAGCCATCCAGGGCCGGGGCAAGAGGGGAAGCTGTTTGGTGGGGAATCTAGAGGTAGCCTGTGGTGACCAGGCCCCCAGCGGGCATGTTGAACCTGCCCGGCAAAACCTCGAGGCTTCCCCTCTCCACCCAGTTTTCGGTGGGCTCACTGACCCACCCTGGGGCTGGAACTGGCAGGATTAGGGAAGATGGAGGAAACTGCCAGCTTACCTGTCCAGACTCCGGTCCAGATCCAAATGCTCAGCAGGGCCAAGGCCGAAGATCCCGAGGGACTGGTGGTCGCTCCCAGGGCAGGGTTTCGGGCCCAGCTTCCAGGAACCGGCGTCAGTGCATTCTTGGTGTCAGGATGCAGCTCTTGCTTGTCCCGGTGCGGCCCCAGGGACCCGCGCGGCTCCACCGATCATAGAGGTGCCGGCAGCACCCGGCTGCAATCAGCTCCCTCTAGAGGAAGTTGCTTGGTGGCCACCGGATGCGGATGCACAGGCCTATAGCCTGGAGGGATGGTCTGGGTGGGCTAGGGAGCAGCTGGTCCTTACCGCCCCCCGCCCCCGCCCACATCCCAGCCAGACAGAAAGGCTTCCCCGGACTCACTGCTTTTCCCACCCCTTATTCCAGTTCTCCTTATCTTTCCCCTCTTCCCTCAGTCAACACTAATAAGAAACCATGATGGCAAAGTTTCTTAAGCACTGCCGTTAGCCATGCAGTTTAGCAATTCTTCTTTCCTTGTATGCGCTCCACACCTTTGGAAGTAGGGGCTGTTGACTAGATCCATCTTACAAATGGACAAAGTGAGGCTCCACTGGTCTGAGGAACTCTCCCAAGGTCACTGAGCTGGGCTCATAATTAGATTCATGGGTGGTGAATAATAATACTAAACTGAGGGGCTGGGGAGATAGCTCAGTCAGTAGGGTGCTTGCCTTGCAAGCAGAAGGCCTTGTGTTCGATCCCCAGCACCCCAAAAAAATAAAATAAAAAAATAATACTAAACTGAGATTCACTGTGTAACCACATCTGTACACCAGGTACTTTGGATCCCAAAACTTGAAGGTGACAAGCAGGGAAGCAGAGATGAAGACCCTGGAGTCTGTGCTACCACCTGGACCTGGGCAAGCCAGGCAGGGGAAGAGGGAGGACAGATGCCCTGTGGCTTTGGGAATGTTCCCAAGCACAGGATAAAACTCCAGGACAGAAGTGTGTGCAGAGTCCCCAACAGTCCCCACTTCCTCCCTAGGGTCCCTTCCCTCCCAGTCTTCCTGTCCACCCCCTGCCAGGCCTCCTGGGCTCTCAAAACACTTTCTCCTCCAAGTCTTGACCTAGACTTTGGCCCCATGGCCGCCCCTGGCTTGCCCCCCAGCACCCCCAGAGCCCCAGAGTCGGTGCCCTGTCTTCTGCTTCACCCACCCGCCTTCCCTGTCTCCAGCTACAGCTCCCCACACTGTGCTCCCCGCCCCATGCCAAGCCCCCCACCCCCACCTCACCTTTGCCTTCTAGAACTCCTGGAAGTTTCCAACTGGAGGTTTTAATTTGAAAACTCCTGTTCTTAAGCAGTTGGTCCTGGGCTGCTGCGACCTCTGAGTCAGGGTCCCTCCCAGGATGGAGGCCCCAACTCGAACCCCTAGATCACGGTCACGAATTTTGGGCCGCTCCTCCGTGTTCCGCTTTTTCCGAAGCTTGGTGGGGAGCAAGGGCAGCCCAAAGAGCTCGGACAAGGCCCTGGCCAGGGGCCAGTTGTGCCTGCTACAAGAACAGGACACCACCTCCCTGAAGACAGGCCGCCAGGGGGGCTCCGGGTGGAGGGAGCCAGGGCCACTTGCCTCGCTGCCCTGTACCCTCTCAGTGGCCGTCCCCAGGGGCTCCTCCCACTTGTTACGGCATGAGGCCTTTGGGCTGGGCATGGGGGACATGGGCACCCAGACCACTAACCCCAAAGGGGTCCTGAGGCTTACAGCCCAGGATGTAGAAGTGAAGTCATTCCTGCCCAGGGGAAGCCTGGAGGTGCCTGGCAACCTGTCAGAGAAGGACGAGAACCGCGACAAGGAAGCGGAGTCAGCAGGGGAGGCCTCTGGGAATTCAGAGGTTTTAAACAGGTGAGGTGTTGGGGTCAAGGAGGGTGGCTGTGTTGGGGATCTAGGTGGGGCAAGGGCCCAAGGTAGAGATACTGGGAAGAGGCCTAAATGTAATGCCTGGTATGGTAGCTCAGGCCTAGAGTCCCATCGACTCAGGAGGCTGGGGCAGGAGAATTGGAAGTGTGAGGCCAGCCTCAACAACTTAGGGAGAACTTATCTCAAAAGAAAAAAATTTAAAAAGGGACTGGGGATGTAGGTCAGTGGCGAAGTGCCCTGGGTTCTATCCCCAGTACAAAAAAAAAAAAAAAAAAAAAAAAAAAAAATATATATATATATATATATATATATATATGAAGTATATAGGTCTGAGATGGGGGAACCCAAGTTGGGGAGGTTCTGATCAGAGTCAGAAGATGGGTAAAGGCTGAAAGAGCACCAAGGTGTGAAGGCAGAGATGGGGTAGGACCAAGGGATGGGAGCCTCAAGAGTCGGGGAGTCTAAACTGGGCCTGGTGGCACAGTCTGGAATCCTAACCACTTGGGAGGCTGAGGAGGGTGGATGACAAGTTTGAGACCAGCCTCACCAATTTACTGAGGCCCTAAGCAATTTAGTGAGACCCTGTCTCAAAATAACAAATAAAAGAGGCTGAGGATGTGCTCAGTGTTAAAAGGGTTCAAACCCGGTACCAAAACAAAGTGGGGGAGGCTAGAGATGAGGGTTTGGAGGGAGAAGGCTGATAGGGGTCCTCCTCAAGTGCAGGGTTGTGGATGGGGCACCAGAGATGAAAGGGTGAGGTTGGGGTGTAGCTCAGTGGTGGGGTCCTTGCCTGGCATGCTTGAAACCTGGGTTTGGACCCCAGCACTGCTAAAAAAATCAGAGAGGGGGATAGGCTAGGGACTGGAGGGAGTGTACCAGGGTGGGTTCAGCTCCCTTTGCCACCAGCTCCTTGGCCAGGCCCTCCTCCCCGCTGGCTGCTGCCCCCATCTGGTCCCCCCCCCCCCCACTAGGCCTGGTAGCCATCCCCTGTGAGGAAGGGGGACCACCTCTCTCAACTTCCTCCCTTCCTCGACACCGACTTTCTCCCAGGGGAGAATAGCCCCTTCCAGGGCCTAGACCCCTGGGAGAAGGTGACTGGAGTGGGCCAGGCAGCCTGGGTGGGAAGGTGGCTGCCACTTCTCTGGGCCCATCTGCCTCCCCCAGCTGACTGTGCTTTGGGATTAGGAACCACTTTGCCCAGGCCCTGGAGGTGGAGCAAGAATGCCTGCCCAGGAACACCGGGCTGCTGGAAGTCAGCCCTGAGGCCTTCACCAGGGAGGAGGAGGAGGAGGAGGCATGCCTACTTGATGGTGAGTAATGGCAACCTTAGGCAGAGGGGGCTGCCAGAAATGAGCCCTCCTCTTGGCCTTCTGAGGGCGCAGGGTCTGGCAGCACACAGGACACGTTCTGAGGAATGCTGGAGTCAGATCCTGGGTTCAAAGCCATTTCCATGAAGCCATGTGATAGTTGCAAGGATTAACTGAGGTGTGCTTTGTCAGGTGCCTAACACTGGGCCTGGCACACAGCAGGGGTTTGGTAAAGAGCAGCGGGTAAACCCACCCCAGCCTAGCTGACCCCACATCCCTGCCCTCGAGACACCTCCCTCCTCCAAGCTGCCAGCTCATCAGTGACCACTACCCTTTCACAGGAGATCTCAGGCTGGCCTCATCCAAGGCAGGAACCCCCTGGAACCGCCTCCTCGGTTTGTACAAGCAGCTCCAGAAATCAGCCATTGCCAAGGTCTGTGGGGGTTGGGGGTGGGGTCCAGGCAGAGCCCAGGCTATGTGGCTTGGTCCCTTGGGGAGCAGTCTCCTTTCTTGACCTTTGGGGACTATTCTCTCCTGCTTTCTGTTTTATGGAGGGAGGGTGGGTCTGCAGGCGTGGGGTCCTGGCCTTCTTCACCTGCTCAGAGACTTGGCACATCCTCAGATTCCTCTCAAGGAAGGGTTGCCCCATGAGGAGAAAAGGGAGGAAGAGGAAATGGAGGAAGAGGACAGTTCATTCAAGCTTTGTGTCCCAAGCATTGTCAGCTTCCAGTCACCACTGCATAAGACTTTTAGGTCCACGGATACAGTGGGTAAGTCTCTGCACCCCACCTCCCCTCCCAAACTGTCCCCAGGCCTAGGAAGCCTCACTTGCAAGTCAATATAAGCATTGACACCAGGTGGCACCAGAGGACCTAAAATGACGAACTGGGATGGGGACCTATTGGGAAGCTGGAGGTCTCCAGGTCCAGCAAGGGTTCTGGGCCCTCAGCGTTTCTGAGGCTGCAGGGTTGGGGTGGGGCCACTCAAGCACCACCCTTTCTCCAGCCCAGAGGCTCTATCTCTTTGGGAGGAGTCCCTGGTTCATGCACTGATGTGACAGAGCCTTAGAGAGTCCTCTCTCCTAGTACAGCCACAAACATGAAGGGCAGTTGGTTCAGAATTGGTAAGACTATAAGACAGAAATCATTGCTGGCCTGTAATCCCAGCTGCTTGGAAGCCTGAGAAAGGAGGATTGACTGGCAGGAGGATTGATCACAAGTTCTAGGCCAGCCTGGACACCTTATGGAGTCCTTGTCTCAAAATTCAAACAAAGGGCTAGGGATAGAGATTTAGCTCAGTGGCAGAGGGCTACCTAGCATGCATGAGGCCCTGGGTTCAATACCCAGGACCACAAAAGCAAAACAAATGAACCAAAAAATTGTTGGGCCAGGGGTATAGCTCAGTGGTAGAAGGAGTACTTAGCATGTGTGAGACCCCTGGGCTCAATCTCCAGTAACTACCCCACCCCCCAAAACCAAAAATCATTGTTGACACTTATATAGCCATCTCTGGGTGACCAGACCCTCATATAAGCACTTTTCATAAAATGGTACATTACAACTCTATTGTCCTCTCCACTTACAGTGGGGGAAGCACAGAGACCAAGGTCACACAGCAGTAATGAGCAGAGCAGGACTTGAACTAACAGATCTAAGCCTTTTTTTTTTTTTTTTTTTTGTTGTACCAGGGGCATTAAACCATCGAGCCACATCCCCAGCCCTTTTTAATATTTTATTTAGAGACAGGGTCCCCCTAAATTGCTTAGGGCCTAGATAAGTTGCTGAGGCTGGCTTTGAACTTGAGATCCTCCTACCTCAGCCTCCTGAGCCGCTAGGATTACAGATGCATGCCACCCTGGCTAGATCCAAGCTCTTGAGTAGCTGGGTGGCGACATCTGCTCCACGGGCTCTTCCCAGGAGCAGCCTCACATCTCTGCTCTGCAGGAGGGAGCCCACAAAAAGCCTGTCCTGGAGCAGGAAAGCCTGGCTGGCTCCAGGTAATTGAAGAAAGCGCTTTGCTGGGGGCGATCTGGGCTGGCAGAGCTGGAGAGAGGCTGGAAGAGCAGTCTCCCCCTCTGGTTCCTTGTGTCCTCAGCAGCTTTTCCACTCTGCTCCTGCGTTCTCATGCTCTGGGAATATAAGAATGACAAACTCAGTTTCTCCTATACTGTCATAACACGAAATACTTGTGACACAGATGTGTGGCAGTACATTCCCACACGCAAAGCCATCAGCCAGCTCCCCAGGTTCTGCAGGGGATGCCACCCAAGGTCCTCTAATCTAATTTGACTCTGACACTGTCTACCTAGAGAGAGCATCAGAACCCACGGATTGAGGACTTAGTGCCGTAAGACTGTCCCCCACTTTATTTGCGATACAGGGTATTGAACCCAGGGGCACTCTGCTACTGAACTATACCCCCAGCTCTTCATATATATATATATATTTTTTTTTTTTTTTTTTTTTCAGCTACTGGCTAAATTGCCAAGGCTGGCCTGGAACATCTGATTCTCTTGCCTTAGCCTCATGGGTTGCTGGAATTATAGGTATAGGCCATTGAACCTGGCATGTCCCTTAAATGCCAATCTCAAATGCCAGGTTGTTTTACCAGTGCTTCTGATCAACCAGCTACCAGTCGGGGTTCCTGTGACCCCCTCCTCCTTTACCAGTTTATTATGAAGGGTATAGATGAAGCCGAGGGCGGGGCATGGGGACTTCATGCCCTCTCCTGGCCACCCGCCCCTGCACTGCAGCTATCCAGCACTTCAGCCACCCACGAGTTCAGTTTACCCCCAGGGAAGCCTCACTCCACCTTGGAGTTCTCCGAGGTCCATCCTTTTGCTTTTTCCTAGGGATGATGGATTACATCTTTGACCACTGGTGATCAATTTAACCCTCACCCCACCCCCTCTCTGCTCCCTGGAGGCTGGGGATGCAGAGGTCAAAGTCCCAACTCTCTGACATTGCCTTGGTCTCTCAGGTGACCAGCTGGCATCCCCCCAAGCTGCAGAAGGGCTGCCAGCTATCAGTCATCCATCTGCATACTCAAAGACACTTACCACTTTGAAGATGCCAAGGATTTTTAGGAGTTGTATGCCAGGAAACAGGATGAAGACCAAATATATATTTCACAATATCACACATGCCCATCTCTCTGGCCCTCAGGTTTTGTGGAGTCGGAGTTGAAGAAACTTCTGGCAGTACAGCGAGAGGCTCGCCTCTGGAAGATGGACAGCCTCGAGGGCAGGGAGCTACTGACCCAGCCAGAGATGACCCTGGAGGAGGCCGGCATGGTGGATGGCCAGGTATGCCTGGCTGCCCCAGACCACCAAGCCCCCTGCCCGAGGTACTGGTGAAAGTGGGGCTGGAGGCTTCCCACCTCCTCAGGCCTCAGCCCCCCTTGCCTGGGTAGAGCTGGGGAAGACCCCTTCTTGGTTATAGCACTTCTGAGTTCCCTGTGCTCACATGCATATGCATGCATGCTCACACACACACACACACTTCCTCAGGCATTTCTCACTTGAACCACAGTCACGAACAATGAGGGGATTTTGTCTAGACAGGCTGAAATCATATAATAGCACCATATTGCTATCCTCCTATTCTATCTTCCACTCCCACAAACTCCCAGAGACTCTGGGGAATGACTCCACAGGGCCAGACCAAGGACCAGCCATTGCTCACCCTCCTTGATATCCACCAAGAACGCCTAGGCCTGTCTCAGCTTCTCTGAGTGCCTTGATGGATCTTTTGTTGAAAAACGTGTCAACGTTTTTGAGTTAATTTCCCCCCTGCCAGTCGATGCAGTTTCCAGAAGGAATGAGCCCGGGGTTTAGAGGCCAGAGTCTTTAGGCAAAGCCTCTACTCTGGCATTGACTTGCTCTGTGATGTTGAATCTAAGCCTGCAAGGTTCTACAGTTAAAGGCCCTGCCATGTTGGGGACAGTGGCATTATGCCTGCCTCACTTCTGGGGTGGTGGTTACCAGAATTATACACCCACTGGGCCCTGGGTATATCCCCCATTTGTCCTAAGCCTCCCTGAATGCCCAGGTCATGGGAGGCCCCTCCCACAAGTTCCCTTTTGGGGGCAGGCTACTCACTTTTACCTTCTCATGCTAGAGAGTTCTAATCTTGGGACACCCCCCCCCCCATCCTTCCTTCCCTCTTTTTCTGAACTGTCCCTTGAGCTACCCTTCCCTGTCCCAGGGCTCAGTCCCAGGTAGCCTGAGCAGCAGCACAGAATTGAGGGGCCCTAAGGTGCCCTGGTGTCCCATCCAGTCCTTGCTTTGGGGCCAGAGCTGTACCCAGAATGTCTGCCTTCTGTGGGTGTTTCAGGGTCCCCTCTTCACTACCACCCCCACTTTCTCCTCTGCTCTCAGGGACACCAAGCTGAGGGGGAAAGAAGCCACCTCCTAGTCTTTGGGGAATGCTGGGGATCTGGGGGAGGGAAGGGTGCAGAGCCCCCTTGGTGTGGTGTCCAGGATGGAGGTGAGGGAGGATGCCTGGGTCCTGGGGTTTGCTGGGAACCCCTCAAGTTGAAGGGAGAAGGGTGTCTCCATTTTATGGGAAGGAGGCACTGAGCCAGTGTTGGGATTCTGGAACAGGTGGCTCCAGGGTGCTTCTTTCCTGAGGCAGGGAAGGTTCTTTGGCGTGTGGAGTGGGGAAGGGAAGGAGCCCATGGAGCTGAGGCATCTCCTTTTATCCTTTTCTGCTCCTCAGCACTTGCTCCTTGAGGAGGTGGATGAGATGGGAAACTGGCCTCCTCCAGAGTGAGGCCAGTGCTGGCCAGAGTCTGTCCTCCCCACACCCTCGGGCCCACATGTAGGAGTACACCGCTCTTCCCAGGACACATCCAAGAAGCCCCTAGAGCCTGGGGAGCTTTGGAATGAAGTATCCACGCATCCGTAGGGTGTGACCCAATATACTGTCCCTACCCCTCAGACTCGGGCCTATGATGTTATTAATAAAAAACCTGGTTAAACAAACAAACAAACAAAAAAAAGCTGGTTTGACTTTGGCCTCCGTGACTTTCTGTCTTTGGACCTTGCCCCCTCATCCTCCACCAGTCTACTGGGGTCTCACCCTAGTCCCCCGTCTGTGCCCAGAGATGCTAGTGCAGCACTGGCTGCAGAGTGCCAGAGGGCCAGGGGGCAGGTGGGCTTGACCTGGGGTGGGGAAGGACCCCGCAGCCCAGAGTGCCCTGGACTCCTGTTGCCCACCAGCTCTGGCCTATTAGGAGGAACGTCCCTGAACTCCCTCGCTAAGTTCCCAGTCATGCTGTGGCCTCACAGGGAGGATCCGGGAATTCTCCAACAGGAAGTTCCTGCCCAGCCAGCTCAGGGACAAAGCCAGGAAAGAGGCCCTGGGACTGTGAGGACCAGCCTCAGGAGGGCTAGGCTGGGGGGGTAGGGTGGTCCCTAGATTTGATGCAAGAGGAGTGACTCTTCAGGCTAGGACACCATCCCCTGCAGGCCTATGCCATGGGGCTAGGGCAGGGCCCACGCCGTGCCATGCTTGTGGCTGGGTACGTCTATGTATTCCAGGCAGGACAGGTCAGAGGGGTGTGGCATGGCCTCAGGACAGGTCCGGACTGCTGGAGGACCCAGTGCTGCCTAATTCCAGAAGTAAGGGGGTGGTGCTTGGGATGGGGGTGTACAATTATGTGTCCGTATGGTCCATGGAAGGGGAAGGGTTCCCAGGATCAGATGGGCAGGGAGGCCAGTTCTTTTTTGGACACCAGGGGGTGCTATTCTCCAAGAGGTCTTGCTGGTTGGGGGTGGGGGGCATTTCTTCCTCTTCCACTTGTCCCAGGCTCTGAGCAACCCCAACATATGTGTGAGAAAGAAAGCTCAGTAGCCTCCATTCTTTCCTGCTGGTTTGATGTTTCCTGTGTGGTCCCCGCTGTGTCCAGTCTGGGGCCTGGAATGGAACTGAAGTTCAACACAAAACAAGGTGACCATCCTTTTTTTCTGGTACTGAGGATTGAATCCAGGGATGCTCTACCATTGAGCTACATCCTCAGTCCTTTTTATTTTTGAGATAGGGTCTCACTAAATTGCTGAGGTTTACCTTGAATTTGCCATCCTGCTGCCTCAGCCTCTGAGTTGCTGGGAATACTGGCGTGTGCCACTGCCTCTGGGCCACTGTTAATAATCACTGTGATAGATAACAACAGCTATTAGATGACTGGCCCTGTGGCCACATGTTGGGGTGGAGGGAAGGAAACTGCAGCAGCTGATTCCCTGCCCCAACCCACTTCCCACTTCCCGCCTGCAGGGGTCTGGGGAGCCTAGTGAGGTTTAGTGTCTTATGGGTGCACAATATGGGGGAGTCTTTCTCCAGGACTTCCTGGCCTGGAACCATGGAACCCTTGACTCAGAGTTGAGCAGGGCTGCTGTTAGGGCATCCGCAGCCTCTGAGTCAGCCAGGAGGCTGCCTTGTGACCAAATGACTCACCTGTGCCCTAATGGCCCTGCTAATCATTTCCTCCGAGTGTGGGCTCTCGGGAAGGGTGGGGCCTGGAGGACAGCCATGGGCCCTCTGGAACCTTGAGGCCTTTTTCCTCTCTGCTCCTCATCTCCTAGTCTGTGGTGTGAATTGTGGCAGCTCCTCTCTGCTCCTGGGATGCCTGTGAATTAGAAAGGGCTGTGACTGGGCCTTGTGGCACGCTGGTGCTGTCCTGCAGCAGGACGAGGGTCTGTGTGCTGGCGCAGGAGCGAGGCGCCTCCTCCAAGCACCACAGGTCCTGGGCCTGTTTCCGCCAATGGCCTGGCTTGGCACTCCTGGGGGCCGTGGCAGGGGTGACCTGGTGCAAGGACCTGGCTATGGGGGAAGGCCCTGTGGTGAGGGCAGAGGTTCAAGGTCAGCATGGAGATAGCCCCTGCATTCCTGGAAGGTTTTGGGAAGAAACGCTGCAGACCATACCCAGGGGTCAGACTTAAGGACTAGGGCATTTCAAAGTTGCCTTGGTCCCTGGGTGTGCAGATAGTGGGGGATGGCTTCCAGGCACAGTGTGGGCCCTGTGCCAGGGTCCTTGGCTGCAGGGCCAGGGGGCTCTGAAACCCATTCTACCCGGCTCAGCTCACCACACCCTGCTCCCTGGCACGGGGCTGTGTCCTCCAGAGCGGTGCCTTTCTGATTTGCTCACAAGGGCCAACTGGGTTGGCAGTGACCCTGGCCAGGCCCATGAGGACAAGACTTGCCAAATGTCTGTCAGCTCTTGGTTCCTTCCTTCTCTCCCATCTTCCTCCTCTTCCCTCTGCTGGTTACATGTATTCAGTGTGTCTCTGACTCTGTTCCCTGTCCCTGTCTGTTGCCTAACGTCTCCGCTCCCTCATTGCCTTACCCCCTGACATATTGTGAAATGAGGGCAAAAAAAAGCAGTCCCTCTTGGTCCACTCAAAGCATATTTTGGGACTCAGTGGAGGCTGAAAGGATGGCAGTCGGTTGGATCATTCGGAAGCAGGGGGCGGGTGGGTCTAACTGGAGGAAATATGGGCGGGTTCAAGGGTGGTTTGAGGGTTCACCTAGGGAGATGCCTGAGCCCTCTTTTGTGGACCCCTGGCCATGACCTACAAGGGAGATGCTGCCTCTGGCGTGGTCAAAGGTCAGCCTTGACTACCCTGGGGTGAGGGAGGGCAAAGTCACCTGCAGTGTTCACAGGGGTTGGGGAGGTGGGGGGGGGGGGATGAGTTGGAGAGTAGAAAGGCAGAGGAGAGAGACTCGGTGGAGACTGTAGACCAGTCTCTGAATCTCTTTCTACATCTGTGAAATTGGGTGAATCACAGGCTTCTCATGTGGGCTGAATGAGAGTTCTTGGCTCTTTAATCCCCAGCACCAAAACCAAACATAAAAAACAAACAAACAAAATTGCTGGTTGGCTCAGAATGTTCCCAAAGGATCCATGGAACAAAAAAAAAAAAGAAAAAAATTTTTTTTTCTTAAGTATCTGCTACATCTGATCCTATTCTGGGCACTGAACAAAGCACATAAAATCTCCATTTTTCAGGGGCTTCAGTTATTGTTGGCAGGACAACCAATAAACAGAAAATCTGTCAAGGGGTGACTAGGAGGAAAGACAAGTGACTAGGAGGAAAGATGAGACTGGGTAGTGGAGTAGGGGACTGTAGAGATGCTGTTTTAGACAGAGTGATTGGATGGGAGGGTCTCTCTGAGGAGGTTATGTGTAGGGAGGGATCTGCAGGAAGCCAGGGAGGGAGCCATGGGAATATTTGGGAGAAGAACATTACTGGCTAAGTGAAAAGCAAATGCAAATGCCCTGAGGCTGAAGCAGGAGGGGGAGTTGATATGTTTGAGAAGCCCCAAGGGGCTGGAAGGGAGGGAGAGGGAGAAATCGGAGGTGAGGTTGGAAGGAAAATCACTTATCAGTGATTTTTGAGTTTCTTTTATCAGAGCAGGGCGATGTGGTTTACAGTTTGAAAGGCTCCTTTGGCGGCTGAGAGGGGTCATGGCAGAGGCGGGGCCTGGATAGGGAGGCCAGTTAGGAGGCTATTGACAGGTCTGCCGTTTTGTGGCTGCCACTGTATGGAAAGGGGTTGGGGCTGGAGGGATGTTCCTGAGTTCTTCATCGCTAGGGGGCACCCCTCGGTCCTACCTCTCGAGGGATGATCTGGTCCCCTCCGCGGTGGTACCTCCCACCCAGAGGGTGGAGCGGGGAGGTCCGGGAAGGGCTGGTTCAAGGCCTGTGGGCGGCCCAGGTCACGCGTGGGCGCCCGCGGCGGGAGGCCGGGACAAGGCGGTTGGCACCGGCAGGGCGGCCGGGTGTGTGTGCGCCGAGGCGCAGCAAATGCGTCCTGACCACGCCAGTTGGGCCACCCAGGCTCCCGCGGAGCGCGCACACCTGGGACCCGCTGAACCGTGCGGAGTTTCCGCTCCCCGGGGCCTCGCTCTCCGCCTGACCCTCGGAGGGCGGCCCGCGGCGGAGCTCCGCGCTTCCGCTACTGAAGACGGCTTAATCGAATCTACCTGTCGCCCAGGGATGAAACACCTCCCTACCCTCACGACATTCACAGTCCGCGGTGGGAGGGCCGGGACGGACCATGCAGGGAACACCACACCGGGCTCTTGCCAGAGCCCAAGCTGGGGGAGCGCAGGGGGTGCAGAGAGGAATCCAGAAGATTTCCAGGAGGAGGCGCCGTTTGCGAGCGGACTTGCAGCAGGACACTGGACGGGGGAAGTAAAGGGAGCAGGGCCTGCCTGTCAGGGGAACTGTATGTTATGGGCAAGTGTCCAGTCTGCACCATGACCCCACTTTGCACCTTCTTGACCAAGCCAGAGCAATCCCTGATGGTCTCTCAAAATGGGCCTCCTTGCTCGGTTCACGTATTTATGCTTATCCATCCCGCTCCACACCCCCACTCTCCATGCCTTAGCTGGGTCTTTAAATCACCTCCAGAGCTCTCAGTACATCCGCCCTGCCCAGCGCCAGGATGCCGTTTGCTCTCTTCCGGGCTCCCCCTCCATTACCCCATCCTGTGCAGCTCAGCTGCAACACCTCCCCGACTCTCGTGTCCTTATAGCTCCCTGGCCACCCCAGCTAACAGGACCCACAGCATGTGTTTACTTGCTCTCCCCCAGTGTAGACAAACAGCAGGAAGGCAGGTTTGTTTCTGTTATCTCTAGCAGGTCCCAGCACAGTGGCAGTTTCAATAGATGGTCCTAGAATGAATGTGCAGAGTGGCTAGCAGGAGGAGGCTCAAGGATAGAGGTGAGTGAGAGCCAGAGAATTAGGCAGGGACCAGATTTCACAGGGCCATTTATGCCGATATAAGTGGCTTGGCAGCTCTCCTCAGGGCAGTTGGATCCACAGACGGCTGTCAATCTGGGAGCGTGGCATGATAAGGTGTACAGTGGAGGATGGAGAGGCCTGAGCTGGTACAATGGAGATGGGGCGGACAGGTCACTTGAGCAGTGATTCTTAATGGGGGAGGGGGGCAATTTTGTTTCCTGGGAAACATTTAGCATGGTCTGGAGATGTGTCTGGGGTCACAGGTGGGGGAGTACTGCTGACATTTAGCAGGTGACCTGGGATGCAGCTCACCATCCTATAGTGCACAGGACAGCCCAGACCCCCACGACGAAGGGGTGTCTCCATAGTGTCTCAACAGTGCTGAGACTGAGACATGCTACACTCCATGAAACCCAAAAGGACAGCCTGCTGTGCAGAGGGAACTGGAGTAGGTCAGAACTCTTGAAGCCACACCTCCTGGGTTCATGTGAAGCCTGGCTCTTCTGTATATGGGCTGTGTGGTGACCGTGGGCAAGTCTCCTAACATCTCAGGACATCAGTTTCCTTATCTTTACTATAGGTTATTGGGAGAAGTTAAGTAGTTCAATGCATGTTTGGTGTCTATAAAAGTTACTGATAACTGGGCATGGTGGGTGGCACACCCCTGTAACCCCTGCAAGTCAGGAGTTGGGAGTCAGGAGAATCGAAAGTTCAAGGTCAGCCTCTGCAAATTAGCAAGGCCCTAAGCAATTTAGCGAGATCCTGTTTCAAAATAAAAAAAAAAAAAAAAAAAAGGGGGCTGGGGATGTGGCTGTGTGGTTAAATGCCCCTGGGTTCAATTCCCCCACACACACACAAGAAAATGACTGCTACATGTGAAGCCTCCTATGACACGAGCTACCACTATTTTAAAACATAAATCCTCTGTTCAAAGCTTTGCACTGGCTCCCATTGCCAAAGTCCTTCCCAGGGCTGACAAGGCATCGGGTCCCCTGACTCTCCCTACATCTTCAGCCCCATCTCCTGCTGCTCTCCTCACTTTCCGTGCTCTGGGCTGTCCCCCTGGGCACACTCTGCCCATGTCTACCTCTGGGCCTTTGCACTTGCTCCTCCCACTGCCTTGGAGACTTCCTTTAGGATCAGTGTGACGCACTACCACACCCTGGGACTGCTCAGCTGTCACCTTCTCAGGAGGATATTTCCTTTTCTTTCCCTTTTTTTTTTTTTTTGGTACTGGGGATTGAATTCAGGGCACTTTATCACTGAGTTACATTGCCAGCCTTTTTTATTTTTTATTTTGAGACAGGGTCTTGCTACATTACTGAGCTTGTCCTGGAAACTGCAATCCTCTTGCCTTAGCTTCCCAAATTGCTGGGATTACAGGTGTGTGCCATCACGCCCAGCTAGGATATTTCTTAACCACTGGTAAGAAACAAAAGAGAGAAAGAAAGAAAGAAAGAAAGAAAGAAAGAAAGAAAGAAAGAAAGAAAGAAAGAAAGAAAGAAAGAATGAATCTGAATGGACAGATGGATGGAGAAATGGACTAAATGAAAAGCTCTATCTGGAGTCCCAAGTGGGAGGGGGATAGAGAAGGTGGGACGGTAGAAAGGAAGAAGGGGCAGGGTCCTGGCATGTCCTGGGGCACAAGCCTTGCTCATCTGCCCTCCTCTGGGGCTTGATTCCCTGGGGTTCCCCTGCTGGGCCCTGGACATGGCACCTCCAACAAAGGCAGTGGCCAGGCCTGAACAAAGTGTCCCTTTCTCTCTGATAAGTTGCCTCCTTCCAGGGACATGAAGGACAGGATGTGTTCTGCTGCTCAGGAAGTGCCCAGAGGGCCTGGGCGGGGCTCTGGAATGGGCATGGAGGCCTTGGCAGCTACCCTGTCTGGAGTCAGTCACAGGGAGCAAGGGGCTGGGGCTGGCACACACCTAGCTCACCCCTGCCCCTCAGCATGCACCCACTCCTCATTCATAAACAAATCTTTTTTGAGAGCCCTTGCATGCCCCTGAGAACAGGTCACTGCTTGTGAGAGGGCTGAGAGGTCTGGGTGACTGGCTGCCCCTCACTGGGAAACTGGCCTGCTTTGGGCTCCTTTGTCCTAGGCTGCCATGGTTGGAGGTTGGGCTGGGTGGGAGGTTAAAGCAGCTTCAGAGACTGCTGGGACAGACTGGATACTGTGAGGGGTATGTGGAATGCCCCTGGACCTCAAGGAGGGGACTGAAGGCCATGTGTTACCCAGGCCTTCCTGACCCTCCAAGTCCCCAGCTCCCTGTGTCTGAGGGCGCTTCCATGCTCAGCCATGTGCTGCCAGGAAGCTGCCAGTGTGCCTCAAGATGGGCTGCAGCTCAGCTTCTCTTGAGCTTGAGACCAGGTCCAGAGTCCCAGTCCTTCCTCGTCACTTCCTTCTAGGCACACACTCCTGACTCTCCATGACCTTCATTGCCCCTGGCAGGCAGGGCAGGGCAGGACAGGGACAGGTGCTTGGGCCAGGCATGGCCCTGTGCCCTCTGGCCCCCAATCTTGGAATCTGGAAGAAACTTGGAGGCAGACCTAAGGTCTCTTAGTGTCCTCTAAAGTACCACAAGAGCTGTTTGCCCAGGTCTTTGATAATCTCTGCTGGAAAGCCTTCGATCTGGCTATGGCGGTTCCATTGGTCACAGACTGTGATAGGAGGGATGAGTTAAAGCCCCAGAAGCAGCCCTTGAGCAGTGACCAGTCACCAGGAGTTGGTGAGCAGACACCTGGACTGGCTGCCTGACAGCAGAGGCTGTCATGACCTTGTTCCCCAGCTCCCAGAGAAGCAGGCTCTCATCGTCCGCCCACTGCGATGGCTGCTTCGACAACAAGCCTGTTCTGGTGTCTTCCCTCCATGTCTTCCCGCCTGTGCATCTGGGGGCACCTGCACCAAGACAGATCTAATGAGGTTAGTGTTCACTGAACTTATAATCAGGTGGGGAGGTGAAATCAACAGAGCTATGATAAGGAAGGACCAACAAGAATATGTGTAATTAATTAGCAATGGTGACGGTCAGCCCTGTGCCGGGGGCCGATGATAGGGTTTGATGTCTGCTATCTCACCGAATACGCACCATGGTTCTCTGCGCTTGCCACTTTCTTTCCCCATTTGAAAGATAAGGAAGCTAAGTTTAGGGAAGTTGTTCAAGGTTAGGAGCGAGGAAGTGGCAGGGTGGTCTGAAGGTCCCTGTGCTAAAAGAGACAGGTCAGAGATTGTTGGCCTCTCAGGAAGTGGGACATTTAAGCCAAGCCTTGAAGAATGAACAGACATCAGGAAGATGAAGAGTCTTGGGAGTCTCCTGGGCCTCAGTGTTCTCATCTGTCAAGAGGACATGTCAGCACCCCTTGCATAGTGTGTCTGGGGAGTAACTGAGTTGATACAGACATAAAGAGCCTGCAGTAAGAGTTCAATCTCATTGTTGCTGGGCATGGTGGTGCACCTATAATCCCAGTAACTTGGATTGTGAGTTCAAGGCCAGCCTGGGAAATTTAGGGGGAGCCAGTCTCCAAAATAACCAAAAACCCGAAAAAGCCCAAAACAAAAACAAAGTAATTGTTATTGGCCTTGAATGAGAACAGTGTGAGCTGTTGGGTGTGGTCCTGGTTGGAGGTCTAAACAAGTTCTACAGGTGACCTTGCAGCTCCCGTTCCCAGCACCAAGGAAAGGAGAGATCTGAAAAACCAAAAGTTATAGTCTGGAGCCCCTAAATGTGGGATTTTACACCAGCAGTGTGGCATATTCCTCTTTTAAGAATTGCACAGCCAGGTGCAGTGGTGCATGCTTGTAATCCCAGCAGCCCAGGAGGAGGCTGAGGCAGGAGGATCGTGAGTTCAAAGCCAGCCTCAGCAAAAACTAAGTGCTAAGCAACTCATTGAGGAGACCCTGTCTCTAAATAAAACACAAAAAATAGGGCTGGGGATGTGGTTTAGTGGTCAAGTGCCCCTGAGTTCATTCCCTACTACTAAAAACAAAAACAACAACAACAACAAAAAACTATACAACATCTGGCTCCCAAGTCTTTATATCCATTTATGACAACTTGGAAGTCCTTCTTGCCATCTAACCTCTTTACCTGCTGCTGTGCATTTTGTCTGTGGGGATAAAAGAAGAGATAATGAACTTCAGTGACTGGTGTTGGAGTCTGCTGGAATGGGGGCAGGTAGAACCTGTGTGTGTTTCACAGACTGGTGCCCAGAGAGGACACTTAGCTCAAGATGGAGAGAGTGTTCACTAGGCACCCCTACCCCCTGGAAGGTGGAGCCAGAGGAAAAATCTAGATGGCTGTAGGTGGAGGCTGGAGTCACAGGCCTTGACTGAGTCCCTGTCCCAACTTCAGGGCTCCTCCCAGCCACTGCCAAGGAGGCGTTTGGGGCAGGATCTGCAAGGGCAGGAGAACCGCGCTCTGCCTTGCCTTTGGGCGTAACTCCTGAGTGTATAAGATTCTCGTAGATTTCCTGTGTGTGACTTTTCTGCAATGTGGAGGTGAAACTCCATAGTCAAGCAGCTCTGAGTTTGATTCCTACTTGTCACATATTAATTTGCAACAATGAGTGAATCCCTTTACCTCACTGAGCTTTCCTTATGTGAAAAACAAGGACACCTCACTAGCTGCACAATCTTCACCAACCCATTAAGTAACTGAGTTTCCACCCCCATCTATGGAATGGTAATGATTTATTAGCTGTTTGCCCACGATTCTCATTGGCTCTGTGTGCCTCAGTTTCCTCATCTGTGAAATGGGACTAGGGGGAGTGAAGACTGGTGCTCTAATACAGCCATAAGTGCGGCCACAGAGTTGGTCGTGGGTGGTTCCTCCTTTCTGAATCTCCGCAGGTGTCTGGTCTTGTACAGCCTCCCTCTGCTCCCTCAGCCAAACCTGGACAACTCCAGAGGGACCACTGATGTGCTAGGGCCACTCCTGGGAGTGGCTATGCTTAGAAATAGAGCATAGGACCAGGGCAGTGCCACCCAAAGGAAGTAGCTACGGAGGCTCAGCTGTACCCACCCCAGGTCTGTGAAAGGCCTTCCGGGGGTCAAGAGCTGAGTTGGTACTGGGGGCCAAGGCAACAAGGTATGCATAGGTCCTTGGGAAGACCTCACCCTCATGCCCCTGCTTTAGCTGGGAAGAGGTGGGGAGATGTGACAAGAGGGTCCCAATGTCCTTTAGGGATTGGTTCATCCCTATAGACTGAGCAGGCGCACTTGGTGGGAATCTGCCTCCAGGAACACACCCTTTGGGCACTGAGGAGGCTGACCACAGGTCCTCCCAGTCCCAAGACTTCCCTTCTGGGGAACTTGGGATTCTATGCTCTAGTGCTTTCTACAGCAGAACACGTTACCTGTCATGCAATGGGCCCAGCACTGGCCTGGCACATAGCAGGCCCTCGATAAGGGTTTGAAGGATGAATGATTGAGTGGAGACACCCAGAGGAAAAAGCAGAGGACCTCTGCTAGCCCTCGACCTGCCTCTGAGTTCTTCTGCAACCCTGCCACAGTCCTCTGCCTACAGGCCTCCTCACTCTCCCCAGGGAGATAAACATGCTGGAAGTAAAATTCCTAGGACAGTCCTGAACTGTAGAGAGGGCAGGAGTGAGTGGATACATACTCCCAGACTGTCACCAGCAGGTAAGTCTCGGGTACCCATGGCTGGGATCTTCCTCTAAGCCCTGGCCTCAGGGTCTGCTTTAAGGAAACCCAAATAAAGCCAGGGTCTCAGCCTGGTCACTACCATCACGTGACCTTGAGCGAGTTAAATGACTAACCTCTTTGAGACTTGATTTCCTCACACATCAAGCGTCTCCATGGTGACCATTCTGAAGGGTGGTGAGGATAACATCTCCCAAGAGGTGAAGAGCGCTCTGTGGGCTGGAGAGCACTGGCTGGAACTTGCTTTGGAATTGCTCTCCCAGGGTGGTGAAACCCTCTGTACCATACTACAATGGCGATTGCACGACCTTCAGTATGTCACAAGGCATGGAGCATGCACCATAAAGAGGGAAGACTGAGAATGAATGAAGTCCAAATCTAGAATTTTAGTTTTATTTCCAAAAATTAAAACAAGAGTAATATATAGTAGTAAAAATTTGTATTAAACAATCAAATTTTCCCAAGTATTTAATGGAATCAAACTGTAACCCTGAAAAAAGAAGAGGGGAACCTGATGTAAATGATGAGCTTCAGTTAGCTAATAATCTATCAATATTGCTTCATCAACTGTAACAAATGTGCCACTTAAATGCAGAATGGCAATAATAGAGGAAACTGAGAGTTGAGGTATATGGGAAACTTCTATATTATCTGCTCAATTATTCTGTAAACTGTTCTGCCAAAGTGAAGTCCATTAATGGAAAAAGAAAAAGATCAACCTATGGGCTAGAAAGCAGAGCTGGAACTTTCTTTGGAATTGCCCTCCCAGGGGCTCCACCCACACTGGGATGAGGTCAGAACTGAGGAGGACATCAGCAGGGCAATGATTCAGCCACTGGACTCCCCCCAGCCCCAGGGCCCAGGATTCTGGAACAGACGAGTCAGGCCAAAGCAGGGACCCAGAAGGTTAGAATCTTCTTGTGAAGCAGGTGGACACCCTGCGAGGTTCATCCTGGGAGGCTGGAGGAGGGAAAGCAAATGTGGAAGAGGAAGGAAGCCCCCTCCCCCACTCACGACAGCCTATCTGGTTCTTCAGCTCCCATGTTGTGACATGTCCTGCAACACCCTCGGATTGGGGGAGCCCGAGGGCAGAAAAGTCATCCTCATCTTCTGTATCTTGTCATCTCCAAGGACAGCTGTCACTTGCTCTGGACTCTTGGGCTGTCTGTTTCTCCCTCCCACCCAGCGCCCAGCACCTCCTGCCTGGACCCTGCTGTGGCCCCTTCAAGCGGTGCTGTATTCGGATGCTGGGGGTGGGTTTCAAAACCCAGATGCTAGTCAGTCAGCCAGTCCTCCCAAGGGGAACCCCTCAATGGCTTCTTGCTGCTGCTGCTTCTTGTTCTTTTTTTTTTCTTTTTTTGTGGAGCTGGGGATCAAACGCCAGGCCTCACATATTCTAGACCAATCACTCTAATCACTGAACTATATCCCAGGCCCTTTTTATTTTATTTGGAGACAGGATCTCATACTTTTGATTTTCCTGCCTCAGTTTCCCAAGTAACTGGGATTACAGGCTTGCACCACCATGACTGGCCCCAAAAGAGGCCAGATAGTACCTTCTAGAAAAAAGCTGGTGCAGACGTGGAGGGTTTTTGCAGCACCTGGGCCTCAGCAAGGCAGCATTTTCCTCAGCACATAGAGATGCCTGAGTGCCCTGGCTGCCCCAGTGGTCCTGGCCCACTGAGGTGGGGGCTGCGCCCCACCAGGCCTCAGGAAGGCCTCCTCTGTTCCTAGCCTCAGAGCTGGGTGGGGGTGTGGGAGGAAGAAGCCGACTTTCAATCCAGGCCGGCTGCTCTCCATCTGGCCAGCAGCCTCCCCCGCTGCCCCAGGACAAGGGCCCCAGTGTCTGCTCCACTCCTGCGCAAACAGCAGGCCTTTCTCTCCCTCCCTACTCCAGAGTGCCTCAGCTGTGACCCCTTTCTGCCCCCTAAGAAGAGCATGGCACACCCCTCCATGCACAACCTCTTCCTTCTGAATGATCCAGAAATAGCCTGACCCACCCAGTACGTTTGGTGGGTGAACCCCAAGTTTTAGCAGTTCCCAGCTCTGGCCAGGCAGCCTGGGCAAGGATTGGCTGGTTGGGTCTCAGGCCTGCCAAGGTGGGTGTGGGTGTGACTGGAGGCCAGGGTCCCGCCCAGGTGGACTTGACGTCATCCTCTTCATCTCCTGTCAGACAGCCTGCTCCCGCCTGGTCCTGCCCAGGGGAGGTTTTTCATGCTGTCCCCACAAAATTGCAGGGCCTGTGCTCCCCACCTTCTAACCCACCCTTCTTGTTGGCAGGTGAGGTACCAAGGTCTGGCACACTCACAGAGGCTTGCGGAGATTTTCTTCACCTGCAAGGACTCTCTAGTTGGGACAGAGAAAGGGTGGCCAGAGGTCCCCTCTCCTGGAACTCCTGCCAAGATGTTGACCTGGGTATTGGGCTGAGGTTACCTCAGAGGATGATGGAACAGCCCTCAACCTTCACTGCAGCTGCACCTCTCCCCGTCTCTGACAGTTCTCAGGGGGGTTCAACTCAGCCCATCCTCCAAGCCAGTGATGGGAGAGGCTCTCAGGAAGTGATCATGAGGAGGGGCTTGGAGGCCTGATTTGTGGAAAACTTGATAAAATCTTTCACCTGGGAGGATTGCTGGAACCCAGAGGTTCAAGGCCTGCATGAGCAATACCGTAAGATCCCATCTAAAAAAACAAAAATTGTACCTTGCACATGCCCTGTCCTTGGTCATCCATATAAACCAAAATTCTACCAATAGATTGTCATTTCTTCAGATCTACCAGCACTTAGCTTTTTCAGGAGTACTCAGGACCAGGCAATAAAGACAATTACAGAGAATATTTACTGACCAAGCTAAGTGCTTTGCAAAAATGGTTACTTAAGCTAGAGGTTTCCATTCTACCCTGCAGACCCACTCTTCTGTTCTTGCTCTGCACCTCAGGAGCTGGCCCATGTGGCCTGAGTCACAGAGCTCCTTTGCCACGGGTTTCCCATTAGATTGTGCCAACAGGAGGCTCTGGCAAGAAACCAGAGGGCTGGAGGAGAGAGGTAGTGGCGTTGGTTCCATTAGTCCCCTCACCGGGTTGGCAGTGGGTGGGCCTTGCTCTTTGCAGACCTTCCTGCCCTCTTCCACCTTTCCAGGGCTGAGTGGGGACATCTCCCTACAGTTGCCAGCTCTGGGCACCATCCCCAGTGGTTCTTGACCCTGCCCACACCTCTGCAGGTCACCGGGTCCTCAGCCTGCCTCTCTCCAGTCACTCACTGGGGCGGTGCGGCCAGTTTCCTGCCAGGCCCTGACGAGTGCAGCTTTGCATTCTCATTTCACACATAATAAAACTGAGACCCAGGGAGGCTGGTACCTTTTCTATCCAACCAGTAAGTGGTCAGAGCTGGGACTCCAGAGGTTCTGCTCCAGGACTTGCTTTTTGCTGTGTTTGGGAAGGTGTTGGGTGTGGGAAAAGTCACAGGGGACCTACCAGCACCTCGGGGGAGGGGGAGGAGGTGATGCCTGGTGATGGGATGTCAGTATGGAGAAGCCCCTGGGGTAGAGGCCCTTTGGTTTCAGGACTCCAGACCAGGGGCTTCACTCTAAGAAGGCCCACATTTGAAGGAAAGGAGGCCAGGCCTCTTTCTATGAGCAGTGGAATCTCGGTAGCAGATTGCTTTTATCTCTTGCTTTACTAGACCAGGACCATGTGGTCGGGTTGTCTGGCCGCATTCCAACAGTCTGTTTCCCCTCCAGTCCCTTGCATATGGTAGGTGGTCAACAAATGTCTGAAATAAATAGATATGGCATCGATGATGGGTGGGTGTGGATGTGGGGCTCAGAGAAAACATGGCAAGTTCCGTCTCCATTTTAGGCTTCCCAAAGGCTGAGAGGGTGTCTCAATGTGTGGTAAGAGGATGAGGGAAAGTGTCCGTGCCTGAGCTGGGTGTGTGTGAGGGAGGGTGTGTGCGAAGGCTCCTGGGCCAGGCATCCTGCACAGTCTTCCTGGCTGTGGCTAAGTGGCTGCCGTGGGCTGGGGTGCCCGCCCAGGGCAGCTGATGGCATGGGGAAGGAATTCTCTGCGAACCCCAGCGGGCCTGGGCTGGCACCCCACCCACCGTAGTGACCTGGCTGGGTGGCTGTGGCACTGAGTCAGCCTTTCTGCCTGACTCCGCCCCACCCATCCTGGCCTGGCTGTCATCAGAGTGAGGGGCAGAGGAAGCCCTTGAGAACTCTCTGTCATCTGCCCCAAACCACAAGACTGTCACAGCTAGCAAGAGGAGATGTTCCTACCCTTCCCAGTCCCAGTCAGAGAGGGTCAGTGGAGAACAGTCAGAGCCAAGGAATCTGGATCTGTGATGTGAACCCCACTTATAAGGAGGACCCTGAGACTCCAAGAGGTCTGCGCTATGTGCAAGTCACACAGCAGACCTGGGAGCAAGTCCCCAGGTTGGGTTTGAGGCAGTGGAGGAAGCCTAGGGCTCAGAGCTGGTGGCCTTTCCACATATATCACCTCCCATCCCAATGTCCCCTTTCAAGTTCAGGGAGAAGCTACCCCTCCTTTTGTTGCCTCCCCAGGTCCAGGCTGGGAGCGAAGTGTAGGGGCTGGGTTTCTTGGGGGTCTTCCTGCTGGGTTTGGAGTTTGGGGTCGACGCTTTGAACATCTTTATTTTTAGTTATAAAAATATAGTTTATATAAAAATATAGTTTATAGTTATGTATATACGTTGTCTGAATTCAAAATTTGAATAAAGATATGGTAAGCTGGTGATTACCCAGTGACCTACACCTGTAATCCTGGCTACTTGGGAGGCTGAGGCAGGAGGATTCTGATTTTGAGCCCAACCTGGGCAATTTAGTGAGAACCTGTCTCAAAATAAAAAGGGCTGGTTAGTGGTAGAGTGCTTGTCTAGCATGTGCAAGTCCTTGGGTTCAATTACTAGGACTGGGTGAGAGGGAGACAGAGGGTGAACAGTAATCTCCTCACCCAGTCACTGCCCCTCAGTCCTCTACCCAGAAGTTCCTGCCACTGGCTTCTGGGGAATCTTGAGTTGGAGATTTCTGATCTGAGCTTTCCATCACCTCTGTTCTCCCTCTGGGAGAGTCTCCCCTGGAGGTGGGGTTAGTGGGTGCTGAGAGACACCCAGTCATTGAGGTTAGGGCCTGGGCCAGGCACACCAGTTGCCACAGGAATGGTGGTGACCTCCTTCCTGGACCTGAACTTGCCTCAACCTAACTGTCCCACTCAAGCCACTCAGGAGAGGTGGAGTCTATTGTTTCTCCATCCAGCTTCTTAGAGCATCCCAGGAAGCTCCTCACTCTCTACTCGGGGGACTCAGGCACTTGCCACCTCAAGCTGGAGCTCCCGCAGTCTCCCTGTGTATTTATCTCCTGGTGGAATGTGTATACTTTCCCATTCTTTCTCCTCAACAGTTTAATTCCACATAGATTTACTAAGCACTTACTATGTGCCTGGCCTGGGGATAGTGCAGTAGACAACCTCTTCTTCCAGGAGCTCACAGTCGACTGAAGTGTGGGAAAGAAGATAGATCATTACTACCCATGACATGTGTCTGATAGTGGGGGAATAAAGAAATTGCATTTTCGAGGCTACCCTCAAACTTCCAATCAAGATAGTTGACAACGTTCTGTCCTTATGACCCAGCAATTCTGTTCTTTAAGTTTTTACTCTAGATCAGGGTTTAAAAAAACTTTTTAACAGATATCCTCAGTAAGATATAATACACTGTGACCCAGAATATACATACAACATACCCACGACAGACAACTTTCACCTTAACAGGGACTCTAATTATGCATGACACATGTTGATATTTTCTAATCAATTTTGAATTTTAAAAATGCTGATCTTTACCCATTCAATTAATTTCATAACCCATAACCCATAGGCTTCAATCTATAGCTTGAACCAAAGGACCCTTGGGACACTTATGAACGTACACAAGGACAGAA
The DNA here is from genome assembly GCF_902686455.1 of Sciurus vulgaris. NCBI lineage: Eukaryota > Metazoa > Chordata > Mammalia > Rodentia > Sciuridae > Sciurus > Sciurus vulgaris. The sequence goes on along the minus strand of NC_136467.1, from coordinate 123,434,778 downwards.
GAATGTTTACTTCAGTATCGTTGAGTAGCAAAAACTTAAAGAGGTCTTTTTTCTTTTGTGGTGCTGGGAATTGAACCCAGGGCCTTGAGCATGCTGGGCAAATGCTCTATTACTGAGATACATCTGCAACCCTTAAATAAATCTTATCACCAATGGAACGAATGAACAGTGATGTGGTCAGGAAAGGGACTATCACATTGAGAGACATGTATCAAGGCAGCACACAGGGCGAGAGCATTTATATAAAATGTAGCCCCTGCAAAGTGATATCAGAGATTGGTATGTGGTACATTGGTACGTGGGACAAGCATAAAAATCTGCACGAAATGCTACTTAGCCAAATCAGGACAATGGCTATCTCTGGAAAGAAAAGGGAGGGAGAGGGGTGTAGCTGGAGAAGAGTGCATGAGGAACTTCAGCTGAATTGCAAAGGTTTAGTTCTTAAAATATTTGGAACTAAATTTTGCAAAATGCAAGCATTTAAACAAAGCTGGAGGAAAGGTACAAGAATATATATACCCACAATGCATATATATATGTATGTACATATACACAGAGATGGATATATATATATATGTATATATATATATATATATATATACATATATATATATATTTATTTATTTATTTAATTTTGAGGTTTGGGGAGTTGAACCCAGGGCCTCACACATGCGAGTCAAGTGCTCTACCAGTGAGTTACATCCCCAGCCCAATCTATTTTCTTTTCCCACTGTCCCCATCCTGGGTACTGAACCCAAGAGCTCATACTCTGCTGCCAAGGTATATCCCCAGCCCTCAATGTATTATTTCTTAAAATATTCATGATAATATTTAAAAGATTGATGCTCCAGTACTTCAGGAAAGGAGGCTTTGTTCTGACCATGGCGAGAAGAAGCAGGGTGGTAGAGAGAGGAACAGGGCCCCGGGCAGAGGTATGCGTGGATGAACACCGCAACTTGAGTCCTTCCTTCCTGGGGGCTGCTGTGCTGGGGTCTTGTGCCTCCTGAGTGTGGGTGTGATGCTCTCATGCTCTCCCCATTCAACAGAGGAGGAAGCAGGGGCTGAAAGAACTGCTGTTAGAACATGGCAAGTCTTGCCTGCGCTTTTTTTTTTTTTTTTTTTTTTTTTTTTAATGTGCCTTACTGGGGTTCAAACCCTCCCACTGAGCTCTACCACTGAGCTACATCTCCAGCCCTTTGTATTTTTTGTTTTGAAACAGGGTCTCACCAAGTTGTACAGGCTGGCCTGGAACTTGAGATCCTCCTGCTTCGGCTTCCTGAAGAGCTGGGATAACAGGCATGTGCCACTGTGCTTGGTTTCATGCCTGCGCTCTTGATCTGCCCACAGCACGGTTCTTCCTTGAGGGACAAATTTGTTGTCTGTAGAGGGGAAAGGGGTAGGAATAGTGGGGATAGGGGTGAGGGTCTGGTTGGGGTAGGGCCCGCAGACTGTCCTGTGGGCAGCAAGGAGATGCAGGAGATCTTCAAGCAGCAGAGCAAGAGAATGAACTCACCAGAGTTGTACCATCTGTTTCTTTCTTTCTTTAAAAAAATTCCTTTTGGTTCTGGGATTGAACCTAGGGCTTCACACATGCTAAGCACGTGCTACACCCCCAGCCTTACCATCTGTTTTTTAAACTTTTTTTTTTTTCTTTTTTTTAACCAACTGAACTTTTCTTTAAACAAACTCTAATTCAGAACCCAGATATATAAAGAGCTTACAGTGGGGCTGACTTGGCAGAAGCAGGTGATTGGGGCCTAGAACATAGGAGTGGCTCCTGTAGAAATAAATAGCATGGGCCTTGTGTTCCAGAAAGATTCCTAGAAGCACTGTGTGGCAGGAGGCTGGCAGGACTTCTTAGTCAGCTGAGGAGGGAAGGCATGCTCTCCATCTCTGAGTCCTCCTGGATGTCCTGGTGGGCACAAACACAGAGACTCAGACACCTAGGCTGGGGGCAGGGTGGGGAGAACCTAGGGATGTGCTTTGGGCACACAGGCCCAAAGCGGAGTGGTCTCTGCTTCCTGGCTGTGAGACCTTGGCTGAATTATGGCAGCACCTACTTGAATCTCAGGAGAAGAAGGACATGTACATGCAGACATCCACAGGGAGACATGGGGAGGCAAAGTAGGCACAAATCTGAGTATGGCCACTGAATAGTGTTTTCAACTCATCCCTCTTCATCTCATTTGGAAGGAGAAAAGGCAAGTAGGCCCAGGCTGGTGGCTTGATCAGAGCCTGGTGCCCAGTAGAGGTCTGACACATGGTAGGCCTTCAATAGATGCTTATGGAATGAATGTATATTTTCCCTTTCTAGCCCCAGGGAATAAGGGGTGGCCTGACTCCTGGAAGCAAGTGGAACTGCCTTCCCAGTGAGGCTCCACCGATGAACAGGGGCAGGTCAGGCAGCTCAGTGGGTACAGGGTGGTGGAGAGTATGGGCCAAGTGAGGAGCTTGGCTTCTGCCTCCAGTTGTGAGGAACCTGCTGTGTGACCTCCATAGTTGACACTCCTCTGGGCTTTGGTCATCTCTTTTTGGCAGAGTGGAATGTGTGAAGTTTTTCAAACTGCACTTGCAACTCTTTAATACATTTTATTTTTTAAGTTTTTGCCTTATTGGAGATTGGACCCAGAGATGCTCTACCACTGAGCCTTATCCCCACCCCTCTTTATTTTTTATGTTGAGACAGGGTCTCCCTAAGTTGCTCAGGCTGGCCTCAAACTTGGGGTTCTCTTGATTCAGCCTCTGGAATCATTGGGATAACAGGCCAGTAACATTGGCCTGCTTCTTGATACATTTTTTTTTTAAAAAAAAGCAATTTAGTGGATTACCACCAACATTTAAAACAAAACAATCGAAATAGAGTAGAAAATATCGGACCGCATCACAGGTCATAAGGGTAAGTATTGTTCTGTGAAACTATTGTTTTGTATATATATAGATGAAGGTGTGGACTGGTCTGATGTAAAACTTATTTGTGGGCCCTGGTGGAAAAGCTGTGAAACACTGGATTAAGCGATTCTGGAAGTGTCCTGCCTTCCCACGTTTTAAGCGTCTTTTGTGAAAACAAAACAAAACAAAACAAAACAAAACAAAACGAAACAAAACAACAACAACAAAAAACCACACACCCGGGGTTCTTCTCCTGCCCGGGTCAGCAGCGGGCTCCTGGCTCTGAGTTGTTTCCACCCCTCCCGGGTCTCCGTTCTTCCTGCTTCAGTCTCAGAGTCCCCTCCTCCGCTTTCTCCCAGGGACAAACGCCCCCGCCCCCACCCCTCAGGAAATAGGTGGGGGTGTCGGAAGGGAGTAAATACGATTGAATGGGGGTGGCAGTGGGTACTCTACCTCGGGAGTTCAGATAAAAGCACTAGGAAGCAAACACCCCAGCATCCACAGAACAGAAAGTAGGCGAGCTGGGGACGACAGTTTGAGGGCAGGACCTCCTCAGCAAGAGTCTGGCGGAGGCGTCGCAGCCGGTCACTCCCAGAGGGCCGGCAGCCGGACTTGTCATTGTCAGCGCTTGGGTGCGCTATTAACTAGCCAAGGTAATTTTCTCTTCCTCAACTCCATTTTTTTTCTTTTTCTTTCTTTCTTTTTTTTTTAAAGGAAAGACAGAAGGAGCCAACAGTTTTGGAGCCAACTCCTGGAGAGGGAGCGGCTGAACTGATTCGGAAGTTGGATCCCTTTGTACACAGGAATGCGGAGAGAAAAAAACAAAACCCACCCCATTGCTTCATTTCCCCTCCAAGCCCGAGCACTTTCTATTGTGCAATGAAAAGTCTTTTCACGTTGAGAAAGCGAATCCCGATTTGCGCTGCAAAGGGACTAGCGCTCCCGCAGGCGCAAGACGCCCCTCAGCTGGGCGCCGAAGCCACCGACAGGGCGCTCTGGGGCACGTCCTCCGCGCGCCGCTCACCGTAGCGCCTGCGGGGGCGCTGGACTCCCCCTCCCGCGGGCGCCTGCACTGATTCTCGGCGACCCTGGGGCCGGAGAGTAGACAGTTCGGGGAACTCCGAGGGCGGAGAGCCCCCTACAACTCATGGGCTTCCCGGGGACGGCGGTTCCTCGAGCTTGCGGGAGCTCCGGAACTCCCCGGAGTCTTTCGGGGCGTCTTTGGGGGTCAGGAGGCAGGCGGTGCGCTCTGCGTCCGGGAGGCCGGGCCCGGACGCGCGAGGGACGCGGAGCGCCGGGAGGCGGGACGGTGCACATGGGTGCCGGCGGGCGGGCCGCGGCAGGGCGGGGGGGGGGGCAGGGGTGTGGCCTCCCCGCCTCCCGGGCGGGATTTGCATGTGTGTGTGACTGCCCCAGACTTCCTGCTCCTTCTACGCTGCAGGTACGAGCGGGCCGGGCCGGGCTGGCGGGCGGCGGGCGCGCCAAGACGCGGGCACCTCCTCACCCGGACCCGGGGCCGCGCGGCGCCTCCTCCGGCTCCCGTGGCCGCCAGCCCGCCCCGGCCGCCCGGAGTGCCGGGCTCTGAAGTGGGAGTGCGCCCCTGCTCGCCCCCCGGACGCCTCCGTCCTCGGCACCCAGCCTGACCGCACGCCCCTGGGCACCCCTGCTGCCCCGGACCCCGGGGGGCCGCAGCCATGAGCGAAATGTCTAGCTTTCTCCATATCGGGGACATCGTCTCTCTGTACGCCGAGGGCTCGGTCAACGGCTTCATCAGCACTTTAGGGTGAGTGAGCTGAGCTTCAGCGGGGCGCGGGCAGGGAGGGGACGCCAAGGGCCCGGGTGCCAGCTGCGAGTGTCCCGCCGCCGCGGCCCGCAGCCTTTCAACAGAGGACCAGGACTCCCCAGTCTTACGGAGAGAGGGAAGGGCTCGCCTCCGTCTTTTACAGAAAGGAAGTGAAATGTTTGTTCAGGTAGGAGTCGGGGGCCCTGCGGGAGTTGGCAGGAGGCGCCCGGGTCGGTGGAACCTCCACCCGCGGGCGCATGCCTTTCTTCGGAGTGGGGCGGAGGGGCCAAAACTTCCTATCAGGTGGTCCCGCGGGCGAGCAGGTGGGTGCCTGGGAGGAGAGTTGGGAAAGGCATCGGGCCTGGACGTGCTCGGCTCCGGAGTGGGCCGAGCTGCGGCGGGTGCCAGGCTCAACCTGGAACCCGGAATCCTCTAGTACTCATCCAGTGGCGCCTTTGAGGGGTCGCACCTTCTTGCTCACTGCCCTCTCTCCGTCCCTGTCCGTCTTTCTGTAGGACTGTTCTCAGCCCCTCCCCTTCCAGGCGACCCAGGTTCTGGCCGGCTGCCCCCTTCTCCCCGCCTCTACTCGTCAATTTCCTGTTCGGCTCTCTGGCGCCCCTGGGTCCCTGATCCCAGGTTTTCTAGAGTGCTTTACAAACATTAATTAATTCTGGTCGCCTACCCCTCAGGTAGGGTCCCTGGATAACAGGAATCAATTCTTGTCTTGGTGACCTGTACCGGGGATGGGGCAGAAAACGAATTAAGGCAGAGAAAATGGTTTATCTTTAGAGTAGTGATCCACTGTAGCCTTGGATGGGGTACAGCAGTTTGTCCCACCTCTCCTGCCAGGCCCCAGGGCAGGACCTGCTCCTTTTGTCCCATTTACAGTTTGGGGGCCTGTGTTCAATTGTCTTATCTTCCCAACTCTCTGACTGACCCCACTCTGCTGAACACTAGCCAGCCCCAAGGATGTGCCTCCTCTCTGGGGGCTTTGGAAGTCAGTGATGGCACCCTCAGTCCAGGGCAGGCTCTGAACTGGGCTTGGCTCAGCCTTTTGTGGGGAGGTGGGAGTCACATGTCTCCCTTGGTATTTTCTGCACTATCCAGGCTCTCCTATTCCCCTCTTGGGTCAGATGTGGTCTCCTACCCACTTCCCACTTGCTTGGATTCCTCCTGGAGAATAGGAGTGGAGTCACATCTGGGCCAGCATCTGTGCAGGCCTCCCCCAGAGGTGTAGGCCAGGGTCTACATGTATTAGGTACACAGTGAACACCTCAGAATGCTGAGGGAAGGGAGTGTGGGAGTTGTGGGGGAGAGTGGAGGCCAAAGGACTCTGGGGACCTCTGGAGACTTGGGAATTCACCATTTTTTCTTGTTGCTTATGCCTGGCTCAGGGCCAACCATACAGTGGGTGTTTTTTAAGTATCTTGAGCCGTCCCTCCCCTATATATTTGCAGTACTGGGGTTTTGAACCAGGGCTCATGCCTGCTGGGTAGGTGCTTTACCACTAAGGTACATCCTCAACCCTTGTATTTTGAGATAGGTTCTCACCAAGTTGTCCAGGTTGGCTTGAACTCACAATCCTCCTGCCTCAGCCTTCTGAGGGATTAGATGTTAACCATGGGGCCAATACACAAAGACCTTAACAGAGCCAAAGAAAACCTCTTATTTCCCTCTCATGGGTTTCCCTCTGTTACCCCCTGACTAACTTCCTCCTACTGTGAGTGACCCGTTCCTGCACCAAGCGATCAGCTTTTTCCAGTCTACCTCCATCCCACTGGCAAGTCCTGGTGACCTGAGAGCCTTATACCCCAGGTCCCCTCCCTCTGCAAACCCCCTCCAACATCGATGGACATCCCCCTACCAGCCTAGCACGCTATCACCAGATTGTGCAGACCCCAACTGTATCTGGTTTTTTTCCTCGTCTCCCTCTGCATACACCTAAAACTCCAGGTGCAGTTCCTAGAACCTGTCCCTGGCTCTTTCTCTTTACCTTTGCTCTTGTGTTGCTCCACTATGCCATTCAGCTGCTAGTCTCCACCTGAGTAAGTCTATCCACCCTCTAAGACCTAGTGCAAAGTGGCCTCTTCTGAAAGATCAGCCTCCTTCCCCATTCAGGGAAGAATTAACCCTTTTAACCCAACTGCTCATCGGTGTTATTCAGATTTTGTCTGAGGGTTCCCTGTAGGCCCATCTAATGATGGGTACTTTTCCAGAATTTATTATACCATTCATGTATTTGGCACCTGTCATAGGTACGGGCAACTGTATTTGGGTGCCAGGGACTTGGTGGTGAATAGGAAGCTGTGGTTTTCCTCACCTTTCTTCAAAGTCAATGAAGAATGATTGTAAGTGGTATAAGTCATTGATACATTGCAGTTTAGCATTACTGAGAAACTTGGTGGAAATATGGAATCTCAGACCCTGCACTCAGTCTTATTGAATTGAAGCCTACAGTTTAATAAGATCCCCAGGGGACTGGTGGGCCAAAGTGTGAGAAGCATGCTCTAAGTGATTCTTTGCTCATTCCCAACTCTGCCCCTGTTGCCTTTCCTGGGGCTATTGGTGCCATGGTCTGGAACCTGGGAGACTGATATGACTGAGATCCTGGGCTGGTGTCGCGCCCCAGTGCCTGCTGTCCAGGAGATTGCATAAGGGTTGGGTTGAAGTGGATTTGTTGAGGACAAGGATGACCTTGGTGGTAGAGGGCTGGGTCAACTGGTGACATTTGGTGGGGGTAGGGAGGCTGGGGCAGCCTTCAGATTCATGCCGGAACTCTTCAGGGCAAAGTGAAGGTAACCAATTACATCTTGCTGGATAATCTGAGCTCTGAGAAGATTGTACATTAACTCTGTGGGAGGATGGAGGGTCTGGGGAGTGATCCTGCAGTGGGTTGAGATTGCTGGCCACCTGGGAAAGCAGGCCCACACCTGTTCTTGGCAGGAAAGTGTGGGGTCAGGGCCCTGCCTTGTCCCTCACCCAGGTGGAGGCAGTGAAGGGCAGAACTGGAGCAGCTAATCAGGGCCAGCAAGAGGTGGAGGATTAGGGTTGGCTCAGGCCAGCAGCTAGGGAGAACTGGTCATAGGAATACAGAGTGGACCCTTTAGGAGCTCATGTCAGGCCTCTGAAGATCTCCATGAGTTGCCTAGAGGAGTAGCCCCAGACCCTCAGGAGTGGGGGAATGCAGGCGAACTTGGCTTGAAGGTGATTGCCCAGCACTTACGCTTCTGTCCACCCATTGGCTGGCCTGGAGCACCACTGGGGAGCCCCAGGGCCTCTGGCCTGGATCACCCAGACTGGGCACTTAGGAATAGGATCAGAAGGGTCCCTGTCTTCTCCCATGGGGTTCTCTGTCCCTCTCCATCCTGACATGCTTCCTGGGAAGGTGGTGCTGGAGATCAGGACCCAAGAAATGTGGGAGTAAGTGTGGAGAAGCCCAAGTCCCAGGGTTAGATTCTCGAATAGGGAGCCCCAGGGCTGGCTCTCAGAAAGGGAATCTGCTCCAGTTCTATCAGTAACTTGCTGGATGTTTTTGACAAGGCCCTGCCTTCTCAGAGTGTGTTTCTGTCATCCTGCATATCTTCTAAGGTGCTCTGGCTCTACCTGAGAAACTGCTGGGGATCTTTCAGAAAAATTTTAATTTCTAAGTCCCATGCCATATCACTCTATCAGCATCTCTAGGGGTGGGATCTGGGTGTTGGATTCTTTAAAATTCCCCAGGTGATTTTAAGGTTGTACCTAGGTTTTGGATTCTGAACGGGAAGTCTTCCCAGGCTGATGGGCTATGATGAAAGCCAGCCTCCTGGGTCTCCTGCCCCTTGGGTCCAGAAGAGCCACCTTGCCCTCATCAGACTTCATTAAGCCATTCAGTGATCATTTATTGAGCACCTACTATTGCCAGCCATTGTTTTAGGGCACTGGGGAATCAGTAGTAATCAAGCTGAGTGCCAGATCGTTGCATTCTGTGCAGGTGGGGAGAGTGAGGATCTCAAGGGCCTTTTGAGCGTTAAGTCTCTGAGGACACATGTAATTCCACGAGGAGGGACTGCCCCTCCCAAGCTGACCGCATTCCCCCAGGCAGATTTCAGACCTGCCTTGGCTTTCATTTCATTGTGATTTCACTGGAACAAGATGTTAGGCTTCTGTTCTATAGCCCAAGGCAGGGCTTGGTCTTGGCTAGCCCGATCCATGCAATTCATTTTATGAAAATAGTATTTTTTTCTGATTAAAAAATAAATTCACGTTCCATGGAGAAAACTGAAAAGCTCAAATAAAAAATTACCTAGAATACCACTGTGACTTACAGTATATCCTGTGTAGACCTTCTAGCCTTTTATATACCCAAATAAACATTTGCAAAACATATCGAGCTGCACATATGGCTTCGGATCCTGTCTTTTTTTGGATACCGTCATCTGTCTCTTCCCATGCCAACTCGCCATTTTATGGCTGCATAGCACCCATGATAGGACATTCCTTAATTGATTTAAGCAACTCTTGCATTCGGCATTTAGACTAGGCGTTTGCTGTTATAGACAATTTGCCTCTGAACATCTGGTGCACACGTGCATAGATGCTTGTTCAGTTATCCTCTGAGGGTAACATCCAGAATGGAGATCAAAGAGAAGGCACAGCTTTTGCCTCACAGGCTCCCAAAGCTGCGTGTTTCTCTGGTGCTGGAGGCGCATGGAGAAGGAACTCTGTGCCACCAAGGTTCTGACTCATTTCATGTCCCATTTGTGTGGTTGCACTAGCGTTGAGGAGAGAGACCAGCCTCCTGGGAGTTGGGTGTGGTGGAGGTCCCAGGCAGCAGGAGGGCACAAGAGGAAAGGGGTGTGAATGATAAGTGGGGAGACAGGAGAGGTGTGGGGTTGGCTGAGGATAAAAACAGCCCCAAGTTTCGCACCTTGGACTCCCTTGGCCTTAATAGAATCCTGTTCTAGTCGCTTGCCCACACTCTGCCCTACCCCTACATTCCTGACCCCACGTCCCCTCCCTGGCTTGGCCCATGGGGCGGTGGCTTGGGTTGGGGCTAGGGACAACATGCCTGGGTTTTAGGGATGTACCAGTTTTCTGCTCTCAGTTTGGGGGAAGGTTCTGGGGTTTCAGTGATGCTTGCACACACATTCTGGAATCCTTGCATGGCCACCTCCAGCTCTGCTGTGTAGACTTATCCCAGGTTGGAGTGGGGCTGAGAGAGGAGGGGAGGAAACTTGGGGGAAGGGAGCGGAGCAAAGTCCGAATCTCCACTAAGTTCATCTCAGGCCTCTGAACATGAGTTCTGAGCCCTCCCAGTATTAGGCTGGTTGGGCCCTGGGGCCTGTGGTACTCAACTTCAGTGCCTGCAGTCAGGACCCTGGGTTCACACAGCTGGGGAGAGAGGAGGTCAAAGGGTCTTTCAGGTCAGGGCTGGTGGGAGAGGAATGGTGGAGGCAGAAGTGAGACTGGGCTTCACCACAGCCAGTCCCAGATGTGAATTGGGTTGGGGTCAGGTGGGGCCACAGGCAGGAGGAACTCATCACAGGGGGTTGAGTGAGGGAATCAGATAGTCACAGGGAGCACAGTGCTGTTTGTTTGGCCAGCAGGTGGGCAGAGCCAGAATGGGCAGCAAACACAAATCTCAGCCCAGGGGCAGCTGCAGGTGCTGGAGGCAGACACCTGTGTATATTTGGGTAGCAAATCTCTTTCCTAGCTTCTCAGCCAGCCAGCCCACAGCCCCTCCTCCAGCCTGCAGGACGACCAGGATCTGAGTCTCCAACGTCTGAGTTCAGACCTTGATGACAGGGGTGATATGGGTCATGAGGAGAAGTAGGTCTGTCTCAGAGATGATGATGATGATGATGATGATGGTGGTGGTTTCCATTGAGCTTTACAGACCATTTACAGTAGGTGGCTCTGGCCTTCATCTGTGCTGTCCCTTTGACTTCTTACCACCAGCTAAGGCCTAACTATAATTCAGGAAAAGGACAGAGAATCATTTAGAACACTAATCTATTCACCACCTAGACATAGTAATTTCCCCATAGTTGCTACCTTTTTTTTCTTTTTTTTTCAGTACTGGGAATTGAACTCAAGATATTCAACTACTGAACTACATCCCAACCCTTTATATTTTCAATTTTAAGACAAATAAGTTGCTAAGTTGCTTAAACTGGCCTCAAACTTGTGATCCTTCTGCCACTTAAATCCCCAGCCACCCAAGTCGCAGAGATTACAGATGTGTGCCACTATGCTTGGTTGCAATGCCTTTTTTTTTTTGCCAAACTATTTTATAGTAAATTATATACATTGCATCTTTTTCATCTCCACAAATTCAGTATACATTCCTAGAAAAAGGGTATGTTCCTATGTAACCACAGTGCTGTGAACACACAGTCATTTCCTAATAGCATCTAGTGTGCAATCCATGGTCAATTGTCCCCAGTATGTCTTTGACCACGGTTTCTTTAAGTTAGCATCCTGTCAAGGTCCATGTGTTACATTTGGTACTCAATATCTCTCAAGTCACCTTCATCTAGAACAGGGCCGCCCCCACCCTGCTCCCCTACCATGATTCGGAGTTCTCATGTGAGAACGCCCTAGGCTGGCTCACTTCTGGATCTCATTGTCAGGCTGCTTTGCTGCTCTGCTTCCCAGAGAGCTCTGTGGAGGTCTGGAGCCAGGTGGTCTGGTCCTGAGGGTCTACCCTGCTGAGGTCATCCATCAAGTGGGGACAGATTGAGTATCCAGTTCTGGGTGATGCATAGCAGCAGAGAGGCCTGGACCTAGTAGGCTAGTGTGTGAAGCCAGGGCAGGTTGGGTGGCCCATGGTTACTTCTTTTTTCTGTTTCTTCTCAGCTTTCCCTCTTGTCCTCTGTTCCTTCTCTTCTCCTTTGCCCTTATAGATACATCTTCCTGTGCCCCCAGCTGCACTGTGGAGCTCCTAAGACTTGTCACAGCTCACCTAATCCTGAGCCAGAGATGCAGACTTGGCTGGCACACGTGCTGGGGAACTTTATTTCTGTTGGGCCGAATTTAGTTGTTTTTGCTGTCCTCCTGGAGAAACTCTTGGGGTTCTCTGGGTATGCAGTTTACTGTACCTTCTAGGCTTTAGACCTTCTGAAAGCATGAGCCATGCCTATGTTTAAATTTCATATATTCCCTCTGGTGACACAGGTGGATCCTGGGTAAAGATATGTAGAGGTAAAGGAAACAGGTGCTTTTGCTGGGATGCAGGAACTAATTTCTTTTCTCTTGTGAGCCAGAGACTCCAGCTAGTGCATTTGGGTCCTAATCTCAACATTCCTATCCCACTCCCACCTAGCAGGTATGACTGAGTATCTGGAGAGGGTCCCTTGGGTCCTCCATCTACCACCAGCCCATTAGTGCACTTCTGTTGGAAGTGGCCTTCATCAGGGCTGGTCTAGATGTGTGGGTGGTGGCTGGTGCCTCTGGGAGGTGGCCAGTGGCTCAGGCTGGTAGTGAAGAGACCTAGGTCTGGAATAGCTGTTCCATTAACTCATGTGACCAGGGCCGGTCAGTTTCCCCTTCCATGTCCCCGTTTCTACAGCTGGATGGAGGAGGGGGTTTTTCAGGGTCCCTCAGGGATTTCCCCAGTCTGTGATTTCCCCTCCCATGGAAGCTTTGATGGTGGCCAAGCTGGTAGGTGCAGGTTTTGAGTCAGGTTCTCTGATAGTCACTATCCCACTTCTATCTGGCTCCCTTCTTCCTCCTCCTTATCTAATCTTTCCAGACAGCACTGACCTGCCCCACTGCCTTTCCCATGGCTTCTACCTGGATATCAAAGTCCACCCTGGGTGGAATAGGCCACTCAGGTCCTTGAATGTAGGTCTTCCTCTCTTCCCATTTGAGGGCCAGCACCTTCTTCCACACTCTTCTACAGCATGCTATCAATCAGCTCCTCTCCTTGGGATTCTAGGCTGGTCCTGCTCACATGTGATCTTCCAGGACCTCAGTCACACCCCATCTCCATGCCCTGCTGGGACCTCTACAGATCAGACTCCAGTTGGTCTTGTGCCTCCCAGTAGGTGGAAGACTCACAAGAGGGACTGTCCTCAAGATTCTGAGTGGCTGCTGTCCCTGAGTCGGGGAAGCCTGATGCACAGGTATAGACCTGTGGCTTATGTTCTCTGAGCACTCAGCCTGGTGGGTGCGAGCTTCCTGAGGGTGGGAACCAGACCCAGTGCCCTGGGATAGCTGACTTGCAATAAGGTTTATTGAATAGATGGAGACTGGGTTGTGGCCCAGTGGTTCCTTCCACTCTGGGAATCACATGGGATTGTAGTAAGAATAGAATGAGATATTTGGATGTAAAAGTGACTTACGGAGTTCTGCACATAGGGCATGGGTTTTTTCAAAAGTGTTCTTGGCCGGGGTGCTGCCAGCCGGTAGACAGGGGGTGTACCTGTGGAGGGAATGACCAGAAGACCCTGCAGGAACCCAGCACCAGGTCTTGAAGGATGCATATGGGGTCCCCAGCATGAGTAAAAGGGGAGAGGCCAGAGGGTGAGATTGGTGGGCAAAGGGTCCTTCTCAAGACCTTGGGACTAGGGACCCTGGGGGAGTGAAGCCTGTGCCACTTCAGCCTGGAGATCTCGGCCCTGGTTACAGCCGTCAGTGCCAGGAGTACACCTGTGGCTGGGCTATTTGATAAACACAGATGCTCCCTATGAGGAGAAATGTGGGGGTACCAAGACCAGAGACGTGGTGCCACCAGGTGGGTAGTGGTTCCCCCACCCCCCGCCCCCGGGACCTCCCTTCGCGGGAGGAGAGGAAAGTGCCGGCGCGCGCAGTTCGTCACCTCCCCGCCCGGGGCGCGCCTGGCGGAGGCCCAGCGTCCCGGCGGCTGCTGGCAGTCGGAGGCAGGCCGGGGCGAGGCCGCGCTCACCCTCCTACGGCGGTGCGGCGGCTACACGTGGGGCGGCGAGTTTCGCTCCGCCGCGGGGGCGAGGGCGGGCCGGACGAGAAGAGCGCGGGAGGGCTGCACGGGGGCGCGGGCGGGAGGGGCGTCGGGCTCGGCCACCGGCGGGGCCCAGGGTCGCTCCGACCGCACCGCGGCCTTGCCCTCCCAGGCTCCCCCTCCATCAGAACTCACCTGTCTGGAGTCTTTGGGCTCCTGGTCCTGGGTCTCCTGGGTCTCGGGCAGCCCAACTGATAAGGGCTTTCTTGTTTATCTGACATTGGCTTCACGCTAGTTCCTTTCCACCCCCTCCCACCAGGGAGCACCTTCGTGGGATGCATCTGCCCTAAAGAGTGCACAGAGGAATGGGTGCAAGGCTTGTGGGGGGTGTTTGGGGCACTCTGGGACTCTGCAAGCATCCCTTGAATGACCACCTTTTTTGGCCACAACTAGGTCGGGGTAGGGAGACTGTGCCAAGACCCAAGTGGAGAATAAAAATAGGAAGGCTGGGGCCACCTCTGAGAGGATCTTTGGGAGGAGCACAGATTGGCTCCCAGTGTGGCCAGGTGGTGCTGGCTCTGCTGGTTCCCTGCTCAGGAGGCAGCTCTGATGGGTGGGTGGTCCTTTCTCTGGCCTCTCAAATCTTCACTACTGGGCTGGGTTGTAGCTCAGGGTGGGGAGCTTGCTCAGCATGTGTGAGGCTCTGAGTTAGACCCCTGGCACTGCAAAAAATCCATCCATCAGTCAATCATCTTCTTCACTTCTGACCTCCACCCCCTCAGGGGTCCCATCTACCCCTACACACTGCTTGCTGCTTGTTTTGCTTTTCCACCCTGCTCCCTCAGACAGCCATGCCTGACTCAGCTGCAAACCTGGCACGTTCTCCTTCCCATCCTTGTTTGCACACTCCAGAGTCCTCACTCCTTTCCCCAAACTCTCCTCTTCACTAAGTGACTTCAGTTTGCACTCTGGGCTGTGAATCTGCTGGGCATTGGACATGGCTGGGGGGGGGGGGGGGCTTCAGAAGGTGTGCCAACCTGGGCAGGGGCAGATGGATATCCACCTAACCACCAGGTGGGTTTGTGCCAGGTTGGGGGCGGGTAGGAAAAGCAGGTGAATATCCACATTTGCATGTCTTTCCCAGTAGGAGTGACTCAGACAAGGGGCTCCAGAAGCAGGCATGGAGGGATCCTGGATTAGGATGGGTTTTCCTCAGATAGGACATCTTTGTGGAAGGGGTCTATGACCTCTTCCTTTTTCCTCCTCCACAAGGCCTAGTGCACTGGCCAAGGGAGTGCTGCAGGGTTGCACCAGTCACCCCTCAGAGACAGGACTTCCATCCTGGCAGAGCTCAGTCCCAGGCCCTGGTCATTGCTTATGCTCCTCCCCACCAAATGGATTCATCTTGTGTCTTCTCCCTTAGACTTTGCTAAGAGAAACCAGCTGATCTGATTCACTGATGTCTTACAGGAAATTCTATGCATTATTCAAGGCCCTGAGCTGCTGCTTCTTTCATACCTTGTCTGATTGGCCATATTTTGACCTCTCCCATCCGCAAATCCGGACAGAACCTACAGCGGTACCACCAGTTGGCACCAATGCATATTCCTGATATCATTATTCTTCTGAGTATGTGACTTGTCTTCCCAATGAGATTTTCAACTCCCAGAGGCAGGGACCTTATCTTTTGCTTCTCATGCACTTCCCTCCACAGCTAATGAAACGAATTAATTTACTCACTCAATATGTATTTCGTGTTGGCCGCTCTGCACCAGGCCACTGCTGGTCTGGGTGCTGGGGATACAGCAGGGAGCCAAACACACATCTCTGTCCTTGTGGAACTGACATCCCATGGGGTGGGAGTGAGGGACAGTAAACAAAATAAGGACAATTCTGTAGAGCTAGGGTGGTGATCTAGATGTATGGAGAACAAGAAAGCAGGAGGGGCCCAAGGAGTGTGGAGGAAGGAGTGTACAATTTTAAAAGGGACAGAGGGAGCATTTCCATGGGTGGGGTCATCTGAGCTGAGATGTGCAGGCGGTGCAGGGGTCTAGAGGAAGAGGGTTCCAAGCAGAGGAAAGAGCCAGTGCCAAGCCACCTGGGAGATTTGAGGAACCTGGAGACTGGGCTTGGTGGACCAGGGGAGGATGAGATGAGGTCACAGAGGTGAGTGGGGAGGATCATGTGCCATATTTGGTGTTACTCTTGGATGAGTGGTTTTGAAGGATTCTGAGCAGAGTGCGGTCCTTACTTTTTTATTTTTATTTTTCTGGAGCTGGGGATCAAATCCCAGGCCTTGCCCTTGCTAGGCAAGTACTCTACCACCAAGTGCTTACCACAACTTACCTTTTTTTTTTTTTTTTGGTACCAGGAATTGAACCCAGGGACCCTTTATCACTGAGCTACATCCCTAGCTCTTTTTATTTATTTTTAAAATTTTGAGACAGGGTCTTACTAAGTTGTTTAGGGCCTCACTAAATTACTGAGGCTGTTCTTGAACTTGTGATCCTCCTGCTTCAGCTTCCTGAATCTCTTGAATTACAGGCATGCACCACTGCTCCTGGCACTAACTGATCTTTAAAGGGATCCCTGTCTTGTTTTGTAGGGTACAGGGTTAGGGAGCAAAGAGGAAGCTCAGAGACCTATGAGGGGGCAGTTATTGAAGCAGAGGTGAGAGTGTGGGTCCTGGCCCAGGATGGTGGTGGAAATGACAAGAAGTTGGTTCTCATGTATTTTGAAGCCAGAGTCCACAGGGTTTCCCATCAGGTTGACTGTGAGGTGTGAGTGGAAGAGGACTGGCCTGAGGTTTCTGATCCCAAGCACTCCAAGGGATGGAGTTTCCATTGACTGAGATGGGGACATCTTCAGGAGAAACACATTTAGGTGGAAGATTAGGAGTTTTTTTTTTTTTTTAATTTTAATTTTTTAAAAAAATTGTTCTAATTAATTAGGAGTTTGGTTTTGCACCTACTGTTTTTGAGCTGCTAGTGGATTCCTGAGCAGAGATGTCCAGTAGGCAGTTTGGGGGAGGAGGAACTTGGGAGTCATCAGTGAGAATATTAGTGGTACTTCTGTGCCCACGAGCGTGGCCAAGATGAGCTGGAATGTAGTGCAGATGAAGGGAAGAGAGCTGGAGGCGCGGGAGGAAAAGGAGACAGGGCCCCCTCCCTCTCCCCTTCACCACGAAGGTGGCACCTGTTGATTCTGGCCAGCCTGGCTTCGAAGCCCAGCTCTGCGGTCTATCTTTTAACTTCTAAAATGGAAGTAATAACTAAGTAGATTTAGAAAATTAAATAGCAATATATGAAAACATTAGGTAACTTTCCAATTCTCCGCAGACACCAACTGGATGTTCTGCAATTCAATTTAATTCTGACACTCTCTGCCAGGAGTTAGTGCCAGATCCCACTGCATCCCAGGATGCAGGTCAGCCAGATGGAGGGGATGATTATGGTGAGGCATGGGGGAGGGGTGGAGCCACCAGGGGCACACCACCCTTCTGTACCTCCCTGTGGCCACTCACTGGAAAGTGCTCTGAACCTGTCCTTTTGAATTTTCATGGAGCTTCACTATATAGACATGATTAAGTCATTGACCACTGGCCATGAGTTCAACCTCCTGCCAATCTCCAGCTCCTTCTTCCACTCCAGAGGAAGTTGTGATGGGTGGTGGGGCTGAAGTTTCCACCTCCCAATCACATGATCAGTTCCACAGGCAACCAGTACCTTGCCCCCTTCCTTAGGGGCTTTCCAAAAGTCCCCTCATTAACATAAATTTGAGGTGTGGTTGAAAGGGACTTGAGATGAACAAAATTCATGCCATTTCACCCTTAATGTTCTGTAACTATTCCAGGAACGGGGGACAGAAAAACCAAATATTATAACAAAAGATGCTCTTATCTGTCTTATCACTTAAGAAGTTAAAAGGGTCTTAGGAGCTGTGGCCAGGAGCTGGGATGGAGCCCAAATGTCTATTTTTTATTATATCATTATTTCCCAGGACTGTGTTGTGCAAAGATTCCAGGTGGAAAAATACAGTGGTCCCAGTTGCAAGGAACTCAGCAGCAAGTGTGGAAGTAGAGAGGCCAGGATCAAGTGCTGAGGGAACAAGGGGTGGGGTGCCCCCCAGGAGGGGCCACAGCTGCCTTCACAGAGTACGAAAGAGGAACTGAACGGGGAGGAAGGAGTCTGCTAGGCTTGGGCTTCAGGGTCCAGGGTTGGGTGGGCATGAGGCCTTGTAGGCTGCCAGGACTGTCTGTGGAGAGCTCCCAGGAAGGGGCCTTGGGGCGACCTGGAGGTTTAATACAGCTGGATCAGGAAGTGGAGCTAAAAGACCAGTTGGGAAGTGGAAGGAGGTTAGATCAGAAAAGACCTTGTTAGCCAACCTTGTTAGCTGCCTTGTGGGAGGAACATGAGCTATCAGCTCTGGTATCAGCTCTGTGATTTCAGACAAATTATTTCATCTTTTTTTTTTTTTTGGTACTGAGACTTGAACCTAGGGACTTTACTACTGAGCTACATCCCCAGACCTTTTAATTTTGAGACGAGTTCTTGCTAAGTTGCTTAGGGTTTCAGTTGCTGAGACTGGCCTCGATCTTGTGATCCTCCTACCTCAGTCTCCTGAGTCACTGAGATTCCAGGTGTGCACCACACACCTGGCCAAGTTGTTTAATCTTCAGATTCAGTTTCTTCCTTTAAAAAATGGTGCTAATGTCCATCTCCTTGCTGGGAAGTTGATAAGAATTCAGGGGCAACAGGTATGAAGTGCTGAGATAGAGTTGGCCTTGGAAATGGCAGGTGACCATCATCACTTTCTCCTGGAGATGCTTTGATGATTTTAAGTGCAGGAATGGAATAGATGAATGGAAGGATGGGTGGATGGAAGGATGCAGAGGTGGGTGCATGGATGGATGGATGGAGGGAGGAATGGATAGGTTCTTGGATGGGTGAGTGGGTGGATGGATGAATGGATGTCCTCAGTGGATGTAGGATTAACCCCAGCCCTGTCTGTAAGGGGGAATTTTCAGGCCATAGGATAGGCCAAAGAGGCTAGTCTGGAATGGACCCTGAGACTGGGAAGGCATGAGGCTTCTTGTCCTGCCTTGGAGACCCCAGCTCATGCCCCTGGCTTGGTAAACTTCTCTCATTGGTGTCTCTGGTCTCTTGCAGCTCCTGTGTCTCCTTTCTCTCTTTGTCTTTCTTCCTCTCTCTCTTTCTCTCCACCATGCTCTCACTCTCCTCTCTTTCTGTCTCTCAATCTGTCTTCTTCTCTCTGTCCTTCCTGTCAGGACAGTAGGGTCTCAGGGATTAGATCTGCAGTGTGTGACAGCCCAGACAGGTGGCAGACCCCCACAGGAAAGCTCCAGGAGCTGGGGTGGGCTGGGGGTCTCTGAGTGCTTCCTGGAGTCTCTGTTCCAGCCCAGGAGAACTTGCCTTTTAATAGTGGAGAGAGGATGATGTGGTGGGGTGGGGGGCATGGTTTGTCAGTGACGGAGGGAGTTTCAAAGAGGCCTCATTGTTGACCTGGAATCCCCTGTTCCCCAGGGAAGGGTGCTATGGAATCTCTTCTTTCCCACTGACTGAGCTGCCTTGTCCCCTAGGCTGGTGGATGACCGCTGTGTGGTGGAACCTGCAGCTGGGGACCTGGACAACCCCCCCAAGAAGTTCCGAGGTAAGACCTCCTCTCCTCTTCCACTGTTAGTGTCCCTCCCAGGCTCCTGAGTCCTGGACCTGGCTCTGAATTTATTCACCTTATTTGGCCTCAGTGGCCAGATTAGGCTGGACCCTTGCCGTCTGTGGAGTCCCCCTCGGTCTGTGCAGTGCCATCTTGGCACAGTACACGTCTCCCTTTCTGCAGCCACACCCCCCTCGCAGGCACACCCACTTCTGGACAGGGGCCCATTCTTTGCCTAAGTCCCTGCCAGCCACAGGGCTTTCTTTGTCTATGTGAATGGACTTTTTCTGAGGGCTTAGAGGTGGAAGAGAGTTGCCTCAGGCGGTAGGAGGTCCTGGGGAGACCCTTTCCATGTGCCTCAGTCTCCCCATCTGTGTGGCAAAGGGATTAGACCTGATGCTTTCCAAGGAATTCTGACCCTGGTTGTGTCCTCGGGCCTTGGCCCTGAGCTTTGTGGGTGACTCCTGCTAGAGGGGCCTCCAAGTCTATACCTAGCTCAGTGCTGTGACCTGGGTGAGTGGCTTCCTGAGTGGGGCCTCCATGTCCTTCAATATCAGTGGGCTTCTCTGTCCAGCCCAGCAGGCCCAAGGGCCTTGTGAAGAGGAAAGGATGTCCTGGCTGTCCCTGTGTCAAACTGTTATTGTTGTGATTACCTGTGAGTTGGGACAGACAGACAAATCCTGGGCATGGCGGGCAGGGTGGGAACAGACAAGAACATGCCTGCTGGTTGCTGCCACCAGGCCTGACATCTGGTTGCTCCTCTCCCCTAGGGGGAGGCTAGCTGGGATGCCCTCAAGAGATGAGGAGGATGGGGATAAGACAGTCTTGCTGCAGCCTTGGCTGTCTGTCTGCTGGGGTGTAGGGAGAGATGGAGGGGGTACGCTCCCAGCTTGCAGTGGGGCCCCATGTCTGTTCTTCTGATCCTGCTGTTGCCATGGGATTCTGAGTGGGGGCTTTGCCTGGGGGTAGGGTCCTGGGTCAAGTGGGAACTGCCTCTGGCCTGGATCACTCCTCGCCATCAGTCCCCGCTGCCCTCCATATCTGCCCTCTTCCCTGCTCCCTCAGCCATACCAGCCTCCTGCTGTTCCTCTTGGTTATGGGCCACACTGGCACCCCACAGCCTTGCACTTGCTGTCCCTTTGCCTGGATGTTCTTACCCTACCTATCCTTGTGGCTTGCTCTCAGCGGCCTCAGGTCTAAGGCTTCAGCGAGCCCTTCCCTGACCACCCACAGGAGGCTGTGCCCCTGATCCCGTCTTTTTCACCTGCTCTATTTTTCTCCACAGCTCGAGTCTGACATGCTGCATGTATTTTAATTAATTTTTTAATCATTTGTCTTCCTCGCTGGAATAGCAGCTCCGCCAGGGCGGAGATCTCTGTGAGCTTGTCTTGTTCACAGTTTTATCTGCAGAGTCTGCTGCCTAGTTCTTTCTGAAAAACTAGAGGTTGTGTGATGAGGGTCCCCAGGGGGCCTCTGCCAGTCAGGAAGGGACTGGGACTGAGAGGGGAAGGTTGTGCAGTCAGATCTGTGGAGTGACAGGCTGGCCACAGGGAGGTGGGTGTGGCAGGGGAAGATTTGCCCTAGGCTTCCAGTGGGCAGAGTTTGGGGCCAATTTTTGACAACAAATAGCCACTTAACAGAACAAATTCTCCTTTGATATCTTGCTTTCCTCTGTTATGGCTTTTTTCCCACACCCCCCTGTCTCTTCCTCTTCATTTTCTTAAAGCCTGTGAGTACCTCCCCCCAGAAACCCTGGGCCATGCCAAGGTCCCCATGGCCTCTGTAGGCCCATCCCTCAAAGTGAGGTGAAAAGACGGATTTAGACTGTACCTACCCCTCTTGTCTGGCCCAGGCTTTTGGTGTCTTGATGAGGTTCAGAGGCCACTCCAGATTTTCTGTGGTCCTATTTGGACCTGAGAGGAGCTGAGGTTGAACAGGTGCAGGTCTTAGTGCAGCCTTGTGGCTGTTGGGTACAAAGTAGAGCACTTGAACTTGGGGCGAGAGATGTAGATTCCAAACTCCTATTTTGAGCCTGAAGCCCAGAAGAGGCCTGGCCTCAAACCAGGAGGCCTCACTTTCATTGTTTCCGTGTCTTTCCTGTAAACACCCTGACCCGGGAGGGGAGGAGGTGTGGGGACTGTGGCAAGCATTTGAGAAGTTGGCTGGTGGTCATCAAAGATGGCCTTACCCTGAGACCTCCCAGAAGTTCTATCCCCGTCATCTTGGGGTAAGCCTGCCTTTGCAGGGGACTCCCTCAGTCCCCCACTGCTCACCATTCAGTGCTCTGCCAGCTCCCCCTGTACCTGCTGCCCCTGGAGGTCCCCAGCAGGGCTGCAAAGCCTCCATCAGCCCCTGTTTGGTTTCTTGCCTGTGGTTTCAGTTCTGTCCCCCTTCTGAGGCCACCCCAAGCCCCAGCATGTTCAGGGAGTTCTTTCCAGATTTGGCAAGGTCCTGGAAGCCCAGGCTGCTGGCGCCTGAGTGTGTGGCACCCCATGCCAGCCCAACCTCCTGATCCCTGCTTTGCTGTAAGTTTTAGGGTTTGGCTGCTGTGAGTCCTGCCCTGCTGACTGGGCCTGGGGTGGGGGCGCATTGCCTTCCTAGGCCCTTTCTCTTCCCCCATGCTGGGGCAAGGGAAGATCCTCTGCGAGGGACTTGGCAGCCCTCACCTCTGAGTATACCTTAAGAAAACTCAGAGCTCACTCGTCAGTCACAAAGATCCTAGGACAAGTGTGTTGGGGTACCAGACTGGTGGGGGACAGGGAGGAGGGGGAGGGTGACAAGGTGGCCTTTTTCTGTTTGCACAGCTGCTTCTTCTCTGGCCTCCTCCTCTGCTTTACCAGAGCATCTTCCAAACCCAGTTTATTGATGTTATTATTATTATTCAGACTTATTCCAACTCCATACAAATGTAGAGAGAGAAATAACACTCATCCCATGGACCCACTACTAAGCCATATAAATCCTTTTTGCCACGTTTATTTCAGATCTTTTTACTTTTAAAGAAATAACATAGCTGTGGTGGAAGTGCACTATGCCTTCCTCCTTCTCCATCTCCCTACACCCTCTCCAGAGGAGAGTAATGCTCAGGAATCCCTGTGCCTGTTTTAAGGCATTTGCCCTTAATACATAGGGAAATATCCGTGAACAATGTGGGGTAGTGTCCATTTTTCGAACTCTGTGTGTTGTAGGTAGTCTTCCGTACAAATCTTTTCTGCACTGGTTTTTGAGATTTATCCATGTTGATACATGTGGCTCTGGTTCATATGTTTAATTGCTGGGTAACATTCCACTGGGTGAATTAACTTCAGTCTGTTGCTTGGTGCTGCTGGTGATGGACATGTAGCTCATTTCCAGTTTTGGCAATCACCCACATTGCCGCATTGAGCGTTCTGTGCAAGGCTCCTCGGGCTTGTTTCTCTGGTATGTTCCCGTGAGGGGACTTGCTGGGTGGGAGGAAATCTCCTCTCATGAGCAGTGACCCTGTTGCCTTCTGCAGGGGCTATCACCTTCCCACCACACAGGCCGTGGGTGCAGCTCCCCAGGGTCTACCTGCATCCTTGCCAGGACTGGTTTCATCCCGCCTAGATTTCTGGGTGTGAAATGGCATCTTATTGTGGGTTTTAAATAGCCCAGAAAACAGACAACAGTAAAAACAAGTGCTTTGTAGGACAGCTCAGAAAGGTCTACGGAGTGGACGGACTCTCCTATAGAAGAGCGCTGCAGACGCCCTACAGGTGCCATCGATAAGGAATTTACTTGTTTAAAAAAAAAAAAAAGAAAATTCAAGTGCTGGCATTGTCCAGAAAAAGCAAACAGATTTATTTACAGTTGTTACAGAGCTGAACTGCTGAAACTTGTTCAGGGAAACATTTTGGCTTGCATTAATGCTATACATCCCTGCATTTAGAGTGCATTAAAATTTCATGCATGGTAGCCCAGCGGGGTGGTAGGAGCCTGTGCTCCCAGCTACTCTGGGGCATGAGGATCACTTAAGCCCAGGAGTTCGAGGACAGCCTGGGCATCGCAGTGAGACCCAGACCCCCCCCAAAAACACACACACACACACAAAAACTAAAACAAAAACAAAGAAAAACTCATGCATGAATGAAAATGGAAAAAAATGCCAACACCTGATTTCTGTGTTCACTCACATCATATGTTTAGGTATCTTTCAGCCTGTGGGGTGGGGGGCTATGAGTCTAATGTTCAGAACTATCAAGAAAAGCAAGAAGAAGAAAAAAAAAAAAAAAAAAAAAAAAAAGAAAAGCAAGAAGAGAATTAAAAAAAAATTTTTTTTATTTTTGAGTGTTCTTTTATTTTTTTGAGAATGAAATATTTCCCTTCATGGTGAATTCTTATGTGTGTGTAATAGGAATCGAACCCAGGGCTTCACGCTTGCTAAACAAGAGCTCCACCACTGTGTCACACCTCTGATCTGTTAGTGCGTTCTTTTTTTGTTGTTATTACTGGGGATTGGACCCAGGGGCACTTCACCACAGAGCTACATTCCCAGCCCTTTTTTTTTATTTTTTGTTTTTTATTTTTATTTTTTTTAAAGTTGTCAATGGACCTTTATTTTATTTATTTATATGTGGTGCTGAGAATGGAACCCAGTGCCTCACACATGCTAAGCAAGCCATCTACCCCTGAGCTACAATCCCAGCCCTTTTTATTTTTTATTTAAGACAGGGTCCCTTTAAGTTGCTAAGGCTGGCTTGCAGTTTGGGATTCTCCTGCCTCAGCCTTCAAGTCACTGGGATTACAGGCACATGACACAGTGTCCAGATAAACATAATTCCTGTTGTGGTTTTAATTTGAATTTCTGAGTCCACTAGTGAGGTTGAGCATCTGTTTATACGTGTACTGGCCACTTAAATTTTTGTTCTTGGGCTGGGATTGTGGGCTCAGTGGTAGAGCGTATGCTTTGCTAATGTAATCCTAGCTCTGCAAGACAAAGACAGAAAACCAAAACGAAGTAAGAAGTCCTATTCTTACTCATCAAGATTAAAGCATGGTCCCCAACCCCAACCTGTTCCCATCCCCAGGGGCCACCATACTAGAAAATGTGACTAGGGAGTTTATTTATATGGTTAAAACATCAAAATGTTATGCAGCCAGGCATGGTGGCACACACCATTCTAGTGACTCAGGAAGCTAAAACAGGAGGATCATGAGTTCAAGCCCAGCCTGGGCAGCTTAGTGAATTCTTGTCTTGAAATAAAAAATAAAAAGGGCTGGGAATGTGGCTCCATGGCAGAACACTTAGCCTGCATGCAAGAAGCCCTGCTTTCAGTCCCCAACACTGCAAAAAAAAAAAAAAAAAAAAAAAAAAAAAAAAATTGTTACAAGCATACCTTGAGAATCTTGTTCCCACTCTGTCCCTGCCAACTCACTGCCCCTTCAGGGAATTATTTTAGTTTCTTACATATTTTCTAGTGTTTTCTTTTCCCTTTTTGGTACTGGGGATTGAAACCAGGGGGGACTTCTACTGAGTTACATCCCCAATCTTTTTATTTATTTATTTTTTAAATTTTGGGACAGGGTCTCGCTAAGTTGTTCAGGGCTCTGCTAAATTGCTGAGGCTGGCTTTGAACTTGTCATCTTCCTGCCTCAGTCCGCTGAGTTGCTGGGGTTGCTGTGCCACTGTGCCTGTTCAGTGTTTCTTAATGCAAATACAAGCATATATTCACATTTCTCCTCTTTCTCACATGAAGGTAGTGTTCTGTATTACTCTTCTGTGCTTCGCTGCTTTTCCTTGTCAGTCATCCTATGGAGAGAGGTGGGAGAGGATGGGATTCGAGATTCCCACCAGTACTCCTGCTAGCTACCCCTACTTCCGCCCATTGAGCTCATACCATTTTACACCCTGACAGCTTTGTAACAGTCCCGCTTAGTTCTTTTCATTGTTCCTTCTGTTATGCTTATTCCACTGTTTCTCGATTTATCAATTTTAAATAGTATCCATTTGTGTCTTTATTTATTTGTTTGTTTGTTTTTTTTTTTTTTTTTTTTGGTCACAGGAATTAAACCCAGGAGTGCTTAACCACTGAGCCACATCCATAGCACCCTACCTTTCTTTTTATTTTATTCTGAGTCAGGGTGTTGGTAAGTTCCTTAGTGCCTCACTAAGTTGCTGAGGCTGCCTTTGAACTTGGGATCCTCCTCCTCAGCATTCTTAGCGGCTGGGATTACAGGTGTGCACCACTACACCTGGTCCATTTGTGTCCTTCTAAGATAGATGAAAATTTAGCTTGTGCGACCCACTTCTCCTTCCCTAGCCCTGCATCCTCCCCAAGGTATCCTTATTCTTCCTATTTATACTTATAAATCCAAGTATCCCATTTACCCCCTTTAAAGTGGCCTATCCCGAAGGCTGGGAACGTAGCTCTGAGGTAGAGTGCCCCTGCGTGGCATGCCCAGACCCCGGCTTCAATCCCCAGCACTGCAAAAAGAGAAAAGTATGTGCCCAGCCTCCCCTCACCACCCCTAGCTCGTCCCTCAGACTGTGGAGTTGGTGCTGTTTGAAGCTCCCCACCCCAGGGATGATTCTACATGGCAGCAGTGGGTTTTTGGATTGAGACACTTCTTAGTTTCCGGTGATTGTCAATCCGGTTATAGCCTCACAAGCCCTGTGCCCTCTCACTCCCAGGCACACGCAGCCTTCAGCCTTTTCTCTTGGCCCGTGGTGCTGCGGCTCCTGCCTGCCCAATCTCCTGGC
Organism: Sciurus vulgaris; assembly: GCF_902686455.1. Classification (NCBI taxonomy): domain Eukaryota; kingdom Metazoa; phylum Chordata; class Mammalia; order Rodentia; family Sciuridae; genus Sciurus; species Sciurus vulgaris. The sequence goes on along the minus strand of NC_136467.1, from coordinate 123,408,816 downwards.
TTCCCTTCCCCCTTTCCTCTCTCTGCCCTTCAGCCCTGCTGTTTGATGAGAGGGAAGGTTCTGGGGTTCTGACAGGGCTGCCTTTGGGCAAAGTACACAGCACAGTAAAAGAGTGGAGATATTCCTTTGCTTATTTATTCCATAAGCATCTTCTGACATGTACTGTGGGTGGTCAGGGCTGTGAACGAGGACCTGTGCAGAGGCAAAGATGGATCTGACAGTTTTCAGCCAGTGAATTTCCATGCAAGTGCAGAGAGATAGGGAGCAGGAGGGGGCTTGCATAGCAGGCTGCGGGACAAGGGTCTTCATGCAAACACAGGCTCTGACCCTTCAGTGGCTTGTAAAGTCCCTTTAATGGGTTTCACCTGGCTTTTAAAGAATTGGATAGGATGGATTTAGAATATGCAAATCATATTCAACATTGTTATTGTTTCATTAATTTTTTTTTTTTTCTTCAGATCTGGCTCTTCTCCTTAAATATGTCCAGTGAGTTTTCAATTTTGGTTATGGAGTTTTTTTATTCTAGAAATTCCATTTGGTTCATTTTTAGTCTGTGGTGTTACTTTTACAGTTGCCTGTTCTCTGCAGGGATCTTCAAGCTTTTCTTTTATTGATGGAGTGGAGAAGGCCTCTCTGCTCTCTAGGATGTCTTGTCGGAAGTCTCTGCACGTCTGTTTCTGGGTCTACTTTTGCGGATTTTCTCCCTGATAGAGTCTGCTTCCAGGGCTCTGGTTCTCTGATTGTCATTATGGCATTTGAAGTCTGTTGTGGGTGGTGGTGGACCAGGACAAAGGAACCCTCCTTCAGAGAGGCCTGTCAGGCCACCTACTGCCACACACCCGGAGGCATCACTGATCTCAGTCTGCCTGAAGCCCAGCTCCAGTATGGGGCTTCTTGAGCTAACCAGGGGTTTCCACCTGGGCTCTAGTTCCGGTAGTGGCTGTTGAACTCTGGGCTGAGCTTGCTTGTGAGGATAGCCCTCTTGAGTCTCAGTCTCTTGTTAGAACCCTGCCCTTCTACCTGGCGAAACTGTCAAAATATATGTTTTCTGGAGTCTACAAGTATCCTCAGGGTGAAAGAAACTTGGGTGTTTCTCTGTTTGCCCTGTTTCCTGCCCCCACCCCCTGCCCTCCATACTGAGGATTGAACCCAGGGGCACCCTCCCACTGAGCCCCATCCCCAGCCCTTTTTACTCTTTATTTTGAGACAGAGTTTGCTAAGTTGTCCAGGCTGGCCTTGAACTTGCACTCGTCCTGCCTCACTCAGCCTCTGGAATGGCTGGGATTCCAGTGTGCACCCCTGTGCCTGGCCTTGTTTCCTTTTTGATCATCACTTCTGGCTGGAGAGTTCCTCTCTGACTTGTCAGTTCAAGAAGTCTTAAAATAACAGATATTTGAAAAATCCAGTGATTTCAGTTGTCTGGTTGGGTTGGTCCAGACATGGTGAGCGTGGATCTCAGCCCTTTCAGACCCAGAGCCCACTGCAGCCAGGGCAGGGAGTCCTCATGCTGTTTTATGGCAGGTGTTTCTTAGGTGGGATGAAGTCAAAGAGCTTGAGACCCTGGCTGTAGGGCAGCACCTGTCTCTGCCCCTTCTCCTCTCTCTGGATTAGGGGTGATGGGGGGATATGTGTGCGGAGACCAAGGAGTGACGATCAGTGGCCAAGGCCTTGGGGTCCTGGCCTCACTGCCTTTCCCTGGCTCTAAGGTCCACCAAGACTCAGGGCCTGAACCTTTCCCACATCCTCAGCCCAGGTCACCAAATTGATGGGTGACCAGCAGGAGTTTCACCATCTCTGCCACCTCTCCTGCCTGACCCCTGTTCTCATACGTGTTCTGAGTTCCTGCCAGGAGGGCCCTGTCCTGTTCCTAGACACACCAAATCCTTCCCTACCTTTTACTCTTATTCCAGTTATGGAGGCCATCCCTCTTCTTCTCTTAAAAGCTAACTTTGAGCCAGGCCCGGTGGTGCCACATGTCTGTAATCCCAGCATCTTGGGGAGGCTGAGGCAGGAGGATTGTGAGTTCAAACCCAGCCTCAGCTACTTGGCGAGGCCCAAGCAATTCAGTGAGACCCTGTCCCTAAATAAAATAAAGTATAAAAAAGGACTGGGGATGTGACTCAGTGGTTAAGTGCCCCTGGGTTCAATTCCTGGTACTAAAAGTAGCTAACATCAAGGCCCGCCTTATCCTTGAGGACATCCTGTCTATCTATTAATCTGGCAGACATCTGCTGAGCCCAGGCTGGGGCTGTGGATACTTTGTTTAGTTCAGTAAGGGCCTGTCTGCCTGCCCCTGAGTCTGATGAGGGCATCAAAAAATAGACAGATCAGCCTGTCAGAACCAGAGCTCCCTTTAAAATTATGAAGTGGAATTCATAAATGATATAATATGTCCATGTTTATATAATAAGAAATGATATCAGTCCAGGGCCAGTGAGCTTAGAGCCAGAGGAGAAATGAGGCCAGTATAATGCCCTAGATGTGACAAAAGAGGAGGAAAAAAATAAAAAGCAATTTATAATAAGATAGCATCTGTTTTTCCCTCCCAGTACTGGGGATTGCACCCAGGGGCTCTACCACATTCCCAGGGTCTTATTAAATTGCTGAGGGTCTGGCTAAGTTGCCCAGGCTGGCCTCGAACTTGCCATCTTCCTGGCATGATAACATTTTTTTTTTAAAGTAAATGTTGAAGGACTGGGGGTGCTGCCCAGTGATAGAGTACGTGCCTGGCATGGGTCAAGGTCCTGGGTTCAGCCCCTAGCATGGGAGGGAAAAACAAACCAAAGAAGTAAATGTTGGGCACAAGTAGAAGCCCCAATGAAGCAGTCACATGCCTGCCTCTGAGTCATGAATATGGCACCCACAAATGCACATGCATGAAAGAGTTCTAAAACAAAAAAGACGGGGCCAGCACGTCATCAGCACCCGGAATCCGTCCTTTCTCCTGTTGCAGAAGGGTCTCTGGAGACCAGAGTGAGGAAAGCGTCTTACTCTTTCTGGAGTGTGACCTGTCCTTCAGAGAGTCCTCCAGGGGCTGGGCTGTTATATTCAGCATAATCCAGGATGCTGTAAATCTTCTGGGGTTCTCCCAGCCACTTCTCTTGTCCCACTGGGACAGGAGGGTGGAAGCAGAGCTGCAGGTTAGGGGTCCTTCAGGGAGGCTTTGAGCCCCAGATGAACCTCTGTCCCCCCATCCCCACAGACTGCCTCTTCAAGGTGTGCCCTATGAACCGCTACTCAGCCCAGAAGCAGTACTGGAAAGCCAAGCAGACCAAGCAGGACAAGGAGAAGATCGCCGACGTGGTGTTGCTGCAGAAGCTACAGGTGTGTGTGCACCTGTCTGTGCACCAGAAGCCTGGATGTGCACTAGGGCCTTTGCTTGTCAGGAGGCTCTGGGGCTGCGGAGTGGCTTCTAAAACCCAGTGAAGGAGACTGGTGTGAATTGCTGTGATTGAGCAAGGGCTGGGGAGCAGAGTGACCAATAGTCTGTGTAACTCCTTTTTACCAATTAGAGGGTGCCCTTTCCTCCAGGCTGGTGTAGCTCTATGCCAGGGCACATGGCTCAGTTAGTGGGATGCAGACACCACAGTGCAGTGAGCAGCACCTACAGCTGTGCATGGACTTATGGTAGCTCCTGAGATGCCGCTCCAGAGAATCCAGCTTGAGAACCCTGGATCTAGTCTTAACCTCCATATTTTTTTTTTTTTTTTTCCTCAGTGCTGGGGATTGAACCCAGGGCCTTGTGCTTGCGAGGCAAGCACTCTACCAACTAAGCTATAGCTCCTGTCGCTCCCCTGTGTTTTATAGAGCTGGATCCTGGGGCCCTTAGATGGGACCTGTCTGTCCTCAGTCGTTCTACGAGTTTGCAGTAGAGCTGAGAGTGTCTCCAGGTCTCAGATTCACTTTGGGTTTCTTGGACACATGGACGGTGTCATGGTCCTGGGTCCTGGGGGGCTCAGTTTCCCAGCCCCCCAAGTGATGTCAGAGTGGGAGTTTAGGGCTGTGACCTGCAGCTTTGTGGCTGTTCCCAAGACCCGCCCTTGGTCAGGTGCTCTACCCTTTGTCACGCAGACCTTGCTTTCCTCTGTCCCCTTCTCCTGGGCCCCTGCTCTGAGGAGGTGGGACTGAACTGGGAGCAGGGTGGGCCCTGCCCTAGAGCTGTGACCTGGGCTGGAAGTAGGGGCCAGAGGGGGGCTGCCTGAGCTCTGGTCCAAGTAACCCCACCTCTCTTCTGGGAGCGGGGCCGTCCTGGATGCTGCTGCGGCCGGCCGAGGCGGGGGCCGGGGTCTGGCCGGGGCAGGGCATTCACACCGCACAGCACGTACTCAGAATCACGTGTGCAGCTTTGTGGAATGTCACTGAGGGGGAGGAGAGGACAGAGGGTGGTGCTCTTGGAGAGTGCCAGCGTGATGGAGGAGACAGAGCTCCTGTTCTCAGGCAGCTTTCAGTTCAATGGGACAGAGTGCTTAAAAAGGTGTCCCTAATGGGAGGTCAAACAAATCCTTAGAGCCACCAGAGCTGAAGGCATCAGAGTCGCATGTGGCCAGTTGGGGACGGCTTCCTGGAGAGAGTGGACTGGAGCCACTCAGCCTCCAGGGTCTTGGCCCAGTGGGAGCAGAGCAGGGAGCCAGGGAATGACACCAAACATGCCCCTGCCAGGGCCTGGCCTGGGGAGGGTCTCAGACAGGGGCATCGAGTTGGTGAGAGGGGGTGGTGGTGAGGCACAGTTTAGGTTGTTGGGGGGTGTCGGGGGCAGGGGGATCAAGGGCCTGCTGGCGTGGCCCCTCCAGGGGTGGGGCTCCTGGGCTGTGTGTGCTGTGGGACCTGGGGCTGCCCCTCTGCTCTCTGAGCCCCAGGCCCTCATCAATCACGAGTTAGGGGCAGGGTCTCAGGGGGTCCTGGGGCTTGTGGTGAATGTGTGCCCCCTTTACTTCCCTGTGTGTCTGTCCAGCATGCGGCCCAGATGGAGCAGAAGCAAAACGACACTGAGAACAAGAAGGTGCACGGGGACGTAGTGAAGTACGGCAGCGTGATCCAGGTGCGCCTGCCCCCCCTCCCTCCCTGCTAAGGGGCGGGCTGGGGCTGGGGTTCTGGTGCCAGCAGACAGTGTCCTCGGGTGTGTGTGTGTCCTAGTGGGTGGCTCTCCACTGTACCTGATGCTGTGTGTGGCCTAAGCAGCTGTGCCCAGGGGAGCACATCTGGGGCTACCTTGTCTGCTCTCACATCTGGGCTCTGCCACCTTAATGGTGTGACCTCAGGCAAGTGATTTATCTTCCTGGTGCCTCTGTTTCCCCATCTGTAAAAACAGGCAGGTGATAGTTCTGCTTTGGGGTTGCTGTAAGATTGCATGAGCTTTTACCTGTCAAGTTTTGAGAATAGCTGCTTTTCTGTGCTCACCTGGCTGCTCTGCAGGATGGTCACGTTTGTGGCTCTGTGTGCCTCTGTCTGGTTCATGACGGTATGTCTGACTATATATGTGCATCAAGGCTGTGACCCAGGGTCCTGTGGACCCCCTTCCTCTCTGAGGGTCTGGCCTCCTGGGGCCTGGTGACCTCACTGCTGCCTCACCTGACCCCAGCTCCTGCACATGAAGAGCAACAAATACCTGACGGTGAACAAGCGGCTGCCAGCCCTGCTGGAAAAGAATGCCATGCGGGTGACCCTGGACGCCACCGGCAACGAGGGCTCCTGGCTCTTCATCCAGCCCTTCTGGAAGCTGCGGAGCAATGGGGACAATGTGAGCACAGGGCTGGGGCAGCAGGATCCTGGGCCTCTCCAGAGTGTCTTCCACAGGGTCTTGATGTGGGACTGAGGAGGCCATGCCCATTTCTTAGAAGGGCAGACTGAGGCCCCAAGGGAGGCCTGGAGGCCTGGCATTGATAGGTGCCCCTGCCTTTCGCACCCTCAACCTGCTCTGCCTGTCCCCCAAAGGTGGTCGTGGGGGACAAGGTGATCCTGAATCCTGTCAACGCCGGGCAGCCTCTGCACGCCAGCAATTATGAGCTCAGCGACAATGCAGGCTGCAAGGAGGTGAGTTGGGCAGGACAGAGGAGGGACTTCCACAACCCGGTTTTCCACACCCCTCTCTACCTCCACCTCTGCCTCCAGGTGGAGGGTGCTGGTGGAGGGGGGCCTTGCCACTCCCCACCTGTCTCTCAGTCTTGGCCTTGTCCTCCTCCCCACGGGTTGGGTCTGGGGACTCTGGCTGCAGAAGCCACCCTGTCCTTGTGCTGCAGTGGGGGCTGGCTTGTTCCTCCCAGCAGCCCCTCCTGACCACTGCTGGCAGTGGGGTCAGGCCTGCCTCATGCGCCTCTCGGTGCCTCCCAGGTCAACTCAGTGAACTGCAACACCAGCTGGAAGATCAACCTGTTCATGCAGTTCCGGGACCACCTGGAGGAGGTGTTGAAGGGGGTAAGATGGGGACCCCCACACCCACCTGCCTGCTGCCTAGTCCCTCCCTGGCCGTCCCCTCTCCTTCCTTCTTCTTTCTGTACCAGGCCCCAGGCCCCTGGCCACCCCCAGACTCTGCACCCCTCCAGCCTCCCTCCTCCCACAACATGTCCCATCTGAAGCCCCTTCCCTGGTCTCTGGTCATGTCCCTCCCTGTCTCCCCTCCTCCCTGGCTGACCTCAGTCTTCTCTTCTGATTAGGGGGTGTCAGTAGATTGGAGTCCCTCTCCCTCACCTTGTGGCAGTCCAGATCCTTTGTCCCCTCCTCTGCCCTTGCTCCATGTATTCAGCCTGGCTTCCATCTTGTGCCTCTCCTTGGCAAGAAGGAGGGGCTGCCTGTCCCCTGGTCCCAGACATACTGGTGTGGGCTCTAGGAGAGCAGGGTCTTGCTAGGCCAGAGGGGGATGGGCCTGCAGGGTCAGGGTGACCTGGAATATACAGCAGCAAAGACCAGGTGGAACCAGCTCTGAGGGCAGAGAAACCCTGAAACCAGACGTGGGGGATGAGGGGAGTGCCGAGGTGTCCCAGGGGCTGCAGGGGTGCGGCCAGCCTGTGGGGGACAGATGGGAGAAGCTGATCTGGGGAGTAGTGGAGGGTGTGGGGCCCCAGCTAGGGAATCAGACAGGTACTCCTGGCTGATACCTGTTAAAGGGATAAGCGACAGTCTTGAGAGCAGCCGCTGCTTTGGGAAGCGCATGGTGGCACCCCCTGCCCTCCTCAGCCGGATGCTCTTTTAGACTTCCTGGCAGTGCAGCCACTTGGCCCACCCTCCCTGCCCTCCCAGGCTGTCCCGGTCCACCTGTGCTTTGCCAAGTGCCGGCTCCCTCCCTCCCTGAGTCTGCACACAGTCCACGCTTGAGTCAGAGCCCAGCCCCTGCCTCCCTCTCCCCGAAGCCTCCCTGATGCCACACGCCAGCCCGGACACGGTGGCACTTAGGAAGTGGAGCAGCGCTCGGGCCTCACTCTGTGCTGATCCTCCAGAGCGGCTTCTGGGGGGTCCAGCTACTGGATTCCAGGCAGCTCAGAAACAAGACTTTCTCATGCCTGCACTCGCCCTGCACTGCCTGGGCGCAGATGTCACTAGGTTCTGCTTCAGTGACTGCAGCCGTTCACTCATTCCCTCCCACCGTCACTTACAGAGGTTCACTCTATAAGTGTTTAGTGCCACCTTTGGTGTAGGGGAGGCGGCTAATGCCATCTGTGGCCATCGTCCAGGACCTTGGGTGGCAGGCTTACAGGAGGAAGGAGGTGTGCAGGAGGGATGGAGGCTTGGGCCCTGGAACCCAGGCAGGGACTCATGTCCCATTTGCCACTAGCAAGAGGGCCCTTGGCAGGATACCTACCTTTTCTGTACCTGAGTTTCTCCACCCATAAAGTGGGGATAATGATGTACTACCCAGTAGTTATTGTAGAATCAAGTGAGGAAGTTCTTGTGCAAACAGCGTTTGCACAGTGACTGTGCAAGGGTAAGAGTTCAGTGTTACTTCATTAAACATCTAGTCCTCACAGCTTCTGCGGGAGGTCAGGTATTCCCATTTTACAGAAGAGGCAACTGAGGTTAAGAGAAGTTAAGCGACTGGGTGCAGTTGATACACGCTTGAAATCCCAGCAACTTGGGGAGTCTGAGGCAGGGGGATCACAAGTTTGAGGCCAACCTGGGCAACTTAGTGAAACCCTGCCTCAAAATAAAAAATAAAAAGAATTGGGGTTATAACTCGAGGTAAAGCATCCTGGGTTCAATCCCTAGTACTTAAAAAAAAAAAAAGGTTAAGAAGATCATACAGTTTTTATAAATACAGAGGGAGGATCTAAGCTTTGGTCTCTTTCCAAAGCTATTGAGATGAACAGGCCACACCCCTGCCTTCCAGCTGCTCCAGTGGGGGAGGAAAAAATGGGCATGGGCCAACAGGAGAGGGTAGCCATAGCCTGGGAGACCAGGGGAGTCCGCCTGCCTTCTGGGAGAGGTGACTGGAGATGGCTGTTAGAGGCGAGGTGGGGCATCCAGGGGACGGGTAGGGAGGGGCGTGTCAAGGATGAGTTTGAACGTGGCTTGGGGGTCTGTGTGGGCCGTGGGCAGTGCCTGGCTGTGCTGATGGGCCCGGGCTGCCCTCTGGTGGGGCCCGTCTCCAGTCTCCCTGCCTGTTGGCCCTGGAAGGAGGAAGAGGGGCCCACTGAGAAGAGAGGGCCCGGGTCCCTCCTAAAGCCACACCACCCTGCCTGCAGGGAGATGTGGTGCGGCTGTTCCATGCGGAGCAGGAGAAGTTCCTGACGTGTGACGAGTACAAGGGCAAGCTGCAGGTGTTCCTGCGCACCACCCTGCGCCAGTCCGCCACCTCGGCCACCAGCTCCAACGCCCTCTGGGAGGTGGAGGTCAGAGCCCTGCACCTGGACTCCGCCCCGCCCCTTCCTCTAGAGGCCGGGCTGTCCATCCCACCTCTCCTCTGAGCCCCTCTGGAGCAAGAGGCAACCACTTGCCCAGTGATGTCCAGGCCTCCTGGGGCCTGGGCTCCCCCTCCCTGTTCAGTCTCTCACCCCTGCATCCCCCCAGGTGGTCCACCACGACCCCTGCCGAGGAGGAGCTGGCCACTGGAATGGCCTCTATCGCTTCAAGCATCTGGCCACAGGCAACTACCTGGCTGCCGAGGTGAGTGGGGAGGCAGAGGGCATTCTGGGAGCTCAGGCTGCGTGTGTGCTCCCCAGGGCATGTGGGGCACATGTGCACACCTCTGCACACACAGACACCTGTGCCTGTGGGCCCTGGCTCTGCTACACTCATGCATTTATTTATCAAATATGATCAAAGAAGTGTACAACTGTAGGTAAGCTGGTGTACACCTACCGTGAACCAGGCGCTGGGGCTACAGCAGGGAGCAAAAGTGCAGCGTGTCCACAGTGCTTGTGTGTAGGGGACACTGGTTTGTGTGTGCTGGTGTGTATGTGTGTGTGTTCACAGGCCAGTCTATGGAGAGGGGCCATGAAGAGATCCCAGTGGTGGCTCCCTGGGAGTGATGTGGGCTTTGGGGCTGGGGTGGGCACCCCTGGGGGATGGGGGCTGCCTGCCCAGAGCCGGGGCCTCTGGGGATGACCTCGTTTTGGGGTGGGATCTTGGGAGGGTATCTTGGTGACCAGTAGCTCCCCATCTTGTATTTGTGTCCAGGAGAACCCCAGCTACAAAGGCGACGCCTCAGACCCCAAGGCAGCAGGGATGGTGAGGACCAAGACGGGGCCGCGGAGCCTGGGGAAGCATGAGCCTGTCCTGGGGCAGGGGCAGGCGAGGCCACAAGACCTGGGGGACAGGCTGGAGGGAGAAGGTCTCTGAGGTGGGTTCCCAGGTGACTTGGACTTCTCACCCAGGGGGCCCAGGGTCGTGCAGGCCGCAGGAATGCTGGGGAGAAGATCAAGTACCGCCTGGTAGCTGTCCCCCATGGCAACGACATCGCCTCTCTCTTTGAGCTGGACCCCACCACATTGCAGAAAACAGACTCCTTTGTGCCCCGGTGGGTGTGTGCCTTGTGCTTGGAGGCTGGCTGGCCATCCTGTCTCTAGGACTCTCTGAATGTCTTGACATTGTTTGGGCCTCTGGGGTCCCTGCAGGTCCTGCCTCTCTGAGCTCTGAGCAGCTGGCTGCCATTGCTTGCCTTGTGCCCAACCCTGGGGTCTGCACACAGTGGGTGCTGCCTGGGCTGGTCGCATTATCACACAAAGCCTCCTCTCCAGTGTCACTTGTCCATTGCCTGTCCCAGCCAGTCTGGGTAATCAAGCACAGGCTGCACCATAGCTTCTGTCCAAGGCCCAGAGGCACAGGAAACCTGAGGAGATCAGTCTCCCTACCTGCAATATCCTGCCGCCCCTGAGATTACAGGACATAACATCAAGAAACTTCCAGAGTATCGATCCAGGTCTTAGCATTTGCTAGTTGTATGACCTCAGGCAGCTGACTCAGTCACTCTGCCTCAGTCTTCTCATCTGTAAAGTAGGATTGTCAGGTCTACCTGTCCACCAGGCTGCTGGGAGAATTAATCGAGTCACATCCTTTGCCTAAAGTTCTTGGGGCCTGTGCATTTTGAAATTCAGATTATTTTTTCATTTCTGAAGCGTGACCTTATATTTCATAATCAGAGACATGAGTAGTTATATGGATCAAATGCATCTTGCATTAAATGGGATAAATAGTCTCAATAGCCTCATTTGTCCGAATGAGTTCTGGCCCCAGGTTTACCAGGAGGTTTGGTTTGGGAGTACCGTGAGGCCCGTGGGCCTAGGTGAGTGCTGGCCGTCAGGCTGCTCCTCTCTCCCCTGACCTCAGGCCCACCCGGGGTCACTGGTGGGCCCTGCCCCATGGCTGTTGAGGTGGAATGAGGTGCAAGATGACTGCAGGGTCATGCTCTGTGGCACACTCCCGCCCTGTCCTTCCTGCCTGCAGGAACTCCTACGTCCGGCTGCGGCACCTCTGCACCAACACGTGGATCCAGAGCACCAACGTGCCCATCGACATCGAGGAGGAGCGGCCCATCAGGCTCATGGTGCGGGCCGCCTGGGAATTGCGGGATGGGGAGAGGGCTGGAGCTTGTCCCCAGCTGCTCTGCTGACCTCTGTCCTTGCAGCTTGGCACCTGCCCCACCAAGGAGGACAAGGAGGCTTTTGCCATCGTGTCTGTGCCCGTGTCTGAGATCCGAGACCTGGACTTTGCCAACGATGCCAGCTCCATGCTGGCCAGTGCTGTGGAGAAGTTCAACGAGGGCTTCATCAGCCAGAATGACCGCAGGTAGGCGGCAGGGGAGGGCCCGAGGGTTTGGGGAGCAGTTTGGAGTCCAGGTGGGTGGGGCAGGGGTGTGTTTTGAGGTAGAGCTGGGGCTTGGTACTTTGGGCAACAGGGCTGGCAAGTGACTCATGAATGCTGTGCCTTGGGAAGAAGGGCTGGTTGCCTGCGGGTGGGTCCTGGGAAGGCTGCCTAGCTCAACACTTCACACTGGTCACCCATGTGGCTCTCGTCCAGGTTTGTCATCCAGCTGCTGGAGGACCTGGTGTTTTTTGTCAGTGATGTCCCCAATAATGGGCAGAATGTGCTGGACATCATGGTCACCAAGCCCAACCGGGAACGGCAGAAGCTGATGAGAGAGCAGAACATCCTCAAACAGGTGCTTGTGTGCATGTGACTGACGGGTAGGGCTGGGTGGTGGGGGACAGGCTGCCTGCTTGACACTGACTTTGCCTTTTCCTGTTTCCACCCGTGATTTCTCAGCTCTGCTTTTAAAACATGATTGTCAGGCTGGGGATGTAGCTCAGTGGTGGAACACTTGCCTCGAGTGTGCGAGGCATGTGCTAGGTACCAGGTGCTTCCCCAAGTATGGGCTCATTTGGTCCTCCCTGCCTGGAGGAGGCGCTATTATCATCATTCCCATTTTACTGATAAGGAACCTGAAGCACAGGCTGGAGTAACTTGACCCGAGCACACAGCTTGGCAGCAGGACCAGAATTTGAACTTAGGATGTTGAATCCAGAACTTGTGCTTCAAAAAAATTTTTTTCTAAATTTTTATTATGAGAATTTTTTAATATTGAGAAAGTGTGGCGAGAATAGTACAATGAGCACGGTTCATCCACTCCGACTCGTTGCATTTCACCAGTTTGACTTTATGTGACTGTTATGCATCCCGTCCCCCTTTCCATCCATGCGTTTCCAAATAGAATGCCCTTCACCCTGAAATTGTGCACTGTGCATCTTCCAATAAGGACATTGTTTTCCATCATAGTGCTATTATCACACCTAAGAAAATTAGCAACGATACCCAGACAGTCCACATCAGACGTCTCCAACTTTTCCCCAAACTTCTTGTTGTTTTAACCAGGATCCAACGAGGGCTTTTTCATTCTCTTTAGTTGCTTTGTCTCCTTCATTTCTCCTCTAGAAAGGTTTTTCATCCCACCCAGGCCCCCACTTTTAAAATTTTTATAATTGCATTAATTTTCTTTTTTTTTTTTATCATGCTTTTTTATTTTTATAGACTGCATTTTGATTCATTGTACACAAATGGGGTACAACTTTTCGTTTCTATGGTTGTACACAGTGTAGATTCATGTAATCATACATATACATAGGGTAATACTGTCTCTTTCTATTATCATTCCTTCCCCCACCCCCTGCATTAATTTTCTTTTTGGCAAGGAGGGTGGGCTAAGGTTGGTGTTGGAATTTTGGCAGGAGTAGGGAGCATTAGGGCGAAAGTGGGGGTGATGGTGGGGTGGGGTGGGATTGTGGTTTAGCTTGCACTCACCCAGGGTTAATGTCAAAGTGGCTTTGAGGACAGTACCTTGGAGCTTGGGGTTCCTGGGATGACTAGGGGTGTGAATTGGTGTGGGAGAATCCCTTCTCATCTTCTGTGTCCTCCAGATCTTTGGCATCCTGAAAGCCCCTTTCCGGGACAAGGGAGGAGAGGGCCCCCTGGTGCGACTGGAGGAGCTGTCGGACCAGAAGAACGCCCCCTACCAGCACATGTTCCGTCTCTGCTACCGCGTGCTGCGGCACTCCCAGGAAGACTACCGCAAGAACCAGGTGCCAGCTGCCGCCAAGCCCCGCCCCACCGGGCTCTTGCTCACCGTGTTCACTAGGTGCACATGTGTGCCAGACATTTCTCAGCACTGGGGTATGGTAGGGCACCAACAGCAGGGATGGCTTCATGGGGGTGCGACCTGGCAGGCACAGGGGCCTTGCTCTGGCTTCAGTGGTTTGCTGTTGTCATTTTGAAGTTATTAATTTTTTTTTTTTTTTTTTTTTTTTTTTTTTTTTTTTGTGGTGCTGGGATTGAACCCAGGGCCTTGTGCATGTGAGGCAAGCACTCTACCAACTGAGCTACATCCCCAGGCCCCAAATTCTTAATTTTTGAACAGTTCTTACTATTTCATTTTGCACTGGGCCCCACAAATTGTGTAGCTGGTCCTGCCATCCTGGAGATTTCCCTCTGGTTGGGAGACAGACCATGAGCTAAACAGTGGTACAGTAGAAAACTGCTCTTCTGCCTAGGCTGGCCTCTCCTTCACACCTCCACCCTCTAAGGTACAGTCCCCAACCCAACAGGCAGGGGTCTGTATCTCTGGGTCAGAGGCAGTGTTCTTATCCTGTGCCTTGCTGGTGGCTCCTGATGACTTCTGGCCCATCTGTCCCCAGGAGCACATCGCCAAACAGTTTGGGATGATGCAGTCCCAGATTGGCTATGATATCCTGGCTGAGGACACCATCACGGCCCTGCTGCACAACAACCGCAAGCTGCTAGAGAAGCACATCACCAAGACAGAGGTGGAGACCTTTGTCAGCCTGGTGCGGAAGAACCGGGAGCCCAGGTGGGCCCGCCCCCTCCTGCTCCCGCTCCCACTCCTGCCGCCCTCTCTCCCGCCTCTGCCCAGTGTGGAAAGTCGGCTGGTGCTGGTTGTTAAAATATTGAAATGCTCCTGGGACTGTTGGTAAATCACTACCTCCCCAGCCCCTCTCTGGGATCCTCCTGAATTTGGCCCAATCTAGCAACAAAGGAGTGACTCCTGGTATAGCAGGAGGCCCCCTACCCTTTTCCAGTGACAAAATTAGTGCCTGCACTGAGCTAATTGTTGAATATTTTGAATATTGCCACTGCCCTTGTGCATCCCTCTGCCCCTCTAGACTCCCATGTCATCTTCCCTCTGTCCCTGGGTGACGCCCGTGGGCTGTGGTCAGCTGGCTCCAGACAGACTGCTGCTTCCAGCTGGGGAAGGGAAGGTGGGCTTTCTCCCTATGGCTGCTGAGCTCCCTCCCTCACCCTGGTGTCACCACCCCAGGTTCCTGGACTACCTCTCAGACCTGTGTGTGTCCAACCACATCGCTATCCCTGTCACCCAGGAGCTCATCTGTAAGTGTGTGCTGGACCCCAAGAACAGCGACATTCTCATCCAGACTGAGTGAGTGGCTGCATTGCCCTGTCCACAGCCCTGAAGCCCACCCAGTGGCCTTAGAGCTTGGGCCCTGCTGGGGTGCAGGCGAGAGGTGGCACCTTGCCCAGGTGTCTGCCATTCCCAGTTCTGTACCTGGCACTGTGGGAGGTGGGATTCAGACCCAGAAGCAATAAGCCACAGACCCTGCCCTTGAGGAGCTCACAGGCTGTGCTGGGAACGGAGGTGGCACCGGTCCCTGCGCTGGCACTCAGCAGGGAGAGCTCTGTGTGGCTTAGGAGTCCGGCCTGGCTCCCCATGACAGTGCTCTTGGTCTGCAGGCTCCGGCCCGTGAAGGAGATGGCCCAGTCGCACGAGTACCTGAGCATCGAGTACTCCGAGGAGGAAGTGTGGCTCACATGGACCGACAAGAACAATGAGCACCATGAGAAGAGCGTGAGGCAGCTGGCCCAGGAGGCGCGGGCTGGCAATGCCCACGACGAGAACGTGCTCAGTTACTACAGGTGCCCGGCCCTCTCCTCGCTGTCCTGCACCCTTTGGGCAACTGCTGTGGGGGATGAGCTCCAGTGGCAGAGGTGGTGGTGGGGTTCTCCCGCCTCCACAGGAGGGCATCCTGCCCTCGTGCCCGCCATGCACACAGCCTTCCTCCCAGGAGGGGTGACAGGACCACTGTACTATTTAAGTAGCCCTGGGTGGCCTCGAGGCCAGGCTTAGCACCGTGCCCAGACTGCAGAGAAACCAAACCTGTTTCCACACGTATGTGCTTCATTATTTTTTCAAAATATTTTTAATTGCAGATGAACACAATACCTTTATTTTGTTTATTTTTATGAGGTGCTAAGGACTGAACCCAGTGCCTCACATGTGCCAGGCAAGCGCTCTATCACTGAGCCACAAGCCCAGCCCCAAACATATGTACTTCGAACAGTGATGCTAGATGGCCCTTCTGAACGGCTCCCTCTGCACCGGCACTGTCTGAGCACTTCCGAGCACACATCTGTGTCTCACAGCACAGGAAGTGGGTGCTTTCATTGCCCTCCGTGTAAAATGGGGAAATGAAAGAACAGAGAGGTAAAAGAACGCTCCAGAGGTTACACAGCCGTTCACACCCAGGTTGCCTGCCTGGACAGGAGGCAGTGTGGTCTCTGAGGAGGAAGCAAAGGCCATGACATCACCCAGTGCAGATCAGAGCAAAGCCTCCTACAGGGCTGGCTCTTATCTCCCGTCTAAGCCACACACCTCTCACCAGCTGGTTCTTCCCAACTCACTCTTCCCGCCCTCTCCAGCCTTCCTCTCATCTTTCAGCCACACACTTCCTGTAAGGACCTGTCCTAGCTGAGCCAGGAAGTCTTTTTCCTCCTTAACCAGAATTGCAAATCCTCATCGTCACAGATGGGGTTTCTTCCATCTTTAGAACATGTCCTTTCTGTATAGTGGCCAATCTGCCACTTTATGGACTCCTCACCAAGCCAAAGTACTAGCAGCAGTCCTTGTCCCCAATCTGCTGTCCTCACCATGCTCCCTTCCCTGCAGGTACCAGCTGAAGCTCTTTGCTCGAATGTGCTTGGACCGGCAGTACCTGGCCATCGATGAGATCTCCCAGCAGCTGGGCGTGGACCTGATCTTCCTGTGCATGGCTGACGAGATGCTGCCCTTTGACCTGCGTGCCTCCTTCTGCCACCTGATGCTGCATGTGCACGTGGACCGGGACCCCCAGGAGCTGGTCACTCCTGTCAAGTTCGCCCGCCTCTGGACCGAGATTCCCCACAGCCATCACCATCAAGGAGTGAGAGAGAATGGGCTGGGGTGGGGCTAGGGCAGAGGCTGGGATGGGTGGGTCACAGGGACCCTCACGCCTCGGCCTCTCCACCCCCAGCTATGATTCCAACCTCAACGCTTCTCGAGATGACAAGAAGAATAAGTTCGCCAGCACCATGGAGTTCGTGGAGGACTACCTCAACAATGTGGTCAGCGAGGCCGTGCCCTTTGCCAATGAGGAGAAAAACAAGCTCACCTATGAGGTGGGCTAGGGGTGCCCAGGATTGGCGGGGGGGTTACTGGGGCTCTAGCTTGCACCCTCACTGGGTTCTCAGTCTGCACCCTGGGGTGGGATGTAGAATCTTTGATCCCATTTTCCTCAGTGCCCCCAGCCAGCACAGAGGGACCACGTAATAGCTGGGACTCCCGCAGTGGGAAGCATCCTTTTGGACACCTGGGAGAGGGCTGCCTCTTACTGGTCTACTCACTCCATCAGCTTAGGGCCTGCCTTTCCCGAGACCCCCACCCTCCTGGGAACCCGACCCTCATTATAACCCCTTTCCCAGCCTTTCCCTATCTTGGCCACACCCGCTACAAACCACGCCTCTGCATGCATTAGCCCCGCCCACCCTCACCTCAGCCACGCCCCTCCGCAGGTGGTCAGCCTGGCGCACAATCTCATCTACTTCGGCTTCTACAGCTTCAGCGAGCTGCTGCGGCTCACACGCACACTGCTCGGCATCATCGACTGTGTGCAGGGGCCCCCGGCCATGCTGCAGGCCTACGAGGACACAGGCGGTGAGGCTTTGCTTGCAGGGCACCCACCGCCTTGGGTTCCTCAGCCACCTCTGAGCGTGGGAAGTTCTCTCCAATTACCCCGAGCTGTGCGATCTGCTTCCTGTCTTAGCCAAGAGGGTGTCATAAACAGTATGAGTGCTCTGCCTCCCCTGTCAGATGGGCACCCCTGTTGTGCACCCCGGTGACTCCCTCCTGTACACCCTCTGTAACTCACAGGCAAGAATGTGCGGAGGTCCATCCAGGGTGTGGGGCACATGATGTCCACCATGGTGCTGAGCCGGAAGCAGTCTGTCTTTGGCACCCCTAACCTGCCTGCTGGGGCTGGGGCCACTGAACCTCTGGACAGAAGCAAGTTTGAGGAGAATGAAGACATCGTAGTTATGGAGGACCAAGCTGAAGATTCTGGAAATCCTGCAGGTGGCTGAGCCAAGATCATGGTGGGAGGGATTGGGAATGGGGACAGGTGTAGGGGGAACCCCTCTGATCTCAGTATTTCACACTGGAAGGTTCTATAGTGAATGCTGTCTAGCTTGGTGGTCCTCAGGGTGTGGTCCCCTGGACCAGCAGCATCAGCAGCATCAGCTGGGAACTTGCTAGCAATGCACATTCTTAGGCCCACAACAGACCTACTGAATCAGGTACATTGGAGGAGTGGCCAGTCTGTTGTGACAAGCCCTTCAGGTGATTCTGATGTGCACTAAAGTCTAGCTCAGTCCTCCCATTTTCAGATGAGGAAAGTAATGGGGAAGGTAAATTTCCCAAGGTCACAGGGATTTTTAAAGCCAGAGATAAAGGTGGGAGAACTTTCTTTGTGAGGATATGGTCATCCCTGTCCTGCGTCTTGCCTGAGTGTCCCCAGCAATACCTAGGGAAGGGGCTTATGGGTTTCTGAGTTGGGCTGAGGTCTTGGGGTAGTGCAATGATCTGCATGGGGACCTATTCTGGCCAGGATATGATAGGGGGAGTCAGAGGAGGGGACTTCTGACTCATTCTGGATGCTGGGGGTGTCTGCATCTTGGGTGTGGCCAGACTGCACCTTGGGGATAGATTGCATCTTCAAATCTCTCCTTCGCGCCTCAGTTTCTCCTGCCCTGAGAGCCCCAGGCTCTTGGGCCAAGTGGGATAGGAGTGCAGGAGTGGGCCTTGTGGACCGGGGGGCTTCCTTCCCTTTCCTATCAGGGTCGGGCCTGGGAAGGAGGGCCTGAGTGGGCTGGCTGGGGACTGCCTCGTGTGGGGAGGTGCCAGCTCTCTCACTGGAGCAGGAGCCCAGGAGAGGGTACCCTGGGCATCCCTGGGAGAGGGACCTTGATTCCTTAGTCATGACATCCCAGAGCATCCCTGAAGCCTGGGGTGTTAGAGGCCTTTCAGGACCTCCCTCACCTCTCACGGAGCAGGAAGGGCCTCTGACCTCAGGCCGTCCTCTCTCTATCCTCCGCCTCATCTCCAGTTCATCCTCAACGTGCGCCTGGATTACCGCATCTCCTACCTGCTGTCTGTCTTCAAGAAGGAGTTCGTGGAGGTGTTTCCCATGCAGGACAGTGGCGCCGACGGCACAGCTCCGGCCTTTGACTCCAGCAGTGCGTACCTCCACTTCCCCCCTCTGTAGGCAGTGGCCCAGGGACATAGGGCACAGGGTAGAGCAGTGGAAGGGGGACACCTGGGCAGCTGCCCTGCCCTACCCTTTTCCAGTCTGAACAGGCAGTTCCTCTCCATTGTCCCGTTTGACTGCCACGGTGGCGGGGAAGGGCAGGGAGCCTCCTCCCTACTCCTAGATGGGAAGGGGAGGGTTACCCAGCGGAAGTCACAGCCGATCAGACTGAGCTAGACCAGGACCCAGGTGTCCTCCCTCCCAGGTCGACAGGGCTGCTGGAGTCCTCCTCTGCTCCATTTGCACCTCTGCCTGGGGAGGGGCGGGCGGAGGGCTGCCAGCCAGCCAGCGCAGGCCAGGGGGTGACTCTGCTCCCCATCTCATATACCCTGTGCCCCATCTGCTCCTCTTACTCCCCATAGCTGCCAACATGAACATGGACCGCATTGGGGAGCAGGCGGAGGCCATGTTTGGAGTGGGGTGAGGCCGGGGTTGAGTGGGGGGCTGGGTGGGATTGGGCAGGTGATGTGGACACAGTCTTGATACCCACTCTCAGGACAGTCAGGGTTTTCTGAGGCTGGTTGTTGGCTGCTTTCTCTTCTGTCATGTCCCCTGCAGACCCTCACCAGCATGTGCACTCTGACCCTCCCTTGCTGCCCAGCCCCAGCCATGTAGGGACCACCTGGGTCTCAGTCATCCTGGTCATTCCCTGTCCCATGCAGGGACGTTGTGCAGCAGGATTGGGTCAGGTGGCTGGCAAATGTCCTCCTGTACGACAGCAGGGCGAAGCTGCGGGGGCTTTGCAGCCTGCTCCACTCCCGCACTGGGTGGGAGGTCTGGAGCTTCTGACATTGCTGAGCCCTGCCTTTCTCAAGGTCTAGCGCAGCCTGCAGACCCCTTCTCAGGATGGCGTTTTAAATTCATAAAATAAAGCACATAAAATGACAAAGGAAACCAATGGCAGTTGAGAAGCAGTTATCAAAATATTGACGCAAACAAAGTTGAAGCGACAGTCATATGGGCCTCTTTATTAACACATTAAATAACAAGCCGTGCTGGGGGTGTAATTAGCGCCATCAGTTCGAAGTAGTGGTGAATGTAAACAGTATTTCACAATTTCTGCTAACAACTCTGAGGTGATGTGAAAACATCTGTTGATTTTATTGGTAACAAGTTCACAAAGTACGGCTCGTATTTCCTCATGGAAGGAAGTGTTCCATTTTCGTTAGAGATTGGTAAAAAAAAAATAATCATGTTTTCCCACCTCTGTTCAATCTAAATTGTCTTTGGTGGGGTGGTGAGGTCTGTGGGCCCATAAAAAGGGTCCCTGCTTCGGGTGATTAATCTGGGGAGTCCTGAGGGACATACGGGTCCCTCCAGGGCCTCGGGCCCCACTGACTGTTTGCCCACTGGTGGGAAACATCAGTACCTTGAACAAATGTTATTCTGGGTGCTGCTTCTGCGGGATGGGTGGCAGAGAGCGTGCCTATGCCAGGCCTCGGCCCCTCGGGAGCAGGTGTGTGCCAGCGCACCCATGGCCATGCTCCCCGGTGTCTGCAGGAAGACCAGCAGCATGCTGGAGGTGGACGACGAGGGCGGCCGCATGTTCCTGCGTGTGCTCATCCACCTGACCATGCACGACTACGCGCCACTGGTCTCGGGAGCTCTCCAGCTGCTCTTCAAGCATTTTAGTCAGCGACAGGAGGCCATGCACATTCAAGCAGGTGACAGAGGATCCCCTGGCCCGCACTGGGCCCTGGGCCTGGTGGGCACTGGGGGTTTTCAGTGATTATGGAGCTCGCAGCTCGGGGGAGCTTGGGCTGCTCACTTGGGCTTCCGGCCTGCCTGCTGAGCTCCTTAAACACGAGGCACGCGTCATGGCCACCTTTGTTCCTCCCACCTGCTCAGCGCCTGCCACTTCTGATGCTGTGGATGCGCTTAACTGTTTACAAACTCTATTATGCACATTTATGCTGAGTGCTCTGAATCTGGCCTGGCACTCAGGCAGCCGGAGCCGAGTGCCCGGTGTGACTGATGTCACAGCCTCTTGACAGCTCCCTGTGAGAGACGTGTGCCAGTTGGGCTGACCGTTAACAAGTGCCTCCTTTACCTCACATCGTCTCCTGGGATTCTCACAGTGGCCCTGACCATGTGGCACTGCTCTCGCCTGTTTTTGAGACGGGGTGGAAGTCGAGGCCCAGGGAGTTCTCTACCCCCCCAGAGTGAGGAAGGCAGGAGTTAGGTGCAGGTCCTGTGTTCAGCCAGTGTTCATTGATACTGATGCACTTGGCCCTACCTGTGTAGGGTCTGGTGAGCAAATGACAGGCCCCAGTAAGAGTAACGTTGTTGGAGAGTAGCTGAAGCCAGGGGACGTGGCAGCTCAGGCAGAGTGCCTGTGGCTTCAGGGAAGGCTTCCTGGAGGTGGTGGGTTTATGGCAGGCAGTGAACACGAGGAGGATTTGGCTTGATGGAGAGGAACAGGTGGTGGTGGGAGACACTGGGAAGGGCGTTCTGGCCTAGGGAAGGACCTCTGAGTGGACCTGGAGGTGCCCATCCCACCGGCTAAGACCATCCTCCACCTTCAGGTGCAGCTGCTGATCTCGGCCCAGGATGTTGAGAACTACAAGGTGATCAAGTCAGAGCTGGACCGGCTGCGGACCATGGTGGAGAAGTCGGAGCTGTGGGTGGACAAGAAGGGCGGCGGCAAGGGCGAGGAGGGGAGGCAGGTGCCGCCAAAGACAAGAAGGAGGTGAAGCCTGGTTGGGGGAGCTGGGGCGGGGAGCCCGTGAGAGCCGGCCTGGCTGACCCCCCATCCTGTCTGTGTCCCCAGCGGCCCACAGACGAGGAGGGCTTTCTGCAGCCACGCTGGGGAGAGAGCAGTGAAACTATCAGATCGTCAAGGGCGTGAGGGCAGAGGGTCACGAGATCAGGGCTTTGCAGACCTTTGTGCCCTGGAGGCTTCAGCTGAGCCTGGCTCTTCCACCTCCTCCCTCCGGGCCCTCCACATAGATATCGTCCAAGCTTTCTTCTGGCATGTTAAAAACAACCCTGCCAAGGTCCAGATGGAATTATTTTAAAGCTGAAGGAATTAATGAAATTCCATTCACAGTCATATTGTTCTATTTACTTTATGGGTGGAATTGGGCTTTTTAGTGCTTCCTGGCTTGTTGCGATGGACTGATTCAACAGCTGTGACCTCTGTCCCCCTTCCTGCCCTGGATGGAGACTGGACTTGGTCAAGGTGGGCTGGGCAGAGGGGGCATGGGAAGGGGCAAAGGGGCTTTGGGCTCACTCGTCTCCCCCACCCCAGATCCTGGAGAGGCTGAATAAGATGTGTGGGTCGGGGAGCAGATGAGGAAGAAGCAGCAAGCGGCTCCTCAAGACATGGATGCCCACAAGGTCATGCTGGACCTGCTGCAGATCCCCTATGACAAGGTGACCCTGATCTCTGACCTCTGACTCCATGGGGCAGCTCTACCTGGAGCCCTGACCCAATCCAAATTGGGCATTGGTCCCCACTTGCTGACCTAACCCAGCCTTACCTGACCTTTTACACTGACCTGTGCCCCCACTTACCTTGACCCTGAGTCAACTTTTAGTATCTTTTCCACCTTTGCCCTTTCACCCCCATCCTGATCCACCTCAACTCTGATTTGACCCAGCCTCACTCCACTTATTAATCTGACCCTGACTTCCTTCCCTTTTCTAGGCTACCCCTGATAATCTCGTTCCATCTCAACTTTTGACCCTTAGCTCCTTAACTTGACCGTATTCACTCTGCTCTGACCCATCCTCCACCTGCGATATCAGCTCTGGTCTTGTCCCGAACCTTGGTTTTGATTCCCCTACCCCAGCATCTTCTGGACCTCTTCCCCTGACCTGACCCCAGGGCCGCTTGGGCCCTGACACCCGGTCTTAGCCTGGTCTTGACCTTCAGCCCTCACCTGGCTGCTGTTGATCTTGATAGGTCCCAAGCCTCATCCTGACTCTTGACCCTGACCCTTAGCCTCCCCCGCTCCCCCTGCACTCCAGCCTCCACCTCGTCCTCAGCCCCTCACTGTTTTCTGTCCTGGCTCAGAGGCCCAGCTTTCACTCTGGCCACTTTGCGAGCCCCATCACCAACCCTGACCCCCTGGTGCCCGTCCGGTGTGGGTCTCAGCACCCTCTCCCCTTCCCATGCCCAGAGCGATGCCAAGATGCTGGAGATCCTGCGCTACACACATCAGTTCCTGCAGAAATTCTGTGCGGGGAACCCCGGCAACCAGGCCCTGCTGCACAAACAACCTGCACCTCTTCCTCACGCCGGGGGATGAGGGCGCATGGCAGGGGCACCGGGCAGGGCGTGGCACGGCGTGCAGGCGCCTTGCTGACCGCGGGCCTGCCCTCGCCCTCCCCAGCTCCTGGAGGCGGAGACCATGCAGCACATCTTCCTGAACAACTACCAACTGTGCTTCCGAGGTCAGCGAGCCCGTGCTGCAGCACTTCGTGCACCTGCTGGCCACCCATGGGCGCAACGTGCAGTACCTGGACTTCCTGCACACCGTCATCAAGGCCGAGGGCAAGTACGTCAAGAAGTGCCAGGACATGATCATGACCGAGGTGAGGGGCAAGGGTGGCGTGGGGCCCTGGGGTGGCGGGCCACAGAGTTAGACAACTCTGCAGGGGTTGTGGGGTGGGGGCTGCCTGAGGGAGAACTCAGGCTGCGGTCTGGAAGAACTCAGGCTTGGATGCGAGCAAACACCTGCTTGCTGAAGGCATGTGGCTGCAGGGCTGAGGTCTACCTCTGCGGCAGCCGTGGTCTCTGCCCTTGAACATCTTGCAGTGTGGGACAGGGAAGAAGGGTTGAGGCGGCGAGGATAGGGACAGATCAGGGACATCAGAAATGAAGCTGGCGGGCGGGAAGTGCTTCACAGCGCTAACTCCGAGTTGCCATCACTATTTCACTGTGAAGGACACAGTTGCTGCCACAAGGGGGACACAGTGTGTGCCCTGTGAGGGTCTCGATTACACCCTGCGGGAGCCCAGGGGAGGCAGGGGCCAGCCCACAGGGTGAGATTAGAGGGGCCGCCTCCCAGACCAGCCTGGGTGGACTTCCTTCCAACAGGGGGAGGAGGGCTTCGGGGGCCCTGGGGAATGTCTCTGATAACAGAGGGCCTGAGATGTGGTCAGAGAGCTTCCAGGGCTCAGGCCGGGGCGGGCTCTCCTGATGCTGGGTGAGGGCTGGGGTCTGGATCCCAGCTCTCTCTGGTGAGCACAGAGAGGGGTAGGGGGGCCAGGGCCTGCCGGATGGAGGGGTCTGACGCCCACCACCTCCTGCCCGCAGCTGACAAACGCAGGTGACGACGTGGTGGTATTCTACAACGACAAGGCCTCCCTGGCCCACCTGCTGGACATGATGAAAGCTGCCCGAGATGGCGTGGAGGACCACAGCCCCCTCATGTACCACATCCCTGGTGGACCTGCTGGCTGCCTGTGCCGAGGGCAAGAACGTCTACACCGAGATCAAGTGCACCTCCCTGCTGCCTCTGGAGGACGTGGTGTCTGTGGTGACCCACGAGGACTGCATCACCGAGTGGGGGCCCGCGGGCTGGGAGCCTGGCAGGGGTGGTAGAGCCAGGCCCAGGAGCCGTTCCCTCCTGTCTGGGTGGGACAGGGAAAGGGGCGTGAAGGTAGGGAGTGAGGCAGACCGGAACGGGGAGCCCAGAGGCGGAACGGGAGAGCCTGGGCCTGGCCCTGCTCCCTTCAACCCCTCCGGCCCCGCTGCCCAGGTGAAGATGGCCTACGTGAACTTCGTGAACCACTGCTATGTGGACACGGAGGTGGAGATGAAGGAGATCTATACCAGCAACCACATCTGGACACTCTTCGAGAGCTTCACCCTGGACATGGCGCGGGTCTGTCCCTGTGGGGGCCGGGGGGCTGGGGCAGCCTCCCACAGGGGGTGCAGGGACCCCTGTGTGGACTGCCGGGATCTCTCTGTCCTCCCCCAGGTCTGCAGCAAGCGGGAGAAGCGCCTGGCAGACCCCATCCTGGAGAAGTATGTGCTCACTGTGGTGCTGGACACCATCAGTGCCTTCTTTAGCTCCCCGTTCTCGGAGAACAGCACCTCGCTGCAGGTGAGCCTCTCTCGCCGCTGCGTGGTCTTGGTGGCCTTGGTGTAGGGAAGTGGGGCAAGAACAGAGTTTGGCGCATGCCTGTGAGTTGTGAGGCTGAGACAGGAAGATCACAAGTTTCAAAGTCAGCCTCAGCAACTTAGCGAGGCCCTGTCTCAAAATAAAAAATAGAAAGGGGCTGGAGATGTGGCTCAGGGTAGAGCACCCCTGGGTTCGATCCCTGGTACCAAATCAAACAAACAAACAAAAAAACCCCAACAAAACAAAATCAACAAACTGCCCCTCCCCCACCCAGAGTTGTTGTTGTTGCCTGTGATGTGTAAAGAAATAGCAAGAAGATATGTAAGTATATTAGCTAGCTATACTGTGTAACAAGTTACCCCCAAACTCTGTTAAAGCATCACCTATTTATTACCTCATAGTTTCTGGGTCAGGAATTATAGTGAGAAATGAGCTATTGAACAGGAATTCCTAAGTTTAATAGGTGCACAGGGTTCCGGGGTGACAGGGGATAGCTGGTGGCACTTACTCACCAAAGACAAGGTGGGCTTGATCACTGGACGTCAGGGTGGGCTGGCTGGTGGAGGTCTTGTGCTGGCTGCTTGACGGTGGTGCCCCTAGACTGGAAGTAGGCAGACAGCCTTCTGCAGTCTCTCTGGTTCTCCCGGGGAAAGCTCTAGAGCCAGCTGAGATGTCTGACTTGATTCACTGAGAGTCAGAGTCCCTCATTATCCCTGACTCTAGGTGGGAGCCAGTCCTCAGTCCCAAGTCCCTTGAAGGAAAGGGAGCCTGGTTCCCCTGAGGAAGGCTCCTGACGCACTACCCAGATGCTTAGTGCTGGGGGTATGTAGGAAGCCAGGGGAGCCACTGTTCTTGGGCTGGATGGGATGAAGATAATCTCAGAAGAGCAGTAAATAAATAAAATGTGGGTCCTGCCCCCGAGCAAGGCTGATTTATTTTGACGCACATTTATTTTGGCCTTGGGACCCCTTTAAGATCATGAGACTCTGGTAAATTTTCTCAGTCTTTCCTAACTCCGATTAGCCCCAGGACAGTGGGGAGATGGGGACTGTGGGACAAGGATGGGTGGGGAAGAGCCTTTTCAAAGCATGCCTTCTAGTCACCTTTGCTCTGAGCTATGCAAATACATCCCTTTTTTTGGGGTGGGGGTACCAGGCATTGAACCCAGGGGCACTTGACCACTGAACCACATCCCAGCCCTGAGTTGGTTAGCACCTTGCTTTTGCTGAGGCTGGCTTTGAACTTGCAATCCTCCTGCCTCAGCCTCCTGAGCTGCTGCGATCACATGCATGCACCACGGCACCTGGCTGTTTTTTCCCATTAATTTATTTAAGAATTTTTGGAGACTGGAGATGTAGCTCAGTGGAAGACTGCTTGCCTAACATGTGCAAGGCCCTGAGTTCAGTCTTCAGCACCACCAAAAAAGAAATTAGTAACAAAAAGAATTTTTTAAAGGAACAGAAGGGTAAGCCTCAGGCTTGCCCTTATGGAGTAACTCAGGGCTGCTGTGTACAGTTGGGCAGGTTGCTCACTGCTGAAGGGAAGGGGGATGACTTTCTATTGGGCACAGATGTATGGTGTGGAGTGAAGGCCCTGACCTTCCACTGGTGCCCATTCTCTGTGGACTCTGGTCACTGGGCCTGGGTCTTCCCGGGTGGGGTGGGCTGAGCTGCAGCAGTGGTTGTGTGGCCTCTTGCAGACGCACCAGACGATCGTGGTGCAGCTGCTGCAGTCCACCACGCGGCTGCTCGAGTGCCCCTGGCTGCAGCAGCAGCACAAGGGCTCTGTGGAGGCCTGCATCCGCACCCTCGCCATGGTGGGTGAGTGTGCCAGGCTGGCCGCTCCAGGCCACCCGTCCCCTCCTCTCGCCACAGGGGCACCTGCCCTCATGGTTAGCACCCAACCCTAACCTCTCCCATCACCTGCTCCCAGGTGGTTCTCTGGAAGTCCTTCTGGGTGTCTACCTGGCATCCCCGCAATAGAGAGAAGCAGTTTCTCCTCTGAGTCAGCTCCTCAGAGGAAAACACAGTGACATTCCCCAGTGAGAGAGAGTGTGTGTGTGTGTCTCAGCCAGGAGAGAGGCCCGTCTATGGTTAGGAACAAGTGGAAAAGAGGCAGCAGAAGGCGGGAGGGAGGAGAGAGGGGTCAGGGTGGAATCAGAGGCAGAAACTGTCTTTTTACCCACAAAGGGGAGGAGAGCAAGCCCCGACCCTCGGGGGAGCCAGGGTGGGACCCTGCGCCTTGGTCTGGGTTGCCCTGAGCCTGGCCTCCAGCCCCTCCCCCTCCCCCAGCCAAAGGCCGGGCCATCTCGCTGCCCATGGACCTGGACGCCCACATCAGCTCGCTGCTCAGCAGTGGAGCCAGCTGTGCGGCCGCAGCCCAGCGGAATGCCTCGAACTACAAGTCGGCCACGCGGGCCTTCCCCCGGGTCACCCCACTGCCAACCAGTGGTGCACTCGTCCTGCCTCACTCAGCCTCTGGAATGGCTGGGATCCAGTGTGCACCCCTGTGCCTGGCCTTGTTTCCTTTTTGATCATCACTTCTGGCTGGAGAGTTCCTCTCTGACTTGTCAGTTCAAGAAGTCTTAAAATAACAGATATTTGAAAAATCCAGTGATTTCAGTTGTCTGGTTGGGTTGGTCCAGACATGGTGAGCGTGGATCTCAGCCCTTTCAGACCCAGAGCCCACTGCAGCCAGGGCAGGGAGTCCTCATGCTGTTTTATGGCAGGTGTTTCTTAGGTGGGATGAAGTCAAAGAGCTTGAGACCCTGGCTGTAGGGCAGCACCTGTCTCTGCCCCTTCTCCTCTCTCTGGATTAGGGGTGATGGGGGGATATGTGTGCGGAGACCAAGGAGTGACGATCAGTGGCCAAGGCCTTGGGGTCCTGGCCTCACTGCCTTTCCCTGGCTCTAAGTCCACCAAGACTCAGGGCCTGAACCTTTCCCACATCCTCAGCCCAGGTCACCAAATTGATGGGTGACCAGCAGGAGTTTCACCATCTCTGCCACCTCTCCTGCCTGACCCCTGTTCTCATACGTGTTCTGAGTTCCTGCCAGGAGGGCCCTGTCCTGTTCCTAGACACACCAAATCCTTCCCTACCTTTTACTCTTATTCCAGTTATGGAGGCCATCCCTCTTCTTCTCTTAAAAGCTAACTTTGAGCCAGGCCCGGTGGTGCCACATGTCTGTAATCCCAGCATCTTGGGGAGGCTGAGGCAGGAGGATTGTGAGTTCAAACCCAGCCTCAGCTACTTGGC
This sequence comes from Sciurus vulgaris, assembly GCF_902686455.1. Lineage (NCBI taxonomy): Eukaryota > Metazoa > Chordata > Mammalia > Rodentia > Sciuridae > Sciurus > Sciurus vulgaris. The sequence goes on along the minus strand of NC_136467.1, from coordinate 123,380,918 downwards.
GAGGCCCAAGCAATTCAGTGAGACCCTGTCCCTAAATAAAATAAAGTATAAAAAAGGACTGGGGATGTGACTCAGTGGTTAAGTGCCCCTGGGTTCAATTCCTGGTACTAAAAGTAGCTAACATCAAGGCCCGCCTTATCCTTGAGGACATCCTGTCTATCTATTAATCTGGCAGACATCTGCTGAGCCCAGGCTGGGGCTGTGGATACTTTGTTTAGTTCAGTAAGGGCCTGTCTGCCTGCCCCTGAGTCTGATGAGGGCATCAAAAAATAGACAGATCAGCCTGTCAGAACCAGAGCTCCCTTTAAAATTATGAAGTGGAATTCATAAATGATATAATATGTCCATGTTTATATAATAAGAAATGATATCAGTCCAGGGCCAGTGAGCTTAGAGCCAGAGGAGAAATGAGGCCAGTATAATGCCCTAGATGTGACAAAAGAGGAGGAAAAAAATAAAAAGCAATTTATAATAAGATAGCATCTGTTTTTCCCTCCCAGTACTGGGGATTGCACCAGGGGCTCTACCACATTCCCAGGGTCTTATTAAATTGCTGAGGGTCTGGCTAAGTTGCCCAGGCTGGCCTCGAACTTGCCATCTTCCTGGCATGATAACATTTTTTTTTTAAAGTAAATGTTGAAGGACTGGGGGTGCTGCCCAGTGATAGAGTACGTGCCTGGCATGGGTCAAGGTCCTGGGTTCAGCCCCTAGCATGGGAGGGAAAAACAAACCAAAGAAGTAAATGTTGGGCACAAGTAGAAGCCCCAATGAAGCAGTCACATGCCTGCCTCTGAGTCATGAATATGGCACCCACAAATGCACATGCATGAAAGAGTTCTAAAACAAAAAAGACGGGGCCAGCACGTCATCAGCACCCGGAATCCGTCCTTTCTCCTGTTGCAGAAGGGTCTCTGGAGACCAGAGTGAGGAAAGCGTCTTACTCTTTCTGGAGTGTGACCTGTCCTTCAGAGAGTCCTCCAGGGGCTGGGCTGTTATATTCAGCATAATCCAGGATGCTGTAAATCTTCTGGGGTTCTCCCAGCCACTTCTCTTGTCCCACTGGGACAGGAGGGTGGAAGCAGAGCTGCAGGTTAGGGGTCCTTCAGGGAGGCTTTGAGCCCCAGATGAACCTCTGTCCCCCCATCCCCACAGACTGCCTCTTCAAGGTGTGCCCTATGAACCGCTACTCAGCCCAGAAGCAGTACTGGAAAGCCAAGCAGACCAAGCAGGACAAGGAGAAGATCGCCGACGTGGTGTTGCTGCAGAAGCTACAGGTGTGTGTGCACCTGTCTGTGCACCAGAAGCCTGGATGTGCACTAGGGCCTTTGCTTGTCAGGAGGCTCTGGGGCTGCGGAGTGGCTTCTAAAACCCAGTGAAGGAGACTGGTGTGAATTGCTGTGATTGAGCAAGGGCTGGGGAGCAGAGTGACCAATAGTCTGTGTAACTCCTTTTTACCAATTAGAGGGTGCCCTTTCCTCCAGGCTGGTGTAGCTCTATGCCAGGGCACATGGCTCAGTTAGTGGGATGCAGACACCACAGTGCAGTGAGCAGCACCTACAGCTGTGCATGGACTTATGGTAGCTCCTGAGATGCCGCTCCAGAGAATCCAGCTTGAGAACCCTGGATCTAGTCTTAACCTCCATATTTTTTTTTTTTTTTCCTCAGTGCTGGGGATTGAACCCAGGGCCTTGTGCTTGCGAGGCAAGCACTCTACCAACTAAGCTATAGCTCCTGTCGCTCCCCTGTGTTTTATAGAGCTGGATCCTGGGGCCCTTAGATGGGACCTGTCTGTCCTCAGTCGTTCTACGAGTTTGCAGCTGAGAGTGTCTCCAGGTCTCAGATTCACTTTGGGTTTCTTGGACACATGGACGGTGTCATGGTCCTGGGTCCTGGGGGGCTCAGTTTCCCAGCCCCCCAAGTGATGTCAGAGTGGGAGTTTAGGGCTGTGACCTGCAGCTTTGTGGCTGTTCCCAAGACCCGCCCTTGGTCAGGTGCCTCTACCCTTTGTCACGCAGACCTTGCTTTCCTCTGTCCCCTTCTCCTGGGCCCCTGCTCTGAGGAGGTGGGACTGAATGGGAGCAGGGTGGGCCCTGCCCTAGAGCTGTGACCTGGGCTGGAAGTAGGGGCCAGAGGGGGGCTGCCTGAGCTCTGGTCCAAGTAACCCCACCTCTCTTCTGGGAGCGGGGGCCGTCCTGGATGCTGCTGCGGCCGGCCGAGGCGGGGGCGGGGTTCTGGCCGGGGCAGGGCATTCACACCGCACAGCACGTACTCAGAACACGTGTTGCAGCTTTGTGGAATGTCACTGAGGGGGAGGAGAGGACAGAGGGTGTGCTCTTGGAGAGTGCCAGCGTGATGGAGGAGACAGAGCTCCTGTTCTCAGGCAGCTTTTCAGTTCAATGGGACAGAGTGCTTAAAAAGGTGTCCCTAATGGGAGGTCAAACAAATCCTTAGAGCCACCAGAGCTGAAGGCCTCAGAGTCGCATGTGGCCAGTTGGGGACGGCTTCCTGGAGAGAGTGGACTGGAGCCACTCAGCCTCCAGGGTCTTGGCCCAGTGGGAGCAGAGCAGGGAGCAAGGGAATGACACCAAACATGCCCCCTGCCAGGGCCTGGCCTGGGGAGGGTCTCAGACAGGGGCATCGAGTTGGTGAGAGGGGGTTGGGTGAGGTGAGGCACAGTTTAGGTTGTTGGGGGGTGTCGGGGGCAGGGGGATCAAGGGCCTGCTGGCGTGGCCCCTCCAGGGGTGGGGCTCCTGGGCTGTGTGTGCTGTGGGACCTGGGGCTGCCCCTCTGCTCTCTGAGCCCCAGGCCCTCATCAATCACGAGTTAGGGGCAGGGTCTCAGGGGGTCCTGGGGCTTGTGGTGAATGTGTGCCCCCTTTACTTCCCTGTGTGTCTGTCCAGCATGCGGCCCAGATGGAGCAGAAGCAAAACGACACTGAGAACAAGAAGGTGCACGGGGACGTAGTAGTGAAGTACGGCAGCGTGATCCAGGTGCGCCTGCCCCCCCTCCCTCCCTGCTAAGGGGCGGGCTGGGGCTGGGTTCTGGTGCCAGCAGACAGTGTCCTCGGGTGTGTGTGTGTCCTAGTGGGTGGCTCTCCACTGTACCTGATGCTGTGTGTGGCCTAAGCAGCTGTGCCCAGGGGAGCACATCTGGGGCTACCTTGTCTGCTCTCACATCTGGGCTCTGCCACCTTAATGGTGTGACCTCAGGCAAGTGATTTATCTTCCTGGTGCCTCTGTTTCCCCATCTGTAAAAAACAGGCAGGTGATAGTTCTGCTTTGGGGTTGCTGTAAGATTGCATGAGCTTTACCTGTCAAGTTTTGAGAATAGCTGCTTTTCTGTGCTCACCTGGCTGCTCTGCAGGATGGTCACGTTGTGGCTCTGTGTGCCTCTGTCTGGTCATGACGGTATGTCTGACTATATATGTGCATCAAGGCTGTGACCCAGGGTCCTGTGGACCCCCTTCCTCTCTGAGGGTCTGGCCTCCTGGGGCCTGGTGACCTCACTGCTGCCTCACCTGACCCCCAGCTCCTGCACATGAAGAGCAACAAATACCTGACGGTGAACAAGCGGCTGCCAGCCCTGCTGGAAAAGAATGCCATGCGGGTGACCCTGGACGCCACCGGCAACGAGGGCTCCTGGCTCTTCATCCAGCCCTTCTGGAAGCTGCGGAGCAATGGGGACAATGTGAGCACAGGGCTGGGGCAGCAGGATCCTGGGCCTCTCCAGAGTGTCTTCCACAGGGTCTTGATGTGGGACTGAGGAGGCCATGCCCATTTCTTAGAAGGGCAGACTCGAGGCCCCAAGGGAGGCCTGGAGGCCTGGCATTGATAGGTGCCCCTGCCTTTCGCACCCTCAACCTGCTCTGCCTGTCCCCCAAAGGTGGTCGTGGGGGACAAGGTGATCCTGAATCCTGTCAACGCCGGGCAGCCTCTGCACGCCCAGCAATTATGAGCTCAGCGACCAATGCAGGCTGCAAGGAGGTGAGTTGGGCAGGACAGAGGAGGGACTTCCACAACCCGGTTTTCCACACCCCTCTCTACCTCCACCTCTGCCTCCAGGTGGAGGGTGCTGGTGGAGGGGGGCCTTGCCACTCCCCACCTGTCTCTCAGTCTTGGCCTTGTCCTCCTCCCCACGGGTTGGGTCTGGGGACTATGGCTGCAGAAGCCACCCTGTCCTTGTGCTGCAGTGGGGGCTGGCTTGTTCCTCCCAGCAGCCCCCTCCTGACCACTGCTGGCAGTGGGGTCAGGCCTGCCTCATGCGCCTCTCGGTGCCTCCCAGGTCAACTCAGTGAACTGCAACACCAGCTGGAAGATCAACCTGTTCATGCAGTTCCGGGACCACCTGGAGGAGGTGTTGAAGGGGGTAAGATGGGGACCCCCACACCCACCTGCCTGCTGCCTAGTCCCTCCCTGGCCGTCCCCTCTCCTTCCTTCTTCTTTCTGTACCAGGCCCCAGGCCCCTGGCCACCCCCAGACTCTGCACCCCTCCAGCCTCCCTCCTCCCACAAACATGTCCCATCTGAAGCCCCTTCCCTGGTCTCTGGTCATGTCCCTCCCTGTCTCCCCTCCTCCCTGGCTGACCTCAGTCTTCTCTTCTGATTAGGGGGTGTCAGTAGATTGGAGTCCCTCTCCCTCACCTTGTGGCAGTCCAGATCCTTTGTCCCCTCCTCTGCCCTTGCTCCATGTATTCAGCCTGGCTTCCATCTTGTGCCTCTCCTTGGCAAGAAGGAGGGGCTGCCTGTCCCCTGGTCCCAGACATACTGGTGTGGGCTCTAGGAGAGCAGGGTCTTGCTAGGCCAGAGGGGGATGGGCCTGCAGGGTCAGGGTGACCTGGAATATACAGCAGCAAAGACCAGGTGGAACCAGCTCTGAGGGCAGAGAAACCCTGAAACCAGACGTGGGGGATGAGGGGAGTGCCGAGGTGTCCCAGGGGCTGCAGGGGTGCGGCCAGCCTGTGGGGGACAGATGGGAGAAGCTGATCTGGGGAGTAGTGGAGGGTGTGGGGCCCCAGCTAGGGAATCAGACAGGTACTCCTGGCTGATACCTGTTAAAGGGATAAGCGACAGTCTTGAGAGCAGCCGCTGCTTTGGGAAGCGCATGGTGGCACCCCCTGCCCTCCTCAGCCGGATGCTCTTTTAGACTTCCTGGCAGTGCAGCCACTTGGCCCACCCTCCCTGCCCTCCCAGGCTGTCCCGGTCCACCTGTGCTTTGCCAAGTGCCGGCTCCCTCCCTCCCTGAGTCTGCACACAGTCCACGCTTGAGTCAGAGCCCAGCCCCTGCCCTCCCTCTCCCCGAAGCCTCCCTGATGCCACACGCCAGCCCGGGACACGGTGGCACTTAGGAAGTGGAGCAGCGCTCGGGCCTCACTCTGTGCTGATCCTCCAGAGCGGCTTCTGGGGGGTCCAGCTACTGGATTCCAGGCAGCTCAGAAACAAGACTTTCTCATGCCTGCACTCGCCCTGCACTGCCTGGGCGCAGATGTCACTAGGTTCTGCTTCAGTGACTGCAGCCGTTCACTCATTCCCTCCCACCGTCACTTACAGAGGTTCACTCTATAAGTGTTTAGTGCCACCCTTTGGTGTAGGGGAGGCGGCTAATGCCATCTGTGGCCATCGTCCAGGACCTTGGGTGGCAGGCTTACAGGAGGAAGGAGGTGTGCAGGAGGGATGGAGGCTTGGGCCCTGGAACCCAGGCAGGGACTCATGTCCCATTTGCCACTAGCAAGAGGGCCCTTGGCAGGATACCTACCTTTTCTGTACCTGAGTTTCTCCACCCATAAAGTGGGGATAATGATGTACTACCCAGTAGTTATTGTAGAATCAAGTGAGGAAGTTCTTGTGCAAACAGCGTTTGCACAGTGACTGTGCAAGGGTAAGAGTTCAGTGTTACTTCATTAAACATCTAGTCCTCACAGCTTCTGCGGGAGGTCAGGTATTCCCATTTTACAGAAGAGGCAACTGAGGTTAAGAGAAGTTAAGCGACTGGGTGCAGTTGATACACGCTTGAAATCCCAGCAACTTGGGGAGTCTGAGGCAGGGGGATCACAAGTTTGAGGCCAGCCTGGGCAACTTAGTGAAACCCTGCCTCAAAATAAAAAATAAAAAGAATTGGGGTTATAACTCGAGGGTAAAGCATCCTGGGTTCAATCCCTAGTACTTAAAAAAAAAAAAGGTTAAGAAGATCATACAGTTTTTATAAATACAGAGGGAGGATCTAAGCTTTGGTCTCTTTCCAAAGCTATTGAGATGAACAGGCCACACCCCTGCCTTCCAGCTGCTCCAGTGGGGGAGGAAAAAATGGGCATGGGCCAACAGGAGAGGGTAGCCATAGCCTGGGAGACCAGGGGAGTCCGCCTGCCTTCTGGGAGAGGTGACTGGAGATGGCTGTTAGAGGCGAGGTGGGGCATCCAGGGGACGGGTAGGGAGGGGCGTGTCAAGGATGAGTTTGAACGTGGCTTGGGGGTCTGTGTGGGCCGTGGGCAGTGCCTGGCTGTGCTGATGGGCCCGGGCTGCCCTCTGGTGGGGCCCGTCTCCAGTCTCCCTGCCTGTTGGCCCTGGAAGGAGGAAGAGGGGCCCACTGAGAAGAGAGGGCCCGGGTCCCTCCTAAAGCCACACCACCCTGCCTGCAGGGAGATGTGGTGCGGCTGTTCCATGCGGAGCAGGAGAAGTTCCTGACGTGTGACGAGTACAAGGGCAAGCTGCAGGTGTTCCTGCGCACCACCCTGCGCCAGTCCGCCACCTCGGCCACCAGCTCCAACGCCCTCTGGGAGGTGGAGGTCAGAGCCCTGCACCTGGACTCCGCCCCGCCCCTTCCTCTAGAGGCCGGGCTGTCCATCCCACCTCTCCTCTGAGCCCCTCTGGAGCAAGAGGCAACCACTTGCCCAGTGATGTCCAGGCCTCCTGGGGCCTGGGCTCCCCCTCCCTGTTCAGTCTCTCACCCCTGCATCCCCCCAGGTGGTCCACCACGACCCCTGCCGAGGAGGAGCTGGCCACTGGAATGGCCTCTATCGCTTCAAGCATCTGGCCACAGGCAACTACCTGGCTGCCGAGGTGAGTGGGGAGGCAGAGGGCATTCTGGGAGCTCAGGCTGCGTGTGTGCTCCCCAGGGCATGTGGGGCACATGTGCACACCTCTGCACACACAGACACCTGTGCCTGTGGGCCCTGGCTCTGCTACACTCATGCATTTATTTATCAAATATGATCAAAGAAGTGTACAACTGTAGGTAAGCTGGTGTACACCTACCGTGAACCAGGCGCTGGGGCTACAGCAGGGAGCAAAAGTGCAGCGTGTCCACAGTGCTTGTGTGTAGGGGACACTGGTTTGTGTGTGCTGGTGTGTATGTGTGTGTGTTCACAGGCCAGTCTATGGAGAGGGGCCATGAAGAGATCCCAGTGGTGGCTCCCTGGGAGTGATGTGGGCTTTGGGGCTGGGGTGGGCACCCCTGGGGGATGGGGGCTGCCTGCCCAGAGCCGGGGCCTCTGGGGATGACCTCGTTTTGGGGTGGGATCTTGGGAGGGTATCTTGGTGACCAGTAGCTCCCCATCTTGTATTTGTGTCCAGGAGAACCCCAGCTACAAAGGCGACGCCTCAGACCCCAAGGCAGCAGGGATGGTGAGGACCAAGACGGGGCCGCGGAGCCTGGGGAAGCATGAGCCTGTCCTGGGGCAGGGGCAGGCGAGGCCACAAGACCTGGGGGACAGGCTGGAGGGAGAAGGTCTCTGAGGTGGGTTCCCAGGTGACTTGGACTTCTCACCCAGGGGGCCCAGGGTCGTGCAGGCCGCAGGAATGCTGGGGAGAAGATCAAGTACCGCCTGGTAGCTGTCCCCCATGGCAACGACATCGCCTCTCTCTTTGAGCTGGACCCCACCACATTGCAGAAAACAGACTCCTTTGTGCCCCGGTGGGTGTGTGCCTTGTGCTTGGAGGCTGGCTGGCCATCCTGTCTCTAGGACTCTCTGAATGTCTTGACATTGTTTGGGCCTCTGGGGTCCCTGCAGGTCCTGCCTCTCTGAGCTCTGAGCAGCTGGCTGCCATTGCTTGCCTTGTGCCCAACCCTGGGGTCTGCACACAGTGGGTGCTGCCTGGGCTGGTCGCATTATCACACAAAGCCTCCTCTCCAGTGTCACTTGTCCATTGCCTGTCCCAGCCAGTCTGGGTAATCAAGCACAGGCTGCACCATAGCTTCTGTCCAAGGCCCAGAGGCACAGGAAACCTGAGGAGATCAGTCTCCCTACCTGCAATATCCTGCCGCCCCTGAGATTACAGGACATAACATCAAGAAACTTCCAGAGTATCGATCCAGGTCTTAGCATTTGCTAGTTGTATGACCTCAGGCAGCTGACTCAGTCACTCTGCCTCAGTCTTCTCATCTGTAAAGTAGGATTGTCAGGTCTACCTGTCCACCAGGCTGCTGGGAGAATTAATCGAGTCACATCCTTTGCCTAAAGTTCTTGGGGCCTGTGCATTTTGAAATTCAGATTATTTTTTCATTTCTGAAGCGTGACCTTATATTTCATAATCAGAGACATGAGTAGTTATATGGATCAAATGCATCTTGCATTAAATGGGATAAATAGTCTCAATAGCCTCATTTGTCCGAATGAGTTCTGGCCCCAGGTTTACCAGGAGGTTTGGTTTGGGAGTACCGTGAGGCCCGTGGGCCTAGGTGAGTGCTGGCCGTCAGGCTGCTCCTCTCTCCCCTGACCTCAGGCCCACCCGGGGTCACTGGTGGGCCCTGCCCCATGGCTGTTGAGGTGGAATGAGGTGCAAGATGACTGCAGGGTCATGCTCTGTGGCACACTCCCGCCCTGTCCTTCCTGCCTGCAGGAACTCCTACGTCCGGCTGCGGCACCTCTGCACCAACACGTGGATCCAGAGCACCAACGTGCCCATCGACATCGAGGAGGAGCGGCCCATCAGGCTCATGGTGCGGGCCGCCTGGGAATTGCGGGATGGGGAGAGGGCTGGAGCTTGTCCCCAGCTGCTCTGCTGACCTCTGTCCTTGCAGCTTGGCACCTGTCCCACCAAGGAGGACAAGGAGGCTTTTGCCATCGTGTCTGTGCCCGTGTCTGAGATCCGAGACCTGGACTTTGCCAACGATGCCAGCTCCATGCTGGCCAGTGCTGTGGAGAAGTTCAACGAGGGCTTCATCAGCCAGAATGACCGCAGGTAGGCGGCAGGGGAGGGCCCGAGGGTTTGGGGAGCAGTTTGGAGTCCAGGTGGGTGGGGCAGGGGTGTGTTTTGAGGTAGAGCTGGGGCTTGGTACTTTGGGCAACAGGGCTGGCAAGTGACTCATGAATGCTGTGCCTTGGGAAGAAGGGCTGGTTGCCTGCGGGTGGGTCCTGGGAAGGCTGCCTAGCTCAACACTTCACACTGGTCACCCATGTGGCTCTCGTCCAGGTTTGTCATCCAGCTGCTGGAGGACCTGGTGTTTTTTGTCAGTGATGTCCCCAATAATGGGCAGAATGTGCTGGACATCATGGTCACCAAGCCCAACCGGGAACGGCAGAAGCTGATGAGAGAGCAGAACATCCTCAAACAGGTGCTTGTGTGCATGTGACTGACGGGTAGGGCTGGGTGGTGGGGGACAGGCTGCCTGCTTGACACTGACTTTGCCTTTTCCTGTTTCCACCCGTGATTTCTCAGCTCTGCTTTTAAACATGATTGTCAGGCTGGGGATGTAGCTCAGTGGTGGAACACTTGCCTCGAGTGTGCGAGGCATGTGCTAGGTACCAGGTGCTTCCCCAAGTATGGGCTCATTTGGTCCTCCCTGCCTGGAGGAGGCGCTATTATCATCATTCCCATTTTACTGATAAGGAACCTGAAGCACAGGCTGGAGTAACTTGACCCGAGCACACAGCTTGGCAGCAGGACCAGAATTTGAACTTAGGATGTTGAATCCAGAACTTGTGCTTCAAAAAAATTTTTTTCTAAATTTTTATTATGAGAATTTTTTAATATTGAGAAAGTGTGGCGAGAATAGTACAATGAGCACGGTTCATCCACTCCGACTCGTTGCATTTCACCAGTTTGACTTTATGTGACTGTTATGCATCCCGTCCCCCTTTCCATCCATGCGTTTCCAAATAGAATGCCCTTCACCCTGAAATTGTGCACTGTGCATCTTCCAATAAGGACATTGTTTTCCATCATAGTGCTATTATCACACCTAAGAAAATTAGCAACGATACCCAGACAGTCCACATCAGACGTCTCCAACTTTTCCCCAAAACTTCTTGTTGTTTTAACCAGGATCCAACGAGGGCTTTTTCATTCTCTTTAGTTGCTTTGTCTCCTTCATTTCTCCTCTAGAAAGGTTTTTCATCCCACCCAGGCCCCCACTTTTAAAATTTTTATAATTGCATTAATTTTCTTTTTTTTTTTATCATGCTTTTTTATTTTTATAGACTGCATTTTGATTCATTGTACACAAATGGGGTACAACTTTTCGTTTCTATGGTTGTACACAGTGTAGATTCATGTAATCATACATATACATAGGGTAATACTGTCTCTTTCTATTATCATTCCTTCCCCCACCCCCTGCATTAATTTTCTTTTTGGCAAGGAGGGTGGGCTAAGGTTGGTGTTGGAATTTTGGCAGGAGTAGGGAGCATTAGGGCGAAAGTGGGGGTGATGGTGGGGTGGGGTGGGATTGTGGTTTAGCTTGCACTCACCCAGGGTTAATGTCAAAGTGGCTTTGAGGACAGTACCTTGGAGCTTGGGGTTCCTGGGATGACTAGGGGTGTGAATTGGTGTGGGAGAATCCCTTCTCATCTTCTGTGTCCTCCAGATCTTTGGCATCCTGAAAGCCCCTTTCCGGGACAAGGGAGGAGAGGGCCCCCTGGTGCGACTGGAGGAGCTGTCGGACCAGAAGAACGCCCCCTACCAGCACATGTTCCGTCTCTGCTACCGCGTGCTGCGGCACTCCCAGGAAGACTACCGCAAGAACCAGGTGCCAGCTGCCGCCAAGCCCCGCCCCACCGGGCTCTTGCTCACCGTGTTCACTAGGTGCACATGTGTGCCAGACATTTCTCAGCACTGGGGTATGGTAGGGCACCAACAGCAGGGATGGCTTCATGGGGGTGCGACCTGGCAGGCACAGGGGCTCTGGCTTCAGTGGTTTGCTGTTGTCATTTTGAAGTTCTTAATTTTTTTTTTTTTTTTTTTTTTTTTTTTTTTTTTTTGTGGTGCTGGGATTGAACCCAGGGCCTTGTGCATGTGAGGCAAGCACTCTACCAACTGAGCTACATCCCCAGGCCCCAAATTCTTAATTTTTGAACAGTTCTTACTATTTCATTTTGCACTGGGCCCCACAAATTGTGTAGCTGGTCCTGCCATCCTGGAGATTTCCCTCTGGTTGGGAGACAGACCATGAGCTAAACAGTGGTACAGTAGAAAACTGCTCTTCTGCCTAGGCTGGCCTCTCCTTCACACCTCCACCCTCTAAGGTACAGTCCCCAACCCAACAGGCAGGGGTCTGTATCTCTGGGTCAGAGGCAGTGTTCTTATCCTGTGCCTTGCTGGTGGCTCCTGATGACTTCTGGCCCATCTGTCCCCAGGAGCACATCGCCAAACAGTTTGGGATGATGCAGTCCCAGATTGGCTATGATATCCTGGCTGAGGACACCATCACGGCCCTGCTGCACAACAACCGCAAGCTGCTAGAGAAGCACATCACCAAGACTGAGGTGGAGACCTTTGTCAGCCTGGTGCGGAAGAACCGGGAGCCCAGGTGGGCCCGCCCCCTCCTGCTCCCGCTCCCACTCCTGCCGCCCTCTCTCCCGCCTCTGCCCAGTGTGGAAAGTCGGCTGGTGCTGGTTGTTAAAATATTGAAATGCTCCTGGACTGTTGGTAAATCACTACCTCCCCAGCCCCTCTCTGGGATCCTCCTGAATTTGGCCCAATCTAGCAACAAAGGAGTGACTCCTGGTATAGCAGGAGGCCCCCTACCCTTTTCCAGTGACAAAATTAGTGCCTGCACTGAGCTAATTGTTGAATATTTTGAATATTGCCACTGCCCTTGTGCATCCCTCTGCCCCTCTAGACTCCCATGTCATCTTCCCTCTGTCCCTGGGTGACGCCCGTGGGCTGTGGTCAGCTGGCTCCAGACAGACTGCTGCTTCCAGCTGGGGAAGGGGAAGGTGGGCTTTCTCCCTATGGCTGCTGAGCTCCCTCCCTCACCCTGGTGTCACCACCCCAGGTTCCTGGACTACCTCTCAGACCTGTGTGTGTCCAACCACATCGCTATCCCTGTCACCCAGGAGCTCATCTGTAAGTGTGTGCTGGACCCCAAGAACAGCGACATTCTCATCCAGACTGAGTGAGTGGCTGCATTGCCCTGTCCACAGCCCTGAAGCCCACCCAGTGGCCTTAGAGCTTGGGCCCTGCTGGGGTGCAGGCGAGAGGTGGCACCTTGCCCAGGTGTCTGCCATTCCCAGCTCTGTACCTGGCACTGTGGGAGGTGGGATTCAGACCCAGAAGCAAATAAGCCACAGACCCTGCCCTTGAGGAGCTCACAGGCTGTGCTGGGAACGGAGGTGGCACCGGTCCCTGCGCTGGCACTCAGCAGGGAGAGCTCTGTGTGGCTTAGGAGTCCGGCCTGGCTCCCCATGACAGTGCTCTTGGTCTGCAGGCTCCGGCCCGTGAAGGAGATGGCCCAGTCGCACGAGTACCTGAGCATCGAGTACTCCGAGGAGGAAGTGTGGCTCACATGGACCGACAAGAACAATGAGCACCATGAGAAGAGCGTGAGGCAGCTGGCCCAGGAGGCGCGGGCTGGCAATGCCCACGACGAGAACGTGCTCAGTTACTACAGGTGCCCGGCCCTCTCCTCGCTGTCCTGCACCCTTTGGGCAACTGCTGTGGGGGATGAGCTCCAGTGGCAGAGGTGGTGGTGGGGTTCTCCCGCCTCCACAGGAGGGCATCCTGCCCTCGTGCCCGCCATGCACACAGCCTTCCTCCCAGGAGGGGTGACAGGACCACTGTACTATTTAAGTAGCCCTGGGTGGCCTCGAGGCCAGGCTTAGCACCGTGCCCAGACTGCAGAGAAACCAAACCTGTTTCCACACGTATGTGCTTCATTATTTTTTCAAAAATATTTTTAATTGCAGATGAACACAATACCTTTATTTTGTTTATTTTTATGAGGTGCTGAGGACTGAACCCAGTGCCTCACATGTGCCAGGCAAGCGCTCTATCACTGAGCCACAAGCCCAGCCCCAAACATATGTACTTCGAACAGTGATGCTAGATGGCCCTTCTGAACGGCTCCCTCTGCACCGGCACTGTCTGAGCACTTCCGAGCACACATCTGTGTCTCACAGCACAGGAAGTGGGTGCTTTCATTGCCCTCCGTGTAAAATGGGGAAATGAAAGAACAGAGAGGTAAAAGAACGCTCCAGAGGTTACACAGCCGTTCACACCCAGGTTGCCTGCCTGGACAGGAGGCAGTGTGGTCTCTGAGGAGGAAGCAAAGGCCATGACATCACCCAGTGCAGATCAGAGCAAAGCCTCCTACAGGGCTGGCTCTTATCTCCCGTCTAAGCCACACACCTCTCACCAGCTGGTTCTTCCCAACTCACTCTTCCCGCCCTCTCCAGCCTTCCTCTCATCTTTCAGCCACACACTTCCTGTAAGGACCTGTCCTAGCTGAGCCAGGAAGTCTTTTTCCTCCTTAACCAGAATTGCAAATCCTCATCGTCACAGATGGGGTTTCTTCCATCTTTAGAACATGTCCTTTCTGTATAGTGGCCAATCTGCCACTTTATGGACTCCTCACCAAGCCAAAGTACTAGCAGCAGTCCTTGTCCCCAATCTGCTGTCCTCACCATGCTCCCTTCCCTGCAGGTACCAGCTGAAGCTCTTTGCTCGAATGTGCTTGGACCGGCAGTACCTGGCCATCGATGAGATCTCCCAGCAGCTGGGCGTGGACCTGATCTTCCTGTGCATGGCTGACGAGATGCTGCCCTTTGACCTGCGTGCCTCCTTCTGCCACCTGATGCTGCATGTGCACGTGGACCGGGACCCCCAGGAGCTGGTCACTCCTGTCAAGTTCGCCCGCCTCTGGACCGAGATCCCCACAGCCATCACCATCAAGGAGTGAGAGAGAATGGGCTGGGGTGGGGCTAGGGCAGAGGCTGGGATGGGTGGGTCACAGGGACCCTCACGCCTCGGCCTCTCCACCCCCAGCTATGATTCCAACCTCAACGCTTCTCGAGATGACAAGAAGAATAAGTTCGCCAGCACCATGGAGTTCGTGGAGGACTACCTCAACAATGTGGTCAGCGAGGCCGTGCCCTTTGCCAATGAGGAGAAAAACAAGCTCACCTATGAGGTGGGCTAGGGGTGCCCAGGATTGGCGGGGGGGTTACTGGGGCTCTAGCTTGCACCCTCACTGGGTCTCAGTCTGCACCCTGGGGTGGGATGTAGAATCTTTGATCCCATTTTCCTCAGTGCCCCCAGCCAGCACAGAGGGACCACGTAATAGCTGGGACTCCCGCAGTGGGAAGCATCCTTTTGGACACCTGGGAGAGGGCTGCCTCTTACTGGTCTACTCACTCCATCAGCTTAGGGCCTGCCTTTCCCGAGACCCCACCCTCCTGGGAACCCGACCCTCATTATAACCCCTTTCCCAGCCTTTCCCTATCTTGGCCACACCCGCTACAAAACCACGCCTCTGCATGCATTAGCCCCGCCCACCCTCACCTCAGCCACGCCCCTCCGCAGGTGGTCAGCCTGGCGCACAATCTCATCTACTTCGGCTTCTACAGCTTCAGCGAGCTGCTGCGGCTCACACGCACACTGCTCGGCATCATCGACTGTGTGCAGGGGCCCCCGGCCATGCTGCAGGCCTACGAGGACACAGGCGGTGAGGCTTTGCTTGCAGGGCCACCCACCGCCTTGGGTTCCTCAGCCACCTCTGAGCGTGGGAAGTTCTCTCCAATTACCCCGAGCTGTGCGATCTGCTTCCTGTCTTAGCCAAGAGGGTGTCATAAACAGTATGAGTGCTCTGCCTCCCCTGTCAGATGGGCACCCCTGTTGTGCACCCCGGTGACTCCCTCCTGTACACCCTCTGTAACTCACAGGCAAGAATGTGCGGAGGTCCATCCAGGGTGTGGGGCACATGATGTCCACCATGGTGCTGAGCCGGAAGCAGTCTGTCTTTGGCACCCCTAACCTGCCTGCTGGGGCTGGGGCCACTGAACCTCTGGACAGAAGCAAGTTTGAGGAGAATGAAGACATCGTAGTTATGGAGACCAAGCTGAAGATTCTGGAAATCCTGCAGGTGGCTGAGCCAAGATCATGGTGGGAGGGATTGGGAATGGGGACAGGTGTAGGGGGAACCCCTCTGATCTCAGTATTTCACACTGGAAGGTTCTATAGTGAATGCTGTCTAGCTTGGTGGTCCTCAGGGTGTGGTCCCCTGGACCAGCAGCATCAGCAGCATCAGCTGGGAACTTGCTAGCAATGCACATTCTTAGGCCCACAACAGACCTACTGAATCAGGTACATTGGAGGAGTGGCCAGTCTGTTGTGACAAGCCCTTCAGGTGATTCTGATGTGCACTAAAGTCTAGCTCAGTCCTCCCATTTTCAGATGAGGAAAGTAATGGGGAAGGTAAATTTCCCAAGGTCACAGGGATTTTAAAGCAGAGATAAAGGTGGGAGAACTGTTTCTTTGTGAGGATATGGTCATCCCTGTCCTGCGTCTTGCCTGAGTGTCCCCAGCAATACCTAGGGAAGGGGCTTATGGGTTTCTGAGTTGGGCTGAGGTCTTGGGGTAGTGCAATGATCTGCATGGGGACCTATTCTGGCCAGGATATGATAGGGGGAGTCAGAGGAGGGGACTTCTGACTCATTCTGGATGCTGGGGGTGTCTGCATCTTGGGTGTGGCCAGACTGCACCTTGGGGATAGATTTGCATCTTCAAATCTCTCCTTCGCGCCTCAGTTTCTCCTGCCCTGAGAGCCCCAGGCTCTTGGGCCAAGTGGGATAGGAGTGCAGGAGTGGGCCTTGTGGACCGGGGGGCTTCCTTCCCTTTCCTATCAGGGTCGGGCCTGGGAAGGAGGGCCTGAGTGGGCTGGCTGGGGACTCGCCTCGTGTGGGGGAGGTGCCAGCTCTCTCACTGGAGCAGGAGCCCAGGAGAGGGTACCCTGGGCATCCCTGGGAGAGGGACCTTGATTCCTTAGTCATGACATCCCAGAGCATCCCTGAAGCCTGGGGTGTTAGAGGCCTTTCAGGACCTCCCTCACCTCTCACGGAGCAGGAAGGGCCTCTGACCTCAGGCCGTCCTCTCTCTATCCTCCGCCTCATCTCCAGTTCATCCTCAACGTGCGCCTGGATTACCGCATCTCCTACCTGCTGTCTGTCTTCAAGAAGGAGTTCGTGGAGGTGTTTCCCATGCAGGACAGTGGCGCCGACGGCACAGCTCCGGCCTTTGACTCCAGCAGTGCGTACCTCCACTTCTACCCCCTCTGTAGGCAGTGGCCCAGGGACATAGGGCACAGGGTAGAGCAGTGGAAGGGGGACACCTGGGCAGCTGCCCTGCCCTACCCTTTTCCAGTCTGAACAGGCAGTTCCTCTCCATTGTCCCGTTTGACTGCCACGGTGGCGGGGAAGGGCAGGGAGCCTCCTCCCTACTCCTAGATGGGAAGGGGAGGGTTACCCAGCGGAAGTCACAGCCGATCAGACTGAGCTAGACCAGGACCCAGGTGTCCTCCCTCCCAGGTCGACAGGGCTGCTGGAGTCCTCCTCTGCTCCATTTGCACCTCTGCCTGGGGAGGGGCGGGCGGAGGGCTGCCAGCCAGCCAGCGCAGGCCAGGGGGTGACTCTGCTCCCCATCTCATATACCCTGTGCCCCATCTGCTCCTCTTACTCCCCATAGCTGCCAACATGAACATGGACCGCATTGGGGAGCAGGCGGAGGCCATGTTTGGAGTGGGGTGAGGCCGGGGTTGAGTGGGGGGCTGGGTGGGATTGGGCAGGTGATGTGGACACAGTCTTGATACCCACTCTCAGGACAGTCAGGGTTTTCTGAGGCTGGTTGTTGGCTGCTTTCTCTTCTGTCATGTCCCCTGCAGACCCTCACCAGCATGTGCACTCTGACCCTCCCTTGCTGCCCAGCCCCAGCCATGTAGGGACCACCTGGGTCTCAGTCATCCTGGTCATTCCCTGTCCCATGCAGGGACGTTGTGCAGCAGGATTGGGTCAGGTGGCTGGCAAATGTCCTCCTGTACGACAGCAGGGCGAAGCTGCGGGGGCTTTGCAGCCTGCTCCACTCCCGCACTGGGTGGGAGGTCTGGAGCTTCTGACATTGCTGAGCCCTGCCTTTCTCAAGGTCTAGCGCAGCCTGCAGACCCCTTCTCAGGATGGCGTTTTAAATTCATAAAATAAAGCACATAAAATGACAAAGGAAACCAATGGCAGTTGAGAAGCAGTTATCAAAATATTGACGCAAACAAAGTTGAAGCGACAGTCATATATGGGCCTCTTTATTAACACATTAAATAACAAGCCGTGCTGGTGGGTGTAATTAGCGCCATCAGTTCGAAGTAGTGGTGAATGTAAACAGTATTTCACAATTTCTGCTAACAACTCTGAGGTGATGTGAAAACATCTGTTGATTTTTATTGGTAACAAGTTCACAAAGTACGGCTCGTATTTCCTCATGGAAGGAAGTGTTCCATTTTCGTTAGAGATTGGTAAAAATAAAAATAATCATGTTTTCCCACCTCTGTTCAATCTAAATTGTCTTTGGTGGGGTGGTGAGGTCTGTGGGCCCATAAAAAGGGTCCCTGCTTCGGGTGATTAATCTGGGGAGTCCTGAGGGACATACGGGTCCCTCCAGGGCCTCGGGCCCCACTGACTGTTTGCCCAC
This sequence comes from Sciurus vulgaris, assembly GCF_902686455.1. Classification (NCBI taxonomy): domain Eukaryota; kingdom Metazoa; phylum Chordata; class Mammalia; order Rodentia; family Sciuridae; genus Sciurus; species Sciurus vulgaris. The sequence continues at coordinate 123,363,037 of NC_136467.1, read as the reverse complement.
TGGTGGGAAAACATCAGTACCTTGAACAAATGTTATTCTGGGTGCTGCTTCTGCGGGATGGGTGGCAGAGAGCGTGCCTATGCCAGGCCTCGGCCCCTCGGGAGCAGGTGTGTGCCAGCGCACCCATGGCCATGCTCCCCGGTGTCTGCAGGAAGACCAGCAGCATGCTGGAGGTGGACGACGAGGGCGGCCGCATGTTCCTGCGTGTGCTCATCCACCTGACCATGCACGACTACGCGCCACTGGTCTCGGGAGCTCTCCAGCTGCTCTTCAAGCATTTTAGTCAGCGACAGGAGGCCATGCACACCTTCAAGCAGGTGACAGAGGATCCCCTGGCCCGCACTGGGCCCTGGGCCTGGTGGGCACTGGGGGTTTTCAGTGATTATGGAGCTCGCAGCTCGGGGGAGCTTGGGCTGCTCACTTGGGCTTCCGGCCCTGCTGAGCTCCTTAAACACGAGGCACGCGTCATGGCCACCTTTGTTCCTCCCACCTGCTCAGCGCCTGCCACTTCTGATGCTGTGGATGCGCTTAACTGTTTACAAACTCTATTATGCACATTTATGCTGAGTGCTCTGAATCTGGCCTGGCACTCAGGCAGCCGGAGCCGAGTGCCCGGTGTGACTGATGTCACAGCCTCTTGACAGCTCCCTGTGAGAGACGTGTGCCAGTTGGGCTGACCGTTAACAAGTGCCTCCTTTACCTCACATCGTCTCCTGGGATTCTCACAGTGGCCCTGACCATGTGGCACTGCTCTCGCCTGTTTTTGAGACGGGGTGGAAGTCGAGGCCCAGGGAGTTCTCTACCCCCCCAGAGTGAGGAAGGCAGGAGTTAGGTGCAGGTCCTGTGTTCAGCCAGTGTTCATTGATACTGATGCACTTGGCCCTACCTGTGTAGGGTCTGGTGAGCAAATGACAGGCCCCAGTAAGAGTAACGTTGTTGGAGAGTAGCTGAAGCCAGGGGACGTGGCAGCTCAGGCAGAGTGCCTGTGGCTTCAGGGAAGGCTTCCTGGAGGTGGTGGGTTTATGGCAGGCAGTGAACACGAGGAGGATTTGGCTTGATGGAGAGGAACAGGTGGTGGTGGGAGACACTGGGAAGGGCGTTCTGGCCTAGGGAAGGACCTCTGAGTGGACCTGGAGGTGCCCATCCCACCGGCTAAGACCATCCTCCACCTTCAGGTGCAGCTGCTGATCTCGGCCCAGGATGTTGAGAACTACAAGGTGATCAAGTCAGAGCTGGACCGGCTGCGGACCATGGTGGAGAAGTCGGAGCTGTGGGTGGACAAGAAGGGCGGCGGCAAGGGCGAGGAGGGGGAGGCAGGTGCCGCCAAAGACAAGAAGGAGGTGAAGCCTGGTTGGGGGAGCTGGGGCGGGGAGCCCGTGAGAGCCGGCCTGGCTGACCCCCATCCTGTCTGTGTCCCCAGCGGCCCACAGACGAGGAGGGCTTTCTGCAGCCACCTGGGGAGAAGAGCAGTGAGAACTATCAGATCGTCAAGGGCGTGAGTGGCAGAGGGTCCCGAGGATCAGGGCTTTGCAGACCTTTGTGCCCTGGAGGCTTCAGCTGGCCTGGCTCTTCCACCTCCTCCCTCCGGGCCCTCCACATAGATATCGTCCAGCTTTTCTGGCATGTTAAAAACAACCCTGCCAAGGTCCAGATGGAATTATTTTAAAGCTGAAGGAATTTAATGAAATTCCATTTCACAGTCATATTGTTCTATTTACTTTTATGGGTGGAATTGGGCTTTTTAGTGCTTCCCTGGCTTGTTGCGATGGACTGATTCAACAGCTGTGACCTCTGTCCCCCTTCCTGCCCTGGATGGAGACTGGGACTTGGTCAAGGTGGGCTGGGCAGAGGGGGCATGGGAAGGGGCAAAGGGGCTTTGGGCTCACTCGTCTCCCCCACCCCAGATCCTGGAGAGGCTGAATAAGATGTGTGGGGTCGGGGAGCAGATGAGGAAGAAGCAGCAGCGGCTCCTCAAGAACATGGATGCCCACAAGGTCATGCTGGACCTGCTGCAGATCCCCTATGACAAGGTGACCCTGATCTCTGACCTCTGACTCCATGGGGCAGCTCTACCTGGAGCCCTGACCCAATCCAAATTGGGCATTGGTCCCCACTGCTGACCTAACCCAGCCTTACCTGACCTTTTACACTGACCTGTGCCCCCACTTACCTTGACCCTGAGTCCACTTTTAGTATCTTTTCCACCTTTGCCCTTTCACCCCCATCCTGATCCACCTCAACTCTGATTTGACCCAGCCTCACTCCACTTATTAATCTGACCCTGACTTCCTTCCCCTTTTCTAGGCTAACCCTGATAATCTCAGTTCCATCTCAACTTTTGACCCTTAGCTCCTTAACTTGACCGTATTCACTCTGCTCTGACCCATCCTCCACCTGCGATATCAGCTCTGGTCTTGTCCCGAACCTTGGTTTTGATTCCCTACCCCAGCATCTTCTGGACCTCTTCCCCTGACCTGACCCCAGGGCCGCTTGGGCCCTGACCCCGGTCTTAGCCTGGTCTTGACCTTCAGCCCCTCACCTTGGCTGCTGTTGATCTTGATAGGTCCCAAGCCTCATCCTGACTCTTGACCCTGACCCTTAGCCTCCCCCGCTCCCCCTGCACTCCAGCCTCCACCTCGGTCCTCAGCCCCTCACTGTTTTCTGTCCTGGCTCAGAGGCCCAGCTTTCACTCTGGCCACTTTGCGAGCCCCATCCCAAACCCTGACCCCCTGGTGCCCGTCCGGTGTGGGCTCAGCACCCTCTCCCCTTCCCATGCCCAGAGCGATGCCAAGATGCTGGAGATCCTGCGCTACACACATCAGTTCCTGCAGAAATTCTGTGCGGGGAACCCCGGCAACCAGGCCCTGCTGCACAAACACCTGCACCTCTTCCTCACGCCGGGGGTGAGGGCGCATGGCAGGGGCACCGGGCAGGGCGTGGCACGGCGTGCAGGCGCCTTGCTGACCGCGCCTGCCCTCGCCCTCCCCAGCTCCTGGAGGCGGAGACCATGCAGCACATCTTCCTGAACAACTACCAACTGTGCTCCGAGGTCAGCGAGCCCGTGCTGCAGCACTTCGTGCACCTGCTGGCCACCCATGGGCGCCACGTGCAGTACCTGGACTTCCTGCACACCGTCATCAAGGCCGAGGGCAAGTACGTCAAGAAGTGCCAGGACATGATCATGACCGAGGTGAGGGGCAAGGGTGGCGTGGGGCCCTGGGGTGGCGGGCCACAGAGTTAGACAACTCTGCAGGGGTTGTGGGGTGGGGGCTGCCTGAGGGAGAACTCAGGCTGCGGGTCTGGAAGAACTCAGGCTTTGGATGCGAGCAAACACCTGCTTGCTGAAGGCATGTGGCGTGCAGGGCTGAGTCTACCTCTGCGGCAGCCGTGGTCTCTGCCCTTGAACATCTTGCAGTGTGGGACAGGGAAGAAGAGGGTTGAGGCGGCGAGGATAGGGACAGATCAGGGACATCAGAAATGAAGCTGGCGGGCGGGAAGTGCTTCACAGCGCTAACTCCGAGTTGCCATCACTATTTCACTGTGAAGGACACAGTTGCTGCCACAAGGGGGACACAGTGTGTGCCCTGTGAGGGTCTCGATTACACCCTGCGGGAGCCCAGGGGAGGCAGGGGCCAGCCCACAGGGTGAGATTAGAGGGGCCGCCTCCCAGACCAGCCTGGGTGGACTTCCTTCCAACAGGGGGAGGAGGGCTTCGGGGGCCCTGGGGAATGTCTCTGATAACAGAGGGCCTGAGATGTGGTCAGAGAGCTTCCAGGGCTCAGGCCGGGGCGGGCTCTCCTGATGCTGGGTGAGGGCTGGGGTCTGGATCCCAGCTCTCTCTGGTGAGCACAGAGAGGGGTAGGGGGGCCAGGGCCTGCCGGATGGAGGGGTCTGACGCCCACCACCTCCTGCCCGCAGCTGACAAACGCAGGTGACGACGTGGTGGTATTCTACAACGACAAGGCCTCCCTGGCCCACCTGCTGGACATGATGAAAGCTGCCCGAGATGGCGTGGAGGACCACAGCCCCCTCATGTACCACATCTCCCTGGTGGACCTGCTGGCTGCCTGTGCCGAGGGCAAGAACGTCTACACCGAGATCAAGTGCACCTCCCTGCTGCCTCTGGAGGACGTGGTGTCTGTGGTGACCCACGAGGACTGCATCACCGAGGTGGGGGCCCGCGGGCTGGGAGCCTGGCAGGGGTGGTAGAGCCAGGCTCAGGAGCCGTTCCCTCCTGTCTGGGTGGGACAGGGAAAGGGGCGTGAAGGTAGGGAGTGAGGCAGACCGGAACGGGGAGCCCAGAGGCGGAACGGGAGAGCCTGGGCCTGGCCCTGCTCCCTCTCAACCCCTCCGGCCCCGCTGCCCAGGTGAAGATGGCCTACGTGAACTTCGTGAACCACTGCTATGTGGACACGGAGGTGGAGATGAAGGAGATCTATACCAGCAACCACATCTGGACACTCTTCGAGAGCTTCACCCTGGACATGGCGCGGGTCTGTCCCTGTGGGGGCCGGGGGGCTGGGGCAGCCTCCCACAGGGGGTGCAGGGACCCCTGTGTGGACTGCCGGGATCTCTCTGTCCTCCCCCAGGTCTGCAGCAAGCGGGAGAAGCGCCTGGCAGACCCCATCCTGGAGAAGTATGTGCTCACTGTGGTGCTGGACACCATCAGTGCCTTCTTTAGCTCCCCGTTCTCGGAGAACAGCACCTCGCTGCAGGTGAGCCTCTCTCGCCGCTGCGTGGTCTTGGTGGCCTTGGTGTAGGGAAGTGGGGCAAGAACAGAGTTTGGCGCATGCCTGTGAGTTGTGAGGCTGAGACAGGAAGATCACAAGTTTCAAAGTCAGCCTCAGCAACTTAGCGAGGCCCTGTCTCAAAATAAAAAATAGAAAGGGGCTGGAGATGTGGCTCAGGGTAGAGCACCCCTGGGTTCGATCCCTGGTACCAAATCAAACAAACAAACAAAAAAACCCCAACAAAACAAAATCAACAAACTGCCCCTCCCCCACCCAGAGTTGTTGTTGTTGCCTGTGATGTGTAAAGAAATAGCAAGAAGATATGTAAGTATATTAGCTAGCTATACTGTGTAACAAGTTACCCCCAAACTCTGTTAAAGCATCACCTATTTATTACCTCATAGTTTCTGGGTCAGGAATTATAGTGAGAAATGAGCTATTGAACAGGAATTCCTAAGTTTAATAGGTGCACAGGGTTCCGGGGTGACAGGGGATAGCTGGTGGCACTTACTCACCAAAGACAAGGTGGGCTTGATCACTGGACGTCAGGGTGGGCTGGCTGGTGGAGGTCTTGTGCTGGCTGCTTGACGGTGGTGCCCCTAGACTGGAAGTAGGCAGACAGCCTTCTGCAGTCTCTCTGGTTCTCCCCGGGGAAAGCTCTAGAGCCAGCTGAGATGTCTGACTTGATTCACTGAGAGTCAGAGTCCCTCATTATCCCTGACTCTAGGTGGGAGCCAGTCCTCAGTCCCAAGTCCCTTGAAGGAAAGGGAGCCTGGTTCCCCTGAGGAAGGCTCCTGACGCACTACCCAGATGCTTAGTGCTGGAGGGTATGTAGGAAGCCAGGGGAGCCACTGTTCTTGGGCTGGATGGGATGAAGATAATCTCAGAAGAGCAGTAAATAAATAAAATGTGGGTCCTGCCCCCGAGCAAGGCTGATTTTATTTTGACGCACATTTATTTTGGCCTTGGGACCCCTTTAAGATCATGAGACTCTGGTAAATTTTCTCAGTCTTTCCTAACTCCGATTAGCCCCAGGACAGTGGGGAGATGGGGACTGTGGGACAAGGATGGGTGGGGAAGAGCCTTTTCAAAGCATGCCTTCTAGTCACCTTTGCTCTGAGCTATGCAAATACATCCCTTTTTTTGGGGTGGGGGTACCAGGCATTGAACCCAGGGGCACTTGACCACTGAACCACATCCCAGCCCTGAGTTGGTTAGCACCTTGCTTTTGCTGAGGCTGGCTTTGAACTTGCAATCCTCCTGCCTCAGCCTCCTGAGCTGCTGCGATCACATGCATGCACCACGGCACCTGGCTGTTTTTTCCCATTAATTTATTTAAGAATTTTTGGAGACTGGAGATGTAGCTCAGTGGAAGACTGCTTGCCTAACATGTGCAAGGCCCTGAGTTCAGTCTTCAGCACCACCAAAAAAGAAATTAGTAACAAAAAGAATTTTTTAAAGGAACAGAAGGGTAAGCCTCAGGCTTGCCCCTTATGGAGTAACTCAGGGCTGCTGTGTACAGTTGGGCAGGTTGCTCACTGCTGAAGGGAAGGGGGATGACTTTCTATTGGGCACAGATGTATGTGGTGGCTAGTGAAGGCCCTGACCTTCCACTGGTGCCCATTCTCTGTGGACTCTGGTCACTGGGCCTGGGTCTTCCCGGGTGGGGTGGGCTGAGCTGCAGCAGTGGTTGTGTGGCCTCTTGCAGACGCACCAGACGATCGTGGTGCAGCTGCTGCAGTCCACCACGCGGCTGCTCGAGTGCCCCTGGCTGCAGCAGCAGCACAAGGGCTCTGTGGAGGCCTGCATCCGCACCCTCGCCATGGTGGGTGAGTGTGCCAGGCTGGCCGCTCCAGGCCACCCGTCCCCTCCTCTCGCCACAGGGGCACCTGCCCTCATGGTTAGCACCCAACCCTAACCTCTCCCATCACCTGCTCCCAGGTGGTTCTCTGGAAGTCCTTCTGGGTGTCTACCTGGCATCCCCGCAATAGAGAGAAGCAGTTTTCTCCTCTGAGTCAGCTCCTCAGAGGAAAACACAGTGACATTCCCCAGTGAGAGAGAGTGTGTGTGTGTGTCTCAGCCAGGAGAGAGGCCCGTCTATGGTTAGGAACAAGTGGAAAAGAGGCAGCAGAAGGCGGGAGGGAGGAGAGAGGGGTCAGGGTGGAATCAGAGGCAGAAACTGTCTTTTTACCCACAAAGGGGAGGAGAGCAAGCACCCCGACCCTCGGGGGAGCCAGGGTGGGACCCTGCGCCTTGGTCTGGGTTGCCCTGAGCCTGGCCTCCAGCCCCTCCCCCTCCCCCAGCCAAAGGCCGGGCCATCTCGCTGCCCATGGACCTGGACGCCCACATCAGCTCGCTGCTCAGCAGTGGAGCCAGCTGTGCGGCCGCAGCCCAGCGGAATGCCTCGAACTACAAGTCGGCCACGCGGGCCTTCCCCCGGGTCACCCCCACTGCCAACCAGTGGGACTACAAGAACATCATCGAGAAGCTGCAGGTGGGAGCGGGTTGCCTGGCATCCTAGGAAGGGCAGCACCCTGTGACCAGGGACTGAGGTCTCAGGAGAGCCCAGGGGCCTGTGGGTGGGGCCGGGCTCCTAGAGGGGATTGAACCACCCCTTGTCCTGACAGCACCTTCCTAATTATGCCGCACAGTTCTGCCTTGCTGGCTGGTAAGGGAGCGTAGAGGGTTGTTATCCCCACTTGACAGGAGACTGAGGCTCAGAGAGGGCAAGGAGTTTGTCCAAGGCCACACAGAGCTAGAAGAAGGAGATAAGCCAGGTCTTGGGGATCTCAGCCAGGTGCTCTGTGCAGAGTTCATGCTTTTTCAGGGAGTGTGGGGGCCGAGGGCCTCTCAGATGCAGGGCCGTTTGTGGGGCTGTTTGGTGTTTGGGTTGGGGGAGTGGTGGTCAAGCGTTGAGTGTCTCTTGGGCCTGATGGTGACCCTACCTGGCCCTCCCAGGACATCATCACAGCCCTGGAGGAGAGGCTGAAGCCCCTGGTGCAGGCCGAGCTGTCTGTGCTGGTCGACGTCCTGCACTGGCCTGAGCTGCTCTTCCTGGAGGGCAGCGAGGCCTATCAGCGCTGTGAGAGTGGGGGCTTCCTGTCCAAGTGAGCGGACGCTGGGACAGCAGTGGCACAGTGACCGGGCTGGGAGGGCTCTGGTGGGGACCCGATGGGCCCAGAGGGTCACAGGGCCTGGGGCGTGTTCCTGCCTGGGCCCTGGCTGGGGACGTGGCTGGAGGGAGGCGGCCTGGGCTGCCCTGAGCCACCCGTCTCGCTGGTCCAGGCTGATCCAGCACACGAAGGACCTCATGGAGTCAGAGGAGAAGCTGTGCATCAAGGTGCTGCGGACCCTGCAGCAAATGCTGCTCAAGAAGAACAAGTACGGGGACCGGGTGAGTGCCGGGCCGGGGGCGAGCGCTGGGGCGGCCGGCTGCCAGGCAGGCCAGAGCCAGAGGGTGCCGGCCACCCTGGAGCCTCACTCCCGTCCTCCCACAGGGCAACCAGCTACGCAAGATGCTGCTACAAAACTACCTCCAGAACCGGAAGTCCAGCTCTCGAGGGGACCTCCCGGACCCCATGGGCACTGGTCAGTGCTGCCTTCTCCTACTCTGTCTCTGGGTGGCCTGTTCACCCAGTCCTGGGCCCTTCCCCCACCCCACCCCTGCCCACCAGCTTTCCCTCAAGTGAGCGCCCCCCCCCAGGCCTGGACCAAGACTGGTCAGCAATCGCTGCCACCCAATGCCGGCTGGACAAGGAGGGGGCCACCAAGCTGGTGTGCGACCTCATCACCAGCACCAAGAATGAGAAGATCTTCCAGGAGAGCATTGGTCTGGCCATCCGCCTGCTGGACGGGGGCAACACCGAGATCCAGGTGTGCAGTGGGCACGACTGCACTTCTGCCTCCTTTGGGTGGCATGTGCTATGGGGGAGGTGGGTCACTGAGGCTGGGGGCTTTGGTTGCAGGCCTGGTGCTGGTGGCCACCCATGGTGGCTCCACCTCCCCCATGTGCACCCCTGTCTCCCTGAGCCAGGCCTGAGCTGTGGCCTCACTACCCCACCCCCGAGTCCCTCCATCCTCCCTCCCTCCTCTCCTGCATCCTCAGCCTCCGAGCCCAACCCCAGGTCTGGCTCCTCCACAGGCCCCTCTGCTCAGCCTCATCCATCCATCCATCATTCACCATTGATAAGTCATCACTGAGCACCATCTGTGTGCCTGGCAGTGTTCTAGACACTGAGGATTTACAGCGAAAGGACAAAATCTGTGTTCTCTTGGTGCTTGCATCCTAGAGGGGACACAGGCAATAATTAACCGCATGCAGTCTGGAGGACATGGCTCAGGCCAGGGGCTGTGGGGTGCAGGCATGGGATTGTGTTAAAGGGAGTGGCGGGCAAGGCCTCAGTGGGGAAGGAATAGGGACCTGAGGTGAGCATGTGGACAGCGGGGAAGAGCCTCTGGGTGGAGGGGCACCTGTGCAAGGGTGTGAAGAGGTGGAGGAGGTGGCGGCCATCACGAGGCTTCATGGGCACCAGGAGGCCATGACTTTTCTTAGGGGGACATGGAGCCTCTCCTGGGTTTCAGGCAGAGCAGGGACATGACTTAGATTTCAAAGGAGTCCTCTGGCTGCTGTGGGGGGCAGATGCGGGAGCTAAAGGCAGCTGCAGGAGCTGAGGAGGGCGTGCAGGCCTCCAGCATTGCAGCTGCAGCAGTTTGGCCCTTTGGCCCTTCCCCGTCCCCCTCTGATGACCCTGCCCACTATGCCAGCCTCAGTCACAGGGCAGAGTGCCTCTGCTTCCCTGCCTCAGTGTGCTTTGGACATGTCTGTGTCCTGCCTTACAGCACAGGGTGGAGCACTTGAGGCCTGACCCAGGGCCACTTAGAGCCAGGCCCAGTGCTAAGGCTGCTTCCCTCCAATGTCCACCTCCAGAAGTCCTTCTATAACCTGATGACAAGTGACAAGAAGTCAGAGCGCTTCTTCAAGGTCCTCCATGACCGCATGAAGCGGGCCCAGCAGGAGACCAAATCCACAGTGGCTGTCAACATGAATGACCTGGGCAGCCAGTCACGCGAGGACCGTGAGCCAGCAGACCCCACCACCAAAGGTCAGGGGTGCAAGGCAGGGCCACAGGGTGTGTGATGGGAGGGCATAGAACAAGATGTGCATGGCAGGGGGCTCAGGTGAGGGGCTGGCGGCTCCCAGTAGCCCAGCCTCACCTGGTCTCCCCTGCAGGCCGCGTGGCCTCCTTCTCCATGCCTGGCTCCTCGTACCGCTATTCCCTGGGCACCAGCCTGGGCCGGGGGCACGAGGTGGGTGAGCGCGTGCAGAACAACGAGATGGGCATGTCCGTGCTCATCATGCAGCCCATCCTGCGCTTCCTACAGCTGCTGTGTGAGAACCACAACCGCGACCTGCAGGTGAGCACCTGGCCTGCACCTGCCCCGCCCCTCCACCCAGCCAGTCCGGGGGTCTGCCTGCTACCTGGCTGCGCACCGTGGCTGGTGTGGGTCATCTGGCCTCCCCCCAGCTGCTAGAGAATGCCATGCCCACCCCATCTATGTCTGCAGAACTTCCTGCGCTGTCAGAACAACAAGACCAACTACAACCTGGTGTGTGAGACGCTGCAGTTCCTGGACATCATGTGTGGCAGCACCACTGGGGGCCTGGGGCTGCTGGGGCTCTACATCAATGAGGACAATGTGGGCCTTGTGATCCAGACCTTGGAGACCCTCACTGAGTACTGCCAGGGCCCCTGCCACGAGAACCAGGTGAGCTGCCCTGGCCAGGTGAGCGGCAGTTGGGGTGGCAGGTAAATGTGTAGGTGGGTGGAGTGGGCTGGGGCAGGGAGAGAGGCTGAGGCCTCTGAAGCCACCACAATTCCTAGGGGTCTGGAGCCTCTGTCTCTCACTGCTTCCTTTAGACCTGCATCGTGACACACGAGTCCAATGGCATAGACATCATTACTGCACTGATTCTCAATGACATCAGCCCCCTGTGCAAGTACCGGATGGATCTGGTGCTGCAACTCAAGGTGGGGCCCGTGGCAGGCCCATGTGAGCGTGCCTAGGCTGATGCCTGTGCACAAGTGTGTGGGACTTGCCTGCTTTCTGGGTTTGTGTGTGTTTTTCACGGGGTGGGGTGGAGACAGGCCTGGGGTGGGGGATGGGAAGGTCATGGCACATCTTGGGGACTGGAGGTAGTTTGAGGAAATGGTTATAGGGTGTGGGGGGTGCCCTTAGACTGTGGCCTGCTTCCTTGGCCCTCTCCACCCAGGACAATGCCTCCAAGCTGCTCCTGGCTCTGATGGAGAGCCGGCATGACAGTGAAAACGCCGAGCGCATCCTCATTAGCCTGCGGCCCCAGGAGCTGGTGAGGCAGGCAGGTGGGACAACGGGACTGGGCGGGGTGTACTGGGCAGGAGGCGGGCCTTTAAGCAGTGCTGCCCCTCCAGGTGGACGTCATCAAGAAGGCCTACCTGCAGGAAGAGGAGCGGGAGAATTCGGAGGTGAGCCCACGCGAAGTGGGCCACAACATCTACATCCTGGCCCTCCAGGTACAGGCCCCACTTGGCTCCGCCCCTGCGGTCACGCCCCCAGGGACCCTGCTGGTAACTGGTAACTGCGCTGCACTCTGCTTAGCTTTCCAGGCACAACAAACAGCTGCAGCACCTGCTGAGGCCCGTGAGGCGCATCCAAGAGGAGGAGGCTGAGGGCATCTCTTCCATGGTGGGTGCAGTGGGGAAGGTAGGGTTGGGTGGGGCTTAGGCCTAGGGGCATGGCCTCGGGAGATTGGGGCCAGGCCCGGGTGAGGGCAGAAGTGGGAATTTGGAAAGGGCAAGGTATGGGGCCTAGAACCAAGAGTGGCTTGGTACTAGGGAGGAGCTTGGATCTGAGTTGGGCTACAATTTGGGGGCAAGGCTTGGGGCGGGAGTTGGCCAGAGGGCCAGGGGTGAAACCTAGATTTAAAAGTAGAAGCAAGGTGGGCAACATGGAGCCGTGATTCTGGAGGCTAAGGCAGGAGGAATGTAAGATCAAGGCCAACCTCAGAAATTTAGCAAGACGCTGTCTCAAAATTAAAAAAAAAAAAAAATGGGGATGTAGCTCTGGTACAGCACCTCTGGGTTCAATCCCAGAACTGAAAAAAAAAAAAAAAAAAAAAGTATGAGCAAGACCTGTGCGCATCTGGAGTGGGTCTGGGTCTGGTCGCACCTAGACCCGACTGAAGGTGCCGATTGACCTGTAAGGTTCTCCGGTGTGACTCTTACTTCCAGATGCTCTGAGCTGGGTCCTAGAGGGTGGGCTTGGCCTGGATTGCTGTGGGGGTTGGGGGAATTCCCTGGGGTGTAGTTGGGATCGGAGCCAGGTCTGGCAGGTTGGGGTTGGGTGCCAGACCTGGCTATGGGTGCCGTGGGGACTGACGTGGGCACCCTCCCTGACCTCAGCTGAGCCTCAACAACAAGCAGCTGTCCCAGATGCTCAAGTCCTCAGCGCCTGCGCAGGAGGAGGAGGAGGACCCCTTGGCCTACTATGAGAACCACACCTCGCAGATCGAGGTAAGGCCTGAGGGCATTGGGACTAGGGTGAGGGAGGGCCTCAGCCCAGGTGTGACTCTGGGCCTGTGTGTGCCCAGATCGTGAGGCAGGACCGCAGCATGGAGCAGATCGTGTTCCCAGTGCCTGGCATCTGCCAGTTCTTGACGGAGGAGACCAAGCATCGGCTCTTCACCACGACCGAGCAGGATGAGCAGGGCAGCAAAGTGAGCGACTTCTTTGACCAGTCCTCCTTCCTGCACAATGAGATGGAATGGCAGCGCAAGCTCCGCAGTAAGACCTGGCGGGGCAGGGCAGGTGGTCCCCACGCCCCGTGCCGATGCTCCTAGGCCTCCCTTGCACCCCACCCCCACTCTGGAGGGGCTCTTCCAATCACATCTCTCTCCAGAGTGGGGCCTGGAGCTTAGGGTGGGCAGGTATCAGTCAGAGACCCCCTTCCACCAGCGTGCCACACCCTCCCCCCAGGCATGCCCCTGATCTACTGGTTCTCCCGCCGCATGACCCTGTGGGGCAGCATCTCCTTCAACTTGGCCGTGTTTATCAACATCATCATTGCCTTCTTTTACCCTTATGTGGAGGGAGCGTCCACAGGTGAGGACCAGGGGCCAGTCACCCGGGCCCTCCTGGGCTAGGCCAGAGCCTCAGGGCCAGCCAGGCTCCAAGGGAACCACATGCAGAAGGGGAGGAAGCACCCTGCACTGCCCTCTGGGCTCACAGACCATCATGGGGAGTCAGGTGTGGCCCAAGGGATAGGCAGGATCTTTGGTCTCATGGAGGTGGCACATGGACACATGCACATGTACACGGGATGATGTGAGCCAGAAGCCAGACCTGGTGGCTGCAGCTGGGTAGGATACCTCCATGAGGCCCCAGAATGCAGGAGTAAAGGAGGAGACTAAAACCAGGCAACCGGAACTTAGAACAGGGAGAGGCTTGGGTCCCTTGGGCCCGCATCAGGGCCACAGTGGGCTTGAGCGAGCCCCACTCACCCCGCTTGCCGGCCCCTAGGTGTGCTGGGCTCCCCACTCATCTCGCTGCTCTTCTGGATCCTCATCTGCTTCTCCATCGCGGCGCTGTTCACCAAGCGCTACAGCATCCGTCCCCTGATCGTGGCGCTCATCCTGCGCTCCATCTACTACCTGGGCATTGGGCCCACACTCAACATCCTGGGTGCCCTCAACGTGAGTGCTGAAGGGGCCCCTCCTCTAATCAGAACAGACGCTGGCCTGCTGTCCCCAGCTGCCGCTCTGCTCCATGCACCTCTTCTTTGTTGGGTCCCAGGCTCATTATAGACCAGCACTTGGGTCTATTCTGTACCTTCTGTCCCTCGGCGACTGGGGGCATCTGGCACTGAGAGAGACAGCCAGACAGGAAGCACTTTGGAGTAGTGGCTTCAGGGCTGTCATGCTGTGTGCTGGCTCTACACAGCCCAAAGCTACTGCCAAAGATTCATATATTATGATGATTTCCTGACACATGGAAATAAAGTGTCTTGATCAAGGCACTGTAAAAGCCAGGGAGGTCTCTCTGCCCACATCTTCCTTTACCTAAACCTCAGTTTCTTCCTGGAGCTGGAGGACCCAAGGGGCTTTTCTTCTGTTCTGAGTCCCAGGATCCCAGGTGCATTTTTGGAAACCATTTCATCAAGCGGCACCTCCCACGCTGAGCAGGGTCAGCTCCTATTCACCACACTGGACCCCAGCCTCTGCTTCGGGCATGGGGCGAGCATGGAGGCAGGGGTGGACAGTCCAGGTAGGTGGTGGGTCACTGACCTTCATGCCCTGTCCTTGCCCCCAGCTGACCAACAAGATCGTGTTTGTGGTGAGCTTCGTGGGCAACCGTGGCACCTTCATCAGGGGCTATAAGGCCATGGTCATGGACATGGAGTTCCTCTACCACGTGGGCTACATCCTGACTAGTGTCCTTGGCCTCTTCGCCCATGAGCTCTTCTATAGCATCCTGGTGAGCCTGCTGGGCGGGCAGAGCTGGGTAGGGGTGGGGAGGTGTTGAGGGGCTTCTCTGGTGCGAGGGGTTCCCCAGCACCAGTCTGTCAGCCCTTTTGCTTCTGGGCTGGGAGGATTTTCAAGTCTTTCTCCACCTGACTCCAGCCTGGCCCCCATCTGCCCCAGCTCCCCTGTACAGGGAGGGACAGGCCTGGACTAGGGAGCCGGACCATGGGCCTGCATGCCGGCTTGGCAGCTCCTAGCTGTGTAACTTTGGAAAAGTTTCTTAGCTGCCCGTGGCTCAGTTTCCCTATCTGTAAGATGGAGATAACAGCCTCTACCTTCTAGAATCATTATGAGAATGCATGAAAACAAACGAATGATGGAAAGCCCTTGGAATGTTTCCGGGTGCATGGCAAATGCACTGAGTGGCTGTCCTTCTCCCTATCTGGGTGGCATCCGGCTGCCTATGCCACCTTCACTTCCATGGTCCTAGACTCCGGGTTCCTTCAGGAAGCCTCCCTGACAGATCCACTCAGCTCAGTTGCTCTTGTCTGAGCACCAGCCCCACTGGCAGAGCCTGGAAATCACCAGGAGCCCAGGGAGCCCGTGGGGGTTGGCAAGGTCCCCAGGGAGATTGGCTGGCCCAGCGCCTCAAGGCATCCTCCTTTCCCTGCAGCTCTTTGACCTCATCTACCGTGAGGAGACGCTGTTCAATGTCATCAAGAGTGTGACTCGCAATGGCCGCTCCATCCTGCTGACTGCCCTGCTGGCCCTCATCCTTGTCTACCTCTTCTCCATCGTGGGCTTCCTCTTTCTCAAGGATGACTTCATCCTCGAGGTGGACCGGCTGCCAGGCAACCACTCCAGAGGTATCAGGGGCTTCCTCTGTGGGGCAGGGATGTGGGGAGGGACTGGGCCACACAGGGCAGGACAGACCTGAGGTGCTTATTCCCACGAGGCTCCCTGCCTGGTCCTCCTGTTGGATTCTGGGGAGGTCTAGCTCACACCAGTCAACCTCCCAACTGGTCTAGCTCACGCCAATCTGATTGACGGGGTGGGAGAGCCTTGGGAGCCACGTGCTTGAGAGCTGAAGCCCCTTACTGACCTGTCAGTTTGTTAGCCCTGCTTGCCAGGCTCAGAGATTCCTCCCTGCTCTTAGTGTACGGTCCAGTGGGGCAGAGGCATGAAGACCCTGCACGGTAGCCAGACGGTAGGGAGCATACAGGATAAAGGAAGGTCTTCTGGAGGAAGTGATGTTGGGGACAGACCCAGGGGCTGATAAGACCAGGCATTTGAACTTACTCATGGCATCATCCTTGTCCCCTATAGCCAGCCCCCTGGGGATGCCACATGGAGCTGCTGCATTTATGGGCACGTGTCAGGGGGACCAGATGGATTGTGTTTCTGGGGTCTCGGTGCCTGAGATCCCCAAAGGCGGTATGTCTGTGGGAGTCTGGGTGGGGGCTGGGGCAGAGGCAGGTGGCCTGGGTCTGAGCATGCTCTCCACTCACAGAGGATGAGGAGCTGGATAGCACAGAGCGGGCCTGTGACACTCTGCTGATGTGCATTGTTACCGTCATGAATCACGGGCTGCGCAATGGTGGTGGAGTGGGTGACATTCTCCGCAAGCCCTCCAAAGATGTGAGTACCTTCTGCCCCACTCACGAATTCATTAGCCCCAAACCCTGTCCATATCAGCATCTGTGAAGAGCCCTGCCCTTGGGTCAGAGCCAGTCAGCAGCCTGGCTTTGCTGGAACCTTCAGTCTTGGCTACACCCCCAGCCCCGCCCAGTTGTTGGCCTGTTTCTCTGCTTTCTGGGCCACCAACCTCCAGCTCCCACCTCTGCCCTGCCCCCAGCTCACTGTAGATGCCACAAGGAAAGACTTTGGCAGACTTCGCCCCAGGGCTAGGGAAGGTGTGAGTCAGGCTGTGTCCTCTGCTGGGCACACTGCGGGCCCGTGGTAGTGAGGGTGGGGTGGGACTGGAGGCTGAGTCGGCTTCATCAGGAGGCCTCATGATTTGGCTCAGGCAGCTGGCCATTCCTGAATGCAGTCCACCCCCAGCTGCTTGGGAGTGAGTGAGAAGCCACCTCCCAGCCAGTCAGAGCTTTCTAGAATGTGTGAGGCCAGGCATCCTGAGGGTGGGGCAGAGAAGTGCAGAGCTGTTATTTTTCTTTCTTGCAGTGTTGGGGATGGAACCCAGGGCCTTGCACATGCTAGGCAAGTGCTTTACTACCGAGTACCTCTCGGCCGACAGAGCTGGTTCTTCCCTAACTAAAAGTTAGAGGCAGAAACAAGCCTAGACTTGTAGGCCCAGCCCTATGCCAGGCTACAGGGCTTCCTCCTGGCATCCCATCTGGGCCCGCTCTTCCCAGATCCAGACTCAGGACTTCTAGTTGCAGTGCTCACTCCATGGAATGGGGCAGGGGTCCACTGCCATACGTATGGCCTCTGGAGCCAGAGGCCTTCATTTCCTTCTGCTGGGCCCCCACTACCACAGCCCTGACCCCCTGCCTGAGTCCACTGTCCTGACTGGGTGGACTTGGGGACTGCTGGGCCCAGCCTCGCTGTCTCGCCCCTGCAGGAGTCCCTCTTTCCTGCCCGAGTGGTGTACGACCTCCTGTTCTTCTTCATCGTTATCATCATTGTGCTGAACCTCATCTTTGGGGTGATCATTGACACCTTTGCCGACCTGCGCAGCGAGAAGCAGAAGAAGGAGGAGATTCTCAAGACCACGTGCTTCATTTGTGGTGAGGCCTGCTTCCTGCCGCGGTGCTGCACAGCTGTTGGCCTGGGGCCGGGTTGTCTTCTGAGGCGGGTGGAAGCCTCAGTCCTATCCTTCCTGCATCCCACCGGAGAGCTTGCCGTGGGGCGGGTGGTCTGATGGCTGCCCGCTTATCCTGAAACAGAGTGTGCCTTCCTGCACTTCCTGCCCTGAGTGATAGAAGGCAAGGAAAGGGGGCCTCAGAAGCCATTGCTTCAAACATTCCTAGTTAACAGATGAGGAACCTGAAGCCATCAGTGACCTTGCTTCAGTCCAGTGCTTTTCCCACCTCTGGCAGTCCCCTCACCAGCCACCTGAGACTGAGGGGCCTGATACCTGCAGGACACATCCCTTACCCAGCTATTTCTGCTTCCCCTGGGCTCAGAGGATTCTGGCGTTTGCTCCCGAAGTCCCCAGCTGCCATTGCTGGGAGGCTGCAGCTGGGCAGGGGAGGATCTCCATGACTAAGTGGCTGATGCTTTAAATAGTGACCTAAATCATCCAGGGTGGGCTGTTGGAAGTATTCATCAAAAGAACTAATGTCCCCACCACCTTGAGAGGCCCTGTCCCCTCCACAGGGTGGCCCCACCATGGCTCTTGAAGGCCAATGGCTTCATTCTCACCCTCTGCACCCTCAGGTCTGGAGAGGGACAAGTTTGACAATAAGACGGTGTCCTTTGAGGAGCACATCAAGCTGGAGCACAACATGTGGAACTACCTGTACTTCATCGTGCTGGTCCGAGTGAAGAACAGGACGGACTACACGGGCCCCGAGAGCTACGTGGCCCAGATGATCAAGGTGAGAACGGAGGCTGCGTGGGGCTGAGCCAGGCCTCCTAAAGTCACAGGCTGTGCGCCAGAGGCCGCACCTCCCCCCCCCCCCCCCCCCCCCCCCCCCCCCCCCGCCATAGCTTCCCACGGCCCCTGGGCCCCGGAGAAGAGTGGCACATCTGCCGGCACTGTGCTGGGAGGCCTGGGTGTGGACAGCTGCAGACACTTGCCGGAGGTCAGCAGGGAGCCAGGAGCAGCTGGAGCCAGCCCTCGGCTGCACGGAGCCCCACCAGCTGCCCATTGCTGTGCGGGGACCTCCTCACTCTTCTGGTGTCCAGAGAAAGCACACCCATGGCAAACCTGCCCACCCAAACAAGGGCAAGGGTGTCCCTGGGCCTGAGGGTGTGGTGATGTGAGCAGCGATGGGGGTGGGGACACTTCCTGGGCTGCCGGTCAGTGGGGCACTCTGAGGGGCCTTTTTTCTTCCTCTCCCTCTCTCTTTGGGTGTCCTGGAGGCTGAGCCCAGGGTGCTCTATCGCTCCATCAGCGATATTTATTTCTGGTTTTGGAGATAGGATTTTGCTAAGTTGCCCAGGTTGGCCTCAAACTTGCAATTCTGCCACAGCCTCCCGAGTTGCTGGAATTATGAGGGGGTCTTTTCTAGCTTGTCAAGAGGGAGGGCAGCTTCCTTGTTCCCATGCCAAGAGGTAGCCTGGGAAAACTTAAAGTATCAGGCTTGGAGGAATCAAATATTGTCTAATTTCCACAGTCATGGAGGAGAGAAGGCGTGAAGAATGGGAGTTTTGTGTCTTGAGTCTAGTTTGAATGGTGCTTGAAGTTCAGGTTTATCTGTGGCCTGAGAATTCACAGCTAGTAACAAGAGCCAGAAAACTGCCTGGTGCCCCTCCCTCCCCCTTCTCCTGTCCCCAAAACGTGGCTTTCCTCAACACGTGTCAGATGCCAGCCCTCCTCAGCAGAGCTGTTTGCTCCCTCAATTTGCCATTTGTCTGACTGGCATCTTCCTGGAGCATGGGGCATGCGTCAGGAAGGAAGGAAGGAGACTTGGGGTCTGGGTGCAGAGGCCTTCGCTGTACCTGTGGGTAACAGATGGCACTGATACCAGCAAAGGACTCAGATTGTGGACAAGGCTGTCTAACGGAAGGCAGACTCTCACGGTGGTAGAGGTTGCACTGCGGGCTCCCTCTGGCTGGGGAGGACCCAGGTCAATTCATATTTTCCCATGACACATCCCTGGCAAGTAATTTCATCAAGGGTGTGGCAAAAGCCTCCTGCGGAAACACTGTTTTCCTAGGTGAGGCCTTGGTGGGCCAGGCTCAGGCCTGCTCACCCCACTGGTGGTCTCTTCCAGAACAAGAACTTGGACTGGTTCCCCCGGATGCGGGCCATGTCCCTGGTGAGCAATGAGGGCGAGGGTGAGCAGAACGAGATCCGGATTCTCCAGGACAAGCTCACCTCCACCATGAAACTGGTGTCCCACCTCACGGCCCAGCTCAATGAGCTCAAGGAGCAGGTGTGTATCTGCCCTGCCCCTGCTTAGCTTTGGGGTCTGCTGATAGCCCCAGCCATCAAGTGGTGGGGAGTGAAGTGCCGCAGCCCCTCCCTGACTTGGGATGTGAACGTAGGTTCCAAATGCTGTCCCCTCCGTGGAGAGCTGGGCTGGGGGTCACCCTTGCCCCAGACCCCTGGAAAACAAAGCCAAGTAGAAGATTGGGGCGCTCCCTGTCTGTCCTCCTCCAGCCACTAGGAGCTCCTCCCAGGGTTGGCTGGTGAGGAGTCTGAATGCTTCTAGATGCCCGCCTGCCCAGGGCTTCCTCCCCGACACCTGGCAGTGATTGCACGCTGAGGCAGCGCCTCTCGCAGTGGGGTGGTCGGCAGCTGCACCAAATCAGGGGTTTGTGACACACTAATTGAGAACAAGTTTGAAAGCTGACATCTGTGCAGCACCCTGAGGGCCCTGGCCTGTCACCAATGTTGAATGGCAGCTGGGCCCAGGGTGGGAGGGGTGCTGGGCGGCCTGACCAGGCATCTGTTTAACCCCAGATGACAGAGCAGCGGAAACGCAGGCAGCGCCTGGGCTTCGTGGATGTGCAAAACTGCATGAGCCGCTGAGGAGAGCCACGGTAGCCCCCACAGAGGATCGCTGTCACTGGAGACTGTGACTGGGAACAGTACTGTCCCTTCCCTCGGGTCAGGTGCCTGATGGGCCTGCCAGGCTCTCAAGGCCAGGTGCCCATCCAGCCTCCTGCTCCTACTCTGCCAGTTGCCCCCTACCAGCCAGGCTTTGGCCAGCATGGAGGGGGAGCCTTAGAGCTGACAGTCCTGCCTAGAGCCCATAAGAGACTCGGAAATTCACCGGGACTCAGTTTACCTTAATGCCTTAGGGAAGTCCTTGAGACCTTTGTCCCTTGAAGCAATAACTGACATTCCTTTGTAGTCCTCTTCACGGGTGGTTAGGAGTGGGGTCAATTCTTTATCTCCAAGCACTACATTTTGGTTGCTGCCTGCCTCCGGGGGCAACAGTAGTAATGCTGTTACTAGCGATTTTAGGGCTTTGTTATTTAACTTATTCCAGGGTGTGTGTCCAGCCTGTGTGGCTGCACAGCTCCCCTGTGCCTTGATCTGCTGGGACAGGGCGCAGACCTCACAGCCCTGCCTGGGCGGCCTGATGACTCAAGGATGGACGACCTTGCTCCTGTCCATGGGGGCCTCTCCCATGGGCCTCTCCCTGAGCTTCCTGGGGAAGTTGTGTGCATGGGACAAGGTCCGAACTGTGTGAGTGGCTGTTTTTTGACTGCTTGTTTTTTCTCTTTTTGGTGTAATGTTTTACAAAGCCTTTGTCCCAAGAACTAATATGTTAATTTCCTTAAATAAATTAATAAAAATCTAGTCCATTAAAAAGTGATATTTGTTGTACTCACCTGGGGACTGTGGGATTAACTGGTAGCAAGCAGGAACATCATCATCTGCTGGCCTGCTCTCCTGGGCTCTTAGGAAATGCTCTGAGCAATATCTGTCCCAGTAGGACTCCCTGGACAGAACTGGATTTCTGGTTTTCATGGTGATTCTTAGTAATTTATTCAGTGCATTTCAAAACACCCCAAGGCCTCCAGGAGCCCAGTCCCATTCTGTACCTAAAGGGGTGCTAGTGCCCTGCCTCGCCCCTTCTCTCAGCAGCGCTCCTGACAGCAGGAAGCTCAGGTGGGAATGGGAACATCCACTAGCACAAGCCAAGGTGGTGTGGGGTAGTATGGCTGTGTCCATGGCCTGCAGCCTTCCACAGAACCTGTCCAGTGCTGAATCACAACCTCAGGTTCTACCTGGCCAAGGCCTGTCTAGAGCTTTGCTGTCTCTTAAAATGACTGAGCACGCAGGCCAGGGGCCAAGGTTTGTGCTCTGTCCTTCTAGTCAGCAGTACACACAGGATCCGCTCTCGTGGCCTCCCCCGTCCCTGCTGCTCTTTGCAGCACGAGGTCCTTTTAGATATTTGCTGCTGGCTTTGGCTTTCTCCCAGCAGCTCCTATAACAACAGGGAGCCCGAGAATCCTGCTGGGGCCACCAGACCTGCTGGCAAGGTGCAGCTCCCAGGGCTGTCAGGAAGCAGCTATGTGCAGGCCCTAGTGGCCCCCTCCCAGGCTGAGGGTACTGCACTTCCTCTCCCCAGGAGCTTCCTTCCCGTCCTGTCTTGGTGGGCACTCACACAGCACAGCATCCCTGCTTGGGCAGACATCTGCCCTACCATGGCAGGGTCTTTCTTTTGGAGAAGGCCAAGTGAGATTTCTGAACTGTGAGGTCAGGGGGAAGTTGGGTGGTTTTATTAACAATGGCAACATATGAAACTCCACACTTAGGTACGTGGGCGAGATAAGACCCGGGCCCAGGCCTTGTGTTTCTCCTCAGGACTCTTGGGGGCAAACTTCTCCTGCAGCTTCTTCCACATGCCTTTGTTCATCTCCTTAAACTCTTCCAAAGTGTCTGCACAAGAAGGGAAAGAGAGAGACACTGAAGTCTACAACTGATTTCGTGGATGGCCCACAGTGCTTTCCCTGACAAGCACACCCTGCTTCCACAGAGTGTCCCTTCTTTCACCCTCAGCATCCAAGCAGGGCATGCTTGCTCCACAGAAGGCAAAGAAATGGCACTGTAGCGTCAGCTATGCAGCCTCTGACTTTATTGCCAAACCTACCACTCCACACAGGCCTTACTATCGCCATATTTCGTATGTGGAAACTGAGGCAGAAGGAGGATAAGCACATTTGCTTAGGTCACACAGCTAGAAGTGGGGCAGCTGGATCGGACTCTGGTGACGTGAGTCCACTGCATGCTGCGGAGCTGTGCAGCATGGGGAGGGAGGTGGACTTGGACCTGAATCCCTGACCACCATCCCCCCAGGGCCCCTCAAGCAAATCCCCTAACCCTCTTGAGTCCTGGGTTCCTGATCTGTAAAATGAGGACAAAAGCACAAACATCACAAATTGTGAGGACTGAAGAAATAAGGGAGGTCACTACTTTAGAGGCAGGAGAGCTGGTGAGAGCTGATGGGACCCCTGTTTGAAAACATTCCTCACACTCACACCTAGCAACCAAAGCAGGTCTTGGCCTTCATGCTGCTGACTGTGTGTGTGTGTGTGTGTGTGTGTGTGTGTGTGTGTGTGTGTGTGGTGCTGGGGTTTGAACCCAGGGCATTATCCATGCAAGGCAGGCTCTCTACCAACTGAGCTATATCCTCAGCCCTATGCTATTGACTTTTTGAGCCAGGTAATTTTTTGTGGCGAGCTGTCCTGTGTCTTGTAGGATGTGCGGCAGCATCCTGACCTCTACTCACGCTAGATGCCAATAGCATCCCTGCGCCCACCAGCTGTGACAACTAAAATGCCTCCAGACGTGGACACATGTCCCTGGAGAGGAGCGAATTCTGCCCCAGCAGTTAAGTCCCTGGTCTACAGTGTCTCCAGGGCTAAGTTTCATGATATCCAGCTTCACTTGCACTTTACATTTAGGTATTCTCATAGTGTGCTTTGGCTCTCAGGGCCCAAATTTTCATCCATTAACAAAGCTTCTGGAAGAAAAAATTTCTTTTTGAACAAAAGAGGTAACAGATTATTTATTACTCTTTGTAGTCAGTGGGCTCTTGACTAAATTGTGGCACGCAAATGTACTTCAGCTGTGAGTACAGCCTCTCACCCTGGAACTTCATGACACTGCAGGATCCCTGTCCACCTACATGGCTACCCGGCCCTCAAAGTCTCTCACAATACTGTGCTGCAGGTCTCTTCTTGTCCATCAGAAGAAACATCTGATAAGCTTACTCTACAAAGTTGCAACAAAAATCTGAGGCTTGCCTGAAAACATATTATCAGCAAATTTCCTAGAACCGAATTCCCCGCCAGCACAAGCTGCAGCTCCGTGGGAGGCGGCATTTCCCAGGCCTGCTTCTGCCTGTGGCCCACTCAGAGGCCTCCCGAGGGTAAAGGGGCAGAGGCAGAGCCTCTGGAACTTATTCCCATTCTAATTTCAAGCTCAAACTGTGCTTAAACTCTCTGGGCCCTCACAATGACACTGGGCACCAATGCTGGTAATTATATGGATCCAGGGACATGGAAGTAAATTAGGGAAAAAATAAGAATGAAGTGATTCTGCCTGGACAGAATATCCTCACTCTAGTTTTCCTGAGAGTCAATACACAACAAACAGCAGGTGACATCACCAGGTTTTAATCTGCTCTGAAGGGTAAGAGTTTTCTAGAAGGTCAAATCCCCAAAACTTAGTCGCTGAAAGCTGCCAGAAGAGGAGGAAAGGGAAATTTCTAGAGTACCAGATGGCAAATGTTGCAGGGCCATGCCCTCCCAGAAAAGGTTAACCTATTTTTGTATAAAATATTCTTGGCAATAAAAATAGTAATTTTCCAGTACCTGCCTACTCTGACCCTGGCTCCCCTGCCCCCACCTCCCTTCGGTGACAATGGATATGGGGAAGTAAGGAGGGGCTGGGCTGGGCAGGGGGTTTCCTTTCTTGTTAACTGAGTCTATCAATGACTTCAAAACACACATAGCCAGACCCCTATCTAACCCACAGACCGTGTCCCCTGGGTCAGATAACTCATAAGCGGATATCCCCATACACATTTATTGAATGGCTTTTTGTTTTAATTAAAACCCTTATTGTTTATAAGACCCCCTTAGGACCATAAAAATAAAATTATTTTCCTTCCATCCTGATTTCAATGACTTCCATTTGGCAAATATGTATTCCCCTGCTCCCTGCTGCCCAGCTTTGAAATTAACAGCACCAAAGATGGATTTTCTTTTCTAAATCATGCCTTTGACCTTCTCTACATTCTATGCCCAAAAAGCATGAGCCCTATAGCTTCAGAATTTCCTCTGGGCTATTCCACAAAGACCGTCATCCATCACCATGGTTTTGATAATTACGGTTTTAGATAATTCCTTTAGGCCTCTCAAACTCAGAAGAATCCCTTGCAAACCAACCAGAAAGGGTAACTCTGTTTTCAATACCTGTGGACAGGATCAGTTTGTACTCTTCCACGGACAGGCCACTGAAAGTGGTGTCTCTGGGGCGAGGGTACTGGCACGGGGCAGGAGAGAGAATGGAGGGAGAAGATTAGTTGTGCAGCACACCAGCTTTGCTCTCTAACCACAGTTCACCAGGACCCTGGGCATCCAGAGGCAAGAAAAGCAGCGCCACCTTGAGGTCAACACTAGTTCTTGCAAGAACCACTACCATCCTGAGCAGGCAGCCCCAACTCCAACATGCAACCAAATCCCCTAGAAAATGCATTCAACTGCTTGGGGAAGGCCCCTGGGTCTGGGTGGGCCCCCGATCCTGCATTTCTAACTTGTTCCCAGGTGATGTTCAAGCTGCTGCTCACAGACCACATTTTGAGTAGAGAGGATTTAGAGAAGAAATCCCTTTTGCACGTAGGCTTTTCTATTTGGCCATGTCTATTTGTGGAGTTACGGAACATATTTTTCAAGTCTGGGGAAAATCAAACTAAGTAGAATTTAACAGGAGTCACGTCAGGGCCGAGCAAAAGCACAGCTCTGTCTGACAGGATTTTCCCAGCCAGCCCATCTTTATTACAGAGAGTGAAGTATCAGTTCCATCAGAGTAGATGGGAAAGTATGTATGGGATCCAATGGCTGTCACACTCTCAGGAGCACACACTGGCCCATAAAATATATGGCTGTCATTCATAATTTAAAAAAGCTTTTATTTAGGTGACCTAAGACCTCTACCAGGCACCTTTGTTGGCTTGGTTGAAATTGCTGGTTACATTTGAAAGTAGGAAAACTGCTATTCTTTACAAAATATTGTATAATCAGATTTTCAATGTTCTTGGTCCACCAACAGAGACTAGGATATAAAAGACTGCGGCCCACTCACCTTGTGTTTGTAGTAGTTTGAATGGAGTCGTGCTAAGCTCTCGTACATCTGATCACAGGCCTCAGGCTCTGCAATCTGAAAGACAAAGAGGCCCAGAGGAGTGAGTGGAGGAGTCCAGCCCCACACCAAGTCTGCACTGTGAAGGAGGGCCACAGGTAATGAGCTATTCCCAGGAAGCTGCCTACAGCTGGCACTGGCCTCTCTGCTCTGTGGGGAGCACACCTGGCCTACGGTTCCTGCTGTTAAAAGTCACCTTTCTGGAAGAAAGGCTCTACTTCATCAACTTCCAAACCCCAGAAAAGCCCCATCAATCAACCAGCAAACGAACATGTGCTGAGCATCTGTGGCTTGTGACCCACTAGGCCAGCACAATAAAAACCCTATGCCTGGAAAGACAAACTTAACAAAGGGAGAGCCAGGGGCAGTGTGGACTGCAGGAATCTGAAGGGAGACTGGCAGGAGGGAGGGAGGCCTTGCTGGTGGAGGGGACAAGACGAGGGAAGCAGGATGCTGCGTACACTGCAGACCACTCCAGTCCACCTGAGGGCCTAGGCTGACCAAAGACAGCTTTTTGAGTTAAACCTTCAATATTATTAAGTATAGTAAACAGAGATTCTTTAATGAAAAGAAAAAAAAAATCACCTTAACTTTCACTGGTGGCAAGTGGGACTGCTGAAGCTGTGCAAGGAGGGAAACAAGTACGAGGCAGGGTTTCAGACCGTGGGGGCTGGTGATGGAGACCAGCTGGGCCCTGTCAAAGGAGACACCGGAACAGGCCTCCTGGACAGAGGGGAGAAACTAACCAGGTCCTCTGGGTGCCTGAGGCAGCAGTGCCCCTCCTGGAAGTTCCTGGGGAGACAGGCCATGTACCCAGAAGAGGGCTCTCTCCTCAGAGCTCCTGTAATCTGCCCGTCCCTCTGTCCTCGCTCCTGTTTATCTACACAATTCCTTACTGTTTTTTTGTCAAGAATTCTGAAAACTCCCTAGAATACAACTTTATTTTATATTTTTTCCCAGAATTTAGATGACATTTTTTTCCTTACATTCTTTCTTAAAGACAGAGTGTATGAATAAGTCAGGAGTTAAGTGTTTTAATAAGGCAGCTCTGCTTCCGCCTCCGTGTGCATGTCAAATGAGGTCCCGCTTTATGGCAAATAGAGACAGCCCATCATTTCGTTCTGCCTGACCCACCCCTGGTTCAGGCTACTCCATCAGAATGCCCAGGAAGTTGCATGACAAGAGGAGGGATAACGGCTGAGCAGTAGATGGTGTCTGCTGAATAACAATCAAAGGCAGGATCTGAGCATTGAAAAACTGAGGGCGAGGGGTAAGGTCAGTGTCTGCCAGGCAGGTGGGGCCAGGACAGGATGGGCAGCTACACCTTGGAGGGGCATCTGTGGCACATTCAATCTCCAGCAGGCACCCACAGCCAGGGGCCTCCTGGTTGACAGAACACCACCAGGTTGGTGCACACCTTGAGTTCAGCTACTTGGGAAGTGGAGGCAGACGGGTTGCAAGTCTGAGGCCAGACAAGGCAATTTAGCAGCCCTGCCTCAAATTTAAAACAGGGCTGGGGCTGCAGCACTGCGGTAACGTGCTTGCCTGGCATGGCAAGACCTGGGTTCAGTCACTGGCACCGCTCTCTCAACACCAACATATACACTTTAAAAAAAATGGCCACATTCACTTTATCGCCCTCTATGTGCATACACATATTTTTCTTTGGCAGATCCATTTAAGAGTAGGAGCATAAGGCCAAATGGCCCCATAATATCTCCTAACAAGGACATTCTCTTCTGTGTTCACAGCTGGACGATCATATTCAGGACACCTGACACTATTACCTAATCCTCTGTCCACATTCCAATTGTGGACAGAGTCTCTGTCCACCACTTGCAGAGCCGAGGGCCACCTACTGTACTCCACTGCCATGTGCCTCCTTTCATCCAGGACACTTCCTCCATCCTCCTTTGTCTCCCATGCATTGCCATTTTTGAGGCATGCTGGTTGACTTAACCTTTCTTTTTAAAGAAAAGATAATAATAGCCCCTACTTTCCAGGGTGGTGTTGGGGTAAATGAGGTAATGCCTGGACTGTTCCGGATTCCAGGCCTTGAACGCTGGTGATGAGATTAGTGCTTGTTACCATCATTAGCAGTAAATAGCCACAGTAGCAAGCACAGGTCCCTACATCACCAACTAGAAGGGAAAGGGGTTGTTCAGGACAACCCTGGTGGTAGTGCATGGGGTGCTGTGGGACTCTGCAGGGGGCACCAATCCTGCTGGGGAGCCAAGGGAGAGGTGCTGAAGAAAGGCCAGCAGGTACCAAGAAGGAAGGGTGCAGTCCAGGAAGGAACCAGGTGAACCAAGAGGCAGCGGTCAGGAGCGCGCGGGTGAGTGGCTGGTGCATTCTAGAGGGCTGTGCTGTGCTGGAGAAGGGTGCAGAGGCAGCGGAACCATGGAGGCCTCACTCCGGACCTACTGACGGCTCGTGGCGGGCCACTGAATGCTCCATGGTTAGATACAGCAGCTTAAAGACTCCCGGAGAGCGAGAGAGCAACGGAGCTGCTCCCTGATGGCCGCTCACAGGGCCCTTCCTCTTCCTCTTCCATCACCATCCTAGCCCAGCACGTAGGAAAGGTGTCCTCGTTGCCTGCCTTCTTCCAGCACCTCCAGGGATCCTACCCCACTTCCTGATCAAACTCCTGTTCCACAGACCTGTGCCCTCATCAATCTTGCCCACTTAGGTTCCCCTCTGCTCCTCCCTCAACTGCTCTGCTGGCGAGGTGCCAGATGGCTGCTCGGCTACCTCCCTCTACACTTTCAGGATGCTGAAGGTGTCATCCTTCCCACCTCTGACTGGTGGCAGCGCAGACAGGAGGGACACAAGGGGAGGATGGGGGCCACCTCCATAGACAGCTGCTCCTGTGAGAGAAAACTGCCACAAGGCCTGAGTGCAAAAATAGAGGACCCTCTGGACTCTCAACCTCTTAAAGGCCATCAGTGTCTTCTTGACAGTTGACATAATGCCTGGAGCGCAACTCATTATTTGAGAAGGAACTGAACACCTCTGAGTCCTAAAAACGGACTTGTCATCCAATGTACCATATGAGGTCAGAGAGTGTCTAAATGAAGCTATAAAAGTAGCTTAGAGGAGGTGATGGAACTCTGAGGTATACCAATTTGTAGCAAGTTCTTAGAGAGAGGTGGAGCACCATGGCCATGGGTTCACAGCTGCACCTAGCTCTAGCTCGGCAATTAAACAAGTCTTGTTTCCTACTTAAAAGGCTACCAGTGGAGATACCTGATTTCAGAAGCCTTGCCACGCACCTACATCTTACACTGTATTCACACACTCTACACAAACACTCCTGCATTTCAAAATATACAGTTTTTCTGATATATTATGCACCCTTAGAAGTAGTCTTACAGACAAGCTTTAAATTACCTGGTTTTGCATTCATACCTAATGAGATTACGGACATTTTAGGACTAATAGCGGTGCTGGGTCTGAAAAAGGCAGCAGTAGGGACATTATGAAAAATTCAGCACTGCTCCCTAAATGTGAATAAAATAGATGTTCAACTGACAAAGTGTCCTTTATAGCTCTATTTTTGCTCCTTTTGCATTTCCCCTGCTCAGTCGTCAGTAAATTTCTCTTTACCATATTAAACTTTTATACATACAAATCTACATCAGTGCCGCAGGCACTGATTTCGATTTTCAAAATTGAATTTTGGGTGGTGACAGCAATTGGTACAGCAGCCCCTATTCTAGTCACACAAAGGGACGCATAAGCACTTTTGGGAAAGGGTGTTGCAAATTGCTTTGCTAATTAAGGTAGAGCTGGATTTGGTCCAGGAGGATCTATGAAAAAGGTTTTCATGACTTGGTAATGAACTTCTGAAATGAGTTCATTCTGTTATGGAGCTTACTCCCTTCAATTCAATTGGATTATCTATTTCTTGAGTACCTAGAATATTCTGCTAGGGGACTGTAGGGAACACAAAGAAGACCTAGTCCTGGCTCTAGAGAAGCTGACAGTCAAGTTGAGGAGAGAAGATGCATATACATCCAAAATTGGCCATGCCTTGGTCATGCGGAACCAAGTGGCAGAGCTACACAACACTGGCACTGCAGATCTGGGGTGGGATGGGAGCTGCTGCCAGGCCAGGCTGACTGGGTAGGTGGGTGGGAAGGATGGAGTTGCACCACAGTGACAGTGTACAGAGCACTGTCTCTGGACTTCAGCCTGAGCGACCCGGGGATCAGAGAAGTGACTGGGAAGACAAGGCATAAAAAGGCTCAGGACAAGGGTGTCCCAAGGAGGCAGGGCTCTTAAGTGGAATCCAGGGAGGACTTCAAGGGCCTGGGAAGCCACAAAATTCTTGGCAAACTTTGTGTGTTTGGTGTGTGGGGTACAGTGGCTCACAAGTCTCCAAGGTTAAGAACCACTTGTGCTACAGCCAATTTAGGAGGTAATGAGGACACACCTGCTGAGGCTGGGGCTTCTTTGGGGGGTGGGGAGAAGCAGGGCTGGAAACAGTCTGGATCCCTGAACACTAAGGCTCACAAAGTTGCTTGCCACTTGTTCAGGAGGCAGAGAGCAGATTCTAAAGATCTTTTGAGCGAAGTGGTGACCACTAGACGTGGTCAAGAATTTACCCCTTTAGGAGGAGCATCTGCCTCTTTAAAGATGCATAGACCAACACAGCCCCTTGGTCTGAATATCCTTTCTCGTTCCACCTCCAGAATTGGAAGAGAAAAATGACAGAGATGGTTCCATTCCCACTTAGAGGTTATTCTTTTCACAACCCTATTTTGTAGTGGGCTCAAGATTCTAACTACAATCAGCATAACCTATTCCTAGGCCACTCCTCAAAAACCTGACTTCAGGGGTCAACATACAGGGGTGAGCAACACTGAGATGGCTTTGCTGCAGCCAGCACATGCCAGGCAGCTGGGGGACAAGTTCCCAGCCACACTGAGATGTCAAAGACCAGGCCTCCCTGGGATAGCTATATAAAAACCTTTAAATTCTCCTTTGAAAAGGTGGAAGTATCATTTATATTGCTAGAAACTCAAGACGAAGTTTAACTTCTTTCAAACAGGGCCAATTATTTAATCCTGGATTTAATACAATTACAATGGCTCACTGCTAGCAGGCAGGCCCTCTCTGGACAGCAGCATTTCCGGGCTGTCCCTAGAGCTTGCCTATGCTGAGCGAGGTTGGTGTGCAGTCAAGATCTTTCAGGAAGCTGCTTGTGCACTTAATGAACTCATTAGAAAGATCTGCTCCTTTCCCTGTTAAGTCAACAATCACAGTTGTTCTGCCACCTTCCCCCATGTTGTGATTCTTTGAGGCTCTCAGTGCTGTGGGGAACATGTTTTCTTTTAAGGAAATTGTATTCAAAGGGGCAAAACCCATATGCACTAACTTAAAAAACTGTACAATAAGATAAAGGGTGTAAGAGGTGTTACACGTGCGCCTGCTTCCCACTGCTACCTCCTTCCCGGTGGGTCAGGGTGGACCGTGAAACTCCCCAAAGGGCAATTTGAGGAGGAATAAATGGAGGCAGCCGTGTTTATGAATTATTGTGTTCTAGTCAGCCTGCCTTTTCTGTGCTGGTGTCCCACTGAGGTCCATCTTTCTTCTCATCTGCACTGTGGAGGTAGTGGGTGTGGCAAAGAAAAACAGGTGGGTAAGTGTGTGGAGATGTTGGATTTTTTGTTCAAACTAACCATGGACCAAATTGGTTTGAGCAGGGAATGAGAGGAAGGCAGAGAGGCCTGATGCTCATGGAACAAGAGACTGTTCTAACAAGATATAACACAGGGGAAGCGGCAGTTGAAGAAAGGCCAAGCTCAAGAGGAGACACTGCCAGACCAGGGCCAGGACAGCTGGTCTGTTTCTTACTTGACTCTTACTGCCAGGGGACCCCAAGTGGCTTATTTTTCTGGTTTTGTTCCCTTCTCTGTTAAATGGGAATAGTAACAGCTATCTCATTTGGCTGCACTAAGGATTAAATTAAAAGAGACCATGTCTGCAAGTGTGCTGTGCACCTACCTGAGTTATTGTTAGGATGCAGGAAGCAAGGGCACCAAGAAGAGGTCTGCCTGTCTCTTTCCTCAAAAAGGCTGCTTCAACAGACCTGCCCTCCCCCCAGTCTTCTTCCTGGTAAGTGGCATAACCAAGGGGCACCCATACCAATCAGCCCATTGGATCTCACCCCCAATTCCTGCCAGTTTCATGAACTGTCTACCCGAACCTTTCTTTCTCAAGGTCTTTAAAAATGACCCGGGGTGGGGGAGCGTCCATTAGAGTGACTCACAGTACTGTTCTCAATCCAGCAAGGGGCGGCTCTCTCCAAAAATTACCACAAAGATTTACTAAGCCCAGGCGCATTCTCAGGTGACATCAGGATGAGATACCTTGACAGCAGTTCTGAGTAATGTGCCAGCTGCCATCATGATGCACTGGTTCACTCTACCAGGAATGCATTCATCAACTGCTAAGGAACTATCAGCAGAGCCATGACTTGCATCTGCAGCTATGACTCAAGTCTGTGTGGGCCTTCAACTGATCAGCAACTGTCTTCCTGGGTGATGTTTAACTCCCAAAGAGAAAGCTCTACCCTCCTCGCTGGCTGCTCCTACACTAACAAATAGGTGACTATTACAGGAGTTTCCTGGCCTCCCCAGGAAACTAGCTCTGACTGCCCATCTGTAAGGTCCTTGGTCCTAAGGATCAGGCTGTCCCTCTTATGTAGTTTCTGCAGCTCCCCACAGAAAGTTCCAAACTGATTCTTAACACTCAGGACACAGAAATATTCCCTTCTCACTCTCTGCCACTGCTCTCCATATAGTTTTGCTACATCTGCAACTATATTCAAATGACTTTTGTCTCGAGCCATAATCAATTATTTATTTATTTATTTATTCATTCAGACATTTAATGATTTTTTTTTTTTTTTTTAAATGTGCCAAAAACTACACTGGACATTTAG
This sequence comes from Sciurus vulgaris, assembly GCF_902686455.1. Lineage (NCBI taxonomy): Eukaryota > Metazoa > Chordata > Mammalia > Rodentia > Sciuridae > Sciurus > Sciurus vulgaris. The sequence continues at coordinate 123,330,851 of NC_136467.1, read as the reverse complement.
GGTAGGGGAGATACAAATGGCATCCTCTCTAGTTTCAGGAAGCTAACACAAGAAATATACAGGGAGCTGGTGAAGATCTAAATGGTGTAAGGATCCTGTGTGTGGAGTGACCCTCCCCACAGCCCAGAAGTCCTGGGCTAAACAATGCATCCATGCCACAATCTAATCAGTGTGCTCTTGCTTCATTAGGTGGGCTGTTTTGGTTCTGGGTAGGGCTAAGCTGCAGAAGATCATGTCCTACTTTAACAGGTCTTGACCAAACTCCACAAGTCATTTCTTCAGACTGTATGTGTTATATATCTCACTTCATACCACTGACCTCTTGCCTGAGCCCCAGGATCAAATATCCCACTGTCTACTTGACATTTCCAATTGGAAGTCAATCTACTAGGCATCTCAAGTTTAATGTGTCTAACGTCAAATTGATGATGTTCTTGCCACACCCCACCTGTTCCTCATCTAGTCTTTCCTACCTCAGCAAATGGTACCCAGATGCTCAGGCCAAAAAATAAAAATAAAAAATAAAAATCTAAGGATTACCTCTTGGTTCCTCTTTCCCTTTACCCCACATGTGATAAGATAAATAAGTGAGTGAGTCCTATTGATATGACTTGCACATTACAACCTGAAACCTGCTACTTCCTGGGCTGCCATCTTCATCCAAGCCACCATCACCTCTTGGCTAGGGTCCCACAGTGGGTTTCCCTCCAGCCTCTGTATTTCGGTCCTTGCCCTCTATAATCCACTCACCACATACAACCAGAGTGACCTTTTTAAACAGTAAGGAAATTAAGAGCCAGGTATGGTGGTCCATGTCAGCAATTCCAGCAACTTGGGAGACTAAGTTCGAGGTCAGATTCATCAAGTTAGCCAGGGACTGCCTCAAAAGATTACCAAAAAAAAGGGGGGAGGGCTGGGCTAAGGGTGTAGCTTGGTGACAGAGCACCCTTGGGTTCAATCCCAAGTACTAGAAGAAAAAAACAAGTAAATTAGGTCACATCAATTCCAGACTAAATGTCCCCAGTGGTTCTAACTTCTCTGTGGTAAGATCTAACTCGTAATCAGAGCCTTTAAGAATCTCTAGTGCCTGGCTCCTGACCACTTTGGACCAGACCTTACCTAAAGTCCATCTCACTCACCACCCTCCAGTCACCTGGGTTTTCCTTCTGTTCTTTAACATGCCAGTCTAATTTCCTTTGCAGTGCCTAGAACGCCATGCGCTCCAAGTGCACACTGTCAGCCTATCCACTTTCCTTAGGTCCCACCCATGTGTCACCTCCTCAGAAAGGCCTACCATAGCTACTATTACTTTTTATCATGCTACCCTATTTTACATCCATCACGGTACTTGTCTGAACTGTTTTATTTATGTCTACTTGTTCACTGTGTGCTGAACTAGAATGTAAAATCATGAGGGCAGGACCCCACCTAATTCACAGTTGTTTCCCCAGCACGCAGGACAGTTTCTGGCACACATGACAGGTGCTTGATACCGTATTAATGAATGTGAATGAATGACTCCCAGAGACAGTACCAACCTGGACGAGAGCAAGAAGGCCTACTACTCACATACGGGGTCCCGAGTAGAGGACCCAAATCTGCTGCACAGGCTTACAAGGGCTCAGGAAGGTGGGCAAAGGTTTAGTGGAGATCGTTGGGCATCCACTCAAACAATATACACATTGCGATGTAACAGCATCATATTATGGAACCTGCGTCACCACCTGACACCGGTGCTGTGCGCTTTCAAACCTGCTAGCACCTTGAATCACCTGCGGAGCCTTTGAAAATTCCGAGGCCAAGGCCTTACCCCCCAAAATTCTGATTCAATAAGGGCACCTGGAGTTTTTTAAAGCTCCCTCGGTAATTCCAAAGTGCAGCTAGGTGGGAGCGCTGAGTGGAACGAGGGGGCGCTCTGCTCCTAACTCCAGGGGTTCAGTGGACCGCACGCACGTGTGCTCAGGGAGGGAGGGACGCGCATGCGCAGGACCGCCACTCTCCCGCCCCTGCCTCGTCCTTTCCTCCCCTCTCCCCAACCGTCTCCCGACCGGTCACCTGGGTATTTTCTCCCTCCCGAAAGGCCTGTGCTACCCGCTGCCGCAGGTAAGCGCCCAAGTCCCGGCCCCGTTTGGTCTCGTCCACTGGCCATTCCTCACAGAGCTTAAGGAAACGCCGGTAGCGGCTAGCCGCCATTTTGGGCGCCGCTAGTCCCGCCCCTAGGGAAGGAGACCGCACGGGCGGACGTCGCTTGCGCACTGAAACTCGCCGCTCTTCCCATGTGGGCATGCGCGGCTCTGCGGGCGCCCCCGCCGCTCTCCGGGCAGGGGCGCTGCTTCCCTGTGTCTGCAAACCCAGCTAATTCGGTCTTCGTTCTTGTGGAATTCGCCCAGCCCCCAGGGACAGCTTTGCTTTTCTTTTTCAATGACTGCACAAGCCTGAGACTAAAGAACTGTCCTCGGAGACCTCTGCTGTTTTGCATAAGCGAATATATTTGCATGTAAATACAAGTTGTTATTGGATGAAGATGTGTTTAAACTTAATCACGTCGCACGCACATGTTGTACGTCCCCCTTCCCTTCTCCTTCACTGCCCCCTCATCGGTGAATACCACTTGGAACTCTACCACAGCTCCTTCTAGGGCGAATCTCAGCTATCGCCCCCACACCGCCCTCATTAGTATCCTTTCTCTGTGAAACGCCGCCACCCCTATCTCCCAAACCAGGCACTTTTTCCTGGAAAGAACGTTTCCTAACTGAGCAATGTAAGCTAGGTTGCTTCGGCCTGGACAAACTTTCTAAAAAATAATATTTTTATTGTGTTTAAATTTATGTTATTCTAACAAATTTTATCATCTTATCCATTTATAAGTATATAGTTCAGTGGTATTAAGTAGATTCCTAATGTTGTGCAACCATCACACCATCTCCATAATTCTTTATCCTTGTGAAATTGAAGCCCCATACCTGTTAAACAATAACTTTCTATACTCCCCCACCTCCATCCCACCTCTGGCAGCTACCATTCTATTTTGTTATCTATGGGATTTTCATTCCGCTGGGTACCTTATGTAAATGGAATCATGTATTATTTGTCTTTTTGTGGCAGGATTATTTCATTTAGCATAATGTCCTCAAGACTCATCTATGCTGTATCATATGTCAGAATTCCCCTCCTTTTTAAGGCTAAATAATATTCCATTTGTGAGTGTGGGTATGCCTGACATATTGCTTCGATAATTCATTTGTCCATAGATACAGGGGTTGCTTTCATGTTTTAGCTGTTATGAATAATGCTTTCGTGAATGTGGATATACAAATATCTTGTGGAATTCCTACTTTGACTTCTTTTGAGAATATACCCAGAAATGGAATTGCTGGATGATATGATACTTCTATTTTTTATTTTTCGTAAAACCTCCATAAGGTTTTCCATAATGGTTACACTATTTTACATTGCCATTAACAGTACACAGATGTTCCAATTTCTCCACATCCTAACCAACATTTTTTATTTTGTGTTTTTGTTTTTTGTTTTGTTTGTTTTTTGGTAGTAGCCAATCCTTTGGAGTATGAGTTGGTATCTATTCTATTTCTATTATGATTAGTGATATTGAGCATGATTTCATATGCTTATTAGTCATTTGTGTGTCTTCTTTGGAGAAATGGCTATTCAAGTCCTTCATCCATTTTTTTGTTTGTTGTGGTACTAGGGATGGAATCCAGGAGTGCCTTACTACTGAGCTACATTTCCAGCCCATTTTATTTTTTTAGTCTGAGATAGGATCCCACTTAGTTGCCCAGGCTAGCCTCAAACTTACAATCCTCTTGCCTCAGCCTCCCAAGTAACTGAGTTTACAGGCACATGCCACCCTGCCCAACCCTTTGTCCTTTTTTTTTTTTGTACTGGGAATTTAACCCAGGTGCTTCACCACTGAGTGACATCCCAGCTCTTTTTATTTTTTATTTTGAGACAGGGTCTCACTAAGTTGCTTAGGGTCTCGCTAAGTTGCTGAGGCTGGCCTTGAACTTGCAATTTCCTGCCTCAGCCTTCCAAGTATCTGGGATTCCAGGCGTGCACCATTGTACCTTGCTGGTTCATTTTTTAATTGGATTTTTTGTTATTTAGTTTTAGTTATTCTTATATCCTGGATATTAATCTCTTTCAGAATATATGGTTTGTAAATGCTTTCTCCCATTAAAGATTTGTTTAACCAGGTCTTATACATCTCTTGCTTCATCACCCATGTGAACTGATTTTCCTTTTCAAAAGATTACCCCTTCATTCAGATTTTCCTCAGGAAAGTGTGCAGGTACTGCATCTTCACTGTCCTCCAGGGAGCCAAGACTGTGCCTTCAACACTTGGCTTCCCCCAAGCCTCTCCCTCTTGCCCCTTAACTTCTTGTACAGATGAATCCAGGAAATTCCTGCTTCCAAAGAGTTGACTGTTAGCCGAGCTTGGTGGTACATGCCTGTAATCCCAGTGGCTTGGGAGGCTGAAGCAGGAGGATCCCAAGTTCAAGGCCAGCCTCAGCAATTTAGCGAGGCCCTAAGCAATTTCATGAGACCCTGTCTCTAAATGAACTATAAAAAGCCTGGGGATGTGGCTCAGGGGTTAAGTACCCCTGGGTTCAATCCCTGGCAACAACAACAAAAACAAAAACAAAAAAAAGAGTTGACTGTTGAACCTGGAGTGTACACATAAGCAAAACACAAAGTTAAAGGGACAGTTTCTCTTTCATGCAGTCATAGTCTGTATAATGGTGTTTTGATACCACATATACAAGTGTGATCCTATAAGGTGGTATTGCCTGGTGATGTCACAGCTTTCTTAGTTTGTGTACCTGCGTTCTATGATGTTGACACCATGAAATTGTAATATGATCCACTTCTCAGAATATATCCCTGTTGTTAAGTAGCAAGTGACACTCAGGCATATGGAATTTGAAGAAAGAAATATTACTGTTAGCTGTTCAGGGAAATAGGAGGAGAAAGATCAGGGGTGGCTTCAGGAGCATCAAGAGGCTGGCCTGGGCGTGGAAGAATGGGAGAGAGGACAAGGGAGGAGTGGATTTAACAGGGAAGAACTTCTCACAGCTTGGAAGGTGTTAGGAGAGAAGACAGGACAGGGAGAACCTCCAGGCCTTAGGGTGTGCCGTGCCCACCTGGGGCGTGTGAGTTCTGGGAATGGGAAATGAAGTGCTACAGGGACCAGGAGGAGCTCCAAGCTGCCCTGCTCACCCCACTGGGTTCCCAGCCCAACCACAGCCTCACTTCAGCTCTATTTATAGCCACAAAGTTTTGGTGGCTTTCTTGAGGTCCAAAGGAAAAAGATTTGTCTATTTGCTATCAAACCCCAGGCATCTAGGGCCATGTTGGGGGCCCCCGAGTCCTTATAATGCTGCCTGAGGCTGAGGCCTCACCCCAGCTATGGCTTTGAAGAGCACCTGGCTGGCTGCCAGCTGTCCTGGGAGGCAGGGACAGAGTTTCCTCTGTCTTAGGCAACAGGATGAGAAACACGAGGTGTCAGCCAATGGTTCTCACTCCACTTGAGATACAAGTGCAAGAGAGGTTGCAGAGAGCGACTGGATGCTGGGAAGCTCAGGCAAGTGCCTCCTGGCTCTCCCTCCCCCGCACCAGCTTCCTCATGCATTTGTCTTGTCCCAGGTTCAGAGCATCCTGTCCACCTGTCTTTCCCCATCGGGAGGCTTGTTTGGCTTTGGAGTCTGACAGACCCGGGTTGGAATGTGGGCTTGCTCATTCACTCACACATTCGTTCATTCATTCATCTAGGACCATCCATTTAATTTTTTGAAGTGTGGGAAGAAAGACAACCACCAAGCAAACATAGGATAATAACAGTGCTTTATATATAGTAACTCATTTACTAAATGAACGAGTCATTTCAGACATACTAAGTGCTAGGGGCACATCAAAACGGGTGCTGGGTCCACACGGATGGGGGCGTGGTCTGGAGGTCATCCCAGAGGAGTTTGTGGTTGACAGAGACCTGAGTCACCAAGGAGACAGCCACCTGAAGGTGGGCAAGGGAGGCTTCCAGGTGGAGGGTAGCAGAGGCCTTCAGAGTGGCCAGCCTTGGGTGGGTGTCTCAGTTGCTCTGAGCTCCAGTTGCTTCATCTTAAAACCCATTAAATCCCATTGTCCTACATATAGGACACCTATAAAAACTTAAATTGAGCAATTTTATAGGTCTTCTATAAAATTTTATAGGTATTTATAGGTGTCCTATATAGAGGACGATGGGCCATAATGGGTTTTTAAATGGGACTTATAGTGATAAATTAAAGCTGGGTATTCGCTACATGCCAGTCACTGTTGTAAATGCCTTACACAGATTGACTCATTTAGCCCCCATGATGGCTCAAGGACCACTCTTATCCCCATTTTTATAGAGGTGGAAACTGAGACACAGAAAAGATGGGACCTGCCAGGTTCACCAGCTTGGAGGTGGCAGCGCCAGGATTTGAACCCAGGCCAGCTGACTCCAGTGTTCCCTCTTAAGCCACTGGCATGCTGCATCTCTACTCATATTACAGGGCTTAGCCAGTGCTGGCTAGGAGTAGGCCAACAAATTATTTGTCACTTCCAAGGGGCCCTCGGGTCCTCTTGGCCTTGTTTTACCTAGGCCCCCTCTTCCTGTCACTGTGCTGTGTGTGGTTTGAGCCAGAGTCTGGGCTCCTCGCTTGTCAATCACCCAGTGCCATTCTGGGCACATTAATAGGCACAGCCTGGAATGCTGCTCAGTGGTGCCAGCCCCTCGGGGAATTGATGACCATTTTAACACCCACCTGCAGGCTGTCACTCATTCCACTCTGAATGCAGCCTCCTCTGGCTCATTGAAACCACCCCCAGGGCTGCCCCTCCCTAGCCATTTGGAATGGGTATTTGGGCTTTCTGGAGCCCTGATTATTCTTTAGAGAAAGGAGGCATTCGCAGGGAGAGGAGACAGGAGGGAGGCGCTGCTTCCGTTTTTTAAGTTATAATGATCCTAGTAATTGAGACACTAAATTGCACATTTAAATCGCTCGAAAGTAAAAATATCGTTTTGTAATGCTGGTGTTAATAATGTAAACATTCAAAAGGAATTAAATACTTAGCTTCATTGTGGGGCACGATTTTCTGATTTTTTTTCTCTTTCAACTTATTCAACTGGAGAGATTGATTGGCTCCAATGCCTAGATATGTTACCAAAAAGTGTGGGCTGGGACTTGAATCAGAATAGTCAGTCATTTAACAACCCGGAGGGCAAAGGTAGCCAAGAGGGTCACACTGAACACCAGACCATCGCCTTGTTCTGGGGTGAACTTTTCTTCTTTTTAAAAGACCTGTGTTTGAGGTGGCCTGGATAGGCCTCTGTGGGATCTTTTGGTGGGGGATACCAGGGATTGAACTCAGGGGCTCTAGGCCACTGAGCCACATTCCTAGCCTTTTTGTTTTTTATTTAGAGACAGGATCTCACTGAGTTGCTTAGGGCCTCGCTGTTGCTGAGGCCAGCTTTGAACTCAAGATCCTCCTACCTCAGCCTCCTGAGCTGCTGGGATGACAGACGGGTGCCACCTCACCCAACTTCTGGGATCTTTAAGTGACCTAATATATCCAAAGACCCTCAGCTGTCTTGAGACACGGAGTCTATCTACCCAGGGATCTGTCTCCTTCTCTGCGCTTCATCTGCCCTAATGTCACTGCAGCGGGGCCTCCCTGACCCCATTGGAGGCAGCAGCCCCTGTCACTTGTCCTCTCTTGCATCAAAGTGCCCACTAGTCACTGTTGGACAGCAGGGCCTAGTGCACAGTAACCTCTCATGAAATGTTTGCTGAGTAAATGAATCTGAAGAGAACGACGTTAGAACCTAAAGCGAGCTCTCCTGGCCACCTGTCCCCAGCACAGCCCTGTCCCTGTAGCAGACTCATCTTGGAGGACTGAGGGAGAGAGGTTAGGGCAATCCAGGAGCAGACAGCTTGGCACTCCAACTTTCTACCCCATTTCTGGGCAGCCTAGCAACAGAGGGCAGGTTCTGAGAAGAGCCTAATGAGGCCTGGAGCCTGGCTGTGAGTCAGCCTGCCCGGCTGGGCTCCGCTCTGCCTGTCGCAGGGCTGCCCTTCCACCCCCGCCCGCCCCTTTACTTCTTGGCACCACGCTTTCATTTCAGTTCTCTCCCTCATCTTCTGTTTTATGTTTTTGGCCACAGAGGATGCAGATTTAAATCAAAAGTCAGAAGTCTAGATCATTTTGAAGAGCGCTGATGAGCGGTCTCGCCTTGCCATTTGTTTTATTAGACCGCCGCCTGCCCTTTCCTCCGTGGTCTAAATGCTCCGTGCAGCTGGGAAGAGTGATGGCGCTGCCAGGGCGCTGCCCAGAGGCCCAGGGCTTGCTGATGACACTGCATTATGGGAAAGCTGTAATAACATTCCACTCTTTAGCCTCCTCTTTAATCACCCAGGGGACACCAGAGAGTGTCTCCCAGGCTGCCCTGTTCCTCTGCTGGCTCTGGTGGTGGTGGTGGCAACAGACGGGGAGGAGAGGTCAGGCTAGAAGCAGGCTGCTCCACTGGGGTGGCAGTGACCCGTTTGCTCTCCACGTCACCTGTCTTGAGGACCAGGTTAGAGTTCCCAAGGGACTGATGTGGGAGCACCTCTCCGGCACTCCCCAGCGCACTGACTGGAAGCAGACACAGCCAGAGGAAGGATGTGGTCAGAACTGCAGCTCTGACACTGCCAGCCTCTGCCAGCCCCTCAGCTCACTCTTTCTTACTCTCCCCCTCCTGAAGTCAGGTGTCCTATTGACATGAGGATTATAGAGAGAGGTTATTGCAGAGGCTCACTAGGTTCTCATCAAACCCATTTCCTTTTTCCGGGCCCATCGTGACATTCCCTGTCAGCCCCTTGACATCTGGGTAGGGCCACATGACTAATTCTTGCCCGGAGGGCGTGGGCGTTCCTTATCCATGCTAACTTTTACGTGTCAACAGCAGCTGTCAGGACGGTGTGGTGTCTGAAGATGGAAGGAGCCAAGGTCCTGGTGACTGTGTGGAGCAGAGGCTGTCTGCTGACCACATTGGACTGTACTGCTCTGCTACCGATTCTTGGGAATTATTTATTATAGCAGTTAGCATCCTCTAATAGCCGTGTGTTCCTCAATTCAAAAGAAGAGGAGAGCTACCCAGTGTGGGTAAGAGGGGCCTCCATCCGGCTCCTGCTGTCTCCTGGGCAAGAGGCAGCAGCAGGTAGAAGGCCCAGAGTCCCTTTCTAGTTCTCTGGTTCATCGTCATTTCCTTTGGTGTCCATGTACATCCTCCCGCTGTGGCCAACTCAGCTCACTTGCTCCCTGAGCAGGGTGCTGGATTCCCCGTCCCCATGCTTGTTGATTCACTTAGAACACCTGCCCTCCTTCATCACCTTCGGACCTAATGCCCTTTCTAGGAACAGCCTAACCAACACTTCTGTGACATGCCATGAGGCAGAAGCCCTTGCTGCCTCTGCCCTGCTGGGTGGCACTGTGCACGTCTGAGCCACTGGCCCCCATGCCCTATTAAAGCACCTGTGATATTTCCGTCTGGGATCTTAACTCTTGTGGAATCTTAGTGATGACATCATGATCCTCACACTTCCCTGTTTCCCTCTCAGGCCCGAGCATGGAGCTGCATGTGCCAGGAACTCGGTAAATGGGAGAAGGAAGGAAGGGAGAGACTAACTAATGAAATTACAAACACATGAATGAGCTCCTTGGCCAGATTTTCAAATATCTCTACCATCTGGGTTCTCTCCATTTCTCCACTCTTCGTTTCTACTCTTCCCAATCACGGAAACCTCATTCTGAATGGGTCAGTATGTCCACAGGTGCTCGAGCATGCTGGACTCTTCCTCTCTCCTACTCTGCCTCCCTTGCCTAGCCCCAGCCCCTGCTCCATTCCTGTCACCCAGGACCCAGATGAAGCCCCACCTCCTCCAATAGTCTCTCTGCTGACAGCAAACCTCTTTACCTTTTTTTTTTTTTTTTTTGGTACCAGGATTGAACCTAGGGATGCAGAACCACTGAACCACATCCCCAGCACTTTAAAAAAATTTTTTTAAATTAATTAATTAATTTATTTTAGAGATAGGGTCTTGCTAAGTTGCTGGGGCTGGCTTCGAACTTGCCATCCTCCTGCCTCATCTTCCCGAGCCACAGGGATTACAGGAGGGCACCACTGTGCCTGGCTAAACCTCTTTAGCTTAAAGGTGTTTATAGCGCTGATCACCTGCACACAGAGATGCACCCTTCTGATCACTGTCTTGTGTGGTGTTGTCAGTTCATATGTATTATTTTGGCCTCCTCAACTAGAACCTAAGCTCCCCATGAGCTGCATCTTCCCCAGCATGAGTAAAAAGACCAGAACAAATAGCTTCTGATTGCCACATTATTTAGAGTTCCCTTGCTCCTTCTGCCATGGGTGTGTGTGTGTGTGTGTGTGTGTGTGTTTTATTGGAATTGAACCCAGGGGCACTCTACTACTGAGCTATCTCCCCAGTCCTTTTTATTTTTTATTCTGAGACAGGGACTTGCTAAATTGCCCAGGCTGGCCTTGACTTTGCAGTCTTCCTGCCTCAGCCTCCCGAGTCACTGGGATTACAGAAGAATGCCACCATGCCTAGCCCTTTTGCCATTTTTGAGTAAACTTAGACTGGTGACCCAAATACATAAATGTTCCCTATTTTCCCTTCTTTGTGGGTTTTTTGTTTCTTTGTTTTTGGTAGCAGGAATTGGATTGAACTCAGGTATGCTTACCCACTGAGCCACATTCCCAGCCCTGTTTAGTTTTTATTTTGAGACAGGGTCTCGCTGAGTTGCTTAGGGCCTTGCTAAGCTGCTGAGGCTGACTTTGAACTCAGTTCCTCCTGCCTCGGCCTCCATCATGCCCAGCTCTGTGTACCTTTTTTTGTTCTCCTTCTTCCCAGGTTGGGATCAACTGGGTGGGCTCATTCCTCTGAGATCCTGAATCTGCAGAGCAGGCACAAATTTCCAGACCACAGTTGCCCCTTCGGGTCCAGCAGTCCTGTAAGAACAGCCTAAACCAGTAGCAACTCTCCCTTTCTTACCATAAAGTGCGGTTTTGTTGGGGCCATCTTCGGGAGGAGATGGGAACCCGGGCTGGGCCTCAAATGTTTTGGAGAGGAGGAAGGAGGCTTCACTGGTGAAGGGCACCATGGGGAGAGGTGAAGTGAGAAGGGGCATCAGGGGAGCAGGAGGAAGGACACAGAGAGCAGCTGTGACATGGTGTGACCAGGGTGGACCAGTTGTGAAGACTTAGATTCCAGCTGGCCATTCGTCCTGTCCTCAGGCAAGTCCCACAACACCCAGAGCTAGGAGTGGGTGGGGGGCGAGAAGCTAAGCCAGGGAGCTTTGATTTATATGGGGTGGTACCAAATTCAAGCAAGAAAGTGGCCCAGGGTATTTAGGGCTCCATTTTGTCATAAGCAAATATTTAGTTTGAAGCTGGCTTTCTTTTGCCACCCAACATGCTCTGGCTTCACTTTTCCCCATATGCAGAGTCTGCAAAATAATTATGTCATTACCTTGGCCAAACATAATTTGGGATTTTAAAGTTGGCTTTAAAAAATCCATACAATGTATTCCAGAATTAAAAAATTTTATGACCCAGGCCACTCTTTTCCTTCTGAGTGTGGAAATTTTGAAAACTCGACAGCAGTTATCCATTAGAATCCAACAACTACTTAATTTTGCATTGTATAAGTTTCAAATGAAATGAAAGATCTGGTGCCTGCCTTGCAGATACATGCAAATATTTTATTAGCCACCCTTTCCACCCGAGTTCCCTGAAGGATTGCGGGAAATCGGGGAACTATTCCTGCTGTGTACTCTACTCATTCATAAATTGGAACTCCCATACAGTGTGCTGATCAGAATAAACAAACAGAAAGGGTAATAAGGCCCACCAATAATCGCTGGTGACCTCAGCAATTTTATTAACAAATTTATTTCCCTAATTGGGTAACGTATCGCAGCGCTTAACCCAAGGGCATTGTAATAGGTTCCCACACTGCAGAAGAAGGAATTAATTAGAACTGTTTGCTCTCGTTTCCTATTTACACTTGTCCACCAGTCTTGTAAACATTGGCCCTGGTTTCCTCGGTCCTCCAGGTTCTTTTCTTTAGACTCCCCCAACCCCCCTCCCCCTATAAATAAACAGAAAGCAGAGAGTAGAGTTTAACACCAGTGGTTCCTCCTCAAGTTGCATTTCATGGTCAGAGTCATTTTATGGTCAGAATGTGGCAGAGTTTTCACCCCCCATAGGCACTGGGAAGTCTGTCAAGAGTCCTTTCTCTGTATAGGCAAAAATGGAGAAGCAAGGTCTTGGTTTACTAGTGCTCGTACCTGGGTGTGTCCTTGTCCATTTATTTATTTATATTATTATTATCTTGGTGCTGGGGATCCAAACCTAAAGCCTTGTGCATGTGAAGCTCATCGACTATTGGGGTGCATCCCCAGCAGGCGTCCTTGTCATTTAGAACCTGGCCATGGAGCAGGAGACAAAGGCAAGTCAGTTCCATACACCTTTGCCCCACCCACTCCTCTAAGAAGGTAAGAGGCTCTTGTTGGCTCTGTCCACCCATGGAGCTGCAGCCCACACAGGCAGAAAAATCCATGAACTTGGGAACTCATTCTTCAAGACTTCTTCCAGTAGGGTTTTTTTTTTTTTTTTTTTTTTCCCTCACAGCTGTGAGGACTGCAGCAAGACAAGAAAGCATTCGTAGATGCAAATGCTCCAGACTCTGACTGCAGAGCTGGCCTCTGACTCCGTTGCTCCACCATGGCGCTACTTCAAACTGACTAACGACCAGCATTACAGGAGATGCCCGGCATGTGGAATTGCCTCCAGGGTGGAATTCTTTAGCAATCGTTAATGCAGTCTGCCACATATAGAGATGGCTGTTGAAGGTAGATCTGATTATTAAAACATCTAAGGGGTATCTACCCTATCCTAGCTACCAATAGGTCCCTTTTCAAAATCTGTAGCCCAGAAAATTCCACATAGTTCCAAGAAGTTTCATTCTCCCTCTTGGATATCCTGCAGAATCCCAATGAGATTTTCCAGGCCAAAAATATAACCAGGATCTGGTCCATCGTAGGTGGTATGCTCATTCCAGGATCCCTTGTAGGTCGTGTGGGCGAAGTCGATCATCCGAATGTCCACTTTGGCCAGACCTGCTGGAGCACTGCCAGGGGCCTTCTGTGGAGCTTCCTGAGGATGCAGGTCACCTGGGGTTGGCTCCTGCCCGTCGTAGATGATAAGGAGAGAGCTGGAGTAGAACCGGTATGAGCTCTGGCTCCGAATGACTGAGAGGAGGGCGCGGAGCCGGTGCAGGATGGGCTCCAGGAGCTCTGCCCGCAGGCGGCTTCCGTCATGCAGGAATTGATAGAGTGTTTGTCTGAAGCCCTCCACTGAGAGCTTTCTTCCGTAGTATTTGTCTTTGCAGAGAAAGTGCTTCTTATCCGTTTGATAAACCTTACATTGAAAAGAAGAAAGAGAAATGTGAAGAATTGGAATTGTAAACTTTAAAAAAATTGCCCCTGCTACAGTCACAGCGTCTCAAGCTCCCATAATCTACAAGCATGTTTCCAGGAGATGCGGGGCAAGAGGAACTGAAGTGAGCAGATGATCTTCCCTCTCGCCTCAGTGTAGCTTTTGCATTTTCAAATGCTCTCTCTGCAAGACTTTAATAGTAATCCAAGGTCTAAAGATCCTTTACCCTACAGGGTTGACCCTCCACCCACGAGGCAACGATTGGATCTCCTCTCTGGTGAATTTCCAATGTCAACCTCCAAATGATGATTTAAGCCCTGGCTTTGGGCCCTCTTCAATTTAGATATTAGCAAACCCAAGCTAGAAAGCTTTAGTAGGAATCTGAAATCACAGCCAATGGCCTTGGAAAGCCAACTAGATTAAATTCTTCCCAACAAAGTTTATAAAGCCCTTTCTCTGCAGATTTTAAGGAAACAGTATTGGTTCTTGAGGTAGAGTGGGGTGAATTTCCAGGAGATAAAAAGAAAGGCTAGGGCAGGTGTGGGCAGGGTTTGTAGGCAGACCGTGCAGCTGCTGGGTGGGGGGAGGTCTGAGTGGAGGAGGGAGGTTTATAGCTGCTCTGTGGGGCTGGTGGTGCCTCTCCTTGGCACCATCTCCCCTCCCCTCCCCTCCCCTGCCATGTCTTGGCCACCAGAAGGGAGCAGATGGAAGAGAGCTGCTGATGGGGGACCATGGCAGCCGCCCCCATTTCATTCAGATGGCAGAGGCAGCAGCAGAAACTGAACTGAGGCCGGCGGCTGGCCTGGAGGGAGACTAGTCACACCTGGGCAGGGCTGCTAATACCTGGCTAAGACAGCTTCTCAAGTCTTTCTTGCCTTCAGATTACATGATATGTTTACAGAAAACCAGGGTTGGAAAAAAAAAAAAAAAAAAAAAAAACTCAGAAAGATCTGATAGGCTTGGTGTCGCCTTTGGAGGGCTGGAGTTTGGCTGCTAAATTAGCCATCATAAATACATGACAGGCATCACTTTCTAAATAAATCAGATCAATTTCAGAAGGTTTGAGGTCCAGAGAGAGATTCCATTTACACCACAAATCATCACACTCCATCCTCTTGAGGACTGCGTTCCAAGCCTTCCCAGGGACATCTGTGCAACGAATTTATAGACTCGACTTCCAGCTTCAAGGGGTGGCAGTTTCAATTAAGGAAAGCTATAACGTTTACCATCAAATCGGTGTCTGGTTTTGCTTTGAGTAGACAGACTGTAAGGGTAAAGGAGTGGAGGTAGTTTATCCTCCGTTCTCCGCAGTCCTGCCTTGGCCATGTTGGAACAGCCGTGATGAGACACGGATCAGGGCAATAAGGAAATTAACCATCCCTTGGTCTGGGTTTGGCAGGTTATGACCTTCTCACTTTGTTAACCAAACCAGGCAGCAGACACAGAAAAGGTGGATGCAGAAGAGGGGATAGCTAATAAGAATTCCAAGAGCAGACCGAGTCCCGTGTGGAGGAGAGGATTCTGCTTCATCAGTCAGGACAGCGCGGGATCAGGAAGGCAGAGTGCACCCTCTCTTAGTTCTTTCCGCAGCTCCTGCCACACACTGTCATCAAAGGCCTCTCTCAACATGGGCAGGAACCATGGGGTCACTGCGGAAAGTTTCAGCTGCCAAAGACTGTGAGACCAAGCTAATAAATGGTGGGCTTTTGCCATGACCATCCTGAAGGGTGCTCTTAATAAAACCCAGCATGTGGGCTGAGGCAGAGTGCTTGCCTAGCATGCACAGGCTCTGGGTTCTGTCCCCAGCACTGCGAAAGCAAGACCCAAATAACCAATGTGTCCCAGACCCAGAGATGCATTTCCTTCTTGAAAAAGTGGTCCCTGGCTGCCTCTGTTGCTCCCTAAAAGTGATGCAGGGAGGGAGGGGGCTAGGGACTCTTCTCATCCCACAGCAGACATGCCAGGATGCCCACCCGGCTTGGGTCCTCTGCACCTACCTGCATGCCGCAGATGCGCACACCCAGGCAGGCCGAGGTGCTCTGTGCACACTTCCTCATGTGGCGAGCCTTCTTCTCCTCAGATGCATCGTCTCCGTGCTGCCGGGTCCCCATCTTCAGGTCCAGGATACAGGGATGCGTGTACTGTGACACTACATTTTCCAGCAGCAAGAACCCTAGTCATGCTCAGTTAAGGAAGGGCTCTGAGGACATCAAGGCTACTCTCCCTCCAGAGGTAGTTAACACGCCCAGAAGCTGCCTGGAATGTCCCTGCTCAGACTGTCATTCATTCCCTCCGATTTCCTCCCTTACAGGCGAGCCCTCACTATTACGAATGCAAGGTATTAGCTTTGCAGGCTGCTTTAATAAGTCCATGTATTTAGGAGGAGTTTATGAGTATGTGAGCCTTTTTTCCCCTTTTCCATTTTGCTCTGAGATCGAAATTTAATGCAGGCGTGAAATCCCTGGCAGGCCATGCCCAATTTACATTTCATGGCGGAAAATCACAAGGCTGAAACCTCCAGTCACTGAATGGGCCAATACCTTTTGGGAGAAGTAGGTTGATGCTCGTTTCGGAGATGAGTTGCAGGAATATTAATTTCAGAGGAGTAATTATCCTGCAAAAGCTTCTTAGGGATTAAGGTTGCAGATGTGTCTTAGTAAATACTGTGAAACCAGCTGCCAGTTTGCAGGCAGCAGCCCAGTGGTGATGGAGGGGCATTTCGAATCTAAACTTGCTCACTGAGGATATGACAGCCTGTGGGGGCGGGCGTCTGCCTCCTCCCAGAGTCCGCCCCATGAGCATTTCCCTAAAGGAGGACCCACACTCCCTCCTTGCCCCAGGAGCCTATGGGAAGATACTTGAAGGGAGAATTTGGCCCTCTGAGCCCCCACCTGCCTGCACCCAGAGTGGTGTTACTCATTCCTGTCTCCCTATGGAGACCCTGCCCCTCCTCATCCTATTGCCCAGCTGGCAGAGACAGGTCAATGGCCCTACCAGGGACATCGTATTCAGCTTAATTCCCAGTCTGACTTCTCCATCCTCTCAAGTTTTCTTCTGAAGGGATCTGATCTCTTGTAGGTCCCAGGTTTGTGGTCTTGTGCCTTTAAGTGACCCCTCACACCCGTCTCTCTCTTCCTATCCCAATCCCTTGGCCCTGGGCATGTCTGTCTCCCCTTTCCACCTCTGCCCCTTGTCACTCCGTCTCCTCTGTCTCTGCGTCTCCTTCTGTCTCCCTGTCTTCCACTGCTCCTGCTGGGTGTGCTTTCCTGCCTGTGGGACCGTGTGTGGTGGGGAAGGTGGCAAGGATACGGTGACGCTTTTCCTCAGGGTACTCGGAGCACAGGCGGGTCAGATGGGCCTGGTGGCAGTGCAGGCCCCACGGGTTAAAGCTCCTCCTCTCAACCTGGTTTCCATTAACATCTTGCACCAGTGAGGAGACTTGGGCGTTGAGGTGGAACTCAGGCCTCAGGAGCGCCTTGGCGGGGCTGCAGGCGTGGGAAGCACAGGGCGCCAGTCAGGGTAGCCACAGCCAGAGGCCAGGGAAGGACGCCTGTGCTGACTGCCCAGGCTCTCCAGGACACGTTCTGACAAGTGCTGTCCCCAGCTGACATCCAGGATGTCTCTCTCTGGCTGCCAGGAGACAGCTGCAGGGTCCTAAGTGCCCTCTTTGCCCAACTTGGGTCCCTAGCACCAGATCACACCACAGTGCAGTCCTCTCAAGCCCCAGGTGGCTCCTCAGGTGTGTCACCCGCAGAGGGCTGAGGTGATTCAGGTTCACTAGTAAGCCATCTGGAGTATTGATGCTCTTACTGTTGAGGCACACAGTATGGGGCAGCCACCCCACCTGGAGTCTAAGGCTGGGGCTTGGGCTCTGACGCCCTGGCATATTGTTATCTCCTGCAGGCCTCAAAAGGCCGCGAGGAGTGTGGGGAGGGCGGTGGAAGACACGGAGCCCTGGTGTGCCCTCCTTCTCCTGGCCTCTCTGCATCTTGGCATCTCCATTCGAGAATGGAGATGTGTGCTGCTTCCTGCCAAGCCAAGAGGCTTAATTAGATCCACTGGGCTCCTTGGGGAGGGCCGTATTGTCACTGCATTAGCTCCCTTTTGTTTCCCTTAAATGTTTAAAAAATCCCCAGGGATCCTTTCTGTCTGAGAAAGACCATCAAACATTACAGAGGCCCCGGAGACCTCTTCGAGGACCTCAGGCCCCTGTGTCTCCGAGTCTCCCACGGACTGCCGCATCTCTTCTCTCCTTTTCCCGTCCTAACCGCTAAGGAAAGAGCTGACTTCTGAGAGAAATTAGCCACACTTCCTTTCTATAAACAATTCCAGGGTTTCTATTGAGCACATTCCCCTGAGAGACACTTCATGGTCTCCATAAAACAGATATTTAATTAAACAAATAGTTACCAAATACCTGCTCTATAGCACAGCGCCTGTGCATCAACCTCAGGTGAAATGCACGGTAATCCTCCTTCTAGAAGTGGCATTAGAGAAAGCCCCTCCCTGGCTCTGGCCACACTGGTTGTTCTAGAGAAAGCCTTCATCTGAATTTCTCAGTTTTTCAGTGCCAATCCTAAGGGAGGGTTGGCCTTGGGCGCAGGTGGGTGTCGCGCTGGTCCCTGCCAAGGGACACGCACCCAGCTTCCTGTCACCTGCGCGGGAGCTCTCACCTCTCCTTGAGTGAGTGTGCCACCTGGGCCTGCTGCCGCTGGGCCAGAGGGCGGGAGCCACCACCACTGGTGGTCTGCTGAAGTGTCTGCCAGATGGCCACTGCCGCAGATTCCGGGGAGACCTTGAAGGGCTCCCGGTTCTCCTTCAGTGGGGGAGCAACCAGGCTGAGATGGCCCCTGCTGTCTCTCCGGAGATGCACTGTGATGGTACCTGCAGGACACACGAAGCAAGGAGGGGCGATCAGATGGAATGTGGGTCTGTGGTTGACAGCCGTAGAATTCAGTTTAATGGCACTGACCAACCTCCCTCCTTCCCAACTCCTCTCTCACGGAAGAACTATGTGGCTGGCCTTGTTTCCCATAAACCCGATCTGTTCCTGAACGTGCCCCATGCCTTGGGCTGGCCGCCACACGTCCCCTGCTGTATCCCATGTTTGCCCCTTCCTGCTTTAAACAGAAGCACCTTCCCTCTTGAATTCCTCTTCCTTTCCATGCAGTCCCACCTTCCCAGTCATGCCACAGCCCACGTGTCCCACCTAGGGGGCCTCTGAGCGGGTCCCACTTCAGGGTGCGGCAGTGCAGGGAAGCCGGGTTACCCCTTCCCTCCCCTTTGCTCTTCGCCTCCTTCATCATCCTTTCTTTCCCCTCCTTTTCTCCTCGTCTGACCAGCTTCTTCCAGGAATCCCTCCTCATGCAACCTTCCAGC
This sequence comes from Sciurus vulgaris, assembly GCF_902686455.1. Taxonomy (NCBI): domain Eukaryota; kingdom Metazoa; phylum Chordata; class Mammalia; order Rodentia; family Sciuridae; genus Sciurus; species Sciurus vulgaris. Next base: position 123,311,932 of record NC_136467.1, on the reverse strand, counting down.
ACTCAGGATTCCTCCATCCGCTCTGCCTTTTACGCCGATGCCGCCATTTCCTCGGTCAGAGGCTCTGGCATGTGAAGGTCGTTGTTGGACATGGTTCTGTGAGAGCTCCCCAGCCTGAGGCTCTGTAGGTAGAGGCCAGACCTCTTCCCAGGAGCCTGGCACCTGGTGGTGACTGGCATTGCCACAGGGCTGGTGGCAGCACAGATGTGGCCAGGTGGGCAGTTCTTTGAGAATGGGTTTGTTCCTGCCCTGCTTCTCGAGTCTTCTCTGTCAGCTCCCCAGCCCCAGTGCCCTGCGGCTCTCTCCATCCCGCCTTGTGTGTGTGTGTGTGGGGGGGGGGGGGGGGTGCTGACCCTATCCAGTGCCCCAGTGACTTCCCTGTGCTCCTGTTTCCCAGTGGCTCTGGCCAGCGGAGGCTCTGGCAGGCGTGCGAGGGTGGGAGGAGGAAGGCTGGGGCACTTGTGCCATGGCTCCCTCCCCGCGCCACTGGCCAGGTCTGTTTGTGCATTGCTTAGCCGGTGACTCTGTCCCCCTCACCCTGCCCTTCAGACCTGGGGCTTGAGCTTTCTGGTGTTGCCCACCCTAGCTGCACCCCACTTCTGGTAGTTCTAAGCCTGTGGGCACCTCTACAAGAAGCCCCTGGGAAAGAGTCTCCCAAACGCACCATTTGCTTTCTGCCAGGACCTTGTCCCATGTGCTCCACGCGGTCCATCTCCTCCCCGAGCCACTCGGTCACCCCCAAGTGTGAGTGGCAATTTCTGCTGAGCTGGCAGTAAGGGCTGCTGATTTCCCTGCCCACGTCCCTGCCAGGCCCACCGGGGCTACTCAGTGCAGACCCTCGTTCCCAGGGCTGCTCTATAATTCAGCAAGTCACTCTCCAGGGCCTCCAGTGCCTAGCTCAGCACTCTTCCTGGGCCTATCCTGTCATCTCAGATCCCTAGTTCCCTAATTTTAAAGCCTGGGAGGGACAGTTTCTCCCCAGCTCCTGAAAAAAAAAAAAAAACGCTACTTTTTGCCATCCTGACAGTAATGGCAATACTGTGCCTGAGCCTTGCACTTTGCAGGAGGGCGTTTTGATCATCCTGGAGCAAGCCCACCATCGCCATTCTGTGTGTGAGGGCATGGGGCTAGCAGCAGGTTGGGGACAGAGTCACAACAGTACCACAGTTACCATGTCTTTCTGCCCACTGGGTGTGGTCCCGAGCTGGCACTGTGTGCTTTTCATTTGTGATCTCAGGGCGGCAACCTGCCTGGAAGGTGGTGGTTAGTACACATGGAGGCTCAGAGGCCAAACGTGCATGGTTGGTATGGGATGGAGCTCTGAGAGGGCCATGCCAGACGTGGGCACAGAAGAAGGGACACACTGTTACACAGAGGCAGAGATTCTCTGGGGAGTGTCCATTGTTGTCACATTGTGTTTACCATGTGTGCATAAGGTGCACTCCTGCTGTGTCCCCCGTCACATTGGTTCTGGTCTTCTTGTTCCGTGACCCAGAACAGAGAAGCCTCAATTTCACCCCCTCAGGAGAAGCTGTCAGCACAGAGGCCTGGGAGCACAAGGACATGGGGTTTGCATTTCTATCCCTGTGTCCTTGGGGAAGGGCATTACTGTATTTGTTTTAGGGAGGAGAACTGTCCTGGAAGCCAGCATCAGGCCCCAGAACCAATTCCTTTTCCTGTGATAAGGGGAGAGAGCTGGCTGGCCTGTGTCCATCCTGTCCTTGGGGACCTCCAGCTGCCTGGGGAGCCCAGGAAGGTGGACTGGCTCTGAGCAGCCTCTTTCAGATCTTATAAAGTTCAAGATAGCAACCAGCGACCCTCTGACCTTTTGCACTTGAGGGGCTATAGTGACAGGCCTGCCAGAAACCATGGTCCCAGGGAGCTCCGGGCCTGGAGGACTCTCTGGAGGGACAAGAAATGTGACCTTCACCCACTTCTCCAGGCGCCAGCTCTTGCCTGATCTCATCAGTTCTGAGTGTCTGACTAAATGGAGAGCAGAGGTGTAGATAACGCAAAACCAATAAAACGCAGAAGTCATTTCCATCTCTCATGTTGTCAGCCCCACGCTGCAGATCCGTGTCCCCTGCCTCTCCCGTCTTTGGTGTGTCCTCTGTTGGGCTCAGTGTCTTCTCCACTTCTGGCTGTCTTCCCCTCCCTGTCTCTCTCATGTACCAGTCTGTGGCTCTGCTCAGCCCTTCCCTGGAAGTGGCCCTGCCGGATGGGATCCTTAGCAGAGAGCCCCCTTGCACATAGCCTGGAGTTGCCACGGCAGCTTGTCTGCGGACTCCAGGCTCTTCAGTACTTAGATTGTTCTTTTACTCGGGAACCATAGCCCCTCTAGCCTGGCCTCACTTGTCAGGTGTCCCTATGAGAATTAGGCCTGGAGGCCCAGGGGCCCCCAGAGCTCTACTGCCTCTGCCTGGCCAGGACATTTCAGGGCCCAGCCAGAGCCCCACTGCCACACGGGTCGCCCCACTCATCAGTCCTCCCCATGCATCTCAAGCAGAGTCCATGCCGGCTAGGCAAACGAGAATGCTTACTACCATGATTGGCACACTAAAGCATCTCAGCAATTTTGGTTTGGCTGAGCAGCTTCCTGAGTCTTGGTGAATATTCTGTCATGTATTTATTTTTAAGCTTATGAGAACATTTGCTCGCCGCCGCCTGTAATATGAATCTGGCTGAAGTGTTGGCCAACTGGACCTAAGAGTATGTCCTCATCCACCCAAGGCTAACAGGCAGGCCGGGAGGTAGAGGGGTGCAGCCCCAAGGTACTGCCAGGCGTGGGGAACCCAGCAAAAATCCAGAGTGAGCTTCTGGCACAAGGAGGCTGCCCTTTGGAGTGACATCCCTGTCTGAGGTTCCCCTGTTGCCATTGCTGCAAGGCAACAAGAAGGGAGAGGGTGTGTTCGGTGGCATGTGAAAGCCACCTCAGAAATGGCCCCTTTTTCTAAGGGGCCATTCCTATTGAGGAGAAATTGGGAAATCCCTGTGAGAGCCTTGTGGGCATTTGAGTTCCCCCGACTTGAGATCACTGGCTGAGTGACACCTATCAAGTTATGTCTCCTTTCTCCTTGGGCGAGGCCTCTCTGAGCACTGACACCCAAGTCCCTCACTTTAGCCACAGTGTAGCTGGGTGGAGTGGGCTCCACCCTTGGGAGCCAGGCCTTGGGGCTTCAAATCCTGATTCTGCCTCTCCCTGGCTGAGTGGTCTCAGGCAAGCTAGGTCAGTTCCTTCTGCCTCAGTTTCCTCATCTGTGCATGGGGGTAATAAAGGTGCTTGCCCCAGAGGCTTGTGAGGATTATATGAATTAGTGTCCAGAAACCACTTGCAGGGGCCAGGCACAGAGCGAACACTAAGAATTAGCTGGAACTACTTCTAGATTTGATGAAACCGGCAGCTTGCAGGACCTGAGAGCCCGCAGGACCCTCCCCATCTACAACCTGACCTCAGCTCCAGGTCTTCCGGTTCCACCCAGGCATCTGGGAATGAACCCTGTGGTCCTGCTTGGTGCTGGGCCTTTTTCTAGTGTCTCCTTTTGTATTGTGTTAGATGGTGTTTGGACCCTGCCCTGAAGGACTGGTCAGTGTGGGCTCCTTGTTTCTGCTTCATCCGAGCCTCGTGCTTGGGTGTCACCCCAGTGCATGCACAGGTAGGTTGGTGGTGGAGGGGGTCTGTTACTTTCTCATCTGAGTGTCCTCATCGTTGTTGTATGAAGACCCCTCCTTGACAAGTTGGGAATATCACCTCTGGCAAGAGCCCTGAAGGAAGGGCTGGGGCATTGATACTTTCAGCCCTGGCCCTGGGCTCAGGTTATGGATGGTCTCCAACATAGTCCCTAACATAGGGTGATTTGACTTACAATTTTTTGACTTTATGACAGTGCGGAAGCCGTATGCATTCAGTAGAAACTGGACATCGATGTTTGAGCATTGGTCTGTCCAGAGGCTACCCATAGGTGGCACAGTACTGTCTCTGATGCTGGGCAGTGGCTGTGAACTGGAGCTCCCAGGGAGCCTCAGTGTCATGAGGGGAACAGCTAAGACTCCAGTGTGCTGTGTTGCTAAGCTCCAGTGCTGGGTAGAGTCAGTGTGTTAAATACATTTTTTAAAAAATTTAATACCATTGAACCCAATGGTGTTACATCCCCAGTCCTTTTTGAAAATTTTGAGACCGTCTTTTTAAGTTGCTGAGGCTGGCCTCGAACTTGCTATCCTCCTGCCCCAGCCTCCTTAGTCACTGGGATTATAGGTATGCTTCTCCACATCCGATTATTAAATGCACTTTTGACTTAACAATATTTTCAATTTACAGTTAGCTTGTTGAGATATAACCCCATCATAATTTAGGGAGCATCTGTAATTTCTAAGTTATCAGAGTCCCCAAGGGAGTGTCTCCAAGGAAGGCCCCCCCCTGAAGGGGAAAACCTGGCTGAGCAGAAATCTGGACAGCAGACCATTGCCTGAGGGTGTCAGGAATGGTGCTCTCTCCCTCCCACGGAGGTTTGGCCTGGTGTAGGCGGGGTGCAGGCTGGGGCTGGGATGGGGTCCCCTGTAGACTAGAGCAACCCCTTTCCCTCTCTGGCTTTGCCCACGGGGGCCCTGACAGTCTTTCTCAGCTCCTCAGCTGTGCTGGACAAGCGTGAAATGCTCCTGGCAGGAGTCCGCCCCATGCCAGGGCCTGCCACCCCTCCGCTGGGTTAAGTTCAGTTGCAAAAGGACAGACATTAATTCCAGTGGGTGCACTGACAAGATGAACAGTGACCCACAACCAGCCAGGCGACACTGGCCTGCGGCCTTGGAAGACTCGGCCCAGCCCAGGGAGACAAGGGGCCTGCGGAGGCGGCTGGGACTGTCCTCTCCTTTCTCTCAGGACATGATGCTGAGCCACCTTGTCTCAGACTCTCAGGAGAACCTGGCAGGCTGGACTAAAGTTCAGGCATGTGTGGAACAGTGCTCAGAAGTAATTCCTGGGCCTCAAGGTGCTGGTCACCCCCTATCAGTGGTTCTCAATTGGGACCATGCTAAAGATGGATTCCTGGGGTCAGGAATACTGGGGATTCTGGTCCACAGGTCTGGGATAGGCCAGAGGACCTGCAAGCATGCACACCCATGGGATTGTGAGGAAGTTGGTTGACCCCAGATGGTCCTCTGAGAATGTCAATGTTGTACTCTGAGAATGACCACCAGTGCTAATGGTCCTGTCCCTCTGTGTTGTCTTGATCATTGATGAGCAAGTGGGTTTCCCCTGGACTTATTTGGAGGTCAATATTACCTTCTCCATGGACCCTTTGACAATAGGGCAGCGGCTTACAGTTGTAAATCTAAACTTCTTCAAAGAAAGTCTTTCCTCTGAGAGCTCATCCCAGCAATATGGGGGCCGCCACATGGAGTCCACCCTGCAAACTTCATTTACTAAACACAAGGTGTGGACAGACACCTGCCCTGGAGCCTGGCAGGGGCAGCAGACAAGGAGACCAGCAAATCCATAACCAGGTCCCTCCACACCCAGCTTTCTCTCCCCAGAGCCACTTCCTGCTCAGACCTGAGACACATGTTGCCCATGTGTTTCCCCAGTTACCCAGCTACACCCCAACCACAGCCCATCTCCTGGCTTTGCCCTTTCTGGATGAGAGCAAAAATTCTGGATTCCTAAACAAGCATATCCCAGCTTCTCCAATCCCTGTCTTGCCCAAGGTTCCTGAGTACCTCCTGCCTGGACCTTCAGAGGGAGGTTAACAAGGCTTCAGCCTGTCCTGTGGTTAGCCACAGTAATATGACCAGCTATGACGCCCCCAAGGCACAGACCAGAATGGCCCCACAGGGACAAGTGAGACTAGGGTATAATTTAGTCCATTTTCAATTTCTCGAAGCCTGGTGGCTTACGCTAATGCACAGAGAAGCCGAGTGGCATCATACTTCAGACCTGGAGGCTTTGAAGAGCTCAGCGAAGCTAGGACAGTGAAGGCCAGCCCTGCGGGGAGAGGGGCACGTCTCCATGGCAACCCTCACACTCCCACAGCATAGCACATGAGAGAGCATTGGGGCCAGCAGACGAACCTGGCCAGTATGGCGGGGCTGCCTGCACTCACCTTTGTACTGTGGGGTGAACCGCTTCATGGCCAGCGGCAGGGATTCGTAGAACCTCTGCTCCTGGGAGATGAGGGGCTTGCACACGGTGTGCTCATCGTACTTCATCACGCTCAGGTGGCCCCCGACCTGATGCAGGAAGGGCTCCAGCCGCACGCCCACCCAGGAGTCCCCAGCGTCCACATTGTCCTGCACGACCATGGTGCGGGAAGATCCTCCAGCAGAAGGTAAGGGGCGGAGGTAGGTGCTCCCGGACAGCGCGCAGGCTGGCTGTGGCCCCACCTTCCTCCTTCTCGGCCTTGATAGCTGTCACAGCACAGGTGTCTTCCTGGTGGTGGGCTCTCTAGAAAGGAGAGGAAGGTGGGATTATGTGAGGGAGGTGGTGTACCGGGGAAGCAGTGCTGGGAGGGTCCACAAGGGCCCCAGCCTCCACCAGAGCAGGTTCCTCCCAGTAGCTCACACAAGACTAAATAAGTTTCGATGACTTCTGGAGTCATCTGTCACAAGAAACTGGTCACAGTGTTTGCCTCCATGGAGCAGGGGTGAGGGAGAGACTTTAAATATTGTTTTGTGCCTTTTGAATTTAAATATTAAAATATTTTTGAAAAACCGAACATGCACAGCTGTAAGTTTCCAGAGTACAGAACTTGGGTTCTACCTTCTCATCATGCTGCCTTCCTTTGGGAGCATCGACCCCAGCCCAACAAGAAGCAAGCAGAGCCCCCGCTGTTTGGGGAGCTCACTGTCTTGCAGGAATGTCTTATTTTTGTGCAGCACAGCTGGGTACCATCAATTCACATCACGGCTACATTATGTCATTGCTGTGTGACCTTGAGCAAGTTAGCAGAAATCCTCTCTTGGCCTCAGTTTCCACATATGTAAAACAGGATAATGATGCCTACCTTATGAAGTCAGGGACAGAATTGAGATGAGGGCCGTGGAAAGGGTAGCCCTGTGCCCAGAGCAAATGCTCAAAGTGTGTATCATCCTGATTTCTGGCGTTACTGCTATGGCAGTCATGTTCCCCATGGCTCTGGGTTGTAGGAAAGGCAGATTTCATTGCTGCCACTTTGCAAAGTGTCCTTTGGCCCCCGTTGCTCCCTTCACCCTCCTGATCATGGGCAAATACTGGAACTCTGGGCTAGAAACGCAGTCCCTAAGGTTGTTCTGACTTTGTCTCGGGAGGGTGCCAAGAAGACGCTTCGAGGGGAGGCTCTTGCCGCTGTGTTTGTCCCATCTGAGAGGACAGTCCCGCAGCGGTGCCCATCACCACCAAGTTATTAATACCCTCTCCCTCTGCTGGACTCCTGGCTGCGGATGTGACTGGGCCGGGCAGCACTGGGCATGATTAACCCTCTAATTGACCTTCAGTCCAGGCCGTGGGCATGGCTGGCTGGCTCCGTGCACAGCGGTGATCATCGATTTGTTCAGGGCTGGCTCCAGCAGCCGTGGCATTGAAAGCCTCAGCTCAGTCCATTCTTTTCCCCTCACGGGCTCCCGTCCTGCAGGCCACAAAGTGTTCCCCTTTTTTGGTGCTACTGGGGACACTAATTGCTCCTTTAGGAAGGGGAAGAGCGTGGGTTCTGCTTGGCACCTGTGCATCTGCTTTCCAGATGAGGTGTGGGGAGGGGAGATCCGAGGCCTCGGGTGAGGGGCGGGCCTGGGACAGGGGGGAGGCCCTTTCTGTGCCTCTGCCCTGGGGCAGCATAGGGGCAGCCTGCCTGAGGTCTGTTCCAGGAGCTGAAAGAAGCTTGTGGGAGGTGTGTGGACAGGAAGGGAAGCAGCCTACAGGTAGGTGACATCTTCCACTGCATAACACCTCGGTTATGGGACCAGATAGCACAGTGGTGTGGCACACCTGATCCTACTTGCAAGTTTGGAGAAGACAAGAAAGGAAAAGAGAAGGAAAGATCAAGGCAGCCCCCTCTCCCTGGGCTCACTTGCGTGTCAGCCTTTGCCAGCTGACCTGTCCCCAGGCAGAGGGAGGGCTTCCATCACTCACACTTGTCTCCCCAGGGCCCTGTCCAATACAACCCAGGCCTGGTCTCTCCAGATGCCAGCCCAGGCGACCCACATGTCCCAGCTGGGCCCAGGCAGGCCCTTGTGCTGCTACACGGGGCAGCCACCACCCCTCCTCTGTCCCTGCATCCCTGTCTCTCCAGAGAGTTCTAGGGACATGGTTGTCACCCCACAGTGTCAGTAGAGAGAAGAGTATCCCTAAGTGGCAGCACACGTGCAGTTTGGTGTATGTCAGGCGAGGTCCAGGAGCTTTATGAAGGTTAACTGACTTACCTCACGACTCCTCTCTAAGGTAATCAGTATTATCAGCCCTTTTATAGATATGGACATTGAGGCACAGAGGGGTTGAGCAGCTCAGTGGGAAGGGGAGGATGGAGGAGGAAGGAGTGGCGGCCCCAGCCCCCAGCATGGCCTGAGCCCAGTAGGGTGGGCTTTGTTGCCACTCTGGATGCTTCCATGGCTTCACCTTGGCCCTGAGGCTGACCTTGGATTCCCAAGGAAGCTCGAGGCTTTCTGTTTCTATCTTCAACTCTGGGGTCAAACCAGGGAAGGTCCCATTCCTCTGTGAAGTCTCCCATCACTGATCTCAGTTCACAGAGCTTCCTTTGGCCACGTGCAGGCACTTCTGCCATTGGCGTGGGCCTTGGCCTCGGATCCACGCCCCTGGGCCCTGCTGTTTCCTAGGAACACGGCGTGAGGAGTCAGGAGCTGAGATCTGTCCCAGGCCTCCCACCAGCTTGCGGAGGCCCCGGATGAGCTGGATGACCACTGCAGTCGCTTTGCCACCCACTGCCACAGCTCTGTCATGAGGCTCAGATGACAGAATCGCAGAACTCCTTTGTGGAGTTCTTTTTGCACATCTCCGCCACTTGGGGTTTGTCACTGCGTGGGTTATTCTCAGGATGACTTTGTGAGTCAGCTGGGGGGCTGGGTAGACAGGTGGAGGGCCTGTCTGAGGGGGGCCTCCCCCCTATCTTGACACATTTGCAATTCCAGTGCTTTGAAGGGACACAAAAGTCCCTTTCTCCAGTCTTTATCTCTTCCTGCAGCCCGGGCCCCTTCCCCAGCTTCCTTTCCTAGAGCTCTTTGGGGAAGCGTAAGAGGGAGGAGGAGGAGGCTGGTGGGGAAGGAGAGATGCCTCTAGTTGGAGGAGCTCAGCTAGGGGCTGCCCCTCACCCCCAGGAAGTGGGCAGGTGGCCGCAGGTCCCTGTGTCTTCCTATCCTGTCGTCGGGTCATGTTCTGGGTGAGGTAACTCTGGGTCTCACTCCAGGACACTCAAGGCTAACTTCTGCTGATGGGGCATGGCCATGGAGCTGTGTCAGGACACAGGACACGAGCTGTCTCTATCCCCGTGGGGCCTGGGTGACGGCCAGCCTGCTGCTGGGCTGCAAGACACTCCCTGGCAGAAAGGAGGGTCATGGACAACAGGGGCCCGGTTGTCCTTGGCAGACGGGACAGATAATAATACCAGTGATTCTAAGACCCTGAGACCTTACTGATGCCAGACACGATGACGGATGTTGCCCACCCAGCAAGGTGGATGAGGGCACCCTGACCCGTCCTGACCGGCCCACACGGTTTGTTTCCAGAGAGCCTTCGTATGTACAACCACTACCCATGCACAGAGCCCAAGCCCATTAAAAATCACGGGAGAGGCTCATCTTAGGACTCACTGCTCCCATTTTGGGGAAGGTGGCAGGTGAAACCACCAGTCACACTTGTAAGGGTGCAAACTTAACAAACCAGTCATGGACTATGTCTTATCAAAGTCTTTTATCTGGAAACAAACTGGCCATGGTCCTTGCCAGGACCGTTCACAGATGTTCTTCTGTATCCTGTGGGCATGTGGTGTGGTCGCAGCTTTGAAAGTAAGTGCAGCCATATGACTTGCTTTGAAAAACAGAACATGGGGGTGGGGAGTGCAGGTGATGCATCTGGGTGAAAACTGAAGGAGCAGTTCCCCATGTTCTCTCTCCCTGGCCACAGGAGTCTTGGAAGTGTGTGATCTGCTGGCCTGGGTCTCTGAGAGACCATACACATCAGATCTGTAGCGTGACAGAGAAGGAAATCTCTGCTGTGTTCAGCTACTCAGAATTGGGGGTGTTTGTTATGTAGCATAACCCAGCGTCTATCCTGACTGATTTACCAGCTCATAGCTGGTACCCAGCATGGGTTTCTTAAGTTGCAAGCAACTTCACGTGAGTCATGTGCTCACGTATAACAGCCATTCCTCTTGAGCATTGACCCTGGACCACTGTCTTTACAATCACACCTGTTCCTCAAGGTAGTAGTTTTCAGAAGAAGAAATCGAGAGTTAGAAAAGTAGAAGAGTGTTCCCAGAGCTGAGAGCTGAGACTCAGACACAGGGTCTGTCATTCTAAACTTGAAGTCCCACCTTGCAGTCCTCCTGGCGGGGATAGTGCCTATCAAGGTGTGGGCTCTATCTGGGCTCCTGAGACCCACATCATTCTTTTGAGGGTCAGGACCTGTCTAAGGCCCACTCCATGCCATATGTATGCCTCAGGGATCCAAGTCAGGGACGGGAGCCTTCCAGGAGCTGCTCTGGCTGGACAGCAAGAGTGCCACTCCCGGAAGCCACATCAGCAATGCCAATTCACAGGGCTGTGGGTGAGGGGCTCCCACCTGTGGGCTGGTCAAGATCTACCCACATCCACATGCCCTCAAGCATTATCTGCAGACTAGAAAACCATTTACCCAAGGAGCACTATAATTTCTCAAATGTATGCAAACATTCTGGTGATTACCAAAATACAAATTCATTTAAAGGCATTATTGAATTCCTAGAGGTTTTTGTCATCATCTATTTTCTCAATCAACAGATACTAAAAGTATAATGAGCATCGCACAGGGACTGGCAGGGAAAAAATCATGTTGAAAAGTGAGTCCTGGAGGCGATGGGATGTAGTCAGTGGCAGAGTGCTTGTCTGGCATGCATGAGGTCCTGGGTTGGATCCCAGCACCGCTAAATGAGTAAGTAAATAAGTCCTGGTGGGAAGGTTAGGAGAGCTACTGCCCCCTGCTAAGAAGGGGGTGGTTCGAGGGGTCTGGGAAGGGGTCCAGGAGCAGGAAAGAGGTTGACTAAGCCTCGGGGAGCCTGCTTCAGGGAGCATGTGTATATGAAACAATAGGAAAGGGCCAGGTCAGGGCAGGGATGGGTGACTGGAGTGGACGGTCATGTGGAGGAGGAGTGGGTGAGTATGCTGGGACTGTGCTTGTCTGGTTTCACACCTGCCCCCAGGTGTCAGGAGAAGCTGGCCCAGACCCCAGCTCAGCCGGGGAAGGAGACCGTCCCTTGAGATTACTGAAGCCTTCTGGATCACATTCTGATAAATTTTAGATGATGGGGGGAGGGCATTCTGGGGAGAAGATAATTAAGAAAGAGCTTGTAGCGAAAGAAGCCTGCAATATAAAATCTGGCAGGCTGCACAATTCAAAAGCAGCATGGTTTATGGCCTGCCCTCCTCTCGCCTCTGAAGCTCTAACGTACATTTCCCAGGCCTCTCAGAGCCAGAGGTTTGGGACAAGTACCATTCAATGTCCTTGTGATGCCCAAGGGAGCATTTTTTAATCTATTAGAGATGAGAAGACCCGAAAACCATTTAAAACTGCTTAGGTCGTAATGGGCAGGAGAATTTTGGAGTTTCTCTCATGGTTAAGGGTTGTGCATCATACAGGGCCATCCAGGCTGGGAAGACACAAGCTCATTTTCCAGAGGGGGGGAAAAATGGCATTTTGAAATCCATTCTAAAAATGACTCAAGGGCCATAGAATTATACGCCCTCCCCTGTGCGGTTCCCCGGCTCCGTGGGATCAATACCAAGCTCTGGGGGACTTCACACATCACCTTCACAGCTATGGCTGAAATATGTGCCTTTGGAGAGCATCTATTTTCTGGGGAAGGCTGGATTTCCAGAATCACAGAGCAATACTTCATATTCCTCAGTCACAGAAACTTATTTCAGACTGATTTTATCCTTCGAGAGGGGATTTTTTTTTCCTCCCTTTTCTCTTAACATTTAAAATCTCCCAATGTTTCTCCAGCTTGAGGACCAAATACGATTTTAATACAGCGATTATTGGTTTAGAAGCCCTTCAGCCACTGACAAATGTACTTAGCGGCACCAGCAATGTTCTGATTTTGCTGTCAAGGCGAGAGAAACATGGAGGAAAAATGACTGAGGAAGCCAGGCGCCATTGGAAGGACTGATCTGGGGGAGGCAGAGCTAGGGGTTTCTCCTTCCCTGCACCTCCGTAGATCCTGCCCTGGGACAGCACCCAAGCCATGGGCAGTAGCAACTGCTCCCCCAGGCATGCCTTGCTCCTGCTGACCTTGCCTCTTGAAACTGTACCCAGGATCTTGGACATTGCTAAACACCCAGCCCCACCTGCACATTTCCCGTCCTCCACCGCCCTTCCCCTCAGCGCCCACCTTTCTCTGAGTAATTTGATTGGCCACCTGACTTGTGCAAGAGACCAGATACGTATGGTCGCAAGAAAGGAAGAACTCTTTATGGTCAACACACCATCTGGAGGCAGAGCTGCGCGTGTGCACGTGCGTCTGTGTGCACGTGTTGGTGAGCCTGCACGTGTGTGTGGTTGGGCTCCTTCACACCAGAGCTGGTGGGCCAACTGTGAAGAGTGATCTCTTAGGGAGATCGCAAGCAGGGCCGCTCTCCAGCAGAGGGCAGTAGCAGACTCGCAGAGATCAGGGAGGCCCAGAGAGGGCTGAACTCCATCTCAAAACTAAAGCCAGAGCCACCTCCACACCCAGCAACCAGGGCGCTGCTCTGGGCTTGCCCAGGCTGTACCCAAGCACCCAGATGGCAGCTTGAGACCAAATCTGAGCAAAGCAGTGTGGTCCAAAGTGAACCCCACTCTGTCAGTGCCTCCCACCCAGGTCCACACCAGAGCAGACACACCCCACGCCCTCCTCAGCAGCCTGCTGGGCCATCCAGTCCTAGTATGAGACAAAGCACAAATGCAGCACCACGTGCAGCCCCTCCCTGGCATACCCCTCCCCTCCCACCCCCACTTCCCCAGCCAGCACACAGGTTTCTTTCCCTGAACAACCTGTGCTCATAAAGTTTATTGCTGTTCCCTGCGGCTCCTGGCGAACAAGATAGCAACCATATGGATTTCTGCCCGGGAAGGATTTATACAAGCACCCTGCTCCTTGCAGAAGGGAGCAGGGGCTGCTGCTGGCCATGGCGTGGGCTCAGCCTGGACTGACCCCAGGATGCTCTGAGACGTGACGGGGAGCGTTCCAGTGACCACAGGTCTCACAGGAGGATTTGTTCAGGTCAATGATAAGGATCACAGTAGGATAGGCATGCAGGGAAACAGAGCTGGAGGGAACCAGAAAACTTGATCTTGCTTCAAACTCCTTGTCCCTTCTTCTCTGGGCCTCAGTTTCCCTCTCTGTACTGAGAATGGTCTGACCCAGCCATGTCTTTATCCTGCAGTGGGACAACTGGCCCTTCAATTCATCACCTCAGCGTGGAGAGGGTCCCTGGAGGAGGTGGGGTTGGAAGGGCCTCTCCAGATTGAAAGAGATTTAAGGGACATGCTGACACGCTGTCTCAATGAAATCTTGGTCTAACAGCATTAATTAGGGCACTAAGAACACGGCTGGCTGCAGCTGTTCTTGGGAGTTGTTCATTTTGTTGGTGGGAAATGGCCGTGGGGTACGGAAGAACCCACGGAGGCGCTCTGTGTGGGAAGGCAGCGCCGTGAAGTCCGTGAATCACTTCAGAATCCTTAAGCCTTGATGAAGCAAATATGGAAAAACTCAAAACAGCTGTTTAGATCCAGGTACAGGCTCTGCGAGTGTTTATGATATCATTCTATTTTTCCCTGTAGGGTTTTTCATAATAAAAAGGTAAAGGAACTGGTAGCTTTTTAAAAAAAATACAGAAGCCTGCGTCCCACTCCATGGATCTGAATCTCTGGGGAAGGGACCCAGCATGGCGTATTATAAGGCCCCCAAGAATCCTGAGGGCCACAGGACTGCCTCTCATTCACTGAGGGGCCTACAAGAGCCCCAAAGGAGGTAGAACCCCAAGACTCTGCCAGGGCCCACGCAGTAGAGGTGACCCTGACTGATTCCATGACACCCCTTCTCCTTGGAGGTTCTTACCTCCACCCTTCTCCACAGGACACTGTGCCCCAGGGACGCCCTGCACCCAGGCCCCAGGTCACTGCCCACTGGCACTGACGTCACCCAACCCCTTGGCCCCATAGGGTGGAACGGTGGAGCTGCCGGGACAGGACATGCCGATCCTCGGGCCCAGGGAATACTGTGGGCTTCTCCTGGACACCTGCTAAGGGGCTAACCCAGGCCCGAGTGGGATTCCTTGGCTCCAGCCCTGTGCTTGCGGCCCATGGCCGCCTCTGCAGTTCCGGCTCACCCGCTGCCCTCTCTGCCTTCACACAGGGGACAAGCTGGAGGATTCCAGGACACCCCAGGAAGGGGACAGGGGGAGAGGGAAGAGGAACAAATGCCAGAATCTCTATAATGCTGAACACCACCCACCAGGCGTGCGCGCACTCTCAAACACACACACGTGCAGATGCATGGAGACACGGGCACCTCCACAGAGGGTCCTGGCCAGCCCTGGGTAGAGGCGAGACCCCAGAGGAGTTAACAGGCCCTATGGCCAGGAGACCCTCTCTCCTGCGCTCAGGCACTGCCATGGCTGACATGCCACCCCGCCCGTGCCTTTCCAGCACTCACCAGGACCTCCTCCAGGGGCCAGGGACGGCGAGAGGAAGGGAGGGCTCAGGCAGAGAGGAATGCCGTCTCTCGGTGCCCACCATCTGCAGGCGTTGGCAAAGGCCCCGTCAGCCCAGAGCACTCTCCACTCCAGCCCAGGGTGGAGAGGTCTGCTCAGGAGCGCTGGGCTGCCAGTGGCCTGAGAAGGGAAGGGTCACCTGACCTTCTGGGGAAGGGCTGGCAGAGGCTGGCATGTCCAGCTGTCAGCTGGGTGTTCTGTGGCTCTGGGGCAGGGCCAGGGGTCTGGGAGGGAGGGGGATAAAGAGGAGGAAAGAGGAAGAGAGGAGAAAAAGGAGGAGTGGGCTGCAGTGGAGGAGAGTCCTCTCAGCTGCCTGGATGGATGCCAGGCCCTGGGCACAAGGGCCAAAGGACTTGAGCTCCCCTGGGGCTGGAGGCCCACCTGTCCCTTCCGGCTTCTCCCTGTGTGGGCATCGGCCTCCAGACTCTCAGTGGTGGCCTCCTCTTGGGATCAGAGACTCTGCCCACCCCTCTCCAGCCTCTTTCTGGATCCCGACCCCCATCTCCTGGTCTCCCCAGACTTGCTGGGCTCCTCTACCAAGGCATGCTGGCTCTTCCACATGGCCCTTGCTCCTCTTCCACGTGTTCTGTGTGGTGCTCGTTCTGCACAGAGGCCTGTCCTCCCTCACTGCCCACCCTCAGGTGGGATGGGAGACAGCCCAGGCCTCCTGGTCCTCAGCGGCACCATCAGCTCCTGGGCCTGGCCCAGCAGGAGCTACTCGGCCGTTGCCTGGCTGCAGGAAAAGGCTGCAGCAGGTATGGGGGCCGCCTGTCCACAGCTGCCTCCCTGGGACTGCCTCAGCAAGTCCTCTGCTGTGGACAGACACAGGCCTCCCACACCCAGACAGGGCAGAGCCTGCACTGTGACAGGAATTCAGGGGTGCCCTGAAGCCTGGTGGAGCATGGGACTGGGGCACTGTGCAGGCCACCGCTGCTCCCCTCCCCCGCAGGGCGACAGATCACATTCACTCATTGAGGGAAGGCAAGTGGTTAGGCTGCCTGTTAGTCCTGATCCTGGGTGCCCCCCCGCCCCTGCTGGGCTCTGGTTACTGTCCCTGGAGGAGGGTGTGACCTGCTTTCCTCAGCTCCCCTCTCCTCCCTGACTGGACTCTCCCTGCAGCCACAGGGTTGAGTGGGACACCCTCGGGGGTCTACAGGGAAAGGGACTTCCCATGGAGCAAGGTGGCCAGTGAGTCTGCCAGTCTGGGTTGGACCCCGGGTCTCCTGAGGGCCAATCACTCTGCGATGTTTCTGCGCTTCTGTTGTTGTTATAAGGAGCCAGTTTCTACAGGATTTCTTACTCATCTACTTATTTAACAACATTTTTTAGCCCCTAATATGTGACGAAGGCACACGGCAGGGACAAGACACGCTGGAGCTGGCTTTCCATTACGCAATCAAATAGGGCACTTCATTCCTGTCCTCCCTCCCTGGCCAAGTTCCTTCCATGGTTATTTTTCCGAAGCTCAGCTTCCCTTCCAAGGTGCCTGCTGCCAAGCCTTTCTCCACAGTCATGTCTGGGGCCCACCTCTGCCCAGTACAGCTCCTGCCCACCCTCTGGTCCTGGCCCTCACCTCTCCTGCTCCAGGAAATCAGCTCTGACCAGCATGGCCCTTGCTTGCCTGTGGACCAGAGTATCCTCAGCCAGTTTTACTGTTTGGAGGCTGGGACTCACACGCTCATGCCTGTCATTTGGGGACTGTCCCCTCAAGGCACAGGGGTGGGCTGGTTCCTCCCTTACTGGCTCGCCTTTCTCTTCCTGCCCCAGCCTGTTCTGACCTTTAGGATTTCCCCTCCACTCCCGCCTCCCCAGCCATTCACCCACCAGCATGTCCCAGACATTTCTCTGATTGATTCCCTTCCCTCCATTTCCACGGCCCACCCTGGCCCACCACACGGCCCGCCCTGCTCCTCAGGGTCTGCCCACTCTCTTCGATCTGCTCCTACAGTCCACAGCGGCTCCTTATCCTTAGAATGCAGTCCAGATCCCTCCCCAGGACTCAGCCCTGACCATCTGGGCTGCATCCCCCTCATTCCCTTGTGGTCTAGCCACGCCTGCTGATCCTTCCGACCTGGATGCCCTTCCCTCACCTCTCTGCTGGGCTAACTCCTTCTCACCCTCCAGATGGCAGTTGGAGTGTCACCTCCTCCAGGAAGCCCTCCTTGACCTCTCTGCCAGAGCCCCCCGCCCCGCCCAGTGTTTTTCTTTATAGGTGATTATGCCGGATGTAGTTGCTGTCTGAAGTGTGTGATTTGTCCTGCGTGTCTCTCCTCTCCGAGGGTGGTGACTAGGCTCATGTTGCTCAACCCTCTGTCCTCAGCACCTGTCCCTGTAGCAGCCTTCCAGTCGGTGTTTGGGAAATGAATGAATAAGCCTGTGAACTCATTCGGGGTCTCTGACTTCCCCTCCCAGCCTCTCCATGTTGCGCTTTCACCATGAGGGCTTCCCTTCCTCCTGCTGGTATGAAGGCCCTGGGCCAGGGCACCCTGGCTCTGTGGCATCCCCCCTCAATAGCTGCCGGCCCCTGCTCCCATGACCCAGTGTTCCGGCTCTGAGACAACAACAACCTCCTCTTTCCAGGGCATGTCATCATCCCCTTCCTGCGGTGTAAACATGGGTGACTGCCACAGATGCTGCTGACTTATCCAGGTTCCAGTAAAACCCCCTCCTCCCTCTGCCAGGTTTCCCTCTCGCCACGCCCAGCTTGGCATGCACCCTGGCCTCCTCCCGCCACCCAGCCTGCTCCCAAAAAAGAGCAGGATGGAGCACACCCTGAGCTCTTGCGTGGGGGAGGCTGGAGGCCATGAGTCTGCAGTTCTCCCAGCGTCCCATCTGTTGATCTGGTCCCCGGGACCCAGTCCCAGGGAGAACTTCTAGCTTGGGTGTTGGATCCTGTCCAGGGCTCTATACAGAGCCCACCTAGGTTCCTCTTGGGCTTTCAAATGACTGCAGAGCTAAGACCTCTCGGTTCTAACCCTCCAGCCACTCCCGGCTCCCCCTTGCCTCTTCCTGCTCCAGGGAACCTGGGAAGGCCAGTGTGGGTCCACTTGCCAGGCGCGGTGGTGCATGTCTGTAATCCCAGCAGCTCAGGAGGCTGAGGCAGGAGGACCACAGTCAGTCTCAGCAACTAAGCAAGACCCTATCTCAAAAAATAGGGGGCGGTGCTGTGGCTCAGTGGATAAGTGCCCTTGGGTTCAATCCCTAGTACCAAAAAAAAAAAAAAAAAAAAAAAAAAAACAAGCGGGAGGTGTTAAACTCCCTTGTAAGTCGGCGAACTCTCTGCCTAGGAAGCATGATGGCTTCCCTCAGGTCCTCAGGACTGGCAGTGTCAGTGCCCCTGGCGCACAGGCCAGGTGTGGGGTGTGTGGAGGCCGGGCTCTGGGTGGGGGCTGGGTGGGGGAGGGGCAGTGCTGGGGAGCCAGCATCACCCCTATCTTCTGTCTCACCCTGTGTGCCCCATGAGCTGCTGCCCTCGGTTTCACATGACATCCTCACAGCCCGGAGAAGCAGGGCCCCTTCTCACTCCCCTCCTGCAGCTAAGGAAATGGAGGCAGGAGGCCTCCTCCCAGCTGGGCCCTGGCCTGGGTCCCCATTCTCCACTCCTGCCTTATTATCAGACACATGTGGTGCAAGAGCACTTCCCTGGCAGGAGGATAGACACGGCCAGATGCTGGGAGCTGGGCAGACTCTCTAGCTGCATTGGGCAGGGACCCACCACCTCTAGCTCAAACCTGGCTCAGGCCTGGAGAAGGGACACTCTGCCGAGGGCCACCTAGAGGGTAGGATCACAGAGGTCCTAGGTCTGTGTCCTCCCACCTGAGCTGGCTCTCTCAGGGTTCTTATGGGGTGTTAATCCAGTAAAAGCCAACATGGGTCACCGAGAACCCTGTGACATGCCCTCAACATCACACCATGTGTCCCCTTCATCCCTTAAACAATCCATTTATGAGGCCTCCTTGGTGACCAACATCAAAGGCCATCAGAGGAAACGGCAGCCGGGAACCTTGCCCTGCCCTGTCCTGCTGCTGATTGCTGGAGACACGTGCTTTCTAGGGTCCAGGCTGCCTTCCCCTCTTCCACACTGCCACCTGCCCTCCAGCACGAGGAGGGGGAATCAGGGAAGCTGCCCCAGAGCATCTCTCCAGGGATGTCTGAGCCCAGCCAGCCTGCCTTGGCTTTGTAGGCTCTGCTGCCAGGAGCAGTACTCTGTAGAAAGAAAGCAAGCCCCGGAACATCAGAGCGGGAAGGACCCTCAGAGGCCACCTGTGATAATCCTTTCATTTTATAGGATGAGAAAAACCAAATGAGGCTCCAAAGAGATGAAAGAACCTGCCCAGAGTTGTGTGGTGACAAGAGAAAGAGCCCCCTTGGACCCTAGAGACCCGGTGACCAGTTCTTTTTGCTGCCCAGAGTCACAGGCTGGACTGTGGATGTGGAACACCTTGGTTCAAGTTTGGACAAGAAACTTAACCTCACTGAACTTCAGTTTCCCATCTGCAATTGAAAATTTCCTTATCTAAAATTGGGAATAATTTTCTTGGGGTTACTGTGACATTTAAAGGCCATAATGCAAGTAAAAAGCATTTGGCACCATGTCTGAGACAAGGTCCCCCAAACCTTAACTATTATTATTATAATTAGAAAGAGCGAGTCAGGTCACCTGGGTTTGGGCCCCCACAGTAGCTACACCTTCCAATCCTGACTTCAGATTCATGAGTGACATGGTTATGTTGTGGCTCATAATTTGATTCTGGGATTGTCCCCCAAACCCAGGATACATAGGTGTCACAGAGGAGGCTAATCTGCTTGCCATGGGCCATTGGGTGCAGGCCTCCCAGAAGAGGTGACATACAAGCTGGTCCTTGAAGGGTGTATACGAGTCCCCAGACAGGAAGGGGAACAGTTCCTCAAAGGCACGGGGGCACAGAGGAGCCTTGGGCGTCTGGAAGGCTTGAGGTGGCTGTGGCAGGGAAGGGTGGAGGGGGCTACCCTTCCTGCCCTCCCTCCTGAGGTGGCCATACCTCAACCGTGAAGCCAGGACCGTGGCCCATTTTGAGGGCAACACTTCACAGATCACATGGCAGTTTCTCTCGTCTCACAGATGAGGAAATGGTGGTGCAGGGAGACCACCCAGCTGAGCAGGGTAGACCCGCGGGTGCCTGCTTGCACACAGGGGGTTGGACTTTGAGACATGGGTGGGGGAGCTGGGGAGGGTTTCCTGGGGGGCTGGGTGCACCTGGTGGCATCCCCCTACTGGACGGAGGGTCCAGGCAGGAGCTGGAGACACGGGCCAGGATGACAGCCTGGGGGCGGCTGGCGTGTGTTATTTATGGCTGTTTCTTTGAGAGTCCTTCAGGGCCACTAAGGTAATTGGATAAGTGAGCATGAGCAAACGCGGCGATCATTTAATTGTGGCAGAAAATGAAGTTGGCTGCGGCCGGGGGCTGCCGCCCATTACTGCCGGCCCAGTCTCTGCTGAGCGGGACGAGCGTGGCTCCTGTGGTCATCCATCCTTGGCCTGCCTCCCTGTGCCCTGGCAGCCATCCCCACTCCTGCAGGAGGTGGTAGTCTGAGAAGTCCTTCCCCAGGCGGCCCACTTCTGTGCCCCTAGAAATGGTAGAGGGTCTTGGAAGGACTGGAGGGCTGCTTGGGACCCAGTGGCCAGAGCAGGGGTTCAAATCACGACATATGTAACAGCAGCCGTCGGCAGGGGTGCCGAAGCCCTCCCACTAACACGCTTACCGTTCCCACCCCTGGTGTGAACCAACTTCTGCACCCTGGAATAACCGTGTGGGGAAGTGCTACTTGATCCCTGAACCCTGCAGACGAGGAACCAGGACTCCGGATTCGCTGCACTGCTCGGAGAAGGCCCTGGGTGGCTGTGGGATTCTGTGGAGTGGGGGCTTTCCCTGAGGGGCTGCAGAGCCATCCAGGAAGACAGGGAGAGACTTGGCTGTCAGGGTCCCTCCTGAGCCTGAGGACCCATGTGGCCCTGCCAGCTTCCTTCCTCTCACCTCTGGTCTGATTTTAGCCCAGCCGCCTACCTGTCTGACTCTCTGAGTCAAGGCCAGGGCAGACACCTGGACCCCAGGTTCAGAGGCAGGAGGAGGCTGCTTGCAGACCTGGGCCAGTTCAGTCTCCAAAGCTCTGGCCCTCCAGCCCCCGAGGCTCTGGCACCCTTGCCAGTTCTTCTGAGGATGGGATAAAATTAGGCCTGGAACACGCGAAGCCCGTCCATCTTCCCGGACTGGACAACTACCACAGCCCCGTGCAAGGCAGGCAAGGGCAGCTGGGAGCTGATGGGAAGGGCCAGGCACG
Organism: Sciurus vulgaris; assembly: GCF_902686455.1. Classification (NCBI taxonomy): domain Eukaryota; kingdom Metazoa; phylum Chordata; class Mammalia; order Rodentia; family Sciuridae; genus Sciurus; species Sciurus vulgaris. The sequence continues at coordinate 123,290,692 of NC_136467.1, read as the reverse complement.
GGGCGGGGCTGGTCTAGACCTAAACTAGGGGTGACCTCAGTAGGGTCCCTGTGGCTAAGTTGACCAGACAGTAAATTAAAACACAAGCTGCTGGTTGTATTTGAATTTCAGATAAACAAGGAATGGTTTTATATGAGTATATCCATGGGCCCAGATTTTTTTTTTTTTTTTTTTTCGGTGCTGGGGATTGAACCCAGGGCCTTGTGCTTACAAGGCAAGCACTCTACCAACTGAGCTGTACCCCCAGCCCATGGGCCCAGATTTTAAGTGGGTTCCTTTGTTTCTGTGGTCACCCGCCCTGGGGCCCCAGGCCTGCAGCGCTCTTGGGTGCCCGCGGGGCAAGGGTCTGGCAAGGCCTCCAGAGGGCTCTCCTTTCCTGAGCACTTACTGTGTCCCACAAGCCCAGCTTGGCTCTCGGCATCTGTCACCTCATCTAAGACTCAGAAGGAACAGAGGGGACTGGCATGGCTCAGTCACTCACTCTTTACTAACTTAGTGGGCCCCTCTCTATGCCAGGCACAGACATGGGGGACAGAAACACAGCAGGGAAGAAACCGATAGAAGCCTTCACTCCCCCGAGGAGGACACTTGGACCCTCTCTGTACACCTGGCCTCTCAGACACAGCCTCCTGACTCCCTGCCCCCAGGCTGTGGTGTCCCTCCAGCACTGAGCTCCCCTTAGGGGGGCTCAGTGTGAGTGCCCATCCCTCTCACTCCATGCCTGTCCCCTGAGCTTGGCCTCTGGAACATCCCGACAGCTGCTCCCTCCCTCCCTTTACCCCTCTCCCCCTCCTGATGTCCCAAGTCCTACTCTGATCAGCAGGTCACTGCCTCCAGGGAGCCTTCCCTGACCACACAGCTAGTGCCCTCGCCCTCCCCTGAATTCCCACAGTGTGCTGGCCAAGGCCACCTTTGGTATTTGTCCCATGGTGAGTTCTGATGAAGTTATTTGTACATTTACCTTCTCTTCCTTCCAACCTGCAACCTCCACCCGACTGGGTTGTGAGCTTGAGGGTAGGTCATGTCTCTCATTTATTCGTGCAGAACCTGTGCTGGGTCTTATGGAAGCAGGAAAAGAAACCAGACATATGCTTCCAGTTAGTCCATGAGGTGGACTAAATACCACCCAAGAACCCGACTCAAAGAGAGCAAGGCAGCCAGGCATGGTGGTGAATGCCTGTGATCTCGGAGACTCAGGAGGCTGAGGCAGGAGGATCACAAGTTCAAAGCCAGCCTGGCTGGTTAGCGAGGCCTAAGCAACTTAGCAAGACACTGTTTCAAAATAAAAGATAAAAAGGGCTGGGGATGTGGCTTAGTGGTTAAGCACCCTGGGGTTCAATCCCCAATACAGAAAAAAAGGTCAAGGGAAAAACAGGTGTGTGACCTCAAGGACAGACAGAGTGAGTGGGAGAGATGGCAACCCTGGGAGATGAAAGGGACTGATGAGTGGTGACCACCCTCCGGCTTTCTCCACCCAGGGAAGGCTGGCCACTGAGGGGTCCAACGAGAACCAAGGTAGGAGGCTCTGAAACTGGAGGGCCACCTACAGCTGGGGCTGGAGGACCAGCTGAAGGCCAAGCAGTGGGACAACCAGATGCCCGCCAGCCTGGGCCCAGGGCTGGCAGCGTCCTGCTCCTCCATGGTGACTAGATGGGCACTGCCTGCAGGGTCCCACAGGCAGAAGAGGAGGCAGCCGGGGTCTCAGCGCCAAGTCCAGGAGCTGCAGTTGTCCCGTGCATCTCCTGGCCAGCGCTCGTCGCAGCCCCTGCACTGTGCAGGAAGCTAAGGAACCAGCCCGGCTGGGGAGCCGCACTCCAGAGCCACCTACGGAGGGAGAGTGGGTTTCGGTGGCCACCAGCAATTCACCACAAAGTGACAGAAGACCTAGCTCCTGGGCACCCTGTCTTAGAAAGCTCTTGGAGGATGCTCCCACCATGATGACCCAAGCCAGGAAAGAGGACGATTGGCACCTGGGAAGCAGGGAATCCAGTGCTGGGAGGTGGTAGAGGGGAGAACCAGGGCCTCTGCGTCCTGCAGGTCTGGAGAGCTGGCTGGGTGGGAAGAGGTGGTCAAGACCATAGCAGAGCAGTCGGATGGCCAGCTTCCTAGAGGGGCGTGACCACAGAGAGGAAGTGTACAGTCCGGTCAGAAAGATTGGGCATAAATAAAGTGACAACAGGTACAAGGAAATCTCAGGGAATAAGCAAAGACAACCAACGACAAATTAATTAATGTTGGGAAACGAAAAGTTTTACATGAAAATAAATGTAATCCTGATACACTATGTGGCTCCGTTGGAATGACTTTCACCTGTTGTGATAGTAATGTAAACATGGAGCGCTTACTTAATAGAAACCTCGAGGCGAGGAAGGAGGCAGTGGGGGAGGCGGAGAGGGTGACCAGGTAGTTAAATCCTAGCAGGCAGTTAAAATATAATCTCCTGTACTACGAAGTAGATGGGTAAAACCTAAAACGGAAGAAACACAAGTTTGTAGGCATATTATGTAGAATTGAGACAGCAGGGAAAAAAATGGCCAGGAGAGGGAAAGTAGGCCTGGGTTGGGGCTGGGGACAGCTGCTCTTTCTTCATCAGCCTCCTGAAGGACTATTTCACTTTTAACATTTGTGTCCATGTGTTACTTTTATTAAAAGTTAAACCTATTTTATTTTTGGTTTTTATTTATTTATGTTTGGTACCAGGGATTGAACTCAGGGGCGCTCACCACTGAGCCACATGCCCAGCCCTATTTCGTATTATCTTTAGAGACAGGGTCTCACTGAGTTGCTTAGCGCCTCACTTTTGCTGAGTCTGGCTTTGAATTCGTGATCTTTCTGTCTCATCCTCCCAAGCTGCTGGGATTACAGGCATGGACCACTACACTCTGCTATTTTAAAATTTTTATTGATTGATTGATTAAGCTGGGGGCCCAGCCCAGGGCCTTATGCAAGCACTCTGCCACTGAGACGCATCTCCAGCCCCTAACTTTACTTTGGGAGAAAGACAAAAGAAGGGAGGGGAAAGGAAGGGAAGACACCCTAAGTATATTGGCCCCATATATCAAAGTGGCCCCCACCCCCAGCCCAACCACCCCGGTCTCAGTCTTGCCCCCCTGAAGCCCACAAAGAGGTGCTGGCAGCAGGCGGATCCAGCAGGTGGACCAGCTCAAGACCCAGAGAGCCGAGCCTGCGGGAGGTCAGAGGCAGATGTTAATGTGGAAATGAATCCTGCTAATGGGTTAATCACTCCTCCTCTCAATCATCCAAGGGCACTTCAGCGGCCTCCTGCAGACACTCCATAAATATTCACTGGCTGGCAGCTGTGACCCTAAATCAGAAGGCAGCTCCTCAGTGGGATGTAGCTCCTGGCATCAGGTCCCGGAGAGGCTTTCGGATGGGACAGTGGAGACTGCACCACTTCCCAGCCCCTCGGATCATCTGGGCCTGGAATCTTGTCTTCCGTGTCACAGGCATGACTTGGAGGGTGAGGGTGTGGTTTGCATGGATAGTTTCTCAAACATGTGTGCGCAGGTGTTTGTATGCACGCCGGCAAGTGCGCAGGTGAGACTGCTGTTTTTGGAGGGGCGGGGTCTGGCATGTCCAGGATTCCTCCCTGCACGCAGGACCGGGCTGCACGGGAGCCTGAGCTCCCTCTCCAGGCCCTGGCCACAACAGCGCAGCGCTGAGACATTCCAGCATGCTGCCTGCTCCCTCCCTGGGCCTCCCCCTGTTTTTCCCCACCAGGGCCTCTGCATTCTCTCTCCTGTCCTTTGACAAATGTCCCTGTAGGTGAGACTTTGACAGGTTTGCACTTTTTCAAAGGACAAGGTGTTAAACTAAAGAAATGAATCTTTAAGTGGAACTTCAGGCCTCTCTCTTAGGAGAGGTCCTCTTTGTTTAACTTTGGCTTGATTTTGGCAGGGAACTTTTCCTGTGTCCCTGGTGCCACCCTGATGCCCTGGGATCCTCCTGGATGTTGTGGCTAGGTCACTCTTCCCACAGATGCCAGAGCATTTGTTGCGGTGAGGGTGGAGGTGGGGACATCAGCTTCCTCCCGCTCCAAGATGGGCAACCTGTCAGGGACAGTTGCTTCCCTGCTCCTCTGCTCCCCCTGCCCACCCTGCCCTGGCACCCTCTCCAGGTGGAGGTGGGGGAGTGCCAAGGGTCAGGAGTGACCTCCTGCATGTCGGGGCCATGCCTGGGTCTGAGTTGATGCTGTCAGGTCTCACCTGCTGTCTGAGAGGAGGCCCCAGAGGGCCCAGGGAGGGGCCCTCATCCACCCTCAGCCCAGGGCGTGCTCCCAACAACTGGCCCAGGGCTCTGTATGTCAGGGCAGTCTCCAGGGGTGTCGAGCTCTCTCCTCTTCTCCAGAGTTGAGGGGCAGCTGCGTCCTTGGCCCTGCTCTCCCCACTTCTCTCCCAGGGCAGCCCACACTCTTCAACCTTATTGGGCCAAGTGGGGAAGTCCTGGGACTTTTGTTTGGTTGTGCAGAGGACTCAGCATGGGATGGGGCGGGTGGGATTCTTTCTGCCTTCTAGCCCCAAGAGCAGAGATCGGAAGGGGAAAAAGGTCTACATCTTGGGTCAAGGGCAGGTCTTGGCCACCTGAGGAACGCTCCTGGGGGCCTGTACCTAGAGCTTCATCTCCTGGGATGCCAGCACCCCTGGCTGGAGCCCCCTTAGGCCTGCCTACCTCCAGCTCCTCACTGGAAGCCCCAGCCTGGCTTTTCTGCCTCTGCCAGGACTCTGGCCTCACCCCTGCAGGAGGCTCTTCCGACTCTCCCAACCTGGACCAGGCCTGTGACTGGGAATTCTGTCTGCCCTGAAGCAAGGCAACCTGACTCAGCAGTCACTGCTGTCCCCAGAGCAGGTGGCCTCCCTTACCTCCTGCTGTGCTGCTGACCCCTGCTGGTCATCCTCACACACTGGTATCCCTCTGGTGCCTTGGTGCTTGCACGCTTCCAGCACAGGGTGCTCAACCACCTCTGCCACAAGCTGCCCAAGGCAGGGACACTTTGGCCTCTGGAAATGTTTTTGGAAAGGCAGTGCAGTGGTGCACGCTGCAGTCCCAGCTCCTTGGGGGCATCACCTGAGCCCAGGAGATGTGGCACAGCCTGAGTAGAGCCAGGAGACCCTCTCTCAAGCATAAAAGGGAAAGAAAAAGAAAAAAGCCCCACTCTTTGTAACAGGCTGCAGCCTCAAGACTGGGCCCTTTCATCCGTTCGTTCTCAGTCACACCTCCGCAGCCACACGTTTTCACAGCAGCAGACACCATCTACGTGCCAGTCCATGCATTATGTCATTTAATCTTTTTAATGAATGTGAGGCTGGTGCCAGCGACATCCCTATTCTACAGATGGGAAATGTGAGGCACAGAAGAAGCATGTCACCTAAAGCCACCCAGCCAGGAAGTTGGAAAGTCACAGAACCTGGGGTTCAGGTCCAGAGCCCATGTCCCTGCTGGCCGTGCTGTGGACTTCATCCATCCGCATGTCCCCTGGCAGGCCCCCTCCCCCAGCCGCTGCAGGAATTAGCCGCTTCTCTGGAAGCCTCCAGGGTCAGTCAAGGGCCACGGAGGGAGCCGTGGAAGGGCAAGGGTGGAGGGGATCGTGGGGCCACCTCTGTATTCTGCCTTCCTCCCCATCACTCTGCACATGGAGTCGGGGCTCAAATAAATAAATAAGACGAAATAAACATGTTTGTCCCTGTTAAGTTTCATCTCGTTAGATCCGCCCCATCGCTCCAGCCTGTCAACTCCTCTTTAGATCCCAGCTCTGTCATCTGGCATATTTGCCATCATCCCCCCAGCTGTGTGGCATCTGCAAATTTGATAAAGTACCTGGAGCGTGTTTGTCTCAGAAGAAGCCCCCTCCCCTGTTGGTGGCTGGGGCACAGGTGCATGACACGCACATGCATGCTTCCTTTCCCCTGCCCAGGCTCATCACCCCGGTCACCTTCCAGATCCCACTGGGGACTTGGGGGACCCAGCCCTCCGCAGCTGTGTGTCACTCCCTGTGGGGGATGGGACCCTCTGGGGCTGCCATGGACTGCTGTTTAAGCAGCCCTGGCCTGGCAGGCGCCTTTGGCTTCTTCACTGCTGAGCCACACCTGTGTCTTGACTTTGCTGGAACTGCAGCCCTGCTCTCCTTGGTGGCCAAGGGCCTGCTGCTGGGAGAACAAGCACTACCCCTCCCAGGGGGAGGACACTGTGGTGTCCATGTTCCTGCTGGGCGCTGCTTCTCTGATCCTTCTCTTCAGGGGACCTGGGCCTTGTCTTGGTGGTAATTGCATAGTAGGAGTAGCCAGATTGGAAAGATCCAGTTTCAAGCCCTTACTACAGAGCTTGCCAGATGCTGTCCTGGTCGCTGCACAAGGATTAGCAGAACCAAAACCAAAATAAAACAAAACAAAAACTCCAAATCAAAAACAAAACAAAAAACCCAGGGACCTGTCAGAACTTCTTGATTCTTCTAGTCCATTCCCCCAGCCTCCAGGCACTGATGTTGGAGTATAAGAATTCAGGCATGTCCCCAAGGCCTCCCCTATTGCAAAGTGAGCCATTCGTCCTTCCTTCAGGGAAGACTCGGGTGACAGCTAGTTACTGGCAGTCAGCATGGGTGAGCAAATGCTGCAGTAGCAAACAAGCCCAGATTCATGGTAACGTTATAGGTTGGTTTCTTGCTCACATCACTACCTTGTGGGGCAGCTGGGGGTTCTGCTTCACTATGACCCTGGGACCCAGCCTGAGGGGGCAGCTTGTGCTGCAGCAATACACCATGGCCAGGGAAAAGAAGTGGCAGATCATTTAGGGGCTCTTAATGCTTCTGCCTTGAAGTTCTGTTTGTCACTTCAATTCACATTTCATTGGCTAAAGCATCACACTGCTGTGCTGAATTTCAAAGAGAATGAGGAAGTCTAATCTTGTGCCAGAATTTTGGCAAAAACTCTCAGTGGCGATTCTGCATATTAGCAATTCCAGTCCCTCAGGGCCATTCTGAGTTCCCACCATACCTTTATGTGTTCATTCTGCGAATCCTGCATGGAAAGTCCTTCACTCCCAGCCTGGAGAGCACTCTGCAGTCTCTTCTTTGCTCTGAATTCATGTCTTTCCCCTCTTCTGCTGGTCACTGTGCTCCGCCCCTTCTTTTGAGAGAGGGTCTTTGAAGGGACTTCCAAGTTTGGGATTCTGATGGATGCAAAGCATATATATTACACATGCTGACTCAAGGGATGCATGGAACCCAGTCCTGATCCCTGTAGTGCTCCATGCCCCAGGACTGGCCTAGAGGAGGCCCTCACTCACATGGGACTGAGAACTTCCCTTCTCTCCCTCCTCTCAGATGTGTCCTGAGAGCTGTGGTAGCCACTTGAGGAGTCCTCTGAAGACACGGCCCACACCCGGCCCCTGCCCCTGGATCAGGCTGCTCTAGGCCACCCTGCCTCTCAGTGGATGGGATTATGTGAGCCCATATAGTCACCTCATGCATGAGTTTGTCAGAGCTGAGTTTCTATCTCATTCTGTTGAAGAAGGCCAGGTAACATGCACGCCTGGGGAAGGCGCCCATCCTGGGATAGTTCGTCTGTTGGGAGTGACAGACCACCTGAGCCTTAGTGGGTCCCTTGGACGACATTTCATAGGACCCTCACCCCATCACAACACCCAGACCTACACACAAGTGCAGGTGTTAACAATATAGTGTCCAGGCCAACTTTGTGGATGTGACAACGTGCTCTGGTCCTGGGGCAAGCAGGCTGAAGGTTACATAGGAGCTTTCTGTACTATCTTTGTGTGTCTTCTTGGGAATCCCAAACTATTTCATACAAAATATGAAAAGTATTTCATATTATTATCATAGTAATATATATATATATATTTATATATATATATATATATATATATGTACCAGAGATTGAATCCAAGGATACTTAACCACTGAACTACATCCTCAGTCCTTTTTTATATTTTGTTTTCACTCAGGGTCTTGCTAAGTTGCTTTGGCCTCACTAAGTTGCTGAGGTTGGCTTTGAACTTGTGCTTCTCCCACCTCAGCCTCCTGAGTCATTAGGATCACAAGGATGAGCCACCACACCTGGCTAATAATATGATCTTAGTGACTTAAGATGACTCCCATTTATTTATTTGTGATTCTTGGGCTTGGGGCGGGGCTTGGGGGCATGGCTTATCTGACCACACAGAACAAGCCTGGTACCAGGGAGCATGGTCCACATATCAGATGGGATGCTCTGGACTGACCCCCAGAAGGTCTGTCCCATAGGGTGGTCAGACCTCTTCCTGTGGTGGCTTTACTTCCCCAAAGGGCAAAAGTAAAAGTGACAAGGCCTCTGAAGGGCCCAGTGGGAACTGGTCAGTGTCCTGCTGGCTACATTCTACTGGTCAGAGTAGTCACGGGGCCCGCCTGGATTCAGGACAGAAGAAACAGACTCCATCTCTTGGTGGAAGGGGTGGCAGAGGATGTGTGTCATTGTCAAGCCATCCCCAAGGTGTCAGAGGCTCCTGACACTGCAGCTCGGGTTCAGTCTGGCCTTCTCGCTTGGGATGAAGAGATGGGGGCTGGAGAGGAGAGGGTTGTGGAGGGGCAGAGCAGGACTCCCTGCCAAAGCCCCAGTCTCCACAGGCAGGGCCACCTCATCAGCCCAGCATCGCAGCCAGACTCTTCTGCGCACACTGGTGTTTGCAATCAAAAAGTTCAGCGGTCCTTCCAGTGTGCTTAAATTAGTCCCCATGAAAACCAAATCATTTCATTTGCAGAGAAGGGCTTAATTGCAAGGGGAACGAGGCAAAGGGAATTCTGTTGCCTGTTTTCATTGAAGAAAATTACTGTACTTTCCCCTGTCTCCTCACGGAACAGAAGCGGCTCAGGAGCTGGGCTGTCATCACCAGCGATGCCTCCTGTCCCCTTTCTTCTCAGGGCTCTTCTTTAGCTCTTTCCCGTTCCTGGGTCCAACTCAGACTCTTCTTGCTCATCTGCACGGGCCAGGACAGCCTGGGCCTGGACCCTTGGGGGCAGCCCTTCCCTGGTTTACAGAGCAGCTGCCCACACTGGAGTCTCACCACACCCCTGTGACACAGAGACGCCTGCCCTTGACTTCATGGAGGGGCCTTGGTCATGAACTAGACCGTACTCTGAGTAGAGAGAAATAGCTAGTTTCTTGGAAATCAAGGAAAGTCTGCTCCACGCTCTCACTCACCAGGTTGATGTGAAGTTGCACTGTGGAGACCTCAGGCAGATCCGGGCCTTGTCTGAATGGGTGCTGGGCAGAGGGGAGAGGCCTGACCTGGACCCTGCCCATGGCTTCCTGTTCCATATGGTGCTGCAGGCTGGGCCGATCCCCACTGTTGTACTGTCATCCCATTTGAAAAGCAGCACGCACACCTGCCCTAGCATCTCCAACAGTCCAACCTGGGCCCTTGTGGACAGTGTGGTGCTGTTTCCCTGGGCAAGGAGATGGATCCGCCCAGGGAGCAGCCTGCAGGGATGGGTACATGCTGCAAGGTAGTGGGGCATGCAGGGGTCCATGGCAGGTCAGACAGTGGGGGGTTTACTCAAGTTGCTCCGATTGAAAAGGAAAAATAAATACATCAATAAACAAAACCAGTCTGATCAGAACTGGAGGGATTCAAGCTTAGAGACTTGGGACTTGGCTCTTCCTTCGGAGATGGATGTTTTCATTCATTTTTTTTATTGGATATTTAATGAATGCCTATTGTGGGCCAGGCACTGTTCTAAAAACTGGTCAGACAGCAGAGAATGGACCGAATATTCATGCCCTCAAGGAGCTGCCATTGGAGCAGTTGTGGTGAGACATTAAGGATAAGTAGAGTGTGTTGTGGGCCAGGTGTTAATGAAAGAAGAAAGGGTAGGTCCCTAGAGGACATGCAGTGTGGGGAGCAGGTGCAACCTCACATGGGGACAGAGACAAGGACAGAGGGAATGAGCCCTGTGGATGTCTGGGGGATGCAGAGCAAATGTTCAGCAAGTGCAAAGGTCCTGAGATAGAAGCTGACTGGTGAGGGCCAGCGCTGTGAGGGCCGTGGCCTGGGCAGAGAGTGGGAAAGAGTAGAGGAGAGATCAGCAAGGCCCTGGGCTGGGGCGGATCACCACGCCTCCCAGAGCCTCTGAGAGGTCCTGGCTTTTCCTCTGGAATGGCGTTTTGTGATGTTTTGGTAGGTGCATAGCAGCATAGCAGACCTGAGATCACTTCTCCTTGCTGCAAGATAGAGTGAGTTGCCCAAGGTCCCCAGCTATCAGAGGGCAGAGCTGGTCTTGGGGATGCTGAGCCCCATGTTTTGTCACACCTAGGTATAGCATCAGCCCTGGGAAACATGGAGGTGCCAGGTGGCACCCCCCTGAGTCCTCCACTTCCCTTGTCTCTGGCACATCATGGGACCCTCTGTCTATACTTTCCTTGTTGCCAGACCTTTCTTTGGAGACAAGCTGGTCTGGCTGCCCCAGGGAAGACTTTTGAAACAGTTGGGTGACTTATAGCTGCTCTCCTGCCCCTTCCCTTTGGAAGAGGCCAACAGGATAATGAATTTGAGTCCACGCATGTGCTTCAACAAAGGGATTTTTGAGGCTCAAAGTCGATCGTGCATTAATTAAGGGGGAACAGCTGCTACCGCAGTTCTTATGATAAGTCAGTGACAAATGGCCATGTTTACCTTCTTCCTAGTATAGCCTCAGGAAGGTGGCTTGGAGCTCCTGGGTGGATGTCCATAGCTGAGATTTGTGGGGTACAGCTTCTCCCTCCCTTACCCCCGAAGTTTCTTTATGGTGCCCACCAGGGCCCAAGAGGGCTGTTTGTCACTGAGAAGAGACAGATCTGTGACCTGGTGAGCACTCGGAAGGGCTTCTGGCAGAGCAACTGAATCTCATCAGCAAAACTCCCGTCCTGGGATGCCCTCAGAGCCCTCCTCAGGCGGACCCTGCCGCCCTGTGTCATCCCTTGAGAGCTGCTTAAAGGCAAGGATGGGCCCTCAAAGCTGAGGAAAGCTGCGAAGTTGGATCCGAAATGTCTGCAGCTCTGCATGAGGCTGTCTGCCTGGGTGGCTGTGCCCTGATGGCACTGCCTACCATAGTGGAGGAGCCAGGCGGAGGGGCCTTTTGTACTTCGTTTATTTTGATCTGGCGTCTGCTCTCCAAACAGCTTCCTAGCAATAGAGCTCTGCCTCAGCTCCCTGTTCGGCTTCAGATAAAACATGGCATACTGACGGACCGGTTTGTGCCACATGCCAGTGACCGGTGGGACGCATGTGGTAAGGAAGGTGGCCATGACTGGCTACAGACCTCAGGAGGCACAGCTCAGCAGCTGCCTTCCTGGGATGACTGATCTTGGGCCCTTGCAAAAGAAAGGCCCTGTCTGCATCCTGATGCCAATCCCAAAAGCCTGCACCCCTCCCGGCCCTGCCTCCCCAAAGCACCAGGCCCCGCGTGCTCACCAATGGCTGGGGCTAGAGGTAAGAAGACTGTCTCCTAAGGGGATATCATCAGTTGCTGGAGAGCCAACCCAACCTCACTCTGCTCTTCCTCCCCTCCCAGCTGGAGCAGAGAGCCCCAGGGGAAACTTGGGGGTCTTGAGGAGAGACAGCAATGGAGTTAAAGGAAAAAGGCCTTATTGATCCCCTATTCTGGTCACCACTGGGCCCCTTTAGACCCTGCAGAGAGAGTCACACAGCTTTAAAAATGTGGAAACAGGCTCCAAGTGATGCAGCCAGGCCCTGGAGGAGACTGTGCCTCTCCCTCCAGGAGCCAGGCTTACCATCCTCACATTGCACTCCTTGGCATTTCTTTGGAGGAAAGGGGAAAGCACCATGGACTTCTCACACATCCATTTTTAATAAATACTTTATTTATCCAAGTTTCAACCCTGATACTGAAGCCTGTGGCAGTGTTTCTTATTCTGGCTGGAGCCTGATTACGAGTACAGGGCCTGGCCACCCCGGTGCCGATGCCAGCCCCGCCGATCACCTAGACATCAGAGGAAATGAGTATTGCTGAAACGAGGCAGACTGGAGCTTTATTAAGAAACAAATACCAATAAGCCCAGAAAGGGGCAGTCAGTGTCTTCTGCAGGCAGCTGTTCGTCTCCTCTGGTTGCTCCATTCTCCTGCCCACCGTGGATTAGGACATATGGGATGAGTCTCTCTGGAGAGGCTCTGCACTTAACTAATAAGGCCCCCCACCGGGTGTTTCTGCAGCCCGCCTCCCGCGGGCGGGGGCGGGCTGATAAGCAAGCGGCAGGGTGGGCACCACTCCGGTGCGGCCAGCAGGGGGCAGTGTGTGCCGCCGCACCGGTACGGCAGGTTCCAGGTAAACAGGCCGGGCCAGGAGGCGGTGGTCACGGTAAGACAAGGTGATCTTCGCACGCAGGAAGCACAAGGCTCTCAGCCCCCATAGGAGGCGGCTCCCAGAGTCCTGGAAACCTGCATTCTAGGCCTGACACAAGCCCTGGCTGTAGGTCTGCTCTGAAATAGCAACTTCTGTGAAAGCACCACTGAAGAGCTAGCTGATGGCTGCAGGGCAGCCTGACCCTCTGTTCTCATCCTCTAACCACTCTGGCTCCTTCCTGGAGGCAATGCCAGTGGCTCCCTCCTCCCACCCTGAAGGCCTGAAGATCAGGGCCTGGTGCTTCTGGACAGTTCCTCTACAGTCACTGGTTCTAATTCCTAGCGTCTTCCCCTTTTAGGACAAAAGCAGCCCATCCAGCCAGAGGGCAGGCTTTCTCTCCTCACCCCAAAGGCACATGGACCAAGTCACTCCCCTCTGCCCCTGCTGCCCCATCCCTTCATCCCTGACCCACTTCCCAGGCCAGGCAGACTCACTGGGCGTCTCCTGGCTGGGCCAAGCTCCAGCCCACCGGCCTCATGCTTCTGCAGGGCTCACAGCTGCTGCTTTTGTGTTTTCTATTCATGGAAAACAAACCCTCCTCCCATTTTCTGCCAAACAATCAGGCAGAGAGGATGGGTGCACTCCTGGCTTCTCCCCTCCACCCTTCAAGGAAGCCCACGGTTTCCTGACAAGCTGAGCACCTCTGAAGTCTTTCAGAGAGGCCTCTGGAGCTGGCGTCAGGAGGTGAACAGTCAAGGCAAGTGTGAATCAGCACCGGCAGGTCTGGGCGACCCTCGCCCTGGTGTGGGCTGTCCTGGGACAGGCTGACTGGGAACAGGCCCCTGCCTGGGGCTTATCGCTCAGAGTCAGAGAAGGAGGAAGGCTTAGTCCATCTCCACACCAGCATATCTTCTCCAGCCACGCGGTGGGACTCTGTCTGGATCCGGGATTCATTGGAGGCCAGGAACTCCACTGCGCGGTCCCACACCCGCTTCATGCGCCTCCTACAAGGAGATGGGCAGGGCTCAGCTGGCCTGTCGAGCCCTTTCTACAAAGGGGAACAAATTTCCAAGTTCCAGTGTGGTCTGGGGAGGAAGAGCTATTGGGTACTAACATGACAAACTACAAACGACAGAAATTTTCTGGGCCAGACACAAATAATTCTTCAATCTTCTCTGCTCCAAAAGCATCCAATTAGAGGGAGCTGGAAAGGGCTGACTGTCTGGGGCCCCAGGCCCAGATGTGAGGGGCTGGGCTGGGCTTGCAGCTTCTCACCAGGAAGTTACCTGCAGCAGCCCTGGCCAGGCGGGCTCTACCACTGTGCCGGCTGCATTTTTGTGCCAATTACAGTGGCCACTGAGTCCAGATTCCACAGCACTTTGGGGGATGGGGATGAATACAGCCCCTGACCAGGGAAGCCCAGAAGTGATGAACCACAGCCACCAAGGAGGGTCCCTTCCAGGGGCAGAGCTCCCACTGGGTCCCTGGGGTTTCTCCCGCTGGAACAGCCCCTTTCCCGCTTCCTATTCCCCACTGCAGACGAGACAGGGCTGTTGAGGACTGCTTTCACTTTTACCCTCTGACAAGCCCCAGTGCCACACAGGCCTCAGCACTGGAGACCACTGGAGACTACCTCCTCAGGATGCTGTGTTTGGACAGAGTCAAGGAAGGGAATATGTGTGGGCAGCAGGGTCACCCAGGGAAGACAAATGGCGACTGCAGCGAGTCAGGGTAGGGTGGGGCTGGGTGCTTTCTTCCCTGGGGTCAGGCCCCGTCACCAGAGCCTGCTCAGCAGCTTCCATTTGGTTGGTTTGGCCAAGGCCACATACTCCCTGGGAACTGAGCTGAGTCTAAGCTCCCTCTCCTTACGCCAGGCCCCTGAGGAGGTGGCAGTCCACACTGAGCCCGCCAGCACCTCACCCCAGTTCCCCTCCCAGGCTCACCATTAACAGGTAATGCACAAGCCTGGCCTGAGCCAGCTGCACCAATCGACGCCCCTGCTTTTCTCAACAAACAAGCTCTTCAAATCTCCCTCTAGCTCTTGCAAGCAGGCCCTCACCTACCGGGAGATCTGACCATCCAGCAGGGCCTGGATGCACTGGGTGCCTTCGGAAATGGGTTGAGAGCCACGGGGAGTGAGCCTCCTGGGGTGCAGCATGGGCTTAGACCCCACAGGGCGGCAGCTCTCCATGTCTGTGCTAAAACACAGGTGCTCAGGGCCAGGTGGCTCCAGCTGCCATGCCACGTGTTCTTGTTGAAGGTATCAGTTTGGCTCAAGTGCTAATGGCTCCTCTTGGATAAGCTTTGAGACCCCATTCTTGATGTCCCTGACCCTTTCCCCTTCAGGTTTTTCATTACCTGTATCACACACTTTCCTATGCTTCTTGTCATCTGTCTCCCTCTCTAGAACAAGAGTTTCAGCAGGGCAGGGATTTTTGCTTTTCTACTTGTCATTCTCTCTCCTTAGGATATGGCACTTAGTAGGTGCTCAACAAACATTTGTGGAATGAATGAATGAAGTCTTTCTTCCCCACAGTCCTCTGCAAGGTCGTGGAATCCCGTTTTATCATGAGGAAAACATGGCTCAGAGGGGTTGCATGACTTGCCCAGGGTCACAAGATGACTCCTGGCAGGACCAGGAATTAGGCAGGAGTTTGAGTGCATCGAGGGGCCTCTCCTGGGAGCTTGAGAGCCATGTAACTGCCTGAGGACCAGGAGCATGAAAGTGCCCCACTGCAGACATCTGCTCTCTCTCAGCTTCCTCCTGCCACCTCTGCCAGGGGCTGGGAGGCAGGAAGACTGTCAAGCACCTTCATGTTTAAAACAGACCCTTAAATGCTCTACTCCTAATTCCTCTGGGCCTGCACAGAGAAGGGTGATCAGAGTCTGGTGGTGACAGCAACAGAAGCTCCACTGGCCACGGGGCCGAGCAAACACCTGTGCTTCAGTTGTCAAATGGGGCCCTTCCTGTGGTGAGGCCAGGTGAGGAAGTGTGCACCTGTGCAGGGCTTGGGGAAGTGCCTGGCCTCAGCACTCTGGGACCTCTTAGCATCATCCAGCAGGTAACCGTGTGACAGAGACAGGGCAGTCTGCTGTGTGGGGGCCTCCATTTGAGGTGACACTGTGGTAAGCACTGGTGGCTGCCTCTTCAGACTCTGCCCCTGCCGCCACCTGACCCCAGGATTGTCAGGAGCAGGGAGCACAACTCCAGCAGCCACAGCCCTGCAGAAGGTGCCCCCGAGGTTATGAGCACTGCCCTGCTGCCCCTTTCGAGCAGCCTTGCTTGTGGGCACTAACCCTATGGATTGTTATAAAGCTGCTCTGGATTATATACACAGGCATGTGAATGTGCACACGCATGTGTGGGAACTGAAACATGGTATTGTAGATTTCTGATTATGGGGTCATGGTTACAAAGTTTGAAGAGCACCTCTCCCTCCTCCCCAGGGACTGACTCAAAGACAGATGATGAACAGATTCTGGTCGAGGAGTCCCAAGGAGTGTGTCCTGGGAGGCTACTGGGAAAGTTTTCTCTTACGTATGAGAATGACAAGAAGCCCACTTCTTCCCTGCCAGCTGTGACAAGGAAGACTTTGCTTTAGCTGCTGGTGGTCACCACTTATGACCACAAGGGACCAGCTTGCCAACAGCATCTGGGGGAGGTGGGGCCATGAAAGTCACAGAGAAGTAGAGCTGGAGAGCTGGCTGCTCCACCCTGAGCCCTGGCCACCCTGGACTTCCACCTACAGAACATCACGCCCTGCGCCTCTAGAGGAGGGGACTCTGGGGCCCACAGCACTGCAGTGGCCTCAACACTCATGCACCTCCAGAGGGGCAGGCCCAGGCTCTGTAGGTCTGGTCAGGCTCATTCTACCATAAGGAGCAGAGCATGCTGCAGGAGCAGGAAGTGTGGCTGGTGCCCTGCTCGCTCAGGACACAGGTGGAGGTGCCCTCAGTTGGCACCAGGTTCTGGGCTTCCTTCCATGGGGTCTGAGCGGACTCACCGGCTCTGTGGAGGAATGAGGGTGTCACGCACGTGCAAGATGCCCACATATGGGTAGCGCTCCATGTCCTGCTCCCAGTCCACGTAGTGGTCCTGGACCACATCTGCAGGAGAGCACACAGTTCAGGGCACACAGCCCACCAGCAGGCAGGGCAGCCCTTCCCCAGGTGCCATGTACCTATGATCTTCTTCACCATCTCATACATGGCTTGCTCCTCCTCTTCTAACTTCCGCCACCGGTATTTCAGGAGAATCAGGAGCCCCCACAGAAAAGCCAAGCCTGTGAGGGAACAAAGCATTGTTAATCCCCAGAATGTCCTTTGGCTGTTCTGACACTCAGCAGGTGTCCCTGTGGGCAAGACACTGTACTGCAGGCCAATAGACCTGCCGATCCTGTTCCAAGCACCTACTATGTGCCAGGTAGAGGGCAAGCACACAGGAAGCAAGGACGCAGGTGTGCAGAGGGAGGACAGGCTATGAAGTGATCATCTTCCTCCTGCCACTGTCACCAGAGGCATCCCCAGCTATACAGATCTCAGCCCCTCCCAACCGCACTCCAGGCTTTCATCTCCTCCCTTGTGGACCTGAACGAGGCGATTCATACATATATACATGCCAGGCCTTTGTATTCTGGGATGCTGCTGCTGATAATGATTTCTAGCCTGATGGCGTGGGGGTGCTGCGTGCACGCAGAGGCCTGTGGTTTGTAGCTCTGGCCGTCTCTAGAGAGCTGCGGTCTGTGAGCCCTGGACTTTTGCCTTCAGAGACACCCTGAGGTCTCTGCCCAAAGGAGGTCCTAATGCCAAGAGATGAGACCTGCTGTCCTTTCCATCCCAGCACCCTGTGTCCTTTCGGCTTTCACCAGGTATCTGTGGCTCTCCAGGAGACGTTACGTTTTCCAGGAGTAGAATTAGGCCAAGCCCCTGCCGTGCCACCTGCTCGGAGCTGGTCTGCATGCTGGGATCCTGGCAGGGGCTAGAAGTGGCACTGCCCTGCAGCCTGCCCCAGCTCCCTCTCAGGGAAGCTCAGAGTCCCCTGCCCTGCATCAAGGACATTTCTAGTTATCCTAATGCGCCAGCCACCAATCTCCAAAGGTAAAGACAGAACAGGGCAGAGGCCGACTTGTTCATCTCTTCTGTTTTATTAGACAGACCTCAGGTTCACTAGACAGAATGGGATTCTATGCCTCATCACTGACGCCTACCGAGGGTACTGCGCACTCCCAAGGTGCTGCTTGCATGTGGCCTGGCAAGAGGAAAGGGAGGGCAGAGTGGGGGCTGGGGACTTACACCAGAAGAAGATGAGCAGGTGGGTGACAGCAGTGAGCAGGGCCCGACTCAGGCGGCAGCCAACGCCCATGCGGGGGCGGGCAGATTCCAGGCAGACCACTTTGTCCACACTTGTCACCAGCTCAGACGGATCTTCCCCTTTCAACCTGGAAGGGGACACAGGGCTCGAGACACATTCCGAAGCTCTGAGGAGCCATGGTGTGAGTCCCACTTCTACAGCAGGAGGCAGGAGGGAAGGACAGAGGGACCACAGGCTTCTGTTTGCTTATAGAACTGGCATGGTATCCTGGTTGTGCTCTTTCCAGAAATTTCCCACATTGGCTACTTAGAAAGAATAAACCTTTAAAGACGGCAGCAAGCTTGAACCCCTACCGTTAAAGTGACGTCCCCCTCTGTCGGGTCTTTGACAGCCTCTCTCAGCGTGCAGAAGATTAAACTGTAAATTGGATTCCCACCTCCCAGCACAGAGATGGAAATGTTTACTGAATCACTGGCTTTGCAATTGCATGGCAAGAACTCAAAGACAGGATCCAGGAGGCTGCGCTTCTCCTCCGTGACGAGCAGGCACATAAGCTGTTTAAGTGTAAAGATCATGGGGCATGGCGAGGCTTGGGAGTGGAAACCACCAGGCTCTTCAAGGCCAGACCCCCGCTACTAAGCCCCACCCAGGTCCCAGGCTAAGAGGCGTTAAGACTTTGGGAGTGAACACCTGAGCCTTCTTCCAGCCAGGTGAGCACGGTGCTCTAAATGCTGGCATCTGAAGCATCCTATTTCTCACCACCAGTTTTCAACACTGGTCATCCCAGGGGCTCAGCCACCCTCCCGCTGCTTTCCCCAGTGTGCGCAGGCAGGTGGCGTCATTCCTGAGCGCTGCGGAGGACAGAACCCGTGCTCTCCTCTGCCTTTCTAACAGGAGAATTGCCCAGCCACTTAGGGCAGCACTTTTTTTAAGCCAGCGAATTTTAATCGTGCCATGCATCCAGTTATCAAGCTTTAGGCTGCGCTGCCCGAGGGGCTTCTGCTGGATGCACTGCTGATGGAATTAGTAATTTGGGCGGATTAGAGAGGAAGCAAACAAAACCCTAGAGAGTGTTTTATGTGGGGAGCTGGAGCCCGAACAGAGCTCCTCACAAACATGGAGCTGAGCAAGGGAGCTTTAGTGACCTCAGGCAGGGTGCTCCAAGGCAGCCTGGCTATGGGCTGGTGGCCCTCCCCGTGGCTGAGCAGACACATGGGTCCTTTCAGACTCCTGAAAGGCCTCACTATCTCCTCCAACAGTGCTTGCCAGTGATAAAAAAGAGGCGGAAACTGTCAGAATAAAATGCAGTATTTCCCAAGCAATTTCCATCTGAGTAAAACCAACATACAGAATCGTTTTATCTACAAATGAAAACTCGCACCAAGGAGAAGCAGTGCGGCAAGGCACCTTCCCCAGCAAGCCCTGTGGTGAGACGATGGAGAGGGCAGGGGAATAGCTTGAAGCAGGACTGGCTGGGCCACCAGGCTGACAACCTCACACCTGGGAGATGCATCTCCTTCTGAAACTACTCCCTGCTCGCAGCCCAAACGCACTGTTCCTGTGTTGCCAGGCTCCAAACCTCACCACCAGACTCAGCTGGGACACCCTGCCTCTTCCTTCAGACCCGAGACCCCTCTGTGGGAGTGCAGGAGTTAGCAGATGGGTAAGAATAGCAGACAGAGGCACCCAGGGCTGTGTCACCACCTTGTGACCCCCGCCCACACTCACCAGATGCCCACGTCCTTGTTGCTGCTCAGTATCCAGGTCAGTGCTGCTTCAAACTTGGCAGAGGAGCTGCTGGTCACATTCTGGTGGGGTGGTGGAGGGGGAGATTAGCCTGCCTCTGGGAGGAGCAGCCAGAGCTTTGCACTGGATTCAAGAAGCCCGCTCCCACGTGCTACACATGCCCCAAGGCCCCATTCTGCTAGATGCCCGGGAAACTGGCAAGAAGGAAATCTGGGAGAGCCACGAAGACTCTGACCAGAGGAAGTGATGTGGAAGCACATCCAGGAAAACAGAGGCAGCCAAAATAGCATTATCTCAAAGGCTGAGGCACTAAGCCAGAGAGCTGGTGGCTCATCCTGGGGTAAAATGAGAGTGTCGGGGTGCTGGTGAAGGGGCTGGCAAACAGACCCCACTCTATAGCCCCAGGTAAGTCCTTGACCCTTTCCATGCCTCAGTTTCCTCATCTGTGAAATGAAAATTGAACTTGATGACCCCTGAGGTCCCTGCCAGCTCCAAAGTTCCAAAATTCCACCACCCAGTGGCCACACAGAAAATCAAATGGACCCTGAGCAGTCTGAATGGAATCACAAAGGGAGAGAACGGACAGGTTAAATTTGTGCCCTGAAGCTGCTGAGGAGTAGAGCAAAGTTGATCAAAGAAGAAACAGGTCCCTGAAGGGGCAGCCTGCGGTGGCCACCCAGCTGGGGAAGGGCAGCAGCTTGGGAGTGAAGCACCACTGGCCAGGTCTAGACCATGGTCCCCACTGTAGCTGCTTTACCTTAAGGTGGACTAATGCTCCACTAGGTTAAAAAAACGAAAAAGAAAGAAAGCCAAAAAGCCACAAAGCAAACACAAAACAAAAAGGGAAAAAAGCCCACAGGGCTTGAAGGATCAATGGGAAAGCGCCAGCCCTCCCGGGAATGGAAGAGCAGGCAGCCTACTCACGGCTATATATTCCTGTGCTTCCAGAACAGGAATGCATTTGCTTTTAAGCTTCTCTGGATTTCCACATTCAAAATTACCTAGGAGGAAAAAAAAAAAAAAAGATTCAAACACAGAGAAAAGGTGAAAAAAAAAATTACTCTGAAATGGACTAAAAATACAGCAAAAATCAAGCCATCAGCTCTAATCAGGAGCATGTGGCCGACGGCTCCCTGGCTTCTGTGGGGCATCTTCACTCTGCAGCAAGATCAAAAGCCACTTAGCTTGGATCGATTCCAGATCATTAAAACCTGACCTGCAAAGCAGTGTGGCGATTTGCATTAAATGACTAAAAAGCTGCCCAATACCGAGGTCTGTTTGCAATTGATCCTGAAAGGATCCGACACATAGCCAAAAAGGTACTGGAATGGCACTATAAATAAACACAGCCTGGGGAAATAAAGGCAGGGAGGCTGTGGGCACCACCGGGATTCTGATCATGTACATGCTGGCAACCTGGATCACCAGGAGTCCATTGTTTGGAGGGTCGGAAGGAGAGATGTCCAGAATGGCCCCATGGAGAAAGAGGGGGTCCATACTGGGCAGTGGGGCCTCCCTTCCAGCACCCTGAGAAGCCAGCCCATGGTTCTGCCCAATCCTCCAAGTGCATCCCAAATGCCACGTCCTGAGAAGTCCCTAGCCCATGGGGGCCTCTTGCTTGGCCAACGTGGGGCAGACCTGGTGGCCTGCCACATTCTGTGGCCCTCTTTCAGGTGGCTGTGGTTTACTGCTATGTGCTGCTTCCTATGAGTCAACTAGACTCCCTGAGAGCAGGGACAGTAAAGGCATCACAAGATGCTTAACACTCGCACGCCGCCTGGCTGCCCTCCCTGGGCATAGCCGAGGACCACAGCGGCCAGTCTCTCCATGTCCGTGAGCAGGGAGAGGAGCTGAAAGTTGAAATTCAGTTCATCCTTGAGGATGAACTCAAATCTGTCCACTCACCCCCAACCAAATCCTCCCACTTCATAGTTGAACATGATTCCGTGTATCCCCCAAGACCAAGGTGGCTTCTTCTGTCCTCCCGCCCTGCCTGGACTATCCTTGCCCTGGCTAGGCAGGACTTACCTGCCTAATTGTTTTTTCCTGTCCCCTTTCCAACCCACATGTTTTATCAATAAAGCTTTAAAGTGCTTCTGCTTAAACGACACTGCGCCACTCAAGCTGCTGTTGCCACATTTGCCTTCCTGGCATCTCGCTCTGCACGTCACTCCCATGCTCAGAGCCTCCCTGGCCCTCTCTGCCTACTGGCTGGCCTGGCACCCACTGCTGTCCCCAGTGGAGTCCAACTGACATTTCCAAACTTCATTCCCTCCCATTCTCCTTACCCTGTGAAGCAGTTGCTTCCTGGCTCTGCCCGTCATTTCCTGCCTCTAAAAGCCTGCTCCTTCCGCGCAGGCACACAAGCAGTCCTACCTGGGCTTCAGGATCTGGCTCAGAGGCTCCCTCCCCTGGGACACTTTCCTAATTGTTCCAGCTAAAAGGCACGGTGCCTCTCAGTTTTTATCTAATCTCATCTTCTATCACCCAGTGGCCAGGGAGGTAGGTGGTCCCTTCTACTAGACTACCAGCAAGACCCTGGGTTGAATCATCTCATATCCTGTGTGGGAGGTGCAGTACTGGGGCTACTGCTGATCCCCAGTGGGAGGAGGGGGTGTGGCCTTGTGGAGAGCCCACAATTCCCTGTAGCTTATCTTAGTGAGACCTTCCCAGCTGCCTTGCCAGGCTTGTCAGACGGCAGCAGGTGCCAGGGCTTGATCGCACAAGGACCAAATATGGAGGAAGGGATGGTGGAGAAACATCTACTAGGACCCAGCACAGAGCAGAGCTTCTCAGCTTTAGGGTACATAAAAGTCCCAAGATGTTCTTAAAATACCGGGTCAGGATGGGACATGGAATTAATTTCAATAGTCTGCATTTCAGTCCCAGATGATGCTGGTGCTACTGATCCTCAGATCATGAAGAAGATGCAAAGGTTTGCAACACGCAGTTAAGCCAGAATTTACATCCCAGGCTCTGGGTCCTTGGTTTCATTGATGACTGTGATGTGTGGCTCCAACTCCTTCCTCCCCTCGAGGTGATCTCAGACGTCTCCCAATCATCTCTAGTCTCCCCATTTCAGGAGGAGGCAGCAGAGCTGATACCATAACACTGATCCTGAGGACAGAGGGTACAATACAAGCCCACCAGACTTTGATTGCCCAGTGAATTCTCACACAAGGGCTGACTCCATAGGCCTCAGACCATCCTCTGACCTTGAGGCTGAACTTTTCTCCCTCCCTCCTGGCTGTCATGAGCTGGGCAGATTTCCTCTGCTATGCCCTTCTGCCATGATGTGCTGCCTCATCTCGGGCTCAAGATTAAGGAGCTGGTTGACCATGGACTGAACCTCTGAAATCAGGAACAAGAATAACTTTCATCCCATCATAAGCTGAGCCGTCTGTCCTATGGCTCACAGACCTCGGGAATGAAGGAATCCAGACACTGGGGCTGGCACCTGCAGATCTGAAAAATGACTATTGCAAGACTACCAAAGAGTGGTGACTCCTACAGTGCCCAGTGGCAGTGCAGCCTTTGGATCCCCTCCTTAAAAGCCCACTGTTCCCTCTGGCAGTTAGAATCACAGCTTCTGGGCAGGACTCCACTGTGTATTCCTCTCTTCTAGCAAACCAATAAAATGTCTCTTTGATTTGTCTCAAAACAACAACAATGAAAACAAACAAAAATCACCAAGAACAATGAACTGCTCCATCTGGTTCTTGTGCTAAGTATATCTAACCAAGGCACGAGCCCCACACCTTTCCCTGTGCTGTCCACAAGTGATTTTTTTAATATATATTTTTAGTTGTAGATGGACACAATAGCTTTATTTATTTATTTATTTTATTTTTATGTGGTGCTGAGGATCGAACCCAGTGCCTCACATGTGCCAGGCAAGTACTCTACCACTGAGTCCCAGCCCCAGCCCCCCACAAATGATTTTGAGAACTTCCTTGAAGCTACGAGTTGGGGGAAGACTCATAATATACGTGATGTCTGGTCTCAAGGCACAAGTTCACCAAATGAAATGGTAGAGGGCCCTTCTAGATGCGTGGGGCTGCTGAATGCCCATCCCTAGAGGACAGTGCTGGAGTCTCATTGTAGAGAAGACAGACCTGAGATCACTTGGTTAGACACAGAGACCAATGAGCGGATCAGGGACTTCCCCAAGGTCCTGCAGCCAGGGGACATGATCAGGACCAGATGTGACGCCAGGGGCTACCATGCAGACCACCTGCTACCTGCACAGGTAAGAGGCCTTTTCTCTGGCCCAGGCGATTGTCTGGCTCAGGTCAGCCCCCTAGAGAAGGAAGCCTCTAAGCCAGATCCTGAAGCCCAGGTAGGACTGCTTGTGTGCCTGCGCAGGAGGGGTAGGCGGAAGAGGCAGGAAATGACAGGCAGAGCCAGGAAGCACCTGCTTCACAGGGAAAGGAAAATGGGAGGGAATGAAGTTTGGAAATGTCAGTTGGACTCCACTGGGGACAGCGGTGGGTGCCAAGCCAGCCAGTAGGCAGTGAGGGCCAGGGAGGTTCTGAGCAGGGGAGTGACGTGCAGAGCCAGGTCCTCACCAATTCTGAAAAGACCTAGGCCTGGCCTCTTCCGGTGCCAACATGAACCCCCAGAGCATCAGGCATCCCAGAAAAGGGGGAACATCTGCTGAAAGATCTGTGCATGTGCCAGGACCCTGGGGCCCTTAAGAGAAGCAAGAACCAACGATGCATCACCCTGGCATTATCAGGGGGTGGCGGGAAGCTGAGACTTACCTTCTGAGTGTGTTTTCTGGGGAAAACCATGGCTTGGTGGCCTTACTAACCAGAGTGGTAGGCCATACCCTGCTCAGGAGAATGGTCGGGCTTGTGTGGCCAACTCACCAGCTTGGATGGCCAGGAAGTTGTACAGCTCATGCAGCAGCTCCAGCAAGGCCGCCTTCTGCTTGGCTTGGCAGAACTGAAAAGGCACAGGACACCCAATCAGCAGGGCACAGGATGTGGGTGTTTACCTCTCCACGGCCACACTATCAAGTATGTCTTGAAGCAAGGAACATCTCATAATTTTAACCTTAATTAATTAATTAATTTATTTATGCAGTACTGGGGATGGAACCCAGGGCCTTGAGCATGCTAGGTAAGTGCTCTACCACTGAATCTTCGGCCCTGTAATTTTAAAACACAGAAAAGCTGGGCGCTATGGGGCATACCTGTAGTCCCAACTACCAAGAAACCTGGAGTGGGAGGATTCCTGAGTTCAGGAGTCTGAGATCAGTCTGGGAAACATAATAAGACTCTATCTCAAAAAAAAAAAAAAAAAAAAGAAAAGAAAAAAAGGTAGAAATAAATTCTGCAAAGTGCTGGGCCCAAGGAGAAAGGTGATAAATATCAGGTGAAGTTTACTGAGAAGGATGCTGTAATATAGGAGGGCTGAAGAACCCAGCAGCCCAGACCCCTTGGAGAGAAAAGCGATCATTGCCGGAGCTCATAGAGCTCAGAGGAGAAGGTCACCAACTGTGGGCTTGCCTCCTGTAGGTTTAGGTGGAACCTTTGGCCCCCATCTGAGTAAGGACTGTGGCAAGGACTCCTGCAAGCTCACATACAAACCATTCGGCACACCACCCAAAGGAAACGGGGACAGAAGGTAGCAGACGATGAGATGGTCTGATTAAGACAACACACCCACTCCCAGCTTGTCTCCACATTCTCAGCAGCAGGAATGCACTGCAGATGGGAAAGAACTCTTATCTGATACTCAAATGCCTGTCTGGATTTTGGGTTAGACTGCAGCCACCCAAAGGAGACTTTTAGCAAGAATCCCAGGAGCCAATGAGCATGTCCCCATCTGCTGGCTCCTGAGTCTACCCTCCATAAAGGCCATTCACAAGCCCATGAAATCAGCCCAACAAGCCTGCACGGATATGGCCCGGGACCTGCTGTTCTGTGCTCTGATGCAGGTTTGAGAATATGGAATATGCAGCATCTGAAGTCCCACTCGGCAGATGAAGAAAGCTGTCAAGTCACTGAGCACATCTTTAGTGGGGACCTGGAGGATGCATTAGGGCTCACTCAAGTGGGACGTGAGCAATGATACTCACAGAAAGGCCAGGGACCAAATGTGCCATTCACTTGGGGTCTAACACATTCAGAGATGTGAAAGACTAAGAATTAGAAGCCAGGAGACCCTTTTCTAATTAAAAGACAGACAAAACTAACATCACCATACAGAAAAGTTATTTTTTTTTTTTTTTTCTGTTTCTGCTTTCAGTCTTTGAAATTCTAGTTTCCCCTCTGGCTAACTGTTTCTGCACCACTTCTGATCATCACCTGCCATATTTATGATGGGGGCATAATAAGCTTATTATGAATTGTTTTTGCAAAACATCTGAAAAACACGTATTTGGTGGATGAGTGCAACAAATGAATATTATAAAACACCCCAAATATGACACATCAGAAGCCAAGGAAAAATAAAACTGGTTATCTGCAGCAGGCTGCCCTTCATTAAGTGAAGAAGTCAATGCAGGGGTGTCCTGATGACCATGCGTCATTTCTTTCCCAGCCCCGGGGCTGTGGAGGCCTGGCAGGGTACACTTAGTAATTAGACTACTAAGTCATGCCCTCCAGCAGCACAAGACACCTCCTGATAGGATTTATGACCTGAAAATTTATTGCCTTATATCTTCCCCAGACTACCACCAGCACTAGCATCTGGGCTCTGCTCTGGTGCTGTTTCTGCATGATTCATAAATGGGTGGAGCTGCTAGTCTTCCTCAAATATTACTTGTAGAAACTATCAGAGCTTCATAAAGCAAATCTAAACAGACTAAGAAGGCTAATTTGACTCGGATGTATCCCATCAGAACAGTGTTTTCAGAGCCACACGTGCAAACCAGACAGAGAACGTGGAACTGAGAACCTGGCTCCTGAAGCTTAGAAACTACCAGCACTTCAGCCAGAAGCCAGAGAGCTGGAGGTGCCTCAACAACCCACTGCTTAGCTTTGGATCGACTCAGGCTGCAGATCAGTCCCTGGTGCTATGACTGCTAGGAGGGCTTCTACAATGAGCCCAGGACTGGGCCTTGGGACTCAGTTCTCAGTTCAAGTCCTCCTTCTCTGCTACAACCAAGTCTGACATGAACATCACAGAACACTATGTGATTCTGGTATATTACAGGAAGCTTTCCCGGAAAATGTTCTTATTATGATCTTTTTCTGGGGAAGTTACCACCTGATGGAGGAGTAATAAAAGAAAGAGAAACTCAAACTCACCTCATCTGTTTTTCTCTCACAGTCCACTGGCAATAATTTCACTGAGACCAAGAAAAGAAACACACAGGAGATTAAAAGTGTGGATGGAGGAAAAGAAGACCGAAAAAGACCATTCTCAAACTTCAGGGGAAGTAAAACATTACTGACTCAGGGGTAGGGATTAATTAGAAAGATGCCATCAGACACGGCACTTAAAATAGCAAAATATATGGGTTTCCCAACCATGATTAGGAGTTTAGATAGTTGGGTCCTTCCTCACCCCAGCTGAAAATGAGTGGTCACAGGTTCTCTGGCAACTCAACCACTCATCTGTAAAATGGGATTAAATAGGCTTTCCTTGCTTAACCCAGGGAGTTAGGCTCCAGACAACATATGTGAGTTTTATGAAAAGTAAACAATGATAATATTAAATAGGGACCAATACCATCTGGGAGGGGAACTCCAGGTAAATTCCAGTATATGTTCCCAAAGTTGTTGTCTTAAAGCACTTTAGCAGTGAGTGGAAACATGATGCTGTGTGACACGGCTGTGGTGACATTCAGTTCTGCTTAATTTCTTTAGCAGGTTGGTAAACTACTCCCGCAATTGGTAAACTGCTCTCACAGTGGAAAAATCACTTGGATGTCTGCCTACCCCAGGCCCACAGACTTGCACACAACCAAACATCCGTTTGCCACAACACCTGACTTAGCTTTTTCCTGTATTTCAGCTGGAAAGGTGTGGCCTTGACTAGAGGCTGGGAATATTATTAATAACATGTTTTGTAGGGAATACTAAAAGTTGGTCATTTTTACCTAAATTTATACTGAAATGTTTATGTTCCCCTCCCCCCCATTAGACTGGAGCCCAGAGTAAAGGAACAGGCAAATCTCCCATTCTCAACTTTTTAGGAGACATACTGTATACTGTAGATCTTTCATTGGTGTGTCTAATTATGTAACTTAACTAAGTGTGGACAGAGGATGGCTGGAAGCATCCTTAAATCACAGATCCTCTTCTGATTATTACTGAAACACCTCCACAGGGATCAGTTTAAACCCTTCAAAAAATTCTTCAACAGCTGTTTCTGCAGGCAGGGCTAGCATAAACTCTGACAAATGAAGGTCCCGTGGTCCAAAAAAGTGAATGATCTCTTTGGTCCTGCGCAGCTGGAACCCTAACCAGATCCCATCTGTGGGCCAGTCAAATCTGGGGAGCTTTCAAATGGGACTGAAGTGTGAGTGAGCAAGAGAAGAACCGAAAAGGGATGGGGTGGGTCTGTTAGAGGGGGTGTGGCTTTCTCTCCAGAGGGAAAACCAGGTTTGGAAAACTCAATCTCCGGACAGCACGTGACTGAAAGGGAGGTTTTAGAAGGGAGGGCTAGGTGAGACAAGAACAGAAGCAAGCGAGGGCAGAAAACACCGTAGTGCTGGGAAGGAGGAAAGTGAGGGTCTTAAGACAGAGGCAGCCAAGGCGCGGGGCTGTGCGGCGGCCTCTGCGGACACTCGCGCCCCCGGGGCCCTCCCCTGTGCCGGCCCGGGACGTACTGTTGTCCTCCGCCTCCTGCGGCGCCGAGGGCTTGCCCATCTTCACCCAGAGGATGCCCAGGAAGACCAGCAGCAGCCCCAGGCTGGCCCAGAGCAGGAGCCGAGACAGGCAGCGCTCCAGTCGCCGCCCCACTTCGGGCCGGGCCCGCGCGGCGCCCGCAGAGCCCGCTCGAGAGGCCCGCAGGCCTGGGCGCGGGTCGGGGCTGAGGAGGGAGGAGGGCGGCCGCGCCAGGGCCGGGGACGCAGCCCACCAGCGGCGGGCCGGGCCCAGTGCGGCCCTGTCGGGCGACCGGGCGTCCTCGTCCTCCTCGGAGCTGCCCCGGACCGAGGCGCGTCGCCGGAGAGGCGCAGGGCGGGCGGGGTAGGCGAGGCCGCGGCTCCCGGCCCAGGAAGATGAAGAGGCCCCGAGGTCGCCATAGGCCCCCGCGGTCGTGTAGGCCGGGCCGGAGGCCGGCGGGGAGAGCCAGGGCTCCGCCCGCAGAGAGGCCGCGGCGGGTCGGGCGCGGAGCGGCGCCTCCTCGCGTAGCCGGGCCTCTTCCCGCAGCCGGTCCTGACCCCGCGGCCGGGCCTCCTCCCTCAGCCTCTCCTCGTCGCGCAGCCGGGCCTCGCCCCGCAGGCGGCGCAGCTTGTTGCGGTAGACGTCCCGAGTGGTGTCGGTGATGGGTCCTGGCTGGAAGCCCAGGGCCTGCAGCTCCCGCCGCAGCTCCAGGTCCGACAGGCCGGCCATGGCCAGGACGCCGCCCCCCACCCGCCCCCGGCGCGCACCGCACCCGGAACTGCTCCCGCCAGCAGCCGCGGCGGAGCGGGCGGGGCCCCGCGCCATGATAGGAAGGTCGGCCTCGGGTTCCATATTGGGGAGGTCAGCCACTGGCCGATGAGTCGGCCATGATGGGGAGGTCTGACTCGGCATTTGGAGTCGGCCATATTGGGGAGGTCCCACGAATTTTTAGTTTTTGTTTTCACCTATTGCTCCGCCCCTCTCCTTTCCTCTCGTTTGTTAGATCTAGCGTTGTTTATCTCTCAATCCTTCACCCTCAGAGCAGTCCCTAGCACGTGATAGGTATTCAGTAAAATCCGGTTGATTTAGTGGATGAATTGCTTGATAGAGACAAGCCACTGCCAGCAGGCAGGAGACAAGATCATATGCCACCTTCTGTGCTTGAGGACCAATGTGTGATTGAGTTTTGTTTGGGTAGTGGCATGACCCAAGACTTTGTCCCCATTTTGGGCTGCAGCGGGCTGTCTTCTTTTCCTGGCCATGCATTTGGCAGACATTAAGCACCAACTGTGTGCAGCCCTGCCCTAGGACAGATTCTGGCCCTCCATGCTCTCCAACCTGAAACGGGACACCCCATCCTTCCTGGAGACAGAAGAGCAAGATGCCCTGGTTGTGGGTAGACAAGTAAGACTGCTCAGAGGAGGCCGTGTGACTGCGGTAGGATTTTCATAAGGAGAGATAGGCCAGGGAAGACCCCAGAGACCCCCAATCTTGATGCAATCCCTGCGGTTTAAGATGTGGGCTCTGGAGCTGAGAGTTTGATTTCAAATCCCAACTCTGCAACCATTAGATATGTGATCATATCCAATTAACATTTCTAACCTGTTTGCCAATAAAATTCATAGGGTTGCTATTAGGATTAGAAGAAATAATTTGTGTAAGTTGCTTAGGACAGTGCCTGGCACACTCTTCCATGTTTATATTTAACCCAAATCTTCCCTGCCAGTGCTGTGTAGAGCCTCCCACAGGGCAGGCGATTTGGTTACATGAAGGCTCTTAGCAGGAAGCCCCTAAGGGAAGCATGGGAAGTGATGGCAATGGGAACAGAGCTATAGTTCATTGTCTTACCCACCCTCCCTTTCCCTCTTCATATTCCTTCCACATCCTCATCAGCTCCCTTTCCCAGCATTTATTGCCAGCCTAGTGTTTCCAGCCCTCCCCTTTAGTTCTTGTCTTCCCCAGCCCCCCTTTCCTGGGATCTCCTTGTAGCTTTACCCAGCAGTCCTGCATCAGTCCCTCCCCTCCTTGGGACCCTGGGCCATGCTCCTCTGTCAGGGTTTTGCATTCCTGCCATTTGCTGTACCTCAGGGGTATTCAACATCAGCCACGTTGCTGGGAAAATTACAGCCTCTGCTCGGTCAGGCTTCCGTTGTTAGCCTCCCCATCTCCCCGACTTAG
Source organism: Sciurus vulgaris (assembly GCF_902686455.1). Classification (NCBI taxonomy): domain Eukaryota; kingdom Metazoa; phylum Chordata; class Mammalia; order Rodentia; family Sciuridae; genus Sciurus; species Sciurus vulgaris. The sequence continues at coordinate 123,260,331 of NC_136467.1, read as the reverse complement.
CTGCTCCCATGTGGTGCGATTTCTCTCACCAAGTGTTGTTTTCCTTTTCTCTGCCTGTGTTTGCACGGAATGCCATGGATTTGATATAGTGATTGCCTAACACATATACCACATAATAGTATTTTATTTCTTTCTGAAGCACTGTTTGCATGACAAATGAGTTGGTAACATTTGTGCTATTCCTTGCAGCTGTGCAGTTCAATATATAAAGAATGAGCCTTTCGGCATCAATACTGGCCCTGTGTATTCTGAGAGGGCTTGAAACTGATGCTTAAACAAAGTGAACGCTGCAGTGTTTCAGAGTTATGATCTGTTCCATCACAATGGATCTCAGGGTCCATTAAAAATGTAGACTGATGGGAGCCACCTCAGCAGTGGGACACAGTGGGGGCTTTGTTGACTTTCTTTGTATCCAGAGATGCTGCTGCCGTTTCTACACACACCTATGGCCAAATGGCCCACAGCTCTTTCCCATAGATCCTGTTGACTTCCCTCTAGCCTGGAACCCAGCATGTTTGTAGTGGTGGTCTCTAGCCACCCAGGTCCACCCATCGCCTCCATGGTGGCTTCTGGCAGCCTATGGTCTTGTCTTCTGGGTCTCACAGGCCCCCAACTATTTACCAGGGGGTGCCCGGCAGCACCCCCTCCTCACCTCTTCTGAGAGAAACCTACAGCGACCCACCGCCTCCCAGGCCTCCGCTTTTCCGCTTGTCTCCTGAGCTCCTGGCTCTGGTCCTGCCCTTTCCCTGGAATTCTGTTGCCTCCTCTGTCCTCTAGTGACGTTTTTCATCCCCAAGGCACCCCTTTTACCCATTTTAGTGGGGTTGGTTTGCTTGCTCTTTACTTTGCCCTCCATGGGCTGCCCCTGGGAAGTGCTTGGCCTCAGGGCCCCTCGGTCAGCGCAGTCCCTTGCTGGGAGCTGCCCCCAGGCCCTCCTGGCCTCCTTGGAGTCTTCGGCCTGACTCTCCCAGGGACCTGTCAGGGGTGAGGGGAAGCATATTTTCAAGAAAAGGGAAATATTGTAAAAGCTCATGTCCGCAGGCCCTGCTTTCATGGTTTGTGGGAGTTTGGTAAAGGTGAGTGGCTTGGGCCACGGGCGGGCCCCCTGATTTATTAAAGGCAAAAGAGGAAAAACAGGCCGCTGCGTCTCCATCTACTTAGTAACCACATCCACACATTTAGCAGAGGCGAGGGCTGCTCGGAGCACCCTCTGGATTCCTGGAGGGCCACCACACGGCCTGCCTTCCTGCTGGCCTCTCCCGGTCTCTGTGGAGCTTCTACTAATAATAATGGCCATAAATCTTTTAGTGGGTTCCATTCTCCTCTTCCTGCAGAAAGCCCTGCACACATTTATCAGATCCTCCAAGATGCCCTGGGACTGTGGACTCGTCCTTGATCCACCTCGTTGAGGTCCTTAGCTATTCTGGGCTTCCTCTCAAGGACTTTGCGGGTGGCATCACACTAGGGGGTGGGGAGTGAGTGTAAGCCAGGCGCTGCGGCCCAGGCCTACGATCCCAGCCACTCGGGAGACTGAGGCAGGAGGACAGCAGTTCACGACAGCCTGGGTAACTTAGTGAGACCCTCAGGAATTTAGGGAGACCCTGTCTCAAAAAGGGATGGGGACATAGCTCAGCGGTAAAGTGCCCCTGGGGTCAACCCCCAGTGCCGACAAAAAAGAAAAAGTTGCCACTTGGGTCTTGGATTTGGACTGGGATGCCCCGAGGAGCTCCCAACTTCATGCCCACCGGCGTCTGCTTTGTGTAGGAGGAAACCACCCTTTTCTCTCCAGGTCTGGGGTTGTGTCCATGAAGGGGGCGAAGAGAGTCTCAGGAAAATTCCAGAACGGTTTAGTGGGCAGTTGTGCCACCTGCTCTTCATAATCTGTTGGAAATGAGCTGAAGCGCTCACCCTTTTGGCCGTGCTCACACTCTGGTATATGTGGGTTAGAGTTCCTTCAGACTCATGGACTGCATTAGCCGATGTCAATAACACATTGTGTATGAAGAAAAATGTAACGCTTTCAGAGTGTTTTCTTTTGGGCTTTGTCCATGATTAGATTATACTAAATTACAGAGTACAGATATCAGGCAATTACTCTTTGCTTTTAACTATTCAATTTCATGGCAAATCCACGTAGCTTGGTAATTATGAAATCACACCGAAGTGGTTGCTGAGAAAATACCTCATCATCTCCATCTTGTGAAGCCAGGTCCAGGTTGCCCAGTAATTACCTGTTAAGTCCTGTTAAGTGTAAAGAACATTCCAAACCTACAAGGACTAATGTACCTCTCTGTTAACCACAGAGGCTCTTGCAAGTTGTGCTGGATAAACCTTTGGGAGTCCTCATCAGGGACAGCCCCCTTGTCTCCAGGTTGCCCTGGGCATCCTCCTACCTCAGACTGACTGGTTTCTCTTTGACTCATTCAAAAGCTTTAAGCAGGAGCGTCTTTTCTTGTTTTGTGGCAAAATGGTCATTTTCTCTTGGCTCAGTTTACCAATTCCTCCCCGATCTGCCCCTGATTTTCACTTCTTCCATGGCTGTGCATGTCCTGTAAGCAATTGAGTCCACTGCCCTGGAACCTGGAGGAACTTGTTGGCAAAGAATTATTTGCACTGATTCTGAGAAATCAAACAGTGGCAGGAGGAGGAAAATGAGGGAAGAAAGGAGCCAGCACTTCTAAGCGGGTCGCTGGGGCACTGTGCATACTGATGTAGGTGGTGGCTGGGTCCCTGCTGCGACTCATTACTGAGAAGCACATCAGAGGCCATGGGGCGAGGGTCGCAGACAGCCAGGCTGCTGCGCTGAACAGTGCTGTTCTGCAGAAATGGCACTGCGTCCTGCCCAGGTGCTGTGCTTGTGGAACCAATTCCCATATCAAAACTGGACTGCCTGGGGCGACATTGCCTAGGGGTCCCATTTCCTTCCCTGGTGTGGGTTTCAGTGTTGCACTCCAACCCCCAGGATCTTGGGGAAAATTCCCAAAATGGTACAGGGTTGGGCAGGAAGGAGCACCCTCTGCTGGTGGAGGGGCAGATTGCAGCATAGGGCAAGGGAAGAACATGCATTCTTTTTTTTCCTGGACAGAGACCTGAACCTCTTGTTTTCTTGCTTCTTGGAGGATGTTATAGATCATGGGGTGAACTGGCATGGGGATAACTCAAGGACAGGATGTCTGGGGTGCGGCTCCTCCCAGGGCGTGCTGTGGGGATCCTGTCTTTCTCAGCCTTCCTCTGCCTTGTGCCCTCTTCATTGAGTGCGGGATCTTGGCAGCATTTCCCGGGACATTGCAGCTACTCTGGGGTCAATTGGGACGTTCATCAGAAACGTGTGGGAACACAAAGTAGGGCAGGGTCTGGGTCCCACGGAAGGCCTGGGTGTTCCTCAGGAGAATTCAGAGCACCCCAAACATGGGTCCTTTTGGAAAGTTGGGGTCTTCTTGCCCTGGTCACCGTCATCTGGCTGAGCCCTTGTCCACAGTGGGTGGTGAGGTGGCAATACAGAGCGTCTAGTTGCTGGTGACCTATGGATGGAGGGAGCTGTGATTCCTCTATGGCCCCAGTTTATAAATAAATGAACATTCATTAATGTAAAATTAAATTAGAATGAAATTTCCCATCCAGTTTTGTTTAGAAGGCAGAAATAAGTGGGTTGGCTGTGCAATTTTGCTGCGGATGCTGGAGTATGTAGTCACAAGGTGATAATAATAATAGTAATTTGTTCTTTGCTGGTGCCTCGGTCCCCAGATCTCAAGGAAGATATTACCACCTTGCTTTTGCAAAGGCTCATTGAGGTTAAAGGGCTGGTTGGAAGTTACTCAGCACGGGGTTGATGCACAGGCCCTGAAATCCTTCTGCCTATCAGGCCTTCAGCTCGTCAGTACACAGAGAAAGGACCAAGAGTCAAGAAACCTAGATTCCAGCCCTTGCTTTGCCATCTCTCTGGGCTTCAGTTTCCTTGCTGATATTGGAAGAGCCAGACAGATTTTCCCATTCCACGAATCTGAGTTAATATTTCAACAAAAGTCACATATTTTGCTAATGAATGCACCACTTATGGCCAGTTACTCACCCCCCCCCCTTTTCCTCATGACCTGAGTTGGCCCTTTGGGAATTAGAATATTAAATAAAAGAGTCATCTCTGTATATTTCATGCTTTATTTGCTGGAGAGGGATCTGCTTTGGAGAGGGTGCCTGGCTTCTGAGGCCAGGTGATGGCGGGGCTGGTTCTGGTCCGCCTCCTCCAGGTGGGCGGGGCTCCCTGATGGGTACACCTTTCTCCCTGGAGCGTCATTTGGCTGCTGGGGAAAAGCATAGGATTGCAGCTCTGTGGTGTCAGCAGAATGCCTTCCAAAACGTGCTGGGGAGGAGGGGACTGGGGGCTGGGAAGTGGGCGGTTTAGCAAGGCGCTGGAAGCTCTCTCTAGCCCGGGGCAAGTCATTTAACCTCCCCGTTTCTCCCTCTCTAACACCACTTCCTCCGTCTCTCGCCTCTCCTCCTGGAGTAGGAGAAGTAATTAGTGGCTGTTTGTCAGACAAGATCTAGCTTTGCACAAGTAACTCCGGCAGAGCTTGAAAACGGGAAGGCCAAATGGGGCGCAGGACTTCGATTTGCAGAACAGATGAAAAAAAGAAAAGAAAAGCTGATCCAGAGTTTCCGTTAGAGCATCCTCCCAGCCTTGGTGGTGTTTGAAAAGGAATGAAAATATCTGGAGCCCGTGGAGGCCTTGGGGGGTTGATTTGTCGTGGCCCTCTGCCAAAGGATGTCTGGAACTGGCCTGAGCCTTAGGGGCCCACTGAGCTGGAGGATGGGGCTGTGCCACCAGCAGACATCAGCCCCGCCCTGTGATTGAGCGCCTTCCCTCGGAGATGGGGCCGTGCCCCAGGAGGAGAAGGCAGCTCCGTTCTCAAGTGCAAAGCAGAAAAACAAATAGCTGTCCTCAAACCCTGCTCGAATGCCTGCTAGAATATTAACACCAGGGTGGGTGGAGGCCCGAGCTGCAGAGATGCCCGCCCGCCCTCCGCCTGCAGCTCTCCGGGTACCTTACCAGGCAGCGCCTCACTCAGCAGCCCTTCCAGCGCAGCCCGGTACTTTTCCAGCTGCCTGGAGTTCATCCTCATTCCAATTTCCACAGGAGCAGTCAGCTGTGAAATAAGGCAGAGTTAACAAGAGAGAGTGGAGAGGGCCTTAACCCCTGGATGCCCTACAGGTGCCAGGAGGGACCCTTGGGAGCCACCTCACCCTGCCGGTCCCCTATATCCTGGGCCTCTAGGGTCAGCTGGGAATCCTAACACCTGTCCCAGTTCTAACCAGGGGGCAGAGTCCTGATGGGAGAATCAGGCCTCTCCTGAAGGGGAAGCTGGGACAGGATGGATGGGCCCCAGGAACCTCACCTGGCTTTCCATAGGGGAGGGAACTCACCTCTCCTAACCAAACAGCTAACATCCTGGAAACTAACTAGGGCCTGGCCGGTTCTAAGTGCTCTAGCTATATTAAATGACCCTGTGAGAGAGAATGTCAGAGTACCCATTTTGCAGACGAGGAAACTGAGGACAAAGAGGACAAGTGACTTGCTTCAGACCACATAGGTAGTAAGCAGCCCAGAAAGAAGATGTTAAGGGGCCTGGTGGCAGGATCTGTGCTCTGGACCCCTGAGTTACCCTTTCACATGTAGGTGGGGACACAGTGGGCTGTCTGGTGGCTGTCCACCAAGAGGGGTGCTTAGGGCCTTGAGGCAGAGCTGGAGTGTGGCTAATCTTGCCCTCACCCCGCTGGTTCAGTGGTCTTGTTGCATAAAGCAGCTCAGAGACAGTAGATCCCCAGCTTCCCTGGAGAGAGTGACCCAGTCTCCCGGGGTGTGGGAAACAGCAGGCCTACCCTCTAGACTCTCAGGGCTGGGGCTCCTGATGCGTGTCTCTGCAGTCCTCCCAAGATGAGGAGGTTGTACTGTAGTCCAGGAAGGCCCTCCCAGCCCTCAGTAGCACGGATGTAAGGAGACAGGGTGGAGAGGTGCCTCACCCCAAGCCCCCCAGGAGGGACATCTGTTGGATGTATGTGTCCTGTGGCAACCTTGGCATTAGTGGCTCAGGTGAAGTTAGAGGCCATTTGGAGGGTGTCTCTGGCCCCTGCCAGCTGCCCGACTCACCCGGGCCCCTCCTGGTGAGTGTGGGGAGGAAAGGAGCCTCAGCCCGCTGAGTGCAATGGTAACATGGAGGCCTCTCTCTGAGTCACATGCCAATCAGGGCTGGAAAGATCCCTGGGCCTTGTCCAGGGGGAGGTGTGAGGTAGGGAGCCTGGTTCACTTCTGCCCACTGTGTGTGGCCCAGCAAGGCCCTCGCCCTCTCTGGGTGTCACTGCCCAGCCCCTCTACGTGGAAGTGCCCCCGACTCAGGCCCCACACACTCTCTTCTGCATCCACACCTGCCCCTCAGGGAGCTCCCCGGTCCTGACTTGAAATTCCATCTGCTCGCTGGTGACTCCCACCCTGTGTGCAGCCCTAACCTTGCTCCTGAACTCCAGACTTGGACATCCACTTGCTTGGCCACGTCTGCACCTGGATGCCAGCAGCAACTCACGGTTCCCGGGTCCAGTCTGACCTGCTGCTCCTCTCGCCCTCTCTCAGGCAACACAGGCTTTGTTGTCTGTGTTAGTAGCAAATCTGCCTGTCTAGCTGTTCTGGCCACAAAGCTTGAAGTTGGTTTTTATGTTTCTCTTTCTTCACATCCCATATCCATTCTTTCAGAAAATTCTGGGGGCTTCTATCTCCAAAATATTTCCAAAATCCAACTACTTTGTCCTCCCTCCACCCTGATCTCCCTCCAGGCTGGGCCTCTCTTGTTCTCCCTCCAGCCTCTTTGTGGTCTCCCTAGTTCTGTCTTTGCACCTTCAATCTGTTCTCAACATAACAACTTGGGAAAACCCTTTAAAATCTAAATCAGACTATGCCCTCCTCTGTTCAAAAGTCCCCAAGGGCTCCCACCTCAGTGGAGTGATCTCAGTCTAAACAATGCCCAGTGAAGATTCCCCGCTCCAGCCTCCTGCCATTCCTGAATGCACCAGGTCCTCCCCAGCCCCAGGGCTTTTGCACTGTTTCTTTTGTTTTACAGCTCTTCTCCCAGACATCCCTAAGGCCCACTCCATCATCTCTTTAGGTCTCTGCACTAATAATATTTTCGAAGCCTCCTGTGTCCCCCCATTTAAAATTGCAGCCACCTAACCTCCTTGCCCTGCTCAATTTTCCTCCATAGCACCTATCAATACCTGCCATGTTATAGAGTTTATTTATCTTGTTTGTGGCGTTTCCTTCCAGTACCTTCTGCTTCTCCACAAGGGTGGAGCTTACGTCTGTTCTGCTCACTATTCTGTTCCCTGTGCCTCAAACATTGTAAGATTTATTTGTTCATTGCCTGAACAAAGGGGTCTGTGAAGTTGAAGAGCTGCCCGTGCTGGGCACACTCAAGGCCCTCTGCAGGCCTGACACTCCACACATCCCAAGCTTCCAGGCCCTGGATCTGGAGGCCCCAGCCAGCTCCTGGGTTCCTGCCTAGGAGGGGAGGGAGGGACTGCTGCCCTCATGATCTCTTTCCTGAGGATGCAGCTGCCTCTGGTCTCTGGTCTCCATTCAAACTGCCTAGATCTTTCTAAGCTGGACCAGGTGACCTTCCTGCTTTGAACCCCAATTGCTCAGGCCCTGCCTGAGCTGCCCACCCCCCACCGCTTGCTCTCTCAGTAGGCCCAGCCATGAGGCTTGGGTCTCACGATGCTCCTGAGCAGGGCCTTTGCACTGCTCTTTCCCAGAATCCTTTGCTCCCACTCTGCCTGGGCAGCTCCTTCCCTTCATTCAGGTTTCAACTAGATGTCTCCTTCTCCAAGAGGACTTCCCTGCCCCGTCTCCTGCACAAGGCAATGCCCCAGACTGCCCCCAGCCACTGTCAACCAGGCATCCTTCTTTGGAGCCTAAAATGATTGCTCTGTCTGGTTGGTGGTGGCTTTGTCCCTCTACTAGGATGGAGCTCATTGCCTGGATGTTCTAGAACATTCCAGGGCTGGCTGGGTTAGTGGGCCCTGCCTCCATGGGGCTGCTTCTCTTTGCTGTTTTCTCACCTTGATCATTTTGTTTTCTTCTTCCTCAGAGGTCTCCTCAGGGTTTCGGGGACCTGCCTCCTCAGACCTCTGCCACACGCTCAGGGATTTCTTTTGTCCTTTGTTCCGTTCCCTTTCCTAGGGGTACAGCGTTACACAGCACATAACTGCCCTCCCTCAACCTGCCCCCGTGCCCCCACACCCATCTCCAGTTGCCCAGCACTGGCCTGAGTTCCCAAGAACCAAGAGAACCCCGTCCTCAGGTGCCTCAGGCTTGAGCAGTTGCAGGTGCCCGAGGCTGAGGACGGCCCTTGGAACTGCTCTCCCACAGCCGCGTGCCCAGAGGAGTGTGTTCCTGTGCGGTCAGAACACTGCACCCAGATTGTTACTGTTAATTAAACTAAAACGCTGAGAATAACGGCCGCCCTTGGTGCATATTAAGTGTGAAAATGTGTCTTTCGTAGCAGAGAGCCTATAAAAAAAGGTAGCAAGACAACCTAGCCTGTGAGGGCGCCACGGGGTGGCCCGGAACTGAGTCCCTGGGAAGTGATTTATAAGAGGCAAGACAGGGAGATGAATTATGGAGGAAGGAGTTTGCTGCTTCTTCATAAAAATCCCAGCGCCTGGCAATTATGAGAAGGAAAGCCGTGCAAGGGGTGAACATGTTGTGTCCTCTGGTTACCAATTTGCTAACCTGTGTTCCGCCGAGTTTGCCAACTTCTATCCAGCCCCAAATCTTACCTGGCACACTGAGTACCAGGTCCCTGGGCCTGAGACCAGACACAGCCCACTCCTCTGGTGTCTCTAATGACACTCTGGGGATTCTGCTGTGGACCTGCCGAGAGGTGGTGATTAGAGGAGATGGGTTGTCTCCAGGGGAGAGTGAGCCGGCGGGTGGGTGTGGGAGGAAGGTGTGTGTGTGTGGGGGAATCTGCCCTGGTGGGGGCAGTTGGGTTCAGCCAGGCCTCTGCTAAGGACCCCATTCCTTGGGAGTGTGGAGACCTGTCCCATATGGTGTGTACACAGGGACAGGCTATGTCACAGAGCCATGAGACCCACCAGAGCACTAACACAACCTGATCCTACTGGAGCTTTGGTCTCAAATGGGGTGGGGCACAAAAGTCCTATTTCTTCCTCTCTTGGTTACAGGGACTCAAATGTCCACATAGACAACAGGCTGCGCTCCTGCCCTCACCCTCAAGTCTAGAGCATTCCTTAGTCCTGGCTGCCTGAGCTCCATTTAGTCTGCCTTGTTTTCTTCTGGGCTCTTAAAGGAAGGAGGCTGTGGCCTCGGCCTCCTGGAAGGCAGCCTCCTTTCCCATCTGCCTTCACTCCTTATCTCTCAAGGCTCCAGTGTCACCCTTGCCCTGCAGCCCTGGGGGTTTCTCCCTCCTCCGAACCCCAGCACTTGGCACCAGTATGGCTTTGGGGACACATCTCTCTTTGCCTTCGATTGTTAATTTTCCTTGTATTTGTGGTTTGGGTCCTAGCTCCCAGTCTGCTCCTTGAAATCAGGGATGGGGCTTAGATTTCCTCACCAGGGTGGCCCCTGTACAGAGAAGCCCAGGAAATGATTATTGGCTGGTTAACTGAAAACTTCCTCTGAAAGCTAGTTAGGAATGGGACAAGATGTTGCTCCTGTAAGCCACTGATCTGGAGAGATGCTAGGGAAGGGGTGCGTGGGAGGGACCGCTGGCCTTTGGGGTCTCTTGGTCCTGGCACTCTCCTTGATGGCCCTGGCATAGGTAGTTGAAGGTGGAAAGCTTGCTTCAGAGATGCCAGCCCTGATTCAGGCTGGGCAGGTCAGGCACTGGTGCAAGCCATGTTACCCAGCTGGCTACAGGGCTCCTTACCTGCATCCTCTGGAGTTCACTGTAGGTGAAGATGGGCACAAAGGCTTTCTGTCTGGGAGGCCAGCATGGTGGCTGCATGCACCACCAGCAGGGCAGCCATGGCCTTGCAGGGACACCATCCTGGAGCTGGCCAAGGACAAGGGGCTCTTGTCACCAGGTTCAGGACCAGGACAACCTGCTGCATCTGTTCTGATCCACACTCCAGCTGTGTGATCCGAGAAAGTGCTTGGCTTCTCTGAACTAGGGCTTTCCCAGATGAACTCTGGTACCCTCTCTGCTCAGAGGGGTGGCCGCTGACCAAGCTCCTGGGAAAGGCCACCCAGCCCATGTCACACACCAGGCAGCCTTCTCTTTGTTAAGTGAGGTCTTCTGGGGTCAGTTGGTCTCCTCATGAGCAGAAGGGACTCATTACTCAAAGAAAGAACTCCCAGGTTATCAAAAGCACCCAGGGAGCCCCCCTGTGCCACGTGCTGCTTGGGATGGTGAAGGATGGATCTGGGCCCATCAAGTCCAACTGTACCTGGAAGCCTTGGGCCAAGACCCAGGTGCAAAGAAGAAAAAGCCGAGACACTTCACCCAGGCCGAGGAAGAGCCAGGTTGGAAAAACACCAGCATCCATCCAAGCTGAGAGTAAGGGCCCCACCCCACCAGGGTGAGTGTTGGCACTGGAACAAGTCCCTCTCCAGCTCCAGGGCATCTGGCTGCCTGGTGGCCACCATCCAGAAGCAACGGGGTGAGAGGGTTTCTCCCTGTAAGCTGCTGACACCCTGGGTTAAGGTGAATGCTGGTGGGGTGTCCTGGAAGTGCGTGTGCCTGGAATGGCTGGCAGGAAGGCAGTCTGCCAGGGAGCCAGTGCTGCCAGGGAGCAGGTGGGTGTGTGACTGCAGGCCTCAGAGACTTGGCAAAGGGGTCAGAATGGTCCTGGACCCAGGCAGACGGCCTGGCAGGTGCCAGCCTCCACCTAGCAGCACCCACTCTGCCTTCTTGCCATCCCCGCTGTCTTCCCTGCCCACCCTCTTCCTCCCCCTTCCTCCTTTCTTTCTTTTTTACTTTTTTTTTTTTTTTTTTGGTATCCAGGAATGAACCCAGGGGTGCTTAACCACCAAGCCGCACCCCTAACCCTTTTTCGTATTTTATTTAGAGACAGGATCTCACTGAGTTGCTTAGGGCCTCACTAAGTTGCTGAGGCTGGAGATCCACCTGCCTCAGCCTCTAGAGTTGCTGGGATTACAGGCATGGCGCCTCTGCAGCCAGCCCTACTTTCTTTCTCCATTCCATTTTAACACCATGGGCAAGAACACAAATGCTCAAACACCAGGCCTCCATCCTAGGTGCATATGTATTCCCCATAGGTTGGGAAGGTCACCTGCCCATGGAAGGCCACCCCGGGGAAGGCCCAGGCTGGGTCAAGGCCTGGAGGGTGAGAGCTGCTGGGTGTGGGGAGTGGTGGAGCCCCCACCGCTGCTCCTCCCCTTCCTATCTTTTCCCTGTGGAGTCCTGGGGCCTTGCTTTCCCTCCCAGCAGAGAAGGATGTGTCACATTTATGACGTCCCATTTCCTTCACAGAGATGCTTAGATCTCTTTCCATTCTGGTGTGCACATTTAATTCACTCCATAAGAATCAATAAGAACTTTAAACAAAAAAAGGCAAAATCCAATTGCTGCTCATTTTCTCGATCCTACTGGCAGAGGCATGTCACCTGCGTTCATTTGTGCTTGGCACCTGGCAGTGGGAGCTTCTGGTACAGAGGAGCTGGATCCCTTCCCATGGTCAGGGATGGGGCTGTAGCTTTCGAGCTCTTGCTCTGGATGAAGGGGACGGTCCCCCTCCCTGTACAGCTGCCGTCCCCAGGCCAGTCTCACTTAAACTGTGGGGTTTACCCTTGGGACCACTTGTTCTTAACTCTTCAGAGCCAAGCTGTCATGCCGGGTGGGAGCCTGTGTCCCTGCGGAGCTCTGGCCTGCTGTGGGTGTGGCCATCCTGCTAACACAGCTCTGCTTGGAGCTGCACCCAGCCGCCTCTCTCCAGCCTCAGCCCTCAGCCCTGCTCCTGCCCCATGTGTGGACTTTGACCCATCCCTTGGAAATCAGCACAGGGCTTTCGCTCTGCCACTCTGAATGGGTCAAAGGACGTGTGGGTCACCCCCACGGAGCCCTGCGTGGGCCTGGCTCCAGCTGGAACTCTGTGCTGGCAGGTCCCACCCTCTTCCTCCTGTGGTTACTCACCAGTGAGGTCTGAGTGAGTCTGGAGGGGTCTCTCTGCTTGTCCTCTGGTGTCCTGCTAGTGTGATGGGCCCTTATATACCTCCCTTGTTCCCTCTGGGACCCATTAACCTTTGTCCACACCATTGGGGGCTCTGGGTGGGGACCTGGATTCTTGAGTCTCATAGAAACCAGGGCAGGGCCCCGCCATGCCTGGGCTTCCAGGCGTTTCCTGGAAGGCCTCTTTGGTCAGCCAGAGTCAGGGTTCAGTGGAAGCCAGTCATGCCCAGGTGGCACTCTTGGGTCCACATAAAACTTGACACTACTCAGAGGGTCATTTTGTCAAAATTCTTGTTTGTTTCCTTTGATATGTGATGTTTTGAGCATATCCCAGGCCAACTCTTTACGGATCAGGATTCTCAGTCAGCCTGTCAGAGCGATGTACTGCAAAGAACTTCTTTTCAATCTTCCTCCTCAGTCCCCTCATGACAGAAAGGTGTGTGTGGGGTTTCAGTCAATTTAATGAAGGATGACTGAGTTCAGACCCAGGACCATGCAGGGCCAGACTCCACCAGGGAGCAGAGGCGATGTGGGAAGCTGTGGGAGGTGCAGAGGCTCTAGACATTTGCGGCCTAAATGGGGAGACCAGACACCTTGGCAGGACACGTTCTGTGGTCACTGCGTAGTTCACACAGTCAGGGTAGAGATTCAAAGAGGGAAGGGGTGACTGTGACCCAGAGTCACCCCACTTGCTGCTGCTGCTGGCTGGTACCATTTCCAGAACAGGATATTATTCAGGGAGTGCTCAACAGACACATTCTAAAATCAGCAGCCCCATGATGTTGTACTCTCATTTCCCCCATTTCACAGATAAGGAAACTGAGGCACAGTTAAATAGCTCCTCTGTGACCCTGCTGCAAGGTCTCTTCATACACAGGTCAAGGCTGGTTGTGGTCAGGTGTGGCAGGGGGTGGGGTGGGGGCTTCTGGGGGACGAAGGGCATGCACAGGTGGGAGGACCTCATGGCTGGGAGCCCTCAGCCAGACCCAAGGTGGGGCCCTCAGGAACCGAGCAGAAGGACTTAGACTTGATGGCAGGGACGCTGCGGGTCCTTATGGTACCTTGGAGGGTCTACAGGGAAAGCGTTATGCTGGGAAGACCACTTGAGATGGGTGAAGGCTTTGGAGCAGGGAGAGGCCAAGGTGGGGAACAGTCTGGGTGTGAGGCTTGGGGTGGGCAGTGGCCACTTCCCCGGGTCAACCACACTGGCTGTTAGCAGCTCCAGAGAGACTGCCCGAAACATCCAGATGGAGCCTGCTTCATGTCCAGGAACTTCTGCCCTATCAGTCCTTTGGCTTTTCCCTTCAGAAAGAAACAAATGTTCGCAGTGCTTCAAACCCAACACAGATAACCCTCTCAATTCCCCACTCAGCGAAGCTGAATGCAAACAGATGGCCGGTGGCTGGCGGCCTTGCTTCCTGCCAGCAGGGTCTCTGGAGCCGCTGTCTACTCTGCATCCACGGTCAGACCTCCTCCAGCATGCTGGGCTAGCAGTGTTGGTAGGTGTGCAAAGGAGCCTCTGGAATCTTCCAGATTATCTTGAGGAAATTAGAGCTCAAAATGCCCAGTTGAGTTGAGCCCCTTAGTTTGCCTGACAGGGGTCTCATTGCCCCAGTTTTAATGAGGGGCTTTAAGATGAGGTCACTGTCTTGCGCCATCTCTGGGCAGACTCCACAGGCACTGTGGGCTGCTGGGTGGGACAGATTAACACCCTCATCTCAGACACCTAGACCAGAGCTGCCACCTCTTTTTATATGGCCTATGAGCTAACAATACTTTTATACTTTTTAATAATTTTTAAAAAATCTAAATCATATTTAACCACATGTGAATTTCAGTTCCATGTCCATAAATAGTTCTCTTAGGGCACACCCACTCTCGTTCATTGATGTATTGTCTATAGGACCATGACGTCAGAGTTGAGTTACATAACAAAGACCACAGGGCCAAAAATATTTAGTGCCTGAACATTGCTGGTTCCTGACCTCACAGCATCTGGAGTATGTGATAAACAACCAGACATCTTTTAAATCTCACAAAATGTTAGTATGGTTATTGCCCCATTTCACACATGGGAAAACGAGGTGAAACAACCAACCCAAAGCCACACAGTTATGCAGGTGATAGGGCCAGGATTCCACTCAGGGTGTCTGGCTTCTGAACTCAGGTTTTTAACCTCCTGGCTTCTCAGCTTCTCAGCTCTGGGAGTTGACCATATCCATGTCTACAGCTGGGGAAGATACACAGTGGTCCTGTGCAAATTCTCCAAACCTGCTACTGTCTCCAAGCCATCTGAGGCGTCTGAGTGCACTGCTGTCTGAGCTGACCAACCGGCCGAGGGCAATTGTTCTCCTGTGTGCTTAAGCTTGGAGAAGCTGGGCCTGGGCTAGCAGGAGGGTGGATGGGGGGCCAGGCCTATCCCTGCAGCACAGCAGAAAATTGAGTCCATTTCCCAAGGCCCCTGCGCACCAGGGCTCTGAGATCTGTACCCTGTCTCTGCTGGGCCAGTCTGGGTTCTGGCCAGAGATACCTTCCAGACCTTCTGTCTGAGAGGACTAGGAGCCTCCGATCTCCGAGATGGGCCTGCAGTGAGGTTCAAGGAGAAGGGAAGTGCTAGAAACAGTAAATAACCTGGGATCAATTTTCCGGGCATGAATAATACTATCCTGGATAGTGCTGAATCTCCCATGATTCCATTTTTCAGATCCAAGTAATTTGCTGTCCTGCAGTGTGATATCTGCGGTTTGATGAGGGAGGCAAACTGGGGTTCCCAAGAAGTTGCTCATTGTGAGGCAAGAGGAGATTGTGGAGTCCCTGGATCTGCTTCTGGAACACAGTGTTAGCTGCATGAGCTGCTGGGACGGAATGAACTCATTCTCACCCCTCTGGGCTGAGCCCTTGGGGTCTGCCATTAGGAAACATCTCACCAGGAACATGTCATTTCTCTCCTCTCTATCGGGCACCTTGGTTCCGCTGGGCATTTCCCAGTCATGAATTCTGACTTAGAAGGGGGGAGAGTAGGCTGGATCACAAGCCCAGTGATGTCTGCTTTGTCTTTACTGTGTAACATTGTCTCTGACCTACATACTCAACTAAGGGCTAGAAACTAGACAAAAATAAAAAGAAGACATAATCTGATGTTCTTCATTTTCCAAATGAAAAATCGCCCATGAATGTGCATCGCTGAGGCGGGGTGGGGCAGGGGGCTGGTGCAAGAATCTAACCTGAGTCTGCGAAAGGAAGTTCACCGAACACACAAGGAAATGGCTCAAACCACATGCAGGCACTCCATTGCCTCCTTCCCTATATTGGAGCCAGAGGTATTAGCAGTTTAGCTCGTTTCTCCTTGTGACCTTGGAATATTGTTTGCCGGGTACTGCCATAACATCTTCATTAATGGCCTGGAACAAGGAGGCAACGGCATGTTAATTAAATTTTGCAGATGATACTAAATTGGGAGATGTAGCAAACGTCAGGGCGGACATAGACCTAACACAAGAAGGGCGTCGGGAGGTTAGAAACTCTGAGCTGGAAATGGCCAGGTGAACGTCGGAGCGTGTGTCACCAAGGCCTGGGAGGCATAGGATGGAGGATGTGGGTAGGAGAGAGGGGCTGACAAAGAAGGAAAGCTGCCCTGGTGGGGGCTGGGAGGATGTGGGATGGCTCAAATGCTGCCTTGTTTCCAGATGGTCTCCTCAAAGAGGCAGAGGATAGTATAGCTAGAGGAAGGCAGGGTTCAGATGAGCCAAATACTGGTCTGGGATTGCTGGAAGTGCCAAAGCTGAAGGTTATAAAAATGAAAATGGTAGGTTTCAAAAAACGGTCAGCTTGCTCAGAATGCTGGTAGAAATGTACATGGCCCACGTTAGGCAAAGGCCAAGGACAGGTGAAGGCTGGCAGCAGGAGGGAGCAGGAGGAGGGAGAGAGTCCTTAAGCCCTAGCGCTTAAAGCCCTTGATGTCCCCCACGGAGCGCGAGGCTGTGCAACTGGACTCATGAGTTGATGGCATCTTTCAAACTGGGTCAAGCGAAGCACTGAGAGTATATTTTGGGCAAGGACGGTGCTCAGGGACACGGACTTTGGTGACCTATGGGGTATTTTATTCTTTTTCCCTCTATGACTCGGGGTCTTTTTTTCCCAGACCTCACAAATGATTTGCCAACGACGATACACAGCAGAAACCTACGCCAGGACCCATGATACAGACACTCGTGCAAACAGAGAGGAAAACAGACACAGAGAGGGTCCATCCAGATTAATTTCCAATTTGCAGAACTGCTTGTTTGTGTTCATCATGCTACTCAATTAACCTTCCCTGCATATCTCCGATTTCCTGTGAGTCCACTCAATGCGCAACGACAACCTGGACCCGAAACAATCCGATAAAATGCATGCCTTTTTGGTTCAGCCTCATAGACTATTGACAGGGTGCAGGGGACTTGGGGACTTAGCTGAGTTTTACAATAGCATCCCTGCCGATTTCCTGGTCAATATTTCTCCGGGTGGTTAAAATACTCCTAGAAATGTCCCAGTCGTCAACTCGCTTCTGGACTCCCTTTCTATTTATGGGGTTTTATCACAAAAGCTGCTGCTATAAAACTTCAAAAGGAGGCCACATAACTTTTTTTCCAGGAACAGAGGACGGGTATGAAATGTTTGGTGGGGGATTATTTTTCCTGAACTTTCAGTGAATTGAGCTTGTGATACCAAATCTGTTTTGAATTGAATTTTAAACACACACACATATATATATATGGAGATGATGGATATGTTTGGAGAGAAAGCAGATGGCTTGGGAAGTGACGCATTAATTATAGGGAAAGGTTGGTCTCTTATAAGCCAAAGCCTCGCCTTTCCCTTCAACGCCTTTGCGGCAGGCAGCTCCTGCCTTCTTGATGAAGGGCAGCAGCGCTAGAACAGGGATCCTGACATGTTTTCATAAATGATTAAGGCAGTCCCTGGTTGAGAAAAGTTTGCACTTTGGTGTTTAAGAAGGAAGAAGTCTCGGCAGAGGGTTTTATTCCGCATGGATGGAAGCCAAGATCGTTTCAATATGTCAGCCTAGTCCGGGGTACACTCGGTGGTAAGAGGTGCGAGTTGTCCAAAATGTTTTCCTTCCACTGCACCGGCGAAACTTCAGTCGGTGCCTTCCCACAGCTGCTGGGCTGATGGCTCTAGGATTTGGGGGGCTGCCATCGGCTGCAAATGGAAACAGCAGGCCCAGTGCAGCCGATTCCGTTGCAGCTCTGGGTGGCAGTCACACCAGAAGAAAGTTGGCAGGGAAAGAAGGAGGATCCTGTTCCCCTGCACCGCAGGGCAGGGGCTGCTAGGGCCAGGTGGGGTCTGGGAGGTGTGGGGGCTGGTGGAGGAGTCTTGAAACACCCAGAGATTAGTGGGCATGTTTGCTGGTCAGTAGTCAGGGACCATTCACAGTTCTGGTCCCCTGCGGGGCTCAGTCTCCAACCGGTTCATCGATGTATCGATGTCTGATTGAGCAGAAGACCTGTTCTGCCACCAGAAACTGACATGGTCCTGTGTTCCCGATCCTGTGGTTGCCTTGGGTGCTACATGCAGCTGAAGCATGCACCCAATGTCCAGGTCCTAAAAATCTCAGGCAGGATCCTGGAGGGAGCCAGAGGCCACCATCCTGGGTTCTCACTGCAGGATACAGGAGGCAGGCAGAGATGGCACCAGGGAGAGCGGTTTTAGGTAGTGGCAAGTCTTAGCCTGCTCCAGAGCCTGAAACAAGAAGCAGCTGCCCAGAGCAGTTCTGAAGACAAGGGCCCTTAGGGTTCACCTTCCCTTCCAGAATAGCATCCATCCCCCTGCCCGCCCCTGCCCCAGTTTTTTTTTTTCCTTCTCTACTTCTTAGAATAAGATTTTTCTAGCAAGAGCAATCAAATTATTGGGAAGCTGCAACCAGAAACATTGCAGGACTTTGAGAGAACATCTCCAGCTCTCAGGTAAGACCCTATCACAGAGATAATTCATTTAATCATTATTCACTCAGGGGCTCATCTCATGAAAGTTTGACTGTCAGAACTGAATTCTACCACAAAGAAAGGCTGTTCTCAGAGAAGATTTGCAGTTGTTCTTTGTAAAAAGGAGAGAAAAAAGAGGGAATTTATTTAAAATAGACACGTGTAAGCCCCCGAGGGACAGGAGGCATAAATTGCAGGAAGAGCTCCCATCAAACCCGAATCCTCCTGGTTTAGGATTTTACTAAGAAGGACGGCAAATGAAAGGGAATGGAGGATCCCCTCTCACTTCCAAGTCACATCAAGGCAGCCAGCTCATGACAGGAAGATTACCTGCAGGAGGGCTTCATTTGATGTGAAAAGGGTTAACGTCATCTCAGTAGATTAGAAATTCTCTGACTCACTCAGGAGTGAGAAGCAAATGCAGAGCTTTGACATGTAGGAATGTGCACAGGTCCTCTTTAGACCCTGGAAGCAGGGGAAATGGTCAGACTGCGTTGTGGTTAACCCACATTGTTCAGGATAGGAGTTTTACTGTTCTGTTTTCAGGGACGGCCTGGCTGGGCTGCGGGAGGCTGTGCTGGGTGGGGAGTGGGGTGATGTTTAGTTCAGGGCTGGTGGGTAGATGCTGCGGCCAAAGACCCCACCAGTGAGCAGCTAAGGATCAGCTCCTGGCGTCAGCTTGGGTGAGGCCTGAGGCCCGAGGCCGCGGGAGGACACGAGCTGGTGTGGGAGCACCGCCCGTCCTGCGGAGCACTCGCTCTGGCTGACAGGGAAAGACGACCTGCCAGGAATCAATGCCGAATTCACCAAGGGGCACTGGCATGGGCAGAAAAGCTCTGGAGGACTTCAGAGAACAGAACATCCTCAAGGCCAGAGGCAGGCAGGCTTCCAAAGGGGCCGAAGGAGCAGGCGGCCAAGTGGCAAGAAGCCACACGAGCCCCAGGAACTTTCTCCTTGCTCGAGCCACCCTCTTCTCCCTCTCCACCTCTCCCTTCCCTCCCGGACACATCCCTCTGCCCTCAGCAAACCCCCGTGCCCACCTCCACTCTCCCAGGGACTGAGGACACATTTCAGGCCAGCCATGTTATTGGATTTTAAATGATGTGATGGCTTTTTAATTCTGGCTTCTAATTGCCTTTCCATGCAGGGCACTGAGAATGGTTGATTACCAGGCAACTGGGCCCTGCGGTGACATTCCTTCTCCTATGTCCCTTCAAGCTGCAGTGAAAGGGACATGCTATTAGGGCCTTGAGATGGGGGGTTTCTTAGTTGTAAGCCCCCAGCTGCCACCCTGCAGCCACCTGGAGGCCCACTTGGGCCTGTGTGCCGGGCCAACAGTCCCAGCTCCCTGGCCACCCTGGGGCACTCCCATCATGCAGCTTTGGAATTTGGAGGGCTGAATAATTTAAACAAATGGACTTGGACATGTTTCCCCTTTTCCCTAAGGGCAGAAAAAAATCCCCTGCTGAGTCCCTGGAATAATTACCCCTCAGTCAAGGGCACTTGAGAAAACCAGAGAATCAGGAAGCTGGAGGGAGAAGGGGGCTGGCTCTGTGACCCTTCCGCTGTCAGCTCTCAAGGGAAGGCACCCTCAGTAAGAGGAGCCTGGTCCCCCTCCCTCAGTCACTGGGCTGTCAGGTCCGCACAGGAGGTCCATATGTCCCCTATTTTTCCATCAAAGCTCATGATGACAGGCCAAGTTGTCTGTGCTGTGCCAAGGAAAAGGCCCCACTTTGTCCTAGAAGACTCTCCACTAACTTAGTGAGTCCCTGCAGAGACCACCCCAACAGGAATAAAACAGCTCATTAGGGGACAGAACAGCCTGGGCATGGCAACAGTGACCATAGAGTGGGCAGCAGGGGTTCCTTCACCCTGCAACACATAGGCTACTATCCCCAGGGCTTGCATGACCCCTCGGGGCTGGGTACAGCTTAGGCGCAAGGGAGGATACCCAGCCTCCCCTCCCCCCCCGCCTCCATGGCTGCTGCTCTGGGTTCCTTTCTTTTCTCCACATTCTCTGTTCTGTCCATGATAGACATCTTGCAGCCTGGCAGTGAGCAGTTATACCCGATTGGGGACCCCCTTCACAGAAACCCAAATCACCTCTTTCTCCTCCCTTTCTGTCCCCTGAATCCTTAAGACGCTGTGTCTAGCTGGTCCAAGGTCATAGGCGACTATGACACTGAGCATGGTGCCCTGTGAAACCAGGAATGTGGTTCACCTGCTTGGGGGCTAAACTTTAGGGAAGGAGAACAAGAGGGACACTTCCCCTCCAGGAGCCCAGCCCTAGGGCCAAGAAGGCCACTCTCCTCCAGCATGGTGGGGGTGGGACTGCACGTGCTGGAGAAGGAGAGACCTGAGCCCAGGCCAGAGAAGAGTCGAAGGGGAGCCTAGGAGGGAGGAAGCTCAGGGGCCAGCAGGCCAGAGGTGCTGACTCAGCTTCACAGCCTGGCAGCCCCCTTCCCGCTGGGCCTGTGTCCCCCGCCACACTGTCACTATCAGAGCACGGATGTGACAGGCTCCACCTGGCCTTGCCTTCCCGCTTTCATCCTGGCAGTTCAATTCGCTGATTTAACATTTCCTCAGAACAGAGTTGGTTTTTCCCCCCTTACTTGATTTCCTGGGGTTTGTCTCTTCATTGTTTTTCTTCTTAAAAGAATAAAGCCAAAGACAAGCACCTGTCTTTAACGCTTCCACTGAAATTTTGCAGCTGTAGGTGCTAAAGGCGGTGGTGGGAGGTGGGAGGGGACTCTTTGGGAGCTGGGGCATAGAGGGACAGAATTTCCACACCTGATGAGGACAAACTCCACCTCTGGGAGAAGACAACCTCTGCATATCAGGATGGGGTGGGGACATTGTAGTTGGCAGCAGAGGATGGTTCCTTGAGGGAATCCCTAGAGCCCTGAGCTACCTGACGACACACGGGGCCTACACAGGTGCTGGCCCCAGAGGCTGAACCAGGGTCACCCCGACGGCCAACCGGGCCAGGCCCCCCATCCCTACCATCCCTACCAGAAACAGTCAGCCCTCCCACTGCTGTTGCGGGAAGGTCGGAGCAAACGAGCACTCAGGCAGCAAGAGCCATGGAACCTGTTCCTATGCCAGGTGGCCCAGCCTGGAGACTGTTGAAGCAGGAAAGAGATGGGTCATGTTCTAGAAACTGACAGGTCAGCGTGACATACATGCACTGGGGGCAGGAGGAAAGAGGACTGGATCACACCAAGCCCCGAAGCCACGTGTGGATATTCATCAAGGCTTGGCTCTTAGTGGACACCCCTCCTCCCATTTGGGAGCAGACAGGAAAGTCAGAGGGGCCAGATTCTCTGTCTGTCTCCATCTCTCTCATGTCTAGAATCTGGCACACATCTTGGCTTGGTCAGCTGCTCACTCCTGCCCTGTTCTTGGAGTCTCAATTGCCCAAAGTGGGGAAAAAAATCAGGGTCCCCCTCAGTGGCGATGAGGGCCACCTGGCTGTCCAGGTCATTCCTGCCAAAGATGCTTCTTGCCTGCTCTCCAAATTTAGAGTCTCCTGTCATCAGTTCCCAGGCCTCAATATACTCCAGCAGAGCCCTTTATTCCCTCTGAGTAGTCCATAGCATTACACACAAATGACACATACCCATCAACTGTGCGATACCATTGAGGGATTTTAGACAAGGACATGGCCTCAGCGATGTCTTTAAAAGATCATTCTGGGTACTGTGGGCAAAACAGATTGTGGGGAGGCAAGAAAAGAAGCAGGGCCACCAACAGGGAGACTGCAGGCCAAGGGAGAGAGGATGGTAGGTGGAAACTAAGGATTTGAGATACATACTTGGACACAGTGGTGAGAGAAGGGATGTAGGAAATGACCTGAGTGGTGGGTTTTTGAGCTGAGCGCTGTGGGTGGTGGTGGCACTGACTGAGCTGCAGAAAACGGAAGCAGGAAGAGATGTGGCTATGGGAGCTGGACAGTTCCAGCTGAGCGTGAGAGGAGGTAGCAGTCAGGTCCCAGCTGGAAAGTGGACCTTTTCCGGGGGGCTTTCTAGGGGAGCATACGATGGAGAACCAGTTAGAATGGGGCTGGCAGAACTGAAGGAGGAGGTGGAGGAGCCTCACCCCGGGATGGAGGTACGAGGGACAGAGCCCAGGACTTGGGCTGCCTCGTTGGAGATGTGATACAGAAAAGGGGCCACCCAGGCTTCTCCCAGGCTGGAACAAACTGTGGAGGGGGCCAGCTGTGGAAGTCCCTGAATGGCCACTGGCAGGGACACCGCAGGTCAGAGGGGAAAAGATACCTCTGCTTCTCCTCTTCTTCCGTCCACCAGCCTCCAACCAGTGGCTTCCGTTGGCCAACCTGATGGGAGCAGAGCAGGGGGTGGGCCAGCAGGCAGTGAGGAGTGTCCCTCAGAAGTCACTGTGAATTCAAGGAGTCTTCCTTCAGGAATATCTATCTGCATTTTTAACAAGACCTATACAAAGGGACACATTTCTGATGAGGAGATTCGGGCATTGGGGACAGGTGAGTTTGGGGGACTGTGAGGTCATGAGGTGGTCTCTCCTAGTTTCCCAGCAGAAGTGACCTCCTGGTGACAGATGGGTGGGCCTTGGTGGTCAGGACCCCCTTATTCATATATATATATATATATATATATTTTTTTTTTTTTTTTCGGGTACCAGGGATTGAACTCAGGGGTTCTTAACCACTGAGCCACATCCCCAGCCCTTTTAATTTTTTATTTTAAGACAGGATCTTGCTAAATTACTTAGGGCCTCATTAAGTTGGCTTTGAACCTTCGAGCCTCCTGCCTCAGCCTCCTGAGTTGCTGGGATGACGGGCCTGTGTCATCACACCTGGCTCCTTGTTCATATTCAAAGAAGCCCACCCCACCCCTCAGCAACCCTCAGCCTCATCTCTCTGACATTTTCTGCCTGTTCTGCAGGAAAATGGAACAGTGAATTTGTCAGAAACCTGCCTCCAGGATAAAGAGGAGGAGAAATGTGATCAGGAGAGCGTGAAGCAGCCATGGCAGCAGCTGCTTAATATGGAAAGAGGGATCCTAATTATTGCTTGGACAGGCGGGCAAGTAAACAGTCAGTCAGCGCCGACTGGAGGGCACACACATGTGTCAGGGGACCCAGTCCCTCCTCAGGGTGGGGGAGCCTCTGACCGAAGGGCAAGGGATGGTGACCAAGGAGACTGTGTGGACTGATGACCCAGCTGGAGGGGAAGCTGCTCCCAGGGAGGGCTGAGGCCAGGGGGCTGCATTGTGTTCCTGCAGGAGAGCAGGGGCTTCAGGGGGGTCTTGGGTCACAGAGCTGGCCTCCGTTTCCTCATCTGTAGAAACCCAGGTGCCTCCCGCTTCTGCAGTCCGAGGACTGTGCTTCTTTGTCTACCATTTATGAAAAACCCAGTCATTCCCAGGTTCTCCTCCAAAGTAGTTCTGAAGATCCCTAAGGAATTCTTGCACATTTCCCAAGCCCCTGGCCGTGGCTCTGCCACCGTCTTGCTCTGATTGATGGCTGCTCCCCAGCTCTGCCTCCCACTGGGGCCACTCTTCAGGCCAATAAATTCCCCCCAAACCTCTTCCTTCCTCACTGGGACATGGGCCTAATTCCTTTAATTCACAACATCTGGCTAAGACCAGGCTCTGGGGTTTACTTGGGGCTTATCCAGTATTAGGTTGTCTAGCAGGTATCCTGATCTTGGGGTCTGACGCCCAGTGCCTCTGTGGTGGTCCCCAAGCCCTCTCCTTCCAGGTGGCTCTCACCTTAAATTGGACGGCTTGTATCTTTAATGAGAGTGTCTTTGGCCATGGCCCTGTGACCCAGAGTCACTCAGAGGCCATCATGTGCTCCTCAGCAGACCCCTGCCCTCCAGTCCAGAAGAGGGGCTTGCTTGACTGTATTATTACACACACAGAAATCTGCTAAATCATTTTTCTCAGAACAAAAGAGCTTTCTACAACATGATTCAGAGAATGGCTGGCAGTGTTGACACCAAATTTTGTTCCCATTTTTGGCCATTAAAATTGCAAAAATATTGGGGCTCTCTTGGCTACAGCCCCTCTTCAAGTGAATAATGAGGTTGTAAGGTCTGCCTGGCTGGAATGTCGTTAAGTGGATGATGGATGTAAAGAGCCTAGTGTATATAGTAGGAGCACAATAATGCTGAGGCATTTTCCCCCTCCTAGCTCAGTGACAATGATGAAAATCCACTAGGGATTCTGGGATCTGGATGGGTGTGGATGCATTTGCATTTTATTAATTGCAATAGCATCTCTCAACATTTGTGAAGTGGCAGTGCAAGTGCATGAGGCACATTCAGACCGTAGACTGCGTCCAGCTGGTGAGAGATTTAGGGAAACTGAGGACCCTGAGGCCACTAGAGGGCTGGGTGGACAGGTTTAAGGAAGTGGACAGCGGTGAGCCAAGACCTAAAGAAGCTGATGGGCACCCATGGGCTTGGACGGGAGGGGTCTAGGGCCTGTCCCCGCTGAGCACCTGCCACATCTGGTTGCTGTGATTGGCGCCTGGTGGGGATGATTTCATTTGTACCTCGTACCCCAGTCCCACCTGCTGCATCCCATTAGGCAGAGAACTGATACCTCTGGTTATCGATTACCTTGACGAGTCCTGCTTCGTCAGGTGTTGAAGTCTACACCAGAAAAGCACGCTGAGGCAAGTGTAGAGTAGAAAGTGAGAAGTTTTATTAAAGGATAGTAAAACGGACTTCTCCCGCGTGGAAGAAGGGGACCCGAAGGCAGAATCCCTGGGATGAGGAAGTCCTGTCCCCTTTATACATCTAACATTTCCTTTGTTCTCCTGCATTCTTCTCCCTTATCTTGTTTATTCTCCCCCCAACCCCACCCCACCCCGTCCCGCAGAGTGACTGGGAGATGTCGGTGGGGTGGCCAGAGGGTGAGCAGGCGGGCTGGAAGGGCCAAGGTGGACTGCTAGGCAGGTCGGGAGCGGCAGCCAGGGGGCGTGATTAGTAGCTCTGTCTGCGCAGGAGTTGCTTCATTAACAGCTGTTTGGGGAGGGGTGGTATCCACGGCTCGGCTCCGGAAAGGAACAGCCTAACCTCCCAGGGGCGGTTTCCAACTTCCTGGACTCAGACCGGCCTCCATTTTCTCTGTTCGATCTGATGCCCTGTTCTACACTAACTGCCTGTCTTTAATTCTGACAAGCATCCTCCAGGCCTAGGGGACAGCAGGCTTTCTCAGGTCCCTGCCCTGCCAGGGAGGGGCTCTGGGCGCTTCTGGGGTTGGCATTTTGGGTCAGCCCAGCTTGCCCAGGGCCTGCCCAACCCCTCCCCGTGGACAGGTGCCAGAACTTTTTCAGCTTCTCTAACTTCCCCTTTCTTTGTCTGGCTTCTCCCAAAGCAAGGTTCAAGGAGGCCAAGTGGGAGAAGGAGGGAGACGTTGTCCCCTCCCCCTACTGTATTCCCATTTGCCTTCCAGGGAATCCGGGGAATTTGCTGCTACCTGAGAACTTCCCCAGGTGCTTTTAAAAAGAGGGCACAGGAGGAGGGAGGCTTAAACCAAGAAGCAGCCACATGGAGGAGGCGGGAGGCTGAGACAGCAATGTCTCCTTCTGCCACCCAGGCCTGGAACTGTCACTGGGGTCAGTCCTTATTTGAGAGGCATCGAGTCCCACTTTGCTACAGAACACTTATATCCATCTGATGGGTTGATCCGCAGGCCTGAGCACCTGCTTGTCCCTGTTGTCCTTCCACTTGGTCCCCACCACCAGGGAGAGGCCCATGGCACTTGGCCTGGTCCCAGCAGGGCCTCTTTTCTCCTGCTCTCCACCTGTGGCCTGGCAGCTTGTGGCTGAAACTAGGAGGAAGGGTTTGGAGCAGCCCCAGGCCAGGTAGGTGAGGGCTAGAAGCGGGTGGAGCACTGGTCTGAGGCTCAGAGGCACCACGTGACCTCTGCCCGGGCCAGCCTCCTCTCCTGGCTGCAGCTGGGAGCCTCACACCAGGCCCTGCAGTTTACCCCAGAGCCCCAGGCTCTGCCCCAGCATTTTGTGTCCTGCAAGGGATGGGAGATTTCACTCCTTGGAGGTCTGCCCAGCTCCAGCCACCCTCAGGGGAAAGAGGGCTGAATTTAGGGTCCTGCGGGGCCACTAATTGGCTCTGCGACCTAAGATGAGTTGCTGCTTTCCCTGGGTGCATTTCCTCATCAGTTGGGAGCCATACTCCCTGCAGAGCTGCTCTCAGGGCCCCAGACCAGAGGGCTGCAGTGGGGAGTCAGAGCCTCTGTCCAGAGGTGCAAGGCTGCTGACTGGGCTCCTTCCCTGAGAGCACTGGAGAGGGAGAGATGGCCTTTAGGGACCTGCCTGGTCCTGTGCTCCTGCTATGACTTCCCTCCCTCCCTCTGCCCACTCAAGCCCAATGCTCTCTTCCAGGAAGTCCCTCCAGATTGCACTAGCCCTTTCTGTCCCCCTTTTCTCAGAATGCCAGGTTGCCGGATCTCATGCCAGACCAGGAAGGTGGAGGATCAAGGGGGACCCCTTAATTTTATATATTTACAAGGATTCTCTAGAGCAGGTCTCTGGCAAAATCCCAGCACCCCGCTCCACAGTAGCCCCGCCTAGTTGGAGCCTTTGGAATCATCAGTGGGCAGGGAAGTGGGACAGGATCACATGCTATAGATCCTGGTGCTGGCTTAGTCCTGTGGCCAAGTTAGGGCCCTGGAGCGTATGGGTCCCTCCCCACTCCCTGTCTGTCTCAAATAAAGCCAGTTCTCCTTGCCTTCGCCCACTGTCCCCAGTCCCCTACCCCGTTGCCCCTCTCAGGGGGACATCTGCCCCTGCCTGTCCCAGGTCCTAGCCTCCCTTCTGCAGTCATCCCTCCTCCATCCCTGCAGAGCCACCAAGCCCCCTTCCAGGTTCCTCTTTCCGCTTCAGGTCTTCAGGGCTCTTTTGCAAAGTCACAGTCACTTAGACAGGGCCTGTCACCACCTGCCTACCACCTGCTTTTCCTGGCCTGCCTCCAGGGCCTTCCAACCTACTCCCCTCCCCAGGGCCATGGCACCCCAGGCTTTTGGTCCAAATCCTTAAAAATGCAGATCCTGCCTTTCTTTGGGCTCTGTTCATCCGGTTCCTCTTGGCTGGGATCCTTCAAGCCTGGGCAAAAATGCTGCCTTCCCTCTGGCTGCTCTTCCGGACTCCTCAGGTGGAATTAATTGCCACCTGTGCTCCTATTGTACCTATAAACACGTCTGGCAGCCGTCCCTTCTCCTTTCTACGAAGGTCGTTTTATCTGTCTCCTCCCCATCATGCCTTTAAGTGTCCCAGACAACGGGGACCTTACCTTAGTTATTTAAAAATTTGCCCTGCACACAGTAGGCACATCGTAAATGTTCATTAGGTTGAACAGATAACTGCCATTCATACTGTGCATGAATTGCTTGCTTTCTTTTAAAACTTAAAAAAAAAATTATTATGAAAAAAACCCCATAGCGTTTGAACATTCCTAACGTGCCTAAGCAAAGGAGGAGCTTATGGCCCTCCTGTCCAGTTCCTCTGAGGGAGCCTGGAACCGCTGGGAAGCGTTCTCTAGGCCAGTGGTAATCAAAGTGGGTTCCTCTCCTGATAGTTTCAGCATTGGTTAGAAATGCAGATTCTGGGTCCCAGCCTGGATCTGCTGAGTCTGGCACCTTGGGGTGCAGTGGTCTGTGTTCTAACAAGGTCCAGGTGAAGACCACTGGGAGCCCCTGTTTGAGAACCAGTTCTACCCGTAATCACGACTGGGCTGGGGGCTCCCTCCCAGCCCAGGCAAGAGTGGGGGCGCCACCTTGGATCCTTAAATTGCCTACATGAGCAAAACTCCAAAGTCAGCTCATTCTGTTCTCTTGCCCCTGCTCAGCCCCTGGGGTGCAGAAGAGTATCCTCCGCCTGGGTGGGCAGGGGTCGGGGTTGGATCTGGCCTACCACTAACTTACAGATTGACTTGGGCAAGGCACTGTAGTTTCTTCTGGAAAAGACGAGGGGGTGTTCTTTGAATGTCCTGCCATGTGTCCAAGCAGAGCACACGAGCCAAAAATGTCTGTGCCTTGCGCTGTCTCAGGGCTGGAACTCTGGACAAAGAGAATCTAATGGAAAGATGCCCCTGAATTTCAGGGGGAAGAGATGAGACCCCCCCCCAAATGGCAAATGGCAGGGAACTCCCTTCTCCCCTGTACCATTCCCATCAGTTGCTGCGTGTTTGTAGATCAAAGCAGGGGAAAGTTCTATCACATAAATTCACTGTGTAAAGTGTTAGGTCGGAACAACATTTATTAGGTGCCTACTCTGTGCTGGGCGCTGTTCCAGACACTGGGGGAACCGCAGTGAAGAAAACGGGGAAAACAGCTACCTGGTGGAGTTTTTGTCTACTCAGGAAAAATGGGCTATATACAAAAATAGAACTAGATTATATAGTGACAAGGGCCACAGAGAGAGATAAAGCAGAGGCTCTCAGAACCCAGGGCCGTGGTGGTGTGTCAGGTGTTTCGGAAGGTCTTTTGTGTGAGCAGGCAGAGCACCAGCTGGGCATTTAAGAGGTTTCTTCCGAGACAGGACCGGGACCAGCCATGAGTACCGTGTGACTTCCAGTGACGGATTCCCTTAGGAGCTAGCTTTGGGCAGTTCAGGGAACGTGGGAGACTGTAGGTTGGAAAGTTCCAAGAGGGCTTCCTAGAGGAGGTGGCCTCTACAACAACCTTGAAGGCTGAGTCAACTCACAAGTGCACCAGAGGGAGAGGGCACCCTAGGCCCAGGGGGCTAAGTGGCAGCAGGGGCTGCACACCTTAGTGGGGGCACGGACCCTCCCCCTTCCACTCGACTCGCAGCCCCAGCCTGCGCTCCACAGGCGTCGTGGGGCTGGAGTCCCTATTCACCCTGCGCAAAAGATGGGCCATGGTACCTTCCCAAGCCTGTGATGAGCCAGGCAGAGGGGCACATTCCTGTCCTCACAGATCCTTGGGTGGCTGTGGCAGGAGGATCACAAGTTCAAGGACAGCTTGGGCAACTTAATGAGACCCTGTTGCAAGTTTAACAAAATTTATAAAGAGGGCCGAGGGATGTCGCAGTGGTAGAGACCCTGGGGTTCAATCCCCGAGCAGTGGGGAGAGGCGGAGGGCAGTGAAGCTCAGGGAGAGCACTTGCCTAGCGCGCACGAGGCCCGGGTTCAATCCCCAGCACTGCAGAAATAAAGGAATTTAAAAAATAAAAAGGCCTGCATGCCAACCTCTGCCCTTGGCCGCATGCTGAAATTGTTCCTGCCTCCTCCAAGTGCCCAACCCCTGTTCCCTCCCACTGTCACCCATACTTGACCAAGAGCTGTTTGGGGCAAAAAATCAAGAGAGGAAGTTTGCACTTAAAGATGGAGCACAGGTCGGCATCTCCCTTTTCTTACAGGAGGCTTGGGAGTCGTGATTTCACGAGCCCCAGGACAGCTCCAGGCCCTGCAAGGCCCCAGGTGGGCAGAGAAAACCAGGACAAACACGTGGGTCTGGCAGTCTGGAAAGGAGCTGAGAATATTCCAGCACCTCAGTTTCCCTACCCGGGCTGAGTTGTAGAGCTGTGTGAGTGTGAGTGTGTGTGTGTGTGTGTGTGTGTGTATGTGTGTGTGTGTGTGTAAAGCCTTGTGATTTCTGGATCTTGCTGATCAGAAGGGCCTGGCTCCCCGGGAGCTGGCTGAGGTGGGGGCTCTACATCTATTCTGCAGCTCATTAGGGATTACAGGCAAGTCTGGGCCGCTGGGCCCTGGGGTGAAATACGGCCCAGCAACGGAGGCTTGTGGGTGGCTAAACTTGATGAAGGCAGCCAGGCCATTACTTACCCATCCTGATGGGCTTTATGCTCCCAGTGGTGACATTTTTGCAGCAATTGCTTAAAAAAACCAGTAGCAGTGCCTCCCCCGTCATTTTTCTACTTATTCCCTATAAATGAAAAGGCAGGACATGTCCCAGAAGGGCTGCAGCCTGAACGTCATTTGTCCCTAGTGCTTACAGCTTAGGACGAGCTGAGAGACGCTGGGGCTCCTTTGGGCCCACCCTCTCCTACCCTCCTTCCTGTCTCATACCCTGGTCCCTCCCGCCCCCAGCCTTGTCCTCACACCCCTCACTCTGTGCAGCTCCTGGCTAGGACTTCTGCTAAACCCTTGGTCTCCCTGGTCCCCTGCTGGTTGCCTTCCTTTCTCGGCTCTGCTCCCCACCCCCACCTCAGACCCTCCTTCTCTCTTGCACTTTGCAGGCCTCTTCCCATTTTGCAAATGAGCAGAGACGCTGAGAGAAGAAGGAACTTCCTTTTCCATGGCCCCAGAGCAGTATGGCTCCACAGCCCGGCTCTTAGCAGTGACATTCTAGGTGCTCGGTGCGCCATGGCTGCGTCTCATGTCCACAGTGACGTGAGGAGTTGACAGTGGTCCCTCTAGCCAGGTTGTCTGTATTACGGTCCCCTAGAGTGTCTCCCTGGGAAACCCAGGGCTGGTTGGACCAGACCCTTGCTCTGTACACCAGTTGGTCGGGTCGGAAGACAGAATCTTGGTCCCAACCCAGACCTTTGGATCAGATGTAGTATTTTATAATCTCTCAGGAGACTCGTGGGTACCTGAGAGTTTGTGCTGGGGGTGGGGTCCACATTTTGTTAGTCTTGCCTCCAGGAGGGGGACTGGATGACCTTCAGACATTCTGGGTGTGTGTGCAGGGGGGGCTGGGGCCAACCTAGGCCAGAGCTATGTCCTCACAGCCATCCCTCAGGGCATCAGCGATCCCTTCCCTTGCCCTCCTTCTGCATCAGGGAAGGGCTGCAGGCACTTGGCCGATCATCTCTGGGTCTCCTGATGCCTGATTATGCCCTGATAAATACAGGATTGGAGATGCCCGGAAACCATAGCCTGCTATTAGTAGGCTGGGCCTGGCCACCTCTTTCCTGAGTTAGGTCACCATGGGGAGCTTGGGCCTGGTGCCAGGCACTGTGGCAGGGGAGGGGCACATCTGAACCCAACCTGAGGCAGAGGCAGGGCATGAAGGGTAGGGCACAGGGCAGGACCCTCTCTGCTGTGCTTCTTAAGCCCAGCTGTCTTGGGCCTCCCGTCAGGGCTTGCGAGTGGCCCCAAGGGAGGAGACAGGCACTGGTGTCCAGGGACCCACACAGAAGGCTGCTCCTCCCCGTGGCTAGTCCAGCGGGGCTACAAGGCACAGCTGTTGTCTAATGCAGACCCATTATCAAACCAGAGGAAGCAGGAGTGAGGGAAAGGGCCCAGAAGGGGCTGTGCAGCTGCCTCTGGCTGTAGCTGGCGTCACCCACTGGGCCCACAGAGTCCTGGAGTCCCTGCAAGCAGCCTCCTCTCTCACACCCTGTGACAGATTGCTGATGGCCACCCTAAGATGGTGGAGTCTGACCCCCTCCCCCGGGGTCTGTTGGCTGTAGTGACTCCTGAGTAGCAGAAGGCAGTGGACGTGACGTCCCGGGAATTCCGAGACTGGATCAGAGGAAGCCTTGCAGCTTCCCCGGCACCTCCCCCTGAGCCTGGTTTCCTGGGACACTTGTGCTTGGAAGCCATCTGCTATGTCATGAAAAGCCCAAGGAGTGGCCTGAGAGGCCCATGTGAAGAGGGGTGGGGGCCTTGGGCCCCGGCCAGGTTAAGCTTCCAGAACTGGCGGCACCCACCTGCCAGCCAAGTGGGTGACCTGTCCTGGAAGTGGCTGTGTCACCTCCAGTGAGGCTACCACTGATGCCACGTGGAGCAGAGAGCACCCCTACCCCCTGAGCCCAGCCCGAATCTGCAGATTAATGAGCAAAACAAATGACTGTGGTCATTTTAAGCCACCGAGACCTGGGGGCGGTTTGTTATGTAGCAACAGATCTCTGGAACACATCCCAAACCCAGTCTGTCAGCAAATCTTGTCAGCTCCACCTTCTAAATATACACACACTCCTACCACCGCACTTGCTCTCGCTCTCTTTTTTTTTCTTTCTTTCTTTCTTTCTTTTTGGTACTGGGGATTGAACCCATAGGTACTTAACCATGGAGCCACACCCCCAGCTCTTACAATTTATTTTGAGACAGGGTCTCTCTGAGTTGCTTAGGGCCTCACTAAGTGACTGAGGCTGGTTTTGAACTCTTTATCCTCCTGCCTCAGTCTCCCGAGCTGCTGGAATTACAGACATGCACCACTGTGCTCGGCTCCACCAGCATCTCTTGCTGGAAGATTCTGACAGCTTCCTAACAGGTGTCCTGCCCCTTGCCCTGACCACCTGTTTTGCAAAAAGCAAACTCACATCTCCACTTCTGCTCAATCCTTTGCAGTTCCCCTTCCTCTCAGAGTGGAAGTTAAAGTCTTCCGTGGCACAGGAAGCCCCGCAGGATCTGATGCTGCTTACCTCTCAGTCTTCCCCTCCCCTCTCCTCTCTCATGGGCTCCCTTCACTCTAGTTCTTATTAGTCCTTGACCATCCCAATTCATTCCTGCCCCAGGGACTTTGCACCTACTGCTTGCTTAGCCTGAAGCCTATTTCCTGTAGATTCCCTCATGGTTCACTCCCTCATTTCCTTAAGATCTGGTTAAATCTCCACAGAAGGATTTTCCTGCTCCTTCTACTTAAAGCCATATTCCTATGCCTCTCCAGCCCCTTTATACTGTTGTATTTTTCTCTGTGGCACTTAGTACCACTGTCATTTTATAATTGGTTCTAGCTAAAAAGCCAAGAAGTATAATTCTGCTTATTTTAACATATATTTCCCCAACTAGAAGGCAAACTCCTTAAGAGGAGGGAGTTTTGCTTCACAACTGAGTCCCCAGACCGTAGCCAGCACCTAACCTGCAGCGGATGCTCAGCACATATCTGTGGAGCGGAGCAGTGCAGAGTGGCCCAGAGCCGGCAGGGCCAGGGCACCACTGACCTGCTCTTCAGGCCACCCTCCTCACCGGCCCTGGCTGCGGGCTTCTGCCTGGGGTAGATGGGGGAGGAGGGAGGACAGTGGCTGTCACAGCAGGCTCTCAGCCTCCTCAGCACCTGCTGTTCCCCTCTGGGGACACCTGCTCACACCTGCCCCTGGGCCTGGAGTAGCTTCCTCCTGTCCCTGCTGCTTGTTGGAAGAAGCTCCAATATCAGTGGCCTCCTCCCGAGGAGTCTGTTGGAAAGGCCATCTGGGGTCCACCAAGGCCTCCAGGAAGTGATGAGAGCACCCCTGGATGCAGAGTATGGCCAGGAAGGGGAGCTGTCCCAGGGAGCCTGGCTCAGGGGTGTCCCCACTGCGGCCAGGCAAGGTCCAGCACACGCCCCTGCTCCACATGATGCCCGCACCCTGGCCTCTTCTGTCTAAATTTCCAGGATTCCTACTTGTGGCCACCCCACAGGGCCGACTCTCTCCCCTGGCAGTGCCAAGGCGACACCTGAAAAGGTGGCATCTGGAGCCCCCAGCGCTCCTGGCCAGCGTCTGCCCGGGCGGTGCACCAGTTCCAGCCACTTTTCTTTAGGCTCCAGGAGATTGTGACTTCCGGCAGATGAGGTCTGTAGGGCACTGGAGGTAAACCTCTGCCCTGAGGCTCCAAAAATAGCTTCTGATTTGGCTCCAGAACACAGTTCTGTTCTTCATCTGCCTGCAGGAAGCTTGGGAGGGGCCAGATGCCGAAGCTGCATGGTGAAAACCTGATGCAGGGGGTGTGGGCAGTAGTTGGGCCTTGGTCCCTCCCTCCCCAGGAGGAGAGGACAGCATCACCTCCTAGGCGGACATAAGCATGCATCTCATCAAATCGAAGACAGCTTTGGTTTGAAAAGGATCCGTTATTTTAGTTACCACCAAGGGGAAAGTGCTGCTGTCTTAACTAGGATCTGCCATTAGCCATTAGATCCCGATTCCGAGGACATTAAGGTGTGGAAACATCGAATGCCTTAGAAGGATGAAAGGCGGTCGGGCCTAGGGAGCAGCTCCTTCCCCTCAAAGCCGGAGCTTAGCTCACACTTCCTGGGAGGAGAAGGCTCACTGCAGGTCCGGAGGCTCTGGGCTCCTGTTCTCACCAGGACTGGAGCTGGAGAGTAGCTGGAGATGGTGGCAGTGTCAACAGAGGATAGAGGTACACGGGGAAGGGCGTCCTGGGGGCAGAAGTGGAAAGTCACCTGCCACCCACAGACCTGCTGAGTAACAGTCAGCAGCCTACCCACCGTCTTGTCAGCTCAGAGAGAAACAGGTGACCTCAGCCCTTGCCCCGCTGATCTGAGTCACCGATCATCAAGTCTGGGATTGTCCCAGCCCCTCCGTTGGATGACTCAGCTCCCCACTTTCAGGGAGGAGCTCAGGCCCTGGAAAGAGGAGAGAGGGTGCTGGAGGGAGCCTTGGTCCCTGTCCTTCTGAGAGGGAAACAGAAGCCCGCGACCCGGAACTGTAAAGTCTAGTCCAAGGAGATGGGATGTCGCAGAAGGGCAGGCATGGGACCCGCCCTGAAAAACCCAAGAGAGGAGCATCAACTGCAGCAGGAGGGCCTCAAGTGAGACCTGCAGTAGGAAGGGGGTGGGGCATTTCATCCTTTGGGGACTATTGCCAACCCTGAAGTACTGTCCACTTACTTCCTGTTTAGTGCTCGTACCCCAGCAGGGGGGATGTTGATGGCTTACAGTTCCAACCTGGGCCCCTCTTCCCTGGGGCTGCTCTTGTCTGAAAAGCACTTCCTCCTGTAAGGTTGCCCCCTCTCTAGGAGCAGCTGGAATCCAACGACTTGTAGAGGCACCAGCATAGAGGACAGTCCCCTCCCCCATGTGGGACATCCCGCAGGGCCATGCCCCTCCACAGCTCCCTGTGGGGTGGCTGAGGCCTTTGCTGCACCTCATTGCTGTCCTGCAGCCCTGGAGACTCATCCCCAGCCTGTGGGACCTCTGTGAGTGTCCCTCAGTGAGATAAATCAGGAAGCTGGACCATGGCAGGGGCAAGGGGGCAGGTGCAGCCCAGGTGGGTGACCTCAGGGACTTGATAGGTATACAGGTGTCCATGGACTCCAAATGTGGCCGGGCAGTGTAGGCTCCCCTACCTCTGTGCAGAACAGATGGTATTTGAGCTACATCCAAAGTCCCAGCCTGGCCAGTGTGTAAATCTGCATATACACGGACATGCACACATGGAGGGAGGACACTTGTTGCTTATACCTGGCATGGAAGCACGTGGTTAGGGTGTGCACGGCTGGGTAAGTGCTGTAGGCACTCAACATGGCTCCCTCTTCCTTCTCAGCATCCTCCAGGAAGTCTTCCTTGGCGAAGTCGACAATTCCCAGTCACCCTTTCTTATTCTCATCAAAGCGTGAAGTTAATGTCTTTTGCTCCTCCAATCTGAACTTTAGGAGTGCCCATTTGAATCTGCCAGTGTCTCCATTGCCCTAGAGCCTCCTGAGGTGAGGGGTCCCCACACATGGTGGCTTTCTCTTCCACCAGATGAAGATCTCCCCAGAGATGAAGTCTGGGCCTCCTTCTAATTCCATCTCCCTGGTTGAGCCCAATCAGCCGCAGAGGTGCCCTGAGAGGAGGTGGAGACTGAGGACCACGCGCCCAGTGCTGGGCTCAGCCTCTTCCTGTTGGTGGGATATCAGGGCCTAGGTTCCTGGCTTAGTTCTGAGTATGATTTGGGAAAACCGATGCTTTCTGGTTCCCGGTGACTCATGGGGTCAGATAAATAACCCTGGGGCCTCTCCCTGCCCTATCCTGTGCTCTCACAGCTCTGCTGACGTCTCCTCCCCAGGGTTCTCTGTGCCCCCTTGTTCTTGTCCTTGACCATGGCCCACCTTCTCATCCCCATTTTAAGCTGGTCGGTTGACCTCGCTGCTGGGGAACCCTCCCTGTCAGCCACGTGGAGGGAATGAGGAGGTCAGCAGGCCACAAGTCCTGGGTTATTACATTGAATAAACTGACAAAAGCCATCAGAAGATATATCGTTTAATAGGAGATTAAAAACCAACAAGAGCGGCCAGGGTTCTGACCCAGAGTCTCTGTGTTTCTAATTTAATTTCTTTTGCTGTTCAAATCAGAACATTCTAAAATGATAAAAGTAGCTGTGTTTGCTCAAGGGTTTTATCATTAATTGATTTGGCTGAAGTTTTCCCATGAGCCACATCTTCTGGAACACACTTCTCATTTTAAGCCTCCAGCCGGCCTCGGTGAGAAGGGGAGGTGCAAGACACAAGGGGCAGGAGCTGGCCCCAGGGACCTCAGGGACCCAGGCCAGCCCCTCCCCACAGGTCGGTAGGCCCAGGCCTGGGGGGCTGCTGCTCCAGCTTCAGAAGCGAGCCTCTCGCAGCCCTGCATCTAAGAGGTCAGAGCCAGGGTTTCCATGACTCTGGGCCAGAGCCGGGGCTGGGAGGGTCCAGAGGCTGGTGGCCTTCAGTGGTAGGGGCAGCCCTCCTCCTCCAAGTCTATGCCCTTCTAGGGAGGTCTGAGCTGCAGGGGGCTGCACGTGTCTGGGAGGGCTGGTGACCGGCCGGCCCCTTTGTATTTCCATTGGCTTCTTCCCTCCCCTGGTTTTGCCGTGTCCTGATCTCAGAATGCCCTTTCTGCTGCTGAGATGCTGGCCTCGAATCTTCATGCCTTCATGATCAAGGAAGAAACAGCTGCTCTCCTCCAGCTCCAGTTTACAATCCCAGGGTGTCTCCATCCGCTGTCAGTTGCTAATAACAGCATACCACACACTGGGTAGGTTATAAAGAGGAGAGGCTGATTTGGGCTCACGATTTTGATCCAAGATCAAGGGGCCACATCTCGTGATGCCCCTCTTGCAGGCAGGGTCCTGAAGTGGAATAGAGACAGGAGCGTGCATGTGTGTGTGTGTGTGTGTGTGTGTGTGTGTGTGTGTGTGTGTGTGTCCTGGCCTCTCCCTCTTCCTTTAAAGACACCAGTATTCAATCATGGGGGTTCCATCTTCACTTCAATGACTTTCTCTAATCTTTTTTTTTTTTGTACTAGGGAATGAACCTAGGGGCACCCACAACTGAGACACATCCCCAGCCCTTTTTAATTTTTATTTTGAGACAGGGTCTCACTAGATTGCTTATAGTCTTGCTAAGTTGCTGAGTCTGGCTTTGAAACTTTGATCCTCCTGCCTCAGTCTCCCCAGCTGCTGGGATTACAGGTGTGGGCCACCACCCTGGGCTTTATCTAATCTTAATTACCTCCCAAATGCCCCACCTCCATAGTTGGATTAAGTGTCCACTATCTCATTTCTTCACAATGGGGATATCTCACATTGAGTTTAGGGGGGGACAAACCATATTCAAACAAGGGCACCAGGGAAGGGCTGTGATTGGCTTGGCTCAGATCACATGTTTAACCCTGGACCAATCACTGTGGCCTGTGAGGTAGGATGGGTAAGAAGCTGGCAACTCCCCTTGGGACCATGGTGGCTAAGAGCAGGTGGGAGGTGGGATGGTGGGGGAATCTGCTGGGTGAGGTGATGTTTCCAAGTGGGGAAGGCAGACAAGGCCACGTCCTGAAATGACTGTTACTATAAAGAAGAAAATGAAAGTTGTTAAAGCACTGTTGATATTTGAGTGCAGTTCATGCATATATATTTTCCATTCAAAAAGCAAATGCCTGAGTTGAAGAGTGGCAACAACATTTCACAGAGGAGGAAAAGTGATGGGGACTGAGCCAATGGGAGGATGGTTGCACCATAAACAGGAAAAAGCACATCAAAACCTCACAGAGAGACACCGCTTTCTACCCACTGAATTGCAAACAGGAAAACATCTCCCTGTGGGAGATGTGGGAAGTGCCAAGTCTTCCCTCACCCTGGGTAGCAGCTACTCAGGAATACAAGCAGCGGCTCCCCACAGGGAGGGACCCCAACTGTTGCACTTTGGGGTATAAATCCCTGGAGACAATTTCACC
Organism: Sciurus vulgaris; assembly: GCF_902686455.1. NCBI lineage: Eukaryota > Metazoa > Chordata > Mammalia > Rodentia > Sciuridae > Sciurus > Sciurus vulgaris. The sequence continues at coordinate 123,222,318 of NC_136467.1, read as the reverse complement.
CGTGTACACAAGAATACGTAAGAGATGCAGCATTTTAGAATAAAAAATATTGTCAATAACCTCAGCATTTATTAACTGGAGAAACAATACATAAAGTGTAGGGTACTCAGAAATGGAATTCTTGACAGCAGTGAAAATTAATGAACTAAAGGTACAAGTTATCAAGATGGATTAAACTCACAAACGTATTGTTGACAGAGAAAAAGCAAGTTGCAGAAAGCCTCATACTATTTATTAAAATGTAAAAATGTACAAATATCATTATGTATTAACTTATGGATGCATACATAGGTAGTAAATACTTAAAAGCATGCACGGGAATACCAGAGCGGCTACTCTTGGAGGTGGGGGGTTAGATAAGGAACTGGGGAAAAGCCTACAAAGGATTTCAACTATCTGTGTATTGATCTTTTAGAGAACATTTTCTAAAGCAAATTTTTTTTAAAATGGAGATATCCTGTTTATATATAAATCTATGAGTTCGTGCATGGTGCGCACGTGTATATATTTTAAATGTCCTATTTTTCGTCTACCATTTTATAATGAGCATGACGATATGGTTTTAATGATTACATAGTTTCCCCCATATGGATGACCAGAATGTATGAATGCATATCCTGTAATTGCATATATAGACTGTTTTCATTTTTTTCTCGTTGCAGTGACTGTCCTTATACAGATTTTTTTTTTTTTTTTTTTTTTGGAGCAGAAAGCTGGATCACTGGGTCAACCATTTGAGCTATTTTTAAGGCTCATGATAATTACTGGGTGAGGGTGTTAGTCAGAACTCTTCGGGTTGCAAGTGACAGAAAGCCAGTTCAAACCAGCTTAAGAAATAAGGGGGAAGTGTTGGTTTATGTTGCCAAAAAGGCCAGGGAGGAAAGCTACCTTCGGGGGGACCCAGTATCCTGAGGGCTGCACCCAGTCACCTGTTCCCCTCTCTTCGTCCCTCCCCATGTGGCACCAGATAGCCCCCCGGCACTCCAGCACTCACTGTCTATATTCATTTCCTGAGGATGCTGAAACAAATTATAACCAACTTGGTGGCTTTAAACAACAGAAGTTTATTCTTTCACACTTTTGGAGGCCAAAAGTCCAAAATCCAGATGTCAGCAGGGCCAAGCTCCCTCTGGAGGCTTTAGAGAATTCTTTCTTGCTTCTCTCTGCTTCTTCTTCCTCTTCTTTGCCTTGTTTATTATTTTATTTTATTGTTGTGCTGGGATTGAACCCAGGGCCTTGCACATGCTAGCTCAGCACTCTAGCCCCGAGCTGCATACCCAGCCCACCTCTCTCAGCTTCTGCTCATGGATAACACTTCTTGGCTCATGGTAGCATCTCTCTCTATTCAGTTTTCATGTCTCTATTCAGTTTGCGTGTCTCCTCTCTCCTCTCTCTGTGTCTAGACTCTCTTTGGTATACTTGTGATGGCATAATTCAGTATAAACCGTCTTTTCAGGATACTTAATCTTTTGCTGTAGAGGTAATGGTCATTCTTTTGGCATATGAGGTCACATTCATAGGGGTTGGTTTAGGAAGTGAATATATCTTTGAGAAGCAGATAGTTTTCAGCCTATCACATCATCTTTACAGTTCAGAACCCACAGCACCAGCTCAGGTCCCAGAGGAGGACTCTGATTGGCCAGCTTGGGTCACATGCCCCTTTCTAAGTCAATCAGGCCTGGCTTATGTTCCCAACCCAGCAGCTGGAGAGTGGGGGCGGCCCCCCAAATCACCCGGGTTGAATAGAATCATAGGGTAGAAGAAGAATAACTCCCTAGGGATGGAGGCTGGGCAGGTAAAGCACATCTCATAGGGCTGGAGGGAATGTGATGGACATTCCAGACAGCATGTCTCCAGCATAAGCAAAGGTGCAGGCTGTGTGTTAATGTTTCGTCTCTATGACCAAAATACCTGATGAGACCAACTTAGAGGAGGAAAAGTTTATTTTGGGCTTACAGTTGTAGAGAGTGAATCCATGGTCAGTCAACTCCATTGCTTCTGGCCCAAGAAGAGGCAGAACATCATGGCGGAAGGGTAGTGGAGAGGAAAGTTCTTCACTTCATGGTGGCCGGGAAGCAGAGGGGAAGATGAACCTTTTCAGGGCATGCCCCCAGTGACAACCTCCATCCCGCCCCACCTGCCTATAGTTACTGTCACCAGAGAAGACATGTCTCCACAAAAGGGTCCCAGGAGTTCCCAGAGAGAAGGGGGATCTCAACTCAGGATCAGCAGGGTTCTTGGCATCTGTGTTGGAAAAGAATATCAGCATGTGCCAGCCAATGGCATGGACAGAGTGTTATTTAGGAAAGTAGATCCACATTCAAGAGAGAATGGGGCAATCTCAAGAGGGACGCCTTTGGGGCAAGCAAGGAACACACTCAGGGAGATTGGGGCTATCTCCGGAGGGAGACACAGCCACACATTGGTGTGGGGTGTTGCTGTGTACAGAGGGACAGTGGCCAGGTCTGGACTAGAAGTGGAGCCAGGGTAGAGCTCAAGTTACACTCCAGTTTTCCTGCACTTGCACCTTGCCCTTATCTTATAAGGGCACGGGTCAAGGGTGAGGGTCAAGGGCTCAGGAGTTGCCATCGGTGCTTGTTGTATCTGGTTGGTTTGCAGGTGTTTCCTTTGAGACTCAGTATCTCTCCCTTTATCCCAAATTCCTATTATACTAGGACAAACTGATTAGGTTATAGTTCCCACATTCTACTCATGTCACCTCTGCACTAACACAGGGTTTTTTTGGGGGGGGGGCACACCCCATATCCAACCATAACAGGCTGATAATGGCAGAAGCCACCACGGTTACTGGATGCAGATGTGCCAGATGTGGCATTGTTTTCTGAGTGCACTCACTCATCCAGTTCTGTGACAGAGATGTACTGTTGTTATCCCCACTTTTACAGATGAGGAAACTGAGGCACAGAGAGTGAGCAACTTCCCAATCTAAGAAGTGGCAGAGGCAGGACTTGACTGGGCAAAGGTGCTCCTGACCACTGTTCTCCAAGTGACAAGTAGCTTAGTTTGGTAAGAGTGGAGGGAAGCACAGGAGAGTCTGGAAGGGTTTGTGGGGTGCAGCCTGTGGAAAGCCCCATAGTCAGGCTGAGGTCCTGGGCCTCAGGGAGGAGCTGGGGCAATCTGGGGGTGTTAGAGCAGGGGAGTCCTGTGACCCAGACAGTCTGAACCAGAGGAGAGGGGAGCTTCATGGAGGGGTGGGGGAAGATGCTTGGGTGATGGTGTGGTCAGGGGAGAGGAGGCCTGCAGGAGGGTCTGAGGTGGGGTGGGAGTGACACAGAGGGTACCCCATCTGAAGCCACCCAGGGATTGCAGTGGTTGTTCTCAGAGACTGGGGCGTGGGGATGTGTGGGGTAGGAGCCTCGGGAAGTTGGGAGGAGAGGCAGAGGGAGGAGGCTCACCCCTCTGGGCCACCCTGGGTCAGGATGATGGTGACCTTGGTAAAGTCCTTCATTGACCTCCCAGCCTCTCCTGTGAGGCCCTGGGCCAGGCTGTCCTGGGGCCAGGGGCCCTAGACATAGGGCAGGAGTGGGCCAAGGTGACTCGTCTTCCTTCCGCACTGCAGAAGCAGCAGGTCCTTCCCCAGGTCTGGCGTCTCCAGCGTTGGGCCTGGAGTACACATGCCCTTCCTGTTCCCTGTCCCCCTGCAGCAGCTGCTCCTTCAGCTTTCCAGGAGTCACAGCAGCGAGCCAGCATGTAGACAAACCAACTGCTCGGTAAGTTTGGGCAAGGGCAGCCCTGTGGGCTGGGCCTGCTGCAGCTGCTAGACTGTGCCGCTCATGGCTGTGGCCTCCCTTGTCCTCTTGGTGCTGCCCTGGGCCAGTGGCCTGCAGATATCTGGTCACTGTCAGGGGCTCTGAATCCCCGTGCCAGTGTTCTTCACTCCAGCAGAGGCTCCCTTGGGGAACCTGTAACCCCTGAGTTCATGTCACAACTCTATTTTGGAGGGAGGGTCATTCTAGATACCCTGGTTTTTGCAATTTGGGATTCTGGGACACCCCCACAATGCAGCTCAGGGAGAGACTTCAGACTTCTCTGTATGTCAGTGCTGATCCAGGACTGGAGGCAGACACAGGAGTTGGGAGGTCATCCCTGCCTCTGACTTTGCCCCTTGATCTACGACTATGGCGGCTGCTCCTGTTATCAGCAGCCCAGTGAAGATGCGGGTGGGTGGATGGAGCTGGGCTTGCCCTCCCAGCCCCAAAGGTCCTCTTGCTCCTCCTCCCAGACACTCGGGAGCACACTCACAGGCGTATACTTAGCTCTCCAGCGCCCACACCTCCAAGGCCAGATACACATTCTGTGTCTGTACAGCTTCCCCAGGCCAGGCCCACAAGAGCGGTAAAAGATGGGCACAGTCAGCCTGCGGGGACCCTGGGCTCAGGTCTGCACTTACACTCAGCATCCCTTATAGTCCTTCTGGTGCTGCAGAGGCCAAAAGCTCTGAATTGCCCCTTGAACTCTGTTCCCAGGGACTTCAGTCCATGGGTGAAGCTCCTCTGAACAGACACTTCTGCACATGACAGAGACCGAGACAGTTTCCTGATCCTTTGGCTATTTGCTGATCATGGGTTTTCCTTTGGCGCATCCCAGTTCCAGTTGCCAGCTTTGAGGGACCCAGATGCAGGTATGGTGGTGACGATGGTTCCGGATCCTGGCGGGGCAGCTACAGCAGTGGCCCCTGGTTGTCCATCTTCCTGATGGGGGCAGGGCGGTACCTCCCCAGGGGACAGGTTCAGCAGTCAGTCATTCCTGGGCCCCAGAGGCAGCACTTCTGATGACTTTGTGGGCACCAAATTCCCCATGTGAATTTTCTTCCTGCTTTTAAGCTTTAGCCCCCACATTCCTACTGTTCCCTGCAATGAACCCTGAGTGAAAAAATACAAGAGCACTTCGTGTGACCAGTCTGACCTCTCAGTACTAAGGTGACATTCCTGAGAAGCTCCAGGACCAGGGCAGCCAGGAAGGGCCACATAAAAGTGACTCTGGGAGCACAGAGGCCAGCAGAGAAAGGTCCAGACAGACAGACTCACACACACTATGGAGGAAGCAAAGGGAGCTTTCTCCCTTCCTAAAGCTCCAGGGTTTGGGGTGCATGGGCACACAGTGCCTTGGTGGCAGGACAACGTGTCCAAATGTTGATTCGTGTTCTGTGGCATCCCCCGTCCCCTGCCTTGGCTGTTCCGTGGTCAGCAGGACAGCTCAGCTGCTGTCACAGGGGAGCGTTGACTCAGCAGAAAGAGAGAAATGTGCTGTCAGTGCCTGGGTTCCAGGTTCAGGTCCCAGCCCTCCAGGAGAAACACAAAGGGCTCGTGTGGGTGATCAGTTCAGTAGGTTGGGACAAGTCATCTCCCCAGCCCTCCCTCTATGTACATGGAGTTTTCTAGACCAGGCGTTGGGGAGATGCTGAGGACCTGCACAGTTTGAGATCCTTATAACTTGGCTCCCTCTGCTACCTGACGGGGTTGCTCAAGCTCCCAATTCCAACTCCAGTCTGACTGCCTTTTTCAACCAGGCCCCAAGTCAGAGGTCAGTGACCGGCTATGAGCAGATGACCACTGGCTCAAGTGACCACCTCTGTCCTCATCTGCTGTGGCCTGGAGTTGGGGCACACAGCAGAGGCCTGGGGTATAGAGGGTTGGGCAAGGGCTGTTTCCCTGGAAGGGTCTCAGGTGGGAGCAAAGCTCCTTGCATAAATGGTGAGACCCTCAGAGCAGGGCCTGCAGGGTGAAGGTGTTTTCTTGTGACTCCTTCATATCATTGGTCCACAGTGGAGTCACCAAGGGATCATTTACAGAAGCCAGCAATTGTCCCAGATGAATATTTGTCTTTTTTGTTTTGTTTTGCTTTACTTTTTCAGTGCTGGGGGTTGAACCCAGGGCCCAGCATATGTAAGGCAAGTGTTCTACCACTGAGCTACATCCCAGCCCTGAATCCTCTCATGTTGCAGGAAACCATTGTGTTGTTATGAATTCCAGGTGTTTCAGTGGCCAATTTCATGCCTCAGTGTCTGCTGTTGCCATGTGGGTTTGAGCGTAGCACCTGGTCACTCGTGCCTCAGTTCCCCAATCCTCAGTTCCAGCTCTCCTGGAAGCCTATGTGAAATTCATCCACACGAGAATGCCACATCTAGTCCAGAGTAGATTGATCAATGTCAAGACCGTGGGGAAGGGTGATCTCGGTCTTCCTCTTCCCCATCTCTCCCCGCATGTCCCCTATGATCCCAGGTACGGGGAGGAGGAAGTTCCTTCACCCAGAGTGTGGTCAAGCAAGGGACTGGGCCGGGTGGCAGGGTAGAGGGCCTTTCTCTCTGTGATGAATGTCTGCCGCCTGAACCGCTGTTTCAATTTGCTCCCAATTTGGACAGCCGCTTTACCCACAACTCAACTTGTCAGGCCCACAAATCTCTCGGCACAATCAGACCAAGGAGGTGGTGGGGAAGACAGGAGGCAGGGACCCAGTGGCTGCTGGAAGACCCCAGACTGGGGAGAGGGGTTGTGGAGCTGGGGTGCAGATTACATGAGCTCAGCTCCAGCCTAGGTCCTCTTTTCCCACCTCCCGAAAGCTCCAGCCACCTCCACTATTCCAGCCCTCCTACCGCTCCTAATCCCTTTCCAGTTCTTCCATTCTCCCATAAACCATTACAATGAGCCTGTGCTTATTGTCCTCCTGCCCCGCCCTGTCCTCTGCCCAGCACAACCACTGATGCTCTGCCATGCTTCAAGGACATCAGGACCTGTTACCTCCCACCCCACTCCAGGCCATGAGAGTTAGTGGCAGAGGGTAGTCATTTGTTCATTCAGATTTTCTTTTATTTGTTCCAAAAGCATGGATTGAAATTGACCATGACACAATGCAAAACCGTGGTGTGGTGGCCCCAGTTCAGTAAGGACAGCAGACAGTGACGGAACAACGAGCCTGAGAGGGTCCAACCTGTGACCCAGACAACAGCTGGAGGGCGAAAGACCCTGGGAGCAACAAGGCCTGGGGCCAAGGGGGCTGTGGGTTCTGTAGTGTCTTCCCTAGGGGGAGCCCTCCCTGGTCGCCTCACGCCTATGCCCCATTAATGGACACTTCACGATGGGTCTCTGCACTGAAGACTCCTCTTGGTAGTTTTGTTTTGGGTACTAGGGACTGAATCCAGGGGTGCTTTGTGACTAAGCCACATCCCCAGCCCTTTTTATTTTCACCTTGAAAAAAATCTTGCTAAGTTGCTTAGGGCCTAAGTTGTTGAAGTTGACCTTGAACCTGCTGTCCTTCTGCCTCAGCCTCCCAAGTTGCTGGGATCACAAGCATGCACCAGTATGGCAACTCTCTTGGTAGAGTCTTGTCCTTTGGTTAAGCACCCCCCCCCCACCATCCCCCATACAGAGGGCTGGGAATCTGCTTACCCAAGTATGGCCAAGGTACCACCAGTGACTCCTCAGGGCTCAGCCTTGGATGCCTCTTCCTCCAGGAGACCTTCCTTGTCTTGTGGCTTGAGCCTGGAGCTCCTTTTCTGGTCCCAACCACACCTGAGCTCAGAGGGCATTGGAGCTGCCCCCTAGCCTACCTCCCCAGGTGCCTCTGAGACACCCAGTTTTCCTCTAGGGATGAGAAGAGCTCTCCTGCTGCTGCTCCTGCCCATCTCCCCACCTCTGCCCTCTGCTAATGATGATGTAGCAGCCAGCTTTGATCTACGGCGGCTGCCGCCCTCTAGGAGGAATCACCAGGCTCCGGACATCACTCTCCCTGTGCTGGCCACTGTGTTCCTGGATTCATCTTGCCAGGGAGCTGCTGCCACTGCGAATAAACTGGGAGGGTGACTACCCCTCCGGCCCCCCGCCCACCAGACCAGGCCCCGGGGAAGTGGCTGGGAGCAGGGGGTCAGGCCACACAGGCAGAGCTGGGCCCGAGCCCACAGGCTGGGAGAGCCGGGGTGGGAGAAAGGGAGGGCTGGTGACCAGCAGCCTGGGTGATCTTTGAGAGCCATCCATCAGTTTACCTCTTTCAGAATGGGCTGAGGCACATGGACCTGCCCTCCCCCAGGGAAGTGTACAGCAAGCTTCCCCATTGCTGGGGGCTGGGAGAGACACCCATTGCCTTTCCTGGCCAGGCAGGTCATCCCATGATGACATCCTGAAGACCACAGGCCCCCTTCCAACCCCTCTGATGTGCGAATGTCCACCTTTAGACAGAAATCAAGTTGGGGACAACTGCTGTCTGCTGGGGGATCTGCTCCAGGATCCTGGGCCACGGCTCTCCCGGTGAATTTCAATGAGGGCTCCTGCGCCTGGCATTGATTTATGCTCCCAACCTTCCCAGCACTCGTGGCTCGCGGGAAGGGGAGGGCTGTGCACATCAGAGCAGGTCTGCTTAGCTGATCTCAGCAGCGATCCAGCCGCCCACCAGATACGTGGGAGCTGGCAGGGGAGGAGAGGAGAGGAGGCTGCGCTCTCTGCGGGGCCGCGGTCACATGTCTGCCTCCCAGGGCGGGCTGTTTTGAGACTTAGAGATCTGGGTTGTTTGGGCCGAGGCAACAACCCGGTGCATCTAGAAGGGCTGAGAAAAGCTGCTTCCACCCCTGGGGCTCTACTCCCCTCTCCTCACACTTCTTTCAAGGTCCTCCCTTTTGATCAGCTCGGGTTTTCTTCCCCTTGCTCCTCTTCTGCTTCCCACAGCCTTCTCCAGACCTTCCCTGTGCTAGACAAACTCCCTCTCCCCTCATCCCACCTGCCTGGTGCCTCTGCAGCTCCCTGCCCCGGGGCCTCTGATTGGGCCGGGCCAGAGGGGGCTCTAGCAGATCAGAGAGGAGGAGGACAACAGGGGGTGGTTAACCCTTGGAGTCAGACCTGGCCCTGCTGCACTGACAGTGCCAAAATTCCTGGCAGCCAACTCCGCCTCCCACCCCGCGTGGCCTCCTCCATATCCGCCCTTTCGGTGCCCACTCCTCCTTCAAGTCTTCAAGCTAGGGGTGGGCATGGTTCTCCATGCTGTCAGCTCCCAGGATGCACCGCTCTTGCTGGTTTCCCAGAATCTTGTGCACATCTTTGGCAAACAGTCCCTTACCTAGACCCTCCTCATTTGCCGGGCTGTCTGTCCCTGTTTCCAGGCCGCCCTCTGCCTCCCTTCCTCCTGTCCTTCCTCACCTCTCATCTTTTCTTCTTAGGTTCCCTCCTCTTCTTTTGCCCTGGCTTTCTTCCTGCTGGTGGTGGTGGGGGGTGAGGTGGGGGTGGATTAAGGGCCAGATCTCTGGGGTGATGGTGGCTGGTGGGTCCTCAAGTCCCAGGCAGTATAGTTGTATTCAGTTATAATTGATTCATCCAGGGGTGCACAGACCCATGAGGTTTTCTTTGGGTTCATCAAACCCTCAGGAAATAGATTTATAAAACAGATCCCTTCCCCCAACATATCTGACAAGGAGTCATGTACCCAGTGGGCAGGGCATTTCCAGTTATTTGCTCAGGAGAAGCCCGGTTGGGTTGAAGAGGAAAAATTAGATTCCTCGCAGCATTTCCATAAAACATCAATCCTATGCAACGCTCCTTACAAAAGGGGGCTCCATGGTCACGTAAGTTAGAGAAACCACATTCCGAAGATTCTCACAGTGCACCATTCCATCAAAGGCTCTGACAGCCCTATAGTAAAGAGTGTCCTGCTCTGTATGTGCTTGGAACAGTGTTCCTGAAGCTGGATCAGGGAACCAAATCCCCCTCCCTCCCTCCCTCCCTCCCTTCCTTCCTTCCTTCCTTCCTTCCTTCCTTCCTTCCTTCCTTCCTTCCTTCTTTCCTTCCTTCCTTTCTTCTTTCCTTCCTTTCTTCCTTCCTTCCTTCCTTTCTGAATCATTCCTTGAACTCAAAGTTTTATAGAACACATTTTGGGAAACCTTGATCTCAGGCCTAGAGTCTATGGTTCTGCACTGTAGAGAAACAGAGCAGAATTTTAAGCCATGTTGGCTGAGGCTGGACCCTGGCTCTGGCTCATAGTGGCAGTGAGACATTAGGAAAAGCATTCCCTAAAGCATCTTTCAAGTCTATTTCTTCATCTCTAAAATGGGAAGAATCTACCACTCAGAGAATTCAAGATGACAATCATTTCTTAGCTAGGACTCTTGGTTTCAAGAACAAGATTCACAATAGACAAAAAGGAACTTACTGGAAAGATGCTGGTCATCTTGGGACCCTTGGGCAGGATTGCAGTGTGTGGGCCATGAACCAGGAAGCAGTTGATGATGGGCAGTGCCCACACTCCACCCCTCCTCTCTGCTTCTCTTTTCATGTCACTTCCTCTGTCTTCCTCTGTGATCAGTATGCGTAGCTTACAGAGAAGCAGGGCCATCGGTGCCCACCATGAATTCTCATGGCAGCCCCAGCCCCTGATCTCCTGTCCTCTGTCCCTTGCTACAGTCTGAACTGAGTCTAGTACCCTTCAGGACAAATTCCAGATCCCCTGGAGAGAGATCTGGATCAGCTCAGCTTGGTAAGGGTCTGTTTCTATCTAATCAACAGTGGCCAGGGCACCTGGGTCCTGTACCAACATGGTTTGGGCCACACCATGGGCCATTTGTCCCAGGAACAGTCTCACAAACGTAAGACAGTTGGGACACAGGTTTGAGCAGATGCCCACAAGGATGTCTGCTACGATGTGTCAAGTGCCCCAGTATGGCTAAGCACTCAGGAAGTATGGCCCGTATCATTGAAGGAATTCTGTGTCTGGCTGAGAAGGAAGTGAAAATTGGCAAAAACAAGGATTGTCATCCATCTGGAAGAATTTCGCTCCTACCTTTCAAGCTTTCATCTGGATATATGGGACATAAAAAATGTTACACAAAAGTGAAAAAAAAATGATTATTTGACTTTTTTTGTGTGGTACTGGGGATTGAACTCAGGAGTGCTTTACCACTGAACTACCTCCTCAGTCCTTTTTCTTTTTAATTTTGAGACAGAGTCTAGCTAAATTGTCCAGGCTGGCTTTAGACTTACAATCCTCCCACCTCAACCTCCTGAGTTACTGAGATTACAGGTGTGTGCCCTATCATGCCTGCACTTATTTGATTATCTTAACATTAAAAATTGCTGGGCAAGGTGGCACACACCTGTAATTCCAGGGACTTGGAAGATTGAGGCAGGAAAACTGGCAAGTTTGAAAATGGCCTTGGCAACTTAGCAAGACCCTGTCTCAAAATTAAAAATAAAAAAGGGTGGGAATGTAGCTCAGTGGTAAAGCACCTCAGGGTTCAATCCCCAGTTTGCTTAGCTGCACGAATGAATGGGCAACTAAATAAATAAAATCTAAAAGTTCTGTTTTAAAAAAAAAAAAAAATCATTAAGAGTAAAAAGGCAAGACACTAAGTTGAAGAAGATATTTGCAATGCATGTATCCAAGAATGGACTGAAGTCCAGGATATATGAAGAATGCCTATCAATCGATAAGGAAGAGACAGACCATCTGATCAAAAAATTAGTGAAAGCACTGAACAGGCATTTTCGCAAAAAAGGAGACCCAAGTGGCCAATAAACCTAAGAAAATGCTCCACATCCTTAGTCTTCAGGGACATGGAATCAGAAGCATCAAATGACATCAGCACACCCCTGCCTGAATGGCCACAGTGAAGAGAGAGGCACCATGCATCGATAAGGCTGTAACATCAGCTTGAACCAGGACATTATGGCCAGGGGTCTAAATTGGTGCAGCCATGCTGGGAAATTGTTTGCTGGTGTCTGTTGACCCTGAACCGGGCAACCCCTTCCACGTAGCAATCCCACGCACAGACATATCACTATTGGAAATGTCTGCAGAGATACACATAATGGGATTTTCATAGAAGCCCTCTTTTGATCCAAAGCTGGAAACAACCCGATGCCCATCAACTGTAGAATGCGTAAAAACTGTGGGACAGTCGTGGGCCAGGCTGCAGCTCAGCAGTGAGAAGAGACAAACCGCAACTGCAAAGGTATGAACGAATCTCACCAAGGCCAGCAAACAAAGCCAGACACGATGTCTGCACTTGATCTTAGCTAAAAGGCCAAGAAACGATCACAAGTGTCAGGATAACTCTCTACACATGAAGTTCAAAAGCAGACAGCACTGAGCTATGTGGTTAGAAGTCAGGATGGTGGCCCTGTTTGGAGAGGTTAGGAACTGGGAGGGGCATAAGAGGGTCTGTGAGGGCCTGTTCAATTCTATTTCTGGACCAGGATGTGGATGAAACAGACATGCAATTTGAGAAAATGCACTGAGCAATTCATTTATGACTTCTACACTTTTTCTGTATTTATGTACTCATTATTAATGCTTTGGGAAAAAGCCCAGAGAGCTTATTTTAAAATGCAGCTGCTATGGCCCACTCCCAGGGTTCTGAGTCCTTAGGTTCTGGGTGGGACCATTTGAACAAGCTCCCTGGTGCGTGTGGTGCAGGCTAGGTCTGAGCTGTTCTGACAGTGGGCCCCTAATCACTGGGGCCCTCCAGAGCCTGGAGGCTTGGAGGTTAGCTGCTCCTGATGCTGGAGGGGTGGCCAAGGGTCTTGAACAGGAGGTGGGGAGTGAGGGATAGAGGAAACTGTGCACACAGGAAGGCCAAGGTAACCACTGCTCTCTGTAGAAAAGACAGTGTGTGATTTGCGTGAAGCTCGCTATAGAAAATGACCCTCAGTGGATGTGTCATCCTCAGGAAGGGTATAGCCCAGGAGGGCTCCATTTAGCTCCATTAAGTGACTCTCCGGGCCTCAGTTTGCCTTGTTCAGCACGGGGAGGTATATTTTTTATGGGGTTCTAGCCCAGAATCTATACCCATCCTCAGGAAGGGTATAGCCCAGTCCTAGCCCAGAACCATGTGGTATGTGGCCAGTAACTTGCTCTCTCTGGGCTTTGGATGTTCACCTATAGAACAGTGAGTGGGACTATTCGACCCTGACCTCTGGGTTCACCTGGCTGTCTGGGAGCCGCTCTCCCTACCCCTGAGCTGAGACCCTTCCTCCCGAATCTCTTGGAGGGTTCTGACAGTATTGGCTACAGACAGCTCTGGTGATGGTCAGTTTCTTGTCTGTTTGTCCCCAGACAGCACACGTGCCGCCACCCCAACCCAGCTGACCATGAGTTCCTGGAGGCTGGGGCTGGGGTCTTATTCATCTGTGTCCCCAGCACCACAGCGTTCAGCATAGTAAATTGAAATAAAACTTCTCAGGACCTTCCTGCGCTGATATGCTGGGATTCTGGTTCCTTTTCTTTCTGGGCCTAGTACAAGAACCCTCGACAACCATGGGCTAGAGTGGCAGCCATGCCATCCTTCCTTCAGTTGCCTACAATGCAACTCCTGGCGGGTAAGGGGATCCAAGAAGGCACCCCATCTCTCCTTCTTGCCTGAAGCCGAGGCAGGCAGAGGGAGGGTGGGTGGTTCTGGCGGTTTCTCTGGCGAGTTCATTAGAGGGTGAATTATTAACTCCTGGCTTGGGCAAGGCGGCCGGGGCCCTGGGCGTCCTTTGGAGCCAACGGGGGCAGGCGGGTGCTAATTGAAGGCTTAATTAATTTTCCCAGCGGAGGCTGCAGCCGGTGCCTTCCCTCTGCCATCTGGCTGTTTGTCTTCTCCTGGTGGGATTCCCCCCTGCCTGTCTGGAGGACCCTGGTTGCCCCTCTTTCTGGGCTCTGAGCACTGCCTGCTTCTAGTCTGGATGTCCACCCTCTCCCCACCCAGGAGACCCTTCCTTAGCCCCTCTGCCAGGTCTTGCGCCCCAGGGCCAGTCCATCAGGGTTACTCCAAGTTTTGGGTGTTTCCACATAGGGCCTAGGGCCTGGGCAGGACATACACGAGTGGGCCAACAGAATGGCTGGAAGTAGACAGGGCTAAACATGTTCAGCTGGCCTTCCAGGTCATTCCGGAGGTCTCAGGGTATCTTGCATCAGACTAAGAACTGAGTATATGGTCCTAAGGGGTTTGCTGGCTACAGAGGCAGTTAGGGGAGACAAGGGCTGCCTGGAGGTGACCTTTCCTAGAAATGGATGGTGTGGGCAGAAGAAGGAACCGAAGTTAGGGAACGGCCACGAGTCAGGGGACAGAGCATTTGCAACATCTTAAGGTGGCTCCACGGTTCCATTTTACGGATGGGAACTGGGAGAGCAGGGAGGTTAATCCTTTCGGTCAGTATCCCACATGGCCAAGCAGGGACTCAGGGCAGCCAATCTCCTGCGCATTTTGTGTTGGTAAGGCCATTCTGGAGCTGGGAAATGCTTCAGCTCCTCCGGGATGAGGACAGACATCAGTGCTCTTGCTGCCTACAACGCTGGGTGGTTTCCGGCTGTGTTCCCTGCTCCACGCCCACCTCCGCTGCCCAGCCCTGTGGAGGGGGTGGAGGGCAGTGTGGGGCAGTGGGAGAGCCCTGGGCACTGTCAAGGGACTTGCTCTTGCTTTGAAGCTACTGGCCTGTTGGGTGACCTTGGGCTTGGCCCTTGGTCCTCAGTCTTTTCATCTATAGAGTGGACATTAATAATCACTGTGCTGCTGCCTCCTGAGAGGCATTGGGGCTCCCATGAGTCCATGTACTGTCAGGATGCCTATGGAGGATTGTCAATATCAGTGACCTGGGTTGTCCACCACAATGTCCCCCAAACCTCCAAACTTTCATGGTTTCTGCAACCCATTTGCTGTGTGAATTTAGATGCACCACCTAACCTCTCTGAGCCTCATCCTGCCTGCCCCAGACAGGGGTCAAATGGGGGCCCAGGCACCACTCCAGGCAGGACTTTGGGAAGAGGCAGATGCTGAACACTCACAGGCCTGGGGCCAGAGGAGGCACCGGTAAGGGCTGGAGAGACTGGGGTCAGGCTTCTTAGAGACTGATATTCTGTTTGGAATTGGGTCAGCATTCCTGCTGATTTCAAGGCCAGGGTTGGGATCTGCCTGCTGAATGAGTGGTGCCAGGTCGGATCCTGCAGTCAGGATCGGGGCGGGCTGGGGTCTGCACTGGGGGCTGGGCGGGGAAACCACAGGTTGGAGCTGCAGTGGATGGGAGGGCAGGCTGGACCCTGCCTGAGCCACTACAGGGCCAGGGCTGCTCATTCTGCCCCTCCCAGCCTCAGACATCTTGCCTGTAAACTGGGGTCATAGCTGCCCTAAGCCCTGGGGCTCTCACAGAACAGCAGCCAGCACTACCCTGCGGTTCCCAAATAGGCTCACTGCTGCCCACAGGGAATCATCTTCAGTGAGGACCACAAAGCAGAGAATTGACACAAAATTACCAGGAAAACCTACCAGCAGCTGTAAACTAGAAAATATGTGAAGTTTATGTTTGCATCAGGTGTTGGCAGTGCTCTCCTGCTTTCTCTGTGCTTTCCCTCCAGTGCACCCTTCACGAGCCCCCAGTTTGTCCCTGTGGGATTCTGGGTATAGACGTCATTTCCTCTGAGCCCCGGGGCTCGGGGAGGGCACTGGAGCTGCCTTCTGGTATCCCCAGGGGCTGGGGAGCCCCCACTCCAGCTACCACCTCCCTGCTCTGCCGGCCCCTCCCCCTGAGGCAGCTCCTTCTGTGAAACCGGCCAACAGAGTCCAGACTCTGAGCTCCTGGCTCTGCCCCGCAACTGAGTTACAGTCACTCTGTCCTCTCTGCTGGCTGCTTCCAGTCAAGGCCAGTGGACAGACCCCTGAAGTGTGGAGGGGGAGACGTGGCTGGGTGCTCCATCCAGCCGGGCATGCTAATTACAGGTACGATTTGCCAGGAGGCCCGCTGAGCTGTGTCAGAGTGGCCAGCCCTCAAAGTCATTTCCTCAACTCCTCTGAGCCCTGAGGGCAGGTGACCCTGGCCACAAAGAGAGGCAGGGTGTTATACCATACCTAACTGTCCTCTGCTCAAGGCTTTAGAAGTGTCCCTCTCCTGACAGGGACAGGTGACAGGTGATGTGGAGTGACCTTCCCCTTGTCTGGAGGCCCCTTGGGGGACTTCCATAGCATCGCTCAGAGTGACGAGGGCAGCATAAAGCCCTCAAGAAGAGAGGCAGGGCTGGGGACACAGCCTGCCCTGCCTCACCACCCTGTTTGGGACCATGGGGTGATAACTATTTCCTAGTGGGGAGCCTGGGATGTGCTCTGGGAAGGCAATAGGGGACACCTGGTCTTGTGAACTTGCCCCAGTTTACATTCTGGGGAAGGGCCAGTGAGGGAGGGGCAAATTCAAGTTCTAGTTTTCGGGGTGGGGTGGCAGGGGTGGGTGGCAGTAGGTTCCCTGCCAGGGCCTGGGCCATTCCTGCAGGCCGTGACCAACACTTCTCCCAGATTTGGAATTTTTCAGATCACAATTGCATGCATCTCAGGAACTGTAAAGGGACTTTGGTTCTGCTTTTGGTTCTGAGCGATGGAGACAGATGCCTAATGTTGGCATTTCCAGGACACTTTAAGCATTGTGGAGACAAGGGGTGGCTTCCATGGGACATAGCTCTCCTTGCAGATGCAGCATTCTGCCTGGTGGATCCTGTACACCTTAGGGGGAGCTCCTCACCGAAGGGACCAGGGCCTTTGCTCTCAGGGAATGGGAGGGAGGTGGTCCCAGGCAACCCCTCACCCTGCAGAGGACCATGGGGTCCAATGCCTCCTGGAGGGAAATGAGCCAGGCCTCGGCACGCCCCTCTGTCCAGAGCCAGCGGTGGCTGGGTGCCCCGCTCCACTAAGGCCTGATGTCAACAGCTCTGGCTCAGGGCCCCTGGCTTCCTAGGGACCCCACCAACTCCCTGCTCAGCACTCTGTCTGCTGGCTCTAGCCTGGTGCTTGAACACCTTTCATCCTTCTCTGTGGGGAATCCTCTCCCTAAGACAGGCCCAATGGTCCAACTACCTGGAAAGTATTACTGCCAAGTTCTGTCCCCAAGCCATGGAACATGCTGGGCCCTGGGGCCAGACTGCCTGGCTTGAGCTCTGCTGAGAGCTGGGGCCTCGATGTCCTCACCTGTCAAGGAGAGAATAGGAGAAGCACCTCCAGGCTATTGTGAGGACCCAGGAGATCATGGGAGAAGGCCCCTGGCAGAGTGCCAGGCCCCATAGGGTACCTGGGGGGATGCAGTTGTTATTTTTAGCAGGCCTGATAGGGTGACGAGAAGCATGGACTTTGAAGCAGGACTAATCTGGGTTTAGTTCTTGTTGACACCTGTTGGCCGCGTGACCTTGGCCAGGTTAGTTGCCCTCAGCTTGGTCTTCTGTAAGATGGGGTCTAAAAGTGACTTGCCAGGCCGAGGCACAGCTCAGTGGTAGAGCACATACCTACCTTCCTCCCTGCCCCAACCGCGATCTGAACATGGCCTCACCTGCTTTCCATTAGCCCTGGTGCCCTGTCCAAGTCACTGTGAGGTCTTTGGGTCCAGCCACAGTTGTCCACCCTTGGGCTGCCACAAATCAAGAATGTTCCCAACCTCTGCCCCCAGATGCCTGGAATCCCACCCCTATGGCCTGGCTGGACTCGCTTACTGGGCAAGCCTCCCTGGGCTGCGTGAAGTCAGGTGAGACAACAGGTGGGAAGGCTCTTTGCCAACTGTAGAGGGCTGTGTACATGGGAGGAGTTATGATACGGACTGCCTTTGCCCGACCAAGAGCAGAGAGGGTGAGCCTGCAGCCCGCTCCCAACAGAGCGCCATGTCCTTGGCCCACCGCCTCCTCCCGAGCTGGTCTGGAGGCTGCTCCCAGCCAGCGCTCCTGCCGCTCCATCCTAAATGCCATTTCCCCCGTCTGGGCCGGAGCTGCTGCCTGCTGTCTGAGGCGGCTGGAAATTTCTCAAATGTCGCTTTGATTTATGGCTCTAGTTAATTCTCGAGGAGGCCCGTGAGATGCCCGGAGCTCTGGAGCCTCAACGGGATAAATCATTTAACAGGTGGTTAAATATTCTCTAAGGTCTGGGGAGCACAGGAGGGTATAGATTTCGGGGAGGTGGGCTGGGAGGATGTGCCAAATTTCTAAAAGGAAAAGGGAAAATGACGGGGCTGCTTCCAAGTCTGAGGGCAGAATTTGTCCTATCTGTGGCTTGAGGTGGCACCTGTGGGCTCCTTCCTGTCTGGGGTCCCAGCAGGGGACAAGCTGGCCCCTGTCAGCCATGTGCTCCAGATGACAGCAAACTATGTGGTCTTCCTGTCAGAAAGGGCCTTCAGGACCCAGGTGCTTCTGGTTGGAAGTGAGGCCCCAGACTAGGGGCCGGACACCAGGGCAGATGTTTAACACACTGGCTGCTGTAGGAGGTAGGCAGGGTTGCGGAGGGACTGAGCAAACTGGACAGTCCCATCTGCTCATGACATTCAAGTATGAAGTGGTCCTGGGTCAGTCAAATGGGACAGAGACAGGCTGTCACCTCAAAGTGACTGTGGGATTATGCATTCCCACTCTACATCTGCAGGGTGCTTGAGGGCTTCAAGACACATTCCCATCTTTGACAACACTTAACTCTTACAATGGGCTCTTGGATTAGTAGGGCAAGGAATATGATCTTGTTGTACGAAGATGTGAACAGGCTCAGAGAGGTTGAACTCCTTCCCTAAGCAGCACAGCTATTTAGAGGCCAAATGGAGCCCAGAGTAGGAGTCAGAAGGATGCAACTCACCCAGGGCTCTTAGAGGAGGCCCCTGGGGAATTGGAAGAGCCCTAGAGGTCACCCAGCCCCTGAGGAAGATCAATGACTCTGTGAGGCAGCTGCATGTGTTGGGGTAATACTTGCTTCAGGACAAGGTCTGTCATCTCTTTCCTCTGCTCTGACCAAGTCCTCAGGGCCCTGGAGCTGCCATGGACAAGGGCTGGGGTGGGACAGGAGCTGGGTGATCCCTAGGCCATCCCTTCCCACCCCTGTAGCCCCGTGAGTGGGGGGGTTGGGATAGGGTAATAAATGTCACAGCAGTGCCCACGTCAGCCTCTTCCAGCCACCGTGGCCTGCTTTGTGGGTAGGAGGACAGACCCTGGTGGCAGGGCGAGGTCTTGAGCCCCTGAGGCCTGGTGGATGCTCTACGGGTATCTAACCAGGTACCTAGTCCAGGAGTGTGGCCAAGCCCAGGGAAGACAAAGCGGGGCCCAGGGTGCCCAGGAGAGGTGTGATGTCCCACCTGGGCCCAGGCGAGGGCTGGTTGGGAGGGAGGAGCCATCCTTCTGGGTGTGCTGGGGGAGGTGGGCGTGCTGCGGGAACCCCTTCCTCTGAGCAATCTCATCACTCTCCCTCTGAGTAACTGCTGGGTGGCGCTGGCTCCATGCGTGTTCAAACTCCCTGGCCTCCCGAGTAATTAGCTCTCACGCCAGCACAGCAAGCTTCATCAACAGCTGGTTAGCAGCGCCCTGCCCTGCACTGAGCTGCCTGTCTGGGCAAGTCTTCCTGGGAGGTAGTGGCGGGAAGTGCTTTGCCAAGGGAGCCTGGAGTGGGTGGGGCCTGGGGTCCACGCCAGGGTGCTCAGCCTGGAGCTAACTGTTGCTCATGGATTTTGCAATGAGCTGGAAGGTTGCAGGTTAGACACTTAGAAGAACTTATAGCAAACATGGTTGGGGTTAAGGAGGGTCTTCAGCCTCTGGTGCTGCAGGGACTTTAGAGATCTCTTTTTCTGTAGCTGGAAGGGTCCGGAGTGGTGAAGTTGTCAGCTCCATATCTCAGCCAGTCAGTGGCAGATGGGGGTTCCAGGTCTGTGCTCTTGGCATTGGTTAGGATTCCTGCCCATCTCCTGCTTGCCCCAAGCCCAGAAAAGGCTCTCACGGGTTTTTGAGAGACCAGAGGCCACCCCCTACACCGCCCCAGGCCATCGGCCCAGGGTGTCTGGTCTGGTGGTAGGGAGCAGAGGTAAAAGAACCTAACAGAGCCCTAACCAGGGGCTGAGACACAGGGGCATGAGACCCCTCCAATACCCCTCTACTCACCACTCACTTACCAGGCTCTGTGGCTCTGGGCTGGTGGGCACGGGGCAGACTGGGCAGCTCAGAGGCCCAAAGCTCTAGTGGAGGGAAACATAGAGGCCTTTGGGCACCAAAGGCCGGGCCCAGGAGGGAAGCTGGCAGCCGACATCCTCACTCAGCCTGGCTGAGGGCCTGCAGCAGCCGGGAGTTGCTGGCTATGCTTTGAGGTGACCCTGCCCAGCCTGGAGCATGCAGGTGGCGGTGCAGGGCCTGGAAGCAGAGTTGAGCATAGGGAGGCAGCAAACTGAGGACACCCCTCGTTCCTCCAATGACATCCAGCCTCAGAGAAATCAGCATCCTCTCCAGGTCCCTGAAGGCACATGGAGGCCCCATCCCTGCTGTGTCACGCTGTGTCCTCTAGCACCCTCAAACCATGCGGCCCCTCCTCTAGGAAGCCTGTCCTGGCCCTGCTCCAACTCCTCCCAGCGCCTAGAGCTACCTGGGGCCGGTCTGGAAGTCCTTTCTCTGCTTCAACATGCCCCTGGAGGCAGAGCGGCTTCTGTCTCCCGAGACCTCTTCCGAGTCCTGCACGGCGCAGAGACTTCGATCAGTCTCTTGGCCTGAGCCTCATGCTGGTTTCTTTTTCTTTCTCTTGTTTTTTCACTTTTTGAAATTTATTTGAATATAAATGCATTATTACAAAACATCAATCAAAACAAAATCTTGACTATCAGAATTAAATCTAAAAGGAAAATACAACTGTGTGTAATCGACATAGTACTTTAAATCTAAGGACACAAATAGACTGAAAACAAAAGAATATAAGAGTGTTACATACAATAGTGACCAAAAGAAAACTGGGGTGGCAAAATCGTGGTATGCAAAAAAAAGTTTAAATCAGAAGTTATATGAGACAAAGTATATTTTATTTTTTTATTTGTTCTTTTTAGGTATACATGACAGTGGAGTGCATTTTGACATCTTATGTATATGTGGAGGATAACTTCCCATTCTGGAGGTTGTACATGATACGGTGTATTCATATATGAACACAGGAAAGTTGTGTCAGATTTATTCCACTGTCTTTCCTATTCCCATCCCCCCTCCCTTTCTTCATTCCCCTTTGTCTAATTCAAAGAACTTCTATTCTTGCTTCCTCCCTTTACTGTTTGTTAGCATCCACATATCACAGAGAATATTTGGCCTTTGTCTTTTTGGAATTGGCTTATTTCACTTAGTATGATATTCTCCAGCTTCATCCATTTACCTGCAAATGCCATAATTTCATTCTTCTTTAAGGCTGAGTAATATTCCATTGTGTATATGTACCACATTTTCTTTATCCATTCATCTGTTGAAGGGCACCTAGGTTGGTTCCAGAGCTTAGCTATTGTGAACTGAGCTGCTGTAAACATTGATGTGGCTGCATCACTGTAGTATGCTGATTTTAAGTCCTTTGGGTATATGCTGAGGAGTGGGATAGCTGGGTCAAACAGTGATTTCAAGTTTTGGGAGGAATAAAACTTGAATAGAATACTGCTTTCTAGAGTGGTTGCACCAATTTTCAGTCCCACTTCATGCTGGTTTCTTGTGTGACCTAGAACAGATCACTTCACCTGTTAGGAGTTGGACTAGGCTATTATTTTTCTAAAATTTTTGACATGCATTTTAAGTCAAGACTCAGTATGTATATTTATAAAACCTAAAGCTAAGGCACATTTTTGTGAACTGATACTTTGTTATATTCTGACATTTTGTGGCCTCTTTACTTAAAAAAAAAAAAAAAAAAAAGGTTGGCAGAATCTATAAACTGGCTCATTCATTGGTGGCAACCTGTAGTCAGGAAATACTGCCCTAGGTGGTCCTAGGCTCTGCTGCTCAGGGCTCCTGGGCCACCCCCTCTGAAGACTTCCGGATACCTCCAACAAATACGTAGATTCCACCACCTGTGACCCCAAGGCAGTATCACATTTAAGACACTGACCTTTCTGTCCTCAGCCATGTCCTGTCCTGACAGCCCAGCTCTGCCTGGCACTCATACCAAACAGGCCTAATCTCCAGCTTCTGGGGAGGCTCAGGTCAAGCTGTGGCCGAGCACCCCTGTACAGGACACGGGACCTCCGCCAGCCTCCAGGGCAGGGCGGGGATCCAGCTCTGCTCCCAATCCTTCACTGTGCCCTTGGCCTGCCTGGGAGCCTGGTGGAGAGGCTTCTGGAAAACTCCAGCAGAAATACTTCCTGCCCCTCATTCCTGCTTGGGAGAACACAGGCCTCCCGTGTGCCTCTTTCAGGGAATTCCATGGGCCCCCTCAGTCTAGGACCCTTCCAAGAGGAAAAGGGACCCTGGGACGACCAGGGTGTTCTGGGAAAACCTGGACGAATGGTGAGCCTGGGCAGGTCCCCCCAACCTACCCCTGAGGCTCAGAGGCAGGGCCAAGGGTCCTCTGCACAACCTGAGGATGAGCACAGACATCTCACATTAATCACCTTCTGCCGGTGGTGACCATGCTGCTCTTGAGGGGTAACTTCTCTCCCTGCAACCTGTTGACCGCTGTCCCCCTTCTTCCTGGCTGGCCAACCCCCATGTTGGCACGTATTAACCCCTAGTGCAGAAATGAACAGTGGTTGAGGGTGGGTTCTTGATCTGACTTTGGATTCAGGGGGAAGATGAGCTCAGAATGTCCATGGTCATGGCCAGTCCTAAGGAGGCCAGAACAGGACCATGCAGGAACCTGGGTCTGGATGCCACTGGACCATGAGCTAGCCAAGTGATCTTGAGCTCCACAGAGCCAAGTGTGACAGACCCTGTTGGTTCTGCTGGCCCAACATCCATACCCTGCCCTCCACTAACAACCTCCACTGACAGAGAGGGGTTACTTTGACGAACTAGCCCTCTGCCTCTCACCGTGTGCGTTTTTGTAGGACACAGACACACACACACACACACACACACACACACACACACACTATGGCTCATAATTCCCTCAGCGTTTCAGATTCCTGGTCCTTGTGATTGGTTCGGGGTGAATGTATGACCTAGTAGGATCCATGAGGCTTGGTGACAGGAAGAGACAATTTCCTTTCCAGTGGAGTCTTGAAGCTGGGACCTCTACGATTGGGGGTCCTGGTGACCATCTTGCCACACCAGGAAGGACCAGGCTATAGGACGGGAAGAGAAAGTCAGAGCCCTGGTGACAACATTTGGGATTTGGGAGGCCCGTCAGCCCACTCCTGGCCGTCCCAGCGGCATCAGCCAGTAGGTGTCCCAACACACTTTGATGGAGGGGCGTGAGCAGTAGTGCGCTCACACACTAGGACTAAGTATAAGGTCACCGCTCTTACTTTCCCCACATGGCGCTGGTCAGCCTTCTCTTCCGGATTCTACCTCCCATCGTTGTTCCCGCCGGCGCCACACCACACCCAATCAGTATTCAACACCTCCACCTGAGACCCCCGGTAACGGGACCTGTCCTATCAACTCTCACCCCGTTTCATGCCCCAACCAATCAGCCCACACCCGGCTCTATAAACACACTCCCTTCTGATAAAGCGGAACTGCCCCGGCGCTTAGCTTTGACCCGTGTCTGCGCGTGGAATTCTTTCATTGGTGCCGAAACCCGGGAGGGGGAAACCTCTACCGAGGACCCCCTCTCCCTGCACAGTCAAAGCTTCTCGCTCATGTCCACCTTTTTGAACGCTGGCTACATTTCTAGGTGATTCACCCCTCAAGAGGCAACCACCCTTAACTTGACTATCGCGGGGTATCTGACCATGATCGTCCGACAGCCCCGGACGTCTGGTTACAGGGAGGAGACCACACCCCACCTCGGTCTTTATGGCCTCAGTGGATTCCTAGGTGCCTCATCTGTTATGCAATCAGGTGGGGGAAACAATAGACCCCTTCTTATTCTCTCTCTCTTCTCTGCTCTCTCCTACCTTCCACCATTTTCCAGTAAAAACCTAGTGCTAGGTTCTCCACGGCCCCGGCATTTCTGCCTGGCAGGGGAATCCTCAGGTGACGACCTGACTTTTCCCTTCGCCCCCAACCCTACTGGGTCCCATGAATGGTTTCTCTCCTTGGGGATGCCTAAGTGAGTCATCCATTCATTTTCCAGTCCGGAGATTTCTCTTTCTCTCTCTCTCTCTCTCTCCCTCCCTCCCTCTTTCCTTCTCTCCCTCTCTCCCTCTACTTTCAGAGGACGATGGGGGCCTCTTCTTCCCTCCCAAGTGATTCCCCTTTAAAATGTTTACTCTCCAATTTGGCTCACCTCTCACTGACCCCAGACATCAAGTCAAAAACTCTCATCAAATTCTGTACTCAGGACTGGCCTTCCTATCACTTGGATAATCAAAATCAATGGCCTCCTGAAGGCTCCCTTGACCCTCAAATTCTGCGAGATTTTTTTAACTATTGCCAGTGCTTAAAAAAGTGGAATGAGTTTCCCTACATTGAGGCTTTCTCCCTCCTCCGGTCCCACCCTGACCTCTGCACCCCTTGTAGCCCTCACCAAGTTCTTTTGGCCTGCAAGCCCTCACTTCCCCCTTCTGAATCCTCCTCCTCCTTTGACCCGGCCGATGAACCACCCCCTTATCATCCCCCTCCTTCTGCTCCCACTTCCCCGGCCCCTTCATCGCCTAATTCGGCTTTATCAACATCTTCCCTCTCTTCTCCACCTCCATCTTCTTCTCCTGCGGTGCCATCTTCCGCAGCACCATCTTCTTCCCCTTCAGCCTCCTTTAGTCCACCAGCCACCAGGTCCTGCACCCACAACCAAATTACCCAGCCCCATACAATGGCACCCTTACGAGAGATTGCTGGACTCGAAGGTGTTATTCGGGTCCATGTTCCCTTTTCTATGACTGACCTCACTCAATTGGAAAAACGGCTAGGTTCCTTCACTACTGACCCTACTACTTACATCTGTAAATTTCAATGGGTCCTACAGGCTTATAGTCTTACTCACCATGACATTTACATGCTCTTGGCTAACACTTTACTTCCTGAGGAACGCAGACGGGTCCGGGAACTAGCCCAAGCTCATGCAGATGACACTCACCGAATCAACCCCAACCACCCTACCGGCCCCCACGCAGTCCCCGAACAAGATCCAAACTGGGACTATAATACTGCAGCCGGACTACAATTAAGAAATCAGTTTGCTGCCTGTATAATCGCTGGTCTTAAAAAGGCCACTCACAAGGCAGTAAATTTCCCAAAACTCCAGGAGATAATCCAAAAAGAGGATGAAACCCCCTCTGAATTTCTAGATCGCCTCACTAAAGCTCTCCAACAATACACCAACTTAGATCCTGAAACCCCCAATGGCAGGCATGTCCTTATGACATATTTCCTATCCCAGAGCTACCCCGACATAAAGCCTAAATTAAAAAATCTTGAGCAGGGGCCTGTAACACCTCAGACAGAAATTCTGGCTATGGCTTTTAAGGTTTTCCATAACCAGGATGAGGAAGCCGAACGCCGTTAAGTACCATAGGTACGAAAAGGTAGAAAACAACCAATTTCAGATGCTCACCGAGGTTCTACAGAGGGCCCCTCAGGGCCGACGCCAACAGCCTATTCGAAACATCAATCCCCTGGGAGCCTGTTTTAAATGCGGCAAAGAGGGTCACTGGGCTAACGCATGCCCTACTCCTAGGACCCCCAACACGCCTTGCCCTAAATGTCAGCAAATGGGTCACTGGGGTTCAGACTGT
This sequence comes from Sciurus vulgaris, assembly GCF_902686455.1. Taxonomy (NCBI): domain Eukaryota; kingdom Metazoa; phylum Chordata; class Mammalia; order Rodentia; family Sciuridae; genus Sciurus; species Sciurus vulgaris. The sequence continues at coordinate 123,196,783 of NC_136467.1, read as the reverse complement.
CCCACCTCCGAAGTACTGACCTCTTGGGCCTTGAGCTCAATGACTGACGAGGCCTTGGGTCCTCCTCCCTGGCCGTTACTATCAACAGGCAGGAACCCAGGGTGCAACTCCAAGTAGATGGGCGCAGCATCAACTTCCTCCTAGATACAGGGGCCACCTTTTCGGTCTTGAGGGAGTTTTGGGGACCCACGCTGCCTTCATCCTCTCCTATTGTCGGGGTAGGGGGGAAACCATACTCCCATTAAAAACACCTCCTCTCACCTGCTCTATAGATGGTTTCCCTTTTTCCCATTCTTTCCTTGTAATGCCCCAATGTCCAGTACCATTTCTCGGTAGGGATATCCTCTTACTCCTCAAGGCTACAATTTCTATACAGCCTCCATCGTCCCCCACACCACATTTTTTAATGGCTGTCTTAGCTGATGATTTTACAATCCCTTCTGCTCTGATTGTGCAGGTCCTACCCAAAACCACTCTAAACACAAGCACTTCCCCATCCCCACCTCCGTTGTAAACCCCATTGTCTGGGATATCTGTAACCCTTCCACAGTTGCCTGCCCCCCTCATTTTTCTAATCAGGCCCAATACCCATTACCCACCACCTTGCTAATTGGCCTCCAGCCCATCATACGGGATCTCCTAAAGAAAGGATACTTACGGCCCACTTACTCCCCTTTCAATACCCCTATCCTAGCAGTCAAAAAACCTAATGGTTCTTACCGCTTAGTGCAAGACCTTTGCCTCATCAACTCTTCTGTTATTCCCATCCACCCCCTAGTCCCTAACCCCTACACCCTTCTCTCCCAAATTCCTGCTACTTCCACTCATTTCTCTGTAATAGATCTTAAGGATGCTTTCCTTTCTATTCCCCTTGCATGTGAATCCCAAAACATCTTTGCTTTCACTTGGACTGACCCAAGATCCAGACACTCTCAACAGCTTACATGGACAGTCCTTTCCCAGGGCTTCAGGGATAGTCCCCATCTCTTTGGACAAGTCCTGGCAATGGACCTAAAGGACTTCCACTCAACTTGCCCTGACTCCACTCTCCTCCAATATGTAGATGACCTCCTCCTCTGCAGCCCCTCCATGGAAATCTCAAAACAGGACACCACGTCCCTACTCGACTTTCTGGCCTGTAAAGGTAGCAGAGCCTCCCCTCAAAAGGCCCAACTGTCCTGTCCCACGGTCACTTATCTTGGGTTCTCCACCTCCCATGGAAGGAAGGCCATCACTACCGACAGGAAACACCTCATTAGCTCCCTTCCCATTCCCAAAACTAAAGCCGAAATCTTATCCTTCCTGGGCTCAGCAGGATATTTTAGGGTGTGGATCCCCAATTACTCCCTCCTAGCAAGGCCTTTATACGACATGGCAAAAGGCCCTCAAAATGAGCCATTACCCTCCACTCCCGGCCGGCCTTTCCGTATATTAAAAAGGGCACTTCTCCAGGCCCCAGCCCTCCACCTGCCGGACCTAAAACAACCTTTTCTTCTCTATGTTCATGAAAAAGGAGGCCAAAGTTTAGGAGTCTTTGGGCAAAACTATGGACCAACTTTTGCCCCAGTAGCCTATCTCTCCAGGCAGTTGGACCCTACTGTTAGAGGATGGCTCCCTGCCTACACACCTTGGCAGCCAGCCATGATCTCCAAAAGGAAGCTCATAAACTCACTTTTGGGTTTCCCCTCACAATTCTTTCACCACATCATCTGAAGGACCTCTTAACCTACAAAGCGTTACAATCTCTCCCCCCTTCCAGGATTCTCTCCTTACTGGTATCATTTTTACAGAACCCCACTTTATCTTTCAAACCCTGTCCCCGATTGAATCCTGCCTCCTTGCTCCCTATCACAACCAACTTACCAGAGCCCACAGTCCATAACTGTACTGGAGCTCTGGAAGCTTTTCTACCCTGCCCCACAACAATCTTTGAGAGGCCCTTATCTTGTCCCGACTTTACATGGTTTTCTGATGGCAATTCCTTCATACAGGATGGGGTCACAGTGGCAGGATATGCCATTGTCTCCCTCTCCTCTATAATCGAAGCAAAACCCCTTCCACCAAACACCACTAACCAACAGGCCAAACTCGTGGCAGCCACCAGGGCTTGTGAGCTAGCAGCAGAAAAGGCTCTATCCCTTTACACTGATTCCAAATATGTTTTCCATATTCTCTTGTCTCATGCTGCAATATGGAAAGAAAGGGGACTCCTAACAACCAAGGGCACCTCTGTCACTAATTCAACACTCATTTCTAGCCTCTTAGAAGCTTCAAAGCTACCATCCAAACTTGGGATCACACACTGTAAAGCTCACCAAACTGACTCCTCCCCTATCAGAGCAGGCAATTCCAAAGCTGAGCAGGACGCACGATCAGCCGCCCTCCAAACTTCCAATCCTTCTCCAATACTCACACTCACTTCTCTGGAGAATATACATGAACTAGATCATCAACATCTTTTCCATTTTCTCCATTCCCTGTTTCACTCTAGCCCCCAAAGTCTTGAAATCTTTCTTCAATCCTTTTTCACCCTCTCTGCTGATGAGAGAGCCCTCTTACAGCGCATCTCCTCAACATGCCACATTTGTCAGCGAACCTATTCTAACACACCCTTACGGCCTACACCCTTCCCTTCCCATCAGGCTCGAGGGCACATCCTGCAGCTGACTGCAGAGTCAAACACATAAGTACCTACTAGTACTGGTGGATACCTTCTCCGGATGAGTGGAGGCTTTTCCTACATCCAACAAAAGGGCCTCTACCTTCGTTAACATCCTAATGACTCAAATCATCCCTCGATTTGGGATGCCCACATCAATCCAATCCGACAATGGCCCTGAATTTGTTTCACAAGTCCCTCAGGCCCTCACTCAAGCCCTATCATTCCCTTGGCTTTTTCACTGCCCCTGTCGCCCATAGGCCTCAGGAAAAGCTGAAAGAACAAACAGATCCCTTGAAGACATCCTCACTAAACTCACTATGGAACTTAGTTTGGACTGGGTTAAGCTACTCCCTTTAGCCCTCTTATGCTTGCGAGCTTTACCAAAGAAACCCTCATCTCTCTCCCCATTTGAGGTCATGTATGGCCACCCCCTCATTCCCCCTGGGCTATTGCCCAAGCCTTGGCCTCTCTCTAACAAATATTCCTTACCTCTCCTCTTCCACCTTCCAACCGAATTGTGGAAATACCAGGACTGGCTCCTTCCTGACCCCAACCTCTCTCAAAACACTTTTCCCTTAACACCTGGTCAATCTGTCTACTTCTGCCCTCCGGGGGATAAAAACCCATTACAACCAAAATGGGAAGGACCAACTAAAGTCATCCTATGCACCCCAGAGCTGCAAAGTTGGCTCTCCCCACAATCAACTCTCTCCCTGGATTCACATTTCTAGGCTCCTGCCCTGCCGATCCAAAGGAAGCTCATCAGAAGACTCCTCCTCATGAAGCTGATCCCAAATTCTCCTGTTCCCCCTCCTCTCAAAACCCTCTGAAACTACACTTTTCTCACATCTCACTCCTCAAACCCATACCCAAAAATACTCAAACTATACCCAAAAATGCTCAACTCTAAACTGTTCCTCTTCCCACTCCTCCTAGCCCTCCCAAGTCTCCCCTCACAGGCCACAACTTTTGTCTGGACATTCAAAATCAGAGAATCCTATACTGAACAGAACACCAAAACTACTCATCTACTTCCCACCTTTCTCTCCTGCCCACCTAACAGGATGTTCAGCTCCAATAACCCTTATGTTCCCACCAACAACTAAGGTCTTCTTCAGTCAGCCCTTCCTCTATCCCTACCTCTGCTTCATATATGATCAAAGCAAAGATCACTGTCCTTGGTGTCCTGATATTTATGGGGGCTGTCCATTTTGGTAATGCAACACTCACTACCTGGGAGACTCCACCCACGGGCATCATTACACCTCTGCCTCCAAACATCTCCAGAAACAGGACAACGGCTCAATTTCACTCACCATCAAAGACCCCTGGGACCCACGATGGGCAACTGGAGAAAAGGCCTTCATCTATTATGGAACCTGGTCTAGACCTCATGGAACCCTTCACATCTCTTGCGAACTCACTCCCATAGGGTCACAAATCTCTCAGGTTGCTTCAGATATACAACACTCAGAAAAGGTTCTTATCCAAACCTTACAAAATACATCCTCACCTTCTGGTCATACCTATTCTTGGCTACATCTTATCCAAGAAACAGCTAAATTTCTAAATCTCACCTCTGTTGATCCTAAAAATTGCTTCTTATGTGCCTCCTTGCAACGACCCCTCCTGGCTGCAGTCCCTCTGAACTCTTCTACCTACTCATTCCCAACCTCTGCAAAACTGATAACACTCATCCATGCTGTTCCCTTGTGGGAACCTGAACCAGATCACTTCATTCATTGCCTTCTCACATCCTCAACCTCAATATATCCTTCGGCTATAAACTGCCACACTAATACCACTATTACAAACACCTTATATACCCACCCTGGGCATTTCTTCTGGTGCAACGCCACCGTCAGTAACCAGCTCCACAGCAATTCCACTTCTCCCTGTGTCCTTATCACACTTGTGCCTCAATTAACCCTCTATAGTTCCTCCGAACTTTGATCTTTTTTCCTTCCCTCCCTGCAGCAAAAACGAGCTGCCTTCCTACGCATACTTGTGGGAATATCACTAACCTCTTCTATCACCGGAGCTGCTTTTTCGGGTGGAGCCCTCGGTCACTCTCTATGGGCCACGGAACAACTGAACACCAAACTTGAAGGTGCCCTCACTTCAACAGCCGAATCCCTAGCTTCCTTACAGAAACAGGTAACCTCTTTAGCCCAGGTAACACTGCAAAACCGCAGGGCCATAGATCTTCTTACAGCTGAAAGGGGAGGTGCTTGTTTATTCCTCAGAGAAGAATGTTGTTACTATATAAATGACTCCGGGGTGGTTGAACAGAACATTATTAAACTACAGGATTTGGCTGCGGGGCTTTGAGGACATACTCCTGATTCTCCTCTTTCATTCTGGCTTCAGTCCTCCTTCTTTGGGTGGGTACTCCCAATTCTGGGTCCAATACTCCTCATTTCTCTCACCTGTCTCTTTTTACCCTGCTTGTTGAAGTTCCTTCAACGTCAACTTCAGACTATTTCTAAGCAAACTTTCAACCAGCTTCTCCTCAGGTTCTACCAACCACTGGCTACAGATGACTTCCCCACATCCCCCTGGGAACATCTTACCACCACCTGTTAGAGAAAAACTACTCAGCTCATGGGACTCTTTCCTCACATCCCTTCACCAGGACGCTTGGCTCATTCCATCCGTTCACCACATGAGGGAATGGAATGAGACAATTCAGGACCTGTGGCTACAGGGGACGTTCACCAACTCACCACCCAAGAAACCTTCCCTTTTTTGGCCTTGTTATGGGGTCTCCTGACCATATTTCTTCCCAAACTCTCTAAGCCTTCCCAGACTCTGCCCCCATCCAGCAGGAAGTAGCCAGATTGAGCAACGCCCCATTCCAAAATATAAAAACAAAAAGGGAGAAATATAAGGTCACTGCTCTTACTTTTCATGGCACTGGTCAGCCTTCTCTTCCGGATTCTACCTCCCATTGCTGTTCCCACCGGCGCCATGCCACACCCAATCAGTATTCAACACCTCCACCTGAGACGCGCAGCAACGGGACTTGTCCTATCAACTCTCACCCGTTTGATACCCCAACCAATCAGCTCACACCCGGCTCTATAAACACACTCCTTTCTGAATAAAGCAGAACTGTCCCGCACTTAGCTTTGACCCGTCTCCCTGTGGAATTCTTTCAGAAGGAATGCAGTGAACAGCTCAAGCAGATTTCCTGCCACGGGCCGAGTGCTCAGCCATGAACCTCCTGTACTGTCCATTCTTTTTGTCTTGCAGACCTGGGGACTGAACCCAGGGACACTCTACCACTGAGCTCCACCCCAGCCCTTTTCATTTCTTATTTTGAGACTCAGTCTCCCTAGGTTGCTGAGACTGGCCTTAAACTTGTGATCCTTCTGTCAGAGCCTCGCGAGTGGCTGGGATTATGTGTGTGCCACTGTGCCTGGCTGTGGCGCTCCATTCTTACCCACCATTGTCATATCTGCATTGCTGCCATGTCCTCACACCCTGCCCCTGCCTTTTCACCCCGCAAAAATCAAACCTGCTCCTCCTGAAGCTTCTCCATCTCATTAAACGGTGGCTGCATCTTCCCAGTTAGACCGATTCTGGGGGCTGTCACGTCTCCTCTCACACTGCACACCTGATCTATCGACTGCCCACCAGCTTTGCTTTCAAGGCACAGGGAGGCCGACGCTTCTCTCCACCAGCACTGCTCCAGCTCCTGAGCCTCTGGTCTGTGGCCCTCCTGGAGGGTCGTCGCAGCACCAGCCACCACCGACTGGCCTTGCCGCTCCTGACCCCGCCCCACACCCCAGCTCAACACAGGAGCCAGAGTGGTCTTGTTAAAGCCTGAGCCGCATCAGGCCTCTCCTCTGCTCTCAGTCCTGCACTGCTCCCATCTTTCATGACGGTCAAAGTCCTCACCACCACCCGCAGAGCCAGAGCGTAGCTCTACAGGACATGGTCCCCCGCCCTCTGGCTCCTCCCTGCCCCTATCCCCCTCGCTCTCTCGCTCTGTTCTGGCCACACCAGCCTCCTTCAGTCACACCAGCCACACTCCCCTCTCTGGAACATTCTCCCCCTGGAATCCCCCTGGCTTGGTCCCAAAGTCACCTACCTTCTTAGGGAGAACCTCCCTGAATCCCTAGTTACTCCAAACTTAACCTGCCTCTCTTGTTTTATTGCCCCCAGCACTGACCCCCACATCTCTTTTGTATCTTCGACAAATCATTTTATTGGCCACCTCTCCCCAAAGAGTGCGGAGAGTTCACAGTGGCTAAGTCACTTACCTTGAAGGCACTTCTTGCTGAGGTGGCAGTTTCCTAGCTGGCCCAGGAGGTGCTGGCTGGGAACTGTGGTCTTTAATGATCTGTGCTCAGGGCCTGAGACGAGTGCCAGACTTGGAGGTGGCATTTGGGGCCTGCACGTTTGCCTGGTTGGGTGACTGGCTCTCTAGCCACTGGCACATGGCTGTGCAGATACCCAGTGGGTCCAGTGTCTGGAACAGGCTCCGATGTTGTGTGCAACTGCAGAGGGTTGGGATCCTGACAAGCATAGGGAAACACTGTCCCTGACCTTCAGGAACCGCATTCTGCCCAGCAGCCTATGCCTCTGAGCCGCGCAGGACCCGGACAGCTCACGTGCCACATGAGTGATCTCACGCCCAGGGCTTGTGCAGGACACAGGACCCTGTGAGCACAAGAGTGGGGTGCAGGTCCCCAGGTCCAGCTGATTGGAGTTCCCACACCTTCCTTGAATTCATTGGCTCTTTGTCCTGGTCTTCGTCTCTACTATTCCTGTTCACATCTTTATTATCTCCTCTCTGGGGCACCAGCGTCCTCCCAGCCACCAGACAGGTCCCCTTACTCAGTTACTTTCACAGCTGCCAGAGCTCCATATTGATACACGAAGCTGAACCTGTTGTCCTCCTGGCTAAACCTCTGTCACCACAGCAAACCCTCCAAATTGGTGACCTGAACATGGAGCACAGCCCAAGATCATGATGTGTCAGGACCTCTTGGCACTGGCTTGCATAAATAGTATTTCTGAGAAATTTAAATAAATGGTTTACCTTTTAAAATCAGGAGAATGCACACATGAATCTAGATTTCTGGATTTACTAGAAAAACAAAACCAAAACAAAACCGGATGTGCCCCCATCAGGCCCACCTGCAGGTGGGAAGGGCCATGTGGGGAGGCTCCCATTGGAGCCTGTGCTCTCTGCTGGCTGCAGTCACCACCTCTCTCTACTGCCCTGCAGCACCTCCAGGTCTCTGCCCTTCTCTCACACATGGCTGCGTCCCTCAGTTAGGTTTCACATCTAGCTCCTTTGGCATTTGGGCTTCTGATCCTTGGTCCAGAAGATGCAGTCCCAGTGCCTTCTGGGGGGACAAGGTCTTCTCTGCGTGGCCCCACTGCACATCTCTGGCATCAGCTCTGCAACTCTGCTTTGCTCCTGTGACTCTGGTTGCAACAGGTCCTCCAGGGTTCCTACACTCACAGTGGCATCTCTCGTCTCCGGGCCTTTGTCACCTCCCTTTTTCTGTTAGTTCCTACTCACCCCCCTGCCCCTCTGCTAATCTTTCAGAGTTCAGGCCATAGTGGTCGGTACCAGCTGGAAAGGGGCATGAGGAACCTTTCTGGAGGGAACTCTCTGGGGAGGATAAAAATGTTCTGTATCTTGATGGGGTTGATGATTTCCCAGATATGTGCATTCGACAATGTTTGTTGAACGTTCATTTAAAAAGGTGCATTTTAAGATTTAAAAATTATAGCCCTAATAAAGTAAATTTAAACAAGTGTCATCACCCCCAGGAAGTTATCCTGGGTGCCCAGGCTGTGCTAAGTGCCCTTTGGTTCGCTCCAGAAGGAACCAGGATCAGCGGGGCCTCATCACCCACCAGCTTGAATTGTAACCATCTGACAGCGGCTGCCTCTTGAGGTCTGGGGCTCCTTCTCCTCCTGCTGGGCTCCCCAAACCCCAGTATCCTGGGCAGGAGGAGGCACCTTGGTGTGCATGTGCAGGAGGCATGGTTTGGCTTGAATTCGTCCTCTTCTGCAGGGGAGGAGTGGTTCAGGCAAACCTGGGGTCACTTTCACCACTTACACTGTGTGGCCTAAGGCACGCGACTTCTCTTTGAACCTCAAGGAGAAACAGTAATGAACCTGCCTCCCAGACAGGTGTGAGGCTTAGATCTTTACACGAGTGCATAGTGCTGCCCGAGAGCCACCTCATAAAAGTACCTGTCTTCTCTGTTGTCAGGCCCCATTCCAAAAGCTTTTTGTGCATTAACTGTTGTATAAGTCTTGTGTGTTGCTGTTATTCGGCAATCTTACGGGTGAGAAAATTGAGGCCCAGCGTGGCTGAGCACCTTGCCCAGGGCTGAGTTGGTGGAGGAGGCAGGGTGCAAACACAGTTCAGTCTGACTCCAGTTGGAACCCTCCGACAAACGGCAGCTGCTATTTGTATTGTGTTATTTCTCTTCCCCCTCCTCCCCCAGACACCAGAACCATCTCCAGTCTTTAAGGTCACAGTGACAAGTTAACAGGAAGCTTGCAAAAGCAAGATCTTCTCACTCTCCACAGTGTTTCTGGATGGAAAACAGGCCGGCCCCACCACCAGGCCTAACCCTCACTGTGTTGACAGGATCCAGGAGGATTAACCACGCAGATGGTTCGGCTTAATCCACAAACATTTAGCCAACACCCACGAGGTGCCAGCCAGTATGCTGGCACCACGGAGCAGAGGAGGGCTGGGAAGAGGAAGAAGCACGCATGTGAATCCTGGGGTAGAAGAGGGTCCAAGATGGCGGGGACAAGATGGCTGCAGTAGGCCCCCCTGCATCCCATGATCATGTTTCTTGTTTATCCCCCATCAGTTCTACGCTTTGGAGGTGACTCTTGTCATTTTCTTTTGCTACCTGGACCCTGAAAGTTGGGGGAACCCCCTAGTTACCTCTTTTATGTTTCTGCCCCTTCCCCACTGTGAAATTCCAATACTTGATTTCCCAGAAGCCCCTGCTGCCACTCAGAAGCATGTGACCCACATTCCACCAATAGAAGGCTGTGAGCCAGAGGCGGGTACCTGGGCAGCCTATGGGAGTGAGGGTGGGGCAGGCAGGTGGGTCCCCCAGGGTCCTTGGGGACAAAGGTTTGAATGCTGTGTCCTTGGTGCTGGTGAGGCGAGATGGGATGCCAGGGCCAACGGCGGGAGTCTCCGAGGTCTAGTTCTGCTGGGTGATCTTTGCACCATGTTCCTCACTGTTCAGCTGCCACATCCAGGCTCTGGTCCTCTAGGTGACTCTATGACTTACCAAACATCCAATAATAAATTCCCTTTCTGCCTAAATTAGTTGAAGGAGCTGTGGGGGTGGTAACTAAGAAGCAGGGCTGATAGGTTCAGTCACCATGGCGCTAGTCACATGGGTGCGTTACTCAGGGCCTCTGCGCAAGTCACCGAGGGGTGCAGGCCGGGGGCTGATGAACCTGTGTGGCCCTCTCCTTCCCTGTGAGCCCCTACAGGACTGATGGGAACAAGGGGTCAGTGGAGGGGTGCATGGTGGGGACAGTGGGCAGCTGTGCGCCTTACCCTTCTCCATGGTGTCCACCTTTCTACACTGGAAGCCTGAAAAGCTAAAACTACAGGGATCCAGACCTGTTGGAATTCTACCAATAGGATCACAAGAGATTTTAATTTGGAACTGAGTTAGGAGAGGAAGTTGGGCATGAGGTATCCATTTTCCTGGAGCCAATGGTGGCATCAGACATGTAATAGCAGCTTCCTGATCCTTCAACTTCTGCTGGTGACAGGTGAAGCAGCTCCCTGGAAGCCCCCTTCTGGAGTGTGGTGTTGGTAATTGTTCTTAGTCTGTTTATCTGGATCCTCCAGTGCTTTTGTAAATGATGTATGCCCCATTATAAATACATTTTTGTGTACATAAAAATCAGGATTCTGTCACCTAGAGCTAAGAACCTTCCCACCTTCGCCTCCTCCACCTGTCCTGCCCCTGGTCTGAGGGTTGCCTCCTGCTGCCACAAACCCTGGGCACAGACTTCCTCACAGCTGTTGGCAATGCTCAGCTATTCTTCCAGAAACCTTCTAGAGACTAGAGCTCTAGAGGTCTAGGACTCCCTAAGGTCATATATGCTGGACCCCTGAGGCTCTTCCTACCTGTATGAAGTTAAGAAAGTACAGTAGAGAGCTCTACCTGCAGTCATGACTCCCTGTGCTGTTCAAGATTCCAGTGGACAGGGCAGACTCCTGTATAGCTCATTTAGACAGAAAAGGGATTTATTTTAGGGTATTAGCTCACAGAATTGTTAAAAGGACTGATAAAACAGACAGGCTCTTGGTTGAGCTTCCAGGAGCAATTCCTGAAACCTTGCTGCAGAACTGGGTTGCCAAGAGATCTGTTGCCTCTCAGGCACTGAGGAGGCTTGCAGAGTCTAGAAGCTTCCCCAGGCTGTTGGCGCCCAGAACCTACTGTGTCTGCCACAGTAAGGAAACCACCGCGTCAGGAAACCACCTGCTGTATCAGTTTCTGCTGCACTTGCTGGCTCCTAAATAACATGGTTTCTGCATTTTTCATACTTTAAAAATGGGTGACCCACACCTTCTTTCCCCACATGACTCTGCTCCAAATCCAGATCTCATCCAGGTGCTTCTAAATTGGTGACCCTAAACTACATCTGGTAACTTTTTTTCATATAAACTTTATTAACATTACCCAGGACATCAACTTGCAAAGATGCCTGTCACCAGGCCCCCAAACCCTTTCCTGACCTGTAGAGGGGAAGGAGCTTGTCCAAGGCTAGGGTGAGTTAATGGCAGAGTCAAGATGGAACCAGGTTTCCTGACCTACCGTGCAGGGTTCTGCATGCCTTTTATGTGGAATTTCCTCAGGGATGTGGGGGTGCCTCTGGTCACTTCCTCATTCCAGCTTCCTACATGACCCCACTCCTGCCCCAGACCATAGAGATTCTGTGGGCTAACCCCTTGGATTTTCCATCTGCCCCAACTTGCTTAGCAAGGCAGAGCTGCCCTGGCATCTGGTTAGATTACGTTTGGCATTAGCCAAGGAAGTAGCCTTGTTTGGTCAGCTCTTCCTGTCCCACTCTGTCCTTTGGAGCAGATGAGGTATGCTGTGACTTAATTCTACGATCTTAAAATAGGGCAAGCCCTGAAGCCTGAGCCTGGAGCACCAGAAATAAGGCTTCCAAGCCGTGGCAAAGTGGCACTCTCCCCTGGGTGGTGGAGAGACCCGGCGTGAAGGTTTTTCCCTAGTTTCACAATGCTGATGCCATTCAGGGTCACCCTACAGTTACAGAGATGGCTTCTGAAGCACTCAGGGCTGTGTTGGTATGCAGGAACAGGGCCATGGTCTCAGCATTGCTAGCCCAAGCCCTAAGGCACACCAGTTGAACAGATATGGGTCATGTGACCCCTTCTGAGCTAATCACTGTAGCCAGTGTTCAGTGCACCACGGGCTTAGTGTGTTCTGTCCCAGGTTTGTCTCCCCAGATACACAGGATTCCCAAGAGGAAAGCAGAGGCTGTAGGGAGAGAGGAAGAGGGAAGAGGTTGGGGGAAGAACCAGTGCTCACCTTGAGTGTCCAGAGGCTGCTCTTTGGGGTTCCTCCTCTCCAGTCTTTCCTTCTTCATTGGGGAGGGAAGTTGGGGAAGGGAGGGGCCCTGATCCTTTGGGGAAATGCGCTTCAGGCAACCCATGTTGCCAATTGCGTGGAAACAGCACCAGGAGCACTACGACCTTTCCATCAGCCTCCGGTGTCTTCCAGGGTGGAGATTGAGCATGGGGAGCTGCCTGTGCCCCACCCCCAGTGACTTTGGCCAGGGTTCTGATGTTGGGAGGAGGGGCAGGTTTGGGGTACTGGGCAATGAAAAAACTTGAGGAACTAAAGCACCCAGGGTGGGGTGGTCTCCCCTTTGGGCTCCTCTGGACCACTGCGGAGCTGTCTCATCACCTCGGGGAGGGGTGCCTTGATTCATGCGAATCCCTTCCTATAGTCCAGTGACTTGATCCACAGTCTGAGTATCTCACGGACACCTGTTCTTACCAGGCCTGGCCCAAAGTAGGCAAGCTGCGGGCAGCTGCTCTCCACCCACCCTCACCTCTGCCACACCCCAGTCCCTTCACTAAAGTTTCACTGGGGGTTCCTGGGGCCTCGGTCAGCCAGACATCCTCTTGCGCTCTATTTTGGGCCTGCTGGGCCTTTGAGTCCATAGCTGTCCTTCATCAGGACTGTTCTTGCACCTTCCTTTCCCCCTCGGCTTCCAGAACCTGCCTGGAGCCTCCATCGCACTCAACATCTGCCTTGGGTTGGTCACCACAGGAGACAGCTAGAGGCCAGAGTGTAGCTGGCTCCAAAACTCGCAGGCCCTTAACCCAGTAATGAGGCACAGTGGATGCTTCCAACAGATTTATTGACTATTGAAGAAATGTGGGCTGGGTCGCACAGTGGTGGTTCACTGTCCCCTGAGCCCTCCAGGTGTCCCTGACAACAATGTGATGCATCAATTCCTCCTGTCTGCACATGTTCTCAAGGAAAGAAAGTCCGTTATAGGGCTCTGCTTGTTTCTGGCTCTAATGAGCATAAACCAGGGGCATGGATTGTTCGGTTGGCTAACTTCTGCCGAGGTTGCATAAGCCAATGAATACACACAGAGACCACCAAGAGGAAGCATGTGTCTCAAGCCTCAGCTGGCTTGTGTGTGAGTGTGGAGGTGTCTGTGGTTGAATCTGGTCCCGTCTCCCCCATCCCTCACGCTCTCCCTTCCCTTGGGAAAACATCTGAAATCAAAGTAGAAATGAACAGGGATATCAGGGTGGAATGTACCCATTCCTCACCACCACCACTGTAGAAATTGATATGGAAATGTTAAAACCCAGACAAAACCCTAGAGCAACAAGCAGACTTAAAATTGTTTTGAAAAATAAATGTCACACAGGACCTGTAGGATGTCCATGCACATACCTGGCTTAAGCTTCATAGAAACTTGCCCTCCCCTGCTTTGTCATATACTTGGATATATTTTAACTTGATAATACAGTTTTCTTTTTTATTTTAGATCATGCTGGTCGCAGCCCATGAAATTGATTTCACTACCCACCAAGGGTCCTCATCCTGCTGCTGGGAAAGCATCATCATGGGGCCATTCCCCAAGGTGTTGGAATGGTGACCACAGAAGCCAACTGTACTGTCAGCTTTACAGAGAAAAGGGAAAGAAGTGACACGATGAGACAGGGTATGGCTCCTTGTTTGGAAACAACTGGCTCCTCTTAAGCCATCAACAAATGAAGTCCTGAGAGGCAGGGCTGCCCCCAGAAAAGGGGAGACTGGCATTTGGCCACTGGCCTGGGGTCATAGGGATGGAGGACTCCCAAGGTGAGGAGGAGCCCTCCCTGCCTCCCTCTTCCTCTCTCTCACTTCTCTCCCTTCCTTTCTCTTCCCTGCCCGTGTCCTCACTCTCCCTTTCCTTCCTGTCCTTGGCATTGGTGAGGGCTCTCCGCCACTCACGCTCCACCCCAGCTCCCAAGTTGGCTTCCCATCTACACCCTGCCCACCCTCCCTGGTCATGGTCCTAGCTTAGCCCCAGCCCAGCCCAGGCCCTGGGGTTCTGGTCCTTGCTGTCCCTGTCTGCTCTGAGAGACCCCAGGGTGGCCGATAGTGGGGGGTTAGCCACCAGAGGAAGTCTATGGGCGAAGAGCCCAGAGGTTGCCCATTGGCAGTCGGGTCATTAATAACCGGGTGGGCTGGGTGATCTGCAAATGGTGTTTTAGTGCTTCCTAGAGCATAGCTCATCCCAAGCATGTAATTTTCATTATATGATATCAACATTTAGCTTTGGCAATGGAAATGTCAACTTTAATTATTTTCAAGGAGTCTTGATGGCTCTGGGAATAAATCAATATAAATAATGTTTTCATAAACTCTGAATCATGCTCCTAATAGCATTATATCTATAATTTTAATATTCAGAACAATTTTTCTTCACATCATAGCAATTAATTGTTGCCAAGTGCTCATTTTTCTGTTCCCTATTTGCTGTCAGCTCAGAGCTAGGGATGACATTAGCACCAGGGCCATGTTCCTGACTCCAAAACCATTCTTAGCTCTACTGCCCAAAGGGATATGCTTGGTAGAACGTCTCTTTCCCTGTGCTCTCAGCCGCTGTGGTGCCCACTCACCCATGGGTCCACAATCTTCAAGATGCCTGCTCTGGTCACCATACCTGGCAGTGTCTCCCCATGCCCACACATGTGTGGCACTCACCAGCTCCCGTCCACGACTCCCTGGGCAGACAGCAGAGCAGGTCAGTGAGCTGGGACGGCAAGCTGGGACATGTCCACAGTATGCCACTCACCATCCGAATGACTCTGGTCCAACAGAGGGTGGCCCCAATGGTCAGCTCCCAAGTGGTTCTCTTATTTGCAGATTGCAGAGAATGACTCCAATGGATATTAGCAGAAATAAAATTTATTAAAGGTAGCAGGTAGTAGAGGCGATAGTCCAGGAATGGTGCCTGAAGTTTTGCTGCAGAGCTAGTCCAGAGGATGCCACTGGCACCCCACAAAGGTCCTGGCTGTTGGGGAGCTGCTGGATGCTGTTGTCAGAACATATGCTTTTGGAAACTGACCATGGTCAAGGCCTGGCCATGGTTACTACCATCATGGGAATGGATGCTTCTCCCACCCTAATCCCGTGTGCTTGTGGCCCAGGGTGCTGTACACCACAGCCAAGCTGTGAAGGAGCATGGGAAAGTGAGATCGGCTATTTTGCATTTCCACTTAATACAGGACAGGGAGGATCCCCAGAGCTTTGGAAGCTGGGAGTCAAAAAGAAGGGCCATCAGCCCCTGTGGCCACAGGTTCCCTCTGCCTGATTGCCAAGGCCCCTCCCCAGCTGCTGTGTTTGAGGTGGTCATTTTTCTCCGTGAAGAGCTACACAGATACTGCTCCAAGCGTCTCCACTCCAATGTGATTTCTGCCCCAAGCTTCCAGTTACCATTCACCTTCCCATGTCAATCTGCAGAAGAATGTGCTGATGGGTCCAATGTGAGTGGGCTCTGGTCCCCATGACAGTTATATTTCTCAATGAGAGTAAATCATTAACATTCTGGGTTTAGGAACTAGTCTATGGTGAGGTGGAATCATCTGAATGGGGCCCTGAAGCTGGGACCCTTCTGAGCTGCCAGTCATTTCTTTTCCCATTTTCTCAGGCTGCTTCCTGTCTGGACTGCTCCTGGCCCTGCCCATGACTACAGACACTTTCCATTCACACGGGCACAGAGGCCCTCCCCTGAGTCACCACAATTTGGAGGCAGAAATCAGAACCTGTACTCTTGGAATTTATTCACGGAACAATTTTGAAAATCAAGTCCCACTAAAGGATATATTAAAACATCTTCACTTTAAAAAATGAAATTTTGGTTGGGGCTCTCTGGTACATTCCAAACCCTGTGCCTCCTAAGTGCTAATGTCCTGAGCATCTAATAGTTCACCACTATGGGATGGACTGATGAATGAATGAATGAACGAATGAATGAATGAATGAATGAACGAACAAATGAACAAAGTGCCTGAACTCCTAGCTGGAGACAGGGATCCAACAGATTAGGGGAATCTGTTGGATCTTGGCTGAATCTTGGCTGTGGAAAATCTTTATGCCCCAGATCACTCCTCCTTTGTCTTCTGGGGCTTAGAGGGTGGGGAGGGAGTTAATGAAGGTAGGGGATAGTGAGGTGACTTCCTGGGTCTCTTTCTGAGACTGTTCTCTGGAGATGCCCAAAGAGTCAGAACTGTATATAAAACAGTGGAAGAGGAGAATATGACAGGCCTGAACTATCCGGTGCACGTGGTCTAAGGGATCTAATAAAGACATCAAATTATTTTCTTTTTATGCATGAAATGAATGGAGGGAAATTTGATAGTGCTATCCAACTTCATTCCTTCTAACAAAGAAAGGATACAAGTATTACTACAGAGCTGTCTGTTTGGTTTCTATAACCAAGGCAACCAATTTATAGCTCTCCTGAGCAAGGTCTTTAGAGATTATCTGTGCATCCCATAGGCCTTCACCTGCACGATGCAGGACCCAGCCAGGAGTGTGCCACACTGCATGACCAAATCCACCTGCTTCACTCCTGCCCCGGTTCTCCCAATGTCCACAGGCGCCATCGCCAGCAGCTACCAATGAGGAGGCCCGCAGGCTCCAAGCCCCAAACACGAATTCCTACAGCCCTGCAAGCCTCCTAGAAAGAGAGGCGACGGGATTGGATGGCAGCCTGGAGTGCAAGGCCCTGCTGTCTACTTCAACAGAGGGAGAGACAGAGAGTAGGGGAAGCAAGTGGGGAGACTGCAGAGGAGGACAGAGAAAGGAGGCAGGTCAGACTGCAGCTAGCACTGAGCAGCAGACTTTGGGGGTGCAGGAGGTACAGTAGACTGCAAGTGTGTTTCTGAGCTGATCTGAGAAAGCAGCTACCTGGGTGTGGGAGTACAGTGAGCAGGAGAGGGCCATCTGGTCCTGAGGACAAGGCCCTTGGCTCCTACCTGCACTCCCCTGTGCAGGGGGAAAGTTAGGGAATAGCCAGGAGTTCCTGCCAGGGACTGTGCCAAGGCCTGGCTTGGGGGGAATCTCTGGGGCAATGTAGGAAGAGGAGCCGGGAGAGGGAGTGTAGGGCCTAGCATGCGGCCCAGAGAAGCAAGCAGGTACTCCAAAGAGAGGATGGCCTCCTTTCCTCCTGCCAGCATCAGTGCTGGCCCTGGGGACAGGCACCAGCCCCCTGGTGCTCCTGGGTCATGGCTATGTGTAGGATGAGACCCCACTGCACCTGTGGCAGCAGGTGTAGGCATAGGCACCAACTGTTTCTAGTGTTGGCTCCAGGTGGGATTCTGGAGGTGAAGTCCCCCAGGGGTGTTGGGAGTGGTGGCAAGGTGGCTGTGCTGGGTTGTGCTTCCCCCAGGATGGGGTGGGATGCTGGACAGGCCAGTAAAATTCTGGGCCTCCTCGGCCATCTCAGGCCCTCGTCAGGCAGCTGCCTCCTCTGGAGCAGGGACCCTTACCTGGCCAGGCCTTGCAGACCTCTCCACTCCCTTTCTTGGGACAACTTCCCAGAATGCTGCCCCTCAGCTCACCCTCCCACACTAGTTCCCTACGTCTCCCCAGCCATTGCCCTCACTTGGAAGCCTGTAACAGGGTGCTCCTCTCCTCTCCAGGCTCCCACCCCAGCCAAGAGGCTCCCAGGTACTGGAATTAGGGTTCCTTCCCCTCCACAGGGTCTGCAGGGCCCTTGGGGCCTGCTGTGATGTCCTGGGACCACAAGATCTGTGCTGATTCAACTCCATCCCCACAGTTGCGCAGACCCAAGATGGATGCTGTGCTGGCAAATCCTAGCCAGAGCTGCACAGAGGGCTCTGGAGTCTTCCAATGGCTCTTCTCAGTTATTCTCCAGGTCATGGGCACTTGTCTGGGGTGGGAGCCTACAACTGGGCTCCCTTCCAGGCTCTTCTCTCTGGTCTCCACTTCTCACCTCCCACCACCCAACAAGACCTCATTCTATCATTTTTCTCCTAAGACCTCCCAGCTGGTCAGGAAAAGCATGTGTAAAAGAACGCTCACCATTAGCAATATTTAAAAAGGATTTTGTTCTTAGAGATACAGCAGCCACTTGCCTGACCCTGGAGACTCTTTAGTTTGGTGGCAGACATTGGCTTTTCCTCTCTTGCTATGTACCCCTAGCTGAAACCACCTTCTCCGGGTGTTTGGTGTTCATTGAACCAAATGTCCTGCACTGATAGTCTACACTGGGGTCCTGGGGGAGTAGGTGTGTGACCCTGTTATGATTTGGATCTGGAATGTCTCCCAAAGTCACATGTTCAAAGCATGATGCCCAAAGCAGCAAGGGCCAGAGGTGGGGCTTTGAGGCAGTGACTGGATCATCAGGACTCTGACCTCATCAGGAGGTTGATCTACTTAGTGGATTAATCCATTGATAGCTGGACTACCAAGGAGCAGAACCTATTGAAGGAAGTAGGTCATTGGGGATGTGCCCTGGAAGCGTTAATCTCCCTAGTCCCTTCCTCCCCCTTCTCTCTCTGCTTTCTGGCTACCATGAGCTGAGCAGCTTTCCTCTACCATGCCCTTCTGCCATGATATCCTGCCTCACCTCAGACCCAAAACGATGGAACTGCCGACCATGGACTGAACCTCTGAAACCATGAGCCAAAATAAATCTTTTCTCCTCTAGGTTGTTCTTGTCTGGTATTTTGGTCACAGTGATGAAAAGCGGCATGACTAACACAAGCCCCAAGACGAGGAGGCCCCCGATGGCTTTCATGACCTTTGGCAGTCACTCCTACCCTGACAGCCTGATTCTCCTTATCTGTAAAATGAGGGGAGTGGACTTGTCACCTCTGTGATTCCTGCCACCTTTAGCATCTGTCTATGTGATGGTGTTGGGGACATCTGACCCCATTTCCTTGGGGGGGGAGTAATAAATCCACAGAGGTGTGAGGCACTGAGGGTAAAGAGCTGTTCCCTCTCTCTGTTTCCTAGGATGAATGGCTATCCATCCTCTGCAGGAAGAGAGGGACCTGGATGAGGGAGTGGCACTAATGTGCTGGGTGACACATTCTGACATTCCCTCCCCATCATCTCCCTCCAGGGTTGTGGGAGGAAGAAACTAGATGCTCCAACTCCAGGTGCCCCATCCCTGAGGAAGCCCTCAAAAATACTCAGAGATGATTATCCGTTCAGTTCAATACACCCTGTGAGACTGCCGACCAGGACACTGGCCTGCCTTCCAGGGAGTAGCCTCAGGGTCTCCACCTCGCCCTTCTTATGTGACAGGAGCAGGGGGTGGTTCGTGGAGGCCTCCCTGGGCGTCATGCAGGAGAACTAACCTCTGGAGGAAGGGCCAGGGCAAGCAGAGCATGGACAGTGAGCCCATCTACGAAGCCCGCCTATGGCAATGGCCCTAGAGGAGAGACAGGTAGTGTGGGAGACAAGGTGCCCCGCAGCAAGGCCCGAAAACAGAGTCTGTGGAATACTTGTGGAGGAAAAGAAAATCACTGATGAATAATATGACTGCCCCCCAACAGGTGGAAAGGGTCTCCCAGGATTGGGTCCAGGAAACAAAAGGAAGGGTTCCCTGGTCTGAGTCTGGGCATAGGGCAGTTCTGAACACAGGGTCCTTAGGGGAGGAGAAGGGTGGAGCGGGGACCTGGGCACCCCATGCACAGATCACCATGCTTTGTACTGTGTGATCCCACTGATGGACCAGAGGCAGCCCTTCCTGTGTGAGCAGGGACAGGAGTCCACAGGGAGTGTGAGGTACTCTGAATAGGTGTGGCCACACCTACCTGCCCTTCTCCTGCCAACCAGGAAGAAGAGGAAGTAGGCGGAGACTGCCAGGCCTGCTGCTTTCCCAACAGGCTTTCTCCAGGCAGCTGGCTCACCTGCTGATCTCCAAAAGCCCGTCTCCCAGGTGGCCATCCCCTCTTCCAGCTGCCACAGGGGCTCATCCTTTGAAGAAGGAGAGGGGCCTGGCTGGGACTGGGTCAGACCCTTGGAAGATATGCAGCATAACTGGGAAGGCCCTTAGACTAAAAGAGACTTGCACTGCAGGAGCCCAGGGCCCCTCACTGCACCCTGCCCCGCCCCCACCCTCCCACCTCTTAAAGATCAACCCTCCCCAATGCCTCTGGAACACAGAAAAATCGGGGATTGAGTCGGTCACTCTAGGCTTGCCCTGAGCTTCAACTCTGGGCACAGGTCAACGACTAGCTGAAAGTGGAGGTATGAGTTCACACACAGGGTTCAAAGGCTTGTTATTAATAATTGCACACTTATGTAAAGCTCACATTGTTTGATATACTTCTTGCATAATCTCACCGGGCCTTACATCAAGCGAGGGCAGTTACCAAAATAGGTAATTTATCTCCATTTTATAGCTGCGGAAGTAGGCTTGACGAGGGTAAGGACCTTTGCAACCAGGTGCTCTAACGTGGGAGGCTGAGCAGCGGTTCCGCTGGGGAATCAAGGGCACCGTTAATGCCTGCTTGGTTTCCTTTCCTGAACCCCTTCCCTTCGTCTTTCTTTGGCTCCCTGCCCACCCAGAACAGAACATTTGGGAGAGGTGTTGCTCTTCACGTGTCCTTAAGGCACAAGGCAGCCAACCAGAGGGGTTTCTGGAATGCGCAGAGCACAGGTCGTGCAACACAGAACGGAGCCCGTGGGGGAGGCGGCGCTGCCGCCAGGACATCTTCACGCTGCACCATTAACTCATGTTCTGCACGGAATGAAGATAAATCACTCCGCGCTGGAAAACTACATTTAGCATCTCATTCTTTCTGTGGGGCAGAGAAGTTCTCATCGACAAAGCGTTTGCGTTGCAGATGGCTTGCCATATGCCACGTTCCCTCACGCTATCACCTTGTAAGCAGATTCTGTCAGGTTTTAGAAGTAAAAGCTTAATTAACAAGTGGTGTGTACAATTATGTACTTAATTATCTGCTGCTTTTATTTCTTTGTTGTTTCTTGTTTTTCGAAAGTTTGGTAACAATTACAGGCAACTGTTCCCTAATGCAATCTCTGTCGGCACCCTTTTTTTTGTTTGTTTTTTTGTTTTTGTTTTGTTTTTTCCTGGCATTAGGGGAGTGCAGTGTGCTGGGCAGTGGGCGTCCCCTTCTCCCCCCTTGTCCATTGTTTAGGACAACACACCCGACATGGCCCACCCTACTAACTGATCAAAACCAATCCCGGGGAGGTGACCCAGCAGGCATGCTTTTAGAGTTTCCTGAGACATGGGCTTCCACATCCCTGAAGGGTAGTCAGGGGACTTCCTCCCTCTTTCCCTACTTGCCCTTGCTGTTCCATCCTGGAGACCCAAGCAGGTGGCTGCACTAGAGTGGTAAGGAGGCTATGAGGAGCTGAGCACCAAGGGACAGGTAAGCAGCAGGGTGAAGACAGGGGCAGCTTTGGAGAGCTGAGCACAGGAAGCAGGCAGAATTGGAATGAAACCACAAAAAGCAAATTGGAAGGAATTTGCTGGGCTGAGGTCAGGCCAAGGATTTGGGGCTTAGAAAAAATTGACTGGATTCACCCGGAAGCACTTCTGCTCACATGCTATCCAACCTGAGGAGCAGGAAGCCACTGTCTCCAGTGGGCTCATTTTTTGTATATGTCAGTACGGAGGGTTGTCCTGTTTGAGGAAACCTTCCTCAGAATTTGAAAACTCAGGTATCAGCATTGACCACAGAGGTGGCCCCAAGGCAGACAGCAGAGGATTCTGAGCATTGAGGTGGCAGCCTTTCTGGCTTCTCAGAGGGCAGAGGGCTGGCTCCTGGACTGGTAGGCCTGATCCCTGAGTCCCCTGGTGCTCAGGCACTTCCCCACCAGGCCCACCAAAGTTAACTGTGGCCCAATGGGGGAGCGGGTTGGAGGGAGTGGAGAAGATGCAAGGGCAGAAGAATTGCAGAATCAGGAGATCAGGGCTTCTCTTTGTCCCTCCAATTTGAGGGAGAAATCAGAGGGTCACTACCCTGAAATGCAGATGGACAGAGGCCGGCCACAGCCAGCATCACCTAGGCAGAAGCGGCCCTTGTCTGTGCCACTTCTCTCTGTGCGTCAGTTTCCTCACCTGCAGCAAACCACAGGGACTGGGGGAGGACTTCAGCTCTGCCAGCCCCACCCCCCCGGCCCCATGCAATTCTGTGTTCTATAGATACCTCGTCTCCTGTTTCTTAGAGAAGAGTCCACTGGATTCCAGAGGGTTGTGCACTGAGGAAAGAATGGCAGAGGGCCAGGCTGGGCCTGTCCTGCCTTCACAGTATACTACATATACCCGGGGCCTAGAACAGTGCCTGACATGTAATGAGTGCCCAGCAGGCATCTGTCAAGTAAATGAAAACTTAATAGACATGCCAGTTGCTGCTTTGCCGTGCTCATGGTTCCTTCTAAAGACAGGTGCCCTGCCCCAGAGAGAAAGCCACAGTGATCTGTACCAGGCCCGATCCCAGTTGACAAGGGCAGCCCTTGGGGGCAAGGCAACCCGAGTGGTGGCCTGGGATGAAGAGATGACCCAGGGCCAGTGGATTCTTCTTCTCAGAAGGCTGACCTGGGAAGTGCTCAAAGCACAAGGCAATTGCAAGGAAGTTGAAACTAAAAAGAATCATTGGCAAGAGGAGGTCAGAGGTGGGTGGAGAAGAGCGGAGAAGATCGGAGACAAGCGGAACGGTGAGGGAGCGGGACCAGGCCTGCCCAGTCAGAAGGTGAAAAGAGACACCCAGCTGCACAGAGGCCCTCTTCTCCAGGGTCCACCCAACCTGATGCCCATCCTTCAGGAACAACCCCACCCCTGTCTGCCTGCCTGTGATTTCAGTTTGCTTCAGGGAAAGACCCATTTGGAGTGATGGAGACAGGAAGTGAATGCTCCTTTTCAGGCAGAATCTGACCAAGTTTCAAAAGATAATCTGGGGATTCAGGGAGATGCTGCAAAACTCTGTGGAGGGCCCCAGCAGACGAAGGAAAAGATGATTGTCAGGACACGTTCCCCACTGTCGGGTAGGGCTGGAGTGGGTGAGAGGACAGGGAGGAGGTGGTGACAGTCAGGTGGGGAGTAGAAACTGGGAAAGCCTGAGGAATAAGTGAGAACTCCCCATGTGCAGGATGAAATGGCATCTGGAGACTCACTGCTGAACACGGAAACGCTGGTCTGACTAACCTAAGGACATGACATCTCGGTGGGATCCTAAAGGAGCAACCCACTTGGATTTTCACCTGACAAGAGAAAAAACTCTTCAAATACATGGCCAGGGAGGCTGAGAATGGAAAGCAGAACCAAGCATGACCTGGGTCTGTGATCAGGAAGGCAGGTACCTGTACCCATTCTGCCTCTGCCCCAGGATCCCAGGTCACAGGGTCCTCTCCTAAGTCACTTTTGAGCACAGATGGCTTCTGTCATCATACACCATGTCCCCGATCTAGTCCTTCCAGAAGGGCAGGTGGCTGAACTGCAAGGCTCAAAGCCACCTTCAACTCAGGGAGTCACCCTGTGATCCAGGATAGCCCCTAGTCCCCTCTCCACCTCAGGCCACACTGGGTCACAAAGTGCCCTTTCCGTTTCAGTCTCGAGTCATTCCTCAGAAGAACTTCACCCAATAGGCCCGACCCTTGCAGTACATATGTGCTGGGGAAATTGCCAACGGCATAGGGGACAGCTAGGAAGTTCCCCTAGGAGGAAACTTTGGTGAAGGGACAGTCAGCAGCAATTTGGGGACTGCTGAGAAAGGCCTGGAACTCTACCCTCTGTGCAGAGGCAAAGGAGTGCTCACTTCCAGAGTCAGAGTTCAGCCTCCACCGGGAGTGGAGCTGGTCTCGGCACAGGCACACCGGGGGCTGGGGGAGGGGAAGCCCCTTTGAGGCTCTCTTCTCCATGCTTCTCATTTCTATCCTCCCCAAAGGGCCCAGTCCACCAGTCTCTCCTGCTGTCTGGCCCCTTCAAACTGCAGGGTCAGTTTGCCCTCTCACACCCGGTCCTGCCGCCACCAACTCTGCGGTGGTCTCCCACCCCAAGATCACTGAACCCCCAAGCCCATGCTGCCTGGATTGTAGGGCTGTTGCTACGGCAACTTCAGGGAACCCCAGGAAGGAAGAAGGGGCTGTTGGGAGAGCAGCACTGTCACCCAGACACCAAAAATGGTCGCTCACACTGAGCTTTGCTCCCACTCTGTGACGGACTCTCCACCCTAGCCATGCAGGCTCACCTGAAGGCTTGCTTGGCCCTGAGAAAACTGGTTGCTCCCTTACCTGAGCACCTGCGGTGGGGGGCGGGGGGGGGGGAGAGCAGGCAGAGGAATAAAGGAGGGGAAAGCTGGCTTCACACCCACCCTGCTGATCATGTGTATGGTCTTTGGCTCTTGAGCAGCTTTAAAGTAGACCCACTAGGGAGTGAAGGCTCACCTGAGCAGCAGTCTCCTTTCAAGGTGGCTGGATCAGGTTACCCCGAGTATGTCTCACATGGAGAAGGATGAGGCAGGGCAGTGTTTAAAGATGTGCCTGTGGATGCCACTGTTTGGAGGAAAGCCTGGTTCCTTCCGTGAGGCCGGCCTGGGGTGAAGGCCCCAGGAGACAGATGGTGGTCAGAAGCATGGGCAGGTGGGCCCAGGTCTCAGTCATGGATATGGGCAGGCCTCAGTCACAGGGCTCTGGTGAAGACAGAGGCAGGTTCAGGTGAACTTCGACTTTTGTTCTGACCCTGCCTGATCCTCATTTCCCCCAGTTGCTCTTTGCTTTGAGCCCAGCCCCAGGTTTGCCTTTGATTAGCACCTCCTGCTTCTGGATCTTCTGAATACTAAATCATAATCTGCACACACTTCTCTTTCTTGCCCACTCCATTAGCAATTAGACCACAGGGTTTACATGCATGGAGGGACCTTCCTAAGGAGATAGACTGGGCCTCCCTAAATAATTCTGACTAGATGATTCTTCATGGAGTTGACTTGAAATATAATGGCTGGGTCCTTGGTGCTCTTAAACCCTAGTCAGTCAGAGCCAATGAAGAGACTCTGGGAGTAGCCTGGAATCCTACCTGGGAGAAAACCAACAGCTAGAGACATTGAGTAACTCCCCATCCATACAGCAACGGCAGAGTTGAAACTAGGACCCAAGCCCTACCTTCTCCCTCCACCAAGATGCAAATGCGAATCTCTTGACACGTAATCAGCTACCATTTTGCCGGGTTGTTGCATGAGTGTGCCAGCTACCAGCCGGAGTTGAGTCCCAATTAACGGAATGTCACATTACATCATACATGACTAAGGGATATCTTGCCACCTTCCCACAAAAGGCCAAGGGGAGCGGGGTAGAGAGGAAAAACTGCAGGGTTGAGGGCAGGGCGGGTGAGCAGGTGTCTAGAGTTAGTGGCCACCAGACAAGGAACCGTGTTTCAAGGCAGCCAAGACAAGTCAAGGAGAAGCTGCACCCTTTGGTTTGTCCCCTGCCCTCAGCTGAATGTCACGTTTAGTTAGATACCGTCATTTCTTTAGCACTTGATTCTTTTCAAAGTACATTCTCAAGTTATTTTGTGCCTCTTAACCATGGATGAAGAACAAAGAGAACAAAGCCACCCGGTGTAGGTGGGAGGTTGATCCCTGTCCAGTCAGTCCTGGAGCAAAGAAAAGCCAGGCCAAAGCGCCTCAGTGCCTTACCATGTCCCCAGCTCCAAGGGAGACCACAGCCACATGATCAAAGGGTCCTGCTCTGCCCAATGTGATCCCTTCAGTAGATAATTATTCTTCTGTTTCCCATCAAAATCTCTATCCCAACTCCAGGCTCCCCTCCCCATCCCAGCCCCCGACTCCACTGTTCCTGGCACCCCCACCAGAGCCTGGCCTGCTGGCCTCAGACAAGCAGAGAGCGTGTTCAGCAGAAACGCTCCTCGGCTCCTCAGCTAGCAGAGATCAATACGTCAATAGAAACGTCAGCCCGAACACAAACAGAGGGAGGTTGTGGGGGGCAGGCGGGGAGCTAAGTGGGCTCTGGAAAGAAAAGAGGCCGACAACCCTGTGGGAAGGCCCAGCTCAGGGAGCCCCCCTCTCTGGCACTGTCAACAGGGGGACAAAGACTCAATAACTCAGGCCCTGCTAATTAAGAACCTGCAATCAGATCTAGCCTAAGCTGAACTTGGCCTTTCTTCTCTGGCTGGAGAGAAGGGTACGCAGAGTTTGCAGAGATCCGCCTACTGATCTGCAGCAGCAGGATTTTAGCAGCTTGGTCTCCTGAGTATGTTGTGGGCAGTATTCCTAGCCACTCCCTTCTCAGGCTGCGTGGTCCCTTACCAGGTTGTAAGCTCCAGGAGGACAGAAACTGGGAGTGTGAGCCTCTGACCCAAGCACACGGTGCTTCTGCACCACAGCACCGGGCAAGTACCTGAGGAACTGCCCGGCTTGGCTGGATTTTGAGCAGCTGGTCTCTGCAGCAGTCAACCATCAGAGAAACAGGAGTTGGGTCCCCTTGGATCAGAGTAGAGAAGGGAAGGGCCCAAAGGGAGGACAGCCGACTGAATTTTCTAGTGATGATTAGTGATGAGAACTAACCCTGACTTAGAACCACAGTAGATCTTCAAAACCATTCATCCTGGGTGTCAGCAGCAACCGAGAGCCAAATGGGAAGTACCTGGTGATGTCCCGTTTGTAGAACTTCAGTTTGGGGGCATGGAAAAGACTGGGTGACCTGGCAGATCAGCAAAGAGCAGGATGGCAGAGGCCCCAGACAGCTTCTTTCTGCATCCAGACCCACAGCAGCCCCTTCCCTTTCTCTGATAGTTTGGGAAGACAGGTCCAAGCCAAGGAGGTGGTTTGGGGTTCTTTATGGCGCAGCTGATTTGCAGAAGTTTGAATAACAGGGCTGGGGTTGATTCTCCATCACACGACTCCTGGTTGTGTTTTTAAAAAGGAGGAGAAAGGGACGGACTTGGTGAGCATTCTGAGGTTGTTGAATGTGGCAGGGCTTTCCCGAAGAGGCCATCACCCTGCAGAATTTTATTCCTCTGAAGTTCTCTCAGTTACCAAATTCTTGTGTAAATCACTTCAAAACTTGATTCCTTTATACCTGTTCCCTAGCTTATATCAACCCACTCAAGGAATAAAGAAGCTTTATGGATTGGAAGTGTTGTAAGAGTGAGAGAAAGTAAAGAAAAGCAATTTTTAGAGACTGATTCGGTAGGGCTGGACACCCAGAGTCCAGCAGGAGGGAGCCTGGTGTCCAGGGAGCAAGGGGAGGCTGTGGCCCAAGACGCTGATGGTAGCATCCACACCCCTGGAAATCCACCCTGGGAAATCTGTGCTCCAGGTAGATGTTCTGGTTTGGATCTGCCATGTTCCCCAGAGTTTCAAGTTTTGAAGGCAATGCACAAATATTCAGAGGTGAGGCTTTTAGGAAATGATTGAATCATGACAGCTCTCACCTCATCAGTGGATCGATACATTTGATGGGTTAGTAATTTGAATGGGCTACAGGGTGGTAACCGGAGGCGGGTGGGGCATGATTGGAGGAAAGAGGTCACTGGGGCATGCTCTGGGGACTGCATCTGACCCTGGTTCCTTCCTCCCTGTTTCTGCTTCCCAGCCTCCAGGAGTGGACTGGCTTTCCTGTATCACAACCTTTACCTTGATGTTCTGCCCCTCCTCAGACCCAGAGCAATGGAGCCAACCAACCAAGGACTGAAACCTCTGAAACCATGAGCCAAGATAAACCTTCCTCCTCCAAGTTGTTCGTGTCAGGTATTTTGGTCACAGAGAAGAAAAGTTGACTAACACGGCTGACATGGAATTGTACTCTCAAGTATCACCTGGTCCAAGGGTTAAATCAAGGGGACCAGCCAGGCAGAAGAAGCTGGGTTCTTGAGACAGACGTGTAAGTTAATTCTGGAGGGAGCCTTGATACAGCTGCGGGGAGCCCAATAATGAGATGGGTTGTCAGGGGCTTGAGGCACTTGCCAACCCCTGGACTGAGTGGTCTCAATTAAGAGAGGACAACAGCCAGATCCCTTTTGGAGGATCCTGGGGTCTTTATTCTAAAAATGAGTGAAGCTCGGGGCTTCAGGGAGCAGAGCAGATTCCTGAGCCAGGGGCTTCCTCCTCCTTCTGAGGAATCATGGGAACAGTACCCATGGGACTCCGGGCGGTCTTGGGCTGTTTGGGGTCTGCAGCTCTTGGATGTCCCACCTTGGCCTGATGTGGAACTGCATTTGTTTCTCCTGAGTTTTAGCCTCGCTTTGCAAAGAGGGGCATGAGGTTGGGGTAGGGGAGAGGTGGTGGCAGCCAATGATAGAGGTTAGTGACCTCTCTGCTCAGCCAATGATAGTTACAATGCCTACAACTTAAAGGCACTTGAAGATTTAAACTCTTGTCACCTCCATTGGCACTTTCCAAGGATACTTTGAGATGGGAAAGGAGAGGCCAGTGGGTTTCAGAGAAGTGACTTCTCTGAGGACACATGATGAACTGTGGTGGAACTATCCAGTGCAGACCCCTCATCTCTAGACCCTTGTCGTTCTCCTTACCAAGTTGCAAAGGGTCAGTCCCCTAGGAAGTCCCTCAAGTCAAGAAAGAACTGCAAGAATGTGAGGAGGTCCAGAGCTTCCCAGCTTCCAGGCACCTACCTGTCTCCACATTCAGGCATGTTCCGGAACTGGATTGGAAGGATGTGACAGAGACATCCACCAGTTGCTACCTGCTTTCACCTTTCAACTTAACAGATTGGGAGGGAAGAGAGACCACCAAGAGCAGTTCAAGCCTGGGACTAGCTGAGGCCCGAGAGATCTGTGAGACCCAGCTGAGCTTCTTAAATCAGAGACAGCCCGTGGGCTCTGTCAACCCAGTGACTTATGTCTGCCCCACACTGATGGGGTGGAGGAGAGACAGAGAGGTATCCCTCCTGATCACAGCCCAGAGGGTCTGAAACCAGGGAGTTTGCTGGTCTCCCTCTGGGCCTGCCCTCTCCACTTCAGAGCTCTCTGGGCCAGTTGAAGTGGGTACCCTCTGTCCTGGACCTGGGCTTCAGCCTCTGGGTTTTCTTGGAAGGCAGAAGTGGAGAATGGTCTTCACATGCACATTGAAATTCAAAGTCCTTTGGTTCTACCAAGGCTAACGGGGTGGGTTTGAGAAAGACTTTGATCTTGAAATAGGTAGTCCTGGGTCTAGGTCTTGGATTTGCCACTGACTAGCTGTGTGACCTTGAGCCAGTCCCCTAATAACTGCCTTAGCAGACCTGTCACAGAGTTTCTGTAAGGTGCAAATGAGATGGTAGGTGGCACAGTGCTTCACAGCTTTACAGTGTTCTGCAATGGAAAGGGACTTTATCAGGGTTTGGAGCTATGGGGGCCAGAATGCAGGTGCTTTTGCAGAGGGGAGCCCATGCTATGGGAATGTCTGGGTCCAGAAAGTAGCCTTCTTTTACTTTCCCACCTGATGTGGGGTCAAAGGTTCTCCAATATTCAGGGGCTACGAGGCTGGGAAGGCAGCCGCTCGGGATGGTTAAACACCCACTGAGCAGAAGGAAATGAACCTTTGATGGCCGCTCCACTTCCCCAGATCTTTTTACTGCCCACCATAAATTACCATCCTGTTTTATTTTCTTTTTATAGCCTCTTCCAGGCCGTTTCTGGCGATTTACTCTCTGCTCTGGGCCAACTATGTTAGAAACAGTTTCTCAGTCTTTATCTTTGTCAACACCTCAGATCCTCAGCGACTAACCCAGCATTAGTGGGGATGGCTTCCAGGGCCACCTGTTGGCTGGCCAGGCCAGCACCAGTTCTGGGAACTGAAGGGTGACATCAGTAATTCAGGAAATCCAGGCCTGCCGTCCATGAGGGTGCATGGACTTGCAGACCCTGCTCTGGAAAAGCGTTCTCACTTTCTGGGGCCCAGGGTCACTCTGGCAGTGGTGATGACAGATCCTTCCATGTAGCAGGATCTCCCCAGATCTGGGCTTTCTGGATTTGGAAGTGTTAGGAAGACCTCCAAGGTCCTTCGTCAACCTCCTGTGGTTCTACCTTTGATGGAAGGGTGGGGGTGCTGGTGACTCCTGCCTGGGAGTCACCAGACTTGCTTTCTAGTCCTGGTTCTGCTACAAGTCAGCAGCCCTAGGCAAATCCCTCGTTTGTAAAGTGAAGTGGCCAAAGCAGATCGCTTGAGTCCCTTTCAGTGCTGCGATTCTCCACTTAGAGAGTGACACCTCATGTGCACAAAACATGCAAGCATTTGTTTGCCAAGTGACATGTGCCCACGACCAATTAATGTGCTGTCAAGTATCACGCACAGCCACCCTGTTTTTAATGAAAGGCTGGCTTTTCAAGTGAGGGCGATGGATCAGGAAAGATTTGCATGATGCTCCTGAACCTTGGGTAGAACATTTTCACTGAGTCTTTCTCTTCTGATTAAGGGGAAAGCAAAACAGTGGCAGAGTTGTCTCTCCTGTCTGCAAGAGGATTTTTGTTCAATACAACTCTGGTGTGAATCGTCAATCGACTCTTCTCCCAGGCCTGCTGCTGTGGTGTGACCTTTGTTGTGGCCTATTTTGTGGGTGGGAGGTGGTAAGGGGACATCAGTACATGCTGTTTGTGATCAATGGAAGGATCCAGAGGGGACTGGAGTTTCAGCACTCACAGGGGTGGGTGGAGGGTGGAGAGCAGGAGAGAGAACTGCCTTTGCCATGCCAATCAGAAGATGGTGGCAGGCCACCTACTCAAAAATATCCTGTAAAGAGCAATGCAGAACGACTTGAAGCTGTGAGAGAAATGGGGTTCGGGGCCTTTGTGGTAGAAGGCCTTAGGATGCAGACAGAGAGAAAGGTGTAGAGGATGCGGGACCTAGGGGGCAGCGTCCCTCTCTGGGCCTCAGTTTCCTCATCTGTAAAATAAGGGGGTTGGACTGGATGGGCTCTAGCCTTCACCCTGCCAACTAGCTGTCCTGGAGTGAGGAGGAGGTTCAGGCAGGCGGGGGAAAAAGGAGACCAAGGAATGGGTAGTCGCGTTTCCTGGCTCCGCGGCACTTCACAGAGCACCACCCCCTGTAGGAACTGGGGCACAATCTGCACTCAACCTTGTAGACAAACCAATGTTGAAAACACTACTTTCTGAGTCTGGTCCATTAAAAAATAACTTCCTGAAAGGTAGAACTTCCAAGTGAGTCCCAGGGCTGGTGAGGGTGTGCCATGCCCCACTCAGGGGTGTGACCTGGCAGGCCAGCCAAAAGCCAGCACGATCTCAGGGCAACGGTAGACATATGTTCCCATTTCAACTAGAGCCCCCCCACCAAATTGCATACCATGTGACCCCTTTAAGACTCCATCCCCCTGAGGAAATACACAAGTGCATAATTGACCTGTGTGTGTCTGTTTAACATGAGGACACTGACAGGCAATACGCTTTTCATTTTCTTCTTCTTCTTTTTTTTTTTTTTTTTTTGTTGGGGCGGTTGGGGGAGTTATTCTTTGACTTAAATGCCAGAGGTTGCCCTGGTAGAAAGGAAGGGGGAAGGTGCGGGTCAGGGAAATGGTGGGGAGACATTTTACAATTTATCAAGATATGAGTACAGGTCCCTCCTTTTTTGAACCCACAAAGCGCTCTACATTGAGCTTCTTCAATTAGGAAGTAATGTTCCTGAGGACCACCTGGAGGCGAGGCTATCTCCAGGAGAGCAATCTGAATCATTACCGTGAAATCATCATGTTCAGGTGCTTCTGTGGCTGTGAGATCCAGGGGTGTGAAGAACCCCAGATGTGTTGCTTCTTGACAGACAAGCACATCTGGGGCAGCGTGGAAGCTGGGATGGGGTGGGAGATATGTTTCAGGAGAGGCAAAGCCTGGTCCTAGAAAAGTGTCTTCAACTGGCCCCAATTTAAGAGGTGGCTCAGATTTCTCTGTGATTTTCATGTCCCAGTTGTAAACTTCTACTAAAACTCTGGGTCTTTCTCTGGGTTTTCTTTTGGGTCTTTCTCCCCTTTTCAGCAACCTTGCCTCTTTCTTCCAGGTTATGGCCAAGAATAATCTAAGACTTTGTGGGGGTCAACAATCCTACCACCGTTCGTTCGAATAACACTTCCAAAGTGCATGTACATCTTATGAGACAAGGTTTGTTCTAAATAAATTCAGTAGCCCACTAAGTCAGCAAGTCCTATTTCCTGACAATTCTGGAAGGAAGTTTAAAGCACTGTGAGATCAGCTCCCTCAGCCAGCAGAAGTTCTGGGAGAATCCCTCTAAAATGTCTAGAAAAAAAAGAATAAACTGAGATCTGGAAGAATGAACTTGTAAATATACTATTTGAGGGAAATTAAATGCTTTAAATAAAATTCAACATAGTGTGCCAGACACTGAGCTAAATGCTACTGGGGATAGAAAATACCACAGAGCTCCATCTCCTGAGCTTCACAGTGGTCCAGCTGGGGAGGTGAGGCTGTATGCAGATCAAAGGGCCAAATCAAGAGATGAAACTAACCATGCTCCATCACGACCTAGCTGCGCCCTTGCCAGACCCTGCATGCCCTCCCTGAATCTTGTGGCATTCACACTGCCTTCAAAGCCCTGAGTTCCTGAGTGTCTCTGCTGAGATGCAGGGCCTGCCCCTCTGCCACCTGCCCATATCCATAGGGACTCTCTGTCCTTACACCCAGATTGCCCCGTCTCGGCCATACTTCTCCAACCCACTATTGCTTCTGTGTACTGCAGCGTCAGGGATCCAGTCCTGACTTTGGGAGGATCTGGGCTCCCCTCAAGACCAGCTGTAGACTGCAGGGTCTTCCTGTCTACCCCCACACTGCCTCTTGCTGCTTTAAGGGTTTTAAACAACAAAGGTGTTGAACAAAGTAAGAAACATTAAGAAATGACAAGATATGGAAGCTTCCACGAGTCCCGGCCCCTGGTCAATAGGTTCTGACTTCCTTCTGGAAGCAGCATTGGAGTTGTGCCCTCTGCTCTTAATGCCAAGGGGGTAAGAGCCAAAAGAGCAAGCCCACTCCCCACCACCCCCGGCGGGCTTGCCTCCCTGTGCCTCCCCTCCAGAGCCAGGTTCAGGCTTCCAGGGAGTCCCAGGAGTTGCAAGAGCGCTCTGCATCCCAGGGCGGCCTGGCCCTCCTGAATCTCCAAGCCTGGTTATCCAGTACTGATGCTTGCTTAGCCCCACAAAGGCCTTGGCCCCAACCCCTTTCCAAGAGCCACGGAGGTTTCCAAGGACACTCCCATCTGGGTTATGTGCTTTAATGGATCTGAAATCAGCTCCCAGGGCTCTTCAGAGACTAGAAGCTTGGAGAATGTGCATTTCCCTGCTCCCCGCTGCTATTTGGTTCACATGCAAATATAACCAGCTGAGGTGAAAACTCAGAGCCCCTGCCAGACCTGACCCTCTGCCTGTCCTCCTCCCAACTGTGTCTCTGCCTCTCAGCCAGGGCCAAGCCGTACTTCCTCCAGGCCTGAGGGGACTCTCCCTCACCTGCAAGTAGAGCCGCCCACACCTATTGTCACAGGCCCAGGAAAGGGTTCTCCACCTTGTTTTCTTCACCTCTTTCCACTTCTTCTCCCTCCACAGACCATCACAATGGACACCTGCATTTTAAAGGGAGGACCCTCAACTTCCCCTTCTGGGAAGTCCAAGCACTGATTCAACGTGATTGGTTCTCCCTCATTCCCTCCCTCTTTCTGAGTCCATTTCCTTACAATTTACCATGGCTTTCTAACCATGGCTTTCTAACTTTCTAATGGAATAACCATTGTCCTAGATGGCCTGGGGACTGTTGGTAGGCTGGGCAAGTAGATGGATTGCAATCACGGAGGAAAACATGGTTATAAACTTGCTATTTTAATGTTATCATTTCAGAGGCACCTCTCATGCGCCTTAAGAAAGAGTCAATCCACTGGACTTTAAAAAAAAAAAAAAAATGGTCTTCCATTATCTCTCAAAGGGACACTTTGGGGTTGGGGGAGGTGGGAGTGTGACAGAGGTGGCTGAAGTCACTACCAATTGATTTACTTCACTTCCCACAGGTTACTATGTGTCTACCCTCTTGTTAGAGAAAATCTGACCTAGGCAATGCCATTTTGAAACATATCCTCCACCTTAGAACAACAGTCACCCCACGTTAACTCTCAGTCTGAGCTAAACTCCAGACAATGCTCCACGTTATACAGGAAAGGGAAGTGTTATCTGGGACTGAGTCTTGAGAAACACCTTGTTGCCTTGTTGGTTGTGGAACAGTGACCACCACAATGAAGGTGATAATCACAAGGAACCTTCCCTGACAATCCCCTAGCAACAGACTAACCACAAAAATTACCCCACTCCCCTACAATGTCCCCCCTAGGCTGTAAGCAGACCACCAGTTCCAGTCTCCACTGGACCTCAGCAGAAAACCAGTTCCAGTCTCCACTGGACCCAATCTGCAGGTTTGTCCCAAATAAACCTACGTTGCGTTGAGCAGCCTCTGCTCTCTATTTCCTTCATTCTTTTATTTCATTTACACCTGTTTTCCTCAGCTATGGGGGGAAATGAATGGGGAAGGAGGACAGACTGGGCAGGAGACACGGGACTCCCAGGAGTGAATGGGTGACCCAGGACTCTCTGGCATTGAATATAGAAAGGCAGCCCACTCGGTCCTTGGGGTTGGAGTATGCCTGGGGAAGGAGCAAAGACCCACCGATTTCCTGGAGGATGGGGAGGGATGAAAGCACAAGTGGGGCTTAAAGGTGTTCAAAACTTCTGGACAAGGATTTAGTCTAAACAGCTGAAATGAAGAAAATAATAAGTCTGGGGTCCCCTATCCACCCACCCCCACCATGCCATGTGCGAAAAGTCCCAGGCCAGACACTGCCCATTCCTTCAAGCCCAAGTACTTTTAATGTCTGTAGGACCTCCCAAAAGACGTTTGACCCTAGGAACAATCTTGAGCGTCAAGGTTTTTGAATCAGCTGAGACTTTCCACAGTAAGCCTCAATCGCTTCTACGCAGTTGAATGGGGGACCCCTTACAGGCAAGTGAAGACACCGTCTCTAAAACGCAGAGAGGCCACCAAAGCGGGCAACAGGACAGGATATTTGAAATCAGGGATGTCTCGGAAACCGCTAAGTAGGTCCCTGCCCCAGTCCTGAAGGGCAGTGACGCCCAGCTCCGCAGCCCGCTACGCCCAGGACCTCTGAGCAGAATGCCCTGCAGGCAGGTGCAGGGGCCGGCGCGGCGCGGGGCGGGGCGGCGCGGGGCGGGACGGGGCGGCGCGGGGCGGGGCGCGGGGGCGCGCGGTCCTCACCCGCTCCGCCCTCTGCCCCGCCCGGACAGCAACCGCCGTCCCCAACGGCTGCCTGCGTCATGTCGCCGGGTTTTCCGGGAGGGTTGGGAGCAGGCAGAGCGGCCTCTCCCTCCCTGAGGGCTGAGACTGCCGGGAACACCAGAAGGGTCCACGGAGGAAGCAGGGATGCTTCCTGGGGCTGGGAAAGCTGCAGGGAACCCTGAGCTTGTAGGTTAGAGGCCCTTTAGGCCCCACAGTGAGAGAAGGTGGGCTGTGCCTTTTGTGCCAGCCTGTTGCTTCCTAGGGTCTCTGTTCTTAGTGGCTGACGGTCTCAAAGCAAGGCCCCGATGGAAGCCTGAACGAAGAATCGAGCTTGCAAATATCTGAATGTAGGGGACGCACCCGCAGGGCCATCACCTTAGAGTATGTTGGGGTGGAAACTGGCCCAGGGAGGCAGTGTTTGAGCCCCAAATGGAAGGCAAACAGTTGGGAGCCCCCTCCAAGGTGTTGATATTGTGAGATACTTTGGGAGTGGGGATCCTGTACTTTCAAGTCTAAGGTCAGCCTGAGGGTTGGCTCCTATGAAGCCAGTTTGCTGGGGCTGCTTCTCTGGGGGAGGCCTTGAGCATCTTGAAATGCTGTCATGAAGGGACTGGGGCCAGAGGCAGAGAGTGTATGATACTGAGAATGGACTAAGGCACGTTCTTGCCCAGCAGTCAGTGGGCTCCCCCAGAGGGACCTGGTGGTTAAGAATTGTAGAAAATCGATGGATCAGCTAACCCTGGCAAACTCCAAGGGTAGACATGTGCCAGCAAGGGCTGTTAATAAGGACTGGATGGGGTGTCATAGGGTAAGGGTATGGGGGAAGGGTCTGGAGGAGAAGAGGGTGGGGTGGGTATGTGTCACCCACTACTTGACATTTCCTGACCATTCTGCTTGTCAGTGAATTGGGTGGGGTGGGATTTGGGACTTAATTGGCTTCCTACTGAGATACTTAGAAATGCCCTTTATTCACAGATTAATCCAGAGGAAAATCTTTGAATCTGATCTTGAATTCCAAAGGTTTGGGTATGCAGTAGCTGAATTCAGCAGCATGGCCTGTTCATACCCCAGTTTTTCCATAAGTCTCTGGAAAAAAAGTGCTTTCCATTCCAGCATTCCCTCCTCTGGCTAGAACCCAGAGGTGACAAGAGACTGACTCACCTTAGCTTCCCAGGGGGAAAGGGAAAGGGAGATGGCCAAAGAGCCTCCTCCTACTGCGAGGATTGCCAGGCTCAGGCCGAGACTCAGGTTTACTGTGGCTTAAGACTTTGCCTGTGAGGCATATGTGGATACGTGCTAGGTCACCAAGGCACTTCCCCTTAACATTCATCTGCTTTCCCCACCCGGGGTCAGACTCCCTCAGGAACCTTGCCTCATTTGCCTTGTAGGCCCCTGAGCTCCTGGTATTGAACTGGCACATGGTTGGCATTGGT
Source organism: Sciurus vulgaris (assembly GCF_902686455.1). Taxonomy (NCBI): domain Eukaryota; kingdom Metazoa; phylum Chordata; class Mammalia; order Rodentia; family Sciuridae; genus Sciurus; species Sciurus vulgaris. Next base: position 123,159,877 of record NC_136467.1, on the reverse strand, counting down.
GATGCACATACTTACTGGATCTTGAAGAAGGCCAAACCAGAGGCACTGTTTATAAGATCCACATCAGCAGGGGGTGGGGGAGGGGCAGCGAAACGGAAATCTTGGAATGCAGCTGAGGAGCTGGGGGTAATCTGAGCAGCTTTAACTATTGGAGACTGGATCCTGAGCAGGTCCCATTTGTACCTCTAGGAAATGACTCTCCCCCATGAAAGGGATTTCTGGGTGGGCACTGGGTGGTCTCTGGGCATGACAGTAACCCTCAACCACCAAAAAGTTACCCTCCTTTCCTATTCCCTGAAAATGTGTGGAGACTACATATTCTTGCCCAATCAGCCTGGACTGATTTCCTAAAAGAGATGACGAAAGCCCACCTGCCCCCTACCCCAAAGAGATTAGAGTTGGAAAGGGAAATGTCTTTGAGATGGGGTAACTAAGTAGATGCTGGGTCAAATGGTTTGCACAGGGGGTGTCTTAGCTTTTGGAAGGAGGTGGAGGTCCTGCCCCCTCGCTGGGACTTGAACTTCCCAGGTAATGGTGCTCTCTGGAGTTGTTCCCTGTCCAGGGGCCCTTGCTTACTCTCCCAGCGCCCCCCTTCCCTGAATGCTGTGCTGTTCTCTGCTTGGTCTTAACCCTAACCCTAACCCAACAAAGGCCAGGAATCAGAGTCCCTGCAGCCCATCAAGGGTCTCAGACATGATGATGCCCCAGGACCACAGGACTCACATGCACTATGAAGGCTGTCAGAGCTGTCAACTTGGGAGTCTCCCGTGTGGATTGGCTGTGTGGGCACTGTTGCTATCATAAGCCACCTTAAAGGTCACATAAATATGAGTGCTTTTCAGACCCTCTTCAGAGGCAGACTCCCTCATTTGCCCTGGAAGGGCCACTGGGGAGACAGGACCAAGCAGGCTTTTGATGGCCCATACATGCTGGCCCAGGCCACCCTTAGACAAGGGCTCCCTGCTTTGCCCCACTCCCAAAAGATGAGCTCTCATATGGGAAGAGCAGACAAGGAGCAACAGGATGAGGCCTCCAAAACCAAAGACCATCAGAGAATTCTGGACAGTGGTTGTCATCGGCATCTGTGTTTGGGGCTGGGAACAGGAGCTCCTCTCAAGGGGACCTCTGCAGGTGGCAAGTGACAAATGTCAAATATTGGCCAAGGCCAAGGGAGACTCTGTCGTGTTTGAGGTCATAGTCATTGGTTTCTTTTGGACTTTTAGCCAGAGGCAGAGCCCCAGCCCCACCCAGTCATAGCTCTACCTGGGAAAAAGTGAGGGATTCTCCCCGAACTCTGGAATCTTGAGTCACCTTTTAGGGGAGCAAAATAAAGTAGGTGATGGTTCCTTACCTGTGTGTCAGGCAAAATGGAACTTGGGAGTCAACTTCTTGAAATGTAGTACTTCTCATTGGTATGATCCTCATGAACCTGAGCCACTGGTCCTGCATGGAACACTCCTTGGCCTCATCCCATACGTGACAAACCTACGTCACCAGCTAGTCCAGTGTTCCTCCTTCCTCGGATACATGTCTCTAACAAAGGTTTACCATGGGGCCCATAGATGGACCTTAGACACAAATACAAGAAAAATTTGTCTAAAAAGGAGTCTGGGACAAGCAGAAGCAAACCTTGTCTCGGTCAACTTCTCCCCTACCCCCTAGATAAAGATGGACTCCAAGGAGGAGACTTTGCCCTGAGACTGCATCCCTCAGACTACAGAACCACCAGAGCCCTGGATCGTGACCCTGGTGGGACTGATGTGTTGGAGAGCGGGACAGATGGGGAACAGGGCAGAGGCATCTCCCTGACACCGTTTATCTCATCACACCCCCGTGTCTTGTTTGTCTTCTTGCCCCTCTCCCTGCTTCGACAGATCCACTGAGCCAGAGAGCAACTTTGGGGGCCTGGTGGGCCCGCAAATCTCTGTGGACTTCCAAAAACATCTTCGTTTTTCTTGCCTCTGCTGGGACAGTTCCAGAGCCCAGGGTGGTCAGGGACTGGCAGAGAGGTAGGAAGAAGCAGTTCCTAGGAGCGCAGTTCACCTTCCCTTTTTCCCTGCCAACCCAGGCCTGGCCAACTTGCTTGTGCTGCGCGAGGTCTTTGCCTGTTTGGGTCCCTCCCTGCCTGGCTCTTAGCAGGCCATTCCCAAGTGTGCTGTGGGCTGGGCCTGCAGTGGCTTCCCCTGATCACCCAGCAGGAGCCCTGGGGAGGGGTGGAGATGGGGCCAGTCAGCCCTGCAGCCCTTGTTCATTCAGAATGTCAGCCAGAGATGGCATGCCCAGATCTCCTGGGTAGCCAGGAAGCACCTTTGCAGGAATGGGCTGGAGCTAAAGAGCAGACAGCAAGCTTGGGGTGAGCTGGAAGTCTCTGCTTTCCGTGGCAGGGAAATCTCCAATTCGATTTGTAGTAAATACATAAACCTGTTAAATTGATTAGCACAGGATTTCAGCTTAACATGCTTTAAACTCCTCACATCTGTTCCCAATAAATAATTCACATAGTAGATATTAATTAGGAGGCTTGGGAGGTGGGGAAGGTAACTTAAAAAGTGTACCGAGATGCCTCTTGGTCAAAGAAATGCACACTAGAACCCATACCCAGGGGTAGGGGGAGAATTGCCAGGAATACTGCTCCCCTCCTCCTGTCCCTTGTCACAGGCTGCACACCTCTCACTGTCCCCGTCCTTAGCAGCAGGTATCACAGCTGCTGTTGCCTCTCAGCCCCAGACAGCAGTGTCCCTGGAGACAGCAGCCCACAGCCACATGATGAGGGTGACCATGGACTCCTAAAACTGCAAGTGGTGGAAACAGCCCCTGTCCATGCCACCCTGTCTCACAGCAGGCAGCCAGCTCGGCTCAGGCATCACTGTAGCGTGGGTGCGTGCCGGGAGGTGGCACCTGAGTCTATACCGAGGGACACACACACACACACACACACACACACACACACACACACACACATCTTGGATAGTGGGCAGAAGTTGGGTGTCAGAGATGGGTCTTAGCTCACCCCTACGGGAGACCCCTCTCCCCTCTGGTAAACATCTCTTTCCCTCTTTATTTTCTAGGGGTTTAAGACTTCTTGGCTCCTCTTCTCAGCAGTTTCCTTTGGAGTTTTGGCTTCTTTAGCAGATCATCATTGCTTTCAACTTTGGAAGGAGCAGGGCTTCTGGGGACCCCACTGGGCCTTTAATTTCTATTTCTGGACTGAAGGATGGCTAACTTCCCAAGGGGGGAACAGCCCACTTCCTGTTTCCCTGGAGTGGGAGGCCCCTGCTAGGCAGTTCATTCTGGCTTCTCTGGGCAAGGTGTTAGTTCGCTGAGACTAAGTGGGATTGAGAAGATGCACAGAAAAGTTATATATGCCTTCTGATGTCTACTCTCTACTAAGTATTGGAAGAGTTTCTTAAGGACTGGAATAGAGCTTGTTGGGGGTGGCCTGGCCCTCGCGCTCTCCTTGGGTGCTGCCCTCAAGGACCTATGCCTTACTTCAGGCAGAAGAGGGTCCCTGAAATCGGGTTGGTGGATTGAGGTCACCTAGTACGTTGGTGCCTTCGCCCATTGGGACCTTAAGCCAGAACCCAGAACCCAGCCTACACACCAGGTGGAAGAGTTCTTTTGGGAGCTGTGTCTGCCCAGAAGTCTAGAAATTACCCCCATACACATCTTTTTCTCCATGACTTAACTGAGTGTTTAATTCCTGAAAGCTTTGATCTCCTAAAGGGCCTGGCTTGATTCTTTATTCTAGCATCTCTCAGTGTCGTTATTGTAATAATCCTTTCCCTCTGATCAGAGGACTTTGAAATGGAACAGAAGCATGTGGAGGTCCCTCAGGTTGAGAAGTGAAATAGCTGCTGGGCTCTTATTCCACACGTTCAGAACCCAAATCCCCAAAGAAGGGTCGGTACCCTAGACACGTACTTCCCACCTAGGGATCCCCTTCCTCTCTCCAAGGTTAAAGTCAGAGACCTGGCCTGGCCAAGCGCCTTGGTCCTGGCAGGTGAGGTTTCAGTGGTTGGTAATCAGTGTGGATGTGCACCAGGAGGGGCCCACTGACCCACGTGATGGCACAGTGGGCTCACTAATGTCTGCAGGGCTGCTGTGGCGAGTGGGTGGAAGCTGGTGGCTTCATTTTGGGAGAACTCTCAGGTCCCTACCACAAGGCACCTGGCTGCAGGCATGGGGTGGGGTGGTCAGGGAAGTGGTGCTGGGCTTTGGCTCAACAGGTGTTGGTTGAAAAGGTTGGGCTCAAGGTATGGGAATGCTGTCTGCCAAGTGCTGAGGAGAGGAAGAACCACCTACCAACACATTTCAGCCTCAGTGGAACTGGAGATGTCAAATCCCCTCGAGCACAGAGGACAGGCCTCCTGCCTAGAGAGGCAGACGGAGGGAGTCCATGGGCTGGAGGTCAGTGTGGCCTCCCTGGGCAAAGAGTGGATGGTTCCTGACTGGGAAGGCCAAAGGGATGGCTGGGGTGGGGCTCCAGACCTTATGCCACCTCTTCGCCATCTAGGATGGTACCCATGGATGCTGCTGAGTAGCCTGGGACTGGGAGGTGGTGGGGTGGGGGGAGCCAGCGGTCAGACCAATATTTGGAGAGACTTAAGTTAGATAGATGATGGGGCCCGTGGCCAGTGGCCAAGTTAAGTGGCTTGGTTTTACTAGCATTTCTGATCAAATTTCTGATAAAAAGGGATCAGAATTTCTTGGCCTCTATGAGAGGTGCGTAGACTCCAAGAGCAGAAAGCAAATAGTGAATAAAAGATCCTGAAACATTCCCCGTGTACCCGGTGGGCAAGGATTACTCGACAGAACCTCAAGGTGGGGAGGGCATGCCTCTGGGTACCAGGGGGATTGGCAGACTGGAAGAGTGGACTAGTTCAAAGTCACCCGCCCCCAAATGACCCACCCACCCTCGCTGTGCCCAGGTGCTAACTTTCTCTCTCCAATGACTTGTAGGAAGATGTTGAGTGTCCAGCCAAGGGAAGGCCTTGCATCTGCAAAGGTAGAGTGCAAGGATGTAACCAGGCTCACTGAGAACAGTGGGGAGACCGCTGCACCCTACTTCTTCCCCATCGGTGCACGCTAGACCCAAGGGCCTATGATCTCACAGCGGCAAGCAGGAGAAACAAGTGCTTTTCTGCTTTTATTTCCTGTGGCTAGACATGCAGGTCAAGAGCAGTAATCCACAAGACACACATCTCCCCCGCTGACTGCCCCACCCCCAGGCTTCCCAAGCCTTCAGCTCTCTATCAAAATTCACCCTGATTCTCTGGAATGTACCTCTCCCCGCTCTGGCAGGGCTTCTTTTCCCATGTGGAGGCTGGCTGGCTTCATCCTGGCCGCCCATCCTTCGATCTCCGATCCGATCCCTACGGAGCACTGTCCCTGGCCCCTCAGGCCAGGCAGCTGTCAGCTTCACATCCACGAGCCTCTCCCCACGGCAGTTAGCATGGTTTCAAACCACACATCGATTCATGTGTTATTTGATTAATGTCTCTATTCCCCCTCGGGCTGACCTGACGGGGTTTGGCTCCCCATTTCCCCATCCTCACTGGCACTTAATAGGTACTCAATAAATATTTGTAGAATGCATGAATGAAAGGGTCGATATGAGTCGTCCTTTTCCTCACACCCACCTGTGTAACCCTCCTTCATTGGGCAGTGCACTTGAGTTACTTGACTTTTCTGAGCTACCAGGTAGGGGCAGGGAGAGGACAGAGCAGCAGCGGAGGTTTGGGGCCCATGGTGGCCGTTAGCATAAAGAATATGAAGGGGATCATGGGAAATGCAGAAACAACATTCAAGGGATGACAGAGGAAGATGGGCCAGTATAGAGGGGTGGGAGGTTTGAGAAAAAAGAGATGGGGAGTGAATGCGAAAGAGAAATACGTGCGCCGCCCCTGGGCAGTTAGAAGGCGAGGTAGGGCCGGGCTGTGGCTGAGGCCCCCAGGGAATGGTCACCAGGCTCCACGTGGGCAGAGGCACCCTGGGTGCTGTGGGTGCCCATGGGAGCTGACGCGGCCCTTTTTGGAAGGTCATTTAATCAAATATCAAACCATAAAAAGCAGTTCCGCTTTTGGGACTTCGAAATACTTTGTGCAGCTATCCTCGGGAGGACGTGTTGCGGCAGGGTTGCGACATTGAGAAACTGGAGGCAACCTCAGCGATGGCTCGCGGGGGAGTGGCTGAACTTGTGGTGCATCCATATAATGGGACACCGTGCGGGCCTCCATGGAGCGTGAAGGCGGGTGCACACGGACCCCGCGTGGAGACACTTTGAAGCAAAGCCTGCTACAGAACACCAGGATCCCCTTTACTGTCCCATTTATGTTTTTAAAACAAACTGCTGTGCGTGTGCAATACAACTACATTGTTAGTGCAGAGAAAAATGTCTGGAAGGACTTCATGCTACCTCCTGTGGAGAATGGGATTCTGACTCTCTTCCCCGTCGTTGGAATAAGCCAGTGTTTCTTCTGTAATAAAAAGGAAAAGGAAAGGCTGTCGGATGGGGCGGGAGGGTGGGGAAATCTCACCCCCTGTGGGCTCGTTCATTAGACCAGGCCAGTTACCCAGGGTATTGCAGATGGAAGGGCTGAGCAAACCTTCTACAGACTGTGAAGATCCTTCCAGAAATTTCCTGGTCAAGGGCAGTTTTGAAAGAGAATGCTAGCTGAAAGAAAAGGCACGGCGAGGGAAGGTTGATACCTAGGAGGCAAGCTGAGCAGAGTGAGGCGAGAGCAGAAGTGACGGGACAGGACTCGGAGGGATGAGCAGAAAGGCCATGGGTCCCAAAGCCGTGGCCGAGGAATTGCCCTAAAAAGGGCGAGGAGTGCACAGGAGGCGAGGGGGGAGGAGTTCGTGGTGGACAGCATAGATCTTTAGCAGTGGACTAGCAGTGGGTATTGCCAACAGGAAGGGAGAGGGATAGGAAAGGAGACAAGGACCCGGAGCACTGAGTCCGCAGACCGACTGCTGGGCAGCAGAGAAGAGGTGGGTGCTGAATGGCCAAGCACTCATCCGTAGCGTGGGGAACTCTAAAAGTGCTGCCTCTTTCTCCTAACGGAGCTCGAGTATGAGGCTGGAGAAAGTGAAGGTCACACTGTTCCAAGGTTGAAGGCCAGCTAGAAGGCCAGCATGGAGAGAAGGGTTGACAATGAGCTAGAGAACAAACGTGATATGGAAACCAGAGAGCTCAAATTGGGAGGAGCAGCCTCGGAAGCATTTCCCAAGAAGTGGGCCACTTAGGTGACCCAGGGATCGAGGTCTGGCTGTGGGGGATGGGTTGCAGGTATGGAGAAGTGGGGACATATTTCCTTTGGGGTTGCTAAACTGTCTGGGTGGGGCATTTTGGGGACAGTGATGGTCAGTGAGCTTCAGGCCAGGGCTGTCAGTTCATTCATTCAACAAATATTTATTGAGCACTTACTATGTGCCAGGCATTCCTCTATATCCTCGCAGGGAGGTGAGTGTGGAAGTCCACCAGGTTGCTGATAGATGAAGATGGGAAGAAGAGGGTCTTGCAGCATGGGGAGGGGCTCCAAGAGGAAAGGGTGAGGCTTCAAAGCCAGGAGGACACAGGCCACAGGGCCCTGCCTGAGGCTGGGGTCCTGGGATGGACAGGACAAAGAGAAGCCAGTTCCAGGGAAGGACGGACTTTGGATGAGGTGGACAGAGGATGGGAAGCCTCCACCTCATCAGCCCTTTTGCAACCTGCCAGCCTTTCCAAACACCTTGGCTCTCACAGAATGGCCCAGGATGGCTGGGCAGCGGGTGGGCGAGGAGAAGCGCGATCTTTCCTCAGACATCACGAGGCTCCATCCCTAGGACCGTGGCCTCTTCTCTGTGACCAGCTCCGGATTTCTCTCCTCCACTACTATAGGAAAGTGGAGAGAAACAAGAGGGTCAGAGAGGCCCACATAAGAGCTGCTGTGGTAGGAGGGGGAAGGGTCCAGAGGACATGGAGGAAAACGGGAGGAGAAGCCAGAGGCACTCCTGCGAGAAAGAAGCGAATGCACACAGAGGAGGGGGGCTGGGAGACGGCCATGCACTGGGGAAATGGCACCAGGAGAGAGCGGCTACGATGGGGTAACCATCAGGCCTGTCTGGTTCCACCTGTTAGCCAGCCAAGGCCCCTGTGATGGCTTCTTTTGTCCTCAGGCCACCTTGAAGCATGAAGCATGGGGCTCGGGGTGGTGGTGGGGCATCTAGGGCAGTGGTGGGGTCACTGGTACAGAAAGGCCCAAAGTGAAGTGGGTGGTGGTGACCCAGTGACGGAGCCACCCCGTGAGTCCCCGGAGGAAGCCTTTCCTTCCATCGCCATGCCTGGTCCCTCTTCCATATACTGCCCCTTTCAGACTGAACCCCACTTTCTACGGTCACCTGCTCTTATATTAGTCTCATTCCCACCTGATCTTGTCATTTGAATGGATCATCCTGGCCTTCACTCCCCTTCTTTGGGGAATGGGGGTAGCGCTCCCCCAGGTACTGCCCATAAGCTCCACGGGCACGGTACCAACCAAGCTGTGCTCTCCTGGGTTCCAAACGAAGCTCTGAAGCTCTGATTCCAAATGAACCTTTGGCTTCTCCTACAAGCTGGGAAGACTCTGCTCCAGTAGGCGGGAGGCTCTGAATCTGGAATCGTCTTTGTGGAATGGCAGGAGGAGGGAGTCACAGAAAGAACCCCTAAGGACTATTTTTCCTCCTCTTGTCTTAGGGAGGCCCCATGGCTGGGTGGTGATGAGGTCAGCAAAGCCACCCAGCAGGTGGACAGGCAGTTCCATTTCTGGAGAAAGAAAACAAAGCCAGCTGCTGGTGGCCGGGAGGGGCAGAGGTGAGCAGGAAGCAGGAAGTAAGGTACAGTGAAAAAGGGATGGGAAAGGCAGGAGTCTTGGGGGGAGAGCTGCCCTGTCCATCTCTGGCAGCCTCCGAGGGGCTGACGGGAAACAGAGTCTGGGAGTGATCTGCTTCTGGGGTCAGTGGATGGGATGCTGAACACTCCACTTCTCCTGCGGTTGACCTCTGAGGGCAGCCTCTTCAGGAGGAGGGAGTCCCCTTCCAACTCCCTCCCGACCTCTGCCCAGTGCCCCCCTGTGTGATGCAGGGGGCATTCTCTATGTGGCCATGGTTCTCAGAATGGCCTCGTGGCTCTGGGGCCCAGAGCCTGGGTCATGAATGGAAACGTGGTGCCACTCCTTGCCCAACCACTCCTCCCCGACTCTGGACTTGGCCTTGGTCAGGACCCTTCACAAGCCTTGGGCTCAGCTCCTCACTGAGACCAGCAACAGATGGTTGCTTGGAAACGGCTCTGGGCTCCTACCTCCCAGGCCTCTTCACTGCCCTTCCTTCTCCACACACAGGAAGAGCTCACAGATGACAGTACTCTGTGCCCCTCCCAGTGGCTGGAATAAAGGCTGCCACCCGGCCTCTGCCAGGACTGTAGTGCTGAAACTAGCCCAGCAGAGCGCAGCCCCTGCTGAGGCCAAGCTCCATGCGGGGCTCCCCACCTCCTCACCCCGCCTCTTCACCCCACTTGATGTATATTTTCAGCAGAGAAAATTCTCCAGAGGAACCTCACCTGCTCTCTTCAATGGGTCCTCCCGGCTGCAGTGACCTAGCCCCAGCCTTGCATGGTGTCATGAGCTGAATCATGGTCTCTGCTGACATTCCTGAAGGACTGGAGGGATGCTACCCATAGCTCTGCTCAGCCCTCTTCTCCTACAGCCACAGAGCTCCCTGGCACCCTTCTCCAGTTGTCACATGACAAAGCCTGTGACATGTTGCTCAATGTGGAATGAACGGGGCAATTCTGTGCCAAGAATGGAAACACCCGCCTTCCATCAAGGGTCCGAGGAGTGTCTGTCTTGCTTTTAGTTGGTGACCCCCTTTCTCCGACCTCTCATATGCAAGCCTGCCCAGACCTTTGTACCTATCTTAAGGTCACACTGGATACCAGGCCTGTCCCCCACCTCCAGAGTTCCGATTTCATGAGCCACCCACCTAGGCCGACCCTTTTGCAGCCTCTCTCTGGTCAGGAATTGACCACGGTTGAGTGTCATTATCCCTTTTGTGTACCAATTCCCCATTTAAGCAAATGGCATTAAAGAAGGCAGGTTCCAGCATGACTCCTTGGGCCACCGCAGGTGACAGTTCTCCACTCAGCAACATCTATGTAACCAGCTCTGCTTTTGGTGATCCATTTCTTCTCTCCTACAAGTTTTTGACACATCTTCTTTCTGTCTCAGATTTCTTCCTCCTTAAGCCCGGCCCATGCCCTGTCTGTTCGGTCTACCCTACGCCTCGCCCCGTGCACAGGATGGGAACATCATGGAGGCAGGAGGGAGGCAGCTCGCTGGAACAGGCACTCATCTTCTCCAGAGAGGGCATGCTTGGCAATCCCCCCAAGCAATACAAAAGGGGGACCAACAAGGCGAAGGAATGTCACTGGTCCTCCCAGTTGTACTTCCTGGTCACCCACCCCTGCAGTGTCAGTGACCCGCCTTGGTGTCTCTTTTATATCCCACACAAAGCTGCCCACTCACCCTGTTTCTGCTCCTTCTCACATGCTTCTCCAGGGCCTGTCCCCAGCAAAGTCCCCATTCCTGGTGTTTTCCATTTGCTCCCCTGGCCCACCCTCCAACCTCCTCCACTCTGCACAGGCTATGGAGTCCCACCTGACCGGGCCACCTCAATGCCTTCCAGCCAGCCAAGAGGCACTGGCAACCTCCAGGAGAATGAAGCTGGGGAGAGAGGCGTCCCCAGGGCTCTCCCCGCGGAGCGGCGTGAACTGGCTTCGTCCTGATGGATAGCCGCAGCTCCGGCCTGGCTGCTCTCTCTGGGTCTCTGAACCACATGCTCCACTGCTTTCAGGTCTTCTATTTCTTACTGAAGCACGTCCTGAATCCTGGCGTTGTAGAGTTGGATTGGTGAGCTTTGCTCAAACTACCTGGAGTAGTGGTGACTGTCCCTCTCTGACTGATCCGGTCCTTGTCTCCAGCGTACTTTCTGACTTGCCAAATCCAGGTTTTCTCCTGATAAACACAAAAATCTCCCGTCTTGGGGGGAATTCTGCTGTACTTCTTGGGGAGCATGCGAGGGGCCCCACCCTGTACAGTCAGGCACCATGAATGCCCTGGAGCTGTGGAGGGTTTGTTGAATTGTACATTGTAGTTTGTATTGTGAAAATGCTTGGTTTGTTTTCTTGATGTGAAATTCGAATCTATTGTGACTCAAAAGGCATCTCGTTGACACTCCGAAGTTGTTCTGGGACTCTGATGGAGTTGGGAAGCCTGAAATCTGGGGGAAGGGTGGGACCAGGCCACGGGAGAGGTGGGAGTCCCCAGCATTCAGTGTCATGCACAGAAGAGACCCAAGAAAGGAAGAGAAGACCCGGAACTTAGGGCAGGTTGTTGTTTGAGGCGCAGGCACAGAAGGGAAGCAGGGGAGGAGGATAAAGGAAAGGGCAGGGGTGGAGAGAGAGAGGGGTTAAGAAAGATTACTGTCGGGAAGCCAGAAGAGCCTCAAGAGAGCTAAAGGTTACGTGTTGAAGGCCTGAGCAGAATCCTGTGGCCTTAGCAAGGCTGGTGGTGAGTTCAACTTGAGCTGCTGCGGGTGGGGCGTGGGGCACCAGGCCCGGCCCTTTAGCAGCCTGTAGGGAAGACGCTGGGAGCGGGAGGGAGGGACTGAGGACTTCTGGATGGAAGGAGAAGACCTAAGGGGCCAAGTCCTGGAGAGGTGGGGCGAGAGGCAGGCCAAGTCAGGGAGGCATTTTCTGCTTGGCTAGTGGTTGCAAGAAGGCTGCAGAAGACTTGCAAGGGGTGGGGTAGCTGCTCAAAGCCAAGGGAAGCCAGAAGGGAGGAAATCAGGGCTTCCGGTGCTGCACAGTGGCTTGCCTGTGTGTTTGAGGCCGAGGCACAGCAAGCGGGCTGCTCCTAGGTGTAGGGGGTTTTCAGGGAGGCTGTGACAGAGGTAATGGCCCAAGGGGTGAACATGGTGAGAGCAACTCCAAGCATGAAGGAAGGAAGTGTGAAGCCTGGATGTGGAGACCCCGATGGGACTCCAGGCCCTGGAGGCGTCTATGAGATTGAAAAATGGGAACATGACTTAATGATGACTTCATCTTTGTTATCAGGAAAAAAAGAAAGAAAAAAGGCATCTTTAAGAGTCAAACTGCCTGAATGCCCAGTAACAGTATGATGGATAAGTAAATCGTAGACTGTTTCCAGGATGTGAATGCAGGGGATGTGGCTCAAAAACATCATCATCGAGAAAAGTCACATGTAAAGGGGTACATGTTATTTGCAATCAGTTACAAAAGCAGGTGAAATTGGCGGGCTTAGAGTTCAGAAGAGTGACCACCGCCAGAGGGAGATCACCTGGAAGGGCCGCAGGTAAGGCTGGCATGCTTCTATTTGCTGGTCTAGGTACTGATCACATGGCTCCATCCAGCTGCTGAGGTGCACTGGCCTGAGCGGGTATCACCTATGCATGTTTTTCTGTGTTTATTTTGCTTTCATTAAAAGTTGACTTACTACAACACAAACATGAAGCAGTTCCACTAAGCTTTAAGGCCAGTTGCTTCTGAGACCACCTCTAACAGGTGCTGGACCTCCTTCTGGCAGACCAGAAATGGCAAGCTTCAAAGTTGCAGAGAGGTTTCCTGTCCCTTGCTTAGGCAAGGCAGCTCCTCCCCCACCATTGAGATGATCAATGACATCATACGTACTAAAGGCCAGTCCCCAGCTGGACACCTCCAGGCCTTGAGTCCGGTTCCCAGTTGAGGATCTGCAAGCAAAGCCCAGCACAGGGGTGCTTGCCCTAAGGGCAGAGAACTAGCCCCACTCAGTGGGCCATGCAGGGGCCACTGCCCTGGATCCACCCAGAGGGAGATACCTTTTTCTAATATGCCCAAAGGTGCCTATGGATTCTCAATGGCCCTGCTCAGGGTTTTGGGGTAAACATTCTTGAGGTCTTACCATGTCTGGACCAGAAAAGCAGTCATCTGAGGGTTTAACAATAGTTTTATATTAACAATAGCAACAGTGCCTGGGCTGGAAGCGAACCAGCTACTGCTCCAAGCACTTGTGTGTATATTACCTGTGACCAGGGATCAGTCAAGATCTGGCAAGAAGGGCAGAAGCATCTTACCTGGCCAGAGTTCCTGTGCTTCCCCAGGAGCCCCTGTGGTGATGAGAGGGTCAATTTGAACAGTGTGGTTGCCTCCATGTGTCATCAACAGAGTAGAGGGACATCTGCCATTAGTTTACCAAATGTGTATGTCCAGGATCTGTGTGTCCCTGCCCTTGTTCCAGCTCTGATGAACCCTCCTTCACCCCCGACATCCTTTAGTTCCTGCTTTTGATGCTTGTGAAGAACCCCTGGGGTGTAGGTGAGGAAAGGAAGCCTCTCTCCAGCCCTCCCTCCCGGCAGGCTCTGCGCAGGTAGACCTCTGGGGCTCTGCATTTAGCTGACTGTCACATCCTGTCACAGGCCTTCTTGTCCTGCAGGACACGTTATTCCCCACCCCCACCACCATTTTCAAATATTCTCCAAGGCTTCCTGTGGGTTTTTGCTCTTTAAACAGTTCCTTTGGATTTTCCCCACTTCCTAATGGCCCCATTTCAACATCGTTTCTTTGCCTGAAAGTGAGTACTTGAGAGGGGCATATTTGGGCCCTTTTCTCTGTCACCAGAGCATTAAGTCTTATCATGTCAGCATTAAGAGCCACAGTGCCACCCCATGGTCCATCCCCTCCCAGTCTGGGGTCTGTCACTTTGGAGAACAAGCCCAGTCGATTTCCTCTCTGTGGATTTGAGAACTCCGGATTGGAGGAAGTCATCCTTTCCCTTGGGCGCAAGCCGGGCCTCAGCATCCCATTTCTGCAGAGGCAGCCTTCGGAGGGGAGGTGGGCTCCATCTCCGCGGGTGGAACTGCAGTGGATGGGGATGACTAGTGAGCTCATTATCCACAAAAGGGGCACAACTGGAACAGGTGAAGTTCTACAAGGTTTGGGGGACATTTCAGGGCAATTAGTAAAACGAGATGTGGCTACTGAAACGAGAGCATTATGGTGGTGTCAGGAGGGTGTGCTTCCCAGGGCGGTGGAGTGGTTTATTGAACCAGCCTCTGGGGACAGCCCTCCTCTTCTCTTGCTTCCTATAGAATTTTCAGCCTGCGTGGCTCCTGCCATTGATCAGCTTCCACCCACTTCCACTGAGACTCTACCAACCATTCCAAGTTATCCTTTACGCCTGTAAAAAGTTACACACCAAGTATGTAACTTTGTTTTTCTGCCACCTCTTCTGCCTGTCAGTTGTCAGATTAGGTGGGTAAATTTCATGTTTGCTCCAATTTTTTTCAAAATCCCTTTTCGGCAGTAGTCAGGGGATGGTTGCTAATCAGAACCTCCTCTGTTTTGACGCCGAGTGGCATTTTTCTCTTATTTTAGTGGGGAAACTGCCTCAGTTCCATTTGGGCCTCCCTCCCAGCCACGGAGAGCCACTTGTCCAACCCATGTGTTTGGTCTCAGAGGCTCTGCACGTCCCGTGTCCTACATGGGCACTGAGGATTTGAGATATGCAGTAGAGTCACAGGATGGACATAACTGGTGCCAGGAACCCACATGGCCAGCACTGAGTGGGTCCCAGCCTGGCGCGGCCTGGGGAGAGCAGAGAGGGCAGGAGCTTGCCATTGTCGTATGTGAACTGATATATGGAGGTTGGAGGTTCTGGAATCCAGGGGCTATGGAGATGGAGAGGATGATGTAGAGAGATATTGCTGGAAAGCCTGGCAGCAGAGAGATGGCTGGAGGATGAAGGCCACCCTTTGTGACCACATGTGACCACATGTGAGCACGCTATGGGCAATCTGATGGAAACATACTTTCTGCAGCCGGGTTCTTGCTGCCCTGCTAGCTTCTGGTGCCTGCTCTGGGGGCTTTTCTTCTGCTGTGCTCCAGCTCCTGCTTCTCTGCCCCACATCCTGGCCATCCACCGGTGCCTCCAGGAGTGGGCATACACTGCCTCTCCCACCCTCCTGCAAGCCCCTAAATCCAAATGACTTAAGCCCCTGGCTGCCAGGGCCTTTCCTCACTGGCATCTCCTCTCCCCAAGCAAACTCTGTCTCCAGAAGTGCTAAGCCCTCAGCTGATGTGGACACACTGGCCAAAGAGAGGAGAAAGCCACAGAGCCAGCAGGAAACAGAGCCTTGCTCCCTACCAGGGGGTCCTCCTTCCCTGGCCCTAGGGATTCATTCTAGAGGATCGTCAAGAGTGCCGTGGAATTCTGGTTTGCCTGCTTCAAGTCTAGGAATCTGCAACTTCCCACTCCTGAGCCTTCTTGGCCTTTTCCAAGGCCTGCTTGGAATTCTCCTCTTCCAGGAAGCCTTCTCCGTCCACTCCCCTCCCCGGTCCTCTGGCCACATGTGGCACTGGTGGGCTTTGCCTAGCACTTTATTAGGCTCCACGTGGGGCTTCCCCTGTTGTAATCGCCAAGCGTTCTTTGGGCATTCTTCTCTCTATGGCAGGATGACTCTGGGCCCTGACTTCATCCAGGGGAAACGAATGAAGGGTTTGAGTGGCAGTCAGGGAAGCCGGCCCGCGTGCTGCCTGCTGGTGGCTGCTAGACACCTGCTGGAGACAGCAGTGCATTCCCTCCACAGCTGATGACAGTGTGGCATCTCAGTGGGGGTAGAAGAGGTGATTTCTCCAAGGGGAGGGAAGGGGTTTGACCTGGTGCTTAGGACATTCAAGGGACCAGGGAAATGCACAGAAGGTGGCTCAGGCCACCCAGGGGCTGAGGATAAGAGGACCAGAAGGGAAGGTCTGGTTGGGAAGAGTAGGGACATGAGAACTGGGCTGAAGAGACAGACCCAAGAGGTTTCCTGAGTCAGACCTTTTGTCCAAAGTGAGCAGGTTGGGCTTTGGAATCATCACTCTGCATTTGGGACCATGGGAACCCAGAATTCATCCTCGTCCCCACGGGTCTACCCAGAGGAGGGAGTGGTAGGGTTTGGGGTACAGGCAGGGGAGGAAGGAGATGCCTTCCTGGGCCTGGAACTGGGGTTCACAGCCAAGCCAGGGAGGGCTGAGAACAAGACAGAGTCCAAGTGACCAGCAAATACAAGCCGAATCAAACAGAATGATGGGGGATTGATAAATGGTCCTTAAAACGTCTTACATTTTATTTAGGGAGGGGACAGAACAGAGCGGGGAGTGCAGGAGGGGGAGGAATTCCTACGTAATTGGAGCCAGGAATCCATTTCCTCTGGGCTTGCCTACACCTCTTCAGTAATCCTGGTCTGAGTCCAGGGCAGCATGGAGGCATCTGGTGGGGGTTGGGAGGGTGGCAGCAAGTTCCCATCAGAGACCAGACAGACAGATGCTGTGTAGAGAGGCCTCCAGGGGGCCTCCATAGCCAGCTGTTTTCCCCTAGGGAGCCAGTGTCTGCTCCCCATCCTTCCTTGCTCCCTGGGGCCTTCATGGTGTCTCTCCCTCTTTTCCCGTGAGCTCTTATGTTCCTCCGACCCTAGGAGGTATAGATCAGTTCCCAGAATAGAAACCATCTGGCTGCTCCTGAAATGCCTTTTCTTCTTCTGTGCATGACTGGCTGGTCCTCTTGCCTGTAGCTCAGCTCAGATCCCCCCACTCCCACCTGGGCAAAAAGCCACTGTGAGGCTCGGAGCACACCCTGCCCCTGGGGCCAGCCTGGCTCCCTGTCTGCCCTGTTTTCTTCATAGCACTTATCATTATCTGGATTTCTCTCATCCATCTGTTCCCTTGCTGGTTGTCTGTCTCTCCTCCATAGAAAGTAAGCTCCATGCAGGCAGCAGTCTGGTCCTTTTTGACCATGGTTTTCCCCAGGTTCTGGGACTGGGCCTGCCTAGGTGGGGGCTCAATAAGTATTTGTTGAATGGATGAATGGGTGGATGACGACGGATGGAAAAAGCACCGGGTCTCAAGAGGGATGAAGGGTCATATCCAATCTCCTCAATTCAGGACTCTTTGGCAGAGCTGCCAAATGGGGACAGGGCTTGCTGGGCCCTGGTAAAGAGTACATTCTGGGCCTGGGCCAGGTCCTGCTCACTCCCTGATAAATGACAAGCTGAAAGATTGGCAGGTTGGGACAAAAGTCCCGTTTCATTTGAGCCTGAGGTGGGGAAGAAAAAACATTTTCAGTCCTTCTCACCTCCCCAAGCTTGGGCCTGGCCTTAAGGACGAGACAGTGGAGAGGGACCTCTGACACAAGGGAGGGAGACGCGTGTCCCTGCACTATCTGATGGGAGTCCAGAGGAATCTTGGAGACAGTAACCAGTCCAGCAAGGGGGTTCCCAAAGATGGGTTCAGGAGCAGGCCAGGCTATCCCACTTTGTCCTTGCCCTGGCGTTTGGGGTGTTTGCTATGGAGACTTGTCCCTGATCTTTTTCCAGCTTTCCCATGAGCAGTTCCCGCCCAGTCTTCTTTTCTAGCTAGCTGTACCATGTTACTGCCACATGGAAGACCCCACACAGTCCACACAAGAAGTTAAAGGCATATAAGTTCAGGGGTTGTGGGACAGGAGTGGCAAGGGCCAGGCAGGGAAGCCCAGAAAACCTATGAACTTCTCCTTGAAGGTGACTTTCTAGGTAGATGATACCTTTCTCTTTTCTATGAGGTTCCTTCCCTCTTTCTATATTCTTTAGGGAGTTTGAATCTTCAAGAGAGAAAATATTTAAGCCTGGGAAAGATGAACCTAAAGTTGACATGGGTGTGGGTGGGAACACTTGGAACAGGGACCCTGTTGTACAAATGTGTCTGCTGGGTACAGTTTCGTGAAGGAGGGATGGGATGAGGAAAAGGTGCCTCTCACCCACCCTTGTGTTGTCTTTGCCTAGTGGAAGGTCCCACAGTGTCTCCAAAGAGCATCCAAGTGTGAGACTCAGGGAACCTCTGGGGCTTGGCCTCGAGCCCAGGACATGGTGAATGGCATGGAATTGTGCCTGCAGGCCCCAATACTGCTGTTCCCTAGGAGCAAGGTGTCTCATGGGCTTTTTCTCTGCATGGGCCACCGTGTCCCCACCATCTTCCTCCTCCTTGTGCCCTGTCCCCCTGTATCTGTAACAGGGCTCTTGCTGATTGGGCCTTGTCCTGCTTCCTGGTCTGGGGTTTGTTCCCATGCACCTCTTTCACGCTCGAGCTTGGAGGTCCTGGCCCCACTTCCTCTTCCCTTCACAGCGGCAGCCATCTGCCCTACCTTCTGAGGTTCCTTTCCCTGCCCCTCAGCAGGTGTCGCTGATAGGAGCCCAGGCGCCTGGTTTCCTTGCCACCCCCAGTCAAGCGGCAGGCAGGAGAGTGTCCTGGTCCATTTTAAATACTTCTGTGCTGAGCGTAGAGAAGGGGGCAACAGATAACATAAGGGTGTTCAAGAGGTTCAAGAAATTGCAAAAAAGGGCCAGAGAGGTGCATGCGGGGGAGGCCTCTTCTCTAGTTGAATTCTTCATGGGTCTGCATGCTCTGTCTTCACTTTGGATTTTCTTGAGTCTCCTGAAGGTCACCTGAGATCTAATTTGTCCTGAATATTGTATGTGGACTCACAAGCTGCAGGAAGTCAGTGGGGCTGGTGGGGGCAAAGCTATCCAATCCAGGTAGCTCAGAAATGCCCCACTGAAAGTGAAAGCTGGGGCAGAGACCTGGAGACAGATGGAGGCAGTGACAGGATTCATGCCGCAGCCGCTGAGCTGACCCCCGTAGGTCAGAGAAGACCTGGTGAAGGGTCTTATGCAACCCTCAGTCGGGGAAGGAGAGGGGCTTTCCAGGCCATCCAGGGAGGGACCCTCATCCTGTCTGATGACCTGGTTCATGGGTGCTCGTAGGTGAGGGCAGTGAAATGTAAGCCAGCGTATCTGGCTGCAAGCATGTTCAGGAATGTCATTTGGGGAAGGATCAGGGATTAGATTTATTCGTGGTGCAACGTCATCGCTGTTCTGGTCTCTAGGGATGCCTAGGCCTTGTGAGTTAGATCAAACAGTATGAAGGGGATGGCGGGGCTCAGGGCTGGTTCCGCGAAGAGCCACCAAAGCGGAAACCTGTCTGCAGCCCTGGGAACTTGGCAGGTGCAGAAAGCAGAGGAGTATCAGTAGGAACTTGGGCCCCATGTTAGCAGAATGGGGGTGCAGAGAGAAGGCCAGGATTGCTCCCTAGGAGAGACTGGTGTTCGGGCAGGACAGGGACTAAGGGGCTGCTCCTGGATGAAGAACTTGGAAGTCTGGAGGAGCTGGTGGCAGGGCTCTGAATAAGACTGCCATGTGTCCAGGCCCCTCTGGATCATAACCTGCCCTTGAACTCAGCCCGGATGACCAGATTCTTTGGTCTGCACCAGGGACTTTTCTACTAGCCTCAACTTCTTGGGGAGAGAAGATGCATGGATAAGGGGATGGTTGAGACAGGGTTTTGGCATATTCCTGGACTAGGGTGACATAAACCACCATGGAGAACCAGTCAGTTTCCATGTCAAAATGTCATTTGGGAGCAAGGGAACAAATTCAGGAATAAAAACCCATACAGAGAGGTGAGCTGATATTATGACTAAGGTTGGAACATGGGAGCATTCTGAGTTGTTCTAGAAAGAGTGAAAGAGGCAGTGAAGGTAATCAGTGGAGACGACATGTCTGCAAATATCCCAAAAGGCAGCAAACCTGTCTTTGGTTTTGAAAAAAAAAAAAAAAAAAAAAAAAAAGCACCTGAATTCCTAACCGTCTTTAGAAGCGTGGAAGAACAGACCTGGTGAACCGGACTATGGAATTTTGACTTAAGTGCGGCCCAGGTAGGATGAGGGAAGAGAAAAGAAAAGGAAAACTCCCTTCCAGGGCTCAGCTCTGGGGCAGGAAGGACACACGAGTCTAGTGAAGGGTGAGCAGACTATTATGGTTTGGATCTGAAATGTCTCCCAAACACTCATGTGTTGAAGGTGTGGTCCCCAGTGCAGCTGCGTTCTGAGGTGGGGCTTTGGGGAGGTGATTGGATCACGAGGGCTCTGACCTCATCAAGAGACTAACCCATTGATTCAGAAGTGGTGGAAACTTTAGGAGGTGAGAACTAGTTGGAGGGCATAGGTCACTTGGGACATGCCTCTTGAAGGGTGTAGTTTGTCCCCGAATCCTTTCTCTCTTTCTCTTTGCTTCCTGGCTGCTGTGAGGTAAGGAGCCTTCCTTTGTCGTGTGTTCCCGCCATGATGTTCTGCTTCGCCACAGGCCCGGAAACAATGGATCCAAGCCACCATGGTCAGAGACCTCTGAAACCGTGAGCCAAAATAAATCTTTCCTCCTTTAATTTGATTTTCTCAGGTATTTTGTCACAGGGACAAAAAGCTGACTAACGCATGGTCCCAGGGCCACCTGGGCACATACCTGTCCTTGCGCCACCTTGTGTGAGCAGGCTGAGGTGGTCACTATATCTTGGTTTTCTTAGCCTCCCCATGTGCTGTAGACAGGACCCAGAAGTGGGGGCCACTGTTTAGCTACAGAGGAGCTGACATGGGTGTCACTGTAGTGTGTTGGACCATATGGAGGTAGAGCTGGCTCAAAGTGCCAACTGGAGTGCTGCTCCAGACAAGAGAAGGGGCTACTGTCCTGCACCCAGGAGGACCAAGCACCCTTGGGAGAGACTGCATCAATGGATGGGCCTGAACTTCCAACAAGATTGAGCACCAGACCATGTTTTTAAAGTTATAGGCCAAATAAAGAAATGCCATTTTTCTGCCTAGTCATTGTGTACGTTGAATGTGGGGCCCCACCTGCCTCAGCAGCTGCCACAGGTATTGAGGGATGAAACACTTTAGCTTCAGGAGGCTTCCTTGGCTGCCGTGTGTCCTGGTCCTTTGCAGGGTGTGCCCTGGATCATTCATTTGGGTTGAGAAACAGAAAACAAAGTGCTGAAGCTGACAGATCCCACAGACATGGCCGGGCACCTGCCTGTGAGGTCTGTGTCCTGCAAGGTGGTGCTGGATCAGCCATCCAGGCACAGCTAGGCTATAACTCGGGGATCCGGGCTGGCTGCTCTTCCTCAGGCCCGAAGGGCCTGACGTCCAGATGACACCTGGGTGCTGGGCCAGGGAAGGGATGAGCTTTATGGGCTGGGGCCCTGCATGGCAACCACATGGAGGTAGGTAGGGAGCTAGGCAGCCCAGAGTCAGAGGTGACATGGCATATTAACCCCCAAAGACAGGGAGGCCCGAGGGAGGGCCCACCCAGACCAAGACAGAATACCAAAGCGTAACAGGTGGGGAACACTCTGACAGAGCTCTTGGCCTAGGTGTGTGCCAGGAGAAGGGTCTCCTGGGCAGGGGTGATGGGGGTCATGACACGGGGCAGGGGTGGGGAGGAGATGCCTAAGGTCTCCTGTGGGCAACAGAATATTCTAGGAGAGTGGGGGCATCTCCCCAAGGGCCTTGCATGACAGGCCAGTCCCCAGAGCTGTGTCTGCTTCTGGATGGAAGTAGGCAGTTGGGGCGGGAGTCTAGGACCTCCAGACGTTGTCCATTTTTCTGCCCTCTTCAGCATGTCACTTCATGGTCACGAGGCACTGATGTTCCTCTAGGCATCATGCAGAGGAAAGGGACAGAAGGTCTGATGAGCAATCTGGGCCATTGTAGACCCAGAACCTTCTGCTTCTGTCTCATTAGCCAGAACTGCCTCCCAGGCCACCCCCGTGTGCAGTCACTGAAGGTGGCAGGGAAGGGGAGGGCACGGGATACGGTCAGCACCCCCAGCAGTACCCTGACACAGCGGCTTCCCAGGCAGCTTCTAGCCAGGACTCCACCCCCACAAAGGCCCCTGATGTCAATGGCAGTCTCTCAGCTTCACCTGCCCTCCTGAAGTGTGCCACAGGCTCCCCCCGGGATCTAGCCGAGAGCCAGTGGACAGTGTCTGCCTTCACAGGGGGGACAGTGCAGCATGTTAGATTTTGGTGCTGCCCAGGTGTTGGGAAATGCACAGGAGAGAGCAAATCACAGTCTGGAGGGACAGCAGGCAGGGCAGCTCCCAGGGGGTGGGGCACTCTGAGCCAAGACCTAAAGGAGCAAGCTGAGCGAAGGGTCTCGAGGACAGCAGAGGGCACACTGGAGTAGGAGGGACTGAGCTGAAGCGCTGAGAGAGGGGGCAGCTGGGAGCCTTGACTGGAGAGGAAGTGGGGCCAGGCCAGGCCAAGCAGGGCCCTCTGAGTGGGCACAGGTGCCCACTGCAGAAAGGCCTTGGCCTGCAGGTGCCTGCAGGACTGGAGGTGGAGAACCAGTGAGGAGACTCCTACAGTTATATAGGCAAGGAGAGCATAGGCCCACGCTCGGGAAAGGGATGGAGAAGGAGACCGAGAGGCTTTCAAGACAGACCCCAGCAGGCTTATGAACTGACGAAGCTGGGGACACCAGCAGTGAGAGCGAGAGGGACAGAGCAGGCAAAGTCAGCCCAGAAAGCAGGCATGTGGCACGAGGCTCCAACCAGGCAAGAGGGAGGGAGGAGTCCACTCCCGATAGAAGAGGCCCAGCCAGCCGGAGGGGCTGAGTTCACAGCCCCCCCAGCCACTGCAGAAGAGAGAAGATGCAGGTGTCTGGTCCAAAAACTTGGAGGAGTTCCAGCCTGAAGATCCAGCCACCGCCTGGCTATGCCACATGTGCGGAGGCTATTGTCAGGAACAAAACTGTCCTGCACTGGCCACCAGGATCCCAGGTAAAAGATGAGGGATAGGCACACACCTTTGTTTTTCTTTGGGCCTCCTTTGATAACTGGCAGGGTCAGCCTTGGGTGGGTGTTCAGAACCCCTTCTCAAGAAGCCCTCCCGTCTCCTACACCATCCCCCGACCCCCTGAGCCTTCCTTGTCTCCCAGCTCAGTCAGGGCCTGACTTTGAGGGCAGCAGAGGAGGAGGCAGAGGAGTCTCGGATCCTTCCATGCTTCCCCAAAGGAGGCGCACAGGCACGCGGCTCCCGGCAGCGGGCTTGGGAACAGAGGACTGCACCCTCGCTCTGACCCACTACAGACAGCCCTCTCTAGGAGAGAGGGTGATGATTTTCCATGTGAGTTCAGCCATCCTTGGTGAGAATCCAGAAAAATGCCGTCACCTGGCTCCCGTAAAGCCACCCAGGCAGAGGCAGGATCTGGGTTTCCTACACCTCAGATGCTCGGGTCAGCTGGAAGTTGCTGTCCAGAAAGTGAGGAGTTTCCATTCAGTAGGAGCAGGCAGACAGAGCTTTAGGAGTCCAGCCTTCAGTGTCCCAGATGCCAGAAGGGAAGGAGGACACGACTGAGTCCCTGCTTCTGGGTAGATGCTGTTGGTGGACTGTCCTGAGACACCTCATGGCCTTGTCCTGAGATGCCCTGGCCTGTCCTGAGAGCATGGGACAGACAATGTTTCTCATAATAATTCCTCTTTAAATCAACTCAAGGAGTTTTCGTTATGACCCGCTCATGATAATGCAGAGCTGGGGAAGGAAAATCCCAGGGGCCCTCAGAGGAGAGGCGTGAGGCTGAGGTAAGGCGAAGTGGGCTGGGGGGCAGACAGCAGCAGGAAGGGAGCCCGGGCAGGAAAACGGGGTGTGCCAGGCAGAAACTGGAGGGCTTAGGGGGCCAGGGAGGGGCTTTTTTAGTTTCCTCACCTATAAATTCGGAATAAGAACTGGTCATTTGTTCATGCATTCACTCATGGAGCACGTATCTAGGAGTACAGATCATGCACCGAGGGCCCCTCCCAAGAGCACGGCAGACGAGAGCTCGTATTCCTGCACCTGATGTCCTGCCGAGAGGGTGAGGGACAAGACAAGTATTCATATTACATCGGCAAGCTGCAGGAGGAGGCCAGCGGCAATGTTTCTCCCAGGGCTTGGCAGGCCTCCTCTAGCAGAGCTGGACCAGGAGAAGAGGGAGCCCTGTGGGTGCGGAGGAAGCAGACTGGCAGAGGAACAGCAAGGCCGATCTGGCCAGCTGGCTGCCGTGGGGTCCTGGCACCGAGGCCCTGTGAGGGCTGAAGCAGCATCCCATGCAGAAGGGAGAGAGGAAGCAGCAGGGTTGCTGGGGAGCTGGTGGTAAGGTGGGGATGACAGGAGGGAGAGGATGCAGAGGCGGGGGTCGAGTCCCCGGTGAAATAGAAGGAGGAGACTCTTGTGAAGAAGGATAAAATTCTGAGGACAGGAAGGGGACTCAGCAGACTCCACCTAGGGGCTAACTGCAGGCTAGCCAGGAGCCTGGAGCCTGCCATGCATGTGAGGTCACAGCAGTGCCCAGGAGGCCAGGGAGGGGCTGTGGAGGCAGCTCAGTGGGTCACTAGGACAGCCCTGGACCTTGATTTGGATGGACGCAGGGATGTGGCCGAGGCGGTGGGGATGAGGCAGGCCTAGTAGCTCCAGGCATGGGGAGCCAGAGTGAGGTCAGGAGCTCCCCTAGCAGCACCCAAGCCCGGCATCCAGGTGTGCTGCCTTGTGGGCACCAAGACCCTCTCTGTGTTGGCCACTATCAATACCTGAAGAGAAATCGAAGGAGGGTTAGATTTTAAAATGTGTTTAAGTGGTCATAAAATGAGATCGTTTAGAGATTTTTATGAATAATCAGAAAATTTTATAAGGTAATTTATGTTATGCTGGAGAGAAGATGGGAAGACGATGGTGTTTATTTAATACCTACTCTGGCCCTCCCCCACTGGTGGGCAGAATCAGTCTTTTTCCTCCCTGCCAATGCTGGGCCACTCCGAGTGGAACCCCTTGGTCAGCTGATGGGGACAGAGATGACCTGTGCCCAGCTAGGCCTCCCCCCACTGCCTGCAAAGCCTAGAGTGGGGCCCAAAGTGGGAGGAGGCATGTGTTCAGGAAGCAGGGAGCCCGGGGAAACCTGTGAGCCCCCTGGGGACAGTCACCCACGGAGTGCACACTGCCTTCTCTGCTCCCCCACCCTGATGTGCTGAGGACCCAGTGCTGTCCTGCAGTCCGAGAGGGCTGGTCTGGAGGGAAGGGGCACTAAGGATGGGACTCTGGGGAGGAGAGGCTGAGTGGCTGGCAGTGTTGAGGCTGGGTGGGCCAGGTGGGTGGACTAGCCCCTGGGTGGACAATCTGGGACTCTGCAGAGCTGGGGTACCCCTGGTGGCTATTCAACAGCCCACCTTCCAAGGTCCCCTATTGCCCTCCATGGTACTTCCCCACTAGGGTTTTAACAGTGAGGTTTCTTAGTCCTGCACAGACCACATCAGCAGGTGACAGCAGGCGGTGTGGCACCTTGGGCCCAGAACAAACCCCTAACCCTCTGGCCTCACACTGGGCTCTGTCAGAGAGGGATAGCATGCGTGTGAGTTTTGTATCACCACAAAGAAATACCTGACACAGCTGTTTCTGAAGTAAAGGGAGGTTTATTTTGTTTGGTTCGTGGTTCTGGAGGGTCAAAGCAGCCCAGCATGGCAGGAGCATAGGGTAGAGGAACAGTTTTTGTCTGATCAGGAAGCAGAGAGGGAGGAGTGGGTTTATGTCCCAGGACCCCCCTCAAGGGTACACCCCTAATAACCTAAGGGCCTCCCCATAAGGCTCCACCTCTGAAAGTTCCCACAGCACTTCCCAGTACCACCACCCGGGAACAAGCCTTTAACACGTGGACCTGCAGAGACACTATCCATATTCAAATCAGAGCAGCTTGTCTCGCAGGGGCTCTAAGGGAAGAAATGTGATAGAACTTCTGACACAGTGGGACTCAGTGTGGTGAACCTAGATGGCCTTCACCTGTCACTCCATGCCTTGCCCAGCCCCAGGCTTCTGGTCCCACCAGATACCACCCTCTCTGCAAATGCCTGGCCCTCAGTGGTCTAAGCATTTCTTAGCCTCAGGACTGAGTCTGAAATGTCCTCACCCTGGCCTCACATCACCCCCAACACCCTCCTCTTCTCCATTGAGACCCATGACTTCCTCCCTGTGTCCTTCCCCACCCACAGCGTCCCCCATGGTCAGGGCTGCCTGCCACCCCCTTTTTGTGTCCTCAGGTGGGCACTTCGTGTTGTTGGCAGAGGTTCCCATCTCCCAGGATGGGAGGGGAGAAAGCAGAGTCCCAGCCTGCAGAGCGGGAAGAGCCTTGGGTGGCTTAGTGAGTAGGCCACAGCCTGCTACTGCCTTCCCAGATTCCTAGATTCCGAAGCTCTTCTGACCATCGCCCTGTCCCTTGTGTTTTAGCCCAGGAAATGTTCAGCATCTCCTAGAAGAAATTATAAAGCGACGGTCAAAGAAGTCAAAGACCCAGCATGGTCTGGTTGACCACTAAGGGCACAAGACCAGGCCCACAGGGTGGGGCCTCTTCCCTGACCCCTCCCGGCCTCACATGATTCAACACGCTTCCCACGGGGAGGAGGGCTCCAAGGTGCTCTCAGCATTTGTGTGCTCCTCAGGACCAGCGCTCTGTCGCAGAGGCTGTGCTCACCTGAGAGGGCGTCCTGGGCCATGGGCAGGGAGGCAAGCCCACTGCAGTGCACCCCTGGCCACCATGGACCCCGCCATGAGTGCTGACTTCTAGGGACAACTGCTGGAGGTGTAGGCAAAGGAAGCTCCTCTGAATCCAGGGAGACCACCTTTAAGGTACAAGGACACAGGTGGGCCAGGGTGCTTCTTGAAGGTCCAGCAGCAGCAGCGTCTGAGGGGCATGGCAGCCAGCCAGGGGTCCTTCTGCCCTCACCATTCTGACCATCAGGGAGGACAGGGTCACCATGTGAGAGTCTCTGCTCTTGTCCCTCCAAGGTCAGCCCTCTTCTTTCTTAGCAGCAGTAGCTTGCTTTTTAATTGGAAAATAAGTGGCTTCAAGTTCCATAGTCCTCCCTTGCAGCCAGGTGTGGTCACGTGACCAGCCACACACAGTTGCTATGAATGGATTTTAGGAAGTGCCTCAAAGGGACAAGTGTGCTCGTCCTCCTGCCTGGACTTCCGCCTGCCTGGCATCTTGGACCATGAGGTGGAAGCCATGTGGTCAAGAATGGCAGAACAGCCAGATAGCCACAGGACCCCAAGAACCAGCCCTAGATTTCCTGCAATTAGGTGAGAGAGTCACTTCTATCTTATTTGAGCCACTATTGTTTGTGCAGGCAGATCTGATCCTGATCCACAGTACTGACCGCCCTCCCTCTTCTCTCCCTCCCTCCTATCTTCCCTAACACTGATGAAGGCTTTCCTTGCAGAGATCTAGGGAGGCACCCAGAATCTGCTAGAGGCAATTTTGAAAGGGCAAGGATGCCAGGAACAGGTGGTGAGGACAGAGAGCAAGGACAGAGCCGGGGAAGTTTGTCAGTGTGGGGGTGGTGGGCAAAACCTTCTGGGGGAATAGGGACATCAGGAGCTGGCAGACATGGCTTGAGCCTTCCTACCCACCCCCATGGCCACCCATTATCCCCTGCAGGGCCCAGAGCCTGCCCTCACCTTCTCAGCTCCCCTTTCCTGACAGGCAGCTGGAGAGGGTAGGGTCCTGGTCTGGAGAGAGAGGCCTCTTTGGAGGCTGAGGCCAGGGGAGGGGAGGAGTGTCCACTGACATGGGTTTGCCCCAAATCAACACAAGAGATCTACATAGGAACATGGGTCCTGCTTCGTGCCGGAGCCCCCTGGCACCCCTGAGGCTTGCTGCCTTAGTTCTCCATCCAACTCAGTTCATTGAACACCTTATTGAGTTCCTGCTGTGTATACTATATGTACACAGGGTCAGGGAAATCAGCTCATGGCCCCATGCTGGGACAGTGGTGTGCTGGGAAATGATTATCAGCCAGCTCTCTGGGGGAGGGGGAACCCTGGTTTATAATGTCTGCAGGTCTGTGGTGTTCCAGGTGTAAGAGTGCAGCTCCTGAGGGCCCTGGTCCAGCTCTCAGGTGAGGCTCCAGCGCACCACTTCCAGGGCATCTGTGCTCCTGTCCCAGGTCCCACCTCGCCATGAGGCCTGGCCCCTGATCCCCACCATTTGCTGGCCTTCCCCTGCTTGGTCCCTGGGCTTGGCCTGGGAGTTGCTAGCCCATACTCAGTGCGTGACAGGTAACCTGCTACCAGGTAGAGAAGAACCAGAGAATAGTCAGTCCCCCAAATCTCAGACTACCACCCCACCCCTTAAAGGCCTTTTCCTGCTCTCTGATGTTCTTTCCTCCCCTCCTCCTCAGAAGCAGCCTGCAGCCAGCTCCTCCCAGTCCTGAAGCATCTGCCCACCCTCCCGCCTCTAGGCTCCCCAGCAGTTCCTCCGCCTCTCTCCCTCTCTCTCTCTCTCTCTCTCTCTCTCTCTCTCTCTCTCTCTCTCTCTCTCTCTCTCTCTCTCTCCCTCCCTCTCCCTCCCTCCCTCCACTGTGCTGTGCTGTGTCTGCTTTTGCAGCTGTCTCCTCTCTGAGTTTACTTCCCCTCATTCCTCTGTCCCTGCTGCCAGCCCCCTGACTATCCCAGAGGCCTCCATTCACACTTGCCTGCTGGAAGCTTCGAGGAGGCTGCGGGCTCCTGTCAGCTCTCTGGTGGCTGCCACAAGGGCTATCTTCAGGAGAGGGAGGAGCAGCTTCCTCAGCCTCCCTGCCTGGCTCTGTGTCTCTGCCTGAGCATCCTGACATCATCTGCTCCACCTCCAGGCGGCCCGGAGCCAGGCTCACCATCTGCCAGGCAGCCAGGGCACTGAACCTTTATGGCCCCCGGGGTAGGACATGGATCTGGGCCCTCAGCCCCCAGGCTCCAAGGTGCCAACCCTGCAGGGGAGTAGCTTAATGACCTTCGTGAGCACTAATTACACCCCAGGGCCCACTCTTAATAACCACGTATTCTCCCTGTCAATGTGCCTTAATTGAAAATGAGTAGGCGATACAAGTTGCTGTGAGGTTGGCTGGCAAGCCCTTAACGTGATATTAATTGTAGTAATTAGTAGTCACTTTGTGTTGGAGTCATCTATAAATAGGGGGTCCATTAGTTTAGCAAAAGAGCATGATTTAAAATGCAAATAAAAGCCCAATTAGTCAGATAAATCACTCATCTTTCTCAGCAAATTAACATCTTCCAGTAGGACTGGAAGTCACTTTGGGATACATTGGTCAGTTCAGGGGCTCTGAAGTCTTTATATCACCTGAGCGGCCCATCTGCAACACTATCCCTTTAAACAGGTTAGCCCATTATTGGCACAACCGGTGGTCAAGCCCCCAAGAAGCTCCTCCCTCTGTCTCCTGATTGGTTCCCTATGGTAGCACAGGAGCACTTTTTAAAGGAATAGTGGCACAGTATGAAGATAAACCCTGGGAGAATGGGCAGGGGTTGTGTGAGTGTGTTGGGGGGATCCCTCTCTGTCAGCAGACTTTTACAGCCCAGACAGAGTGAGCCACCAATGCCAAGTGTTGTCCTGTGGACCCAAAAGAGCCAAAACAAAATAAAAACCCAGACCCGCCACATCATTTGGGGGTGGAAAACTTCACTTCTTACTCCCTTCCACAGAGACCACCTCTGTTGGATGCTGGAACCTCTCTCTCTCTCTCTCTCTCTCTCTCTCTCTCTCTCTCTCTCTCTCTCTCTCTCTCTCTCACACACACACACACACAGACACACAGACACAGACACACACACACACACACACACACATACACAAGTGCTCTCTCTCTCTCACACACACACACACACAAGCTCGCTCTCTCTCTTTCTCTCTCTCTCACTCACACACACAAGTGCTCTCGCTCTTGCTCTCACTCTCTCACAGGCTTTGAGCATACACTTGACTTGGAAGTGACCAGAAGTGGACGTGCCGCTGGGCAGGTGTGAAGAGGGCTGGGCTTCAAGGCTGGGATCATGAGGTCAGAGCATCTCTAGTTTCCCAGTGCTTTTTCCCAGGCTGGTGTTCCAATCCTCAGAGTCAGGGGGGCCCTTGAGATGCACCAGGGGTGCTGTGCTGCCCCTCCTCTCTGAGGTTGGTTGAGCTTTCAGCAACCAGGTGTTCAGAGCCCACTTCTGAGTCCTTCCCACCCCACCGTCCTGCCACCCACGCCGAAGAGTCCATCATTCCTTTGTGGCCAACAGAGGCTGGTCCTCAGTATTTGTATTTTATTTCTTGTGGCACTAGGGACTGAACTTGGGGCTCTCTACCATTGAGCCACGGACACAGCCCTTTTTACTTTTTTTATTTTGAGACAGAGTTAACCTAGGCTGACCTTGAACCTGTGATCCTCCTGCCTCAGCCTCCAGAGTAGCTGGGATTAGAGTTGTGCACCTCCAAGGCCGACAGTTCAAGCCATAAGATAAAGCAGGCGTCCACAAACAGCTGGCCATCCCAGCATGTGCTTTCACCCTTGCTTAAGCAATGAGGGGAACAAGGGTAGTTTGAGAGTATTGTCCTTAGCAGGGTAAAGTGCCACGTGCCTGCCATCCCAGCAACTTGGGTGGCTGAAACAGAAGAACCACAAGTTCAAGGCCAGCCTCAGCAACTTAGCAGACCCTCAACAACTTAGAGACCATGTCTCAAAAAATAAAAAGGGTTGGGGATGTGACTCAGTGGTCAAGCGCCCTGGTTCAGTCCCCAACACCACACACACACACACACACACACACACACACACACACACATATAGTGTTGTCCTTTATCACCTTTATTTTTTGACTCAATGCTTGTAACAGGTGGTAGTACTTGCTATTTTTAATGTCCTATTTGACAAAATAAAATGTTGGCACCCCTGTGTTGGTTCTGAAAATATTTTTTCGAAATCTTGCCAGGGTATGAAATCCAACTGTCTGAAGCTGCTGAGCAAAATGACTGAATCAGGGACTTGAGGCTGCATGAGTCATAGCTGGGTGTGTGTGTGTGTGTGTGTGTGTGTGTGTGTGTGTGTGTGTATTGGGGGCTGTGAAATAGGGACATTTCTGGGAAATCTCCCTCTCTCTGAAATAGCAGAAGAAGACAGATCATGGCTAAAGAATTGGAAGGCAGCATCTCCCATGTTTCAGATAAGGAAACTGAGGCCCACATGGGAGAAGCCTGGCCCAAGCACATGGTGAGTGATTTCGGCTCTGACAGTCACACACCGAGCACCCCCTCCCCTGCCACAGCCCCTCGCCTATGAGTTGGCTCCTCTAGCAAGCATGGGGGAGATGTCCGAGGATGTGAGGGGCTGCAGGGCCTACAGAGTGAGTCCCCAGCTGTCCCTCGGCAGAGGCTCACTCCTAGGAAGTGGCAACAGCCCTGTTGACAGTCGGACCGAGAATTCCCCAAGGAGCAAAGAACAACACAGGCAAGGCCACACCAGGGCCACAGAGTGATGGACCACCCTCTTCAAGTGACCAGGGTCTCTCTATCAGGGACAACTCTGGCCCTACTTCAGTCCTCTTACCTCCCAGATAAAAGTCAAGATCACAATGACTGAATTGTCCCACTGGAAGCACCTGTCCCCAGACTGTCCTCTGCTTCCCCACCCTCTCCTTAAAATCACTCACCAACCCCACCCACCTCAAGTCCTGGGGTGCACTCTCTTCTGCAGCAGTTAAATGGACCTCACAGGCGTGCTCCGGGCGGTCGAGGTTGTTGGGTTTGGAACATTCAACAAATATTTGAGCCACAGTGTTCCCTGCAACTCAGTGGTGAATAAACACAACAGAGGTGGACACGAGGAGGTTCTGCTTAGACATCCACGGGAGGACACGCAGATCAACAGAATAGAACAGAGTCCAGAAACAAACTCACCTGTCGCTGGTCAACTGATTTTCAACAAGGATGCCAAGGATGCTTGATGAGGAAAGGACAATCCTCAACAAACAGCCCAGGGGAAGCTCAGTAGCCATATGTGAAAGAATGAAACTGGACCCCTACCTCACACCAATACACAGAAATCAAAGTGGATCAAAGACCTAGAGGTAAGTGCAAAAACTATAAAATTCTTAGAAAAAACATAGGGGAAAACTCCATGACCTCCATTATATAGTTGATCTGGAATATTCCCCAGAGACCTATGTGTTAAAGGTCCCAGCTTGGTAATACTGAGAGGTGATAGAGACTCTGAGACCTAGGGCCTAGTAAGTCATCAAGGGCATGCTCTCAAAGGACACTAGGGGACCCAGGTTCTTCCTCTCTTTTTATTTCCAACCACAAGGGGACAGTTTTGCTTTCCCACATGCCCAGCATGACAGGCTGCCCACCTCCTCCAGAGTCCTAAAAGCAGTAAGTCCACCTGACAAAGGACTGGAACCTCTAAAATCGCAAGACACATAAAATGTTTATAAGTTGATCATCTCAGACATTTGTTATAGTGACAGCTGACTAACAGGACTGGAGATTCGGCAATGGATTCTTAGATATGGCACCAGAAGCCTGAACCACAAAAGAAAAGACAGAGACATTGAACTTCACGAAAATTAAAAACTTACGGACTTCAAAGAAGATGATTAGGAAAGTGAAAAGACAACCTGAGGAATAGACGAAAATATTTGTAAATGACACATCTGATAAGGACTTCTATCTAGAACAAAGAACCTTTACAACTCAACAATAAAAAAGCAAAACTTTTTCTTAAACAAACGAAAGATCTGCATAGACATTTCCCCAAGGAAGAAATATGAGTGGACAATAAGCACATGAGAGGTGGTTTAACATCGTCAGCCATCAGGAAGAGCCAATCAAAGCCACCAGGAGAGAACACTTCTCGCTCACTAGGATGGCTAAATTCAAAAGCTTTACAAGTGTTGGTGAGGATGTGGGGGATCCAGGCCCCCAGGCCCTGCTGGTGGAAGTATCAAGTGATACAGCCACTTTGGAAAGGGGCCTTAAAATTCCTCAGACTGTTAAACATGGAGTTACCAGGTGCCCCCGCAATTCCACTCCTCGGTATGTACCCAAGAGAATGAAAACACATCATAATCCCAGAGGCTCAGGGGGCTGAGCTAGGAGGATCACAGGTTCAAAGCCAACCTCAGCAACTTAGCGAGACTCTGTCTCTAAATAAAAAAATAAAAAGGGCTGGAGATGTGGCTCAATGGCTAAGCACCCCCGGGTTCAATCCCTGGTACCAAAAAAGAAAAAAGCCCACACATCTACATGAAAAAACTTGTTTATGGAGGTTTATAGCAACATCAAGCAACCCCAATGTCTAACTGATGAGTGGATCAACAAAAAGTGGTACGTTTATACAAAGGAAAGTTCACATATAGGTCTGGTATGGACGCAGGTTCCCAATTCTCTCGGGGAAGTTCCTAGGAGTGGAATTGCTGCATCATGTGGTGAATTTATATTTTACTTTTTAAAAAATGGCCATGCCGTGTTCCACAGTCTCCCCATTTTACATTCTCGGGGGAAGTGACATTTTAGCTGAGACCTAATAGATGAGAAGAAGTCAGCCATGCAATGAGCAGGAGAGAGATTCCAAGAGGAAGGGACAGAGAGCCAGGCCCCCGGGAAGGCCTGTGGCCCCAAAGGGTGAAACAGGCAGCTGGCTAGAGAAGCTGACTCACCCCAGAAACTGCGAAGATTCTCTGTGCTGAGCCACCTGCAAAGAATATGAAAATGAGTCTGTCAAAGAGAAAAGGCCCCGTGGAAAGGACAGGATGTACACTGGGTGGCGTGGTGCTGTGAATGCAAGAGACGGGGACGGTATATGGCGTGAGTGGAGGCAGGGAGGCCACGCAGGCACAGCTGGAGCAGGCAGCACTGACCTGAAGAGAGGCTGACCAGAGTCCTGTTCCAGCTCAGCCTGGGGATGTTGGGAAGATTCTTAGGCTCCCCAAGCCTCGGTTTCCTCTGTAAAATGGGGACTAACATCACCGGCATAGGAGGTTCTAGGACTGGCAATAATTGTGAGAAAGGGACCAGAAGTGACACTTGAGGCAACTGCAGAGGGAGGGCGGGGCTGAGGAGGACAGGCAGTCCATTAGGCCTGGGTCCTGGGGTTGTGGCTCAACCCTGGAAGCAGCAAGGACCACAGGAGGACTCTGCAGCTATCAAGGACTGAGATCAAGGATACATGTAATCCTCAGTCACTCAGCCTGGGCACAAATGTGCTAGAATGGCTCCCAGAATTCAGGAAACCTATCTGGGCACAATGGCGCATGCCTATAATCCCAGCTACTCAGAGGCTGAGGCAGGAGGATCTCAAGTTCAAAGCCAGCCTCAGCAACTTAGCGAGGCCCTAAGCAACTCAGTGAGACCTGTCTCTAAGTAAAAGATAAAAGGACTGGGGATGTTGCTCAGTGGTTAAGCGCCCCTGGGTTAAACCCCAGGTACCAAAACAAAGAACTCAGGAAACCACTGATCTTCCTATTACTGGCCTATCAGAAAGACCATAACTCAGAACAGGCAATGGAGAGATGCCTGGGGGAGGGGCACCAGGCTGCACACCCTCTTGGCACCCCTCCCTGCCTTTCCCCATGTTTGGCAACCCTGAGCTCTCAAGCCCCCTCATTTGGGGGTGTTTACGGAGTCCTCATTATATAAGTACAGTTGATTAAACCATTGACCTTTGGTGACTGAATACATTCTCCAGGCCCCCCAGCACCCCCAATCCTCTAATTCTGCTTTGATCTTTCTGGTGACCAGTCCCCACTCTGAAGCTGCCTAGGGACCCCCAGCCATTAGCCATCTCATGAGCATACAGAAGACCTAGGACTTCAGAGATTCTAAGGATGGGTCGGGAGCCAGGGATGGAGACCACTTATTTATTTTATTATCACCGGAGTCCCCAGTGTTTAAGTGCTAATCAAAACTCCAGGAGTGGAGTGCCTGTGGTCTGGTGGGGTCCGGGGGGATTGGGGTATGTGTGTGTTCATGTGTGTGGTATGTGCACCCGCGTGGGGTGGTTTGTGTGCCTGGCTCAGGAGGGAGCTGGAGAGCAGCAGAGGATGGGGGAGATTCCAGGGTAGACCATGTCTTTCAATCAGTCTTTGAATTGGTGTGTTTTGTGGTTGGATCCTCTTCCCTGAAGCCTCCTCTCACTTTTCCTCCATTAGCATCTCTGCCACCTTCACCCCCACTGGCCACTGTCAGGGAGGGGGAAGACCACCTCTGGGGGAGTTGCTCAGGCTCCTGGGCTGCAGCCCTCCGCTCCCTACTCTCTCACGGCAGCTGGTCCCCGCTGAGGCCCTAGAGGGGAGTGGCTCCTGGGCAGGGCCACATGCCACTGTTTGCACTTCTGCCCCTGCCAGGGGGCTTCCACGGAGCGGGTGGGCATTGTCCTCCTTCCAGGACCTAGAGCAGGAAGTCCTCAGTTCCACTCCTACCATGTGACAGCAGGCAGGTCACTTGCACTTTGGACACCAAATACAGGGGCTGGAGTCTGGAGTTATCCCAGAGGCCCCGCCACACCCCTGCCTGCCTCTGCAGCCCCTCTCAAGCTTTGGGCAGTGTCCTCTCAACCCTCTCTCTCCTCCCTCCTGTCAGTCATGCTCACCTACTATCACAGGTGGAGCCCAGGAGGGTCAGGCAGGCAAAGAAGTGCCCCCAACCTCCAGAGGTCATCTTGTAGCCCCTGCCCAGGTGCTGGTGTCAGAGTCGGAGCCCTCATCTGTCAGGCAGGGCCCAGCGGCCGCAGGGGCGGGAGCAGAGGGGGAGGTAATCTTCCCTGGAATATTAATGGCCCCGTCAGGAGTGCTGGGGACGAGCTGAGCAGCAATCTGCCTTTATTAACGAGGCGGGCGCCAGCTGGAGCACAGGGGCCCCAGGAGATGGAGCAGTTGCTGGCTGCCTGGCAGAGGCGGCTGGGAGGAGCAGAGGGCGGGCAGGAGGGTGGGGCGGCAGCAGCCCCACAGCAAAGCGGGTCTCCAGTTGGTCCCCAGCTGCAGCTGCTCCACCCTGGCCCTGACCGGGCCCTCAGCCCTTCTGCCTCTTCCTCCAGGAAGCCCGTATGTAGGGACTGCTGACGGTTCCTTTGGGCTGCACCAGTTACTTAGACTGGCCGTCTGCTCTGCAGTCTTCTGAACCAGTATTTCTCAGCCAGGGCTTCATGTGAGTTTTAATGGTCCTGAAGCTCTGCCCACAGGAGAGATTCTGATCTAATGTCCAGGGAGAGCCCTGACCTGGATATGAATGTGTTGGTAAGGTCCCCAGGTGCTTCCATGTGCAGCCACCACTGAGAAGCCCTGCAGCAACACCACCCGCCCGAGAGACCACCTTGCCTCACGCCAGGACTCCTCCTGATGCACGAGTGCTACCAATGACTGAGCTCACGGCCGGCCAGGCGCAGGTCCACGTGCTCTATCAACTCTGGACACTCACAAGAAGCCACCCCCACTATAATGACTCTGGTTTCTAGATAAGGAAACTGAGGCACAGAGAGGAGCAGTAAGATGCTGAGGACACGAATGCCACTGTGGGTTCCCAAGTGGGCACTTGGCAGCTCTGCTGGGTGCCCGAGAAAGGGACCCGATGAAAAAGAAGGGGCTCAAGCAACAGGTGTCTTGGGAGAGAAGACAGGACACCTATAGCTAACTCACTAGAACTGGGTCTTTTTCTGAGAGCAAATGCAGCAGGTGAGTCATGGAGGGGAGTAAGAAGTGCCAGAGAAGCCCAGGGACAAGCCCCCTTCAGGGCCAGGCAGCTCCCAGAGGGCTCCTAGTCACCCCCAGGCCCGCAGAGCATGCAATGCTCAGGTTGTTCATGGGAAAACAGAGGCCAGTACGGCAAGGGGTCCAGGCCACTGTGGAAAGGAGCCGGGGATGGGTGCATTTGGGAACATGCGGATGTGCTGGCGTGGGAGGGGTTTATCCTCCACTCTATGCGATGTGTGGGTGTGTGGTGATACAGGTGTTTGCTCCATGTGCAGGTGTTTGTACATAACTGGGGGACTGTCTGAGCCCACCCAGGACCCTGGCCTAGACAGCACCCCAGGCCCTGAGGACATCTTCATGCTTGGGCAGCAGAGTGCGCTGACTCCAAGGCCATGTCTTCCCTAAGAATAAGCCTGCCTAGGGGAGGAGGCAAAACTGAGTCCCTCTTCACTCCACTTAATTATTTAAGCCACCACCAGGACGGGGTGATGAAGCTAAGATCAACCACTGGCCTATGACTGGGAGCAATATATATTTCCCCCTCTTTTTGCCTTTTTTGTTCATCAAATTGAATCAATTTATCAAAGTTGTTCACAATCGATTAGATCTGATTCCCAATAGTGAAGAAATGAGGCATCGGGCCCTGGGGCCAAATTTTACTCATTCGAACCCTTAGAGGGGCCCAGCCAGCCTCTTGCCTGCATCCCCTGTCCTGCCCTGGAAGATAGGCACTCACCTACAACCATGGCATCCCTGAGTCCTGGGACCCCTCTCTGACCCCCCAAACATTTCAAATGGAAATGGAGTCCCAGCCGCACCTGTCTCCCCAGGGCAAGTCACTGGCCTCGGTGAACTGGGCTTTCCAGGCAGAGCCCCAGGACACTTCACCTGGCCTTGTCACTGTGCCCCTGACTGTGCTGTTTAAATCCTTGATGGTCACAGTAAGGACAGAAGCTAGCTTGATTGATGAACTCATTTCCCCAGCTTCCTCTACATCTAGGACTAGTTCTACGACACAGTGTTGGCCAACAGGTAAGAGATGACAGTCTTTGGACCAGGCATCCCTTCCCAAATAAAAAGACAAAACCAGCTAGGGGAGAATCTTACCCTTCCTCTTCTCCACTCCTTTCTGTTTGTCCTTATTTAGGGGAACACAGATGTGATTAAACAGAGGCAAAGACACCACTTTGTGACCATGAGGAGTGTATCCATAAATACGGTGGAGCAGGACAACAAGAGGATGGCATGTCTCTGGTGACATTTGAGCTATTATACCGGCTCAGGACTACCTTCTCCCAAACTTCTTACTGGATGAGCGAAATAAACTGCTCCTTTGTTTAAGTTTTTGCCAGCGCTTCCTATGACTCCCTGCTTAACTCACTCCTAGATGCTAGATTTAAACACAAGCACTTTGACTCTAACCTGAGCAATCTTGTCCTTGCCTGTCATTAAATTTGTAAAAGCTCTTCATGATAATACCCTCTTTGTTTTTTAAAGATTTTTTTTTTTTTTTTTCTGAGATTCTTGCCATGTTGCACAGCCTGACCTCAAACTGTTAATCCTCGTGCTTCAGGACTCTTCAGTACCTGGAATTACAGGCGTGAGCCACCACATCCGGCTTAAAGATTTAATTTTTTAGAGTAGTTTTAAGTTCACATCAAAATTAAGAGTAAGGTCCAGAGATTTCCCACATACCTTCTGCCCCCACACATGCTAAGCCTCCCCCATTACCCACACCCCTCCACATACAGAGCCTTACATTTGTTGCAATGGACAATGAACCTATGTTGACAGATGCTCATCACCTGAATCCATAGCTGATGTTCCAGGTCACTCACGGTGCTGAGCATTCTGTGGTTATACATCAGGATGTGTATCGGCCTTTAAAACATCATACAGAGTGATTTCACTGCCCTAAAAGTCCTCAACACTCTGCCTGTTGGCCTGTCCCTCTCATCTAACCCCTGGCAGCCACTGATCTTCTAGCAGTCTTTAAGGTTTCTACTTTTCCGGAACATCATACATTTGGAATTCTACAGTAGGTAGCATTTTCACGTTGGCTTCTCAAACTTAGGAATATGCCTTTAAGTTTCTTCCATGTCTTTTATGGCTTGATCCCTCAGTTCGTTCTGGCATTGAGTAATATTTCCACTGTCTGGATGTACCATAGCCATCTTATCCCCCTTCCTTGAAGGACATCTTGGTTGCTTTCAAGATTTTGCAATTTTGAATAAACTGCTACAAACATCTGTGTGCAGATTTTTTGCGTAAACAGACGTTTTCAACCCCCTTGGGTCCATACCGAGGAGCGTGGTGGTTGGTTTGTATGTAGGAACATGTTTAGCTTCTTAAGACACTGCCAAAACTGTCTCCCAAAGTGGTTTTTTTCATTTTTCATTCCCACCAGCAGTGAATAAGAATTTCTCTGGCTCCCCATCCCTCACCAGCACGGGACACACCCTCTTTTTGGTCCCTTCCCATCTCTAACTGAAAGGCAGTTTGTCCCCAGAATCTTTGCAGCTGCCGCAGCACAGCTTCTTGGCATTAGAGCTGACCCCTAACCAGGAGCCCGGGCCATCAGATTCTTCTTCAAGAGTGAATCAAGCCTGGGACTTGAGCAGAGACCTAGAGAGCAACAAGAGACTCCATGTGTCCTGGAGGGAGGGAGCTGAAGCCAGGTCCACAGCAGTTCCTGAATGTTCTCAGCTCCTGGTCAGCCCCTGGTACAGACAGCACTGGCTCTGTGAGACACTCTGATCCTCATATTGCCCACCCTTTGTGGATTTCTATTTCTTTCCAATCTAATGGTTCTTGAACAAGACATGCTACTGTCCGTTTTATGAATAATAAAATGAAAGCCGGGTCCCTAATATCACAGGCAGGTCTACGAAAGAATCAAGTCTTTATCCTTCCATTCATGTATCCAATAGCTGTGGGGGACCTACTGTGTGCCGTGAGTGTGTCACGTGAGCAAGGCAAACATAATCCCTGCCCATCAAGGAGCTTGTGATCCAACGAGAAAGACAACTGAACGATCACAACTCCAGAGACAATTGCTGCGGAATCACTTCAGGGACAGGTAACTCAGATATTCACGGAAACTTCTCAGAGGAGGGAACATCCTGTGCCAAATGCCTGTAGCGGGCAGAGCCCTCCTGGAAGGAAGGAACGGAGTGGAAGGGAATGGCACGTGGAATTCACGTGCTAGGTTTGTCTGGTCAGCATCTTTTCCTCGGTGGGACCAGGACTCCCCTGGCCCCTGGATGAGGTTGCCCAATCGCTAAGTCACTGCTGTGTGTCCCTCACCATAGGAGGCTCTGACCCCTATGACTGGGCTAGCCCAATCTGAATCTGAACCTCTAGTGGAGACACAGAGATGGCAGGTGAGACACGCAATGGCCTCTCACAGCTTCTTCTGGAGAGACAGCCCATGTCGTCAGACCCCCAGAGCTGCTCTGGGTCCTGTCTATCCTGACACCTGCTTGTCTAGCATTTCCTTCCATTCTGTGCCCCTATCTTGTTGATAAATCCCCTGTTCTCATTTAACTTTTTCAGATCCAATATTTTTGGTGCTATAACCAAACAATCCTGATTTAGAAATTAGTACCAGGAGTGGGATTTGTGCAAAACCCTTAGGGATACAGGAACTACTTGGAATTGCTTTTTCATAATTCCGTGGGGCAAAAATTAATAGGACTTGGATTCATATTACTGGATAGAAAAGTGGTTGCCAATGAGCACTAATCATATATACCCTCCAGTCACCTGGGACCAGGTGGCAGCTGAAAGTAAAAAGTCTGCATAGCTGCCATAGACCAATTTATAAAGTCTGAGGAATGCTGGGACCATCAGCCCAATGGGTTGTTCCTAACACTGGATAATTAAAGTAAGAAAATGACAGACCTCAAATCAAAATGTTCGCCTCGAGGCACAGAATAATATTCAGGGCATTACATGACCATAGCTGAAAGAATCTTTTATTGTATATAGCCACGGAGTTTAAATCACTGAAGACTGAACTTAGAGATTGATTTTGAAGTTACTGAATTACAGAGTTAGTTGGATTCACAGGTGCCTTCTATGAAATAGAGGGAAATATTACACCCTGTTGGAACCGTGACATCTGGGGAGGATCATGAGGACTCTGAGGCCCCCAACCCCCTCACTGTACCACGCTTGAGTTCTTCATGTCTTACCCTTCCTGACTTCTTCCACAATATTCAGGATCTGAACTCGGCTTGATCCAGATGATAAAAATGCAGCATCCAGGTGGGGAATAGAAAATCCCACCCAGGAAGAATTGTAGGAATTCACTAACGTCCACTCCCAAGGGAGGAGGGGCAGGTCTGGGAATGGGGTGGAGGGTGCTCAGATGGAGGTGGGGGTGGGGGACATGAGTGTGCACTTGGCTATAGTCACCAGGAATTCTGCATTCAGGGTGTTTCTTTCAGGCAGTTGGCAGAAATTCTGACATTTTGCAGAAGTCACTAATGCAAACCTGGACCAAATGATGATCCACACTAATTGGCAAAAAGGGGCCAGAAAAATCTTTGGCATAATGAGAGCAAAGAAGTCAAAATAGCTAGAGACAGGAATGCTGAATAGATCTATTGATCGACATCACTTCCAGGAGACTCCCCTTCCTCCTTCCCTGGGGGAAGTTATCAGTGAGAAAGGAGAATACATCTTGTCTTTGTATTATAAAAAATTAGGTATACAAAGTGTATAGAGAATAGTGTAACATGCTTCCATGAACCTCTTATCCAACTTAAGATATGGAATGTGTTTGTCTGACTCCTCTGGGATGCAGACACCAGGATGAGATTAGAAAACGCCTGTGTAGGGAAACAGGAGGGAGCGGGGAGGGCGGCAGAGGCTGGGGGAGCCCCGAGGCTGTGATGCAGGCCTGGCTCCTGGGGAGGTCAAGAGAAGGAGGGAACCAAGAATGAAGGTAGGCAGGCTGGGTCAGGAGGGTCTCAGAGGGCAGGATGGTTCCAGAAAGTTTTGGCAAGACCACTGAGAAGTCCCTGAGCCACGGTGCCCTCTGAGAGAGTCCTGCATATCAAAGGTCAGGGATCTCTGACATCCCTGCCGG
Organism: Sciurus vulgaris; assembly: GCF_902686455.1. Lineage (NCBI taxonomy): Eukaryota > Metazoa > Chordata > Mammalia > Rodentia > Sciuridae > Sciurus > Sciurus vulgaris. The sequence continues at coordinate 123,118,355 of NC_136467.1, read as the reverse complement.
GCACAGGTGGGCTGGGCACAGTCCGGGCAAGGGTGGCATTGACCCAAAGACAGCACGGGACTCAGGGCAGTCACAGGGTCCTGCCAGCTGGTCTCTACAGGCGGTGCTGTGAGAGACACATAGGTGCATGCCCGGTGTCCACAAGAACCCATCAACCACTCCCGAGCCTTTCAGGTGGGCTTAGCCACCTCTGCCGGGTCAGGAATTCTGGCGGAAGAGCTGCTGTCACCTTCCAGTGGGTGACTGGGGCTTCCATGGCCCAATCAGGTGAAGGAATGGTGTAGAAAGAATGGGCACAGCCATTCCCTAAAAAGCAGGGCAGGGCTGGGGCGATAGCTCAGCTGGTAGAGTGCTTGCCTTGCTAAGCCCAAGGCCCTGAGTTCAATCCCCAGTACTGCAAAAAAAAAAAAAAAAAAACTCAAATAAAAAGCAGGGCAGGTGGGAGGAGCAACGGGAACCTGCGGGAAGGCAGAGATCCTTGGTTGTGGGTAAGTGGCTAAGGTGTCCCTTGGGATGGATTGTGAGCAGCCCACAGAGATCCTAAAGGATTCCACAGCTCAGATGCTCCTGGCAAGACCCATCACAGGCCTGCTTGAGAACCGTGTTGGATGGAGTCTGCGGTCCAGCACTGGTCAGACCCAGAGTTTCCTTAAGCAACAGGTGGACTCAGCCTTCGAGCTGGGGTCTGCATGACAGCACACACAGGCATGCGACTGTTCCGCCCAGCTGCCCCCAAAGGCACCTGCAACCCTTTTCCTACAACGGAAGGAGAAGTGCGTGACTAGTGGTCACCTGTGCAACTCTAATTCCCAGGGACAGGAACGCCACCGTGGACTGTAGGGCAGGGCGGCACTTCCAGGGTCCAGAGGAGCTGCAACCCACCTGAAATCACCCTGCAGGAGGTCTGTGGGACTTCCCCGCTCCTGCTACTTCTCAAGTTCCTGAGGGGAAACCGAGGTCCTTTTCGGTGACAGCCCACAGTTACTTCCCAACCAGTCGATGAAGGCCTATTATGACATTCAGTGCTAAAGGGGGCCCTGCACCCCACGGCCTATAAAGGCAGCAAACCCAGCAGCACTGCGGCCCAGGGGCTGGCATCTGAGTGCCACCGTCCAACTCCAGGAAGATGTGGTCGTCGTGACAGTCCTGTACCACATCCCTGCTCCACCCCATGGCTGCCAGTGTGAAAATGATCCCTCTTGGCAAACAAGAGTGGCACAGAGGAAACACTGGGCAGGGTGGTGACTCTGCTGGCAGCTGCCCTTCCGGTAGAGCAAATGACGTCAGCCCGATGCTTGGTTTTCAGTTGCTGATCTAGGAAAACAGGTTGGTGCTTCATCCAACCAATGGAAGAACACCAGAAGCAGTCTGCTTTGCACCTGACTGGGAGAGAAGCAGACCGTTCCTGCCCTGCCCTGGGCTGCCAGCTCCTCCCAGCAGCCTCAGGCTACCTCCTCTCTCCATGACCCTCCAAGCTCTTGTCCTCTGTGGGGACAGGTTTCTGTCCTGACACCCATCGTAAGTGGAAAATATCGTGAGTCAGAGGCGCACTGAATACACCGGGGCCTGCAAACACCCTAGCAGGGTCGCACAGACCCGCGGTAGCCTATTGGTTGTTCCCCTCCATCACGTGGCCTGGCTGGGCTGCAGCCCTCTGCCACTGTCCAGCATGGACAGAGAGCACCCTACTGAATATTGATGGTCTGGGGAAAGGAGAAACTCCAAAAAAAATCAAAGTATAGTTTCTACTGATCAAGCCTCACTTTTTACACCATCATACGATGAGAACCATAAATCTATCAGAAGTTTGAGGACTGTCTTAGTGACAGGGAGACACTAAGAGGGTCTGACAGGAAGGAGTCCAAAGTCCCTAGATGTCTCAGGAAGATGCACCTGTGACATAGACGGGACACAACCAGGGGTCTGACACTCAGAGGCTCCTGCACTCCAGTGTCCAGAGATCGTGGCAGACCCGATCCTCACGGCAAAGGAGAACAGAAAGGAGACACAACACTGTGCATTTGTCTGGATTTTGGAAACAGCCTTAGTGTTGATTCTCCCAACCCCCTGAAAAGTACATCTGAACTCTCTCTTCTCTCTCCTCTCTCTCTCCCTCTCTCTCTCTCTCTCTCTCTGCTTTTTCCCCCATACCAAGGATTGACTTTATCACTGAGCTACATCCCCAACCCTTTTTATTTGTTATTTTGAGACAGGTCTTGATAAATTGCTGGGGGCTGGCTTTGAACTCAGCAGTCCTCCTGCCTCAGCCTCAGTCACTGGGATTACAGGCATGCACCATCGCACACTGCTGCTCACCTTAATTTTTAAAAATAGAAAAGTTAACTGTTTCAGGTGAGGCTGGATCCAGCAACCCAGTGAGGTCATTGGAGACATGTTCCTGTTTCTCTTCTCTGCCTTCCATGGTGTCAATGTTATCCTTACATTGCCTTCTCTGCCCTACATAGTGGTTGTCAGCATTGAAGGGTTATGAAGAGGGGTGCTGATCAGGAGGAGGGAGGGGAAACTAGCCAAGGAACAACGGGCCCTGAGGGAAAGGGACGGATACTAAATGCTGGGCCCTAAACCCTGACCTTCCCCCATGGCTAATTAGTCCTAAACAGAAGCATAGCAAATACCAATGGGCAAGATTTGAGTACTCATCCCTCGGATCTGGCCTCTTATCTCCCCAGACAGCAACCTTTTACAACTACCCTCCTAAGTTAGAGTTTTAACCTGTTCAACTAGCCCCTGACCGCCAAGACTGCACGCACACACCTCCCAGTGATTACATCACTGTATCCTATAAAACCAAAATCCCCTCTGCAGCTGACAGCCATTTTCCCATCCGGAAAATGGGCCCCCAACGCCGCCGGCCGCTGCGAAGGAATAAAGGCTTCTCTGAATCCATTGAGGTCCGCTTCGGTCCTTCCGCGCTTACAAGCATTCCTGGAACTACCTGCATTCTCCTGGTCTCCTGGCAGTGGGCACGACTCTGCTGGTAACTCTTGGAAAAGCAAAGGGACTCCCTCCCCTGTGTCCCTCAGCACCAATTTCCTTGTGCCTTACTGGCCTTTTGGGTCGGGTGCCTATTTGTGAGCCAGTTCCTGGGCTTCGGTGATGGGCTGCAGATTTCCAGACCCTGCCGCTGAGGCTGAGCGGAGCCAATCCTCTCCAAGCAGCATGACCAACAGTGGCAGGGTGGGGGTCCCCGGAAGGGCCTGGGGGTGGTGAAGGGGCGTGGACACAGGTTCACCAGGGGACAGGGAGGGGCGGGGAGTCGGGTTTGCCCTCCCGAGTGATGATATAATCATAGTGCCATATTTTGCCTGAATCTTATAAACTCTGGGGTCCAGCCATGTTCACGGATCCTTCCGCGTGGGGGGCCTCTGCTGCTGTGAGGAGGGGAGACAGCGCTACAGCTCGGCTCTGCTTCTCCTGGGTCCCAGGGCAAGCAGCCTGCGCACCCTCCAGGACCCACTGTCCCCCAAACCTCAGTCCTCAGAAAACACTCCCTTCCTCAGACTCTTCAGTGGACAGCTTTTACCCTATTGGGCTCTTGAAAAAGCTACATCGTCTTCAGAGAACCCTTTCTTTTTGTTATAAAACCCACTAATGAAATATGCCCTAAAGAAATGTTTCTGCGTGATGCTCTGAGACAGACACGCCGGCTTCTTGTCGGCGGGACTCTACAGTAGTTAGGCAGACACTGTGGGACACATCCGAATTTCGTGCCAGGTTTGGATGGACCAAACTGCTCGGCTTTGTCATTAGGGATGAAGCAGGAGGCAGGGACAGTGGGCTGTGGCCAGCAGAGCCACGTACCTCTGTTCTCAAGGGCTCTGCCATCAGCCCTTGTTTTGCCCTGAAGCTCTTTTTTTTTTTTTTTTTCTGCTGTAAGTCTGTTTTTCAGGGCAAGATCACTGTGAGCCCCCAGCAGCCGCTGCCTGGAAGTGGATCCTGAGAGACGGGTCCCCTCTTTGAGGGGAAAAAGAGACTTTCTCTACAGTTACTTTTTTTTTTTTTTTTTTTTTTTTTTGGTACTGGAGATTGAACCCAGGGGTGCTTCACCACTGGGCTACATCCCCAGACCTTTTTGTATTTTATTTAGAGTCAGGGTCTCGCTGAGTTGCTGAGGCTGGCTTTGAACTTGCAATCCTCCTGCCTCAGCCTCCCAGGTCGCTGGATTACAGGCGTGCGCCACTATACCCAGTTCCACATTACATTTTAGTTGCAAACTAATTTCAGGTTGCTGTTTGTTATTCAAAATAAACTTGTTTTCCTTGTTCAATCGCCACATTTTTCTGTCCGTGAGAAATTGGCTGTCTTGGCCTGCGATAGAACACAGTAATTTTTTTCATTAAATTAATGAGAAATATTCTTCATTTAATGGCTTTTCATTTAGGGGCAGGGTTTTCAGGACTTAATGGAAGTTGTTGAGTGAGGATTAGATGTCTGCTCCTGGACTTCTGGAGCCTTCCTCCCTCCACCTCTGAAGTGATGGGTACTCCATGTTTGCCGCCTCCTCCCAGGAAGGAGGCCACCGTCCTCAGTGGGGTCCGGCAGGCCCTCACAGACTCCCCGGACATCATGAAGGTGCCAGTCCCCCCACCTCACTCACCCATGGGGCTTCAGGGAAGAAGTAAATGGGCCCCAGGAGGTTTGGCAGAACCTACCCTACAGTGGGTGGGACGGGACGATTTTCCAATAGAATGCTCTACCCGCAGGGTCTCCACCCTGGTGGCTGCATTGCCAGCACTTCTGCAGGACACTGGGCCCACGGCCTCTCTCACGGAACCCTGCAGGTCCCAGCATGCTGCCTGCCTCAGAACTAGAGCACAGAGACGGTCCAGAAGGAGCCCTGGCGACCCTGAGGGGAAGGAAGAGGACAGGCTGGAGGCTGGGAGAGAAAGCCAGGATGACACACTGAATTACCCAGCAGCAGCGGGGGGAGGGGGGGCAAGATGGCGGGAGGTGGGGAAAGCAAGGGGGCGGAGCTGGGAGGAGGGGTGGGGGCGGAGCTGGGAGGTGGGGTGGGGGCGGGGCTTGGTTTGGGACTAGTGGCCTGTGCTGTCCCCATGGGCCTTCCAGCAGACATGCCAGTCCAGCTGGATGGAGGAGGAAGCTCCAGAGTCCAGGGGCTCTGGGTGGAGATAGAACAGACCTGGAGCCCCAGGCAGGTGAAGCTAGGAGGTGGAGCCAGCTGCTTAGTCCCTAAACTCTCATATTCCTTTGGGATTATGTGTGTCTCCATCTCAGAATTCCTTTTAAATCCAAATATTTGTGAAGGAGTGATATTCTAAACCCTTGTACTAATCAAATTTTAAGTCAGAAACTGTACTCAAGCTAACTGACTCCAAATAATTTTTTAAAAGAGGAGATGTGAATTTATTGACTTGAATCAATGAAAAGTCTGGGGTTTCAGATGCGGCTGGATCCAGGTGCTCTGCTGTTGCCATCAAAGCTGTCTCAACTCTCCCCTGGGCTGGTTTCACTTCCCAAGGTATTCATTCTATCAGCTGGAAAACTTCCCCAGGAAGAGGGCACCTCTCTAAAACTTGTGTGGATGAATGTGTGAGACAGGTCAGGTATACACCTGGAGCCGGGACTGAAGTCAGCCCACTCAGTTCACACCGACTGAGAAGAGGAAGATCCCCAAGAAGCCAGGGAGCTGTGACGCAAAATGAGCCCTGGCGGCAGGGCCTTCATCCTAGCACACGGGCGAACTTCATTTCTGCTGTGTCCAAGTGGCTTAGAACACGTTCGTTGAGATGAATGAAGCTAAATTATCAGAGGTGATCAGAAAACCAGAGGCAGAGAGCCAAGCGTTCCCCGCCAGAGGTTGTTCTTAAGGGCCGCCCGTGTAGGGTGTGAGTTGGGGCAGTGGAGAGGGCAGAGCTGTGAATCCGCAGGAGGAGCTCAGCTCCGATGTGCACCAAGGCTGCAGCAAGGCTCCTGGAGCTGAGCATGCGCATCTGCAGAACGGGGGCGTGGCAAGAGGGCCCGCACAAGGCCTGGGCAGACTGCCCCTGAGCCCTGGGCTCTGCTGCCCCCAAGGCTGATCCGGACTTCCATGGCAAGCAGGCCAGTGCTACTTTCCAGCAGGGCCAGGTCGGAGGGGATGGAGGGCTGGGCAGAGTCGTTGGCATCCCACATGCCTCCTGGACTCAGCTGGGAGCAGTGGAGAAGAGGAAGAAGCTGACCCCTGGGACGGTCTGCTGCCCTCGCCCCAGTATCTGTTGACCTCGCTTTCCCACTGGTCATCTGGAATATAGACTCTTTCTCTGTTTTTTTTTTTTTTTTTTTTTTTTTTTCCCCCAATCAAGAGTGGTCATCTGATTACGTTCTGGCTAAGGAAACATGTAGAATTTGCTAAAACATTCACTGAAAGACCCTTGGCCCTTTCTTCCTTGTCCTTTCTTCCTTCCTGCTGTTGGTAGGAAGAGAAGGCTGGATCTGTGGACCATCTTGGACCATAAGGTGACCCTGGAATAACGTATCCCAATAAGAAGAAAGCTCCCAGGTCTCTGAGGATAGAATGGAGCAGTGCTGCTGTGTCAGCCCGACTACTTTACCCTGGGCTTTTACAAAAGAGAGAGAAATACACTTTTGTCCTGTTGGTCCATTGACAGTGTGCCTGTTACCCCATCGACCTAATCCCATCGACGTTGTGCTGCAGTCCTGTGACTGCAGGCTCCGGATGGAGACCCTGGAGGCCCTGGGCTTTTCCAGAGATGTTGGAGTCCCAAAGCCCGAGGCCATTCCCCAAGGACACAGCTCCCCCACCTCTTCTCTGGCCTTCCTCCCAGGTGCCTGCCCAGGCCTGGGTGCAGGTGTGCATACTGTCCCCACACTGCAGGAGTCACAGAAAGCTGGGGGGAAGAGCAGGATCCTGGGAGGGAGCTCTCAAGCATCCTAGGAGTTGAACCCTGTTGGGAAAGAGCCTGACCCAGGGGTCCTGTTTGTTCCCACCCAGTGTGGAGCCAGGGGAACAGGGACAAGCTATAGAAGCATCTGTCAGCTCCTCCATGAAAGGCCATCCTGTCCTCGGGGAGCTTTCGGCAGAACCTGTCAGGACAGGCCTGGGTCCTCACACTGGTTCCAGAGGCCAGGACCTCCCACCCCAGCTCTAGCCTCTGCCTGTTGGCAAAGCTCTCCTGGATGCCCCATCTCCAGGCCCAGACCCTGCCAGCAGCAGCCCCAGGGGGAGCTGTGCCAGAGCCTCCCTGGATGGACCTCCCCGAAGGACAAGTGCCCCAGGTCCTTAGCAGATCAAGCCCCCTCCACACCTTCCCCGGCCTCGGGGTCCTGAGTGGGGTGTTCGTGGATGGACCTACCCACTCTCCCTGCCCTGTAGCCTGTGTCCTGGCTTCTCCATCATTGCCCTGATGTGACCATCTGGCAACCCTCTAGGGCTGTCCCTCCAAGGACTAGCAGTTCCTTCAGGACAGAGATAGGTGACATAGTGTGTGCTCAAGAAACACCTTTAAAATGCATGAGTGTGCACAGGACTGCGCGCAGGAAGTGGGATCTGTACACGTGTGTGTGTGTGTGTGTGCGCGCGCGCACACACCTGGGGCTGGCTGTGCGCCTGTATGTGCTCTGGTCGGCATCTTACTGTCCCCAGCAGAATTTCCTGCAGGGCCAGGAGGAGGGCCCAGCCTTCCTCCCTGCTCCCTGTGCATGACAGGTGTTGGCAGTTTATCTAACTGTGATAATGAAGAGGTGGGGGTGCTAATTCCTTCTCACTTTATTGAATCCACCAATCCTTCACAGCCTCAGGGCCCTGAGAGGGGCTGATTAAAAGACACTTCAGCACGCTGGTTATTGCCAATTAACAGACTGCAATATAAACAATTAATAAAGCAGCCGGGGGAGGTGGAGGGAAGGACGCAATCCCCCAGGCTGTCCCTGGGATGGCGCTGCCCGGGGCAGGTAGTGAGGGGTAATGAGTGCTGGTGAGGTGGAGCAGGTGTCATGGAGGGGAACGCTGGTCAGGGTGGCTCAACTCCAGACCTGGGGAGGAAAGGGGGGGGTGCAAAGGAGGACACAGCTGGGACACCTGGACAGTGCTCTCTGGACTATATGGTCCTGCCCTTCTTCCCCCGCCTGCCCCCATGAGCCAGGCAGTGGCCCAACCTGGGTCTCCTCACCCACCTAGGCTCAGTGGCTTCTTGAGTCACTGCTCCTCTTAGCAGGAACCATGTGCCGGTTTCTCCTGCCAGGCTGCCCTCCCCAAGGCAGCCTTCCCCTGGATGAAGTGTGCCACACCTGACTGGGGGTGGCAGTGCCTGTTAAGGGCAACCCAGGGGCTGCAGTGTGAGGTTCCAAAATGCACCGCCTTGTGACACTAGTGCCACGTGCTGTGCAAGCCGACCTCCTGGAGCCCGCGGAGCAACCTGGGGAGGAAGACGTTCAGGCCTGGAGGAACTGACTTATAACCCAGAGAGGGGGTGTGGGCCCGTGCTTGACCCAGGCCCAGGCTCCAAAGACCACACATGCTCAGGAAAAGGGTTCCCAGTCTTGTTCTTCTTCGTAAAGGGCCGGAGAGCACCTGTGAGCTCCCCACCCACTGCCCAGGGCCTTGTCATCCCCAGGTCTACTAGATGGACGGTGAAAGGCTTGACAGGTGGCACCGGATGTGAAACACAGGCATCTGCGTTCCAGTGAAACTTCATTCATGGTTGCCACATTTCAGTTTCATGTAACTTCACCTCACAAAATATTATTCTTACTCATCCACGTAGAAAGATAGAACTCTTTCTCAGTTGGAGGACCACACAAGAGCGGAGATGGGCCGGATTCCACCAGGGGCCTTAGTCTGCCGCCCTCTCATCTGGCTTCGTCACCCCTGGGGCTCTCTCTCGGTATTCCAAAATGAACTCTCCTGGGTTGTGACTCCTGGGGAGAAGAGACAGGAAGTTGAAAGTCCCCCCATTCGGCTCTGTGGTGGGGAGGGTGAGAGGACAAAATGGGGGTGCCAGACTGTTTTACCAAAGAAAAAATGGCCAGAAAGCCTGGCCCATAGGGGACAGAGAGACAAGCAGGTGTGGCATGAATGGACGTGGGCGCAGAGGAGGGCACAGAGGCACAGCACCTGCGGGGGTCCCTGGGCCCCCCGTGTTGGCCTGGGCAGGCACAATGCAAATGCTGGCTGAGCTTCACATTCGGACCTGCTTTACTGCGCCTGCTGTTCTGGACTTCGAGTAAATAAAAGAAATCAAACCCCGAGGGGCCTGAGGAATTTCTTTTCTTACCCCTTTTCAACCAACCAACAATTTTTGAGCCTCTACTCATGGTGGCTGGTTTTTCTGTTTAAGACAGAGCCTCTTAGTCTCACAGCTGTCTTGGAACTATCCCTGGAGGGGAAGCACTGTGTCGCGGGCTGCCAAGGACGTTCCTGAGCCGCTCTGGGAAGCAGCGTACATGGAGGACATCTGTATCTACAGAGCAGGGGACTCATCCCTGAGGGAATTCCACGGTCACCAAAGCAAGCCACTGAGCAGAGCCAGTCCTACCTACAAGGAGTAACTATGGCTGAGGAAGGACAGCCGCGGGGCGTGAGCCTGCACCCTGGTCCCTGTCGGGGGCTCCCCAGAGGCCCCTGCCCCCCGCCTCGTGTCCACAGGACACCTAGTCAGCTGCCCAGGGCTGTCACTGCTTCAGGGTCAAGGAACACAGCATGTGACTCCTGCTTCTTGCCCTGCACCTTTGACCCATCAGAAATCTGCGGACTCTACCTTGAAATGTGCCCCAAATCTGAACCCTTCCCTCTACCCCACCTCGGCCACCCACCTCCTCGGTGGTCCTCGCTGGTCCCTCTGTCTCCATGCAAACTCATGGTCACCACCCTTCACCCTCACATTCCCTCCTCTTCGTTAGTCTTTGGGCCATTCACACCCCCCGGAGTAGGGTAGCTGTTTTTGATTCACATAGGTCCCTAAGGGATCCCTGGGTGGACTTCAAGAAGTCCTTGGGTATAGATGGAGAAAAAAGTCACACATTTATTTTACTTTCTCTTCAGTTGAACTTTAGCACTTCCGTTGTGCCTATGAGCAACCGACCTCTGTGTCAGTCATAGAACCTGTGACTCTGTCACCCACGGAAAGTGCAGAGAGCCTCAGATCCTATTATAATTGCAGCAGAAAATTTGAGTTATCACTTATACCCAACCCTACTTCAAAACCACGGTGGTTTTATTGGGCCTCTGCTCAATGCCATTATTTAATGCCTTCATAAGGAAGTGCATACATTATGCAGTCATTTTTTCTTAATATTTTGATAACTGCATTTTAGCATAATTGCTTTCCTTTGAATCATGTCAATTTCATATTGTGGACTTACAAGGTTATTCTAAGAAAGGGTCCACAGGCTTCTTCAGAAGTGAAGGGGTCTGCAGCACAGCCACAGTGAGGAGGCCTGTTCTAGAATGTACCTAACCTCTGCAGAGAGGGTCGGACACAAAGTAGGGCCACGGGAAATATTGGGTGAAGGCAGGATGTGAAGGAGCAGAGTGTGGAAGGAAGAAGCCGTGCAGAGTCAACAAGCTCTGTGGTGAACGCAGAGTCTGGGCCGCTGCCCCAGGTGTGAACCCAGCTCTGCTCCTGCTCAGTGCAGGGTCTTGGGCGCCTCCTGGAACCTCCAGAACCTCGTTTTCTACATCTGGTAAGGTGGACACCCGCTTCATATGGGGGTTATAAAGATAAAACGGCATTTACTGAGCACTGATCACAAGTGCTCAGTAAAATTGTACAGCTGGATTTCAGTCAAGGCCATGCTGCCCTGGTTCTGAGCTTTTACCTGTGGATCTGGCCCCTCAGCCGTGAAGGCAAGGGTGCCCCACAGAGCTGTCCCCCTGCAGTATCTAAGAGTTCTAAGATAGTAGATGGCAATTCCAGAAAAGCCATCATGTAGGGAGACCAGGGGACGTGGGGTACACCAGCCCCACAGGCCAGGGTCCCTTCCGGCTCTGCTGCCCCCAGACTGAGTGTCCTGGTGTCTACCCTGAGGCCAACCCCAACACCATCCTTCCCCTGCTGCTCAGGATTCTGCACTGGGGACTCAGCTGCCCTCCCTACCCCGCACTGCTTGCTTAAGGACCAGTTTCCAACCTTTTGCCCAACACGACATACTCAGAAAAATGTCCGTTTTCAGGACACACTGTGGTCAGCAAAGGACAATGTAGCCAGAGGCGTCACCAGCATCCCAGGGCCGAGGCTCACCTCTCCTCAGCCCTCCCGGCTTCTCCCAGCCCAGGCACGAGCCCCCTCAGGGCTACCCTTCCCTATAAATGTCCTGTGTCCTGGTAGCCACAGGGCTGTGCCTGCCACTTTCTTCTCCGGTCTCTGAACTGCCAGGGGTCTGAGGTGGTGGAAATCCTGGCTTTGGAGTCTGTTTTCTCACCTGTAAATAGGACAGTACCTTGGCTTCCAGGGGCTGGTGCCCCCATGCTCCTGAGACTGGAGCCCTGCTCATTTCTACCAGGGTTTCCTGTCTGCTGGGGAGGTACAGGATCTCCATCCAGCAAGGAGTCCCTCCTGGACCTCAGGGGACACAGCCCATGTGCAGCTTCCTGAGCAGGGGAGGCCACTGCTGTGCATCAGCACACTGTCCTTTGAGGGAGGCAAGGCTGACGTTACCATGTCCATTTTACAGATGGTGAGTTCGAGGCTCCCAGAGGCCAGGGACGTAGCCCCTTGTCTTCCTTCACACTGGCCTGAGTGGTGAGACGTGGTGTCTGCAAGTGGGTTCTGAAGTTCTGCTGGAGCCATGTCCGTGCCCAGGGACGGGCCGTGAGAATTTGGAGGCTCTGCAGGAATACCAGCCCTCGGTAACTAAGCCTCTATCCACTTTCCAAACAAGTGGCTGAACTGCGACTTCCCACGAGTCAAGGAAAAGGCACGGTTATCCCAGTTGTCCCACGTAGAGAGGAGTTGTCAGTGCAGGCGTCCACCTGATCTGAGGGACGTGGACGGGGGCACTCACAGCATGGTGGGAGAAGGGCAGCGGGGCAGGTGAAGATCTAAGCGGAGGAGAGGCACCTTGAAGAACCCGCCACCGGGGGAGGAGTCTGGAGCCTGGAGAGAGACAGGCCGTGTGCGGATTCCACAGACAGCGCCTCAGAGGAGAAGGGTAAGCTGGCAGCCAGGAGCTCAGGTCACTGCCTTGTGCACGTCTGTACCTCCACGCCAGGCCGGTGACAAGGGACTCCCAGGACCATCCACAGCCCCTGCTCTGCCACAACCACCCCACAAGCACTGCAGCCCCTCCTACCTTCTACTGCCCACCACTGGCTGCTGGAGGAGGGACCCAGGACCCCTGATGAATGAGCGGGGCTGCTGCCGTGCCTGGCAGAGCTCAAGGCAAGCGAGCATCTCATCGTCTTTGGTGGCCGTATTTTTGTCCCATGCATGTTCGCTTATGCATGAGTGTGGTGCACATGGATGTGTTTGCGCACGAACCTGGACCATGTGGCATGGTCATGTGTTAGGGCTTGTGGGATGGGTGGATGCACAGGTGTGTTCGTAGAGTCAGGCGGGGCGTCCCTGCGGTCCGCAACAGCTCCACTGAGCAGGTTGGGGAGGAACGTGCAGGGCTGGGCCTGGAGGCTCCCAGGAGGCTGCTTCTCCCAAAGGTGCCACCATAGCAGGGGAGGAAGGGAGGGAGGAAGCAGCACCTCATTTAAATGCAAATGACTGAAACACAACTTTCTTTATTAAAATGCAAATTCCACTCAAGTCCCTGACACCTCCCCAGCTAATGCCAAACCCAAGGCAGAGTCAAGAACCACAGGGGACAAAGGATGCTCAGGGCCCAGGATGGCTGGAGGCCCCATGCAGAGTGTGCAGAGCAGTGTGGACAGGGAATGGGCCCCGTGGGAGTGGGTGCTGGGCCTGGGGCTTGTCCTTCCTGCTGGGCTCTGGAAGGAGAGGCTGCTGATGCAGAAAGTGGTCCCATTGGAGACTCAGTTGCAGCCTCCTGCGGGTCCACCATGCTTTGTGGTTTCCTAATGAGATTGTCCCGCCCCCCGTCAGCCTGGGGCCCTCAGTTGAGAGCTGTAATTGTCCCTTGAGTGGTCAAGACCTGGCAGAGCACAGGGGTCCACCTAAACTGCTCCCCAGCATGAGCGGGTCCAGAGGCAGCCTTCCTTCCTCAGCCACTCTTCTCACCAGGGTCTCAGGCGTGGGGCCACCAGGTACTGCTGTGCAGCTTGCAATGATGAGCAAGGATTACAAGTAAGCCTGTGCCCTCTTCCCAAGCTGGTGACCTAGCTTGGGGACATGTCCTTGGAGAAGAAAGGTGCTGCTTCACACAGGCACACTTGACAGATGCCTTTTTAAATTCATCCAACAGCAGAAGGGCTCCCTCTCTCCCCAATTCGCACACAAACATAATAGGGCTGGGGGCCCCTGAGACCCCTGACTCTTCTTTCCTCTGCTCAGACCTCCCCTTCCCTCCCTGCTCCTTGGTTCCGGGGTCTCTACCTTATGTTTCCTACACCCCTTTCTTTCTCTGTGTCTTCCAGTCATTACCCCGCCCTGTCTGTACCCCTTCTTCTATGGATCCCTAGAGCCTGTGCCCCTAGAATCAGCCTGGCCCTGGGTCCTCGCCCACTCGTCGTATTTGAAACAGAAACAAGGAGCCCGGGAAGGGCAGGCCAGACCCTTGCTGGCTCAGGGCCTCTGGTGTGTGCAGAGAGCCTGGGGCACTGGGGAGGGGGTCCCAGCTTCTTCCATCTGCTCAGCTCCTAATATAGGCAGCTGCTGCGGCAGCGAGGGAGCGGGGGAAGCAGAAGGTAACTTGGAGCTGGCGGGTGACAGGGCTGCGCTTCCTCCATATAAATAGCCCTGTCTGTCGCCCCTTGGGGGCGGGTGGCTTCCTGGGGCACTTCTGATGTCATCGGCTTCCCAGAAGAGGCTTGCTGGAGCCTGGAGGGGCCTGGGAGCTGAGGGCTGGGGGCCACCCTGACAGCATGGGGCTCATTCCTCAGACAGTTCTGGCCCCGCCCACCCGTCGTCCTCCTGTCCTCCTGCCACCAGGGACAGTGCAGATACCCACCCCCAGGCTGTGCAGGCCTGGGCCGGAGCCCCTCCCAGGTACCTACAAAGGCTCCTTCCTTGACATCACCCATGGGTCACCCAGCTGGTGTCCCCTGTCCAGTGACTACAGTAGCTGTGGGAGGCCACCTGAGGACCCATCAGGAGAGAGGCACCTCAGGTGGAGCCCCGCCTGCCCTTGAGGGGCTCTGTGGAGACTGTGGAGAGAGACCTGAAGGTTCTGAGCTCTTGCCACCCTGTCCTCCGCTTCCCTGCCAGCCCTGCCTAGATGTAGGGGACCTGGGTTCACTCCCTCCAGGACAGCGCGCACGAAGCTGTCCCCTTCCCCCACCTGTGCACCACCCCCTGCTCCAGGTTCCAAGCTCCTGCCTGTGTCTCTGAGTACTGCTGCGGGCTTCTTCAGACCCTGCTACCCTGTGGGAAAGTGAGGTGCTGCACACCTGTAATCCCAGGGACTCTGGAGGCTGAGGCAGGAGGACCACAAGTTTGAGGCCAGCCTCAGGGTAGACCAGGCTGTGGAGGGACAGTGGGGGTCCTTGAGATAGGAGAAAGGCCCTAACTAGCTGCCTGGGGTCGCAGCCTTCTTGTCCCCACCTCTGGCTGAGTGGGACCAGGTGGGGCCACCAGAGGAGGAGGCTGGTGTGGCAGAGAGGCAGCAGGAGCCCTCCCTCACCCCTGGAGTGGGTTCCCGTGTCCTCAGAGGTGGGGCCTGGGGGCTGCAGGACAGGCAGGAGAGCCCTGCAGACCCTTTGGAGCCTGGTGGGCTTGGACCGCGTGGCCTTCCAGGATGAGTATCTCTGCCTCCCGGAGCTGCAGGGTGTGGGGACAGGCACTGGGCCTTGCCTCCTCAGACCTCCAACAGGTCCACCTGTGGGCGGGACTTCACACAGTGGCCCTGGCTCTCAGCAAGGACTGTCACCAGACCTGCCCCAGGCTCCACTCCTGGGTCCTCTACTAAGCAAGGCCCAGGGAAGGTGCTCTCCCAGAGCAGACCCACAGTGCTGCCTGTCCCCCTGCCCACCCCACCTGGGACGCACCGGCTCAAGAGACGGGCACCACAATCTCTCAGAGCCCCAAGGCCTGGAGTCTGTGCCGCCTCCTAACCACAGCCCAGGGGCGGCCTGGGCCAGCTGGGAGTGTGCCGCCCTTCAGGGGGACACGGTGAGGTGTGTGGCATGCCATCTCCCTGCGCCCCCGGCTGATCGCACTCCAGCTGCCCACAGCAGCCGCCTTCACTGCCGCCCCACCCTCCTCTCCTCGGGTGGATCAGGACCACCTAGCGACGAAGCGGGAATCCTGCTGGATTGGGATCTGTCTTGCCTGCTGCTGGGGAGCTGGCTAAGAGATTTGCGCAGCGTGAGGTAGCTCTCCGCAGGACCAAGCGAGGAAGAGGCAGGAGTGGGGGTGTGCATCGCCTGCTTCTAGGGCTTGGGGCCGGGCCTTATCAGGCGCTGCAGACCCTCGGCCCCCGTGGGTGCTGTGAGGGGAGCCAGCTCCGCTCATGTTCCCGGTCTGTCAATGCCTCCTATCAGCCCTTCTAAAAGAGGGACATGTGAATGGCAGCAAAATCAGGGCCAGTTCTGGGGAGGTAGAGCCATAAAACTATCGAAGATGATGAACAGGCATGGGGTGCTTGCTGTGTGATATTTTGTTTATTCTCATCCAACTCTGTAGACAGGGCTGCCATGTACAGTCAGGCAGGTTGGTCACCCACAGGGCATCTGGTCAAGAGGACAGCCCACGTTCTTGCCACCAAGCTCTGTACCTGGTATATATCTGCCCTTGGTAGGGAAGAAGGGGAGCGTCTCTTAATTTATGTGAAATCTCAGTAGGGGGTTGCTTATAAAGCCTACTATCATCTCATGAGCTTAATCCAGAAGCTGAGGCATAGAGAGCTTAAGTAAGTTGCCCAAGGTAACTCAGCACATAGCGGGTTGACCTGAACCCAGGCGTTGTGGCTTCATTCCTGACAACACGGTCTCTCTTGCCTTGACAGCTGAGCCAGCTCCAGGAGCTGGAAACCTGGGGAACCCGTCAGTCCTCGGACACGGAGACTCCAGAGAACCCAGGAGAGGAGGTTGTCCTTCAGCCAACAGGAGTCTGGAAACACGCCTGAGCTGCCTGCCTCCAGGCAATGCAGCGGCAGCTGGGAGCCAGGAGGCTGGACCCTGAGGGAGTCACCCGGCCTCATGGGGCCTCAGTTTCCCCAACTGGAACGTGGAGTGCCTGCCCCCGCTTGACCCCCGGGAGCGGGCCCTGCCTGCCTTGGAGGCGAACAGCTTGGCCCGAACGCCAGGGCACCCCGGCTTATGACTCAGCCTCCGAAACAAGCCCAAACATCTGGCTGACAAAGGGCACAGCTCTCTCCCGAAGCGGCTCCTTCTGCACAAATATGTTCTTAATATTCAATTAGTATTTATCCACCACGAACAACAATTACGCCATTGACTCTCAGTGAAGTGCCTGGTTAATTAATTAACGCCGTCTTTAACATGCTGGCAGGATCTCTCCCCGAGCGGGAGAGTTAAAATAGCAGCCAGTGACGCCAGCGCCAGAGCTGGGGGCAGCGGGCGCCTGGGTTTCCCGGGCTCCAGATGTGCCTGGAGCTGAGCATGTGGAAGAACCGCTCCTGGGCCTTTGGGCAACCGCCTGACCCCTCCTGGTGGGTCTCCTCCTGTGGGGACTGGGCCAGTGTGCACCGAGGCTCCTCCCTGTCCTCAACGCCTGGGTTCTGCAAATGACATCTGTGTCACCCACCCCCGCCCTGGTGCCACACCCTGCGACCCCCTCGGCTGTGAGCAGCTGACTCAGAGCCCCTGCCCCCTCCAGCAGCCTCCCTGCCTCCTTCTCGCCTATTCCAGCAGCACCTTCTCAGGCCTCAGTGCTTCCTCCTCTCCTTCCGCCCCTCCCAGGCTCTCCCCGTGACCCCCTCTTCTGCAGCCGAACATCCTCAGCTTCTGCCCTCATCAGAGCCTGAGGAGCACAGAGGGCCCAGGAGCCCTGGCCTGTCACCCACCAGCTGTGTGACCCTGTGCAAGTTACTCCCCCGCCCCCGTGCCTCGGTTCCCCGCTTCTGGAATGAATAACCGTAGCCTCCAATTGCACGGTTTGGGGTGGGCGAAGCTGCCCACAGACCCCAAGTGCCCGGCACGCTCACAGCAGCTTCTCGCCCGGGTTTCAGCCCCGGGAGGGCAGTCTGCACCGCAGGTGGCCTCTGCCTGGTGGGGTCTGGGGGCCCAGGCTCCTCAGTCTGTCGCTCTGCCTTCTGCAGGAGCCCTGTCAGCCTCACTGTCCCGCCAGGGCCCGCGGCAGGGTCCCAGCCCCAGAGGGAAGAGTGTGAAAGCAGCTCAGCTCCTTCCCCAAGGCCCCGGCTGAAGGGCTGAAGTCGCTCACATGGCCCACCCAGCTTCTGCTTGGCAACAAGGGGTCGCATGGGCGACCCTCAGAGGGCCATCAGAAGACCAAATGACTCAATAATATCAAAACCTGAATGCCTGGCTCACGGCAAATGCCCCAAGTCACTGCTATTATCAGCCTGTGTGCCCACTGCCCGGGCATGCCTGAGGCGCTCACCCAGCAGGTGCAGAAAAGGAACTCAGAGCCACCTGCTGTGGTCAAGGTGCACACAGGCTGCAGGGGGGCATGCAGCGAGGGGCCAAAGGGGACCCGCAGGTTGTGGTTCGGGAAAAGGGCGCAGCGGCGTGGGAGGAGACCCTGGGCCCTGGCTCTGCAGGGGCCTGGCAAGAGCCAGAGGGCTGCAGCCAGACCCATGCGGGCCGTTCCAATATGATTTGCCCACATATGCCATAAGCCGCCAAGTGGGTGAAGAAGCCACTTGTTTGAGTTCCTGGAGGTTCTCCAAACTGCAGGAAAGCAAAGGGGAACAGCTTTGAGAAGCCAGGCTGTTGGTTGCCCACCAACAAACAACACCCCTTCTTCTGGTGGGGAGGCCCCTCTTCTAGGGTCACACAGGATGTTAAATATCAATCATGGCAAGCCCGTGGCTCCCATTCACCAGTGAGTCGTCTAAACGGGGTCCACTCGACCCAATTTTAGCCAAGAATCTTATAAAGAAGTCTGCTAGAAGACTTCTGGAAAATATTTTACTCCCTGATAGATAAAAGGAGCCACAAGCTAGGAGAGGAGGCCATCCCTCCCTGCTTTTGGATATTGTGGGGTGAGCATGTGATGTGGCAGCTACCTTGTGATCATGAGGAAAAACATGACTGACATGCTAAGAATAGCAGAGTGGAGCAACAGCAGAAACGAGGTCCAAGATAGTGCACTAAACCCCTGGACCTGCCCTGGATCTAAACAGCCTTCTGACTTGCCAAGCAAGATGTGACCTTAGATAAGCCATTTCGGCTTCCTCATCTGAAAGTGAGTAATAGTAATGATAGCACCTGCCTTATAGGGCCATTATAAGAATAAGGGGAATTATTTGTATTAAAAAAAAAAAAAAAAAAAAAACCCTTAGAAATATGCCTGCAAATATACCTGGTGATGTTGTTGTAACAAACAAACAAATAAACTACTCTTGGTTTAAGTCACTTTGATTTAACTTTTCTGTTATTTGCAGCCAAAAGTGTCCTGATACTCTAGTGTGAAGGGTGAGCACCTTCAGCAGAAGGCAGAACTGAAAAGCTGTCACAGAGGAGCCATGTCAGGGCTGGAAGGACCCTGGAAGGATCTAGAACCTCATGGGGGTGATGTGCTGATTTCTGGCAGGTCCAAGCAGATGCTCCCAGCACAGTCTTGGTCCAAGGGCCAACAGATGCTGCGCAGAGGAGACTGGAGTCCTGGACAGGGAGTCACACAGGACAGCCTTCAGATTCCCTGGGGGTGCAGGGAAGGAGGCCAGTCTCACCTCCAAGCTGTGTAGAGACTTCTCTCCAGACATGCCCTCCCCTACTTTCTCCATGAACATCTGTACCTTTCACCTTGGTAGAAACTCGCCTCCTCCAGGAAGCTGCCTTGACCGGGGCTCCTAGATTGGTGTCTCCTTTGCTTGTTCCAGCCCTGAAATATCTGCCTCTGTAGTTTTGTCCCGGGGACTTGTTCCTTTGTGTGTCCTGTTTCTCCGTCAGACTGGGAGCTCCCCAGGGTGGGATTGCCTCCCTCTCAAAGAGAACCTCCTTGAAAACAGGTGTCTCTTCCAACATACCTACCTGAGGACACACCAGGTCTCCCCTCCAGGATGGGGACTCCCTGAGGGCAGAGCTAAGGGGATTCTTACACCTTTATCCCAAATACGACATACAGAGATTTTCCCCCCCTCTGTCCTAAATGGATCCAATCAGCATGAATCCGGCCAGTCCATTTGGCCTCTGTCTATGGCCACTAAGACCCTCTGATAATTTCCCACTTGCCTGGGTCATGTGGTAGAGAGAGGCTCCAGGTTTCCAAGAAAATTATCTCCATTCCTCATCTCCTGCCAAGCAGCTTGGAATGTCCCCACCCCTTGGGACAGTCCCCAGGCACAGGGATAAGCCATCTCCTAGTCTCTCACATGCTCACTTCTCCCCAGTGAGGATCTGCCTGCCACCTTCGGCTCCAGAACACCCCCTTTCCTGGTGCCAGGCCCTTTGCCTGGGAACCTGCTCCTCCCATCCCAATCCAGACTGTCACGGAAGCAGGCTACCAGAAGATAGCAGTGGCAGTTTAAGAAGTGAAGTGACAGTGTTGCTGGCAGCGTTTCAGTTTCCTAATTCCCGCTGGCCCTGGAGCCTATTGGAGCCCTGATTTCCTGGACTGGTTCTTCTGCCAACCACAGAGTCCTGGGACCAAGGTCCCCTCCTCACCAGTGTGTGACCTCCTGTTTGTTTAAGGCTCTGCCGTGGCACAGACGGGGGGTGTGGCCAGCCCGCTCTTCGTCGGGGCTGCCAGGCCCAAGGTGCTGTTCTCACCATCAGACTCATGGGCGTCCCTCACCGGGTTCCAGCAGGTGCTGTGCTCACAGGTGGACACACCTGGATGCCCCACCGAGTCCCGTCCCTGGCCAATCTCCCAGGCACAGGGCCCCTCTGTCCGCCTGGATGACCTGCTGCCCCTGCTCTGTACTAGTCCCCGGGCCCCCAGGCTGCTCCCTCTCTGCACACCAGCTGTCAAGGTCCTTCTCAGTTACAAATTCCGGTCATGTCCCTCGCCTGCTTAGGACACTTCAGGGGCTCCTGTGGCTTCAGTGACACACTTCAAGCCCCCTGGGGCCCAGGGCACAGGGCACGTGTGATCTAGTCCCCCTGGAGTACCTGGGGAATTTCAGAGATGAGCAGTAGCGTCTTCCTGCCTTGGAACGCCGCTGCTCCCTGCAGCTCCCAGCCAGGGCCTGTCCGCGTCCAGGGCCTCTGGCCGTTTCTGCCGCGGGAGCCTTGCCCCATTCTTTGGCCAGCTAGCTAGTTCTGTCACCTTCAGAACTCAGGCACCACAGCCTCTAGGAAACCCACCACCCACAGGGCCTCTCAGAGACAGCTCAGTGGCTGACCATCCACGTGTCTGCCCCCTGGTCTCCTCAGTCTCTGGCACACACCTTCTTGGAGAGCAGGAAGGGAAGGCACCTGGATCTCTGGGGACACCAGTCACTTCCCCTCCCTGGAACTCAGTCTTTTGGCTAATTTAATGAGGAGCATCCTGGTGGTGGGTGAGCAGGCCCCAGCCATGCAGCCCTGCCCCAGCCTGATAGGACACACTGCCCGGGAGCGAGACGGGGAGGGAGGACAAGCTGGGAACCAGTCAGTCCACATGAGCGTGTCCAGGGTGGATGGAGGCCAGAAAGACAAGCCACCCCAGGACAGGATGAGAGCCAGGATGGGTTGCTGTTCGTGCCCGTGGTCAGGAGGGCCTCTCTCTGCTGGCAGGAGGGCTGAGCAGGACTGGAAGGGAGGAAGGAGAGTGAACAACAGGCAAAGGCAGGGCAGGGCAGGAAAGAGGGAGAGGACGGAGAGAGGCTGAGTCAGCAAGGAGGCTGGGTCAGGAAGGAGGTTGAGGGAGGAGGCTGGGTCAGGGAGGAGGCTGGGCGGGCCCGGCTGGCGTGGTGGATGGCAGTGGATGACGTGCTGCTCCCGGCCCCCTCTGCTCCTCCTTTGGAATCCACCAAATGGCTCTCTGGGAGTTAGTTCATCCAAGCTGCACACCCACCCGGAGCAGCCAATGCCATGACTCCCCGACCACTCGAATTAGGGGTTCCAGAGGCTGGGGGCCCTGGCCTCCACGCTCAGGGCCTTCCCAGAAGCACAGCTCCCTGTGGGGTCTGCTGAGGGCCATTCTTGGGACCCGCAACAAAGCCTGCCACTGGCCTGCCCACCTACATCCTCACCTCTCCACCTGTGTCCTGAGGGCTCTGCCCAGGGAGGAAGCTGTGCCCAAAGTCACAAGGGGATGTGAGTAAAAGAGGGGATGATGGCAGGACCTGCTGGCGGCAGCAGAGTTTGGGACAACGGCATTCATAACAAGGGAAGGCAGGTGCCACATGCTTGGAGATTCCCTGTCAGGCCCAGCTCCCACCCGCAGGGCGCCAGGCACTCGACAGGCTCCTGAAGGTCCCCGCTCTCACAGTCCCCCAGGCATCAGGAGGGAGATGAGGCTCTGCCCTGCAGACCCCAGCCCTGGTTGACCCTGGCTGCTCCACCACCCTCTGCGGCAGAGGCCAGTCAGGTGGAGCGCCCCTCCAGGTCGTCTGCCGTGGCCAGCTCGCACTGCCCTGAGACCCACCTGCCCTCTCTGGCCTCTCACTGTGCAGTGAACAGGTCCATCCACACGCCCTCTGCCCTCTGCCCCTTGACCTCTCCACCACCTCTCCTCATACTTAGCACAGCACCTCCCCACCCTCCGGAGAGCCAGAGATGCCAGCTCATCCTGTAACAGGTGACCATGTCCTGCACAGCCCATGGGCCCTTCTGGGGTTCAGCTAAGCTGTGCAGACAGCCTCCATGCTGAAGCCATACCCCTCGGGGGGCGAGCTTGTGGCTCCCGGCAGGCCTGCACACACAGCAGAGCAGGGCTGGGCACCAGGCGGCCCACATCATCCGAAGGAAGATGGGAGGATAAGTGACCCTCTGAAGACCATGCCGATGTGCCCAGGCAGGTCCTAGTAGGACTGAGCCCCGTTGCCAATAGCACCAACTCCATAACAGCAGTTGGGTTTTCCTTTCTTCCCTCATTTCTTCCACTCCCTCTTTTATCTTTCCTGGTTACCTCCCAAACACACTTGTCTCCAAGTCAAATCCAATTTTGTCTTACGCCAAGTCTTGTCTTGGCTTTGGGGAACACCCAGACCAATGATCCCCCTTGTCACATAGGGACGGGGTGTCCCTCTGTCCAGCCAGCTCCGGCCAGCCCCGCCCTCCTGCAGTGCCATCTCTCCCACCCGCTGGAGGAGCGTCCACCCTCCTGTCCTCCACCTCCAGGAATTCCCACTGGGACAGGCCGGGCCTCCCGTAGCAGAAGGAGAATTCAGCACTGCTGCCCCTGCTGCCCCTCCAGCCTCTGCATTTCATCTTCCCCCACCTTTTGGGCATGTCCCGTGCCAGTGACCTCTCCTGCAGCTCAGCAAGACCTTGCCCTGGCTGCCGTCGTCCCTCCCGGGATCTCTCCTTAGCCTCCTCCACCAGGTCCTCCTCCCCACATGGCCACCGTGCCCAGCAATGCAGAGTCCAAAGGGAAATTTATAGTACTAAAACGTCTCCATTAGAAGAAAAGAAAGGTCTCCTGAACAGCAGCCCAAATTCGGTCCTGAAAAACTACAAACTAGCGGAAAGAGCAAGATAAACTCAGAGAAAGAAGGGCCAGGCGCGGTGGCACACACCTGTAATCCCCAGCTCAGGAGGCTGAGGGCAGGAGGATCGAGAGTTCAAAGCCAGCCCCAGCAACTTAGTGAGGCCCTAAGCAACTCAGTGAGACCCTGTCTCTAAATAAAATGTAAAAAAGAGCTGGGGATGCAGCTCAGAAGTTAAGTGCCTCTGGGCTCAATCCCCGATACCAAAAGAAAAAAAAGAAGGAAAGAGGGAAGCAATTGACAAAGAAGCAGAAAGCAATGAAATTGAAGACCAAGAAAAAAACGTGGAAACCAAAAGATGGTTCCTTAAAAAAAAAAAATAAAAGTGATAAAACTTTAGCTAAATAGACAAAGAAAAGAAAATATAAATGATCAATATTAGAAAGAAAGAGTACATATCACCAGACAGTGACATCAGGATAACTAAAGAATACCATCCCCAAATCTGGCACCAGATATTCAACAGTTTGGATGGAAGGGACAAATTCCTTGAAAGCCACAAACTACCAAAACCATGCAAGAAGAAGAAGAAGACACTTAGAATCCTGTATCTATTACAGAAATTAATTTATAATTAAAAACCTTGCTTAAAGGAAATCTCCCAGTCCCAGAGAGTTTCACTGACAAATATTTTTATGTGTCCTGTCTGTCTGTGGTGCTGAGGATGGATGCCAGGGGTGTTCTACCCCTGAGCCACATCCCCAGCCCTTTTATTTAAATTTTGAGACAGGGTCTCACTGTTGCCCAGGCTGGCTTCAAACTTTCCATCCTCCTGCCTCCGCCTCCTGAGTAGCTGGGGATTATAGGTGTGCACCACCACACCTGACTCTTTTTTTTTTTTTTTTAATTATTTTTTATTGTAAACAAATGGGATACATGTTGTTTCTGTTTGTACATGGAGTAACAGCATACCATTTGCATAATCATACATTTACATAGGTAATGATGTTTGATTCATTCCATTATTTTGTCCTTCCCCAACCCTCCCATCCCTCTTTTCCCTCTATACAGTCCCTCCTTCCTCCATTCTTGCTCCCCTTCCACCCCCAATTATGTGTCATCATCTACTTATCAGTGAGATCATTTGCCCTTTGAATTTTTGAGATTGGCTTATGTCACTTAGCATGATATTCTCCAATTTCATCCATTTGCCTGCCTATACCATAATTTTATTATTCTTTATAGCTGAGTAATATTATATTGTATATATATACAACAGTTTCTTTATCCATTCATCAATTGAAGGACAATCTAGGTTGGTTCCACAGTCTGGCTATTGTGAATTGAGCAGCTATGAACATTGATGTGGCTGTATCTCTGTAGTGGTGCTGATTTAAGTCCTTTGGGTATAGGCCGAGGAGTGGGATAGCTGGATCAAATGGTGGGTCCATTCCAAGTTTTCTAAGGAATCTCCACACTGCTTTCCAGAGTGGCGCACTAATTTGCAGCCCCACCAGTAATGTATGAGTGTACCTTTCTCCCCACATCCTCTCCAACACCTATCGTTGCTTGTATTCTTGATAATCGCCATTCTAATTGGGGTGAGATGGAATCTTAGTGTAGTTTTGATTTGCATTTCTCTTATTACTAAAGATGGTGAACATCTTTTCACATGTTTGTTGATTGCTTATAGATCTTCTTCTGTGAAGCGTCTGTTCATATCCTTAGCCCATTTGTTGATTCACACCTGGCTCTTTGTTAACAAATCTCACCAAACATTTAAACAAAAACTAACACCAATATCTTCCAGAATATAGAGGGAATGCTTCCCAACTTAATTTATGAGGCCAACATTACCCCCAGGCCAAAATGAGAGATTAGTACAAGAAAAGATAACTACAGACCAATATCCCTCATGAACACAGATGGAAAAATCCTCAGTAAACTAACAGCAAATAGAGTCTGTACTGCATAAAATGAATAATATACTATGACTAAGTGGGGTTTATCCCAGCAATATAAGTCTGACTCAATATTTGACAATCCATCAATGTCACCCACCATATTATAGACCAAGGAAGAAAACTGTATGATTATATATGGATTGATACAGAAAAGGCACTTCACTATCTTTACCTGTCATAATAAAGCTCTTGGCAAGTTAGGAATAGAAAGAAACTTCCTTAATTCGATAAAGGGTTATCTACCAAAAATAAAAATAAAAACCCATATACTAACACCATACTTGATAGTTAAACACTGCCCCCCCCCCCCCCCAGCTGTGGCTCCATCTTGAGGCACACAGGACCAGAGATGCTACAGACCCTGTGACCCTGAGCATCTCAGAGATGAATAATAGCTCTCCAAGTCCTCAATAAAAGATGGCCTCCAATAAAATTGTACAATAAAGCTACATTGCAAAAGTGGGAAAGAAAATAGAAGAGAAAGCATAAAAAAGCTGAAGGGCAGAGGCTGGGCAGACGCAATGGGAAGGTGGAGTGTTTCCTGCCACAGAGGGCATCTGCAGGTGCTGGCAGGGCCTGGGATAGAGAAAAAAGATGGTACAAAAAAGAAAATCTCTATCTGACAGTGAATCTGATGATAACAAATCAAAAGAGAAGAGAGATGCTACTGAGGATCCAAGAGGCTCTGTGAGGGGTCTGGATCCAGAAGGAAGAGTGGGTGCCACAGAAAGCAGAGTAGGAACTGATGCTGCTCACGAAAGGGAGAGAGGCAGACAGGCAGGCTGAGTGCGGGTGAAGAGGCGAATATAAAGTGTCTTCCAGCCAGATGTGCACACCTGCAATCCCAGTCACTCAGGAGGCTGAGGCAGGAGGATCACAAGTTCAAGGTCGGCCTCAGCAGCTGTAGTTAGACCCCCCCATCCCCCAAATAAAAACATAAAAAAATAATAAAATAAAAGCCTGGAGATGTAGCTCAGTGGTAAATTGTCCCTAGGTACAATCTCCAATACCAAAATAATTTTAAAAAATTTTAGTGTCTCCAGTTGCAATTGCCTTTGATAGAGAGAGACTAGCTTGCCATTCTTGCCCAGAAGATGGGCTCCATTATCATTTGCACTGATAAATTATCTGGGTCTTGATGTTTCACTTACTGGTATGAAGAAACAATTACATTTTTAATGAAAGTCAAGTTTGATATGTGGTTTCAAAATTAGTATTGGGAACGTTGTTTAGGGTTTGTTGGTTTTGGGGTTTGGGGTTTGCATCAGTAGTACCAGTTACTTTGAACAAATAAAAGCTTTCTAGTGGCTTCCTTCATCAGAAAGAAAAAAAAAAGAAAGAAATAAAAAGAAAACTAAGAACTGAATGCTTTTCTCTAAAATCAGGAGCAAGGCGAGGATGTCCATTCTCTTCTTTCCTATTTCAACATGTTACAGGAAGTCCCAGCCAGCGCAATGAGGCAAGAAGAAGAATAAGAGGCATACAGATGGGGAAAGAAGAATTAAAACTGTCCCTATTTGCAGACAACATGATTGTCTATAGAGAAGATATAAAATCTACCCTGAAAAGCCTCTAGAACTAACAAGTGAGTTTTTCAAGATTACAGAACCAAAGATCAACACAGAAAAATCAATGCTATTCTACGTACTAGCACTGAGCACCTGGAAAGTGAATATTTTTTTTTGAAAGTGAATATTTTAAAAACAATACCATTTACCATCGTTCACCCAAAATGAAATACTTTGAAATTAACATAACAAAACACATGGAAGATTCATATGGGGAAAACTTCAGATCTTTGATGTAAGAAATCAAAGACGGCCTACTAAATGGAGAGACAACGGTGGCGACGAGTTGGAAGACTCCGATTCATGCTGGCCCTCTCCAAATTGGTCTATGGCTTGAACCCAATACTAATAAAAATTCCAAAGGAATTTTTATTGTAGATATAAGCCAGCTGATTCTGAAATATATTAGGACAGACAACAGAAATAGAAGAGCCAAAACATTTTTCAGAAAGAAAAAGTTGGAGGATTCACACTACCCAATTTTAAGACTTAATAAAGCTATAATAATAAAGATAGAGTTAGAGAGGTATTGGCAAAGAGATAGACATATAGGTCAATGGAACAGAATAAAAAGCCCAGAAAGAGACTACAACCAAATACTGGTCAATTGACTTTTGACAAAGGTACAAAAGCAATTCAATAGAGCAAGGACAATCTTTTCAACAAATGATATGGAACAGTAGATACCTATATATTAAAAAAAAATGTAATCTCAGCCCAAACCCCACATCTTATACAAAATGAACTCAAAGTGAATCATAAATCCAATGCTAAACGTAAAGTTGTAAAACTTTAAGAAAACACAGGAAAAAATCCTCATGATTCAGAGTTAGGCAAAGAGTTCTTAAATGTGGACTGCTCTCAAAAATTCATAATGAAAATTTCACAAAGTGAACTTCATCGGGAAAAAAAAAACCCACAAAACTTCATTCTGAAAAGAGCACTGTTAAGAAAATGAGGACAACAGACCGAAAGACTGGGAAGACAGCATTTGCAAAATGACATATCTGAAAAAGACATGTATCTAGAATATATATGAACTTTCTAACTCAATTAGAAAAATACACAACACAAGTTTTTAAACAGGCAGGAGACATTAATACCAGATACTTCACTAAATAGGATATATGGACAGAATAGATACACATGAAAAGATATACAACATCATCAGTCTTTAGGGAAATTGAAGTTAGAACCACAATGAGCTGTATTATACAACTATCAAATGTCTTAATATAAAACATACCTGACGCAGGTGAGGGTCTGGAGGAACTGAACTTCTCATACATTGCTGCTGGGAAAGCAACGTGGTACCACTTCCCTGGAAATAATTTGGCCATTTTTTATAAGGTTAAGTATTTACATATTGTACCACCCAGCAATCCCATTCCTTAGAGAAAACATAATTACATGAAAAATCTGTAGATTAATGTCTACAGCAGTTATATTCATAAACACCAAATTAGTGACAACCCACGTGATTTTCAGGAAGTAAACAGGCAAATAAACCATGGCACAACCCTGCCACAGACTGCTGCTGAGCAATAAAAAGGGACCGCCCAATACCACAATGACTTGGGTACTGTGAAAGAGGAGAGACCCCCTTATAAGAAGAAAAGGTTAGAGACCTCTGATATAACACAAATATAACTAGTTAAGATTGACCAAACCAAAAGGGTGCAAATGAAATCCTTTGAGTTGTGCAGACTATCTCAAATACAAGGACAGAAATACCCAAGATAAAATAATGTGGACATTGTGAGCATTTCTGTGAAGCAACCCATCCTGCCTGGAGTTCCCTGAAGCTGCCTGTTTCAGATATGGATAGTCTGGCTCCCCTGCCTAGCCCGCCCTGCTAACCCGCCAGGTGCGGCCTGAAATAGATGAACTGAAGCTTGCTGTTTGCATTCCATGAGGAAAAGAAAGACCCCTATTGTGAGCCTGCCAAGATTTTTTGTGTGTGTATGATTTTTCACTTTAAAAAACCAGCTTGCTGAAGTCACTCCCTACTACTACTGCCCCTCTTGGAGTAGTGGTCCTGACATGTCAGTCTGTTTTCTTTTTCTTTTCCTCTCTTTTCCCAAATAAACTTTTTTCCTACTTTAGTTTCTGGTGGTCTCAATATGTGTTGATAAACTGACCTCACGATAGGTACAATCTCAAAGGACAGAACCCAGTCTCAAAAAGCTCATATACTTTACAATTCTATTTGTGTGACATTCTGGAAAAGGCAAAACTGAAGTTTCTAGAGAACAGATTGAAAGGAGTCAGGGGTGGGTGGGGATAATAAAAGGTCAGCACATGGGAGTTTGAGGGGCTGTTGGAATTCGGGGTCCAGATTCTGCTAGAGGTTACACAAATCTATAGCTGTCAAAATTCATAGAACTGTCTGCCCTCCAAAAAGAAAAAAATCAGTTTTACTGCATGTAAATTTAAAAATTCGTTGTTTTTTTAAAAATCGACTGCATCCCTTTCCGGCTGAAAAACCTTTGATTGCCTCTCAGTTTGGACAAAAGGCAGACTTCATCTGCAGGGTCTCTAGTCCACCTGCTGGCCTCCTGTCCCACCAGCAACCCTTCCCTCTGCCTCCCATTTGCCTTTTCCTGGTTCTTGGAGGGTAGCTCCTCCCTCCTGCCTCAGGGCCTTTGCCCAGGTAGGCAAGTCCCCTTCCCTTCTGCTCCTCTGCAGTCGGTCGTGTGAGGGAGAGAGCGTGGGAAGAGGTGCCCTCCCACCTGTTTCTCTCACCATACCCACCGCATCCAGCTCCCCCCTCTGCTTCCACAGACCCTGATTTGTCATGGTCCCCAAGGACCGCGAGTTAAAAACCTAGATTCGTGAGTAAACCTATGAACACACCCTACACCGGCGGTCTTCAAATGTATGCCCCTCAAAGTCACCCAGGGCAAGGGAAGGGGGACTGAGGAATGCAGATACGGTCCCCACCCAGAGCATCTCACGCAAGAGACCAGGGGCCTCCCGCCCCCGGAATCTGCATTTCCACTGGGCTCGGGGGCGTGGTCTCGCGCCCACCCTGGGCAGGCCCCGCCCCCTCCACGTCCCCTCGGGGCTCCCCGGTGCTTTGCCTCAGCCCCGCGGGGCAGTCAGAACCGCGCGGGCAGCCGCGTGGGCACTCGGGCCCTCCCCGCTCTGGAAGCAATTTGTAAACCTTTTCATTATTCCTTTGTGAGGAAAAAGGAAAACAGGTCTGATTTCTCCGCAGATCGTTCTCCGGGGCGCGGGAGCGCCCGGGAAGTGCAGGCTGGAGCGCGCCCGGCAATTTGCTGAATTTCAGCGCGGGCCGTGCCGCTGCTCCCAGACAGGCCGCCCCCGCCGCGCGCCTCCACCCGAGCGCGGGTCCCTAGGCTGGCGGCGGGAGAGCCAGAAGGTGCACCCGCTCCTGTTGGCAGGGTGCAGAGGAGCGTCTCCGGGCTCTGAGCGCAGGCCATCGGGCGGGGGACAGTCAGGCTGGGACCCCCGGATAGGCAGTGAGAGTTAGGGCTGGGCAGGCTGTAGGTCCGCGAGCTCACCCACCCCGAGGCTGCGCCTCCTCACTGTGACTCACAGTCCACCACCCCTCCTCACCTCAGGGCCGTTCACTACAGGATCCCGAACCTGTGGGATATCACACCCAGGTCCCTCGCCTCCAGCTCTGGGGACAGCGCCTCTGCCTGCCCCATCCATCCCTCCAGCGCCGGGGTCCAAGGCCCCAAACGCAATGCTGCTGGGGTGAGTAATGTACAGGAAGAAAAGTCCTCAGTGGAAGATTCCTGGGCTGTTTCCAGAAGGCCCCTGAAGAGTCCTGGAGGGGAAAGAGGATCCAGTCAGCACCAAAGCAGGAGACTGTGCCAGGGGGAGGAGGGGCTGCGGCAGGACTGGCGGCCCACCAGGGACTCTCCGCCCACAGGTGGGCCCTCTCACCCCTCCCTGCCCTACCCTTCCAAGGAGAGGCCCTGAATCTGAAATAGCGGCAGGCGGAGAGGGAACCACATGGGAGTCGCTGCGCACCGGCACAAGCACAGGACTCAGGCCCAGCTCTTGTCTTCAGAGTCCCACTCATTTCTCCAACATGAGCCTCAGCCTCTCCTGGTCTCCCTTTGGCTCTCCCAGCTGCTCCTATCTCCTGGGTGGCCCCATGTGTGGGACACAGTGGTTGGAACATCAGAACCCTCATGGCACCTACTGCTGTGCCAGGAACTTGGCAGTGTCACTTCACCTCTTGATAACCCCATGATGTTGGTGCCCTGATCCCATTTTATAGGTAGGGGAACTGAGGCCAAGAAATCAAGTGGCTTGTCCAGGAACACACAGGGAGCAAAGTTTTCAACCCAGGAGGCCAGACCCTGAGGATCTCATTTCCTATGCCTGAGTCCTAGTGAGCCCCAAGACCTCTGGACTCCCAGGCCTGGTAAGTCAACAACTGCCTAGTTACGATTGTGGTTGTTCTGCATCCCTCCTTCCTCTGCCCTACACCCCCAACCTAGTGGCCCCAGCATAAACACAAGCCATGGTCATTTGTGAAGGAGAGGGAAGAACAGCACTGCTATGGGCTGGTTATCAGCCAAGCACTTAACACGCATCACCTCTGTGACCCTCTCCATGACCCCATTACACGGATGAAGGGACTGAGGCCTGAGGGTTAAGTAAGGTGTACCACTCTGCTCAGCTAATTGGCAGAATGGGACTCCTGGAAAGGCCCCAATACCCAAGACCAACTGCTGGGGTTCTGAGGCTCTACTGCCCCTCCTCCCCCATCCCTGATGCCCCGCCCAGGACACTCACCCTGCCAGCCTTCCGTGGGCAGGAGAGAGCGAGTGGAGGCAGGCCGAGGAGGCGGGAGCCGCCGCCGTGTTTATTAATTTTCTGCCTCAGTGGGTCTGCAGCCCCAGCCAGAGCCCCGGAGTTGCCATCCAGTCTATTAAATAATTCTATCTGGGAAGAACCTGGCATGCCAGGGACCGTGCTGATGGGCCTTTAAAATTTAATTGCCGTGCTAAACGAGATTAGCTGTGGGGAGGCAGGTAGGGTGAGCCCAGATGAAGGGAGGACGGTAGCTGAGGGGGCGGAGAACCAAATTCTATCAGCCCCTCTCAGCTCGGGCACACCTTGTCCCCCCTAACTGCCTGGGGGGCACCAGAACTGAGGCCTCCAAACCTGGCCACACCTGACATGGCTGGGTCCCTGGTAGCCTCCACTGCTCCCTCCTCCCCTGGCACCAGCCACCAGTGAGACACCTTGTCCTCAGTGTGGCTTCGTGATCCCGCCCCCAGCCTCTGCTCCTGCCAGCTCTCAGCTGGGAATGCCATCCTCTGCCTCAGCCAGAGCCACAGCCTCTAGACCCCCAGGCAGTGCCAGTGACCCTCCCCCGGTGAGTGGGGCCCTAATCAGGGAAGACGAAGTTCTCTCTGTGGTTCTGAGAAATGCAGGCCCTGTGTCAGCTGAGCCAATTGGATAATAATGTGACTGGATAATGTTTTGAGATCTTAAAAGGTCTCTTATCGATTCCCTCCCAGCCTGCATTGCTCTCTCCTCCTCTCTTTCTGCTAAGAATGTAGCCAGCTCTGAGCGTCACTGCCCCAGGGAAGGACTGATGAGTACCTGCTCAGGCAGCCACCAGAGGCAGGGCCCTGGCTTCTCCAGCTTCCCTGTGCCCTCTTCCCCTGGTTTGTCCTTTCATGTCATGAGGCTGAAAACTTCCACCTTCCATCTGGCTTTTCCCCAAAGCAGCTTGTAAGTCTTCATATACCCCAGATCTCTGGTGTCCCCCCACATACCACGGCCTCACTGCCACCAGCTACCCTCCCCTCTCCCCCAGAACTCCTTTCTCTACTTTCCTATTCAAGGCTCCACAGTGCTGGGATTAAAATTAAAGTCACCCACTTCTCAGGAAATCATCCCTGAAAAGCATGTGCAATGCCCACTGTGAGCTCCTTGATGCCACAGGTATTTGTTGAGCACCTACTATGTGCAAGGCACAAGGCTAAAGACTATAGACACAGCAAAGAATAAGATAGACAAGGTCCCTGTCCTTATGGAGCTAGCATTCTGGTGTGGAGGGACCAGAAGCTCAAGAAAACAAGAGGTAAACATGGTTCTCTTAGAAACCTTGAAGTGCTGTGAAGAAGCCAGCCCGAGAGTCAGGATGGGTGGGTGGGACTAGGTTGGGGTGACTGTCCGGGGTGACTGCCCAGGGTGACATGGCCAGGGGAGGCTGTCTTGGGAGGCCAAGAAGCTGCCCACTGTGCGGTTCTGCAGGAAGGAGCTTCTCGATGGAGGACTTAATGGGTACACAGATGCTCAGGGATTAGTTGGAGAGGTGGACCTAAGACCAGGGCGGCTGAAGGATAGCGAGGGTTGGGGTGGGTGATACAGGATAAGGCTGGCACTTTGACCCCCCAAATCCAGGCTCACTCAGGGCCATCTCCAGGCTTGTTTGGAGAGGGTGTTGGGTCAGCTGCTCAAGCCAGACAGGCTCTCTCAGTGCTGAGGTCAGAGAGTCATAAGCAGCCACATTGATAGAAATGAGGCCAGTAGGCATGCTCATGGCCCCGGGAACAGCTTCAGCTCCCGGCAGCCCCAAAAGGGATTTCTGGAAAGGAGCCGGGGCAGCCTCAGCCTCTGAGCCTCTTTGTCGGTCCTGCAGAGCAGGATCGAAGGTACTCACAATTCAGATGGAAACCAGGTCCCTCCGCCTACGCCTCTAATCCCGGCCCCTGACCTTGCCTGTACTTTCTCCTGGACCTGTGGCTTGTGCTCCTGCATCATTTCCGCTTATGCCTGGCCTCCTGAGCCAGGTGCTGTGTACGGCCTTCTCTGTAGGCCAGGAAGCTTCCCCCATCGCCACTGCTGCCTCCTGCCCAGAACTCCCTCCTAGGGAAGAACCAGTCGAAACGCTGCAGACGCCTCTTGTCCATCCCTGCCGCTGCAGCGCACGGCAGGGCCTCCCAGCCAGGGGCCCGGTTCCCAGAGGCTGTGGCTTGGGTACAGGGAGAAGCAGAGGCAGTAAACTGGAACCCCACAGCCCCTACCCACCCTACCTGGAAACGACCTGTGCAGGGGCAGCCTTGGTCACTCTGCCACAGTGGCATGGTAGCACCCCAAATATTTTCAACAACAGAGCTATTTCTCAAGGGAAATCTAAATAGAATCACAATGTGTAAAACAAATGAAAGTCATATCCTGTGAGTACAAACGCACTTGACATGTTCACACGTATGCCACGTGCTTCTTATAATGAGAGGAC
This sequence comes from Sciurus vulgaris, assembly GCF_902686455.1. Lineage (NCBI taxonomy): Eukaryota > Metazoa > Chordata > Mammalia > Rodentia > Sciuridae > Sciurus > Sciurus vulgaris. The sequence goes on along the minus strand of NC_136467.1, from coordinate 123,084,819 downwards.
AATTAGAATAATGGTAGATGAGAACAAGGCTGTTCTGTTGAAGAGAAAACGAAAATATCAGTGAGTTTCCATCCTGCATCAGGCTCAGCCTCTAACTTGATTCTGCTTTTGTTTGTGTTGTAAGCGATTACTTATTCACACAGATAAGTAATTGCAAGTTCAAAGAGGGTTTTGTGTATATCTTCCAACACTCCTTCCTGCAATGCCCTTCAATTAAATATGCATGCAAGCGAGTTGGGGTGTAGCTCAATGGTAGAGCACTTGCCTAGCATGCCTGAGACCCAGGGTTCAATCCCTAGCGTTACAAACAAACAAACAAAAAAGACAGATACAGGTCCACCCCCAGCAACACTTCTGGAGATTTTAGTTGGGTTGTGTAACAGAATCCTTAACCTATATCTATAATTTTTTTGGTGGAGGGATGGGTACCGGGAATTGAACTCAGGGGCACCAGACCACTGAGTCACATCCCCAGCCCTGTTTTGTATTTCATTTAGTTGCTTAGCACCTTGCTTTTTGCTGAGGCTGGCTTTGAACTTGTGATCCTCCTGCCTCAACCTCCAAGCTGCTGGAATTACAGGCATGTGCCACCGCGCCTGGCCTCTCCATAGCCTTTTTTTTTTTTTTTTTTTTGTACTTGTAGATGGACAAGCATGCCTTTATTTTACTTATTTATTTTTATGTGGTGCTAAGGATCGAACCCAGTGCCTCACACATGCTAGGCAAGTGCTATGCCACTGAGCCACAATCCCTGGCCCCTCTGTAATCTTTTGACAGCCCCTCAGCCCACAGCTGACCACCCACAGTTGCTTGAATAGCCTCCGTGGCGGGGATCTCACCACCCGGGAGATCAGGTCCAGCGTTGGCAGGCTGCATGTCGCACAACTCTTTCTCTCTGGAACTCCGCCCCTTATTAGAGCGGGCATAGAATATTTATCCAGGCGTGCTGTGAAGATAGAATAAGATGTCATGTGCAAAGGACATCCTACGTGTTCAACAACGTTGAGTCTCTCGGGCCCTTCCTTGCCTTCCAGAACCCTCATTTTAGAGAGGTAGACAGTTTGATGCCCACAGGGACAAGCATGCGGAGTGGAACGGGCTGTGGTGGGGGAGGGGCAGTGCCTGTTTCTTCGGGAGGTCCTGTTTCTTGTCTGGGACTGGGACTCCAGTGAGCCTTAACAAACCGCACACCCACCCCATCCCCACGCCCACCCCAGCCCCACTGGCCTCAGAGCCTCATCTGTCTTCCCTCCTGTCACTGGAGCTGGAACCTTGTGGAGGAGGCGGTAGGGATAAATCCCAGGGCCGCCGGACCGCCCCCGCCAAGGGCTGGCACTTCATTACAGCCTGCCCAGCTGTCTGCGGCCATCGATCGGCCCTGGCCCTGGTGACCTCAGATCGATGGGCAGCGTGTTATTACTGGATTCTGTCCTGAGCTGGCTGGGAAGAGGGGAAGGGGCCTAGACAGAGGCTCTGCAAGCCCAAAGCCTCCTTTGAGGCGGCCCTGTTTCTGAGGCAGGAGGACGGGCCAACCAGCAAACGCAGGTAGGCAGGGAAAGGAAGGGAGTGGTGGCAGGGGCACTCTGCAAGACGTTAGGTCCTGGCCCAGACTGTGTGCACACACTGAGGTTGCCTTCCCCTTAGAGCCTCAGCCTCCTCTGCAGGGTCAGGCAGGGCCAGCAGGATTTGCACCCTGGCAGCCTGCAGGGGTGCAGGGGATGCAGATGAGCCAAGGGGCAGGAGAGGCTGGCCCTGTCCCAGGGAGGTGAACCTCCACCCTGAGGTTCTCCCTTGAGGTGCTGGAGAGCCCAGCAAGGCCAGGTAAAGCTGCTACTCTGCACCCTGGCCACGTCTCAAGGCCAAAGACTGGGGAAGGGTCCTCATGCCCTGCAGGCAGGTACACCCCTCTCCTCTTCACTTCTTGGTTCACAAACTCCTTCCAGCCCCTGTGACAGACTGGCTGGGAAGTGGAAACGTCCTCAACCAGTGGAGGACAAAGTTGAAGAATAAAGGTCCCAGCCTCCTTACACAGACAATTCCGAGGCTTGGTCTCCCAGGTCCCCCAGCGGTTGGAGCCCAGTGCCCGCAGCTGCTTGGCTCAATCCTGCACCATCATGGCTCTCCCTCCTTCTAGGTCAGCCCTCAACTCCCTCCTCCTGCCTTTGGGGCTCACCTCCCAAGTAGACTTTCCCTCCTCACTGCAGGCTCTGCTGTGCAGGAACCCAAACCAGCCGGTTCATGAGAAACTGCAAATTTAGATTTTTCTGGAAATCCATCCATCTGAGGCTGGTTTTGACACAAACCCGGGGTTTGCAAGCAGATGATGTCCCTGTCAGGTCAGGCATTCTGTTCACGTCACATCTTCAACATTTATTGAGCATCTCATGAGTTCATTTGTGTGTAAAGAGCGTAAGAAGCCCAGGAAACAGCCAGGAAGGTAAACAACTCGGAGATGGCCCCACTGGTGTGCACTCTTACAGGGAGGGGTTCACAGTGAATGGGAGGGGACCCCCAAGCCATGGCCTTCTGACCTCTGTGGTGGCAGGAGGTGGTCCACAGAGGCTCCTTGGAAGAGGTTGTATTTGAGATGAGTCTTGGCAGAAGAGGGTTTAGAGACATTGGACTTGGGTGCCAGTTGCTGGAATCACCACTCCCCTGCCCGCCACAGCACTGCCCTGTCCCCTTTGGAAGGTCACCCTGGTGAGGACCCCATGATCCCAAGGCCCCTGCCAGTGGGACTCAGCAGACACCTGAGGGAGGGCAGCTAACCACTCATGACAGAGGCTGCCTTGACCTGTGGTGTAATCTGGAGTTTTCTAGCCGTCATCAGTGGACGCACAGGGGTGGGACAGAGGAAATCCTGGATGACGCCATGCGTGCATCAGGGCCACAACAGGTTGCATGAGATTAAATCCACAAGACAGCACATTCTACATCACAAGTGAGCCGGAAGCAGGCTGGTGACTCAAGGAGACTGGAGCAAACCAGGCAGGGGCATCTACCCAGGACGAGAGACACCCAGCAAGAGCCGGCCCCAGGTCAGTCCACAGGTATCCTTGAATTGGGGAAATCAAGAAGGTCTCTGTTTTTCAGAACCAAAATATCCGAACCAGGACTTGAGCAGGAAGGGCATTTCCCACAATGGGCAGAGCAGAACAACATGAAGAAAGCTATGATGTGCCCGGAAGGCGGGTGGGGTAGTCCACCCTAGGCAGACAGAGATGACACGTGATAGGAGACTGGGAGAGGTGGGACCAGAGACAAGGCTCTAGGTGACATTGCCTGGGCAGAAGCCTGAAATGGATGTGGGGACAGAGAGAAGGAGGCTCTGCTTACACCTCGGCCAACCAGGAGGACCACTGAGCTGGTGGCCTTGGGAGGAGCTCGGCGTGGGCTCGGCTTGGGATGAGGGTTCCAGGTGAAAGCGGACCGGGCAGCCGAAGGCGCTGCTCGGGAGCCCAGGAGAGGAGCCAGCAGCTCTAATGCACTTAGGAGGTGTCAGCATTGAGGCGGCCACAGGGCAAATGAGTCCTCCAGAGGAGTTTAGTTGTCCCCATCATGGCTATTTGCCCCACCCACTGTCCATTCTATAAGTGCCCCCACCCCCCAAAAAGAAAAAAAATCTCCCTCTGGGCCTCCAGGGAGCCAGGCCAGCCAGCCATGTGACATCCTTTGGAGACTGAGCCAGCCCAGGACTGCCACGTCCTGACCTCCTGTTATGTCAGCGATAGAAGACTGTCAGTCAAGGTCTCCTGACGTGCAGCTGCACGAGTTCCTGGGGGACTGGGGGGTCAAGGATAGTCCTAGGGACATTAACATGTGGCCAGAGCACTAGCAAAAGCGCAGGAGACGAGGGGGCAGGTGAGTGGCGACTCACGTGGCAGAGCTGAGCACTGCAGAGGCCGGGCAGACGGATTGCCCTGTGCACACATGACCTGAGACTTCAAGCTGCTTGGATGGGGTGGGGGCTGGAGGCAGTGGCAGAGGAGGCACAGAGACCAGGGAGTCAGAGGGAGGCTGAGCATGCACAGTTGACATTTAGACCTCTAGGTTGGCCTCCCTTCTATGACCAGTTGGTAACGGGGGCACCCCTCCACGAGCAGCAAGGAGCTCTGATCTGTGCCAAGGTTGTGAGACGTCAGGTCCTGCCCACCTCATGCCCCAGCTGAAGGTGGAAGCCCAGATGTCTTCCACTGACAAGGCCTGGCTCCGCTCCTGGGGCCCAAACCTGCTGCTCCTGCCCTGTCCTACCAGTCCAAACAGCCCACGCTGGTTGCAAACTAGAAACCAGACAAGACTTGGGGAAAGATGCCCTGAGAGGAAGTAGGCATGGGGCCTGGGGCGAGGGTGGGGGAGGGGGCAGGCATGATCTTGGTGACTAGGACCCTACCCTGATTCTGCCAGGTGTGTTCCACAGGCCTCTCGGCTAGAGGTCGTGAGAAGGGTCTGTTCGTGGGCATCTGGATCTGACCACACTGGGGACCATGTGTGACATGATGGGACGGGGAGGAAGGACAGCCTTGTTCTGGGGGAAACAGGCACAATCTGTTGTTTGGATGAGTGTGGTCTCAGCCTCTCATCTGGGTTCTGCAATCTCCCTGCTCTTTGGGGGATTTCTCATGCCTGCCTCCAGTTCCAGCAACCTGGACAACCTCCTGTCCCCACCTCTGGTCTGTGTTATAGGAAGCTCCTCCAGGGGCCTCTGGCTTACCCTTCTCTTCCACCCAGTGCAAAAATGTCCGTCCTCCACCAATTGCAAACAACTGTGTGCTTATTCTTACCCTACCCATACTGATTAATAGTTCTCAAACATTGGTGCCAAGACCCCTTTTCAGTCTTACTAAGGACTCCCAGAGTGTTGATTTATAAATATTTGTCATATTAGTCAGAGCTCAGTGTTGCACACCTGTAATCCCAGCAACTGAGAGGCTGAAGTAGGAGGACTGCAAGTTTGAGGCCAGCCTCAGCAACTTAGTTAGACCCTTAAGACCTTAGCGAGACCCTGTCTCTAAATAAAAAGGGCTGGGGAAGGTTGCCCAGGGTAAAGCACCCCTGTGTTCAATTCCTCAGTACCAAACAAATAAATAGATAAATGTCATATTAGAAATTAAAGTAGAAAATCTTCTAAATGTTCATTTATTGACTCATTTAAATAAAAACAATAATCTTCAGTTCATGTTCATACAAGCAATATATTCGTGTGAAAGATATTTTGAAAACGAGAGAAGAGCGGTATTGCTTTACAGTTTTGTAAATCTCTCAAGTGTCTGACTTAATAGAAGACAGCTGGACTCTCTTATCGGCTTACTCCCATTAGAGTCTCCGGCAATATGTTGTTATTGGTTGAAAGTGGATTAAGGGAATCTGGCCTCTCCCAACATCTGGAGCTGGTAAAGGGATTGTGCCAGTCTTGGCAGTTACCGATGGACACTCCGCCTCTGTGATACCACACCGGATGGACCTCAGCAAATGGTAGATTCTTGAGGATTACTTTGCTCCCTGGAATCTAAAAAACTTACCACAAAAACTTTTCATATCCATCATATTAAATCCTCATCTGTCTCACATTCCAAAGGGATCTCTCGCCCTTTGTAGCCAGGCGTAGCTTGGCTATTTGGAAGTCAAAGTCTTAAGGATGGGGGCTGTCCCGCTCGTAGCAACAGAAGTTTTCCAACATTCATGTGCTTGCTTGAGAGCTCAAATTGTATCATTGGCCAGCAAATCCCGTTGGTTGCTTTCCTTCAAGCAATATCCTCACTTCATTCATTTTTCAGGGGAAATGTCCACACGTTCCTGAGGACCGGGGAACTGTAGTTCTTTCCGCCTAGTTTTTCCTCTAGACGACCCAGTGTTCCATGGGGGAGAAAGTGGCGGTTTCAGCTCAGACTCTGCAGCCTTCTCCAGCAATGCCTGGGGTATGCATCCCATTTTACCACCCTTTCTAGAAGCTGAGAAGACAGGATGGATATTATAATACAGTCAATCACTGGGATTGGCTTACCAAGGACAGCCTAAAGTGGCACTGGCTTTTTTTCTTTCTTTCCTGGGAGTGTGTAGTGGTGACAATGCCAGGGCTGCTGGCCCAGTTGTGGGGCCACTGCCCTCCGTCCTGCTGAGTCCGCCACTGCTCGGGATGAAGGTGGTGCCCAGGAATCCCTCGGCACTGCACGGCGCCGCCTGGGGATCTCGTTTACCCTCATGGTGGCACCTGAGGCAGGTGCTTTTATTATCATACTCATTTCACAGATGAGGGACCCAGGTACTGCTGGCACCTGGCTCCGATAACTGTGGCTCTTCTGAAGAGAATCAAACCCACTTCCAGGCACGAGGTGGGGAAAAGATTGCACCCCGCTGTTACAGTCAGTCCTTCCAAGTTACAAAGCCTATCGAGACACGTGGCACAGCCATCAGATGTCCCCATCCCTGCCCTGTGGTCAGAGAAGTCAAGTCAAGAGCCTGCCTGGGTCTGGAGCCCAGGGCTGTCCCGTCAGCCGGAGAAGGACCCAGTGCTTCCAGCAGCAGGACCAGCCTCACCCTGAGTTCCAGTGGCTGGGGACTCTAGCCACCTCCCTGTCCAGAATCCCCCACCCCTCCCACATGCTGGGGCCTGGAACCTGTGAGCACATCCAGTTCTGGGGATCTGACCTCCCCTTCCTGAGCCATCTCTTTCGGAAAGCGGAGCTGCGGGTGGTGGCGCAGCTCCTCTGACCTCCGCTGTTCCCTCTGGCTCAGGTGCTGGGCCCCCGTGTTGTCACTGAGGTTCCCCCAGACTGGCCATGCATGCCAATGGCCTCCAGGAGGCAAGGCAGGCTGAGCGGCTGACAGAATCAGTTAACACCCGGCGCCTCTCGCTGTTTGCCGAGGACCCCTGAGGCCCCCCTGCTCATTTCCCCACTCCCAGAATCACAGAAAAGTAAATAACCACCCCAGCAGCTCCAGCGGGTAAACAGCCCAGAGTTTGCTCTCCAAATTGCACCCACCCCACCCCGCCCTGAGGCTGCACTTGAGGACTGACAGGTTTATCTGTATTCATTCCACCATCCCCCACCTCGTCCCCAGAGCTACTGGGGAAGGGTAAGCCTCCTGGGCTGTCAGGAATGGCTGCTGCACTAGCTACCCAGAGCCCTAGAGCCAGCCAAGCTTCCAGAAGCCTGAGGAGGGCAGGGCCCATGGCCCAGAAGGCGTGGGCAGGCCTGGGGGTGCACAGCGGGGGGGCAGATGTGACCTGGAGCCAGGCTGGACCAGGACACGCTCTGCCTAGAGTGGCTCACACAGGAACCAAATGCTGATGCCCTTTGCCTCTGGGCTGCCTCTGTGTTTGCAGTGTGTCGCCCAGGGTCCCCTCCCACACCAGCCCTGAGTCCCTCTGCCCCACTCTGAAACTCCTCCTGGCTTGGCTCCTAGCTCCTGTCCCACCCCCACCAGTGTCCACACCTCTCTGTTCTCATTTTGTGTCCCTGTCCTCACCTCCCTCCAGAAACCCCGGGACATCTTTTCCTGCCTTTGGATCCTTCTGAGGCGCGTCTATCAACAGAAGCACTAGGACTCCAGGAACTCAGCCAGTGCTGACCAAGGTCCTGGAGCCTGACAGTGGCCTGCCCTGGGAGCCTGGGAGACAGAGGTAAGTGAAATCAGTCACAGCACCACTAAGGGTTCTATGGCACCCTGGGGCCTCCACATTGCTTTATGGGTGGGGAGGCTAAGGACCCTCGGGTTGGAGTCACACGAAACTCTAAGCCTTTCTTGGGGCTTTGGGAAGACATAACTGCAGAACAGGAGACACTCTGGAGGGAGCCAGACCTAGACCCCAGCCTCATCTGAGCTATGTGACCTTGAAAGACTTGCTAACACCTGGGGCCTCCGTTTCTTCATCTGTAAAACGGGAGAAAACAAGCCCCACCTGAGAGAGAGGACAGCCTCTGTCACCTAGTAGGTATTGACAAAGCAAAAGTTCTAGTTATTGTTATTATTACTACCATGACTACTAAAGTTATTGTTACAAGTCTAATGACAGTCCAAATCCAAGGTGGTTTTGAGGGAATGGTTTCACCAAACAGCCCTTTGATGGCCCCCTGGGCCCCAGAATGAGAACTGCTAGCCAAGGCTCAGATTCCTGCAGATTGGCCAACTTGGACTTGGACTTGGCCAGGCGGGGGGTGAGGAGGTATCCAAGGGGGAGTAGAAATGTGACAGCCAGGATCAGAGGCATGAGTAAGTCTGAAAGGGCAGCGGATATGGAATCTGACTGTCAAGTGAGGATGGCCCAAGGAGATTAAGATTCGGTGTGTCAACACCACCAGTCATCAGCATCCGCCGGGGCAGGAGGCTGCGAGAACCTGCTGCTGGGCCAGATAAGAGAACGGGCCTCCAAATCCCCAGGCCCCAGGAGGGGGCTCTGGAGGCCTGACGGGGTTGCCTGGGGACAGAGATGGCAATGGAAACTTGGAGCCAGGACACAAACACAAATGGGGGACCTGGTCCAGCCCTGATATGCTGGAAGCTAGGAGCCCACCACCTCCGGCTGCCCAGCCTACAGACAGATCGCCGAGGGGTTTTCAGAGCGTGGACTGGAGGGCTACCTATGTCTGCTGGAGGCTGCCAGTGTCCCCTGGCCACATCAGTATGAGGCCCCACGTCTTGGCTTTGTGCTCAGAAACTACGAACACAGCCGTGCAATGACTGCATATGGGAGGTGGGAGTCGGTGGGTAATCTGCTATGCCAGCTGGCTCTGGCTTTTATGTGCAGAGAAATACACTTCTGTCTTGTTTCAGTCACTATTCGTCTGGGTCCTAGCCATGTGACATTGATCCTGTGTGCTAGCTAACAGGACACAGGAGATCCTACCCCCCACCGTGGCATGGGAAGGACAGGCTGCAGCCTCTGCAGCAAAGGGTCTTTTCATTTGGTTCATGTTAAATTTTATATTAGAATTTACTTCTTTGAATAGGCAATACATGCAAATAATACATTTAAATGTTTGTCACTCAGACTTAGTTTGACTGTAACAGAGACTTCCATTTGACTAGTGGCTAAAACAAGGAGGTGTTCATTTCTCTCTCACATGAAAGTCCAAGTGATCCAGGATATTTCTGCTCCACAAAGAGCTTAGAGACCCAGGTCCCTCCAGCTCCCTGCTCCACCACCCCTGCCTGTCCCCTTCTTCATGACCCACAATGGTGGCCGTAAGAGCTCTGTTCCAGGCAACAGGAAGGAAGAGGGAAGATGAAGGGGCCAGGGGCACCCCAGATGTCTTTTAAGGAAAGTTTCTAGACGCTGCCCCTTCAGGCTTCTGTTTACATTCCCAAAACCAAAATTTTAATCACATGATCACACTGAACTGCAAGGAAGACTGAGAAATGTAGTCTTTATCGGGCCACCTTGTGCCCAACCAAGAGCAGGGGATATTGGGGACATCATCAGAGAAAAAACATGTACAGTGAGGATTCCTCAGGAAGGGGCACAAGGGGCACTTCTGGGGTAACAGTAATGTTCTATGTCTTGACAGAGCTTGGATCACACAGAGGCATATGTTTTTCAGAGCTCATGGAATGATCTAGTTAAGATTTGTGCGTTCATTTTGCATAACTGTTATCTCTCTGCGTCACTAAATGAGCACAAAAAAGAACTGTAAACAAACACTGAACTCTGGTTAATGATGTGCACGCGAAGGATGTCTGCAACTGACTTTGAAATGCATCAGAAAATAAGAGGGAGGATGGAGAGACGTGAAATGAAGTAAATCTAGTGATCTGTTCCTTGGAGAACCTGGGTGATAGGCAAGTGGGTGTGCTCACTGCCACCCACCTTTAGACCTTTCTATATGTTTAAATTTTTCAGCATAAAATATTTGGGGAGAAAAAATGTCTCCCTTGTGCCCGCCCCATATTCCAACCACCCAAATCTGCCTACCTGCTTCTAGTGTATCCCATTGGCAGTGGTGCAGCCATGTCAAAATGCCATGTAACCCAGATCCTTAGGAGGCTGAGGCAGGAGGATCGCAAGTTGGAGGTCAGCCTCAGCAACTTAGCGAGACTCTGTCTCAAAATAAATATAAAGGAAAGGGATGTAGCTCAGTGATAGAGGGCCCTGGGTTCAATTCCAGTTTAAAAAAAAAAAAAAAGACATCTACCCAACAGTCTGTCTTACCCAAACCACTAGTCTGCATGTTCATCGATTGAGAAAAAGCCCTTGATTAAAGTCCTTGGGGAGGTGCCCTAAGCATCCAAAGGTGGCAGCCCCTCTGTCTACCTCCCCTCATCACCTTGAACATCAAATGCCCAACAGGCCCTGACCCTCACCCACCTGCTTGGTGAGTCCATCCATCAGATCCCCTGAGAGCCCCCTACCTCCTCAGCACCTCCTGGAACCCACTGGGACCTTCCTAAGAAACTGTTTGCCCCCACCCTGCGCCCTTTGCTCCCTTGGCCTCTTAGTCCTCTTGGTCCAGATCTTTCTCCCATCAGAAAACAGTGATTGGGCCACGTGGCTGGCCTTGCAACTGCTGTGGGAGACCACATGCCAGGGTAAGGCGGGTGCAACATGCCTTCTAGAACTGGCCATCTATGGAGGGCGGTCTCTGAGGAGCTTGCACTGGCTTAGAGGACAGAGGCCACCTCAGCACCCAGGCCCAGGGTCTGTCTCCCCAGCACCCAGGCCGTCAGGGACAGGTGAATGCCTGGCTAGGAGGGGAAGACATTTCTAATTTCGAAAGGCTTGTCAGATTCCCCTGATGAGCCCCTCCCCTCTGCGGCAGGGTCCCTGGGCTGGCTTGGTCTACCATGCTCTGAATATATCCTCAGGCATGGTTCCTGGAGGCCCAACAGGGATGGACTCTCCCTGGGATCTGTAGAGAAGCTTTGCCCTGAAGCCCACGCCCTCTGTCTCGGGCTCCCTCCCCACACCTGCCTTCAGCGCTGGGGTTCCACACCCCACAGAGCCCCTCTTTCCAGATTCAGTTCAGGCACCACCTCTTCCAGGAAGCCCCCTGAGCCTCCACCCAAGGGTGAGCACTCCCCACCCCCCATGTCCACCCTACTGTGGGCGTGGCTACAGCCCCACCCCTAAGCCTGGGCATTGCCACCTGTTTTACTGGTGGTCCCATTGGCTGTTCTTGGTGAGAAGGAAAGAGACCTCCTAAGGCTGCCTGGTGGCCGATCTTTCTAATCAAGCCCTGAGTTCCCTGCAGCCTCTTCAACCATCAACACAGACTTGACTCCTGCTGGGAGAACATTCTGAACATTCTGTCTCTCTACTTCCTTTGAAAGAGGACACAGCTGTCCACACCAAGATGCAAAACCCTTGGGGTTGAGATGTGGGGCAGGGATGGCAAATCCAGGGATTCATGACCTACAGATCCAGAAAGACCTTCTCTTGGTATTTCCTTATCATCAGGAACTGAAAGACGCAGGGAAGCCAGAGCCCAGCCCTGAAGTGCTGGGGTTGTTTCAGCTTTTTGTTACTATAACAAATACCTGATATAATCACAACTTATAAAGTGGAAAGGTTTATTTTGGCTCATAGTTTTGAGTCGTGATCAAAAGGTCTGAGTCCATGATCAAGATCCCATTGCCCATGGTGAGGCAGGACACAGTGGTAGAGCAAAACTTCCCACCTCATAACCGGAAAGTGGGAGAGGGAAAGAGAAAGGGGCCACAGTCCCAGAGCCCCCTCAAACCCAAGCCCCCAAAGACCTGAAGACCTCCCACGAGGCCCCACCTCCTGAAGGTCCCACCACCTCCCTGTAGCACCGTGGCCTGGGGACCACGCCTTTAACTCATGGCCTTTGGGGGGCACTCCCCCAGACCATAGCGTTCCCTCATATCCTGACACCTGCAGACAGTCCCTGGTCAGACAGGAGGCCAGCGGCTGCTGCCTCCCGGTTATATGATCTAGCAGGCGGGCCAGAGGCACAGGCTGCAGGCCCAGCCCCCACACGGCTGGATAGTCAATGCTTTGACAGGCACGTGCGGGGTCAGACTCTCCAGCCCAGCCCAGAGGCACTCCTTCCGAGCCTGCCGACCATGGGCCTGAGACAGCAGTATGAAGAAGCCACGATCGGGTGGAACTTTCACAGCACTTGAGAGGAAAAAGCAAAGCCAGGAGGCAGAGGCCTGGATGGTGGGTGTTTTTTCATGGCCATGGTCAGGGAAGGCCTCTCAAAGGAGGTCTGTGCACAGAGACTGGAAGGAAGTGAAAGGGTGGGTCATGTGGCATCGGGGAAAGTGCTGCAGCAAATGTCAACAAGGGCAAAGGCCTGAGGTGACCTCGAGGGGATCCCCAATGCTCGGCACTGGAGCACATGTGTGAGCTAGCGCGCGCGCTCGCTCGCTCTCTCCTCTCTCTCTCTCTCTCTCTCTCTCTCTCTCTCTTCTCTCCTCTCAGCCAGCAGCCAGGAGGAAAGATTCTGTTGCACCGAGTTCAAGGGGAGCAAGGCAGGCAGGCTGGGACCCCCAGCCTACAGCCCCAGCCCCGTCGCCAGCCCCTGTGCCCCTCCCGGTGAACAGGTAGCCACCGGAGCTGCTGCATTCCAGGAACCCAGAGCACCGCCTGGTCTGCAGGCCAAAAGTCCCCTGAGGTGTTGTTTGAACTCAAAGTCAAATGTCATGATGCCAGGAACCTGGCTCCCCGGCTGGATCCTGTGGAACCAGACCAGGGCAAGTCTCATCTCCTCCTACCTTCCCACCGGACCCATGGAGGGCGGAGGGGAGGCCTTGAAGGTAGAGCTTCTGTCCCCAGCTGAGTCAGCTGGTGGGTGAGGGCTGTGCAGAGAGCTTGCAGGGTGGAGCGGAAGGGTTATGTCAGGGAAAACAACAGGAGTTCCTAAAATGAGCCCCACGGGGGCTGCTGCCCCAGGCCACACGGGCCAGGTGAACTGAAGGCCTTGCTTATGTTGGAGTCCTGGCCCTGCCACCCCCTACTGCCCCCAGGGGCAAGTTGATTTACCCTGGAGCTGCCTCCCACTTGTAGGGTGGCCCCGGGAGATAGCATGGGTTAGGGCGAGGACTGAATGAGGTAAGATCTACTCAGTGCTTCCCCGTGAAGAGGGCTATAAAAGTGTTCTTAAATAAAAGGAAAGTGCTTAGTAAAGTGTATTTTAAAATCACTCTTTATTGTAATTGTATTTAAAATGTACAGCAGGAAAAGGGTTGGCCCCCTTTAAGAAGAAATCTAGGGAGAAACTGCTTCTGTCAGCAGAAAGTCAGTGATTAGGAAACAGAAGTTGGAGTCGCCCGGGGCTTAATTAGTTTCTTTCAGCACTTAAAGTCCAGCCCAGAGGGACGCCTGACAGGTGGCCCTGATGACCAGCCTGGGAAGGGCCAGCACCCCTGACTGGGGGCACCCTGCAGACTGAGCTCAAGCAGGAGAGCACGGGCCTGTGATCCGGAGGCCCCGCCTATGGGTACCTGACCCCCAACAGCTCAGGGCTGAGTGACGACCGGATGCCAAGGCCTGGAAGCAGAGTGGAGGGCAAAACAGAAGGACCCTGAGAAAGAAGCCAACGGAGGACAGAAAGAGGAGTTCAAGGTCAGCCGACCACTTGGGGCCCAGGCCCCCAAGGCCCCTGGACAGCTGTCACCTCTCTTCATCTCTTTGATTTTAAGGCACACATTCATTTGCCACTGCCCACCCCCCACCAAAAAGATCAGTGGAGAGGTTTTGATCTGTGCCCCTACTAGGGCATCAGTATTTCCCTTGGGGCAAATATACACCAGTAGCACTTAGTGAGCCCTAACTAACTGCCCAGCAATGGTCACTCCTCGCAACTGGTGTTTCATAGAACCGATGCTCGTGGGGGGTTCCATGGTTGTCCCGTGAGTCTGCCCAACCAGAGGTCTCCCTAAAGCAGATTCTCCCGGGACAGGTCTGTGCTGGGCCCTGGTTTCTAGCCTCCTCTCTAGATCTTCTATCTGCCCCCTTCCCTACCTTTGGGACTCCGTTGCTGAGTGTCCCCCTAAAGGGATAACAGCCACATAGCAACCCCCTTACAGCAGTCACAGGGCTGGAAGTTAATTCCCATCAAGTGCCAGAAGTCAGTGGGTTGACAGGATAAGCCAAGATACCAGAAGAAATTAAGGAAAGCATTCATAAGGGGAGAGACACACGATGTTCCTGGACTGAAAGGTCAATACTGGTAAAGATGTCAGTTCTCCCTGAATGACCTGTAGATTCAACACCATGCCCATCAAAATCTTAGCAGGTTTTGGTGAGAATTGATAACCTATTCCAAAACGTAGGCTGGGGAGTGGCTCAGCAGTACAGCAGTGATAGCAGGGAGGGACACAGCCCTGGGTTCCAGCCCAGCACGAGGGCAGAATAGGATATAAGATAAAATAAAATGTGTGTGGAAATTCAAAGGACCTACAATAGCCCAAACGACCATGAGGAAGAACAAAGATGAACTACTTAAATGACATGATTTCTATAAAGTTTCAAGCAAGTAATCGAAGTTTACTTTTTTATTTATTTGTTTATTTGTTTGTTTGTTTTGCAGTGCTGAGAATTGAACCCAAGCCTTCACATACACTAGGGAAGCACTCTACCACTGAACTACAACCATCTATAGCCCTGCAAAAATTAATTCCAAATGGATCATAGACCTAATGCAGATGGTTAAACGAAAAAGGATGTAGACAAGGACATGACATCTAGACAAGCATATCTTCTTGACCTTGGAAGAGGAAAAGATTTCTTAAGCATAACACAGAGACCTCATCTGTAGAGGCTAAATAGATGGATTCTTGAAATGCAAAACATCTGGTCATCAAACAACACCAGTAAGAGAACAAAAAAGTCCACAGAGTACAAAGAAATACCTACTCGCACATGTATCCAACAGAACTCTGGAAAGAAACAGAGTTCACACAAATCTAGAGGCAAAGACAAGTCTATGAAAAATGGCCAAGAGACTTTGACAGGCAGATCACAAAGGAAGATATCCAAATTCCTAATAAGCTGTGAGAAAGTGCTCATGCCATTAATCACCAAGAAAAATGCAAATGGAACCCAAAGTGAGGCACTCTGATGCACCCACATGCTGAAGATATAGATCAGCCGGACCCTCGACACTCCGGGCATGTAAATTGACCCGACCGCTTTGGAGAACCAATTTGGATCTATCTACTGCACCCAAGTATGTGCCTCGCCCATAACCCAGCCAGCCCTCTGCTAGAGGTTTACTTCAGATCAATCCAAATGTGCAGACTTGCCTAGGAAAAGACATACCATGTGCCAGATGTTCCACAGCGGCTTCATTCAGAGCAACCCCCAAAGCTGGAAAGAACCTAAAGGATAAAAGAACAAGTTGCAATACGTATCATGCAACGGAAGAGCGCCCAGCAATAAAAGAACAAACTACTGATATATGCAACGCCGTGGATGAATCTCACAAATATTTTACTGAATAAAATAATCTGGCAATAATCAAGTTATAGACTGATATTCACATACTTTAAATAGGTTATGTTTCAAAAATTTTTAAGTAATAATTAGGACTGGGCATATAGCTCAGTGGAAGAGCTGGTTCCATCCCAGCACTACTACTATTAATAATAATTAATAATAATTAGAAGAAAGGAGGAGGCTGAAGGTGAGCTCCTGACATGCAGATGTCCTGGGTCCATCCCCAGGGCCCCGAAAGAAGGAAAGTAAGTTGTGGGTACCGAGTCTACCTGGGATCGCGCTCAACTCCTCAAGAAAGCCCCAGAGTCCAGGGAGGCTGCGAGGTGAACCTCCAGAGGTAAGGTCTTGCATCTTCGCTGGGTCTCCAGGCCTGCTCCCCCGTCCTTTCTTCAGTTCACCTCATTCCCCACCCACAAGAAATGGCGAAAGACGTTGAAATGAGAGAAAGACTACGTCCCTCCTGTGGCGCAGCTCGGGTCTCCAAGGACTTCTGTCTTCCCTCACCTCCCAGCTACTGTTACAACTCTAAGACGGACAAAATCAACGGTACAGTAAATGATCTTTTGCACGGAAGTGCAAGGAAGTCTCGTCTGGTAAAGGTGCCGTGACTGAGCTGCCTGTGACTCTGGCCCATTCGGCCAAGCTCTGTTGTGAATTCGTTTCCTGGTGGTCTACATAAGGATCTGCTCTTTGGATTCTCCTTGAACCAGCTGCAGCATCTAACTGGTTCCCTCATTAAATAATAAGTTCAAGTTTTTGACATGTATTCATTTTATATTCATTATATTCATGGTTTCTTTAACGCCCTCTAGCCCCACCTCCCTCTCCACCCTTTCTTCTCTCGATCTCCCACTTGAGTGCAGGCCCAGGCACCTGGAGCCTCTGGTCACCCACATCATTGAGCTTCTGGTGTTTACTGCAGACACAGGAGAGAGGGAGCCCCAGTCCTGCCCTCCCTGTCCACGAGGGAAGACCTATGGTTTACAAGAGTTTTTAGGACCTTATTGGGTCCTCACAATGATTTTCAAGGCAGCCATTGTTATCGTTGGCATTGACATTCACGTCCCTACTTCACTGGTGGGGAAACAGGCCCACAGAAGTGAGCCAGCTTGCTCAACAGTAGGCCCAGATCTCATCTCAAAGCCAGACCTCCAAACCCATTAGAACCATGGGCGTTCCAATGTCCATTTCACCAGGGGTCAGGGCCTCCCCAGCACCCCTGCTGGGGGCCACTGAGAGACCCTGATGTCACTCTGCCCATCCCAATATCTCTGTCCCTCCAGACAGCCTGTTCCCATGGTGAGTACCAGAAGGGGGTTCTCACTCAGCCTTTGGTGAGAAGCGCTGTGTGTGGTGTGTGTGTGTGTGTGTCTGGCCCTCCTGAGTTCAGAGGCTGGGGAGCTCCGGCAGGCTTGGGAGAGACCCTGACACCTGACCACCTTTCTCCCGCTTCAAAGACAGTTTACTCTTCCGGGAGGGACAGCAGTGCCAGGCTGAGTCACACAAAATCATGGTGCTCACTGATGAGACACCGGTGGTGTTGGCCTTGGCCCTCCAGGTCCCTCCAGCTCCAGCCTCCCAATCTCCAGCCTCCAATCCCAGCCTCCAATCTCCAGCCTCCCATTCCCCTTCCTTAGCCAACGCCCAGCCCCCAAGGCCACGGAGGGCCTCTCCAGAGACCGGCAAAAAGCAAGAGGCCTGGGGTGTAGACAGAGGGCTTGAGGGCAGAACTGAGGGAGCACAGGGGACACCCCTGGCCCCACACAAATCCTGCTCCCCAAAGACTAGAATGCCCAAGGAACCACCAAGACATTTCCTCTTTTGTGCTCCTGGTCACCAGAGAACCTGGAAAGGGAGCTGCAGGAGGCCAGGACCTCCTGGCTGAGGCTGATCTCGGAGGGAAAAGGGAAGACGGAGGCTGGGGGCGGGGTCGTCCCACCTCCATCAGCCACAGCCACCCTCACCCCAACCTTGCAGGGAGGTACGCATACAGCTGGTACAGAGGGGCAATGAGGACCAGAGCGGGGACCTGAGCTGCACAAGGTCTCACAGCCTCAAAGGAGGAACAGAGCCAGGATTTGAACCCAGGAACTATGGATCTCTCAAACCTAAAGGCCATGCAATTACCACAGCGGGCTGAGCATGTGGACAGTGGGTGGGGCTAAAGTTTGGATGCCATTGAATGAGTAAATCAAGCCACCCACATACACAGACCCGCCTTGCATACTTGTTTTGGAAGGGTTCAAGTTTTATGAGTTCCTGGAAGATGTGTGTCGGGCGTAGACAAGCTAACCCACGCGGTGTGGACAAGGGCAGAAGTGGAGCTGAGCCAATTGGGGCGGGGCGGCCTTCCACGGTCTCCAAGGCAACGCGAGGTGGCCTGGGTAGGGGAGAGGAAGGGGGGTTCTCCGCAGATTGATCTCACTCAGTCAGATTCAATCCCCAGTGAAAATGGATTTTTTAATGCGTCTATTAGCTGCTTTGAAAACGCAAATTGAGTTCAGGGGAGACAGAGGCTGTCATCAGAAAACAATTTGGCGTCTGAGACACTGGGGGACTGACGCACCCGGCACAGGGAATAGCCCCCCAAACCTGAGCCTAGTCTCGGTGAGGTCAAAGGAGGTTTCTTTGCACCCCCACCCCACCCCTAGGCACGCAGGTCTAGCCGGTGTTGGGGTCCGGCTTTGATACAAAAAGCAGCAAATTGCAACCCCAGAGGAATGTCAGCTCCCCTCGGAGGGCGCAATCCCTGAGGGCTTCCCGGATGAGGCAGCTTCTGAGGGGCCCCTTTAAGTCCCAGGCTGGGGTTAAAAACAATGCCCAGCAAGCCTCTGCCCAGGCATTCGCAAAAGGCGCCCTCGCGCATCTTAGTTTAAGTCTCTCGAGGTCCTGTAGGGCCATGTAAGAATGTGGGCCACTATCCAGTTGGGGAAACGGAGGCTGGAGACTTGCAAACGGGGTGGCTGGTTGTCCAAGGTCACTCAGGCACAACCAAGGCTGCAATTCCCAGCCACTGGTGAGACCTGCCTCTCTGGGAGGAGAAGGGGCTGCACAGGGAGCCCCGCTGGCCTCTCAGCTTTGCAGTGAAACCAAGGAGGCAGGCGGCTGGAGGAGGAGGTCAAGGGAGAGCTGGAAGAGTGGACTCAGAGACACAGTTACTTCCCTCCGTCCTCATTCTCTGGGTCTGGAGCCTTCTTTGCATATGCAAATGAGTTCATCCTCCTGCAATTACACAGTAATCAGGAGCAAATTACCTTCTTGCTGTTTACTTTCAACGTCCTTAATTAATCCGGTTATTAGACGATTAATGGAGCTTGTTTGGTGAGAAATTCATAGCAAGAATGGAGAAGGAGGTGTGCATGGGTGGAGGGAGGACCACAGGAGATACTTCCCCTACCCAGAAATGAGGGCTTCCCTGGGGATTCCCCTCTGCATCCTCCCTGGGCAGCCCCTCTCCCAGGCTCTGTGGCTCCCTGCACACCCCTGGCCCATCCACCCTTCTCTATCCCAAGACTTCATCTTGCAGTGGGTCACCTCCTCCTTAAAGTCTTTGTGAATGTGAAAGTAGCCCCTACTGTCCTCTAGGCTTTCTCAGTCTCCCCCAGGGCCACTGCCTCGTGTCCGCCACCCTCCCCAGCCCTTCCTGTCTGCAAAGCCAGCCCTTCCTGTCTGGGGACCCAAGTAAGTTCCCCCCAGACACAGGCCAGCCCTCTGCTCAGGGGTTACAGAGTATACCCAACATGTACCTATACCCAGGGGGCAATGAATAGGGCCATAAAACCACCAGGCCCCAACTTGAGGGAATACTAAGATCAAATTTTAGAAATATTTTTAACAGTAACAGTCTGAGCCCCACCTGCTCCAGCTGCCAGGAGCTCAGCACTTCTCCCAGGGTCCCTTCCCCTCTGTCATTTCTGGATATCCCGAGTACAGTGTTCATGTCCCACAGATCCATTCTGGGGTCACTCATAATCCTGGTTCCATTTAAGATATTCTTTGGGGGTTTCTGCAAGTTTCCCTATGATGTTTTAGGTCTGGATTTCTCCTTATTTACTCTGCTTAAAATTCTTTATGCTTCCTTCCCAGGATTTCTCTTAACATTCAGAAAAATTTCCCAGTCAACATATCAAATATTGCCTCTCCCAATTCTTTCAAGGTCTCTCTAATTCCTAGATGAGCTCCTTATTCTGTATCTTGGATCTTTTTGCTCTTGTTCCTATTTGTCTCTCTGTGCTGCATTATGGCTAATGATTTCTTCAAATCTATTTTCCAGTTCACTAACTATCTTTTCAACTGTATCTAATATGCTGCCTAACCCTTTGGTGGGGCTTTAAATTTCAACATTATTATTTTCATTTCTGAATCTATTTGTTCACTTTCCTATTTGCCTGGTTTTTCTTACAGCATCATTGTTTCTTTAAACATTGTAAACATCTTACTTGAAATAAATTGTGTACATATACTCTGGACCTGATAATTTCCATATCTTGTCTTGGAGGTCTAATTCTGTCATTTGTCCTTTTACTGACTCATTTGTGATCTGTTGCTTTGTAATTTTGAATTGTAAACTCAGATTTAGCTGGGGTTTAGCCACAGGAATCCAGAATAGCAAAAGTTCAAGATGTGTCCCAAGAGAATTCACTTTTTGTTTCTGCCAGTCAGCTGGAAAAGTGCTACCAACACACTTGGAGTTAATTCCACCACTCAGAACACACAGGTGATGCAAAAGTTCACCTAAAGCCAGGAGCGGGTGGGCTTGTGGTCACAAGTTTAAAGAGCCCTCCTGGCCATCTAGTACACAAGTAGATTAATGTCCTTGCTTTTGATTGTCACACTGGGGAGGGGAGGGCTTGTAGGGGTCATCACTACTGGCATCTCATGGGTTGAGGCCAGCGATGATTTTAAACACCCTGCAGTGTACAGGACAGACCCCCAAAACAAAGAATCACCTGATCCAAAAAGCAGGTTGTGGTGCTACTGAGAAACCCTGATCTGGCTCATGGAAATGTGTGAATGACCGGAGGTCCCCACGCAATTCCAGAGTTCCCTGATGCTCAGGCTTCCAGCACCCTCTTTGACCCTAAAGGTTTTCCTTACGTGCATTTATTCATTCATTTTACAAACACAGGCCTTGCATTTAAAAGAACAGCTGTTCTATTTGATGGAGCACTTCTTGTGTGTCTGCAGCTGAAGATTTTCAAGATACCCACTGTCACTCTGTTATAGTTTGGATCTGGAATATCCCCTAAAGGCCCATGTGCTAAGGGCTTGTTTCCCTTTAATGAAGGAATAGAGTGCCACTAGTGGGAGGCGGTGGGAACCTTTAAGAGGTGGGGGCCTAGGGGGAGTCTTCAGGTCTTTGGAGGTGTGGCCTTGAAGGTGTTAGTGGAACCCCAGTCCCTTCCTGTCTGTTGTTTTTGCTTCCCAGTTATGAGGTGGAACTTTGCTCCACCACTTGTTCCCCACCCCAAAGCAATGGGGTCACTAGATTGTAGACTGGCATCTCCAAAACTGTGAGCCACAATAAATCTTTTCTCTTTATAATAGTCAACTGTCTCAGGAATTTGTTAGAGTAATGCAAAGCTAACTAACACAGGCTCCCCATTCCTTTACCCAGCGTTGCCTCCCCAGCCCACACTCTCACTCTGGTCTATGGCCTTCTCTATCCATCTCCTCTCCATGCACCAGTGCATGCCTGGAAACCTAGAGAATGTGTCACTGAAGGTTCCAAAGACAAGAGAGCTCTAAGAGTGTGTGACATGCCTGTCAGCAGCAGTTGTTCTGGGGGGCTTCTCAAACCCCAAGTCCCCCCCTTCTGTGGCCCCAGCTCACTTATGAGGCCACAGCCTGAGTGCTCGACCTCCAGCCCCCTGGGATTTCAGGTCCCTCCTCACCTCCGTGCTCATGGCCTCAGAGGAGTGTGGGTCCCCACTGTAAGCCCAAGGGCCTGAGCAACTCCTGCAGCTAGAGCCTCCCTTCCTCCCCTCCAGGGGTCGGCACCGCCCTGTCCATGTGGCCCCCTGCCTGCAGTTGCTCTGAGCTCAGCACTGACGTGTGAATGAGTGAGCGAAATGAGCGAGGCCTGGAACCATGATGCCTGAGTCTGGGGTTCTTCCACTTCACAGGCGCAGCTCAGTCCCAGTGTGCACTTAGGGGAAAAGCAGTTCCCTAAGGCCTCCAGGGGCACAGTGAGGGGAGAGCTGTTCCCAGTTCATGTGTTGACAGGGCACACGTAACAGGCAGCGGCAGTGGGTTCCAAATTGTGGGACTTGGTGACTTCTGTTTCCTCTGGGAAAAGTGGCGGTGGGCTCTGCTCTGGGTGGACCAAAGGCCCAGGCCTGGGTAAGGAAGCAGCAGCAGAGCCTGTTTCCAAGGTGCAAAGCGCTTCACTCCAGAGACCCAAATGCTGCAAATCCCAACTGTCCCTCTCCCCACCTGCTCTGCCCTCAACAAAACCAAGCAAGGTCCTCTCCTCAAACCCTAGAGCCTCAGGGCCACTCACTCCAGCCAGCCAGCCTTTCATTTAACAAGTGTTTACAGAGCATCTTCCAGCTGGGTGCATTTCAGGTCTAGAGAACAGGGCAAAGTCCCACCCGCACAGAGCTCTGTTCTGGGGAGAGACAAGGAACTGTATGGCGGAGAGATGGCGGGTAGATGTGCCCCGGGAGTGGGAGCAGCTGGAAGAGTCAAGCGGCTGCGGTGGCGGCGGGTGCTGTCCAGGTGGGCGGCCGGAAGCGCCTTCCCGCAGAGGCCCCTCAGCCTAGGCAGAGCGTGCACAGAGATGGGAGGGGAACACTGCATCCAGGGAAGCAACCACAGGGGCCCTCCGGAGGAAGTTGCAGGCCAAGGCAGGAGGGAGGGAGGAAGAGGAGGGAGTCGGGGAAGCTTGGCGGGAGCCTGGGGTGACGGCAGCCCGGATGCCTGGAAGCAGAATTGTGAGAGTCGATTTACATTTCACAGGATCTCTGTCTGCTGTGGACAAGACAGGAAGTGAGGATCCACTTAGGGGTTTTCAGATAAAGGGTGACTGGGACTTGGACCATGTAGTCAGGAGCAGTGGGGTCATGGGACATCTTAAGGTAAGCCTGCAGGAGGGGCTGACATGCTGGACCACAGGTGGAGGAAGGAGGGAGCCAAGGCTGAACCCCCTTTCCCAGGATGAAGGTGGAACCTCCCCTCCTCCCCCTCCTCCTGGGGGCCTCCCATGAATCCTCCTCTCCATACCCACCACCACTCTGCACCACCCTCGCAGGACTCCTTCAGTTTCTTAAACTTGCCAGACCCCTTCTCACCTCAGGGCCTTTGCACATGTTGCGCCCTTTGTCTGCAAAGCCTCTTGCAGGTACTTACTAAAGCGGCAATCATCTGCAATCTCAGCGTACCGATGTGAGTAGCAGCTGTCCACTCTCCGCACTTGACTGTAAGCTCCATGAGACAAAGAACCCTTGTTTTTCATGCCATGTACGGTGAATGCATGTTGAAGGATGGGTGACCTGGGAAATGGAAATGAGCAACTGCTGGGCTGGACTACGTTCTTAGTATTGGCATGGGACCCTTCAATCCGGACCATGTGCTGATCAACACTCTATCCAGTGTGTTCCGGTTCTCTCCTGCTAGGCAAATGGGATCACACACCTCAGTCCCCAGGTTAGGTGTGGGTTCTAGGACGCACTCTGGCCAAGGACAGAGAAGACCTGTGTCACTCTCAAGTGGAAGCACCTAAGAGCTGAGGTGCAGGTCCCATGTTGTCTTCTGCAGGAAGGCTTGAGCGGGACTTTGGATGGAGGAGGCCCCATCATCTGTAGTCCTGAGTGACTGTGATGAGCAGCTCCCCTCCCTGGCCCATGTGGGTAAGTGGTGTAAGCAAAGGACAATCCCTGAGGCTTGTTGCTCAGAATCACTTTCTTTTGCTACACACAGCACAGCCTGGCCCGCCTACCAGGGCGAGTTCGGTCCATTCCTGGGCACCGCCATGTAGTCCATGCCCACTTCTCAGAGGTAGTCAACCAAGCCAGGGGCGGTGGCACATGCCCGTAATCTGGTAACTTGGGAGGCTGAGGCAGGAGGGTGGCACGTTCAAAGCCAGCCTCAGGAACTTAGCAAGGCCCTAAGCACCTCAGTGAGACCCTGTCTCTAAAGAAAATACATAAAAGGGCTGGGGATGTGGCTCAGTGGTTGGGTGCCCCCAGTTCAATCCCGGCACCAAAAAAAAAAAAGAGGCACAGCAGAAAGACTGCTCGTAGAAAAAGGAATACGCAGGTAGAATTTGACTTAATGGTGTCCATAGTCCAAACAGGCGGGAGTGGATGTGCCAGAGGGCTGGCATCCGCGGCACGAGGTTGGCAAAGGTCAAAATAGGGGAATGGCATGGTGGAAAATCAGTAGCATAGAGTTCAAGTATACGCCAAGCTGCTGTCCAGAGACTCTGAGATGTTTTAAACAAAATAGAAATTGTGTTTTCCCACATGTAACATTCCAGACCTGGGTGCTTCTAGGCTACAGTGTGGTTCTGCCATTCCTCAAACTTGCCTTCAATCTCTGAGTTCAGAGTGGCTACTCCTGCTCCTGCCGTCACTTCTGTATCCCAGTCAGAGAAAAGGGAGAATTAAATAGAGTGCATTCCCATTCCTTTTACAGATAAAACCTAGAAGCACAAGCCTTCACTCTTCTCCCAGCAGCTCCACCATCCAGGCATCAAACCCGGCATTACCCCCAACTCTGTCCCCTTGGTGATCCTCTCATCCAATCAAGGGCCTCCTCTCCTGGTCCTCGCCTCTCACCACGCCACGGCAGCAGCCTCCTAACAGGGGCCCCAGTCTCCAGGCCAGACCCTTCCAATCCAGGGCACATGGAGTGACCAACCCAATTTACAGCTCCAGCCAGGCCACTCCCTCCTTAGAAGAAATTCCAGGCCACTGGACATGGCACCTCCCCACTTCTTGGCCACCTGTCCAGTTCATCTCTCCCCACTGCAGTGCCCATCTTTCTCCTCCCAATATCCCTACTTGGTCTCTTTCCCCAAATATGTCGTTTATCACTTGTGTCCCTTGCCCATCCCTGAAACCCTTCCCTGCCTCCACCATATAACCCCTCAGCCTGGGGGGTCAGTTCAGGACACCCTTCAGGAAATGGACTCAGGGACCCTTCTCTGAGCTCCTGGTGTGGACCATTCCACTCCATATTTCAAAATGACTCCTTCAAACTCCTGCCACGTGTCCTGGGCACCCAGCAGTGCTTAAGAACAACTGAACGGAGAAAGGCGTGGTAGAGGCAGAAGATGCCCAGCGTGTCTTAAAGAGGCAGCATGGAGTGGAGGCTGAGGGTGGAGAACAGAGCTCCTGGCTGTGTGTACTTGATTAAGTTACTTAGCCTCTCTGAGTCTCCATTTATAAAATGGGAACAAAAAGAGTATTTCCCTCATTTAGTCATAAATGACTCAATGCGTGTAAAACTTAGAATAGTACTTGACTCTGAGTTAGCCCTTCTTGTCATAGGCCAAGGGCAGCGAGGAACCTCAGATGAACTGAGCAAGGGATGGCCTGATCAGAGCTGCATCTTAGGGCAGGAGAATGCTTTCCACTTCCAACTGAAATGGGGTAGCGGGCTGTCTTCATCAATGCCCACTGCTGTGATAAACAGACTGGTTGGCTTATAACAACAGAAATTTATTTGTTCTAGTTCTGGAGTCTGGAAGTCAGAGGTCAGGGGCAGCACAGTCAGGTTGTGGTGAGGGCCGTCTTCCCATGTTGTATCCTCACACGTTAGAGACAGAAGCAAGGTCTCTCGGGATTCTCACAAGGGCACTAGTCTCACTTTTAAAGACCCAGACCTCATGACCTCATCTAATTAACTAATTAATACCTTCCCCAAACTCCACTCCCTAACACCAATGGTTTGGAGTGATAGTTTCCACATATGAATGTTGGGGGGACACATTCAGTCCCTAAAAAGGCGCCAGGTTACCTTCCTGTCTGAAACAACTAAAAAAAAAA
Source organism: Sciurus vulgaris (assembly GCF_902686455.1). Lineage (NCBI taxonomy): Eukaryota > Metazoa > Chordata > Mammalia > Rodentia > Sciuridae > Sciurus > Sciurus vulgaris. Next base: position 123,059,427 of record NC_136467.1, on the reverse strand, counting down.
AAAAAAAAAAAAAAAAAGATAAAAAACATGAGATTATCATTCTCAAGATATTAGACTTTAAGCTACAAATGATCATGAGCCCTAAGAGATAGGAAAACAAAGGAAGTAAGCCTACAATTGTTGTCCCCCTTAGTGGTCAGGGAGTTCCCAGCCAGTGGCACAGGAGCAGGGACCCAGGCAAAGGAGCCAAAGTTAGAGTCCAGAAAGGCTGAAGAAGTGGCCAGGCATCATGGTCAAAGTCCAGAGAGAAGTGAACTAAAGAGAGTCCCCTCATATGTTCCTCTGAACACTGATCAATGTGTCTGGTTCCAAAAAGGAAATGAGTAGAGGCTGATGGGAGGGAATAATTCCTACAGCTCCCGCAATCCACAAGCCACAGGGGCAACCTCCTAACTCATCGGGCATAGCCTTGAGTAGGCAAAAGGTCCTCCCTACCAGCAATGAGCCCTGGAGGACAAGCCACTCAGATCCCTACAAAGTTGAAAAACAAGAGCAGAGAGGATCCAACTATTTCGCACTAACAACCACACTCTGGTCAGAGCTCAAGATTTCTTTGTACCCAATAATAAATAGCATCCAATGAAGTAAAATTCACAATGTCTGGCATCTGATAAAAAATTACCAGGTAGGGGCTGGAGCTGGAGCTCAGTGGCAGAGCACTTGCATACAGTGTGTGAGGCACTGGGTTCCATCCTTAGCACCACATATAAAAATAAACATGTAAAATAAAGGCATGCTGTCCATCTAACTACAAAAAAAAAAAAAAAAAAATTAAAAACAAAATTACCAGGTATACAAAGGAGGAGGAAGCTAAGGACTTAATGAGAAAAGAAATCAATCAATCGAAACTACCCAGAAATGACACAGGTGCAGAATTAGTAGAAAAGGATATTCAAATGGTTATGATAATTGTATTCCATATGTTCAAGAAAGTAGGGGGAATGAGCATTTTCAGTAGAGCTGTGGAAGATATTAAAAAGACTCAATGAAGCTTCTAACGATCAAAGCTACAATGCTGAGCTTAAAAAAAAATGCCCTGGTTACAATCAACAGCAGGCTGGTGGCACAGAAGAAAGGGTTAGTGAAATTGAAGATAGCAATAGAAACAATACAAAATGAAACACAGAAACACCCCCCAAAAGAGAGCATCAATGAGCTGCCTGCCGGACAATTTTGAGGCCTGATATGTGTGTAATAAAGTCTCCGGTGGAGGGGAGACCAAGGGAAGACGGAAACAATTTTGAAGAAATAATGGCCCCAAATTTTCCAAATATAATAAAAACTATAAACCCGGAGATTCAAGAGGCTCAACAAAATCCAAGTACAAGAAAACTACACCGAGGTACATGGTGATCAAATTGTTTAAAACTAGTGAGAAAGAGCCCTCTGAGGAGCCGCAGGGGAGAGACACCTCCTACACAGAGGTCAGAGATCTGACCGCAAAGATAAAGGCGGTCCTTGGAGACAGCGCAGTTGAGAAGAGGGAGCAACCGTCTAAAGTACTGAAAGGAAGACCGGACGGCGTCAGGGGCCAGGGGAGGGACGTGGGCAGGACGTGAATCCACCAGAGGACAGAATAGCGCGACTAAGTAGTGGCCGATGCCAGGCCGAGGGGGTCTGGGCGGTGTGCAGGTTTCCGGTGAGTTGGCTGCTGATCTCGCAGATGGGGGACACGGGGCACAGGAAGAAGCACAGCGTAGGGAGGAGACTATGGGTCCCCGTGGACAAGTCTGCGCGGCCGGCGGAGTGCGGGGAGGCCGAGGATGGCAGTGGTGTAAATTTGACACCCTTCTGATGCTGTGTTAGGATCGGAAAAGGTGTCGCTCCAAGAACCCCTGAGATCTCGGCGTCTGGGCCTAGGCGTTGATTCTTGCTCAAAAAAAGCCCTTCCTGGGTTGGCAGCGGCTCTCTCCACCGCGAGGCGGGGCCCAAGTCCTCCGTCCACGTGCCACCGTGGCCACATGATTCCAGCGCGCACAGCGGGAGGAGGCACCCTCGCGGCACTTCCGCCCATACCTCATTGGACCGCAGAGTCACGTGGCCACGACACAGCCGCGGGGGAGGCTGGGAATTGTCTGGGAGGATCCGGAAGACAGGGCGAGGTTCCCGAGCCATGCGCTTCAGTGAAGGGCCAGGAAGTTTTGTAGTGGACGAATAGAGTGGACGGACACAGGCCTGCGGCCCCACAGTGGGCGTAGACTTTGGGGAGTGGGTGGAATGAGGGAAGCACAGAACCACGGGCGAGGAACGTGGGCAGCATCTGTCCTGGAAGGCGAGGCAACCAGACTCCAGGGTAGGCACCTGTCCTCTTCTGGTCTCTCGGAGATTTTTTTTTTTTTTTTTTTAATTTTCAGTTTCTGGTACCAGGGATTGAACCCAGGGGCACTTAACCACCGAACCACATCCCAGCCCTTTTTTTATTTTTGAGACAGGGTCTCGCAGAGTTGCTGAGGCTGGCTTTGAACTCGCGATCCTCCTGCCTCAGCCTCCTGAGTGATAACAGGGGTGCGCCACCGCGCCTGGCTCTCACAGCGATATTTATGGTTTTAAGATCACTTCCCCGAGATATGAGAATCTGTTTCACAGATGCAGAAAGTGAAGTTCAGATGGCCAGGACAGAACCGCAGCAGACCTAAGCCAGAGTCTCTAGCCCCAGATCTCTGGGGGTTGCTTCTGTTTGCCGCATTCCTGCCACGCCCAGCAGGTGCTTGGGGCAGGTGATCTCCGCTCCTTGCCCCCAGGCTCTTCTCTCTACTTTTCCTAGAGCAACTTGTAAGCTTCTCAGGGAGAGGCTTTCCGGGCCCAGGAACACCATAAACCCTTAACGATCAGTGCGAGGGAGGGGGAGGCAAGGGCAGCCAACCAGGATGCAAGGAGGATCTTTCTGAAGCCTCTCAAGTTTGAACAAGCCTTTTAACTCTCTGGTCCTCGGTTTCCTCCGCTGTTCACGTGTGTCTGTGTTGGGGACAGAGGATGGTCTGTAGGGCCCCATCCAGCTTAAGACAGTTCACCTCTGCTTTCTTCACTGTAAGGGAAGGTGTTGCAGTGTGCAGAGGACCCCTCTTGTTCCCTCCTCCCTCCCCTTCCCTCCTCTTCCACTGCTCCATGACATTAGCAAAGCCTCTTCCTCCTCAGAGACAGTGGGGCTGGGGTGGGGGGACACCAAAGGAAGGGTCTGATTTGCATACTCTTGCTCTTCCCCCACCCCTTATGGACATAGTTGCCATGGCAACTGGCTCCAAAAGACTTCTCTGAAGTCACCTCCCCTTTTCAGTATTGCTGGAATGCTGGCTGCTTACTCAGACTCTGAACTGAGAACTCAATACCTCATTTTAAGGCTGAAGAAACAGGCCCAGAGAGGGAAAGTAATTTGCCCAAGGGGCACACAGCAAAATTGATGATGGAGTCTTACCTAGAATCTAGGAATTTTCTGATTCCCCTCCTCAGGATGGGAGCCATTTCCTACCCAGTGACCAGCATGCTATAGCCATCCTCTCCCCAGGCCTCTGGGGAAGAGGCCTGGCAAACTCAAGAGAAGTAATGACCCATTAAGTATGGGGCAGAGACTCAGAGATGAGATGAGTGCTGGGGCCAGGGGTGCAGCTCTCTAGGTGCCCAGTCCAGCTGCCCTCACCCAATTCATTCACTCAACAGGCATTTACTGTATGCCCACCAGGCACCAGTCTGTTCTAGGCCCTGGGATTCAGCTATGATTAAACAGACTAAAGTCCCTATCCTGGTGGGGCTGGCATTCTGGTAGGGGACAAACAATGAGCACACACAGGTCGAGTGTGACATGACGTCTAGGGTAAGGTGGTATTCATAAAGCAGTCTGGGCTGCCACTGGGTCAGGGTAATCTAAGGAGCTCTTTCAAAACTCACTTGTCCCCATCCCTCACCTTCAGGCCACCTGTTCACATCTGACTCCAATACTCTTGCCAGGTGGTTGATGTGCTTTGGGTGACAGTGCTCAGCGCAGAAGCCTGAGGCTTTTACCACAGAATTTAAGGCACCAAAGCTGGCAGTGGGGAAAGATGTTTGGAGGCAGGGCCCCCTCCCCCCCACAAACCAAGTCAGCAGTTTCCCCTGGTGTGGGTTTGGAGAGGCTGTTTTTGGACGCCCCAGGAGGGATGGCCCTCATTACTCACCAGCACCAAATGAATGACAGAAATGCATTTTCTGGTCCATAAAGAGAGCTTTTCACCAGAGAGAGAGAACGAGGGATCAGAGTGCAGACACCACAGCCACGGTCAGCAGCCCTGCCTGGGAGTGGAGTTTTATTTAACTTTTTGTCATGGAAATTTCCCAGCATAAGCAGAAGGAGGGTAGTATAAAGAATTCCCATGTGCCCGTTCCCAGCTCAAGAATCAAGTTATGGCCACTGCCGTTTCCGCTGTCCCCTCCCTGCCCGTTCTCACTGAAGCACCCAGGACTGGTTTTATGAGAAAAGGGGCGGAAGTTATGGGTGGAGAAGTCACAAGGAGGGAATTGGGCAAGAAGTTCCCTGGAACCCTGAGGGTTAAGTAGCTCCTACGTTGCTGCACCCGGATGCATGCGGGGAAGAGGAGTCCTGGCTGTAGATGGAGGGGCGACGCCTGTTCAGGAGCCCAGCGCCACTTCCTGCCCCTCCACCTCTCTTTGTTTCCTTTCTCCCATCCCCCCACCACCTCACTTGCAATAAAAACATAATTACGGGGCTTTATAAAAAAAAAAAAAATAGAGGCAAATTATGGTGACATGCTTTAATTATCTGCCGAGCGAGGCGGGCTGAGTTACACGGGCAGGGCCTCGGAGGCTCCCTAAAAATAAAGCAAGAAACCTCATTAGATGCTAATTGCTGCTTTTGCCAACTGAAGGGAGATTGGGGCGCTGAGTGCCATTTGGTGCTGGGTTGTCCAGGGGAGACCCGAGCCCTAGGAGGCTCCGAGTGTCAGGGCCAAGCCCCGGGGGCAGCCAGGGTGGTACAGGACAGAAAGGCAGGAGGAGCTCTCGGTTTCTACGAGGGTGCCTCAGTTTCCCATCAGTGCTTGGTGGGAAGATGGAGCCAGGGACTGGGAGGAGGGGCCGGGAGGCCACCGGGAGCACAGGCTGAGCTTCTGCCTGGAGCCTTCCAACCCCTTGGTGGGGTTGGAGGCCAGGCATGGTGCTGATACACAGAGAGAGGCTGGCTCCAGGCCTCCATCCCACATTGCCTCTACCTCCAGGGCTTCAGAAGGCAGCATAGGAGGGACAGACCACAGACATGAGAACCCAGAACCAGTCCAGGTGGGCTGGAAGGGACCTGGGTCTCCAGCTCTTCCACTGCTTCTGCCCCAGGATCCCAGGAGATCTGCACAGGTGTCCTGGGTGCCAGTGGTCTGCAGCTTATGGGCTTGTGCTTGAACTGCTAGCAGTCCAGTCTTGGGGGTAAGTCCCAGACAAGCTGGTGAGGGGACATTGGTGTTCCTTCCTTGTCTTCACAAACCCTGAGGTCTGGCCCCCACCCGGCCCACTTGGGCACACAGTCCGTTCCCTGGGGAGCTTTGAGAGCATGCTCACTGGCACCCATGGGGGTCCAGATGTGTTGTCCTGGGGAGACCCCTGCATTCATACTGCCTAAACGTTCCCCACGTGTCAGAAAGTACACTGCAAAGGTCGAGCGTGGCGGTGCGGCCTGAAATCCCAGCCACTCGGGAGGCCGAGGCAGGAGGACTGCACGTTCAAGACCAACCTCAGAAATTTAATGAGGCTCTGACTCAAAATTAAAAATAAAAAGGACTGGGAATGTAGCTCAGTGGTTGAGCACCCTTGGGTTCAATCCCCAGTACCCACTACCAAAAAAGAAAGAAAGAAAAGAAAGTGCACCGTGAAGTAGAATTCCCACCAGCCCAATCCTTTTGGCTTATGGAGCCCCACGGCCCCTGGGGAGGAGAGCGCACTGAGCCCAGAGGGACTCCCCGCCTCTGGAACAGAGCAAAGATCTCTGGGTGCTGCCGGCTCCTGTCCATCTTTCAATCCCCATTTTATTGAAATATAAAGTCCTAAAGACCCTGAGAACTGTCCACCTCTTTGGGTGTCCTTTGTGAGACTGGGCATGAGTAATTTAGAATGGGAGCAGCCACCTGGCCCAGGAAGCACCCACAGGACTCCCACCACAGCATTGGAGCGGGTACCCCCGCCCACCTCAGCCCAGCCTCGGCTCCACCGGCTGTGCCTTCCAGACAACGGGCGGGGCCGCCCCCCGCTCTTGTCCTGCTGAGCAGGGCTGACTTGCCGGGTCCCTGTCCTCAGCCATGGAGCCTGTACACTCCCTGCACCCCATATTTGGGGACTCAAAACCCACCCCCCAAGGCTTTCCTACTTAACCCACCTTGTTGCCGTACTGACTTGGCTTTGGGACATCAGCCTTTCTCCACTCAGAGTGGCTTCCTGGGGACTGCCTCCTTACTTAGATGGGTAGCCCCCTGAGGGCAGGGCTGTTTCTCCCGGCTGACAGAGGACTGAAGCCCCTTGGGCCTAGCTGCCCCCACCTTCTCTGACCCCCACCGCTAGGCCCCACCACGCCACCAGGTCCTCCATAGGCTCCCTCTGGGAGAGACTGTGGGTGCTGGCCTCGGCTTCCTTCTCAGTCTCCCTGCCCACCGAGCGCTGAGGGAGCCCATGGGCAGCACCCCTGATTCTCCCCTGGAACCTAGATGTGGGCCCCTCAGAGGGGGGCATTCCTGGGCTAATCACATCCGTGGCTGCACCAGATCCCTGCCTACCTAGCCTTGAGCCTCAGAGCATCAGTCACCTCACGAGGGGCGTGGACAGAGGGACAAGGCACCCAGACCTGGGTGCTACAGGGAATCCCGGGATAAAGCTGGTCACTGCCCTTCTGTGTCCAACCCCTCCTCCCCCTGCCATTGCAAAGACTACCCTGAAAGCTTCTGGCAAATACCTTGATCTGGCAACCTGTTCTCACTGCCTGGGCCGCAGCACTGGGGGACTCTTCGGGGTTGAGGTCTCAGGGACAATCCTGCACAAGCAAGATGATCCGCAGACACCCCCTCCCCGCCCTTGCACAGACACTGACAGCATGTGCAAAGTGCACAGACCCTGTGGTTCGAGAATTTTCCTGAGCACAGCTGTGTGAGACCCCTGGACTAAGGGCAACCTCATCGAGGGGCAGTAACACCTGGCGCCATCAGTGTCCCAGCCTCACAGCTACTTGGTCCCTGCCCTGGTCCCTGCCCAGGTTCTTCCAGTCCCGTGGCCATAGCTGGCTATGGAGGAGGGAGGGGGCAGCACAGGCACCCTGGGCTCCAGCTGCTGGCTGTGGCCTCATTGTGTCGCTGGCTCTAATTTCTGCTGGCAGAGCCCAGCCCCTAAGCCACCCCTATTCCCTACCTCCCAACCTGCTGAGGAGCGAGCCGCAGCGACACAAACCAGCCTGCGTACCACCACCCTGGGACAGGCGTCCTCAAGATGTGGGCATGATGCAGACTCACACCCTCTCGGGTCTAAACAGACACAGAAACCAGCACCCTGCACCCCATATTCGGGAGCTCAAAACAGGAGGGCCCAGGAGCACACACGAGGTGTGACTGGAACAGACAGACACAACTGGGGTGAGCCTCGCACCACACCCGATCGTGTGCCCAGGGTCCGCACACATGCCACAGGCAGGCCTCGGATGCATCGCTCAGGGCTGGGACCCGCAGCCCTAGGACTGGTTCCTCCAGGGCAAAAGGAGGAAGAGGAGAGGTTCAGACTGTGGGCTGGTCAGGGGTCCCAGGGTGAGGGCAGGAGGCACAGGAGGAGACAGAGGCAGCATCCTCATAGGGCTATGGGGCAGGGGACAGAGCATCCCCCTTAACTAGGGGACCACCAGGTGCCAATTTCAGGAATTTCCTGCAATGTCCCTGTTCCTCATTTGGAACCCCGGCCCTTCCACACCCAAGGCTCTGCGCAGCACCCCGGGTTCCACCCCCACCCCGGGGAGCAGCCTCTCGCAGCCCCGGGGCCCTGCATTTCCCTCCCCCAGTACCTCCTAACTCCGGCCTGCTGCTGTGGCTTGAGCCAGTAGTCCCACCGCGGGCCCTTAGCGGATGGAGCCCAGGTGCAAAACCATGTGTTTATTTTTATTAGAAATGTTCTCGGTATAAAAACAATCATGCGCTACACATTGTCATCAATAACCGTCACCAGACACCCAGGCACTGAACTCCGTGTCGTCGGCAGGAGGGGCAGGCGGGCAGGCGGGCAGGACACGTGGCAGACGGGCGGGGGCAGGCGGGCAAGCTGCGGGCCACAGGGACACACACAGAGGCCACCAGGAGGACGCAGCACTTTGCAACACACTCGAGATTTGTTTTTGTTTTGGCTTTTTTGCGTTTTGATTTTTTTTTTTTTTTTCCTTTTTTCTCTTTTGTGACATGGAAGATTTCGTGGCTCAGAAAAGGGTGGCAGAGAGGAGGGAAGACCGGAGGAAGATGAGAGGGACAGGAAAGAAAAATGTGTAAGTGACATGGAGGACCAGGAGGGAAGCAGGAGTGGGACAGAGCAGATGGGGGAGCAGAAAGAGAAGGCAGAGAGGCAGCTGAGAACTCAGAAGACTGGGACGGCAGAGGGAAGAGACGGTGGCAGAAGAGAAAGCAGAGACGGGATGGAGGCAGACTGAGAAGGTCGCCAACGGGACAGACAGACGGAGGGAGAGAACAGCGCCGGGCCCACCATCTGAGCCCCTGTGCTTCAGGGCCGGGAGGGGCAATGATCCAAGACACAGGCTGTCACGGTGGCCTGAGGCTGCCCCAGCCCCACCGCCTCCTCCGGTTGCCCACCCAGCTTGCCCAGGCTGCCCAGTAATCATGGCCGGGGCCTCCACTGTCCTCAGCACCAAGCCACATCCGTGGGCACCCACGGGCAGGCAGGACATCTGCTGGGCCCTCAGGAGCGGCCCTGGCCCGGTGCACCATCCACAGGGGGCGTGGTTCCTCCTCATCCGCTTGGCTCCAGCGGCCTAGCTAGATCGCATGGTTGGTGTAGGTGACGTAGGTCTGTTTGGTGGCCAGAGCTGGAAGGAGAGAGACCAGGAGGAGCCAGGAGTCAGGGGCTGCCTTCTTCAAGCCATCCTTCCACACGGGCGCCCCCTGCACAAGACCCGTGCCTCCGCCACCCATGGCACCCAGCCCACCCACATGCCCAGGCCCCATGCCAGCTCCACCCAGCTGACCTCGGCTTCTCCTGCTGACCCTGTCCCTGCTCCCAGCTCCTGTTCCACTCTCCCCACACGGGGTCTCCACCTCCACACCCTTTCCCCGCCCGGGCTGCTGTCCTGGAGGACCCTCCTGCTCCACTCTGCCATCCAGAGATGACCCCGCCCTTAACACCCCAGTTCCTCTGAAGGCCAGAGCCACTGCCCCTGCCTAACTCCATCGCACACTAAAGTGATTATTTTTGTTTGTGATATAGCTATATAACCTTAAGCCGTGTCAAAGGGAAGTCTCTCAGAAGTTCAACTGCAAACGTTTGGGAAGAGCGTGTGAGGAATATGCATTAAGCACACTAGGACGGTGGCCAGGGAACAAGCGGGAACAGGGACAGAGGAAACAATGAAAGCCAGAGGGGCCTTGCTCCAGGAGAAACTGGGGCGCAGGACTGATGTGGCCCTCTGCCCAAGGGAACCACAGTCCCCTGGCCCCCACAGCTCTGAGCATGTGCCCTTCCATTTCTTGGTGCTCCTGCCCCCCCACCCCCAAGTCTTGAGACCTCCTTATCTGCGCGTCATCACTTCTGACTTCTAACCCACAACTGGGGATGGGCTGGAACCTCTGGGAATCCCCTGTGTCCTGGGCACAGCCTCTTGGGGCCCTTTCCCACAGGGCCCAGCCCAGTGTCAGCGCTAAAGCCAGATGTTGACATCAGCTCACAGGAGTGTCCCCTGCCACACTGGAGTACAGAACTCAAAGCAGCTTGTGAGACAGCCAAAGAGGTGCTGCCCCATTTGACAGTTGAGGAACCACAGCCAGAGGAATGAGGGTCTGGCCAGACCTTTGGCACTGTCCTGTCCTGCCAGGGTGTAGGGTCTGTCCTGAGTGGTCAGTAAGCAAAGGCCACACTCCTGCCTGCCAGGGGCCAGTCTGCAGGTTCAGAGGGAGGAAGCTGCCCTGATCTTCTGCTGGGGTCCTGTCAGCTTAGAAAAGGAAGCACATCAGCTGACCCAGAAGGGAGCATCTGGCCTAGAGAAGAGGAAGCTGGGAGACCAGTGTGCTGGTCTGCAAGATGTCCCCGGGGCTCTTGCCCACTTTCACTGGGCACAAGACTGCCAAATGGAGGACTACACTACCCAGCATCCCTTGCAGCTAAGTGGGGCCTCCGAAGGCTACTGCCTTGCTAATGAGATGAGTGAGGGGACTTTGTGCAAATTCCGAGGTTTAATTAAAGCACAGTGTGTCCCCTGTACTTCCTCTTTTCCCTTCCTAGAATGGACACAGGTAAGCCAGCCTCAACCCCCTGGGGCTGACAGAACAAGATGGGAGGAACCTGGGCCCCACCCCTGCCCACCATCAGGCACACTTAGGGCACAGAGAAGCAGACATCTGTCTGACTTGAGCCTCTGTTCTGTCTGGGACGTCTTTGTCACAGCAGCATAACCAAACAAGTACAGGCAAGACTGCTGTATCCCATGGGGTCCATCACATATGCAGGAAGCAGACTCAAGGGGAAGGGCGAGTGGGGTCGGGGGCAGCGGGGAGGCAGGAGGACCGGAGTTCAGCTTGGCTGGAGGAACAACTCTCTCCTGGCCAGAGCTGGGCCCGCGCTCCCTCCACGCAGCAGTATTCAAGCAGAGGATGGGCAGTCAGTCACTGTCCTGCAGTCAGTCACCCTCCTGCAGGCCCGCCCCCCTCCTTGGCTGGGCCTGTTCCCTGCCTGTAGCAAGAGCGAGTAGCATGGCCCCTTTGGCTTCTTTTCCTGAGGGGCTGTCAACACCCCCTCCACCTTCACACACCCAATCCCCACAACCAGAAAGAGCCTGCAGCTGGCTCTGCTAATGGCTGCCTGTGGGCCCCGCTCTGAGAAGCTGCACCCCAGGGCTCCAGCACCCCTGGGGGAGCTGAAAAATGGAGTTTCCAAGCCTGTAAAACCTTCCAGCAGGTCCAGCTCAGAGGCGGAAGAAAAGCTCAACAGGAGCCAGACCCCCTGTTGCAGGGGATGCCAGCCCAGGCTGTCACACCAGGACAGCACACAGGACGGGGACAGTTGGGCCTTCTCCCCTAAACCCACCATGGTCTCCTCTAGAAAGGCCAGTTCACAGGCTCTGGAGCCCGGAGGCCACTCAGCCCTCAGCTACAAGCCAGGGCCCCAAGTTCTTCAGGCGAGCCTCAGTCTCACCATTCAGAAAATGGGAGCAGTGAGTCTCCCTGGGGCCCCCTGAGCAACACGTGAAGCTCAAATCAAGACTCCACCCAGGAGCTGGAGCCCTGGCCTCACTGCTAGCATCTGCCATAGACTGTCCAACAAAGTGACCCTCTCAGGGGTGCACTCTGCTCATCTATAAATGGGTGACAATAAACCCTGCAGCTGGCTCCCAACCAAGGGTGAAGAAAAACCCTCTAATCCCTACAAAACACTGGGCAGAGGGCGGCTGAAGTTACTACATGGACAAGGACAAGACGGGGACAGTGAGCCTGGGGGAGAGCCTCCGTAGAGTGGAAGGGCAGGAGTGTGGCAGAGGCCCCCAGTCACCCCTTGCTGATGACAGGCCTCTTCGCTGGCTTCCAGGAACTGGAGGCTCAGATAACAATTAGCCGGTGGCACAAGGCACAAGCTGACAGTCCCCATTTGTTGCCGTGTCCCTGAGCCCGATCTGCCTGCAATCAGGCCCCTCAATTATTTATTTTGTTGTTTGTTTAAAGATACGTGGCCTGCTAGTGACAGAGTGAGAAATGTCCCTGCTCCACAGAAGTGACACCTCCCCACTCCTGCCTAAACTCCCCGCCTGGCTGTCCTGGGAATCCCTCACTCGGTGCCTCCATGGCCCTGAGAGACAGTGGGGGCTGGGGCACCTCGGCCTCCTCTGCAGGTGCCAGCGCTCAGCCTGCCCTCGGAGGAGCAAGGGCTGGGATGCTGCGCCCACTGCCAGACACAGGGGACGACGTCCTGTGGGCCCTGACAGCCCCGTGAAGGCCCTGCCCTGAGGGTCCCTCTGGCCCGTCTCAGCACCATTTGTCCCCCTCTGGGAGGGGCTGATGCAGTCCTCAGGAGCCCTGGGGTAAAGCCCAAGCCCAGAGCCGATCTGCCCCCGCCCCCCCACGGGAAAGGCCTGGGATGCACAAGTCCCCACGGGAAGGAGGGAAACAGACGGAGTGCAGGAAGGGGGTCCCTGCTAGCATAGAAAGGCTTGGCCAGGTCTTCCCTGGGGATTCTGGACACCCAGGTAGACAAGAGCAGCCGGAGTGGGAGTCCTGTGAGCACCCTCTGCCCCTTACCATCTTAGTATGCAGGGCCAGGGTCATAGTGGGGTGAGGAGGGGAGGACCAGAGGGAACCAGGGTTCAGTAGCTTAGACTCACGAGAGTATCAGTTAAAGGGGGGTGGGGTGTCAGAAGCCAGGTATACTGCTCCACATAGAAGGTGGGGACCGCCAGAGGAAGGCCACGTGAGTCAGAGCCAGGGAAAAGACACCATGGTGGGGTCAGCTAGTCACAATCTTGCTGTGTGACTTCAGGAGAGGCACTCACCCTGTCTGAGCCTCAACTCAGAATCAAACCCCCAAAACGAGGGCCTCTGAGGACTGCTGTGAAGATCACTCAGTAGGGGGAAGGACTCTGAACGGTGAAAAGTCCCATTTGGAAGTGGGAAGAGACTTGCCTCCTTTTCAGTTACAGTTTATTCTGACAACACACTAAACATGGTCAAGAAGGAAAGGAAGATGCTTCATCCAAGGTCACAGGATGGGCCAGGCAGGAGGTGCTGCCCCACCCAGACAGCCTGGGGAGAAAAGTCTCCTGTTTCTCCTGACTGCGAGGTGAATGACCAACCAAGGGCCTCCCTGTGGTCCAGCCCATACCTGCCCTGCAGCCATCAAAAATGTCCATTTCATCCCAGGGGCTGGAGGCTGAGGCAGGAGGATCACAAGTTCAAAGCCAGCCACGGCAATTTAGCAGGGCCCTAAGCAACTTAGCGAGACAGTGCCTCAAAACTTAAAATACAAGGGACTGGGGATGTGGCTTCGTGGTTAAGCACCCCCCGATTCAATCCCCACACCAAAAAAAAAAGTCCATTTCTGGACTTTGCCCAGCCCTAGAGGGAGGAAGCAGTTTTCCTTCCCAGGCCCCTCAAGGTGGAAACTTCTGAGGAAGGGGCTCTTCACCCCGGCCTAACAGAAGCCTCTCATGACTTGAGTGGGGGGAGGATGCAGGAGGAGCTGCCATTTGAGCCATCTGGGTCCAGGGAGGGACCCAAGACCTGCAGTGGGTCTGGGTGACCACAGCCACCCCTCTGTTCCACCGACCCCAGAGCAGCTGGGAGTGAGGCCCGGTGAGGCCCCGCGGCTGCCCGGGACGGAGGACCCCACCTGTCTGAGAAGGCAGAGGCAGCAGGTGGCTCTGTGACACGGGAGTCCCTCACCTCCTTCTGGTCCTCATCTGACTCACTTTTTGCACAATATGAAGCCCCGCCTTCGGGGTGTTTGCAGGATGGAAGCAGCAGGGAGTAGGTGTGGCCCCGTTGCAGGGGCTGCAGAACTGGCAGCCATGATTACTGGGCCCTGTCCTGCCTGGTCCTCGAACCCTGCCCCGCCTCCTGGCTGCCTCAACTCCTCACACCCAGCGGGGCTGGCTCCAGTGGGGAGAGTGAAGTTGGCCAAGGCGGGCCCTGCTGCCTCCCTGGCGCAGTCCTTCACCCTGGGCCCACCCCTCATGAGGTCTCCACTTGCTTCCATCTTGGTCATTCTGGGTCTGCGGGAGGGTTCTGCTGCTGAGGCTTCTCATCCTGGAGAAAAGCTCACCCCCTCCCAAAGCATCATCTTCCTCTGCTGAGCCTCCTAACAAACCCCTGGGGACATGCTGCCACCTGAGAACCTCAGCCTCTGTAGGTCCCAAAGCCCCAGCCCACCCCTCACTCACCTGTCCTGGCCGGCCCATGTCCTGGGTCCCCATCTCTCAGGGCCCTGCTAGGGGGCTGCTGGACAAAGCCAAGCGGGGTGTTACAGCTGTTCTGGCACCAGAGCCCCTCCCAGGTTACCAAACGGCCAGTGGTGGGGACCCCTGAGACAACCCGTCCTCCCCAAAGGGCTGGAAGGGCACAGGCTGAGACGTGGACCCGGGACAGGGAAATTTCGGGATCTCACACCCCACATTACCAGATGCCTCCATGGCCTCTTGCAAGACCAAGGCAGAAGGGTGTGGGCAGTTCTGGGTTTGGGGAGACTCGGGCTCTCTCGAGGCCACCAGGAGGGAGCGGGACAGAACCGGCTCTAACTTGATGCCCAAGCTCTCCCTGAGCTCCCTCTGGAGTGCTGCTCACCTGTGGCCCTGGGGTTCTCCAGGTGTCCCCCGCCCCCAGACCAGCAGCGAGGGGGCGTGGCTGGGAGTGCAACTCCCCAGAAGGGGCGGGGCAGGCCCGAGGGGCGGGGCCAACACTCACCCGGGGCCTCCAGGTTCTCGCAGAGCTCTGACTTGGCCTCCCCGTTGGGACGGAAGTTGCCCTTCTGCGTGAACTTGTTGGACATGGTGGCGGCGGTGACGACAGCTTTGAGGCTGCGCTTGCGCTTGGGCACGTTCTGCTCCGGGTGGAAGAGGATGATGTAGACCTTGGGCATGTAGAGCATTCCCAGGGACACCGAGGCGCTCAGACTCACCGAGACCGTCAGCGTGGTCGTCTGGATGTACAACTGCAGGTGGCCGGTTGGCGGCGTCAGAGCCAGCTCCGCCCAGATCTCATGGGCCCCGACCCTGCCCAGAACCCACCCCGAGTCTGCGTCTGCTGGCTTCAGGCAGCTGGGAGTCATGTATGGAACTGGCACTTTGGACCAGAGTTCCTGGATGCAAATCGCAGCTCCAGCTGTGATCCTGGACAAGGCATGTCCTTGTGCCTGGGTTTCCTCATGTGCGGTATGGGACACCATAATCACAGCACTCACCCCATGGGGCTGCTGGGAGAACCACCTGAGCTAATGCTAAGAGCGTGGGAACGCTGTCTGGCACCGGAGCGCCATGCCAGCGTCTGCCGTGGCTGTATTCTAACTGGGGGGACATCCTTGAAGGGGCCTCTCATGGGACCACAGCTGACCTTCTCAGCAGTGGTCCCCCACACAGGGCCAAGGGTGAGAGGAGCACACGTTGGTACCTTCAAATGACTCCCAGTGGCCGTGCCACCACCCTCAGACCAGCCCCTCGTTCAGTGACTGTCTTCCTCCCCACGAGCCAGCCTGTGCAGAGCCGGCCCTTGGCATGGGACCCACAGCACCGGGCACAATACAGCAGTGGCAGCACAGTCAAAGCTCATTTCACGCTCGTGCGCCAGCGCTAACGGTGACAGATGTTTAGTAAAATGAAAGCCCATTAATCTAGGTGTCAGATAATCCATTCTTCAATAGTGGCGCTTTCTAGGCAGGGGCCCCGCAATCCCCACTGCCCCCACCTGGGGCTCCCTTGCCCACCCTTCCCTCCAGGGCCTGCAGGCCTTGCCTGCCTTTCTGGCCTCCCTCAGCCAGGCTGGGGCCAGGGAAGACCAAAGCTTTGAAGCTGTGCCTCCCAGGTCAGGGTGGGGAGGAGCCCAAAGTGCCCCACCCTCCCATCAGATGGGCCCCTAAGGGGCTGGCTGATGTGCTGCCTCCTCCAGGAAGGCTTCCCTGATCCCTCAGTGACATCCTTCACGTGTACCCAGACTAGCAGTGCAGGACACAGCTCTGGACTGGCTTCCTGAGGTCATGGGCCCTGGCCCCATCGGTGGCCCCCCTGAAGTAGGGGCCAGATGTCCCATTGTTATACTCCTCCCTGTGTCCTGCCCCAGCCTCACAAGTGCCTAATGACACTGGAGCAGAAGGCCTGAATTCCCAGCCACTAGTCCCTGGAAGTTCTAGGGTCTGAGAGACGAGTCCGTCCTTTCCAGACCTCAGTTTTTCCATCTGTGCACTGGGGTGATAGCCCCTACCCAAACTATGATGTTACCCAAGCACAAATGGCAAGGCCACATGGAACCTGCTTTCAGTGGTTACAGGTGCTGAACTGAAACAGGTGAGACCTGCAGGCATGGCACACAGCCACCATGCTCCCAAGCCCAGGAGAGGGCAGTCCTCCAAGCTGGCGCAGCCCAGATAGATCCAAGTTCCATCAGGGAGGCTGCAGGTATGGAGAGGCTGTTCCACTGTTCTGGACAAAGTCATAGGCCCAGGGGAAATTTGTCTGTCCCCCGGTAAGCAGGTGCCCCCCGACACAGACAGGCCCGTCCAAGTCCTCAAACACAACCTGTGCTCACTCAGACACATAGCTCCTCTCCCAGCAGGACAGGCAGTGGGCGGAGGTGCCAGGTAGTCCTGGGGGACGGATTCCTGAGTAGCATCACAGACCCTTGGAGCACAGGCTGGCAGGCTGGGCCAATTGAGAACTGGCTTGTCATCTGGGTCTTTACCTCCAGACTGGGAGGTCTCCCTTATTGAATTAGAGGTTCCCTGAGGGCAGGGGCTGGCTCTGCTTTCACACCGAGGGTTCTTGGGTATATATAGGTGGTGTGTTCCAGGCCAGGTAACTATCTTACATCCTTGCCTGCACCTTGCTGATGCGACAATGGCTTGCACCTGAGCCCGTATGGCGTTGGGATAGAGGCCTCTCTGGGCAGAGTGACCCCTGCAGTGAACACGCTCTGTGTTAGAGGTCAGGGGCTGGGTTCCAGGTGCCACTCTGTCCTGGCCCATAGTGGGTGCTGGGCAAGTCTCCTCCCCTCTCAGGACACAGCAGTCCCCACCTTAACAGGCAGATTTGACGTCATGGGGACTGTTGCTTGGAAGGGCCCACAAGTGGTTTTAAATGCCCTGCTGCCGCCATTTTGAATTCTGAATCATTTCTGCCCAAAGGGCCCTGAAAATGGTGGCGCTAACCCCGAGCCTGTCATAGTCCTCGGCACTGCTGTTTTCCAGCACAAGAGCTTTTCTGAAGACAAAACACAGGAAGGGCACAAATGGACCAAACTAGAGCGAAGGCACCCTCTAACCTGCTGGGCACCACCATGAGCCCTGGAGGCTCCATTAGCCACCCCCACACTGTGCGCAGCAGAAGGGCTGCCCTCCCCCAGGTCCCTGGAGCCCGCCTCTGGCTCCTGCACCGTTTCCCACATCCCTGTGAGAAGGTGCACATGGCCGCCAGGAGGCAATGGTCCCAAGAACCAGCAGCCACCCCTGAGGGGCTGCACCCGGGCACCAGGAGGGTCCTAGGGCAGGCAGAATGAGAGGCGACCACTAGAGGGCGGTGACCTCACCCTCTCCCATGGCTCATCTCCCGCCCTGCTTCCAGTGGGCCACGACCCGGTCACACTCCACCTTCCATGAGGAGCCCTGCCTGAGCCTCACCAGACGCGGGCTCCCAGAGTGAAGGAGGTCGTCCACACTGGGCTTGATGGAGGACAGGGACACAGAAAGCAGCAGCCATCTGTGTGGATCATAGTAGCCTGGTGGGCACAGGGTGTGAGGGGCTGGGCGCTGGGCGAGGGGCTGAGCTCTGCCTCTCTCTGCTTCTTCCCAGGCCACCCCCCCGGGACACAGATTCTTAGAATCTGTACAAACCAGACAATGAACGCCCCCACACCCTGGTTGGCCTTCGTGGCCACCTCCTGCCCAAACCTGGCTGAGCAGTCCCCCACGCAGTGGAGAAAGCCCGCTCAGGACGGCTCTGCCGGGTAATGCCACGGGGCTGCCGCGTTCAGCCCTGGAAATCCAGGCTAATGCTGGGAAATCCATCCGCCTGCTCAGCAGAGCGGCACAGACAGCTCTACTCCGCACCAGCGCCTGCACTCCGGGGACGAACACAGCTCACAGGCACCCCAGGCACACACGAAGCTCCTCACACGCCCCTGTATACACGTGCACACCTGAACTCACAGGTGCACACTCGTTCCTCATTCAGCACACTCCACACAGATGCACCCAAACACACCTGCGCGCAGTCCCCCCCATACACTCGCTAACGCCCACACCCACACGCCTGCACACTGTGTAAATACACACTCCATCTGCACACCTGTCTGCACACCAGCAGCTAGGAACCGCTCGGCACTTTCAGACTGTCCACACACACCTCTGTAGCCATGCCACAACTCCTGAGGACCGCCCACCCCCACTGACCTATGTGCACAAGGCTATGCACGCGGCAGCCACACCTGCAGCTTGCACTGGGGCATTTTCTAGCTTTGGTGCAAGTGACACAGCCCAGAGGAGCCTCTAAGAAGTCCTCTAAACTGGACTTCAAAGCGCATCTCCACCACTGTGCCATCCAGAGGCTCAGAGAGGGAGAGGGCGGGTACGGCAGCCCACACCCTCAAGGACAGAGCTGGGTGGTCCAGCCTGCTGCGTGGCCTGGAGCAAGTCTGTCCTGCTCTGGGTCTGTGAAGGGATCATTCTGGGCTCCTTTCATCTCAGTGCTGAGGCAGCCTCCTGAGGAAGAGACAGCAGAGGCAGGTGGGGAGGGAGGCCAGGCCGGGAGGCCAGGCCCACCACCTGGAGGTGAGGGGTCCTGATACTTAGGATGACAGGAACCCCACTGAGGAGGGGTGCAGCAGGCAGCCAGAGGGGATCCAGGTGGAGAAAGGGGCTTACCCACCAGGCTGCTCCCTGCCAGCCACAGACCTGGCTTGTCTAGGGGACAGGAAGGGGCCGCTCGGTGTTGCCCAGGATGCTTCTCAAGCTGCCAGCCTCCTGGCGGGTGGGACCACCTACCCAGCCAGCTCCACAGGCCTGGTGGGCACGGAGGCACATGGGGCCTCTGCCTACACCTGCCCTTAGCAAGGAGGGCCTCCCACAGTGGGGGCCACAGACCTGGATCCCGCCGTGAGCTGGGGAGGTAGCAATTTGGCTCAGGCATGGGGTTGGAAGCCAGGCCTGGCCTCAGACCTCAGGCCACTCGCTACAGCCCCGAAGTCTGTCTTGGAGCGCTCCAGTTCCCAGACCCACCACTGGAAGACACAGCACAGGCTTGCCTGAGCCAAGCCCAGGGATTCAGGGTGAAGGGCGCAGCTCCTGCCTTTGAGGGAAAAAAGTGGGCACCTACCAAGGATGTCTCAGGGCAGGTGAAAGCGTCCAGAGCTGCAGTGCAGGGGCAGCGGGGGTTGGGGGTGGGACAGTCCTGAGCTAGACAGAGATCAAGAGTTGTGCCATAGAAGAAGATGTACAAGCAATCAACAGATATATGAAAAAATGTTCACCATCTTTAGTAATAAGAGAAATGCTAATCAAAACTACCCTAAGATTCCATCTCACCCCAATTAGAATGGCGATCAACAAGAATACAAGCAACGACAGGTGTTGGAGAGGATGTGGGGAGAAAGGTACACTCATACATTGCTGGTGGGACTGCAAATTAGTGCAGCCACTCTGGAAAGCAGTGTGGAGATTCCTCAGAAAACTTGGAATGGAACCACCATTTGACCCAGCTATCCCTCTCCTCGGCCTATACCCAAAGGACTTAAAATCAGCACACTACAGAGATACAGTCACATCAATGTTCATAGCTGCTCAATTCACAATAGCCAGACTGTGGAACCAACCTAGATGCCCTTCAATTGATGAATGGATAAAGAAACTGTGGTATATATATACAATGGAATATTACTCAGCTATAAATAATAATAAAATTATGGCATTTGCAGGCAAATGGATGAAATTGGAGAATATCATGTTAAGTGAGATAAGCCAATCTCAAAAATCCAAAAGACGAATGATCTCACTGATAAGCGGATGATGACACTTAATGGGGGGTGGGAGTGGGACAAGAATGGAGGAAGGAGGGACTGTATAGAGGAAAAAGAGAGGTGGGAGGGGTGGGGAGGAAGGAAAAATATAACGGAATGAATCAAACATCATTACTCTATGTAAATATATGAATATGCAAATGGTATGCTGTTACTCCATCTACAAACTGAAACATGCATCCCATTTGTTTACAATAAAAATAAATTTAAAAAAAAAGAGTTGTGCCATCTACTGGCTGTGTGATCTTGGGCAAGTCACTTTACCTCTCTGTGCCTGTGTCCTCGTCTATAAGTGGTGATGGTGATACTTACTCTTGCTGGCTGCTCTAGGGCCTGGTGGCCATTAAGTTTAGTTTCTGGCACATGACAGGCACCCCATCCATGGCAGTTTTGCAGCTGCCTCTCTAAAGGCCAGGGATCCCCAGGAGCTCAGCCCTGGGCCCCCAGCTTTAAATGCTCCTCCCCAGGTATGTGCCCACTGAACCTCACCTCCCTCCCCACAGCTGATGTGACAGCTACACTTCGACATCTGTGGGTGTCCCAAATTCAGCACGTCCAAAAGACCTCAGCTCCTGCCCCACAGCCTCCTTCACCTTCCCCTTCTCAGTCCACTGGAACTCCTTCCTCTGCATCACTCAGACCAGAACCCAGACTCCCTGGGCTCCTCAGGCACAGTCCTTCAGAGGCCGACGGCCCCATCTCCAGACACCCAGACTCCCCTGCTTCTCACCACCTCTGCTGCCAGCACCTCCTGTCCCCATCACAACAGTGACCTCCTCCAGCCCCCTGCTCCTGCCTCACCTGGCGCAGGGCTCACCGCAGCCAGCGGATCCTCCCAACCCTGGTCCAGGTGCGCCCTCCCTGCAGGGCCCTCGTCTTGCTCACACAGGAGCTGGGTCCCTCACCCTCCCTGCGTCCCCGGCTCCCACTCCTTAGAGAGTGTGCACTGCTTTGGCACTCACTATGTCCCACGATTGTGACAGCACCTGGGAGAAGGACCATGGTCCCAACCTATGATGACAAAGCCAGCCAGGGAGGCCAGCTGGCTTGCCCAGAGCCCACAGTTAGACCAGAGCCCAGGTCGGGAGCCTGGATCCACCATGATGCCTGGCCTCAGCCACTCCCGGCGACTCCCAACCCCTCAAGATGACGCGCCTTCCCCAGTTACCCAGGCAGTGCCGGGGTTGGGTGTGGGCGGAGCTCACAGGACCCTCGGGTGTGCCAACCTTGGGCCAGGCAAACAGTCCTCAGCTGGCACTGCCAGGGCCCAGACTCCTGCACCACAGGGCAGCCTGGGGCCAGCTAGAGAGGACACGAATCCCTGAGACATGTCACCTCCAAGACCCACAGGAATCATGTGTGAGGTGGATGGAGGAGGGAGAAGGGAGCAGCAGGCCCAGAGAAGACAGGGCTGGTCACAAAGGGAAGGGAGGGAAGGGTCTAGAAAGAAGGCAGAAGGGGATGCAGCACCCCAGGCTGATGGAGGGGAGGGGCCAGGCAGGCATGGAGGGAGGGGAAGGGAAGGGGAAGAGAGGAGGAAAACCCAGAACCAGGGGAAGAGGGCAGCAGGAGGCACCAGCGAGCAGGGGCAGCCTCCCCCATTCCCCAGCCCCCACACGCACCTTGTCCGCGGACTGCGAGGTGCCAAAGAAGATGGGGATGAAGGCCAGCCAGACGATGCAGGTGGTGTACATGGTGAAGCCGATGGGCTTGGCCTCGTTGAAGGTCTCGGGCACGCCACGCGTCTTGATGGCATACACGGTGCACGTGACCATGAGCAGCATGCTGTAGCCCAGCAGGCAGATGAGCGACAGGTCGGAGATGTCGCACTTGAGCACACCCCTGGCGAAGCGGGGGTCGAGCGTCCGCTGGTCCTGGAAGTCCACCACCGAGTGGGAGGGGTCCACCACAAACCACACACAGATGCCCAGCAGCTGCAGGGAGATGAGGCTGAAGGTGATGGCCAGCTGCGAGGCGGGGCTGATGAACCTCGGGGCGCTGACCGACCGCTTGCCCTGCTCGAAGATGCGGTAGATGCGGTTGGTCTTGGTGAGCAGGGCGGCGTAGCTGATGCTCATGCCGAGCCCCAGGAAGATTCGGCGCAGGGAGCAGGTGCCCAGGTCCGGCTCGGCGATCATCAGGAAGGTGGTGGCGTAGCACAGGAAGATGCCCGCCAGCAGCACGTAGCTCAGCTCGCGGCCCGAGGCCTTGACGATGGGCGTGTCATTGTAGCGCACGAAGGTGACCACCACAAACAGTGTGGCAGCGATGCCCACCACGGCCAGGAAGAGGGGCAGCACCGCCCAGGGCGAGTCCCACTCCAGCTTGATGATGGGGATGGGCCGGCAGCCCGTGCGGTTCTCTGTGGGCCTCATGTCGTAGGGACACGTCTTGCAGGTGTAGCGGTCCACCTGGTACTGGTAGCCTGTGCAGGGCTCGCAGTGCCAGCAGCAGGGCATGCCCTTCACTGTCTTCTTCCGCTCGCCCGGCTGGCAGGGCAGGCTGCAGATGGAGCGGGGCAGCTGCTGCCCACTCCCCGGCCAGTGCATCCGCTCTGTCTGGCAATGACAGCACCGCAGAGCGGACCTCAGGACAGGCCACCCAGCGTCCCACCCACCCCACGGAGGGCTGCCCCACACCTACATCAGTCAGTTAGTTGGCAGTGCAGCTGCCTGGATCCCACCGGAACTTACTGGATCTGACAGCTGGATTTACACAAGCTCCGAGCGGGACTCAGACACTACTGACCTAGGGGATATCCCTCCCACATGATTCCAAAACTCCTATGGGGAAACTGAGCCCAGAGAGCAGCAGTGACCAACGAGTGTCATGCAGAGCCTCGAGAGCAGGGCAGAGAACTCAGGATCCTGATACCCAGCACCCTAGGCCTTGCCAGCAGCAGCAGCACCTTCCAGGAGCTTGTGGGAAATGCACGTTTCAGCCCCACCCCAGGCCTCCTAACCTGGCCTCTGGATTCCAGCAAGACCCCCACCCCTTGACGGGGCGCACATCAGGGCAGAAGGTGCGCTGCCCCCGTAGCTCAGCCTGTGGAGCCTCTGTCGCAGCAGAGGGAGTGTGCTGAGCAGCGAGGAACCAAGATCTTATCAGAGGACACAGAACTGCACCCAGGGGTTAGCGTTTCTTTACATCCTGCTCTAAATGAGCACCACTCACATTCCACGTCTCTGGAGAGAAAACGCTGGGAGCAAAGAAGTCACAAGAATGTTGTCACACCCTACTGAATGTGCTACAACGTTCTGGAAAGTAGGCAAGTGGCCCCACAGAGCGGCCGCACTGGGTGGAAGGAGCCTGACTGCGCGGGAGCCTGATGCACGGAGAATCAGCCGTGGGTGGAGCCACTTCCCAGGGCAGCCCAGCTGGCCCGATGCTGCATTGTGCCCGGGGCTCCTTCCCAGAGAAATGTCACCAGTTGTTTGAGGGCTGCCCAGAGGGTTTCCAAGTGGAGAAAAGCAGCAGGGCTGGGTAGCAGGGAAGCCACAGCCAGCCTCATGGCAAGCAGGAAGAAAATCTCAATAAGAAGTTTGTTCCCTGGCTCTGGGCATTATAAAATGTGTCATCCTAGCAGCCAGAGGGACAGCAGTGACCAGCACAGCAGCCCCGTAGGCGTGAAGAGCCCTCTAATCCCTGCTCACTGGAGTTCCCCTCAGGGGAAGACCTTCCTCCCAGCTCACAGGATGATGGTGGACGCTCTGGAAAACCCTGTGGCTCCAGGGCAAAGGCAGTCAAGTCCTGCGATCACGTTCTGTGGCTGGGGGGCTTTGCACCCCAGAGTAAGACCTTGGCCTCTGGGGCCTTCATTTTCCCATCTGACCCCAGTGGTAGCAGGTAGGGTGGCACCTTGCCCTTGTTACTTAAGAGGACTCCTTGGGGGTCATCATGGGGTAATTTCAACATTTCATGAAAATACCAGCCCTGGGGGGACAGGACTTGGCATTTATTGCCCTGGCTGGGTGGCAAGATAACAACACTGGGCAGTGAGGCTCAGGCACTATAAGGAGTATAACGAGAGGCCCTCACTCAGGCCCTGCAGGAAGGCAGTGCCAGGTAGCAGACACCTCCCCCTTGGCTCCCAGAGGGCCCACAGCGCAGCCCAAGCAAAGCCACTCAAGGAGAAAGCAGGCCGGGCCCAGGCCAGCCCATCAGCTCCACCACCTCACCACCATCCGGGCTACACGCAAGCGGAGAACGGAGAACCAGGAGGGCATTATGGGCTGCGCCGGGCTAGGCCATGGAGATGGCCAGGCTGAGAGGAGGGGCCTCATACTCTGGGAGAAGTCCAGAGCCACCCCCCACACACCTACCTCTGCCTTCAGCTACCAACCTGGTCAATGGGGACAATGACAGTGCCTACCTCAGAGCTGCTGTCTGTGCAGGGAAGCACCATGCTCAGAACAACCTCTGGTGCACAGCGGTGCTCACGAAACCCGCTGCACCCACGGAGACACACCTCCACGGCCTTGCTCAGGCCGTCTTGCCCGGGTGCCCACCACCCTGCTCCACCTCTGCTCACATCCCAGGAGCCTCCCTACAGGAAGGGGC
Source organism: Sciurus vulgaris (assembly GCF_902686455.1). Lineage (NCBI taxonomy): Eukaryota > Metazoa > Chordata > Mammalia > Rodentia > Sciuridae > Sciurus > Sciurus vulgaris. The sequence goes on along the minus strand of NC_136467.1, from coordinate 123,034,948 downwards.
TCTGTTCCTGCCCTGCTGTGTGGCCTGCTGTGTGGCCAGCTTCTTTGCCTCCCGGGGGCTGGTTTTCCTCTGGCCTAGAAGGGACTACATGATGCTTTGCGGGCTGGGGGCTCCCAGCTGGAAAAGAGTGTCACAGAAGGGTACAGGGGGACACGATGAAGCTCTCCCAGCATCCTGAAAGAAAGGGCTGAGGCCGGGTTAGGACCCAGTCTCCTGAGTCTGGCCCTTTAAGATGTCACACTGTGCCCACCAGAGCACAGCTCACTCCTTTACCCTTGCAGAGCAGAGACAGAGTCCACAGGGTGTCCCTAAGGAAGGAACTGCAGGCACTTTCTCTTCCCAGACGCATCTCTATTTCACAGGTAGGGACACTGAGGGCTAGAGGGAAACCCACCGCATCCCTGGGACATTCTGTGAGCTGGGAACGTGTGACTAGGAGCACCCAGAAAAAATGACTGCTTGAGGGGATGTGGACTCACTCCCTGGCCAAGTCAATGCCAGAAACCCAGCGCCCCTCCTGTGCCCCTGCCTTGAGACCATCTCTGTCCAGGCGCAACCTTCCCCCATGCTCCCCTGCAACCAAGCCTCTGGCCATTTCGGTTCATGTGAATCTGCCTGTCCAGGACCCCCGAATCCCCTTGGGTAGCAGGCTGGAACATCCAGACTGTGGGAGAGGACAGAGCCCAGAAAGGGCAGCAGAACTCCAGGTACCCTGTTCTGTTTTGGGGTGCAGGTCCAGGAGGGGCCCTGGGAAGGAGGCCGGGCTTGGCAGCCGTGGTCCCACATCGGGGTTATTCAACTGCTCTTGCTCTCTTTGGTCCCCACCCACAGGCTGGGATGGCCTGAGCCCTGCAGCCCCCCACTTACTCTGAGGTGCAGGTGGTCAGTCCAGGAGCCGATGACCTTGTACTCGGCAGAGCCGTTGCGCAGCTGGTACTGGTAGATGTCATAGCGCCCGGGCGCGTCTCCATTCTCGTTGAAGGTCACGGGGTTTCCCGCGATGCCTGGGGGTGGGGTGTCTTGCTGAGCCTCTACGCAGAGGCAGGAGGTGTCACGGACTCGGGCAGACATCTCTGGGAGGCCCTGCCCCCCAGGGAGCACCTCGGGGTCCCGCCTCTGGGAGGCATCTGAAGAGGCTCCCGTTCCCAACCCGCCGAGCCCCAGGATGCCTGCCCCGACTCCACGGCCCAGGACACCCAGCCTCGAGCAGCGCCTGCAGCAGGCCCCCACCTGAGAAGTTGACGTTCCGGATGTACTTGAGCAGCTGGGTGCCGTCCACGGGGTCCATGCGGGGGCAGAGTCCCACGCGACCCGGGCACAGGTCCCGGTGCATGGCGTGCAGCGCATGGCCCATGGCGTAGACGGCGTCGATCACAAACTGCACCTTCCCCTCCTGCTCGTAGGCCGAGTCCTGCCCGATGCGCTCCCGATCTGCAAGGAGACACCGGGCAGGGCTCCCGTGAGCCCCCATAACCGCCCCCATCCTCGAAGTGGTCCAGCGGGAACCAGAGCTGCCCGCTGGGGCCGGGAGGGGTGACCAGCTAGTCCAGGCACACCAGGCGCGCTCCGCTCCCGGGGCTGGCCCTGTAGAGGTACCAAGGAGAGGAGAGGCTCCACTCTTCTGCCACTGCACCAAGGATGCCCGGGGTTCCAAGACCCCGGAACAGCCAGGGCAGCCCTTGTCACTGGCCACCCCATGGCTGTGGAGCAGCTGCACCTCTCAGACCTGGGGACAGCCTGGGCAGGACTGCCTGTCATGAGGGTAGCAGTACCCCTAAAGCAGCTCACCATGGACAGCCGCTCCAGCCCGAGCATGCCAAGCTCCCCTATGGTGGGGAAACTGAGGCCTAGGGAGACCGAGAGTTTGGTCTCCTGGTGCCTCAGTGGCTTCCAGTCACTCCGAACACCGGAAGTCACCATTACCCCAGGCCACTCCTTCCCCACCTCAGTAACAACCTGCCCCTAGTAGCCAGGGTGGGAGAACTTGGCAAAACAGGGGGCCACCTCACTGTGACACCCTCACTGTCACCTGCCACGGTCCCCTGGGGCCTCAGGGCTCTGGCCTCCCAGCCTTGGTGCCCACCCAAACTCTGCTCTGTGGCTGTGTGAAGCTCTGGGCTGCCAGAGGCCTCAGCATCCTTGTCAGTAGAAAGGGGATCATAACTGCCCCAACGAGGGCGAGGCTGCAGAGGGGCAAGTCACAGAAACGCTGGGCGCAGAGTGGGTGACCATGTCCTGCTGTGTGCAAGTGGTCAGAAGGGAGGCTGCTGAGGTGGCCACAGGGGTCCCTGGGCTGGAGCAGCCCAGGAAGCCTTCCTGGAGAAGGAGGCGGTTCCAGCAGGGGCCCTGCATAATAGTGATAATAAACAACTCCCACTTCCAACTCCTAATGAGCACCAGCCATGTGCCAGGCCTGTGCTGAGTCTCCACAGGCTTTAACTCATTGAATCCTCACAACAATGAACTGAGTCATCGATCCATTGTAGAGATGGAGAAACCGAGGCTCAGAAAAGCTGAGCAACACTGCAGGACCTTGCAGAGCATGATCTGGACTCAGGCACTGCTACACCAGACAGCAAGGGTGGGCAGGCAAGTGAGGAGAGGAGGAGAGGAAGGCTGGGGTCCCCAAGGAGAGCAAATGGGGGCAGGAAGACAAGAGAGGATGGACAGAGCCCTGGAGAAGCCTGGCTTCACTCCCAAGGCCACAGCTTCTGCACACGGCACAGCTCACAGCCTCCTCTCAGGGACAGGAGAAGGAAATTGACCTTCATAAGCCCCCCTCCCAGACTCCCACGGGGGGACCAGGTTGGGCTGCGTTGGCAGAAATCACTGTGTCCATCCCCTGCCTTGGACATCTCTGAGGCAGACCCGGGTGCTGGGCATCTTGCTGCCTTGCCCTCGAAACTACCCCACCTGACTGGGCTGTGGCATGTCACCCTTTGGCTAGCCTGATCACTCTGTTTAACCTGCCGGCCAGGAGCCCACACCAGGCTCAGCCAAGCTCAGGCTAGATATTCGCAGATTGCCAAGTGGATGTTAGAAATCGCGGAATGGCACCGGTACTCCCAGCTCCCCGGGACTGAGACAGGAAGACAGAAAGTACAAGGCCAGCCTGAGCGACCCAGCAAGGCCCTGTCTCAAAATAAAAACATAAAAAGGCTGGGGGTGTGGCTCAGCTGGTTGAGCACCCCTGGGTTCCACTTCCCATTCTGCACAAAATAAACAGACACGTAAATCAATCATGGCATCACCACGCTAGGGAGGCAGGGTCATCTGTTCCCCCGACATCGTACGCATGAGGAAACTCAGCCTGGAGAGGGAAGCCCAGGTCACACAGCCGGGAGCGGGGCCTGTGGCGACTGGGCGAGGGCTCCCAGCTTCCGGACACCACCCTGCCTCCCCTGGGACGGCCTCTGACCTAGACCCCTCATCTGATGTGATGCTTCTCGCTTTGCAGCGCTGTTTCTAGGTCAAGCACGAACAGAAGGGACGACATGAAACAAACCCTCCAGCCTCACATCCTGCCTTTCGTCCAAGGCCTCTGATCACAAGGTTCTGAGAGCCGGAGGGAAAGAGGGGGCGATCCTGTGCCCAAAGGGCAGGGCCACCTGGAAAGCAGTGCCTGGAGCCAGGGCCGCTCCGTGGCCCAGGCCTGACCCCCGGGGCTGGCACTCGGCTCCTCCACAGCTCCCACCACACCCGACTCAGCTGGAAGAGAGATCAATAATTAAGCAGGGACAGAGCGGAGCCTGCGTCCACTGCAGGCAGAAGGCAGCACTCTCCAAAGGCCAAGGACACCTCAGGTGACAGAGGCTGACTGCCCCTCTGGGGAGACGCAGTTCCCCCACTAAGCTGGCAGTAGGCTCTCCTCCCTCCTCAGAGGGCCCTGCTGAAGCATCCATTCCTGGGTCCCTCCGAGAGCTCTTTCTGGGCTCACAGAGCCACCAGGGTGCTGCTAAAGGGTGGACATCCCATAGGGACATTCTTGCCAAGGAAATGCTCCCCCCCCCCCCAGGTGGCTCCTCAGAAAGGGTCCTGCGGGCCCTTAGCAGCCTGGTGCCTGCCCTCCTGATGGTCCAACCCATTGTTTTAGTGCCTGCCAGGGACTCTGGAGACCTCCACACCTGCCCACCTTGACCTGACTTTGTCTCAAGGCTAGCCCGGTCACATGAGACAACCCGGTGAGTGAGTGCCCTGCGAAGGGACACCAAGCCATGAGCATGCCCTTCTCTCTCTCTCTCTCTCTCTCTCTCTCTCTCTCTCTCTCTCTCTCAATCCAATTGTAGCCCTGGACTCCAGGCCCAGGGCCCCCCAGCTGCACCGTATAGGACAACAGTGTCAGGCTACAGCGCACTCCCGGGTGGGGGGAATTTGAACCCAAATCTCTTGACTCCAAAAGAGTCGCCATATCCTGAACAGGCCCCTTCCCCGGGAGTCCAGGCCTGCTCCCAACTGTCTGGCCAGGAGTCAGCAGGGGTGAAATACGACCCAACTGCGGGTCCAGAGATGGTAGGCAGCAGTGGAGGGAAGGAGCCCAGAACACTCTCTCCCATGGATGGATGGGGTCCTGGGGCCTGGACCCTCAGCTCTAGGATCCAGCAAGACACGCATGTCTGAGAGCTATTGAAGGAGATAAATTCCAGACACATGGCGGTGGTGACAGCAGCAACAGTTTGGAGATGTCCTAATTGTGTCCCGGGGCACAGTGAGGCAGAGATGCGTTTGGCTCCGCCACAGGTGACAGCAAGCAGGGAACCATCGGGGAGGATTTTCTCCGTCAAACCCTGGAGCTGTGGTTACTACGGTGACTGCAGCCTTTGTCTGCAGGTTGTAAATTGTAATTGAAATGAGTTTTCAAGGTTGAAATAATCAGAGTCCTCCCGTCTCCCCCTCACCTCTCCACAACTCCCCCAGCCCGGTGTCTGCTTGTGTACACACAAGCACAGACCAAGCAGCTGCCTCGCGCCAGGTACACAAAACAACCACACAGATACACGTCTGCACATCTACGCACACACAGTAGCAAATGTGCAAACCTGCACACAGTTACAGAAGTCCATACACACAACATGGCCAGACACAGGCATCCCTACACACACATGTGACGCGCACACAGCAGCACACTTGACCCAGCCCGAAACAAACGGGGTCATCCAGCTGCCCACCAGCTTAGGCTGGGCAGCCCCTCAGCTGGTCCTGACGAGAACAACAGGGAGGTGTCTTATTCAGGAAGAGATGACAGATGCACTAATGAGGAGAGGGAGGTAAGATGGGCCAGGAAGGTGGCGGTCAGTCCCGCTGGGGACCTCCAAGAGACTGTACAGAGGGCGCCTGGGGTCGCCCCATCTGGTCAGTCTCAGGCTGGGAATGCCCCCAGGGGCATTAAGTCCACTGGCACCCACAGGGTGGTGAGTGCTGGTGGCCTGGGGACAGTGGCCAGGGTCTGACAGCATCTGCATAAACACACATGTTCCCGAGTGAGAACAAATGTAGATGATGTACATGCCACACACGTCCACACGTATGAAGCTGCACTTACATACAAATAAACAAACACAAACACCAGTTTCTGTCCCTTGAGCAAACTTTCAGAGAGCAGGTTCAGCGGGTCCCAGGATGCGTGGGGGAGAGTAAGCACAGCTGGCCCAGGGACCAGCTATGTGACCCTGGCCAAGTAGCATAGTCTCCTGAAGCCTCCGTCCCCTCCAAGGACGTGAGGCTGACTGGTAACACTGGCCTTGGGGGATTGCTGGGCACTGAACGAGATGAGGAAGTGGCCCCCTAGAACCACACCTTGGCACAGGTGGCCTCCAGCTTCCCCGTCCGCCCAACACTCCTCTGTTGGGAGATGCCCGGCCCCTGCCGCCTGCCCCCTATGGTGGCTCCCCCACCCCCTGCCTGTGCGGCTGGCGCGGGCTGGCTTTAGTGCTGAACCCACGCAGGCTGACATGAGATGGCACAGATGCCCAATGCCCACGGACCAGGCCTCCAGGCCAGCTGGGTGGGCTGCACAGAGAGGGGACAGACTCAGCTGCCCCCAGGCTGGCTCCCTCTTCTTCACCACCCTCCCGCTGCAGCTGAGTGTCCTCCCTGACGCACCAGGGCATTCTGAGGGCCCTCCAGTCCTGCCCAAGGCCACGATCACCGTCGCCCGATCCTACCCAGAATTCCTAGAAGTCCCCAGCCAGGGCTCCCCTGCCAGTCACTCTCCTGCTCTCAGTAACACCATGGTTTCCGCAGGTCCCTCCCCTTGACACCAGCCAGCCATCTGCTTTCCAGCCTGGGGTATCTCCAAGCTATTCAGCCCTGTCTCCTTTATCCCCGGCTCTGTACCCCCAAACTCAGCCTCAGCTCTATACCTACTCCTTCCTGTCCCAGAGGATGCTGCACCCCAGTGTTTGGGGGGACAGCTGGAACATAGAGGGTTACCGTCTCAGGGATGAGGAAACCAAAGCTCAGGGAGCTGAATTGATATACCCGGTGGAGACCAGTCCCCAGCCCTCTCAGGGTTCATCATCACACCCCCAGAGATCTGTGGGGTGGAGCGGGCACTCATCAACCTTGAGCTGGCTGCAAGTTCCTTTAGGATTTAAACGACTCTGGCAGACTCCCACAAATAGGGCCCGGGATGGCTTCCAAAGCCGAAGTCCCAGCTCGGACAGTGACTTCCAAATGATCACTTCAGCAAGGAAGTGGTGACTTTGGAGCTGAGAGAAGTCACTTCCGGATACCATCAAAATGCAAATGAAAAGGATCCTCATGAAACACCCGAGTCCCTGAAGAGTCTAACCTCAAGAATATGTCCCTAGATGCCCACAGACCCCAGTTCGAGAAGCAGGACATAAGCACCCTGGAACCAGCTGGAACCCCCTCTATCCACCTCTGGCTGGGTTTGGCGAGTCCCCCAGCATCTCTGAGCATCAGTGTCCTTGTCTATGAAGCAAAGCTGGCACCTGGGGCCACCAGGTCATACCTGTGTCAGAGGCCACACCTGACACCCACCCAGGCCAGTGCCCAGGAAAGATGGTCCCCAGCCCCACCCTGATTCTGAGACCTCTCATCTGCCTCAGCCCCAGAGCCTCTCCCCACAGGACACCCCAGGCAGCAGCAGCCCCGAGCCCTCTCAGATGTGTCCCTCTCCCAGGCTGCGTCAGTTCACTGGCAGCGATTTCTCTGCTCCATTTTCTCCTGACCAGCTCTGGAGTTTGCGTCCACCTCTCCAAGGACACTGAGCCCATGGAGATCACCGAGGACCCCAAATGGCCGAGTCCAATGGGCCAGCCCCAGTCCTCCCCTGGCTTGGCTCCTGGACAGCACGCATCAGAGGGTGCACCGCCTCCCTGGTGCTCCCTGCACTTCCGGAAGGCCACGGTCAGGTGCCTGCTGCCCCTGCTTCTCCGCCCTGCCCCCCACATTCCCATGTCCAGGCTCCTAACGGTGCTCCCTCCTGGGTGCTCCCGACAGGTCCCTCTGTGCTCTGACACCTCCCCACAGGTCCGAGGCCAAGTTCCCAGCCTGCCCCTCCTCCCACGGCTCATTCCAGGTACACACTGACCACTCCATCTCCATGCTGGGCCTGGACCTTGGACCCCTTGACTTCCTATCTTTCTCTCCCCTTACATTCTTCAGCAAACTCCACGCAGCCCTGCCTCGGGCCCCAGCACCTCCCACCTGGGTCATAGCGCCCGTGTCCTCACTGTCTTCCCCTCTGTCCTTGAGCCCCACCTGCTCCCCAGGCAGCAGCCAGGGCGAGCAACTGGAATATAAACCTGGGCCCTCCATCCTCGCAAACCCGGCAGCGCTTGTCTCATCCTGCCCAAGAGACGAAGTCCTTACAAACTGCCCACACGGCCTTCCTGATTCTCCCCACCTCTCTGACCTCCCGTGCCCACTGTTGCTCTGCTCCCATCACATGTCCTTCCTCACTGCTCCCCAGACTTGCTGAGCATGAGCCCACCTCAGGGCCTTGGCATGTGCTGTCTGTCCTCTGCCTGGCGTGCTCGCTCCTGGATTCCCACGCCTCGTCCTTCCACTGCCTCCTTGTCTCCACAAGACCTTTTCAGCGAGACCTTCTGACTTGAAGGTGCAATGTGCCTGGCCTCAGCACTCCATTTACCTCCCAGCTTCCTGCTCTGCCTTCTCGGCCTCACGGACAGGCCTGCCCTGGAGCCCAGGACACTGACTGCCGGACCACCCACCCTCAGACACCCTGTCTGCAAGGCCAGGTTATTTGCAGGGCAGGGTAGGGGGTGGCGCTCCAAGGCAGGTCTGTCCCCTTGACAGAGCCTAGTGTAGGCTGGGCACACGGTCAGCCTCTTCATCGATGCTGGCTGGTCTCCTGGGTAAACACAGGAGAAGGAGCACCGAGGGGCAGGGCCAGCATCCCTCTCCCCACCATGTGGCTAAAGGTTCAAGTGACTGCAAGTTCTTCAAATAGTGCTCAGTGGGTGCACAGTAGTGCTCCCAAATGTTGGGCTCCCTTCCTGTCCCCAGGAGGGAGGCTCCCTTGGTTCCTCTGGAGATGTGGAGCTGGGAAGATTCTGCAGAGAAATCTGGAGTGGCCTGGAGCTGGGACACCAGCTGGCCTGAGACAGGAGACCTCTGGAGCCAGATAGCTCTGGGTTCAAATCCCAGCTCTGCTGCTTACTACCTGGGGCAAGTCCTTAACCTCTTGGTGCCTTAGTTTACTCATCTGCAAAATGGGTTGTTGTAAAGATAAACTGCAAAACCCTACAACGGAGCTTGAGAATTAGTAAGTGCTATGTAAATATTAGCTGTTCTTATTCTTCCATTTTCATCATTGTTGTTATTGTGGCTGTTAGCACAGGCGGGTGACTGGCATCTCCTGCACATCCCCAGCCATCCTGCGCTGCCCGCCCTCTCCCAGCTCCCCGCCCCTGGGAGCAGCCGGCAGTAGATTTTTCCTGTCTCCTCATAAACTGTGCCTTCCTCCGCTCAGCCATCACCTGGCTGGCAGTGCTGTCAAAAAGACGGATGCCACATCTGCCTTGTTTATGACTTTAATTCCCAAACCCTGCTCTGCGGGCTCCCAGGGAGGGGCTGGGAGAGGAGGGAGGCAGGCGCTGCCCTCCCACGGGCTCCACAGCTGCAGAGCCGCCCCTCACGGCGACCCCGCTCTCGCACAGCTGTGGGTGGTTCAGGGGCGAGCACCCCTGCAGAGCAGCACCCCTCTCTCTGGGAAGCCACAGGCAAGGGAGCACCCTGTGGGGACGTGGTCCTGAAGGTGCTGGGCAGGGGTGACAGGATTCTTGTTACCAAAGGGGCGACGAGGGCCTCACGGCTAGGAAGTGGCAGCACCCGGATTCACAGCCAGGTCTGGTCCAGTTCACACACCGTGGCACCTGCAGCTCCTCCTAGGCTTTCTCCAGTCCCGTGGCCCGTTCCCCACAGCCGTGGGCAGGCTAAGGTACCGGGGACCCCGCGGCCTCCGGGAGCGTCCTGCACCACTCAGTGAGGGGCAGTGGCTCACAAACCCCAGCTCCCAAGGCCCGGTGGGAGGATGGGGCTCGCTCCCCTGCATCCCCGATCCCCAGGGGGGTGAGCCCAGGCGTTCCCAGCAGTAACCTGCTCGATGTCACGGTTACTGCTGCCTCCTCTGCTCGCTCCTGGGATCCCTTCCCAAATAAATGGCTTCTCCTTGAAGCCTGTCCCAGGGGCAGCCTCTGGAAGCAGCCCTGCAGGATGGACGGAGTCTCCCCGAGCGTCAGCCTGCAGGATGAGACAGACCTTCCCTCCCTCTCAGAAGGTCACCAGGCCCATCTGTGGACAGAGGTGAGAAGGGAGGATTTGGCAGAGCGAAGGAGAAGTGCAGGAATGGCACCCGCTCCCTCGGGGACCGAGCAGGCAGAGGCAGACTGTGGACCCCGCAGGCACCAAGAAGGCAGAGTGGCCAACGCAGAAGGGGACACGGGGGCCAGGAGAGGGTCTGCAGGAGCCGCACTGTACACCTGGTGGGGCGGTGGGGAACCCCAGGGGTCAGGGACTCCAGGCCTGGAGTAGAGCAGAGGAAGGCAGAGAAGGGAGGCGGAGCGACCAGGCAGGGAGGGCAGGGGCCCTGAGAATCCAGCCAACTTCCTAGCAAGTGACACTCACGAGTTGCCTCAGTTTCCTCCTCTGTAAAATGCATGCCACTCCCATAACAGCCCAGGAGGCCCAGTCCCTCTTCCAGGTTCCCAGAGCAGACAGACGGGCGACTGAATGACCCACCTGCCTGTCTAGATTCCAGTCCCCCACCGCCTGTCTATATGGATAACCCCTCCGTCAGCACCTGCCAAGCACAGCGTGCCAGCCAGCCTCTTTACAGGCTTTAGCCTCACAATCGCCCTCAGGGATGGGAGGTGACGTCCCTGTTCTACAGACTCGCATCTGGGACAGAGAAGTTCAATAACTTGCCCAAGGTCACACAGCAGGGAGAAGACAGGGCTGGATCTGGACTCAGGATAGGGTCCTTCCCCTGCCCCTCCTCCCACGTCCCAAACCAGCACCAGGGTACCTCCTGTCCTCTTCCAGCTCACCCCTGGGCAGGGTCATGGGGCACCAGCTCCCAGTGGCACGGGACCTGCACAGCCTAGGTTCCACATGCAGCAGGAAGGATTCGGGTCAGCTGTCAGGTGCTGGCCACCCGCCCTTGTTCTCTTGTGTCTCCACCCCTCTGTAGCACCCTTGGGGCCTGGGGTGCCTCTGTCCTCCCTCCACCCCTCAGCTCTCCTCTGAGTCAGAGAATCCCCAATTTTCTGCACAGAAGAACCACCTGGGGTTCCTCTGAAGAAAAACCCTGCTGTTGAGATACACCCAGTACAAATTAAATCAGAATGTTCAGGGTAGAAGTCAGGGGTCCATTGTTTTAAAAGGTCCCCAGTTGATGCAATGTAGAAAAGGCTTGGGACCACCGCTCCAGCCCTGAATACCATTAAAATCACCTAGGGAGCTTAAAAAAGAACACCTGCAGCCCAGGCCTGCCCCAGGTTCTGGCTCAGTTGGCCTGGGCGTGGGGCCCTGTGCAGTTTAAAAGCTCCCCAGGCAATTTTGAAGCACAGCCAGGCTTGAGAGCTACCATTTTACAGTTCAGCAAGTACCTCCATTAATGTTCCCTTCCTTCCAGAGACACCCCTGGGCTGGCTCGCCATCAACCCCATTTCTCAGATGAGCAAGCAAAGGCCCAAGAGGGTCACAGAGCTTGCCGTGGGCTCATGACAAAACCACACTCTTCAGAAACCAGCTCGGATGCTCCTTCCCCTACCTGTTCTGATGGTCCGGACCCAGCACCTCCCTGTTGGGCAGCTACAAAGGGTTCCAAACCTGACCCAGGTCTGCCTGGAGCTGACAGGGACCTCCTCCCTTCCGTTCCCCCCACACACGAGAAGGTGACTTCGGCAGGGGTCAGGAGGCCCCACTGCCAGACTCCCCATCCCATTCCCATCTGCAAACCAGCTCTGATGACCCAGGAGGGGGGCCTGCACAATTTTTCACCCCATTGGAAGCATTTTGAAAATAAAAGGGGATGTTCTCAGTAATGACAGCAGGACAGGAGGGAACAGGAGTGGTCACGCTGCCCCTGAGGCTCAGCCTCCATTGTCTGGGCATGCTTGTACCTCTTAAGCCTCTAGTGTGATTACTGCCTGATTAAGGCATTCACTGTGCAGCCTTGGGTAGGTTGCTTGGCCTCTCTGACTCTCCATGCTGCATCTCAATTGTAAGGGTTCTTAAGAGTTGCTGTGAGGGTGAAATGAGCCAATGTCTTTAAAGCATCTAGACATAGTAGATGCATAAGAAACAGTGGTGCTTATGGTCATTGGTTTACTCAGGAACAAGGAAGCCTCCAGGTTAGACCCATACACACATTTACACATCCCTTCTGGCTCAGAACACACACAAGTGTGCACACACACACACTGCCAGTCAGCCACTCCGCACCCACATTCGCTCTGTAGATAGACAAGGTGAGCTTGACTGGGTCCCCAGGGGATCCCCACCTGGTCCGGAGGCTATGAGCCCCTTGAGCTGTAGCCACCAGGGGGCAGCACACTCTCCACCTGACTACCCATCCACCTCATCTGGCTCCCTCCTCCACTGGCCTTGGTGGACCAGCATCTGTCAAAGATTCCAAGAATGTCCCACCCAAGCCTCTGCCCAAGCTGCATGGTCAGTCTGGAAGGACAGAGGATGGAATCCTCATCCTCACTTGGGTACCGCTCAGGCTGAGAGGCACCCAGAGTCCCCCCCTCCCCACCACTGAGGGGGCCTACTGCAGAGCTGCCCATACCCAGGGGGCACATGCACCCACACCCAAATGTACCCACAGTGAACAGCAAGCTTGCTACTTTAAGTGCTGAAGGCCTAGAGTTCAGACCTGGCTTCAAGTCCTGCTCTACCATCTCCCATCTTTGGGAATTCAGGTCCCTTTACTTACCTCGTCTGGGAGTCCCTTTTCCCATTCAAAAAATGACCATCATTGCCCCCTTGGGCCTTTTTCTTTCTTTTTTTCAGGCCTCAGATGTCTCCTCTGCAGAGAGGGCTTCCCAGGCCATTTTAAAGATGCAGTTTCCCTCCCTCTGCAGCTTCCCATTCTTATCTGTTTTGCTTTTCCTGCACATTTCCCTTCTGACATATTCTATCATTTATTTATCTTGTTTATCATCTGCCTCTTCATTAGAATAAAAATTCCAGGAGAATTTTGACTCTTCCATTCTCTACTATATCCATATGATTAACACAAGGCCAGGTCATCCTGGGAGTCAAACTGGTGTTTGTTGAAAGACTGAGAGAAGCCCAAGAGGTTAGAGTGTTTTCTGTAGGGTCCCGATCACTGCCTGCCAGGACTGGACACAGGGCCGGTCGGGTCAGTTCAGTCCCACCCGACTAGCGCTAGAGAAGTGCAGATGAAACCCAAAGCAGAGGCCGGATGGTGCCCCTGTCGAGACTTAGGAGCTCCTCTGACCCTTGTCCGCTGAGGACACGTGGTTTCCTCAGACCTAAGCCCTCCACAGCACCCTAACCTGGTTGTGGCTCGCCTTCAGGCCCTGCCCCTGGGCTCCCAACTCCGCCCCCAGCTTCTCCCTCTTCTCCACACCTGCCACCTCCCGCCAGGAGACTGAGACTTACCCATCACCCCGCACCCTGGGGCCATCTGCTCTTGGACCCCCTTGACTCTTTCCCGCCAGGCTGAGAAGGCAATTCCCGGGCCCTTTGGCCCCTCCCCGGCCCTGCCCAGCAAGCCCCGCCCCCGCAGGCCCCACCCCGGGCACGTGCTCACTGGTGCACTTCTTGACGTGGCTTCCCTTCTTGAGCGCATGGCGGCTCAGCTTGCAATGGAAGTTGTCCTCCCAGAACTCCGCAAACCAGATGTTGCGCCGGTTGTTGTCCAGCGTGCGGCTGGAGAAGTAGCGGTCGAAACCTAGCAGGGAATGGAGGCGTCAGGGCCTGGTGCCCCGCTCTCCCCCGCGTGCCCCAGACTTAGAGATGGCCCAGGCCAAGGGAGGGAGGGACGGGCACATCCTCTGATTCAGGGCCCAGCCGTCAAAGCAAAACGGGGAACATTTCATTTCATTCAAAATGAAAAGAGCTGGATTAAGTCCCAGGGGAAGCATGTGTAATCTACGCTGCTGCTTTTATGGGGGCGAAGCACACTGATGAGGACGCTTCTGCAGCCGAGAACTACCAAAATGCTAACGGCAGGCCTCGGAGAAGGAGCCGCCTGGGGGTCCTGAGATGAGGCCAGAGAGGCGGGTGGGGATGGCCAGCCTGCGAGCAACTGAAGAGGTGCCCTGGCTAGAGAAGGGAGGGTTCACCCAGGGCACATTGCAAGGCCAGGACCTGGATCTTCCCCTTCAGGTCCAGAATGTCCCCTTTGGGGTCAGGTGCAGTCTTCTCATGCTCTGCTAGACCCACAGCTCTGCTCCAGCCCAAGCAGGCTGCTGGTGGTGAGTGGTGCCCTCTCCCCTCTCCCGGATGCCTGTGCCACACTGACTCCTGTGCACAGGTGGCTGAACTGCTTTAGACAGGCTGGAGTTCAATGGCACCCAATCAAGGGCTGAGCACCCTGTCCATGGAAAGGTCTAAACGGAAGCTCCCGACTATCAGAGCTACGGCAGAAATACCCCTGAGGGATGGTGAAGTTTGGCCTGCAGCTGGGCTGCTCCGCCTCTGTGCTGGGACCCTTTGGGTCAGGTTGTGGGGGACTGTCCTGTGCACTGTAGGATTATTGAACAGCATCCCTGGTTCGACCCACTAGATGCCAGTAGCATTGCCCCCTAATCGTGACAACCAAAAATTTCTCCAGACATTGCCAAATGTCTTCTGGGGGGCAAAATCACCCCCAGATGAGAACCACTGTTCTAAAAGCTTCTCTAATGTCCCAGAGAGAAAAGGTACTTCAGCAAGTCCTGTGTTCAAATACCAGCTCTGCCACTCACTGCCCAAAGGCGTTAATCTCCCTGAGCATTGCTGTATCCCCTCAGTAAAGTGGGTAAGAGGGCATCATGGGGCTTCTGGGAAGACTCCATGTGATGTCTGGAAGGGTTCTGGCATTTGTAGGCACCAGTAAGTCAGGGCTGTTGTCATTTTGTGCTTATTAAGGTTTGGGTTGAGAGGGGTGGTGTGGAAACTTCCGTTGCCTGTGCATGCTCTGCCTCAGGGTGAAGAGAGGACACTGCTACATGACCTTGAGTTTGTCCTCTTCGCAGGCCTCAGTCTCTTGGAAAGTTTGACGGAGAGCCAGATGTGTGCTCCATCCCCGCTGGGTTCTACTGAACAGAGGGGGCAGCAAAGGAGGAAGCCAGGAGCCCGCCTCCCCCATGGCGAGAGAGCGCAAGGTCCCTGCCAAATCAGGCCATTAATGGGAGCTTCACACCTAGCCCCCTGCAAGGCTCTACCCAGAGCAGTTTGTCCCTGCCCAGGGCTGTCGGGCCGGCCAGACTAGGCAGGCTCTGGAGGCACCGCCTCCCACAGCCTGCTGTAGCTCGCACCCTGCTGGCAGAGGACTCTCCCAGATGGGAGAAGGGGTGGAATTCTATGGGGGGAAGGAGAACCCTTGGGAGAGGAGCCTCCTGTGCGTGCCACACGCCTCCCACACCCAGAAGTATCTGAGAGAAGAAGAAGAAAGGTCCTGAATCTGCAGTTGAATTCTCGGTGCTGAGTGTGGCCAAGAGGCGTCCCAGCCCAGCACCCTTGTACACAGGAGGCTGTGGGCCAAGGAGGAGGAAAGAAAAGATATAGGAAGACATAAGACAAAAGACAGAAGGACGTAGAGGAGGGACAGGAGGTACGGTCTGGGGTGATGGGACGGCTGGCAGGCTCAGTGTGGTGGCCTGCATGCCTACCTCGCACGGACATCCTCTTGGGGAGGATAGTGACGGCCCCCTCAGCCACCTCCTCCAGGTGCAGCACAGGTGCGATCTTGGAGCCCCAGCTGTCGGAGCCCATCCAGAAGAAGTGGCCTGTCTGGTTGGCCTTCCGAGCCGCTTCCAGCACACGCCTGCGGAGCACACGCCAGCCCAGCCCACCCGTGTCTGGCCACACAACTGCCCCACCCATGGCCACAGCCCACACCATGCCCTCCCACAGCCCATGCTGTCCCCCAGGCTATGCCCTGCCCATGACCCCCTGAACCTGTACCCACAGGCCCACGAATCCCCCAACCCTGTCCCACACCTGACTCCCCAGGTCCACACCTGCCCCACACCTGATTCAATTCCAGAACTATGCCTGCCAGCCCCTGTCCCCACATACTCATGCCTTCCTGGCAGGATGCCACCCCATGTCCCTTAGCCTATCCTCACATCATACCCATTGTCACCCAGGCACCCTGCCTCCACACCCTTATCACCCCTCTGCACACAGTGCCCCCTGCCAGCAGTGCCCTCTCCATCCACCACCTTTTGTGCCCAAACTCCAGGTCCTTCAAAGAGGGCTCCCCTCACCCTGCCCAGATAGATGTGGGGAGGGCCACCAGGTGCTCGCCCCCACCCCTGATCGTCATCGACGATGCTTTTAAACCAGGGACTGAGCCTAGCACAGGACCAAGGAGCCCTCAGTAGTCCACCAGGGCTTACTGAGTGCAGGGATTGAGTGGCCCCTGCTAAGACATCTGGGAGGAGAAAAATAGGGAGGAGGGGGCAGAATGCCCCTAAGCCAGCTCCCCCACCAGAGGGTCTGGAGCAGAGAGGAGGCAATAACTGTCTCCGCCCTTCCCACTGGGGAGGATCAGGCACAAGCTCCAGGGATTGGGTTGGTGCTGGATCTGTGCCAGCTAAGCAGAAGCCCCAGGGGCTTCCAGAAATTCCTGCACCTGGGCTGGCCTTGTGGCCCATCCTCCCCCATCCTCTCCCTACTTCAGACACTTCCGGTCCCTCACCAGGCAGCCCCCAGCCCAGGCTGCCCACAGCCTGTTAATACCACCTGCATCTGGTCAGCCCATGTGACCAGAGCTCCCAGCCATCGTCCCTGCAAAGCCACCTGGGTTTATTTTTACTTCTGTTTGCTTCTGGAAATGCATGTGGATTTCCAGAAATGACCCTCCTCCCACCACACCGCCCACAGCCAGCTCTGGAGCCAATCTAAGTTCCTTTGGGTCCCTCCCTTAGGGGCCTCTTCTCTAGGACAAAGAACCCGAGCCTCCGTCCTCCCCTCCCAGTGTGAGGGTCTATCTGAGCTGAAGCAGGAAGCCTGCAGCAGGGTGCACAGCTGGGGGGTACCTGAAGTGAGTAGTGACTGGCTTTGGGGGATGGTGGCAGCAGGGAACAGGGACCAGTGCTTCAGAAGGCCCACCTAGGGGCTGGAGATATAGCTCAGTTGGTAGAGTGCTAGCCTTATATGCACAAGGCCCTGAGTTCAATCCCCAGCACCACAAAAAAAAAAAAAAAAACAAAAGGGGCCCCTACTGCAGGCAAGGCTGTGAGCATCAGTAACATCCAGAGCCAGAAGTTAGGGGACCTGTTTGCCTTAAGGAGCTGCCTCTGTGAAACTCAGAGGATGTCAGAATGGGGCTCTGAGGACATCCCCACCTTCCCTGCCTGAGAAACCCATCAGAATGGTCCTTTTGGCTTGAGGCCTCAGTGATCTTCCAGAACTCCCTTCTCTATCCAGCTTTCCCAGGACCTGGAAATTGTCCTCGGGGGTTTCTGTGTTGTTGCAACTCAGGAGTCCAGAATGAGGTCTCTACCAAGTGAGAAAGAAAAAGGTCCAGAGCCGGGCATGTGGCTCAGTGGTCGAGTGTTTGCTAGCAGGCAGCAGGCCCTGGGTTCCAGCCCCAGCACTGCCAAAAAATTAGGGGGCGGTGGTTCCCAGGTTAGGAATGGGAGGGAGCTGCAGACCAGGCAGCCTTCCAGGGCATGACTGCAGAGGCTGAAGGACCAGTGGGCTCACCCTCCTCTCTGAAGGCAGGGACCTGCCTCCCTTACCACTTCCTGGCTATCTGTGTCTCCCCACCCCAAACAGGGAATTTCTGGGGTCTGACCCAGTGTGACCTGATCCCCAGTTTCAGGGAAGAGGGATTAAAGGAAAATCAGGAGGAAGGGAAGAAGGTTAGGAGGGGCAGCCAGTGTCATCTACTAAGGCCACCCCCTACCCAGGGGAGAACCTGCAGAGGGACCAGTCAAGGGTCTCTGTCCTGGATACCTGGGCACCCACAGCCCCCCTGCTCCCAGTCTGCAGATGCAGAGACTGAGGTCCATGGAGGGGACCATCCTGCCCACAGTGATTATGTGCCCAAGCCATTCCTGGAACCCTGGCCCAGACTCTTCCCTTTCCTGAGCTCCAAGGAAACAAGGGAGGGACTGTGAGGTGGCCAGTGTGTACTGGGCACCTCCTTCATGCCATTTATGCACAGTCCTGCATCCTGCTCTCCAGCACTCTCAGGCAGGCATCAATAGGTCACATTTTTAGCAGCAAAGTGGCCCAGAGAGGTTAAGAGGTTAAAGTCACATGGGGTCACCCAGCTACTAGGTAGGATGAGAACCTAGGTAGTCTGGCCCCAAGCCTATAGCCTCTGACCCCCCCACTAAAGTACCCTGCTTGCCATCCCTGGAAGGCAGAATGGATGCAGGAAACGGGGTAGGGAGGGAAGCGTGGCCCATTAGCAGTAGCTTGGGCCCCCGCCCAAAAGCTCCACTCCCACCTCTATGACCCCCGGTGGGGTCAGGCTTGCTTAGGAAGGCTCAATGGACCAGACCGCAGCTCGCCCCTGCCTGGCTCCCAGTGCCCACCCCACTGCCGCCTGCACTCACCTGATGTCATCTTCGTTGGCAAAGATGATGACGCCTCTGGCGTTGGAGGTCTCCAGGAGCCGCCGGATGATCTTGTCAAACTCTCCGGACTTGGGCTCCCGCGGTATCTTCACTGACTGGGCAATACACACACCCCCTACGGTACAGTCTGCGATCAGCTGGGGTGGGAGGGGGAGCCCAAGTCTCCCCACTGTCCCCTCCACACACGCAAACCAGGAGATGGTCGAGGGTGCCCAAGGTCCCCAGCCTGCCTCCCAGCCCCCAGGTCCCAGTCTCTGGACCCCAGCCATCCAATCAGAGCAGCCACCGGGCAGATATCGGCTCCACTCCCCAGCTGGTGATCCGGGATGTGTCACTTAAATACTCTGCCTCAGTTTCCCCACCCAGCAGTTAGAAGCACGTGCAAGAGCCAGACTGCCTGGGTTCAAATCTCAACTCTGGCCAGGCACAGTGGCCACCCCTGTAACCTCAGTCACTCAGGAGGCTGAGACAGGAGGATCGCAAATTTGAGGCCAGTCTCAGCCACTTAGTGAGACCCTGTCTCAAATAAAAATAATAAAAAGGACTGGGGATGTAGCTCAGTGGTAAAGTGACCCTCAGTTCAATCCCCAGTACCAAGAAAAGAAAAATCCCCACTCTGCTACTTCCTGCTGTGGGACCTCAGCTGGGTGATGTACTTAAGACACATCACTTATAAAGTGAAGATAATAAGATTATTTACTTCACTGGATCGTTATAAAATAAATGAGCTAATACATGTAAATACAGTAACGTCTAGTACAGAGGGAGTGCTTGGCAGATGTTGGTTATTATTACTGGAACCACCTCAGAAAGAGGTTATAGAGGACCATCTGAGATGAGAGCCACCTGCGCCCCCAGTGCCCCACATGCACATCCACACACCTCACGGGCTCCTGTCCTGAGGCCCTGCCCGTCCACAGGCTGGAGCCCATCCTGTCTCACCAGAGTCCACACCAGGTGATTCCCAGCCTCGGACGAGACTCAAGTGTGGCCGAGGGTGGGTGTCACTCGTATTTAAATCCCACCTGACCCCCTGGTAAAAAAGCATTTGTGGACACCATGTGTCACGCTGCCTCTGACAGGTGAGGAGAGCTGGAGTCAGAGAAGGGCTGAACGGTACCCTCCCCTACTGGGTCCAGGGGTGGGCACCTCTGAGAATAAGATTGAGGCCTGATGTGTCATCAGGACTGTCGTGGAAGAGTACACAGGATGCATCTCTTCCCTCCTCTGGGTCCCTCTCAAACCAGGTTGGTTCCAGGCCCAGCCAATGCTCCAACCACCCACCTCGGCTGGGTCCCAGCTACCACCCCAGCTGCCACTGGGCCTCCCCCTGAGCCCTCAGCACAGACTCCATGCCCCCCACCCCAGGCATCTCTGTGCAGGTGGCTGGGCTGTGAGGCTCACAGAGGGGACACCAACCCCCACCAGCCCCACAAGGAAAGTGGCACCCAGCTCCACTCATGGAGGGACTCCACTGTGACAGGGAGGTGGTACCAAGGAAGGCAACCACGCCAAGCTGAGCCTTAGGAGGGAGGAAGCAGCCAGGTGGGGCACTCCAGGGAGAGCCCTAGGGGGGCGCTGTTCTGTGCCACGCCCTGTTGGATCCCAGGCCACACATGCCCTTGCACGCTCTCTCTCTCCCTATCCCTCTCTCTCGCTCTCTCTCTCTCTCTCTCTCTCTCTCTCTCTCACACACACACACACACACATGCACACCCTGGGTCTCTCCTAGACACCCCAAAAAGTCCGGAACACCAGAGAGGAGCATGGTCGGCAGGAGGTCCTGGGCAGGGGAGAAGGAGCCAGGTCCTCAGGCAGGTCTGCAGCCCCTCAGTCCCGGCCACAGGAAGCCAGGGGAGTAGCCTGCTGCCTGTGGCCCTGGCCATGTGCTGATGGCAGCAGCCCCACTCTGGGCTCCCAGCTAACCCCTCCATATGGTTTCTTTCCAGTTAGAAAGTGGGCCAACTGCGACATCGCTCCCCCCATCTGGGAGACAGATGGACAACAGGAAGAGGCTGGACTAGAGGGGCGGGAGAGGGAGGCCGGCCACCTGGCTCCAGGAGGGAGGAGGTGCCGAGGGGAGGGAGGCAGGGGACGGGAGTTAATTGCTCTCAAACAGGGAGAAACTGTCAGGTTAAGTCGTTTCTGGGTGACGCGTCTCTCAGAGGAGCCGAGTGCTGGTCCCACTTGGCCCCTCCGGGCACGTGGCGTGTGCTTCGTTTTGCTCACAAGAGGGTTAGCTGACCACAGCCGGGCAAGGAGGGCGTGCGTGGGTCCCCAAGTGCTGAGACACGTGGGGTCTGAGGAGGGTCCCCTGTTCTCGCAGCTATGCGAGGGGTCCTGGAGGGCGGGGGCGTCGGTGCAGAGCTCGGGACGCCATGCTCGCTGGCGAAGCCTTCAATGCAGGGTGGACGCGGGTCTGCAGACTGTACCTGGATTCAGGGATCTGAAGCTGGAGCCACACCCACATCCCAGTTTACAGGCACACGGAGGTTGAGAGGCCTCCCCAAGGTCATGAAGACGGGCAGAGCCAGGGCTGGAACTCAGGCTATCTGGCTCCAGGGTCCCCTTTCAGCCTGTCCTGTGGGGAAGGGACAGGGTGCAGGGTCAAGGGAACCCATGGGGCCTGGAGCATGGGCACCCAGATGGGTGTCACTGCCCCCAGGATAAACACTTGCCCCTCTGCCCAACATCCGCATGGCTGCTCAGGTGAGTGGGGACCAAGGGATGGCTCACCAGGGACAATCCTGGGGGATACAAGCTCCTGGTATGGCACAGTCTCTGCCTCCACTGCTCCTGTGGTTCCCTGCCACCAGAGAGGACTGGGGTGACCCCTGAGGGACAGCATTGACTGGGCAGCCACCACATGCCTGGCACCACTCTGAGCCAGTCTCAAGGAGTCCTCACCCACCCCCACAGGCAGGTGCTGATGTCCCCAACTCACAGATGTGGAAACTGAGGTTCGGAGGGGCCAAACAGCCTGACCAAGGTCACACTGCCAGTAAGCAAGATGGTGATCCCTGTCCGAGTCCAGCGCCTCCCTGATCAGGCAGACAGGCCCCAGCTCCTGCAGCCCCTCCCCACCGCTGGAAAGTCCCCTGCCCCAGACAGCCCCTCAGCTGTGAAAATCCCTCCACCGCGTCCACAACAACCAAAGGGCAGCACTCCCAGGCCAGGCCTCTTCCACAGCCTCTGCTGTGTAGGTGGTGTGTGCACATGCCTGGGCACGCACGAGCGCCGCTGCGCACACCAGCGCCTGCCAACACGCGTGATCGTGACCACACACAGCCCACACGGCTGCAGGCCACAAGCCACACACCAGCCCCCAGTGCTCCTGCGCCCAGGAGCGTCGCCATTGGAACCACGCGACACTCCCTGGGACGCCCCCTCCAAAGCCGGCCCCCACCCCCGCTCGCCCGCCAGGCTCCCCCGTTCACCCGCCAGGCTCCCACAATGCAGCAGGAACCCAGGAGTCCAGCCGCAGCAAAACCAGCAGGTCAAAACCCACCGCGCCCTGGGGAACCATCCACCGCCAACTCAGCACAGGCACCGGACCGTGGGGGTGCAGGAGTCTGGACTGGTTCCCTCCTGGTCCCCCTGGGGAGCCCCTTGCACCAATTCCCCGCCCCTGCCAAGCTTGTTGCCAGGACCCTGGCCATTTGGCCCCCTGACCAGAACCCACCTGCCATATGCCAGCTGCCAGCCCTGCCATCCCAGCCAAGCCATGGCCTCTGCCTGCTGGGCCAGAGGCAGGAAGCCACAGCTACCTGCCAAGGACAGTTGAGCACGTGAAGGCTATGGATCTCGGTGACCCGTCTGCCAAGCTGGATGGAGAGCTAAGAGACGAGGCCAGAGAGGTATTCTACCTTACCTGGGGGCACACAGCAGCTGGGCAGAGCCTACCTCCAGAGGAGGTGGTGAGCACTGCCCAGGAGATTTAGGTCCAGGCCATGGGAGCTGCCTGCTCTCCAGCTCCACCCCATGGACCCAGAGCCTGCCCGCCCCAACACCTCCCCCTTCTCCCTGAGCCGTTGACTGGTCCTTGGTCCCATCCCTCAACTGGACATCTGATCAAAGAGTGTGTGTCAGAGCACTTTGGAGGGTCTTGTGATATCTCACGTGTGCTGCGAGCCCACCAGCCCCCCATCCCCATTCAGTCCCAGGGAGACTCTGGCAGGTGGCGTGGGACACACACAAAGACACTCACTGTCGCATTCTCCGGGCCTGTGAAGGGAATGGAAACTACCTAAATGTTCAACGACAGAAGGGGCAAACAGGTACGTCCCCAGCAGGATGTCATGACTAAAGTGGCTCCGTGCAGCAGCCTGACCAGCCTCCAAAACATAAAATGGACCAAATATGCCCGTTGCAGCTTGACCTGCCCCATTTATGTGACATCTGAAGGCCGCGTCTCATAGTGATCATTTCTGGGGACACAGGCGTGTCTACAAATGGGGAAAGCTGCCTAAGGCAGGCGACTCGTCTCGGCGCCCCCGGCGTTCTCACCGGTGCTCAGACATTGCTTGGCATACAGTGGGTGCTCACAAATGCTTGTCGAATAGCTACACAAAGACACGAAGGGAAGCCACCGCTTCAGAACCGCGGTGACCTCAAGGCAGGAAAGGAAAGGAAGAGAACTGAGCAGGGCTCCTGGGGGGGCTTCCACTCAGCCCCCGATGTTTCACTTCCTTCTGAAAATATTCAGACCCGGGCCCTGACCGGCCTGGGCAGAATCTTTGTTTCTTTTTAATATTTTTTTAGTTGTAGATGGGCACCACACCTCCATCTTATTTATCGATTTTTATGCAGCGCTGAGATGGAAGCCCGGCCTCGCCCGTGCAAGGCAAGCGCCCCACTGCCGAGCCCCCGCCCCAGCCCCCATCTCTTGATTTTACAACGCTGGGCTGATCCCAGGCCTCGGGCGTGTGAGGCCAGTGCTCTAACCTTGAGCCACACTCCCAAGGAAACTTAGAAACAGGTGACCGCAAGGGCACCGGGTCCTTGAGCAGTACTGCCTGATGGGGTCTCCCGGGGTGCCCCATCACCTGTTCATCCGGGGAAGGGACCGCACGGTCACTTTGGCAGAGGGGCACCTACAGTGCACCTTCCTCCAGGTCTGCCTGGACTGTCCCCACTCCCAGACATCTGGCTCCTGAAATCCCATCTTCCCTGAGGATGGCTCTTGACTGGTCGCCCTCCCCTGCCCAAAGCGGGAGCCCCTGGCTCTGGACCCAGCTCCTGGCGCCGCCCTGACACTAACATGATACAGACAATCCGCTAGTGAAGCCCGCTTCGGTTTCCTCTTGCATTTTTGTGGTCTCTGCGCCCTTTCCTTCTGTGGTCAGGTGACCCTTCCCGGTGTTCTCCAGTCCCACTGACGTGTCTGGGTCAGTGTCTGCCTCCAGTCACATCCCCAAGGACACAGCTGGGTCTGCGTATCCATTTATTCTTTCATTCTTCCTTTTGTTTTCCTTTCGAAAGCGCTCTGCTCTGTTCCTGGCAGTTAGTCCTTAAGAAACGATAGCGAGTAAGAGCCTTCTTCAGGAGCTCATGGTTGGGGAAGCAAGACCAGAAGGGAGAGCGATGCCACCATTCCCTTCCCTTCATTGAGCCAGCAAGTGTTCACTGAGCATCTATTACGAGCCTGGGACAGTGCTGGACACTGGGACACAGCCGAGAGGATAGACTCTCTGCTCCTACCAGCAAACACCCCAGGGTGCGAGTGATGGGTAAATACCCCCGAACAGGAGCAGAGCAGGAAAGAAGCTTCATAGTGCGCAGGAGGCTGCAGGCTGCACCCTGTCTACCAGGATTTCTCCCACAGGACAGGGAGGCTGGAACTGGGTCACGTGATTGAAGGGGCAGGGGCTGCACCTGAACTCAACCCTGACTTTTCTGTAGGAGCTCCTGCCTTGTCAGGACCAAGGAAATGGAAACAGTTTTGCGACTTCTTAATCCCATCTTCAAGGGAAGACTCTGCTAAAGTGAATTCATTTTTCTCTTCTCCACTACTTGGGATTATCCATGCCTGGGGCTTCTCCCTCAAGCTCTCAGTGTGACTGTCCTGCACACAGGTCCATCTCCCCTCCAGCCTGAAGCAGGCAGGACCCTCTGAGCCCCCACTCTGCCTGGGCCCCACCCTCTCTTGCTCCAGTCCCAGGGATCGCACTCTGACCCCCAGCCTGCTTGCTCAGTCCCAGGTGACATCTTGGACACTGGACTCCAGACAAGGAAGGACAGAAATCCTGCAGGGCACCGATCTATTTCCCAGCACTCTCTGCCTCCAACTGCAAGGTGCAGCCTGGACCCCGGCAGCCCAGCCAGCTGGCCCTGGAGACCTGCAGAGAGGCATCTCGCCCTCACGATCTTCTTTAAAATCTTTTCGAATTTAAAAATGGAGGCTGAGACAAGAGGATAGAGAGTTCAAAGCCAGCCTCAGCAACTTAGCGAGGCCCTAAGCAACTGGGGCCCTTAGCAGCTGGGCGAGACCCTGTCTCTAAATAAACTATAATAAAAGGCTGCAGATGTGGTTCAGTGGTTAATTCCCAGGACTGAAAAATAAAAAATAAATTTAAAAAGTAAAAGTGGAGAAAAGTAATGAAAAGACAAACCCCAAGAAAGCAGGGGGGGAAATCTACATTAAGGCAAAACCCTGAGGGTGGCTGGGAAGTGGGAGTGGGAGACCCTCGGCGGAGAGGGGTCCCCAGGCTCCCCAGGGTTCCTGCAGAGACGAGGGACTCTGGGCGCCACCTCCTTCCCTCCTACCCTCAAAGCCAAGCTCTGGCCGACCCCTTCCCCAAACCAGCTCTCAGAACAGGGACCACATCAGCCTCACTGCGGGCGGGTGGCTGAGAAGACCTGCTGGTGTTTGCGGCTGGGGCGAGCCTTGCCCTAAACAGATGGCTGTGACGACGGGCCCCAGGCAGCAGGGCGGTGGGTCCCCACGGGTGAGGAGGACACCCAGGCCCTGACCAATGCCCTTTCTCCAAGGCTGGGGTGCGTTCACAGGAAGGGTGGTCCCAGCTCTAGCTGGGTCCGGGTCTGTTGAGAGCTCAAGGCGGTCCAGAGGGTGCGAGGCCTGGTTTCCGTCCCGCCGGTGGGCTCCTGCCCCGGCCCCACTCTCCACTCTGACCCCTCTCTGAGCTCCCACCTGTCACACGCACGGGCACTGGGCACTCACCAGTGCCTGGCGCCTACTTGGCACGGGGCTCCAGGCCACAACCATAACCCACGTGCGGTGCTGCCCTCCTGGGTCCTTGTGAGCTTGGCCACAGGCGGGTCTTCCTCAGGCCTGCCTTCTGTTGGCGGTCACTTTCCCACCCAGATCAAGCCCTTGCGATGAGTGCTCAAAAAGTAGGCTTGCAGAGGGAGGACCTTGAAGACCAGGGCAAGCAGGCCACACAAGCCGGCCCGTCCCACAGGACCAGCCTCGGGACAGCCGACCAGCAGAGAAGGGCATGAGGTAGAATGGTCCTCTCCCTGCTGTTGGTGACTCCAGCCCATGACAGACAGTGGGTCCCCTGGAGAGAGATTCAGCAGGTACCAGGAAGACCCAGGTGCTGAGGGACAATGAGAGGGGTCAGTCACCCCAGTTTCCTACCTGGAGGATCCTGATGCAACCCTGTGGGTTTAGTATAAATATCACAAAACGTGAATATTGTACCTGTGTCCAGTTCCCCTGGCCCATTCAGCCTGAAGCAAGGGGAGGAAAGCCAGACCCACTGCTGGGTGACTTTGGATAAGTTACTTGGCCTCTCTGAATGTCAGGCCTCCCATCCATAAAGCAGGGAAGGACTTAAACTCCACCTGGTGGGGAAGGTGTGAAGGTCAAAGATGTGCTTGTGAGGGCCTGCGTCTGCCCACGAGGCAAAGGCCTCTGGGAAACAGGTCAGGCCCAGCAGGAGCTGGGAGGACAGGGACCTTGTGGCTCAGCTGGGTCAGAGGCCCAGGCTGCTGAGGTCCACGGTTCTGGAGACCAGCAGCTCTGGGCTCAACCATGCACTGTCCTGGAAACAGGGTGCTGGGCATGGACGGAGGGCCAGGCACAGGAAGATGCCGGGTCCAGGCGCACTCCCACAGCCCAGAGGCCCAGGGGCTGTCAGGGCAGTGCACACCTCCTCTTGTTCAGCGCCCGGCCCAGCCCGCATGCACGTGTGTGTGCAGACACACACACACACACACACACACACACACACACACACACACAGCAACACCCTCACAGGATCACTGCACAGCACCACAGCTGCACACAGTCTGTCACAAACCCTCGGACACACTCCCCATGCCGCCCACCACAGCCATCCCGGCACGCACACCAGAGGCCCCACACACAGGGCCACACGCCGACACTGACACAGTCACACCTCACAATCCCTTGGCCCCCAAGCTCACACGGCAACCACACAGCCCCCAGCCACAGACCCCACACGCCCGCACAGACACACACCTTGCACACACAACAGTGGCCGAGACAGCCTACCCACCACACCTGTGCCCCGCCATGACTCCAGCAGCGACCCAGCCACACACGGCACAGGGTCACGCACACCACACAGCAGCCCACTCCTGCCACCGGCCTCCTGGGGTCCCCCATTTTCACCCCATGTGCACAGAGCACCCCTCAGCCCGAGCCCCCCGGGGACGCCCCCTGTTCCTGACTTCCCCTCACACGCAGGCCCCATGCTCCCCCAGCCAGCAGGGCCGGCGGAACCTGGGGTCACACCACCTCTTGGGCAGGGTTCCAGGCTGACAGGAGGGGCCAGGCCTGGCCGCTGCAGACACCAACCGTGGCCCTGCACTGAGAAGTCCTCACCTTCCCCTGGCCCTCCCTCTGCCCCAGGCCCAGTCCTGTCCATGTGGTAAGAACGAGGCTGGATCTGGGGGTGCTGGGGGGGGACAAGGAGGGGGACACAGGTAACAGAGAGCTGGTCTGGTGTGACACCAGAGGTGGAGTTCACACAGTCGGGCCCCAGGCCCCATCTCAGCTGCTTACTGAGCCCAGTGGCCAGCCTCCATGACCCTCTTCCAAACCGCAGGGCAGAGGTGAAGGCAAGCTGGCCCTGGGGACTCTCTTGGGGGTTTCAGGAAGATGTAGGCCCCGGGGCACCCGCCAGGGCAGCAGTGGGGGCCCAGCGCCTCAGTGAGGCCTGTCGTCCCCTTGCCGGGAGGCTGCCAGGCCACGCGGGCGGCTTTGCTGGGAGTTGCATTATTCATGGCGCTAGACTCTGAGCAGAGGGAAATTTGCTGAGTGATCGACCTAATATCTTAACACAAACCCATTTAGGCAAAACACCTTTGAAGTGAGAAAGGCAGAAAAAAATAGAAAAGGGACGTGGAGGGAAGCGTTTGGAGGCGCTGGTGGCAGGAGGGGACGGAGGGCCAGGCACAGGAAGATGCCGGGTCCAGGCGCACTCCCACCCCAGGCCCGGCCCAGCCAGTCCCTGGCCTCGGCGGCCACACTCAGCTGGCAGAGGGAGCCCACCCACTTCTCAGGCTCCCTTCAGAGGAGGAAGAGGACTTGCCTGAGGCCCACCCAGCCCCAGGCAGCCGAGGTGGGGCTGGGTGGGCAGGGTCTCAGCCTGAACCCGGCTCCGCCCTGCCTCGGCCATGCTCAGGAAGCCACTTCGGAACAGAACTCCGCTCTCTCCCCGTGACACACCTGGCCGCGAGGTCACGCATGGGCTTCCGGTCCCCTTCCTGCAGCCTCACCCCTGCCATGACAGGACTGCTTTCTCCAACCCAGCTGGAACTTCCCCACCCTCAGGTCCCTCTGCCAGAAAAGCCTCGGCCCAACCCCACCTGCCTAGGATTGTGATTTCTCCCCCCGCCTGCAAAACAGCCCAGCTTCTCCCCACAGTCAGGATGCCTGGCTGCCCACTGGGCTCGCTTCACATCCCTCGGCTCCCCTCTGAGGGCACCTGCCATCCTCCACCCTTGCTGTGGTCAGTTCCATAACTCACCTGCTTCAGGCTGGAGGCAGGTGGCCAGGGTTCAAACCCCCAGCTCTGCCTCTTCTTTGCTGTGTGACTGTGGACAAGTTGCTTAACCACTCTGGATCTTGTCTCCTCATAAGAGAGTATGACAATGAGCCAATACACACAAGACGTTTAGACCAGTTCCTGCCATGTGAGTACTCAGTAAGTGCTTGCTCTTATCACATTATTGTAGGTGCCCTCCATCAGCCTATGAGCCCTTTCAAGGGGACACTGTGTCCTTCTCATTTCCAACTCCCCAGGTTCCAGCAGAGTGCCGGGCACACAGGAGATGCTCGGTCAGTGTTAGCTGAGCTGATCCTAAACTCCAGCCACGTTGTCCGTCTGTCCCTTCACCCAGACACCTGGGAGAAGGGCCAGGCTGGACTGGTCGTGGAGACCTCAGTGTGGGGGCGGGGCCGGGGAAGATGACCCCTGGCCAGCTTGTCCCAGCAGGAGTGCAGGCTCAGGCAGGTGGGGAGGAGCTGAGGTTAGGCGCCAGCAGCTAGGCCTGCGGTCTGGCCAGAGAGGAGCGTGCGGCTGCAGCCAGGATGAAATATCTAGGAGCTGACATCCCCAGGAAGTGGCGACTGACAGCAGAAGGACAGGCAGGCCACGGAGGTCTCCCTGCCACCCCCAACCTGTCCCCCCGTGGCAGTGGGTGACAAGCCCTCTGACCCTCTCCCACACCCGCCCGCACAGAGGGAAGGGTGGCGAAGAGCAGCAGCTGGGGCCTGGGTGGAGCCATGGCCCCTGTGTAACGGGGTGAACCCTTCGCCCCACTAACACCAGCTTCCTCGGTCCGACCATGGCGCTGCCACCCACGCCGGTGATGGAGGATGGAGCCACCAGGATGGAGCAGGGTCCCCCAACCCACTTGGGTGACCAGGGTGACACCCGTCTGCAGGCAGGAGAGCAGAAGAAGCTGCCCAGCCCAGGGACCAGGGGAGACCCTCTGGAGACCCTGGGCTGCCTGGGACTCAGGTTAGTAGAGCTGATGGACCAAGGTCAGGGGCTCAGGCCCAGGCATGGGCATTGAGCTGGAGGAATGCCCACCCCTGCCCCAACGCTCAGGGTTCCCACAGCCTTGTTGGGAACAAGCTTGAGACACAAAGCTTAGCCAGTCCTGGGAGCAGGGACACGACGGAGACTGGACAGGGGGCGGGGATCCAGGCCTCAGTCCTGGGTGGGCCTCAGGAGGGCATCCGGAGCAGGGCCGAGGTGGGGGCATGGCCCCTTCCTGACCACACAGCTGGGGAGCGGGGAGGGGTTGGGGGCCTCTTCCAGGTTCTCTCCACAGGCATTTGGGGTGGCGCGATTTTTCCTACTGTGGAACTGTCCATATGCAATACAAGGGACATCCTGGGAATCTGGGCACTGAATATCAGTAGGGACCCAAGTTGTGATAATAATCTCAAGTGTCCCTAGGGCAGGGTAGGACTGCTCAGTGATAACAGCTCCTTTCCGACCTAAGCCAGGAACCAGGGAGGACAGCGACCTGCCCAAGGCCCTCAGGCCCACTTACCAGGCCCTCTCCAGGCCGGCCCAGGAGCAGCGGGAGCTCAGTGCCCAGGGAGGTCCTGCCTCACCAGGGCCTGACCCCACACACCCAGAGCTCCAGGCTGGCCTGCAAACCTCAGCTTGGCCAGCCTGGCCCTCCAACTCCCCGGAACCCAGTCCCACCTGCTCCCTCTGTACCAAGTCTCAACTCCTTGGCCTGTCCTGAGGCCCTGCAGGACTGACTCCAGCCACTCTCCAGCTCAGCCCCATCACCCACTCCCGCAGCACCCGGTTTCCAACATACCAGGTGCGCCACCTCCGGGCCTTTGTTCTCACTGTTGGTTCCACCTTTGATGTCTAATTCCCCTTCCAGACTCCTCTGCTCGGCAGGCACCTCCCATCTGCCCTCAAGGATTTAGCTCTGACCCGCCTCCTCCAGGAAGCCTTCCCGGTGTCCCCAGGCGCCTCCTCCCCTAGGTGGCAGCAGCAGAACAATCCCCACACCTCTCTCACTGCACCTCCATCTGCTAATGGAAATTTTTGGACTTGGTGCCTCTGTGCACAAGAGCCTCTGGGTTTGGGGAGATGGCATGGCCAGCCACGGGCACTGCCCGCACCACAGCCCCTGGTTCAGCAACAATTCATCAGCACCCCAGGGCAAGGAGCAGTCCTAGATGTGGGGATAGCCAGGAAGAGGACAGACAAGCACCCTGCCCCCGTGGGACTCACGTCTACCCAGGAAGTACAGGCAGATGCCAAAGAGCCAAAGAACGAATCTAAGAGCAAAGGACTTGGTGACTTCATAAGGCTGGCGTCCAGCAGCCTCTGGGCCAGCTCCAGCCCCACTCTTCCTGTCTTCCCTGCTCACGTCCCTGCCTGTCCCCTGCCTCCTCTCCCTCTCCCCTCCTGCATTTGTCCCTCATGATCACCGGGCACTGCATGGTTGAACGCTAGCTCCTCCCAGCCAACCACGTCCTGGGTATCTTGACCGTTTTGCATCCAGGGAAACCAAGCCCCATGTGCCAGAGCCTGGTCCCAGCTGCCCTTTCTCCAGCCAGCTTCTCCCACCTCCCCACCTTCCCACATCTCTCTGTTCCTTTTCTGTTCCACCTTCCTGGGTGACCCAGGAAGCGGCCTCCTCTCTGACTCTGTAAACACAGGCAGGGCAGGGAAAAGGCAGAGGCCCCTCCCGTACTCCCTGGGCGCCTCTCCTCCCTCCTCCCCACTCCTCCTGCTTGTCACTTTGTCCTGCTTCCTTCCCCCATCCCAAGGCCTCCCTTGAGCCCCAAGACATCGTTAGCTTTCCTCTGGCTCATTAAAAATGAGAATTTGCATAGAATATCCATATGATCATTCTGTCTACCACAAAATGGGACACGGAGATGATGCAGGATGGGAGTCTGGAAGGGAGGGGAGGACGGTTGCGGGCGAGGAGGGAGGACCCTGACCAGGAAGAGGCTGTGTGCTCACCCACCCTGGGGTCTGAGGCCTGGGAGGCAGCCCTACCCTGCCTCAGCCCTCGCTGGGCCTTCCTGAAGCTAATTCCCCTGCTCCGGCCATTCTTGCAATAACCAGCGAAGACGACAGTTATCTCCACTTTACAGACAGAGAAGCCAGAAGCCCAGGAGGACCTGTGGCCTGTTGGAGGACACTAAGCAAGTCTGGCAGGCCTAGGGACAGCACTCCACCTGGGCGGCCCACCTCAGGGACCTGCTGCTCAGGAAGATGCTGTCCAGCCTCACTCTCAGAAGATAGTCGCAGGTCCCCTCCCCTGGACTCCCTGTCCCGGGGGACAGGCCTCCCCACTCCTCGAGGAAGCCCCCCACCCCGGCTCCCCCCTATGCCTCTGGGTCAGCCAGAGACGTGGGACTGTCGGAGATAATTGCTTCTGGCCTTTCATCCCAGCTTCAGAACTGCATTCAGACCTGCCTTGTCCCCAAAAGGGTTCACGGCAGTGCCCGGACATAATCATATGTGAATAAAAAATAAGCTGATAACAAAACACAGGGGAAGGAACCTGTGCTTTATAGCTGAGGTTCCGCTCAGCAGCCATGGGTTGACCCAAGGGGCTGGAGCCAACCAGCGCTACCCTGAGGGTCCAACCGCCTGCTGTCCATGGTGCTGAACAGGAGTCCAGGACTTTGCCTGCCCGTGTGTAACCCCCAGAGCAAGCCCTATGGGTTCAAGCCACAAATGCACCCCAAATATGTGCCTTCTCATGCCTTCACCCCTGATCCAAGTGGTCACCTCTTGCCTGGATGGCCATAGTAACCTCCCGAGTGGCCCAGGCCCCAGGCTACTCCCCAAACAAGAGCCAGAGGGGCCTATTAAACTCTAGTCTGTTCATGTCCTTCCTCTGCTCACAACCCTCCAATGGCTCCCGCATCTCTCAAGAGTGAAAACCAGTTTTCACAGTGGCCCCCAAAGCCCCACATGATCTGCCCCTTCTCTGCTCCTTCTCTCTCCTCACTCATCCTGCTCCTGGCTCTTGGCTATTCCCTAAATGCCAGGCAGGCTGCACCTCAGGGCCTTTGCACTTGCTGGTGCTTGGTCTGGACCCACAGACTCTTCCCACAGATCTCCACTTGGCTCACCTCTCATTGCACTGGGGACTCCGCTGAATGCCAATTCTGCAGAAAGTGGCCTTCTGTCCACTAACCCTGCTTATCCTCCTTCACAGAAGTTCTACAGCTCCTAGCTGAGGTTATAGTAAACAGCGCTGTCCTGACTTGTCGATCCTAAGAGGCCTCTGGCCTTCTCCCTGGATGTGAAGCACAAGGCCAAAGGTCTTGTTGAGTCCACCACAGCACCCCAGGATCCTGACCAATGCCTGGCTTACCGTGAGTGCTCCATGGTTACTTATTCTGCACATGAATAACTGTGCAAAGGGGAGGGGTGAGAGGGCTGAAGAACAGGAGAGAGAGATCCTCCGCCCCTTCCATGTGACTGGAAGACCCAGATTCCAACCTTCTGAGCCCCGAGATCCCAGGACCATGAGTGGGGGGCTGGAGGAACAGCCACGTGAGAGCCATACATGGCTTGGTGTTTCCTGACCCACCTCTGCTGTAGGCAGAGAGATCGTGTGGATATTCTCTGCAAAACCTCTCTGTCTCACGCACATGTGCGTGCACACACGCGCGTACACACACACACACACACACACACTCCCCTTCAATGCCAGAGTCTTCAGCTGAGACGTGAAACCACAGCTCCCCCCATGACCCCTATGACCGCCCAGCAGCCTCTCCTCTCTGGCCCTGAGCAGAGTGGCTGGCATGGGGAGGAGGAGGGGTGGAGGCAGAGAGGCTGCGGGGTCCGTGTGTCCAGCGCATGAGCCACTGAGGAAGCCACAGAGCCCCCTTCCTGGCCTTGCAGGTGTGGAACTGGAGGTCCTGGAATTGAGGGTCTCACTGAGGTACAGGCACCGCTGCTGGGGACCCGCCCCTCCCAGGCCGAGGGTAGACCCATGCACACCTCCCGGCAGGAAGCCCGGAGGGAGAAGGAGAGGCAAGGACAGACACGGCGAGGCCACAGGCTCTTTCCAGAGCCTCAGCACGTAAGGCAGAGGGGACTTGCTTCTGCCACAGCTCCAAGGGGCTCAGGACAGGGACTTGGGAGCCAGGGACCTTGCCCCAGAGAGGCAAGTCAGCAAACCGGTGGAGAGGGCTCCCCAGAGGTCAAGGCCCAGCCGGCACTGGGGTGAGCAGGCCAGAGGCCTTCACCAGATGCTCTTTAACACGGAAGGAGTTAGAAGGGGCCCTGTCCCAAGAGAGCCTGGGAGACAGCCCAACACACTCAGGTAAGGATGAAGAGGAAGGAAAGCACTAAAATGGACTTGAAGAACATGGGGTTCAGAATAGGCCCAAAAGGTCAGAAGTAAAGACCCCAAAGAGCGGAAGGGGTCAAGGAGACCTCTACTCTGTGGCCTCAAGTCTGGGCCCAAGAGCAAGAGACAGACAGGGAGCCAGGGACAACCCAAGGTGCCTGGACCCCCATCAGTGAGAGAGAGAGAAATCCAAGAAAGGCAAAGACCGCCCCCATGGAAGCTCAAGGTCCTCTGATCCAGCACCTTCACATCAGTGAAGAAGTTGAGGCTCAGAGAGGGAAAGTTACCAGCCCAGAGTCACACAGTTACTCAGAGCCAGAGTAAGGACTAGAACTTGCTCCCCTTCCAGCTCAGGGCCCTCACTCTACTCTGGTTAATAATGATAACAACTGACACCTTTGGGAACACTTGGAGTTTAAAGTAGTGCCAGCCCTGTGCTAAGTACTACACACGACGTCAACTCAGCCTACCTCAGAGCCACCCATTAGGTGGAAAGGGGCATGCAGCGTGAGGTGCTGTCTGTGGTGGCACGTCTCCTGGTGGCAGAGTCCAGATTCGACCCCGCTGTCCGTTGGCCCATTGTCTGGGCTCTGAACCACTCACTCTACCAGAAGGACCAATTCCAAAGGCCGCAGCTGCAATGGGGCTGTAACCCGCTAAGGGACAGTTTTTAAACCCCAAAGGAAATGGAACGCGTCTCACAAAGGAGGTCAGCGAAAGAATCTGCTGTTTCCCATCTAGGAGGGAAAGATGCAAATTCAGAGCAAAAAACTGCTCAGCCTCTGACAGCTCCCTCTTGCCACTCCTACCAAGCTTGGAGGCAAAGGCGGAGGGAGCGTGTCCCCAGCGGGACACACTCATCAAAGACGAGGCACAGAGTGCCGGAAAAGGTGCTGTGCGGCAGGGCCCAGTGACACCCAGCCCTGGGGACTCACAAAGCACAGAGGTGTCAGCGCTCTGCCACAGGCCAGAGCGGCAGAGAAATCAGAGCAGACAGGCGAAGTCCCGGAGGCAGGCCAGGCCAGCGCAGGGGTTCATCTTCATAAAGGGACAGGATTGACCTGGCAATCACTGCACAGTCACATTAACAACAGCACCCTGCCAATCTCCAAGCCCCTGCAAGGAGGCCCAGCCACGCCTGGTGGGCCTAGTGGTTTGGCAGGGGGCGCCGGGGCCAGGTCCACTTAATTTCTGCCCGTGGCAGATTGACAGGTGGCAGGAAGGGTAGGGAAGACACGTGCTGGGCGGCCCAGTGGAGGCCCTGGAATGGTGGGGCCTGGCCGTGCGGCGGGGCCCAGGATGTGCTGGAGGCAGGATCAGAGGGCAGAGCATCTGGGCCTCGGCCCCTGTGACTCCGGGAGGCAGACACACCAAGCCAAACCTGCCAGCAGCACTCTCCTGCCTCCCCCGCCCCCTGCCTGAGCCAATCTCAGCCAGAGTCCTGGGGCAGGACACTGTGGCTCTCCAGGCACTGTCCCCATGCAACTGCCTCCCACATTCCAGAACCAAAACGCACAGCCCTGAAGTGGCGCCCTGGGATGCCCCCTCCATGGGCCTTGCCGGGCATTTCCTTTCCCAGCACCCCCTGGGAGAAGTGTCCTAAATAAACATTTTCAGCTTAACTATCTGAAGGCGTCGTTTGGATGAACCAAAATTGTGGGGAACGAGCCAAGAGGAGCCTTTGCCTATGGGAAGGCAGCCTGGAGCCCAGGCCTCCGACTGTGAGGCCACGTCCTGCCCCAGGCCAGCCAGCCTGGGGATGAACTGACCCACCCACACCTGCCACAGAGGGAGCCACATGCCCAAAGGAAGGGCACTGGTCATCCGTCCACACCACCAACATCTACAGAGGCCCGCTGTGTGCACAGGAAGGTGGGGGCACAGGGATGAGCGGGGTCCTGTCTCTCCCTGGCCGCGGGAGCCCAGAGTCAGGGGATGAGGCAGCGGGGAGGTCGGGCAGACACGGGGGCAGATGTGACAGTGAGCCTGAGGAGAGTCCTCCCACCAGCCTGCTCCGCCAGGGGAGCATCAGAGGGCAGGGGGAGTCTGCCCGGAGGGCGCTGGGCGCGGGGGTGCCGCTGTCGTGGGCTGATACACTCCCGCCAAGCGGACAGCACCCCGAGGCCCAAAAAATTTCAAAATGCAGGGCTGGCCTGAAGAGGCCCCCTCAGCCCCACCACCTGGGAGCCTGTCCTGGGGTCACCAGCACCGGCCAGGTCCCTCGTCAGGTCCTCTCTGCCCTGCTCTTTCCTACCTCCAGGCCCTTGCTCAGGCTGTTTCCCTCGCTGGCCCACCTTCTCCTCCCTCTGCCTTTCCAAGGAGCCCTCCTCCAGCCCCCAGGACCGCCATCTTGCCCGGTGGGGCCCGCAGCCTGGAATGGTGCTTACTCACTTCAACAGGGGGACTGTCACCTCCCTTTATGAAGGCTCTCCTGAGCTCTGCTGTGCTCACCCACAGCCCTGAGGAGGCCTGAGAGTGATGCCCATGGCCTGTGCCCCTCACACAGGGGCTGGGCACCGAGCAGGTGCTACCTAAACCCACGAAGCCAGGTCACTGGGAGACTAGAGCCATGGAGGGCTGCACCTCCTCCTCCCCTGCCCCGAGGACAGCAGCACCTCAGGACAAAGCGCCTGTGCAGGCCCAGTAGTGAGAAAGGAGAGGAACGCAAGCCCCGTGTTTCAAACAAGAGACCCCTGCCACAGCTACTGAGAGGCCGGAGTCCTCACACCCCGCCTTCTGCTGCTAGGGAAGGATTTCTGTCCTTGATGAGTCAGCAGAGGGTGGGGGACAGTGGGAGAGCCCAGCAGGGGAGGAGGCTGGGGTCCCAGGACAGCCTGACCTGACCCAGGGCACCGCCAGCCTCAGTCTGTCCCTCCATGGTCTAGGAGAGCACTGAGGCCCCGGGGTGGGAGGAGGGCTGAAGAAGTGAGTGGTGGGCGCCAGATCTTGTGATCAATCATCCATTCAACAATTATTGAGCAATTACTATGTGCTAGAAGCTGGGGATGCAGCAGAGAACGAAACAGGCATAAATCTTTGCCCTTACGAGTTATAAACAGACAAAAAGTTATTAGTTTGGTGCTAGAGAGAAAAAGAGAGCAGGGTACAGGAGTGGAGAGTAACGGGCTGGGGAAAGGCTCAGAGGCCTCTCCAGGAGGGGACTGAATGCTCTAAGGTGTGGGCCACCCGGATGTGCAGGGAGAGACCAAGCAAAGGCCCTGGGGTGGGCTTGCACCCGGCACCCCAGCAACATCGGGGAAGCTGGTGTGTACAGCAGAGACAGAGGGTGAGGCAGCAGGAAGAGCAGGGGCTCTAAGTGTCCACCCTTAGGGACTTCTGGATGCTAGGGGCGCCCAGAGGCTCCCAGCCAGCCAAGCTCCCCCGCTCATCCAGGAGCCTCAACAGGCGGCCTTCCATTTACAGCCGGAGAGCCAAAGCCAGGAGTAGCCCGCCCCGGCCTCCTGCAGCCAGAGCACACAGGCTCCGAGCGGGCTGCAGCCCCGTTCGCTGCTGCTCTGGCTGACGGAGGCCATCGAAATGCAAGTGTGCCACCGGCCTGCCGCGGGCCGGGAGCTGGAGCTGGAGGTCAGAGCAGCGGCAGCCTGACTCACCAGCGTCTCCAGAATACCAATGGCGGACGTGGGAACACCGCGTCCTTCCCATCACATGCACCAGAGGTGGGACAGATCACTGGCTGGGAGACCATCAGCGAGATCAAAATCCTGTCCCTTCTACCCTCCAGCTGTGTGTCCTGGAGGAGTTACTGAGCCTGTCTGAGCCTCAGTGTGGTCCTCTGGATAACGGGGCTATCTTGAGCACTAGTGCGTGAACGGCTCTGAAGCAGGTCCACAGGGCCTGGGCCACAGGAGGCTCCCACACACACACCAATTCCCGGGCCACCCACACCCACACAGGAGCCCTGGGCTCTGACACTCATGCTTCCATGTGACCTTGGCATCCCTGAGCCTTGGTTCTCCTCCTTTGTGAAATGGGGGCACCGGAGCAGGTAAACGGGGGCCCGCACGAGGCCCGGGGGTGTGGAAAGGCTTGAGGGCTCGAATGTATGCTCCAGACCCACCCCTGGAGGTGCCCAGGTAGGAGGCGCCAGGACAGGGCCACGTCTGTACCGCCCCCTCTCCGCCTGTCTGTCCCTCTGCCAGTGACTCACTGGCCTTATCTCAGGAGCCCAGGCGGGGCTGCTCTGCATGTCTAATCCCAGCCCCAGCCATAGTGCTGCGGAGGAGCCGGGAAGGGCAGGTGCCCGGCCTCTCCCAGGCAGCCTGGGCCTGCAGGGAAGAGGGAGTCCTGGCTGCGGCTGGGGAGCCGCGCTGCACCTGCCTCAGGAGCTCCAGCCCCCACAGACCCTCACGCCACACACGCAGGCGCACACGGCCGTGCCCACAGACCCCGGTCACAAGTCCAGAAATGCACATGTGGGCACGCTCCCCAACACGCCCCAAACACACTCACACACATCCCGCCCTGCCCAACCTTGAAACTAACGTCACTGCCCTCCTGCCACCAGAGCAGCCTTCCAGTAAGCCCTGGTCTGCCCCTGCTCCTGTGGTTTTGTCCCCAGCTCCATCCCTGGCCATGTGTGCCTCCGTGGTCAGAGTCCCACACGGCCCCCTTGGGTGACCCCCTCGCCCCACGGGTTCCAGCAGACAGGCTGGGACCCAGGGAATCGGACCCTGGAAACCAAGCTCCGGACACATCCCCGAGTTCCCATCCCAGGTGCCAGGTGTTCATTTCATTCTGACAACCTAGCCCCATATTACGGAGGATAAAACTGAGCTCAGAGAGGCTAAGTTATTTTCCCAGGACCACACAGCCAATGAGAAGCTGCCCTGGAGCCCAGGCCTGTCCAGGGAGCCCGAACCCCCAGGTGCTGTGGCCTCTGTGACTCAAGTTGGGGAGGCAGAGCGAGGTCAAGGGCCAGGGTCTGACAACCTGGCTCAAAGCCCTGCTCTGGACCTCACTGCTCTGAGCCTCTGTTGCCCAACTATGAAATGGAAATAAACACAGGGATGAACGGGTCTGGCACCAGGTCATGACAGGTCGGGGGACGGTGGCTCTGGTTCAGGAACAGCTCAAAGGCCACAGGACCACCCAGAGCCTGAGCGCGTGAGTAGGGTGAGAGCACGTGATGCTGAGGGGGCTGGACCTCTTCCAAGCACTGTGCAAATGTCCCAGTCAGCACTGGGCCATCCCGGGGGTCACCCACAGGACAAAGCTAGGTTCCTGTTCCAGATCCTCCATACTCTGGCTGTGTGGCCTTGGGAAAACCACTTGCCCTCTCTGTCTATTTCCTCACCTACAAGATGATCATAAATATGCTCCTCTGAGACACCCAGAGCCCAGCCCAGAGTAGGCGCCTGGGACTTGCTCACCACCACTCTGATGTGCATGCCCAGCCCATGAACGCGCCCTCCCCATCTCCCCGCCCCTCCCCATGTTCCTCTGAGCAACTCACAGATGATTTATACTTCAGAGGACGAATCAATACAGTATGCGGCCAAAGACATCTTTAATCTTTCGCAGGGATTAGGCTACAAGGTGCAGCGGCCTCTTTCCACCAGCCCTCAATGCTGATTTCAGTTTGGCCAGCCGGAGCGCCGCTTCCTCTCCTTTTCCTTTCACCCGCCCAAAGACTTGCTTTCAAATCAAATTTCATTTAGCAGGTGGGGTCAGGGGCCCCGCATGTCCATACACAGGGCCAGGCCCAGCCAGGCTCCAGGGATTACTCACCCTGGCACAGGGAGCAGAGGAGGGTCTGAGGACATGGGAGGCCCCGCCAGGTGGGAAAACAGACCTTGGCAAGGGGCAAGTGTCACACGGCGGCGGCAGCCCCTGCAGGGGCTCCTCAGCGCTGGCTGGCCTGGTAGCTCGCTCTCTATAATTCATCTTGGATGCCAGGTCCTTTGTGAAACTCTTGAGTGGGCTTTATTTTTTCTAACTCCCTGGCACCTGATTAGATGCTTATAAAAAATTCAAACAACGGCAGGTACGGTGGGGCACACCTGTAATTCCAGTAACTCGAGAGGCCGAAGGAGGAGGACCACAAGGCCAGCCTCAGCAACTTCTCGAGTTCCTAAGCAACTTAGCGAGACCCTGTCTTGAAATAAAAATTAGAAAGGACTGGGGAGGGGGCTCAGTGATAAAGCACCCTGTCAATTCCCAGTACAAAAAAGAAAAAGAAATTCAAGCCGTCTCACCTTTAGCCAAAACACAGTGCCCAGACCCCAACCCTGTCCATAGTGCTCCCACCCCTGCCTGGAGTGTGTGTGTCCCTGGCGTGCCCCAGCACTCACACCCGGCTGGTACACATGGGGACAGTGGAGGCGGAAGACGGAGCAGACGAGGATACGAAACCACTTGAGCCCTCCGGCCCTGCAGCCTGGGGTCAAATCCCTCTTCACCTCTAATGTGCTGTGTCAC
The DNA here is from genome assembly GCF_902686455.1 of Sciurus vulgaris. Lineage (NCBI taxonomy): Eukaryota > Metazoa > Chordata > Mammalia > Rodentia > Sciuridae > Sciurus > Sciurus vulgaris. The sequence continues at coordinate 122,994,950 of NC_136467.1, read as the reverse complement.
TTGGTGCTAGTTATTAGGTGATTTCTCTGTGGCCCTGTGACTTCCTCTGCTACCAATCGTGTGAGCAGTGCCTACCTTGAAGGACCATCCAGGACAGCAGGTGTCAGGCATGTGAGGAGTGGGGGCGCAGGCTACTGAGTCCCAGGGTGGCCTCTAGGTCTCCTGAGGCAGGAACCGAACATGGCCAACCACTAAGACTCTGGGCCCTCCGTCCCTGTACCCAGTGCCTCTGTCTCCAACTACTGTAGAGGTCGCCCCTCAAACAGGAGGCGGTGGGCGTGTCTGGGGAAGAATCCCAGCGTTGGGAGGGGGCAGGAACCTTCAGCACAGGGCAGCGGCCAGAGGGAGGCCAGAGCCCCAGGCCAGCAACAGAGGAACAGCGGGGGCAGGGTGGGAAGTGTGCCGACCACCAGTCCACCTGGAGGTGGGAGTGGGGCCCTGCACCCTGCGTCCCTCTGTCTGTGTGGGGTGGGAGTGGCCTGGAGCAGGCCATCCATCGACGCTGCCCCTCGTCCCCCACTCCCCCCACCAGGTCACAGGCACCCAGGAAACCTCAGCCATGCAATTAGAGGGGCTTAGCCGAGATTTATAGGGGGATTATGCCCGCAGGGTGTTGCCAGCGCCAGCCTTCAGACACTCCTGGTCCTTGGGAAAAGCAATCAGAGTCCTGGGGCCACGCGGGTATAAATGTACAGACACCAGCGTCCAAGGTCAAGAGCGCCAGGTGAGCTATTTAGAGACAGGGCCTTGGGAGAGGCCGGGAGCGGCAGAGTGCCCTCCCTCAGGGCCCTGGGCTGCCAGGAGGGAAGGGCTCTCTGCTCCCCACAGGGACCCATGGAAGCCACAGGCACCACGCTCCTCAGGGCAGCCTCAAGGAGCCAGCCGTCCTGTCCTTGGCTCATCCCAACCCAGGGGCCTGCCTGCCACCCCAGCCCCACAGGCAGCCCACTCAGTGCCCCAGTCAGCTCAGAGCGGGTCAGGGGTCCCGGCTGGGGGCCACCAAGGCGGCGCCCTTGTTATCTCAGCTGCTGACCTAAGGCTGGGGCTTCCTGACAGCTCTGTCACAGCCCGTGAGGACAGCCATTCAGGTGATGCATTGAGCTTAATGGGGGAGGTGGTGTCGTGTGGAGCAAAGCACTTGCCCAGGGGGACATCACTGTCACTGAGGCCCAAACCAGCACAGCACTGCACCAAGGCAGCTCAGTTTTAGAGTCTCCAAATTCCCCACCCCTCCGACGCCCCTGCTTCCAGAGCCACCTGCGGGCTGCCAGCTCCTGGGTCCCTGATACCTGATTAAACAAGACCTTCCACGCCCCACTCTCCTGTCTTTGCCTGTGAGGACAGCAGCTGTCCCACTGTCCACACCAGGAACGCACAGTCCTTCATCAGCACGGCCATGTCACCCACCACAGGGAAGCCCCCAAACCCAGGCACTCCCGAGACCGAGGCCACCAGGGCAGTGGCCAGGGCAGCCAGAGGTCACACCAGGGCCACAGCCGGCTCTCAGCAGGGCTCAGTCACACTGTGCCATGCATCCCGCATTCCCTGCACGTGACCCTGCAGTCAGGCACAACTCACCGTCCTCGCGGGACTTCTGGATGAAGGCCTCCACTCCGCTCTCGCCATAGCTGCCCTCCGAGGCCAGCGTGGACACGTAGTTCCACTTGAGGGCGCGGACGATGTCCACCATGGCCTGGGCCTGGTATGTGTCCGAGGGCACCACGCGGGAGAAGAAGTCGTAGCGGCTGTTGTCGCTCAGGTCGGGGGCTGTGGAGGCGTAGCTGATCTGGGGTATCTGGGGGCAAGAGGGACTGCTGATGGGGTGCGCTGGCACCCTGCTCCCACCCGCAGCCCCTGAACCCGCCCCAGCACCACGGGCTCTGCCTCCTCTTGCCCAGGAGGGGACCCACTCGATGGAGGGGAAGCAGGCCCAGAGAGGCTGTGCCAGCGCATGGCTGGCCCTGCCTGTGGCTGCAGCCTCCTGCGTGTCTCATGGGATCCTGTCCACCCCCGGTGAGAGGGGCTCCCGCAGCTGCACCAAGCTCCTTCCCCAGAAGGTCTCCCGGCTGGCCTTCGGGGATGCTGGGACTGACGGTCCCAAAGACACACACACACACACACACACGCATCCTGCCAAATGGCCACGCACCCACGCATGCACATGCATGCACACACGCCCTGGGCACCTACATACTAGATGATCCCAACCCCGGAAGTGCCCAGTGGGTGAGATGATGTAGCCCTAAGGGTGGGGATGTGGGTGTCCCAGGGCCCCTGAGGGGTCATTTGGTCCATCCCCTGTCCCCAGGCAGTCTCTCTGGCCACCACCCATCGGACTGTCCCCACAGCTCCCTCAGCTCAAGCTCCTTCCCCTGCCCAGCTCAGAGGAGATGGAGCCCAGGAGCCCCACCCCCACAGGAGGAAGCCCAGGCCGCCAGGGCAGGGGGACTTCCACAAAGTCCCTTCTCTCCACAGCCTGGATGCAGGGCCCAGGACGGCAAAGGCCTGCCTCTCAACCAACTGCAGGGCAGGCCCAGGCCTCCTGTCCCCAGCCAGAGCCCCGCCAGCCACAGAGCACCCTCCAGCCCCACCACCTCACCTGGGCACTCCCCAGGCAGGGGGAGACTCAGGCCCCTTCAGGAGCCCTTGCCTTTTTAGTTGTGGCCAATATCCCCCAAGGACACAGGAGGGGCAGTGTGGACCATGCTCTCACACCACCCCATCCCTCCACCTTCCTCGGCCCCAGCGGCCCAGAGGCCCCAGCCCACTGGTGACAAGGCCCACTGGTGACAGGGCCAGTCAGCGGCCTGGGTCTCCATTCCCTCCCCAGCCCAGGTCAATACTCCCAAGTCCTGTGCCCGCTGCCCTACTCTTAGCTGTCCAGGTGACAGGGTGGAGGGAGTGGCCACACTGATCTGTGCTCCTGCTGCATCTAAGACCTCACCCCTGAAGAAATCATTAGGATCCAGTCCTGGCCACGAAACCTGGGGTCCTGGGAAACCGAGAGCAGGGAGTATTCCAGGGCAAGCAATTGACCCTGCACCAATGGCTGTCCACCTGGCCAATGCCCAGGGCGTCCCTGTCCCCAGGTCCCCCTCTGTCAGGGGGCAAGCAGAGGCTGTGCTGGACCTAGGACCCCACTCCACGTCCAGCCACCCCACTGCATTCACCTCAACAAGCACCCGTTATGTCCTGAGTGCTGGGGACAGCAACAACCAAAACCTGACAGCTTCCATAGCAAGGCAGCCCCGTAAAGGCACAGAGGACCAGGCGGCTGGGGTGCAGGAAGCAAGGGGGAGGCGAGAGCGGAGCTGAGCTGGCCCCCTCGAGGCTGAGGAAGGCGTGCCTGTCAGGGAGTGGCAGGTGCCCAGTGGGCAGTGGGGTGAGAGGCCGGGGCAACTGGAGCAAAGCAGGAAGGGAAGCATCAACACACAGTAGGTCTAACAGTCATTTTTTTAAAAGGGACAAATGACTAAAGGAAAGAACAGGATCCATCTTGCACTGAGGCTGCCCATCACCCAAAGGGCATGGCCCAGTAGCCCCCTGAAATGCCCCCCTGTTGGCCCTGCGGGCCCCACTGCCTCCCTCACACACCCTAGTGGGAAAGGCCTAGATCCCTGGGCCCTTCAGGGAGGAGACTGGACTGGGGTGGGGAAAAGTTGATTAGTTTGGGGAGGTTTCCTGAGCAACTGACGGTTAACTCCTGAGGCCTCTCCTTAGAGCTCTTGTGGTCTACATGACACTGGAAACAACGTACATGTTCATCAAGAGGGGATCTTTAAAGAAATCACAGCCACACAAGGAATACTACATAGCCGTGAAAAAGGAGGAGACAGGTTTCCCTGTGCCGCTCTGGATGGTTCTTCAAGGCATGACAGGGTAAAAACAATGGCAGAGAGGAAACCAGGTGTTCACTGGGTCTGAGGGGAGGGGTATGTACTCACACTCTGCCCTGCAACAAAGGCTAGGTTGCCAGGGGAGGATGCCAGGTGGCTGGGTGCAGGGTTGAGTGGACCATGCACCTCACCCCACCCGTGTCTCTTAGAATGTAATGCCACACACGCGTCACCTGTGTGGAGAGCCCGGCCCCAAGGACACTCGTATGGAAACAGCACCCTGTGAGGTGCGACTTGACCAGAGGCTCCATGATCAATGCAAAAGCTACTGTGGGTGGTGGGGGTGAGGAGGGGAGAGTGCAGCAGGCTTCTCTGTTCTCGGGGAGCCTGCCTTTTAGAGCAGGGCCTTCCACCGCCACACTGCTGGCACCTGAGGGGAGGGTCATCCTGGTCTGGGGCTGTCCTGTGCCCTGTGGGATGTTCAGCAGCATCCTGGGCCTCCGCCCACTCACTAGGTGACAGTGCCACCCTCCCCGGCTGTGACAGCTGGAAATGTCTCCAGGCTGCCCAATGATGCCGAGAGGGGACAAAACTGTCCCCTGTTGAGGCCCATGTTTCAGAGCTGTGTGCTGAAACATGAGGGGCAGGGACATGCTGGTGCCTGGATCCGCCTCACAGGGACCAGGGTGTGGGCTGGGGGCGGGTGGACAAGACCACTGGCCAAGGGCTGGCCGTGCTCAGTGGCGGGCGCGGTGGCTCATGTGGGTGGCTCGTGGCTCTACTGAACTTCTGGACATGTCTGAAATGTCTTTATTTTTGTACAGAGTATTGCCTGAGGCCAAGGGCACCCCACCACTGAGTCCCATCCCCAGATGGGACCTCAAACTTTTGAGATGACCTCAAACTTGCAATCCTCCTGCCTCAGTTCCAAAGTCACTGGGATTACAAGTGTGTGCCACCACGCCCTGAAGAAATGTTCTTTTTTTTTTTTTTTTTTTTTTTTTTTGCGGTGCTGGGGATTGAACCCAGGGCCTTGTGCGAGGCAAGCACTCTACCGGCTGAACCATATCCCCAGCCCAAAATGTCCATTTTTTTAACAAAGACTTTTTAAACAGAACCGAACAAAACAAATACCACCCCTGGCTTGCCCCTCACAACAGAATGTTCTGAATTTGGAGCTGAAGCTGGAGACAGTGGTGGAGATGGAAAAGACCAGACGTGCCCCCAGCCTCTTCCACATGGACCCTGCTGGGCCAACATGTTGAGCATTTACTCTCTGCCTCGTCCTCACGAGCAGTGATGAGCACACGCCCAGGTCTCCACAGGCTTCCTGATGGAAGCCTGTCCCACCTCTGAGGGCTTCCACCAACGAGTGGCAGGTACGTGGAGGGGCGGGAGGCCGCTCAGGCGTCTGGACTGGACCCAAGTCTCCCAGATCGCCCCTTTCCAACGAGGCTGCTGCTTCTCACTCACACCACATCCCTCTTTCCAAGCTGCCTCCCTCTTCTGGTCAAGCTACCAGCATCCATAATGGACAGCGGGATGTCTGGGTCCAGCCTCTGTCAGCAGCTTCAGATCCAGGCCCACGCCCAGAGAGGACCTGGGCATACTGCCTCCCCCATGTGCCCCAATTCCCACACAGGATGGGAGCCCCACATGGGGGTCCACCTGCTGGCCTGTGGGAAAGTGGGGCTCTACTGCCCAGCAATACCTGAGGCCCTGGAATGGGACGGCCTGCCCCGGTCGGGGCCCTGTGGGCAGGAACCACAGGCTCCTAAGCAGAGTCCACAGGGCGAGACAACCTCCTCCTTATCCTCGCTGCTTGCTCCTCCGCCCGGCACCCCAGTCTCCCTCATCTCCCCCACTTCCTGGGGAGGTGTTTCAAGCCACGGTGCAGGAACTAAACCACTCGCCCCGCCATTCACCAGGTGGAAAACAGTAAGTGTCTTCACCTCCCCAGGCCTCAGTCTCTCCAGCTGCAAGTGGGTTGATTCAGTAGCTGTGGCTCGAGGCTGTGAGGATCGCCCGGGACACCCCTGGGCAGCAGCACTCGAGGACACCCGCTCCTGGGTGCGCCTCCACCCAGCCTCTTGCACTGTCCTCCACCTCTCCAGACCTCTTTCCTCCCAGGACCTGCCCTCCCCACCCAGCTGTCTCCACATAGCCATGGGGACATCCTGGGAATGTGGAAGAATCTCCAGGGCTCCCTCCTCACCCCTCACCCAGCCTGGAGTGAGGCAGGGACGGCCCTGCCTGAGGGTCTGGAGCAAGCAGGTGACAGGGACAAGCTGGGCTGCGTGGGGCACCACCATGTCTTGTAGCCCAGCTGGACAGGGAGGGTACGCCCCACCTACGCTCTCCTCCCAGAACCTCCCCTCTTCTCAGGACGGCAGTGCCTGAGGGCAGGAGGCAGGGGTACCCACCCCACACCAGCTGCTCCTTCCCCAGCCCCACAGTGAGCACCCACTGCGTGCAGGCTGCTCTTCTGGGTGCCAAGGACCCCATCACTCACGGCACGCTCTCCTGGGCCCAGAGGCTGGCAGCGCCTGCCCACCACAGGCGTCCTGCCCTACGTCCTCCTGTCTGTCTGCTCCTCTCCCCTCTGACTGTCACCCTCCGCCCCCAAGCCCACAACCTCATCTCCCCACACACAAATCCTCCTGCGCTCCAGACCCAGCTCGGAAGCCGCCACCTCCAGGAGTCCCCCTGGCCCTGTCCCCTTGGGTCCACTTGGCCTCCCACCACACCACAGATCCCAGGGAACACCAGGTGCAGCCGCGGCTCCATTGTCTATCCAACAGGACTTCTGAGGTCCCCGTCCTGCAGGGCAGGGCCACACTGGCAGACGCAGAGGTGAACTGGACTCATCCCACCCCACTGCATCCTGGGGGATGCCAGCACAGGGGCTGGAAGTGCTTGTGCGAAGAGCCCTGTGGGCTGGGGCCCCTCAGGGGAGGGGTCAGATTCCAAGGAGGGGCTGAGGAGGGGCTGGTGAGGGGGCCGAGGAGAGGACACAGACGCTCTCCTCTCCCTCTCCCTCCCTCTCTCTCTCTCCCCCCTCCCCCGTCTCTTTCTCCCCCTCTCTCCCCCTCTCTCTCCATCTCTCTCCTCTCTCCCTCTCTCCCTCTTTCTCCCTCTCTCTCCCTCTCTTTCTCCATCTCTCTCCTCTCTCTCCTCTCTCTCCCTCTCTCCCTCTTTCTCCCTCTCTCTCCCTCTCTCTCCCTTTCTCCCTCTCTCCCTCTCTCTCTCTCTCTCTCCTCTCTATCTCCATCTCTCTCTCTCTCTCTCTCTCTCTCTCCCCCTCTCTCTCTCTCTCTCCCTCTCTCCCTCTCTCTCCCTCTCTCTCCTCTCTATCTCCATCTCTCCCTCTCTCTCTCTCCCTCTCCATCTCTCTCCTCTCTCTCCATCTCTCCCTCTCTCTCCCTCTCCCTCTCTCTCCTCTCTCTCCCTCTTCCCCTCCCTCATCTGGAGTGACAGGTCCCTGCACATGGGGAAAGACAAAAACTGCTTTCAAGCTTCAGCAGCAGTGAAGATGGGTTCCCAGTGCATCCGTGTGCACGTCTGTGCGTGAGCACGTGTCGGAGCGTGTGCCAGGTGCATGGGTACACGGCACATTCCTTCCTCCCTCCCTCCCTCCCTCCCTTCCTTCCTTCCGCGATGGTCCCTGGCACCGCAGGCCTGCCTGCGGCCCCATGGACACCTGCCCACCAGGGACTCCCGTCTAGCCCAGGCCAGGGAGGGGCAAACAAGGAGATCCAGAAGGCTTGGGCAAGAATTTGGTGCCAGGGAAAAATTAAGGTAGGGTGAGAGATCAGCAAGGCCCCTCTGGATTCCAGGAGGGAGAGGGGGAGCCACGTGGGTGCTTGAGGGAGAGTGTCGGCTCAGGAGGAGCTGTGCCAAGGCCTGCACGTGCACACCGTGCGTGAACAGGCTGCGTGAACACATGTGCTTAGTACTAGATCCGTGCTCAGGCTGCCCGGCCTGGCCGGTAGCCCCCCACCCCAAGCAAGGAACAGGGGCAGCACACAGGCAGGGCCAGCTCAGGCTCTGGCCATTGGTTCCTGGAGCAGCAGAATCTGAGGCCTGTCAGGAGCAGAGTCCACACAGAAGGGGAGGCTGAGAAGGGGCGGGCACAGGGTCCCCAGGGTCTCTGAAGGCTGGGGCTCTCGATGAAAGCATCTGGAGCAGTAGAGAGCGAACCCTCACCCAGAGTTCCACAAGACTTGGAGGCCCCAGAGCCACGTGACCCAACACCCAGGCCCTTGCCCGATGAACACTTCAGAAACCACCCTGTTCTCCCCGCGAACCCGCATGCGCACAGCACCTGCCCTTCCCGCCTCCCCAGTGCTCGGCACAGTACCTGAGCCTCCAGCACGCTCTGCAGCCTGCCCAAGTGGCAACCTAGGCTTGCTATTTGCTTGTGCAACCAGAGCAAGTGGGTGACCTCTGGGCCTTAGTGTTCTCCCCATAAGGCAATCACGTCAGAGGACTGTGTGTCGGACACACCAACGGGGCCCAGAGCGCTGCCTGGCACCTGGGCCCCCCGGGCAAATGCTAGATCTTCTGCCCGTTTCACAGATGAGGAAACTGAGGCTCAGAGAGATGACAGAGAGCTCAGTATCCCAACCCAGAGAAGCAGAAGCAAGGTGCTCAGTGGGAGAGCGACTGCCTGGCATGGGCGAGGCCTCGGTTCTTGGCTGCTCCACCTGCCTCCCTGGACCTGGCCCAGCCCTGCCCACTCACACTGACTGTGCTTCCCCTTCTGCCCAAAGGCCAGGCCAGGCAGCCACGGAATGAGCCCAGGGTCCTGCCACCACCCCTAGCCTCCGAACCAGCCTGGCCCACCCAGGACCCAAGCTGGCCTTGGGAACCCCATCCCCAAGCTGCAGCCCCTCTCTCGGGGAGTGGGGACCCTTCATGGGCTGGCCCAGGCCCGGCGGTGGCTGCCACTCCGCCCTGCTGACCCTGCTGCGCAGGCCTCGCCTGCCTGGCTCTCAGCACAGCTATTTTCCTCACAGATAAAAGGCAGCAACGCTTTCAGGTACTTGAAAGCCAGGGCGGCAGCAATGCCTGGTTCAGAGCAGCCGCGGAGAGCAGGAGAGGCCAGTGTCCCCACGCCCTGCCGCCCGCGGCCCACCCCGCAGCCCCCACCCGCCGAGTCCTGCGTCCCCCCGGGGGACCCAGAGGGGCTCACTCAGAGCTGTCAGCACCCTGCTGCCCTCCTGCCGCCACATGGGCCACCTCACCTAAAGCCCAGCAGGGCGGGCAGGAGACTGTCCCCTCCGCCTGCCCCGGAGCACCCCGCTGGCGCTCTGAGCACACGGATTTAAATAGCTTCAGAGAACTAGCCTAGAGGGAAGTCAGACTGGTGTGCTGTGGACAAAGGTAGTCCAGGGACAAGGGAGGCGGGGGGCCGTCGCAGGGCAGGGGCCAGTGAGAGGAAGGGGCCGGGAGCCTGGGGACCTGGGGGGCTGCCGAGCCGGCACAGGTGGTCAGAACCGGCCCTTGGCCTCCAGTGGGGAGAGTGTGGAGGGACCACCTGGCAGGGGTCATGGCACCCTGGAGACCACAGCAGGGCGCTGAGGTAAGACAGGCAGATCAGGAGGCCGCTGGAGGGAGGCTCACCGCATCCGGGAGCGTGTACATGTGGGAAGGGCTAAGGCGAGCCCTAGTCTGGACTTCGGACCTGGACAGTGGAAACAGGCCTGAGACAGAGTCCGGGGGGGACAGGCAGGATGGGGAGACAAGGGAGGATCCCGGGATGTTTCTGAGGTGCCCGGGGAGCGAGGCTGACTGGAGGCAACAGGAGCCAGAGGTCTACAGTAACGGGAACAGGGGACAGTGGTGGGGGCAGGTAGGAGGCCACAGTGCCTCAGGGGCCGCAGGGGTGGAGCCCGGGGGCACTCACGATTGAGGACTGGGTGCCGGGGCCTGGGGAGCAGCCGGAGGGCCAGAGGGAGCCAGAGAGCAGGGGAGGCCAAGCAGCGGTCTCCAGAGCGGAGTGCTCACACTGAAGAGGGCCAGGCATGGGCAGCGAGGGACCAGCATGGGCACTGGGAAGGGCAGCCACAGAGAGAGAGGGACACAGCAGAGAGGGTACAGGGGATAGCCATCTCAGACGTGGAGCTCAAGCATGGAAAGCAAGGGTGACACGCGCAGCCTGGGACCAGCCCAAGGGGGTCTCGCACACTCGTGGAAGAAGACGGGAGTGGACTTCCCAGCCCGGGGGTGGGGGCACCCTTGCAGAGGGGTGGTCTCGGGAAACAGCAGGACAGGCCCCTCCTGGGGAGACTGTCTGCCCAGGGCCTCCTCCAGGGCCGGACGCTGGGGGCCTCTCCCCTCCAACAGCCATGCCCCCATACCCGCTGGCGCCATCCAAGGGGCACCAGCCACTTCCCCACAGTCCCGGGCATTCGTGTCAGGCCAGCCTGGGTGGCACACTCAGGACCTGGCCATCATTAATCAGACCTATTACTCTGCTCTGTGGATGTCGACCAGCGGAGGACTCCCAGCCCAAGCCTCTGGCCACTCTGGGTCTGGCACGTGTCACTGCCTGGCCCTGGGCTGGCAGCTGTGACCAGCACCATCGCTCAGGCGGCCCAGGCCCACCAGAGCCAGCACTGCTTCGGCCTTCTTGCTGGGGCCTGGTGCTGTCACCTCCCTGGGGCAGGGAACCTTCCCTGCCTGCCCTTCCCCAGATCTAGAGGCTGAGCCTCCACTCAGCCTGGTCCAGAGGGGACCCTGGCTCTCCTCTGCCCCTGTCACCAGTGCCCCATCACACAGGCCCCTTCTCTCACCCCAGGCTTGCAGAGTGACCACTGTGACCAAGAGGGCACATCGATGTCCAGACTGCCAACACATCATAAGGGACAATAAACTGTGCCCACAAGACCCATGTGGTCCCTTCACCTCAGCTGCTCCCGTGGGCTGCCAACCCCTTGCTCACACTCTTGGCAAACTCCCACACTGCTCAGCAGCCCTGTAGCCCGTTCATGGATTCAGTCAGTAATGGCTTACTGAGCACCTACTATGTGCTTTGCACTCTCTCAGGCACAGGGATGAGCACAGCGCCAAAAACCCTACTTGGTGGAGCTGATTTTTTAAAGGCAGAGACCATCAATAAGAATTGAATGCACACGTGAGAGATGGTGAGCTCTGGTTATTCGAGCATTGGAGAGCATTTCCAGCTCTCCGCCTTCCTGGCACATGCTGTGGTCTGCCACAGCCACACGATGAGTCCTCAGCAGGGAGCTGGGAGCAGGAAATGCATGTCATTTCTGAGCTAGAACCTTCAACCGCAGGTGCAAGACCCTGCAGACTACACCTTCTTCCTGCTACTGTCACCAGCAAGGTTCAAGCACCAACCTGGGTCCCTGAGGAAACAGGGTTGGAGCACTCAGGCAGCAGTAAGTACCAAGTTTATGTTCTTATGAGCCACAGAGGTTTGCACATGGTTGTTACAGCAGCATCACCTCACCTGTGCTGACAGACAGCCAGAAATGACATGGTGCTGCAGCTCTGGGACAGCCAGGGATGACTCTAATTTATTTCCACCTCAGACCCTGGTTGGTATTCATTGCAGGGTGGCTGGGCATGAATCAAATTGAGTTAAATTCACACACACACACACACACACACACACACACACACCATCAGCATCCACATCATAACTTTCAGTAAATGCTTGCTATGTGCCAAGAACTATCCTAAGTGATTTTATACACTTTAACACCTCCAATACTATAATAACCCTATTAAGTAGGCCTTCTTGTTCTCCCCATTTTTCTGTAACTGGAGAAGAGAGGTTAAGTAACTTGCCCAAGGCCACACAGCTCAGTCAGGATTTGAACCCAAGGGGACTCACTCCAGAGCCCAAGATACTAACTTTCATGAGAAACCTCAGTCCCCTCTTCCACAGATGGGCCCACACACACGCACACAAGTGCATGTACACAAGTAGAGGCTGAGGGTGAGGCCAACAGCCTCCATTGAGGAGGGGCAGCCCACCTCTCCTACCCTAAGAGGTAGATCCTTATGGTCACAGCAGGGATTCTGCCTGACTTCCTCTCCTTGCTCAGACCCCAGCTCCACTCGGCTGTCATCCTGGCTAAAGTGGCCCATCTGTCTCCAACCCAAAGGATTGAGCAAGGCTGGGGGCCAGGGGCCCCGGAGGGTTGTAGAAAGGCTCTGCTTTGAGCAACAGCTAATTTATAAACATAATTATTAATTTCATGCTTATCGTATGCAAACCTCTGTCTCCCAGACGAGATGAAATTGATTTAATTAGAAATCCCATCACCGAGCCTTTGGATCCAAGGTTTTAATTAGGATCACCAACCTCACCCTAGGCTGCCAGGGAGGGCTGGTGGCCCCTGACTCACCCCCTGAGGATCTGGGCCTGGCGGGGATGTGCGGACACTCCAGCACAGCCAGCGCCCCTCGCTGGGCCCCTTCCCTGTCCCCTGTCCCTACACCATGGCCTCCGAGTCGTGAGTGGCCTTTCTGTTCTCTTGACACCACTGTGGGGAAACAGTTTGGGAAGCACTTGCAGTACCTGCAGCCAGGACCGCAGGACACCTGAGGTAGGCAAGGGACAGGAGCCATAACCTCCTCCCTAAAATTCAGACCAGCCTTCTCTGGGGAGCCCCTGACAGGCGCTAATGAAGGGCCCTCTCCAGTAGTTCCGCTCAGGGCGGTCCATCAAAACCACTGACACTTGACACCTTAACAGACCGTCTTCACCTCTGACCTCACGTCCGCCCACGCCACCCTGCCTCCTCTGAGGGCTCCTGCCACCCAGGACCACCCCCGCACACCAGGCCTTCACTCAGCCATTCCCGCAGGCTTCCCTTCCCCAGAGATCCGAAGCTGGAAATTCCCGGGCACACTGGGCCAACCCTCCGTGGTGTGCAGCTCTGCCTGGCGGGTTGGGGCATGGCTCTGCAGTACGTGGGCCACACCCCCCCAGCAGCACCAGCACACGGGTGACTTCTGAGATCTCGGCCCCCAGACAGCAGGCATCCCTCGGAGGGCCCCTGACAGCGACCACTGGGGACCGTCCCGCGCCCTCCAGCCTCTTATCAGGAGAGGAGCAGACACGTGGATGAATCTCCAGGCCTGTTCTGAATCGTGTTTTCCAGGACAGAACCAGCAGAACAGGCACAGGGCTCTGCACGACCCCCACGCTGCCACCCAGTCCTCAGCTCACCCCTGGCCACAGTCTGTTTCCTTAGGAGCCCAGGAAAGGGCCCGCGCCCCAGCCCCGCGGTGGGAGCTGGAGGAGCTGGAGGGCGGGGAGCTGCTCCGGCTGACAAAGGAGCCGGCCAGGCAGGCGCAGAGGCAGGACGGCAGATAAGAGCTGGCGGGCGGGGGAGCGGCGCCAGGGAGCCAGCAAACAAGATCCTCAAATCAGCACTTGTCCTATTTCATAAGCGAAATGTAGATCAATAAATTACACTCACTTTTGCAGGTTTTACATGCTGACTCCGGCACCTTGTCAAGAGCCATACACGCAGGGAGCCAGCGGGAGGAGCCCACACCCGGGCGGGCGGAAGGCTCTGGGGCCACAGGGCAGCCCCAAGGGCCGCCGCTCCTGCGCCCTTGTCCAAGGAGGGCTCAAAGCCCAGGCTCCAGAGCTGAGGAGCAGCCACTGTGGGACTGGGGCAAGTCAGCGACCTTCTGGGCCACAGGCTCCTCATCTGTCAAGCGGGCACCATGACGAGACTCTGGGCTTTGTGGAGTTCACTGTGAGGGTCACGTGGGAGAGTGGATGTTAGGAAATGCACAAGAGGGCCGAGCTGCTGTCACCATGTTCCATGCGCAGGCGGGGGCCAGGGTCGGCCAAGACAGGCTCGCTTTCGCCGATCCTCACCATGGTCCCAGGTAGGAAGCCTTCACCCAACTTACAGATGAGGAGCTGCCTCACAGAGAGCAGAGGAACTTCCGGGGTCACCCAGACCCTCTGACGGCAAAGCTGTGCCTGCCCTTGTGCACCCAGAGGACCAAGAGCTGGGAGGCTGGGCACCAGCCCAGGAGGCTTCAGCACCGGGGCCCAGGCTGAGGAGGCCATGCGGGAGGCAGCAGGCGAGAGGCAGCTCGGGTGGGGGTGATCCCAGCAGGATTGGTAGCTGCCGTGTAAGGAGCACCCACTCCGTGCCCAGCGCTTCCTGTGGTTCTCTCACTCCTCACACGAGCCCGGGTGTAGGCACTGTTCCTTACCTGCATTCTCCAGACAAGAACACGGAGGACCAAGAAAACAAGCAAGGGTGCACCGCCAGGGCAAGGTGGGACTCGAACTCGGGGCTGTCTGCACCAGCACCTGAGTGGTACACCTCCACTCCCTGCCCAGCTCCGCCGGCGTTCATCCACCCCCAGGAAGCAGCCAGGGTGGGCCGGCAGGAGTCCCCCTGCTGGCCTTTCCCCAGCTTATTCCTGGACACAAGGCTCTTCAAGTCTCTGCTTCAGCTTCTGCATCTGATCAGTGGGAGCTGATGAGCTCCTGCTGATGCCCAGGTAAGGACAGAGGGAGAGGCCCCCACAAGTGGGACACACCTGCAAAAGCCTCTTCCAGCCCAGCAGGGTGGCACACACCTGTGATCCCAGTGGCTCAGGAGGCTGAGGCAGGAGGATCGCAAGTTCAAAGCCAGCCTCAGCAATTTAGCAAGGCGCTAAGCAACTCAGTGAGACCCTGTCTCTAAATAAAATATAAGAAGGGCTGGGGATGTAGCTCAGTGGTTAAGCACCCCTGGGTTCACTCCCCAGTGCCAAAAAAAAAAAAAAAACAGCGCCTCTTCCACAAAATCCAAGGCTCCACCCACAGGCTGCAAGACAGAGGGGCAGGGCTGGGAGGTCCGAGGCCTGGCAGCAGGGCAGCTGTCACTCTGCCCTATGACCATTCACACAAGGAGTGCCAGCCACAGGGGTGTGGCCTACCCAGAGAAAATTACCACAGCGTCCGCCCAGTCTGGCCAAGCCAGCTAATGTGCTGCGCGTGTGATATACGGCGCTGTGTTAAGGTAATATGATACGATGGGATGTATTAACATTATTGAACACATGAGCCAATAAAAGTCACATCACCCTCACTTGCCATGATGTATGGCATGGCCACGCCAGAGCCCAGCAGGTGCCCAGGAGAGCTGGGAGGATGTCCCGCTGGGGCTCTGGGGGCTTCCACGGGGAAAGGGGACCTGAGCTCTGGGTGGGGGAGGGGAGCCCAAACCAGCTCAAAGGGGTGCAGCCAGCCAGGCAAGACCAGGTGATCCCCCCAGGTGCCAGCTGTGTTCTGGAGACCCCACCCCCCATAGGCCCTGCAGAGCTGGTGACCCATGCAGCACTTCCTTGCCTGGGTTCCAGTCCTCCTGCTCTGGGCAACTCCTCCTGGGCCGCCTCTGCTGGCCCTGCCTCCCTTCCAGACTGGACCCAGCAACCCCAGGGCTCAGTGCCTGCTGCCCTCTCTTCATCTCTCCACTGGCTCCCTGGGGAATGGCGTGCTTCTACCAGCCTCGCTGGCCACCTACAGCCCAGATTCCCTCCGGGGTGCCCTCCTGACTACCCTCCAGACTCCTGTCCACTTTGGCCACCTAAAGAGTGTCTGGGACGTTGCAGGTCGCTGAGCCCCAGGTCCTCGGGAAGCCTTTCCCGCCAGGCAGCTGCTGCCGCATCCTTCCAGCTGCTCCAGCCAGAGTGCTGGCCGCGTCCTCGAGTCCTCTTTCCCACTTGCCCAAATCTGATTTGTCAGCAAATGTCATTGGCTGTACTTGGAAAATGGATCGGAATCCAGGCACGACTCTCGGACTCCGCCAGCACCGCCCAGACCCGGCTCCAGCGCCTCTGGCTGGGCTGGTACGCAGCTCCGTGGCTCCTCGCTAGCCTCCTGCCTCCCACACAACCCCCCCACACACACAGTCATCCCCACGTGGCAGCCATAAGGACTGGTAAAACCTGAGTTAGATCAGTCTCTCCGCTCCTCAAAAGGCTCCCATCTCATCCGGGCTGAAAGTCAAGGTCTGTCAGTGCTCATGACCCCCCGCATGGCCGCTGAGGCCATGACCTTACCTCCTGCTACCTTCCCTGACTTCATGCTGTTCCTCCCAACTGACCAGGCAGGAGCTGGCCCCAGGGCCTTTGCAACAGCAGTTTTCATTCACATACCCTATTGGTTGTCTGCCTCCCCACTAGAATGTCAGACCAAGGACAGCATGGAAAATCAGTCCCACTCCTACAGCCCCAGGACTCAGGACCGTGTCCAGTGCCACCACCCTCATTGTGAAGGCCCTGCCCGTAAAGATGAATGATAACTGTGACCTGGTGAACCCAAGCAGCAGTCTGCTACCTGATTCCCACAGTGGGTTTCTCAACACAATTCTGTGGGAGAAAAGCTGGTGCTTCTAATGTTTGAAACCACTGACTGCGTCCAGAGCAAGCAACAGAGAACAGCTCTGCCAGGCGCAGCGAGTCAGCAGACCGCGGTGAGACGCCGCTGCCCAGCCTGGAGCTGGTCTCTGTCCCTCTCATCCTCGAGGCACTGCCTTAGTGGCCCCAGGGCAGAGCTGGCCCCTGAGGCCAGGAGGAAGCCCAGTGGCTCTCTTGTCCGGGGGCCCCTTCCACCGTCCTGAGGTGCTAGAAGTCCCTTGCTCTGTGGGTGCCCTCAGGAAGGGGCTCAGTGTGGGCACACTCACGGCAGCTCCCTCCCACCTTGGGGACACTATAGAAGCCCCATCTCTGCAGAATGAGGGCTTCCGGACACCGGCAAGAGCGGCGATGCGGCCCCCACCCCATCGCACATGCCCTGGAAACATACTTATGGAGTGGCCCCATGCATCTGGGGCCATAGTGGCACTAGGGTGTCATAGCAAGCAAAAGCTGACAAACCCCTGTCTTCATGTCCAGTGGGACAGATACACATGCACTACATCCAGGAAGTGCTGGAGCTTCGAAGGCCTGAATAAGGGCCCAAATCTGACCGGGGTGGCCAAGAAGGAAACATGGAGCTACCATCCGAAGGATGTGGGCAGTACCCCAGTGAAGAGGAGATAAAAAGCATCCTGTGCAGAATGGGCAGCTAGTGCAAAGGCCCTGAGGCCAACAGCCACAGATTCAAGCCCACTGTAATGCAAAAACAGAAAGGAGGAAGACGCAGCGTGAGACGAGGCTGAACAGAAAACAGATCTGAGGGCAAGATGGGGTCCCAGGAGGCAACAGTCCAGTTGAGAGGTGCCGGTGGCCTGGACTAGGGAGATCCACAGAGATGGGGAGAAGTAGGCCCCTCCCCACAAGCCCTCTGAGTCCTAAGTGCCTCTGCCCTGTGGCAAATACTTAGTGAACCCTTGCTAAACTATGAAGTCCTCCAGGGCTAGCTGCCTGTCCCCACTCCCTGCTCATCTTCAAGATAAACAGACTCCAGAGGGCTCCTCAGCTCCCCAGGATGAGGAGGGGGCCAGGGAACCAACCCAGAGCAGAGGGCACCCGGTCCTCTCACACCATTGCTGTGCCTTCCACAGCTCTGCGGGCTTGCCACCTTGGAAAGAACCTGAAGGCTGGTCTGCCACTCGCTCATCACCTGACCTCTGACAAGATCTCTGACGAGATCCTTCTGCACCCCAGGCCTCTCACCTGATGATCACAACAACTCTAACAGTCACACACATTTAGTGAGCACCTACTATGTGCCTGGCTCTGCTCTTGGCAACTTGTGTGTGAATTTATCTAGCCTTCAACAGAAACCAGCCATGCACAGGTAGGACACCTGGCCCAGCCTACAGGTGAGGCACCTTCCCAAGATACTCAGGTGCAGTGTCTGGCCTGGGGCCACGGCCTCAGAGCTGGGCTCTGGCAGCCAGCATGCTACGGGGCCTCCACAGAGGAAACAGGACGGGTCTGAATCGGCCTGGAACCCTGTGGCTGCTCCTAGGGACCTCAGCCCAGAAGCCCTGCCCCTGGCCAGGAGGGCCCAGCTTCTCCTGAAGGACGCCAGCTAGGACCTGGGGCGGAGGTCTGCCCAGGACCTCCTGCTTCTCCCACCTTCTACAGAAACCTCTGGATGTTCCGTGGTCCCATTCCATCTGTGTGCCAGATGCTGGGACATGGCGAGGGACAGGACAGTCCCTGCTGGTACCGAGAAGGTCTCCAGTGGCTCTGGCCCTGGCAGCAGAGATGCCTGCTCCATAGGTTCCAGCTCCCTCCCCGTCCTTACTTCTCCTCCTGGGGTCACCGCCCAGGTGAGGTGCCACGGTCCTCATCTCAGGTATGCCCCGGACCCTGCCCTGCCCTGCCACGTGCTGCCCAGCACCGTCTCACCCCATTAACCCCAAAAAGGGCACGCCCTTCCATTGCTCAGCCACTGATTAAAATCCAAGCCCAAGCACACCAAAGGCAGAAACGCGCCCCTGCTGCCCAGCTGCTCCAGGCCTGCTGCAAGGGCTACGGCACGTCTGGGCACTGTCCAATGAGCGGGGAGGCAGGAGGGGCCCCAGGCTCCCCCGCCCAGGCTCCATGCGTCCAGTTCCCAGCTACTGAAGATCTAAGCTGACACCTTTCGAGGGAAGCCCCTCCACCCTGTCCCACCACCATGCCAGGCCCCTGCCGCTGAATCTCCACAAAAGTCAAAGAATTGACCAAGCCTTGCCGCAATGAACCCAGGCCCAGTGGGTTCCTACGGGGTGGCCTGGAAGGGGCCCCCCAATCCAGCAGGCAGGGCACACTCACAGAGGAGTCCCCCATGGCCCTCCCGACACCGGCTGCCGGGTCCAAAACCCAGCTGCTGAGGTCAACCCACCCACGTCTGGAAGGCATCCTGTAGCCTCAGAGCCTCACACAGGTCGGGATGTCCCCTGTGTGTCCCTGACAGGGGCCTCACGCAACAGGTGGCCTGCCTCTTGGTGCAGCAGACCAGTCCAGCTCCAGTGGCTTCTGAGTTTGGGGGGCTTGGAACTGAAATCTGCCTCCCTGTCCCTTCCAGGGGTTTGAGGTCTGTTCTCTGGAGCTGTGGAGATCCAGCCTGTGCTGCCCATCAAGAGGGCCCTGGCCTCCCACCCTGCCCAGCCACCTGGCCCACCTCCTTCCCTGGTGGTCACATCCACACAGGTACATGCAGGGGACATGGTGGCCACACACCCACCCACCCAGGCAGGACCACCTCCACAAGACAGCGACTCTCCCCACCTGGAAGCAAGCCCTGGGCCCCGTGGCCCTGCCTCCCCACAGACCTAGGCTCTCACCAACTCCACTCACTCCGCTGGCCACACTGCCTCGCCATAGCTATGGTGTGTATGGGCTCTGCTCCGCAGGCTCCTGCCCCCGTCCCTCCGTTCAGCTCTCAGCTCACATGTCCCTCCTCAGAGAGGTGACACTGAACATCCAGCTTGAAGCAGAGCCCCTCCCCCTGCCCCTGCCCACAGCCCTTCTCACCCCGACTTTCTGTGACACGCCCCCTGTCTCTGTGCCTGGGTGTGGGCTGTGAATTATGGGGGCTGAGGCCAAGATGGTGCCCTCCCGGGCCCAGGCTGCTGGGCCACCTGTCCTTCCTGAGCTCCCCACCAGCCCTTGTCCAGCACAGGCCTGGAGCTGGGGAGGTAGCCAGAAGCCCACCTGGACAGGCTGTGGATGAGGAATCAGGAGGCCGTGGGGAGCCCTGGGCCCCAAGGCTGCAAGCCAGATGGAGATGGCTCTCCCCAAGGGCATCCCTGGGGCTGCCCAGGCCAGCAGACACTCCAGACATCCCCATCTCAGGCTTCAGGGCAAGAGGTGACCACAGGGTCCCAGGAAGGAGACACAGGTGGACAGCACGTCGGGATCTGGCCCTGCCAGGAGCCAGCGGAGTCCGAGTCGGTCTCCCACACGGAAGGGCCCTCACACACGCCCACGTCCCCAGGAGCAGTCCTGAAGGCTCACACACTGACACACTCAAGTGCTCGCCCACACCCAGCCCCACACCAGGTACACACACAGGAAAACAGTGAGTCACACGTAGAGACACTCAGAGGCACGCACAGGGCAGGTGCGTTCACTCGGGCACTCAGGACACCTGGGACACCCGCCCACGTGCGCACAGGAACACTGGCTTGTGCAGGTGTGTGCACACCTCTGGGGCACTCCCGAGCCCCACGTGGGCTCTCTGGGACCCGCACGCAGCTTCGCCGTGAGAGAGGCTCCCGACGGCACCAACACACGCACCCTCAGGACAGCCGCTTTGGGGAGCACAAGAATGTGGAGCTGCCAGGCGTGGTGGCCCACGCCTACAATCCCAGCGGCTCCAGAGGCCGAGGCAGGAGCATCTGGAATTCAAAGCCAGCCTCGGCAATGGCGAGGCGCTAAGCAACTCAGTGAGACCCCGTCTCTAAATAAAATACAAGGAGGGCTGGGGGTGTGGCTCAGTGGTCAAGGCCCCCGAGTTCAGTCCCCGGGACCCCCCCCAAAACACAAGTTCAGAACCCCCTACATCTGCCCAGCCTCTGCCCAGCGAGGAGCTGGAACTCAAGGGGGCGTCTGTGAGCAGGGGCAGGTGGACACCCTCTCCGTCAGGGGACAGCTTTTCTGCAGGGCTGGGTTCAGCCAGGGGGAGAACTGATGGCGAGGGCTGAGTGCACAGTGGACAGTGACCGGGTGAACAGCGACCTGAGATGTGGCTGCAGCAGGACTGGGCTCCAGCCTGCCCTCTCCCCAGGCACCTGCCCACCCAGGTACCCGGTGGTACCCCACTGTTCCACTTCCTGGATGTCTAGATCTTCCATCAGTCCCTGGGGACACAGGGCCCTCAGCAGGAAGCAAGTCCCTTCCCGGAAACCTGGAGTTGGGGGAGTGTCCTCCCGGCCCTGAGCTGCGTGTAAGCACCGGTGGTGGAGAGGGGGGCCCAGAGTTACTTCCTGAGTGCCGGCTCCTGCCCAGGGAGGAGACAGCAGTGTTTGTAATTTGTTTTAATAATCCTGCTGAACTGGGGGAAAATTAACAAATGAGAAACCAGCTCGAAATTAATCAAACTTCTCCCTGTCCATCCCCCCACCTTCCATCTTAATGAAGGTTATTTATCCAACAAGCGATAAAACACAGAATTAAATTAAAGAGGCCCTTCTTTCCCGCCTCTCCCCGCCCCGGGGAGGCAGTGTCTCCCTGCTACAGCTCTATAAGCTGCACGGGGCTGGCGGCCAGCAGACCCCAGGGTCAGATGCTGACCGGTGAGGACACTCCAGACACAAGCCCTGTCCTGCCCTCAACCTCTTGGTGGGAAGAAGGTGCTGGCGAGGCGGGGAGGCCGAGACAGACCCCCGCCCGTGTCCCTGGCCCAGGGCGCCTGGCATCCTCTCGGCCAGGGCTGCAGCCACAGCCCCGGCTTTGTCAGGAGCTCCCTGGACCTCCCCAAACTTCTCTTCCCTGCTGCTGTCGAATCCATGTATGTTTTCAGACAGGGCCGCCTTCTAGAGTCCCAGGTCACTGGGCAACTACCACCAGCAACTGTCCCCAACCATTCCCTTGGGTCATTTCCTCTGGCTCTGACACCAGTAATCATGTGTCTTCCACTCACGACCTCCACCCGCATTCCCAACGCAGACCCCGAAGGGGAACATGTGTCACTACCCCGGTTATGGGTGAGGAAAACAGGCTCAGCGGGGACCCTGGCAGAGTCTATCTAGCAGCGGCTACAGGTCCCAGCTTGAGGGGACAGGCATGCAGAACTGCCAGACCCACTGGAAGCCTCATCTTCTGGAACTTTCTGTGGAGCAGGGTACGGGGCTGATGATCCCCTGTGAGAAGGAGAAGGAAGGAAGGAAAAAGAAGGGGAAGGGAGATGGTAAAAAATAAACTCCATGCACCTGGAGGCTCCTTCAGTGCTATAGATCTGGTTCTCATGTGGCAGCCAGAGAGTGCCTTTCAAAGGATAAGTCGGGCCAGGTGCAGTGACACATACCTGTAATCCCAGCAACTCAGGAGGCTGAAGCAGGAGGACAACCACAAGTTTGAGGCAAGTGCAGCAATTTTGTGAGGGTCAAGCACATCCCTGCCTCAGGGCCTTTACACTGGTTATATACCCTTCATCCAAAATACCATTCAGCCACCAGCTCCCTTCTTCACTCACCTGAGTCCCTGTTCAATGTCCCTTCCCTGGGGCTTCCCTGGCTACCTTTTTTTTTTTTTTTTTTTCTTTTTTTCTTTTTAACGTCCCCTGCTGTAACACCTTAGAAACTCTGGCCCTGTGGAATTATCTTCCATGTCACCTGTCACCAGTTGAATTATCATGACTTTCCCCCCTGTTGAAGGTCAGTTCCATGTTCTTCTTTCACTGCTGAATTCACAACCTATCCAACATCTGGCTCATAAAAGATGTTTACCAACTCTTTGGTGATGGAATGAATGAGTGTCACCAGGCTGAAGACCACCATTTGGGCACCATCACTTCTGGTCCAAACCGGCCTCCTGATCACCCTCACAGCCTCGAGCCTCACCCTGCAACTGACCCTCCATTCTACCCTCAAAAGAATGTCCCGGCCCCGCAATCCTAGCAGGGCCCTGCCTGTCAGGGTCCGGTTTACTCCCCCAATTCCCCCCATCTGCCCCAGTCCCTGATCACTGACCATCACCTGATTCTGCATGCCACAGGCCCTGTTGCACCGATGGCCAGACACCAGTCATCACCACCCTCTCTGCTGCCACCTTCTCCAGGAGTCACCCCATGCACACCTGGTCCGAACGGCCAGCTCCTCCCCCGAGCTCCCAGACCCTCACCTGCACCTCCACCACAGCCCCCCATGCCCCCACTTGAGCTGTAACTGATCACCTGCATGTCACACCCTCCCATCCAGGAGGGACCCAGATGGCTTCACTCTGGCAATCTCTCCCCTTCCTACCACCCACTCTGGTTTCTGGCACCAACTTGGTGCTCTATAAATATTTGCTGACTCAAAGGGAACCAGTTCAAGCACAGCGTGCCCATTAAGAGGGTCCTTTCCTCTGGGCCACTGGCATTTGGGGCTCTGAGGACCAGTGGACCTTTTAGTGCTACTTAATCGCAGCACACAGGAGAAGCTGGCCCTGCACTCTGCTCACCTCTCCTTTGGGATTGCCTGGAAGGAAACCCACTTGTCAGGGTTGAGAGGCGGCCAGGGCCCTGTCAAAATAGCCACACTCAGCCACCAGCCCACAGCAGCAGTTCCTGGCCCACCCAGCAGCCTGCGTGGGTAAGCCTGCGTGTGGCCACCCCCACGGGCAAGGGCAGCAGCCACAACACAGCCACCGCTGAATTATTTATTTCGTACATTGTTAGTGCAGTAGAGAGAGCAACCGTGTCTCCAGGCTTCAATTAAAATATCAAGGCACCCGCACCGTCTGCCCAGCCACATGCCCAGCTCCCACCACAACGAGCTAGCGGGAGAGGACCTGCAGGCAGCCACCAGTGCACCCAGCCCCTCCGCTGCCTCCCAGGCGGATCCTGTTTCAGGACCATGGACAGCTGCCTCAGGAGCCTGGTGAACTTCAATCCAGAGGCTGAGGCCCCAAGACACCCTGCAAACCTTTCAGGCCTCTCAAAGACCATTTAGAGATTGATGGCCTGAGATGGCCTCTCCAGTTTCCCGCAGGGCCCTGGGACAAAACCTGCTGGGCTTGGGGGCTAACCCCACTCCTCTGCCTGCTCCTGACTCCCCAGGACACCACAGCACATGGCTGGGAGCCGGAGCTCCAGATCCCCACCGGGGCTTTTCAGGGTCCAGGAGGAACCTCGGCCCACACCCCCCAACAGGGGCCACATGTCTTTCACTCAGAAAATGCAAAAGACAGAGCCAGGCTGATACCTCCAGGGACAGCCACCATCAATGGAAAGGGACTTAGAAGAGGTCAAAATGGGTGCGAAGGTCAGTCACAGCAGGAGAGAGTTTTAATTGCATAAAAGTGGGTTTCTGGAGCCTCGCTGCCTCTAGCCCAACCTGGACATCCCCCATTTCAGGACACAGACCGAGGATGGCAATGGAGCCGGCAGAACTTTGGGAGTTGGCTAAGCCACAAGCTAACTGGGTCACCCCTGAGATTTACTTCAACAGCTCCCAGGCTAGAACATGGGGCTAGTGAAATTAAAGTGGGCGAGCTGGGAAAGAGCAAGAAACTCCAGACGCGTGGCGCCTGGGACTGCAGAACGAGCACAGGCTTCGGAGACGGCAGCGCTGCAGCCTCCACTGCCTTATGGAGAAGCCTCAGTCTCCCAGCCTGTACAATGGGGCCCATGACACCGACTTCCTAGCTGGCCACATATATTAGATAACTCTGTGAAACTTCTAGCACCTGCCAGCATATAAATCCAATGCTTTCTTTTATTAAGCACCTACTATGTTCCAGGTGCTGTGGTCAAGAGAAGGGAAGAAGAAAGACACAGTCTTTTATTAAGCACCTACTATGTTCCAGGTGCTGTGGTCAAGCACAGGGAAGAAAGACACAGTCTTGCCTGTGGAACGCTAAAGCCCCCAAGCCAGCGTTGTCCATAAGGATGATAGAAGAGGTAGCATTTGAGATGGGCCCCAAGGTACAGGTAGGATTTTCAAAGCAAAGAAAAGTGGGGAGAAGGTAAAATCTCTGTGAATAATGATTGGCAGTACCTCCTAAGGAGGCTGAGGCAGGAGGATTTCAAGTTCCAAGCCAACCTCAGCAATTTAGCAAGGTTCTAAGTAACTTAGTGAGACCCTGTGTCAAAATATTTTTTTAAAGGTCTGGGGATGTGACTCAGTGGGTAAGAGCACTGCTGGGTTCAGTCCCTGGTACCAAAAAAAAAAAAAAAAAAAATCACAAATGTTCAGAGGAGCATCTTAATTCATAATGGGCAAACACTGGATTCAGCCCAATGTCCAGCAGCAGCTGAATGGATAAATAAAGTATGAACTTCCCACATAATGACACAATGGAATAGTACAGAACAATATAAAAGAGCATACCACCAGCACACCCGCCCCACGGACGGATCTCACAGGCAATGTGAGCAAAGACACCAGGCAGGAAAGACTCACTCTCTGCTTCCCTTAAAGTGACACTCAGACACAGGCATCGCTAAGCTATGCTGTTGGAAGTTGGGCTATGATTACCCCCAGGTGGGAGAGGTACTGACCAGGAGGAGCACCAGGGAACTTTCTGGAGCACTGAAAATGTTCTCCATGCTGATAAGTTATGTAGGCACAGGCCTTTATAAAAGCTTATCAAGGATGGGCGCGGTGGCACACGCCTGTCATCCCAGCGGCTCGGAGGCTGAGGCAAGAGGATCTCGAGTTCATAGCCAGCCTTAGCAACTTAGCGAGGCCCTAAGTAAACAATGAGACCCTGTCTACAAATACAATATTTAAAAAAAAAAAAAAAAAAAAGAGCCGGGCTTGTGGCCCAGCCATTAAGGCCCCTGGGCCCATCCGGAAGTACATCCGAAACGTGAATATTTTACTGGGTATAACTTGTACCTCAAGTTTCTTACACTGTAAAGGAACAAAACAGGGAGACAGAGCAGCCTTCAGGCAATCTTCTGAGGGGATATCAGATGCGGTTCAGCAGATGGGGAGCCGGGAGTCCAGGGAACTGGAGCAGAACGTGGCAGGACCAGGGGAGAGAGTGCCGACGAGGTGACAAGACACGGGGGCCAGGCCTAAAGGGCTTCCAAGCAGCGCCAACCTAGGAGCCCCAGAGGCCCCCAATCCCTCCTCCCAGGCCCACCTGCCACACATGCCACCTGTCCAGCCCAGGAGCCTGGGAGCTATCTCCCCCGCCGCCAGCCTGGCCCCTGCCCGTCGCCTTCCTCAGCCAGCATACTCAAGTTGAGTCCCTGGGCTTAAGGGTTTGGGGGTTTTCCTCCTGAGCAGAAGTGACGCCCCAGTCGCCAGCCTCCATGCCAGTAATTCAGCTGAGCACGTCTCCCCAGGCCCCCACGTCCCACGCCCGTGGCATCGCCAGGGACACCTCATTCTGCCTCCTACGCACCACCTGCCATGTCCACCGCCCCACCCACCCCCACAGGGAGCTCACCTGAGCACCTGTCTCTCCCTCAGGACCTGCTCCAATTAGCAGGGCCCCCCTCCTCCAGCTCCCCGCCAACCGGCCCTGGAGGCTGCACCGTCACGTCCCCTGGTGGAAAAAGAGGCCACTGGTGGGGAAGGAGCCCCCAGACCTCACATCCACCCAGCCACGGGGGCCCTGGTACATCAAAGACGCCGAGCCCCCGTGGGGGATTATGTAGCCATTAAACACCGCAGCCCAGAGACGGCTTAAGGATACTGGGAAACGCTCACAAGACAGCCGGGTGGACAAACACTGGCTGCAGCACTGGACAGACGACGCGTTGTCACCCTGGTAAATTATACAGAGGGCTGCAGGAAACATGAACACCAAGGGCATCACCCTGGAGAGCAGGGTCATGGAGCGTGTTTACTTGCTTCTTTATGGTTTTCTGTTTACTTCCAAGTCGGCGACGAACATACTGGCTTTTATAACCACAACAGAAAGGACTCAGGGGCAGCAGGCCATGCTCACACGTGGGGACCCAAGGCCGACTGTTCTGTGCTCAGAGGGACAGAGGGAAGGCCAACCAGAAGGACCTGTTGGTGACTTCCAGGTACGCATGCGGGCAGAGCTCTGGATAGGAGGCTGGGACCCTGATTCCAAGCATAGCTGCGGCCCCGGTTGGTCTCCCACACCTTGACTTCTCTGGGCCTGTTTCCTCCTCTATAAAATAGCTATACTGACTGCTTTGTAGATCCTGTGGAATGATCAAAAGTGACCAAAAGATTGTAAATTGTGAACTATCAGAATTGAACCTGAGTTTCCTCTTGACATTCTCTGCCAGGTCCTGTGTCCCCACCACAGTTTCTAAGAAATGCCTAGGAGCCACCTGCAGGAGACGTCTAAAAGTCCTAAAAACCATGGGCCACACTCAGGTGCTAAACCCCAAGGTGTACATAAAAGACCTTTATAAATTACCTGGAGCTGGGCACAGGGATGCATCCTATAATCCTACCAACTCGGGAGGCTGAGTCAGGAGGATGACAAGTTCAAGACCATATCAGGGAACTTAGGGAGACCGTGTCTCAAAATAAAAATTAAAAGGGCTGGGGGTGTAGCTCAGTGGTAAAGTGCCCCTGGGTTCCATCCCCAGCACCAGAAAAAAATAAAAAGGAAACCAAAAACTAGGGAAAATCCTGCCTCATTGTCTAGTAGCAAAGTAGGGGGCCTCTGGAGGCCTGGGCTGGATTCTCAACGAACATTCACCAAAGGACACGACCCTGCAAACAAAAGCAAACCCAACCCTCTGCTCCTCGGCGAGCAGGGAGGGGCTCATGGCTCATGTCCACCGGCTCTGGGCCGCGTTCTTTCGGGAGTAGAGACTGACTTCACACACGGATGCCTCTCTCTTCCATTTTTTTTTTAACCTCTTCCCTCTAGGTTCTGTGGGAATTCACAAAAGAAACAGGTGATTCCGTCCCTGACGTGATACACAAGGCCACCACCACACAGAGACTAGGTCAGGGCCCGCCACAGGGCTGTCCCAGGCCAGGCCCTGCCTGCCAGGCTGGCAGCGGAGGTGGTGGCCTCGCTGCAGGACACCAGCAAGCCCAATCGCACCCTCACTGATGGGATGGCAAGGTGACCACATCTGCAGAAGCGACAAACACACCTGCACTCTGACCTCGCGCCAGGTCACGGCCCGCCCCAGAGCTGCGCACAGAGGCCAAGTCAGCCTCAGTGGCTCGGTGGTCACAGCACAAGACTGGAACCACCTGGTCCATCAAGAGACCGGAAACAGGCAGGGCCATGCAGCCACTCACAGGGAAAGGCCTCACACACTGACACAATCCCCCAGCCCTGCCAGGTCACTACGGGGACGCTCAGACCCCCAGGGCTGCTGCTTAAAGATCCAATTGGGAGAGTGGCATCTTTAAAGCGGATGACCTTGTCAGTCCCCCCACACCCTCTCTCTCCAGCAAGGCCTCAGTGCTTGAGAGAGAAGCAGGACCGCAGGCTGCAGGAGCCAGCGGAGCTGGGGAGGGGCCGGGCCAGGCCGGCCAGGCCAGGGCAGGGGCAGGGTGGAGCAGGTGCGCCGGCCTCTCTCTGGTCGGGTTTGCTGAACTTCCCTGATTAATTTTGTGTCTGTGTCCCCAGGATACTTAGGACCATCTTAGGAAACCACTTAAGCAATTAAGGTAATCAAAGTGCTTAAAGGCACTTACCATTCCTCACACTTCAGACTGCCCAGAAGCCCCTCCCAGCTGCAGACCCAGGCCTCGCGTCAGGAGCCACCCTGCAGGGAGGTGGGTGCCTTCAGGTCCCCAACATGCCTGTCGCTCTCCTTGGCCCCAGCAGCCTCCCAGACCCAACACACAGGCAGATCACACTCTCTGCCACCAGGCCTTGTCACTGTCCCCTCCCCTGAAATGCCCTCCACAGCTGGCAGCTCCCTCTCCACCGGCTAATCTGTGACCCGTGAGTGTCACACCATAGGAGGCCTTCCCTGCACCCGCCCCACCTCGCCCAAACCAGCACCTCCCCAAAGTCCCACCGCCAGTGAAGGATGAGCTGGGAGGGACTCTCTATAGAGCCACAGGCAAGGACAGGATGCTGGCACCTCCAATTCAAGTCTAAGAAACCCCAGGGCGTTGGTTGAAGACTCCACACCCAGAGAGTCCCACTCAGCAGCACCTTGGGAAAACCCGTGTTTTAACAGGCGCCAGGAGGGATTCCAACAGGAAGGCAGGTCTCTAAAGCAGACAGCCTGTGCAGAAAGCAAAGAGCCAGGAGGCAGGCGCTGGGGAGGAGGTTTTATCCCCAGGAGCCTGCAATTCCACTCCTGGGCATGACCTGCAAGGAGATTTTACCCTGCACAGGGGAACACTGGCAAAGATGTCTGCAACACCAGAGAGATCCTTGGAAACTACCAGGTGACCACAATAGGAGAATGAAGGAGTAAATCCACAGGGACATAGTCCCATGGTGGAGTACTATGCAGCCAAGAAAAGGGACAAAGCAAACCAGAGAGCAACAGGCAT
Organism: Sciurus vulgaris; assembly: GCF_902686455.1. NCBI lineage: Eukaryota > Metazoa > Chordata > Mammalia > Rodentia > Sciuridae > Sciurus > Sciurus vulgaris. The sequence continues at coordinate 122,966,122 of NC_136467.1, read as the reverse complement.
GAGCAAAAAAAATAGCAAGCAGAAAGCACATGATGTTCCCCCTTCTATCAAGCTCAAAACACACAAAACTGAACTAAGTATTATCAATTTTTTTTTTTTTTTTCTTAATTGTATACATCCAAGATGGGGCAACAGTTGCTTCAAGGAAGAAAAGAAGGGAGAGGGACAAGGAGGCACACCCAGGGGCCTTCCAGTATTTTTGCAAAGTTTTCTTTCTTAAAATGAAGACAAGCTTTGCCAGTTGCAGTGGTGCACATCTGTATCCCCAGCAACTTGGAGGCTGAGGCAGGAGGATTGCAAGTTCGAGACCAGCCTCAATGACTTAGCAAGATCCTATCTCAAAATAAAAAAATAAAAAGGGCTGGGGATGTAGCTCAGAGGTAGAGCTGCCCTGGGTTCAATCCCCAGTACTGAAGAAAAAGAAGAAAGAGAGAGAGAGAGAGAGAGAGAGAGAGAGAGAGAGAAGAAGAAGAAGAAGGAGGAGGAGGAGGAGGAGGAGGAGGAGGAGGAGGAGGAGGAGGAGGAGGGAAGGAAGGAAGGAAGGAAGGAAGGAAGGAAAGAAAGAAAGAAAGAAAGAAAGAAAGAAAGAAAGAAAGAAAGAAAGAGGGAGGGAGGGAGGAAGTCTCGATGCCACCCACTGCCCAGTGGTGGGCTCTCCTAATCCTACAAGCTTGCGATCCTTCATTCAGATAGAGGTGCAGGCACTGCTGAGGCTCAGTGGTGAACTGTGTGCATTCCCGAGGCTCTGGGTTCAAACCCACCACCCAAAAAAGTAAAATAATAAAAACACGCGAGGCTTGCCTTCCAGAAGCCCGAGAAGCCCAGAAGCCCACTCTGGGAAGCCACTCAGTTCCAACATGACAAAAGGGCAGCCGGTGACTGCTGAGCGCACTGCACCCCTGCCAAAGCCCCTCTCTAGACAGGAACAGGCCCGAGGCCACCATCCTACCCACACCCCATCCCAACCTCCAGTGCCGCCCTGGCTGGGTCTCCACCTGGGCCTCCCCGGGGTGAAGCCCTGGTCTGGCGGGGGGACCACCCTGGATTCCTGGCAGGGGAAGGGGGCGTGGAGCAGAGACTCCCCCCGAGGCCCTGCCAGCTCCCAGGCGCGGCTCCCGTCCCCCCACAGCCCAGGGACACAGAAGGAGGCCAGTGCTCTCTCCACAGCTGCAGCCCAGTCCAGACCCAGGGGACCCATTAGGCCCCTGTCCACCCGCAGCCCAGGCCAGTGCTGGCTCCCTCCAGGACACTTCAGCCAGGCTGTCTTAGATCCCGGCGGGCCCTGGGGACGGGCCTCCAGGGAGAGCTCTCCTGGGTCACCCTGCAGCCTGGAGGGGGACCAGAGGCCTGCAGAGACTGAGGTCCAGGAATGCAGGAACAAAAGGAGGGGACAGGGGAGAGCGCAGCCTCCCCTCAGGGCCAGGCTCCCTGCGCGCCCATGCCGGCGGCTGCGCTGTCCACTCACGGTGCCCACCGCCCACCCCACAGATCTGGGCGCTGCGTTGAGGGAGGCAGGGGAGCTGCCCAGGGTTCCGGAGGGTCCCCGTGTCCGGCCTAAACCCCGCATCTCCATTTCCCTTTCTGCAGCAAGTCCTCACCTGTGCCAACAGCCTGACCACCCACGTCCCTGGAGACATCAGAGGCGACCCTCACGGTCCCGCAGGCCGGTCAGGAGCTGGCGCCGCACCAGCACGGATCTGCAGCCAGGGACTCACCCAGAAGTTTCGGGGCTGTGTGGGAGGGGGCACCCAGCTCAGGGAAGGAGGGTCAGGGTGCCCAGGAAGTGGCACTGAGATGCCAAGGCCATCGTCCAGGCAGGAGGCAGGGGGACATGCAGGAGGGTGGCACAGGTGGGCCTCAGGCCTGGCAAGGCACTGTCCAACCTCAGTCCCCAGCGAGGAGGCTGTCCACAATCCCTGGAGACAGAGACAGAAAGAGGGGCCCAGGTGGAGGAAGGGGCGGGGGAGGCGTGAGAAGCAGGGGGAGCCACAGACGCAGGCAGAATGAGAGGGGCCGGGGACAGACGGACACCCAGGAGGAGGGGCAACAAGGCCACGCCTGCCCCTCACCTCAGCAGCCCAGCCCGAGGGAGCCGAAGATCAACTGGAATGTGAAGCGGAACTCGCCTTCTGTCCTTTTCCCACATGTCTGGGTCATAAAAATGCAAGTTCAATAAGTTGGGGACTTGAAAAGCACACAGGTCACGGGACGGGCGGGGAGGCAGGAGGCCTGGCCCACAGGCTGCAGCCCCAGGGCCGCTGGCTCCCCTGATGTGCCTGCCTGTCTGTCTGTCTGTCTCTGGGCCAGCACTGGGGGCTGGGGAGGAGGTTCAGCCCACCCCCGCCCCTGAGCATGTTCATGGGCTGCAGCAGCCATGAGTGACCCCGCCGGCCCTTGGAGGGTCAGTAGAGTCCTGCTGGATTCTGAGCAGGGCCTTGAAGCGGAGGTCAGCTCTGGCCAGCTGGCCTGTGACAGCAGGAAGGGCACTCCACTCCCGGAGGGGCACGGCCCAGGTGGAGGCCCAGGGCAGGTCTGGAAAGCACAGAGCATGACAAGGTGAGGAGGGGTCCGTGCCCACCCAGTCCAGAGATGGCAGCGCCTTACTCAGTCACAGCGAGGCTGTCGCCAAGCCAGGCCCTGAATGCAGGGCCCCAGGCTCCAGAAGACTTCACCGGCAGCAGGACCCGGAGCCTCCCCCAGGGGGAGCCAGAGACCCGCCACCCCCACAGCAGGGCTGCCCACGGTGAGGACAGAGGGCCCAGGTGGGCAGGTGGCGATGCAAGGGGACTCAGGGACACGCACCAGAATCATCCCTCACTGAATGCCAGCAGCTGCCCCTCCCCCCATCACCAAACTCTTGCCCGTGGTCACCCCTTGGGTGTTGTCAGCAGGAGACAAGAACCAACATCTCTAAGCCCTACTGTGTGCCCAGCACACCACCAGCTCCCCACTACCTTGTCCCTCACACCCTGAAAGAGTCACAGGCCTTGGCCACTGTCACAGCTGGTGGGCCAGGTCCAGAGGCTAAGTGATCTGGGCCAGGATCTGGGTCCCCTGCTTGAGCTGCCTCCAAAGCCTGGGCTCCCCTGGGTCACCATGTCAGCACTGCTCTGGGTACATCCTATGCACCCCTCATTCAGTCCTCACAATGCCCCATGAGGTAGGAGCCACAGATGTCCCCATTTTATAGACAAGGACACTGAGGTCCTGAGAGGTCCAGTAATTTGCCCAGGGTCATCAGAACTCTTCCTCCCAGAACACCCCCTGCAGCAAGAAGGAGCCAAAGGTAGATTTTGGAGGCCCCTCATTCCGCCTCTCCCTGCCCCAGGGCTGATTTGGTCTCCCTCTCAAGCTGGGTCAAATCAACAGCCAAGCTAGTCCTGCCCCAGGGCCTTTGCACTTCTGGTGGCCTCTCCCTTGAGGACTCTTCCTTAGATATCCTTAGGACAACCCTTCCAACTCTCTTCAGATTTTCACACATTTGTCCAAGTCGACATCCCTTCCCCTCAGGGCTCTCTAGCCTCCCCTCCTGGCGTTCCTGCCCTGTTCTGCAGGGCCCTGCTCCCCCTGATATTAGACATCCATGTGTTTTCGTGGCCAGCCCCTGACCCAGGACATGAAAGCCCACCAGGGAGGCTTAAGGGGGTGGTTCTACCCTGGGGAGCACATCCAGCACCATCTCAGACCAATTAAACCTGAAGCCCTAGGGTGGGGCCAGAGGCCAGGATTTTTAAACTCCCTGGTGATTCGAACTCACTGAGCTGGAGGAGCGCTGGACTCCGATGTGATCAGATCACATGGAACGGATGTGAATGGATGTTTACGGGATAACTGGAACCTGATGGGAGAGAGCCGGGGGCCGCCCCAGCTCCCCCGCCAAGGCTCACCTCCCCCAGGCCCCGAGGCCTCCATTCCTCCTGCCTCCACAGAAATAAGCCTGTCTGCTGCGCACAAGCCGGACCCCTGCCAGGCTCCACCCCAATCTCCCCTGCAGCCCCTGGTGCTCCCGGGAGGAGGCAGGAGGCGGGATGGAGGGGCTGTGGGTGGCAGGCACTCCCCAGAGAAGCCAGGTGGGCCCAGAGCACCGAGGAGGCCAACAGAGCCTCCAAGGGGTGTGTGAATACAGGCCCTGGCCCAGGTCTCATCACGCACTGGGGACGTAGAGACCGTGCTCCCACGCCTCCTCCCCCTCCTGCCTCCTCCTACCCAGGTGCAGGCCTGGCCTTGGTCCTGGGGTTCCCCTTCCCAGATTCTCACCACTGGGGACCCTGGGGCCGGAAACCAGCCACTGTAACATCAGAGGACTGAGTGGTCAACCCTCTGGAGAACAGAGGCCGCCACCCGCAGGGAGACCCACTTCCAACACCTCTTCCTCTCGCTCCCCATCCCTCAGGTGCCCACGCTCCACCAACATCCCCTGAGCACGCAAAGGGCTCTGCACACGCTGCCACGCCTGCTGGGTGAGTATCATCACGCCCGTTCCACAGGTGAGCAAACTGAGGCTCAGAGAGGCCACACAGAGAGTAAGCATGAGACCAGGCCCCAAACCCACACCTGTGTGCTGATCAAGACAGAACGGTGGTGAGGAGGGCGGGTTAGCGCCAGACAGGTGGGATCCACATCCAGGCTCTTACTAGCTGTGTGACCTTGGGCACAATGCTTAGCTTCTCTGCGCCTCGGTTGTCAGTTCTGATAAATGGGGATAATTTAACCTCTGTGGGTTGCTGGGAAGGGGTTTCCAGGGAGAAAACATATCCCAGTGACTTGGGCCACCAGAGTGGGCACTGGCTTGACCCTGTGGTCAGGTGGCCCTAACTGCACACACCCGACCCACGAGGCACCGCAATGGCTCCCAAGACCCCGCTGCCCTGCTGCTGCTGAGACGCAGGGGCCCAAGCCTCCCTGTGTTCCCTGTCCCTAAACGAGTTCCTGCAGAGGAACAGCTCTAAGGACCCAGGAGGCCCAGCATCCCCAGGTGCAGCTGAGCCCAGCGGGGTGGCTGCTCGAGGCTGCGGCCCCAGCTCCCACAGCAGCTCCAGGCCGCCGTGTTCCCACGGAACTTCACCGGGACATTTTAATTGTGTGTCACTTTCTCATGTCATGACACTTTATTTTGATTTTTTTTTCAACCATTTGAAATAGAAAGAACCAGGTGTGGTTGTGCACACCTACAATCGCAGTTACACGGGAGGCTGAGGCAGGAGGGTTGCAAGTTCAAGGCTGGCCTCAGCAACTTAGCAAGACCCGGTCTCAAAATTTAAAAAAAATAATAAAATAGTGCTGGGATGTGGCTCAGTGATCGAGCACTTGCCTGGCATGAGCGAGGCCCTGGGTTCCATCCTCAGCACCTCTAAATAAATAAACAAATCGAGTAAAACATGAAGAGCTCTCTTAGTTCGTGGACTATACAGAAACAGGCCACAGGCCGGGTTTGGGCCCCGGGCAGTCCTTTGCTAACCAGGGTCTGGAAGGGGAGCCAAGGACAAACAGAAAAAGGAACAAATATGTACATGAGCGCAGTCGTGATGACGGCCCTGAAGGAGATGGAATGACCAGCGCTGGGCCGGGTCCCTCTGAAGAGGCCTTTTAGTTTGGGAGAGACCCACCGCAAAGAGCGGGGAAGGAGATTCCGGACAGAGAGGACAGCAAGTGCAAAGAGCCCGGGGCTGAAAAACAGCACAGCCTCAAGGAACAGAAGGAAAGCAGCGCACCAGGTGTGGGTGACAAAGGCTGGGTTGGGCCAGCATGGGTGGGCCAGGCAGGGTGGCCCTGCCATCTGACAAGCCCTCCCCAGCTCAGCCCTTTGACCTTCGGGAAGCCACACTCTGAGCCCTGGGCTCCGGAATTGGAGCCTGTGGCATTGGCTGGCCAGGGGAAAGACAGGGTCAAAGGCCCGCTGTCCTCAGGGAGGAGGGGGCGCAGGGGGGTGGGCGGATGCTCCAAGTTTCCTGGCGGTGCCGTGAAGTACTCAGAGGCACGGGAGCCACACCAACAGAAAATCTGCTGTCTGAGCCGCAGACATGTCCCCTGGAGCCTGGGGCTGGGCACTGAGCGTCATTCTCAGACCCTGCTCTGAAAGAGCCACCAACACAGAGAGCTACCACGTGCCACGAGGGAACCCGGGGCCAGGCTGCCTCCCCTCCCCTCCCACGCCCCACGGTGCAACAGCAAGAAAACTCTCATTATCCAAAAGTAAAGCTGGCGGCTGAGTCCCAGGGCGCGAGTGCGAAGCCCGTGGCAGGAAGACACGAGAGGCCCAGCAGATGGCGGGGAACTCTCCAGGATCAGCCTCAAAGGTCACCGTCTGTCACTGCCCGCCTGCCGCATCCTCTTCTGCATCAGTGGAGTCTCTCATGCTGACTGAAGGCCCAGCTACAAGCTGTGCAGTGACATTTCCTGCAGGCTGACTGTGTGCCAGGGACCGTGCTAGGCTCTGCTCAGACCTGAGCCCTTCCCTCCCACGCCTGCCTGTGAGGTTGGGACCATTGTGATCCTCATTTTCCAAATGAGGAAGCTGAGGCAGAGAAAGTGAATCCATTCGCCAAGGCAGTCAGGCCCCAGGCTAGCTAGCTCCCTAGTCCAAATGCTCCGGACTGAGCCTGTTTTCTCCACTGTAAGATATATGAGAGGCTAAAGAAATGATTTCTATACTGTGACATCTGGCTTAACCACTGAGCTACATACCCCGCCATTTTTATTTTTTATTCTGAGACAGGCCTCCTCTAAGTTGCTAAGGCTGGCCTCAAATTTGCAATCCTCCTGCCTCAGCCTCCTGAGCAGGTGAGATTATAGGCATATGCCACCACCCGAGCAGCACGGTATTCTTCATATCCATTAATACTCCCTGTCCTGAGAAAACAAGGCAAAGCAAGGATGAAGGAAGGGGGCAGGAGCAGGGAGGTCAGGGATATACACGGTCAGACCTATGGTCCCCAGAGTCAAGACTTTGGTTCCCAAAGAAAGCCTGGGTTCAGGTCTCACTTCTTACTCATCTCATTTCAGCAGAAAGCAGCCCCGCGGGGAGCAGAGGACCTGGATGCAGCCCTGCCCAGTCACTTAGTCAGGGCTCATCTCCACATCTGTACAGCAGGGGGTTGGCCCCTTCCGGCTCTGATGCTTGTGATGCTTGCAAGGTTTGCTCACATCAGGGCCCTGACTGCGCCCCCGCCCCCCCCAACATTCTCCTGGCAGGAAATCCTCTCCTGGGCCCCCCAGGTCTCCCCCTAGAGCGGGCACTGAAAATCCAAAGCCGCAGTCACAGCCTCTGGCCAAGCTCCCAGCAGGCGCTAACCTCCGCCTCTGCCACCGGGACTGGGGCAGGGACAGGGGCAGTAACACCTGGGAGACCGACCCCTGAGGAGCAGGCCCTCCCCCTCACCCGCCTGGGGCTCCTCCCCCCACCTCCCTCCCCAGAGTTCAATCTTTTGCTTCGTAAATGGCTTTTACGTTTCTCACCCAGTCTCTCGTTTCTACCAGTTTAATTATTGAGGAGGCCTCTTGTCGCCAGCCTGGAACATTAAGGCTGTTAAAAGGGACCCAGGGACCCAGGGAATGCAGACCACAGCTGGCGCTCCCTTGCCCCCTCCTCCTCCCGGCAGACCTTCTGCCCGTTCCTTCCCCACCCCAGGCCTCTAGTCCAGTCTCACTCCCTGCACGGCCGGGGGGCCTGGAGCCCTGCCCCACACTCCTTCCCTGTGACCTGAGGAAGCACAGGCCAATGGAGGCCAGGCCACCTTCACAGCTGACCAGATGGACAAAGGGTAAGGAGCCCCATGAGCCCTGGGCTGGTAAAACACCCGGGGTTCCGTCCCCTCCCCCACCCAACCCTCTCCATCCTGGAGGCAGATGGCAGGGAAGTCACAGTCCCTGCCTGTCTGGGACCCTGAGCACCTCATCCCAAAACATCTACGTTCCAAGAACACACGTTACCACCTAACACCGAGGGATCCCGTGGGAGCTCATGCAGGTGTCAAGTGACCTGGCCTCTAGCTCCCTTGAGCCTGGCCACCCCTCGTACAATGGGCCACTCGCCCTCTGGAAGAGGGGAGGGGCCTAGGCCCAGCGTTTTTCCAACTTCCTAAAGACTCAGAGTCACGAAAAGGCCTTTAATAGGAAGATCGGACGAGGAGCAGCATGGCGGGTCCAGGCCTTGACCCCTCTGCTGGATGCCCCAGGCCACCTCTGCTCCCAGGCCTGGGCCCAGCAGCTGAAGTGCTGACCCAGCCGGCCCAGTATCCCCAGGTCCTGACCCTCCTCCACCTGCCATCCACCCAAGGGATGGTCCAGCCACCCATTCCCAAACTGCCCCCTGAGGAACCCTGAGAGATAACCAGGGGCAACACAATCCCCAGGAACTGTTCAAACTGTCCACTGCAGGGGCAGAATTTCTTTCCAGTCTCTGGCTTCCTCTTTGAACCACATGCACATTTGACGTTCTTCATAATGCATTCATTGGTTTTAAAATTAAAATCGTGTTTTCATCCAGATCATCAAATAAAACCAACAGTCCAGGAAAAAGGACAGTACTTGAGGACCACATGGCTCTGCGGGGACACTCCTGATGGCTGTGTGCTGTGGCGGGGAGTCCCAGAGCAGGCTAAGCCTAACTCCTACCCCAGCCAGAACCAGTGGCAGGACAACTCAGCCTGCTTTCTACCCCCCACCCCCCCCATCTCCCCACAGCCCCCTCCCTCTCCTCCAATACAGAGACCTTCCTTTCCGTTCAACACCCCTCTTTTCCTGACACCCTAAGATGCCCCCAGGTACTAATGCACCATGGGAGTTGGGTTAAAGGGTCCCAGGAAGGGTCCGGGGGAGAAGGAACCAGCCTCAGCTCTTCCCACCCTGCATGGCACCAAGCAGCTTCTCCCGGTTCTCGGCCAACTCTGGAGCCTGAGGAGAGAAGGCCCACCGCAGAGGCCGGGATCTGACAGCAGCGTGAGGGAGGGACCCGGTAGCTTCCTCTCGTCTCTCCCCCTCACTCCACCAGCCTCTCCCCTACACACTCACACCAACACGAGCTCGCAGAGCAAACGAGGCAGGCTGAGAGGGAGACGCGGGCACATAATTATTGGTAAAATGCTTGTAATGTTTTTCTCTCTCCCCGGTAGCTTTCAGTTGTTTTAGCAGCTTAGCGAAGCACTTGGCTCCAATTGAATTGCAAATCAGCAGCTCTTGCCCCAGGAAGAGAGGAAGGGAGGCGGCACGGAGGGGGCAGGGCGGGGTTCCAGAAGGAAAGGGAGAAAGGTGTGTGCGGAGGAAGGACAGAAGGAAGGAACTGAGCGAGGGAAGCTTGATGCAGGGCCCGGGGCCCAGAAACAGAGCCTGCTGCTCCCGCCAGGCCCGCTGGCCTCATCTGCATTCTCTGCAGGCTCAGCAGCCCCACACCCCTTCCAAAAAATGAGGACACATTTTCTAACCGTAATCATGGGCCGGGAGGGAGGGCCACTAGGGGCTTCCTCAACTACCCAGAAGAAACACATACCTTTCTTGGGAATTGCAAGTATTTGAAAACAATGTCAAAACAAAAGTCTTGCTGCTTCTCCCTGGCAATCTCCAGCGTTCCTACTTCCATTCCCTTTTCATCTGCCTGCCCTTCCTTCTATCCACGCATCTATCTTCTCATCTGTCTGTCTGCCCATCTCCTCCTCCCTTCTGATGTTCTCCCGCGCTCCCTGTTCCCCTCCTGGTTCCAAGTTCCCCAGGGAGGGATGGCGTCCATCACGGGCTGCCAGGGGCCGGTGCTGCTTCAGCACCATGGTCAGCACCACCAAGCCGGTCCCTCGCGGCAGTGCCCACGCTCTGTTCACAGGACAGGACAGCACTTTGAAGCCAATCCTCAGATGCTGCTCCGGGGGAAACTCCCGAGGAGGCAGGAAGGGAAGAGAGAGAACGGCTGGCCAGCAGCCTGGGTTTGGAGGACAGGGTTTGGCGGAAGCCCACACACCTCTGCAGGCCACCCCAGACACTCACCTTAAAGAGGCGCAGGATGTTGGCCACCATGATGGAGACCGAGCTCCCGGAAGCACCGATGACGCCCACCACGCGCTCGGGCTTGGTGATGACGGGCGGGCCACCGCTGCCGCAGCGGACCTCCGTGCCGTCCTTCTCGATGAGCGCCTGCACAAAGGTCAGTGACTGCTCGAGGGCATGGGTGTCCCTCGAGCAGGTGTCCAGAATGCGGGCGCCCAGCGTGATGTTGGGCAGCAGGTCCGGGTCATTATTGATGCGATCCAGAGCAAAGAGCATGGCCTCCAACCGGTGGATGCCCTTCTCCTTCTTGAGCTCTCCGCAGGCCTTGCCCTCCGAGCCCCTGCCGTGCACCGGGAACAGGCCTCCCAGTGTGATGTCCCCATCGATGCGGATGGAGTTCATGTGGGGGTGGCCTTTGGGCTTCCCCAGGGAGGAAGGTACCCAGGGGCCGTAAAGGCTGAGGAGCAGGCAAAGGGGCAGCCGGGCCCACCACCAGCCCCAGCCTCTCTTTCCAGGCATCTCGGAAACACCTAGAGACCCATGAACGGCGGGGCCCCACTCCTAGCCCTGACAGGCCCCTGGTCCTACGGCCTGGGTACGCATGGGCAGTGCTGCTTCAGCAGTGGGGCGGCCAGCGGCGTCCGGCCGGACCGACCATTCTGGAGCTCTCTCTGCCCTCCTCTCCCTGGGCAGTGCTCCGTGGCCCACACAGTCCAGGCCCACAGACGGCAGGCAGTGGCCGGGGCTGCAGGAGCGCTCTGATCCTGGTCCCGGCGTCCTGCAGGCCTGATCTTCGGGGGCGACTGTGGACAGGGTAGAGCGCGCCTAGCTTGGTGTATCCTGGCATCAAGGAGAAAACAGCCCCAATCCTCTCCTCCTACCAACCTGAGAAAGGGAGAGAGAGAGAGAGAAAATATCAAACACAAGCCCAAAGAAGACATTAGCTATTCTGATCTCTCATCAGGAGCCTGGGAGAGGGAGATGCTGGAGGTTATCGCCAAAGACTCCATAAATCTCCTCTACTTGGTTTCCTCCAAGCTGCGGCTGAACTCTGGTTGAAATGGGAGAGTTTGAGGCAGAAATTAGGTCACATTTGAGGACTTCCCAGGGCCTGTGCCCATGGCTATCAGAGGCCCAGGCATCAGAAAGCACACTCCCCAGGAACTGCAGGAAGGGCTGGGGAAGAGGGCCTTCCCCAACATGCCCACAGGAGCAGAAGAAAGAAACCAGTCTCACTGGGTCCAACCCCATTGTAGAGATGGGGAATCTGAGGCCCAGAGAGAGCACTGCCCAAGTCACCGGAATCGACAATGGAATACTGACAAGCACCGGGCTTCCAAGCACCAGGCTCTGGAATCGGAGACTCGTTGACCCTTTGGGGACTTAGAAACCAAGAAGGCAACAAGGCCCCCATGCAGAAATCAGCCAGGGTGGCTGCAGGTCGCCAGATGAGTCCTGCCTGGAGCTGCTCAGGCTGAAGGCCGAGGGAAGACCAGGGAGAAGAGGGATGTGGGGCTCTGGATTTTCCTCCTGAATCCGGGAATACAGGGGGGACCCACCACACCCACGTTTCTACCCCAGCGGTTCAACTGTCCCAGGCGGAGGGTAAAATTCAGCGTCTCCTTTTGGCTTGCTCTTCCCCGTCCCTGGGGCTCTTTCTGACTTTCTCTCTCCATTTCTGGATCGCTCTTCTCCAACCCCGGAATGGGGCTCAGGTTACGGCCTGAGCTACTGCGCATTATTATGATCATCGTCATTATTGTTGTTGTGATTAAATATTTATCTGCGAGGGTAGAGGAGAGAACACCAGCTCCTCCTCCTTCTCACTGCTATTTGGGCTAATTTCCCCGGGGGCTTCCTTCCCTCGCCCAGTCTCCCTGTTCAGAGCCAACAGCCTCCTTCCCTCCACCCAGGAGGCCTCAAGGAGCAGAGTCAAGGTCATCCAGAAGCCCCCTTCTGCAGGGGTTGGACAAATGCAGACCAGGAAGCCTCTTAGCCATTCTGTGCCTCAGTCTCCCCAGGAAGCTGAAAAAGCAGCTTGTATTTGGCTTGGGAGGTTTCCCTAGAGACGTGGTGCCTCCATCAAGGCCAGGAGGGAGTCTTGGATTCAGCCCTCCCCCTACTATCCCCCTGCAACAGAAGCCCTGACCACTCCAGTTCTGGGCCAAGAGGAGGCAAGGACAGAGTGTGGCATCCCAGAATCCAGCCTCAGCTCCTGAACTTCTGGCTCTAGGGATCCTCACCTCGCTCATTGAAATGGTCCCTCCACTTTAGCTCCTCAGGGGCCAAGAATATGGCTACTAAATCCCCTTAGCCACATGCTGTGGGCAGGCCAATAGCCCAAATGCAAAACATGACTCTTCCAATGTCACACAGCAAATCAAGATGTGTGCAGGTGTGCAGTGGCACAGGCCCGTAATCCCAGCTACTGAGGCTGAGGCAGGAGAATAGCAAGCCTGTCTCAGCAACTTAGCGAGGCCCTGTCTTGAAATAAAAAATAAAAAGGGTTGGGGGTGTGGCTCAGTTGTACAGCTCCCCTGGATTCAATCCCCAGTGCAAAAAAATAAACACAAATGAGTCCAGGTATAGGAGCCAGCTCAGCCACCGAGGGAACTCAGGGAACCCAAAGGTGGTTTCATAATGCAGCGCTTTCCAGGATCCAGTGACCTAGGGCTGAAGGCCGATGCTTTGAGGAAAGCTTAAGAGCTACTAAAATACAGGGGACGGGGAGGCCACCTGTGGCTGCGCTGTCATTGTCACTCACACCTTGTGGATGAGTTTGAGATCTCCTTCCCAGATAGAGTGAAAGGAGGCGGGCACAGGGCTGCTGATGCCAGCAACAGGCAATTCAGAAAAGAGAACCTGGAGAAGCCCCAGGCCACTCATAGTCTGCCACTGCTGTGCTGGAGGCAAAGCACAGCCCCTCTGGTCCTTAGTTTCAAAATCTGTAAAATGGGTAAGTTGGAGCAAAATTAGGCCTAGGGGTTATACTTCCCCTCGGTCATATTTTCAGTTGTCACAAAATGATGGTAGACTCATCAAGAACTCAGGCAAGGTTCAAGAATGCTAGGCTTCCTGCGCAGGTGGGAGAGAGTCTACTCAAGACACTGTCTGTCCAGTGACAGGGCCTAGAGAGCAAATGGCAACGCACAGCTGCATCCAGGGCCCGGCTCTCAGTGCCCTGTGAGCTGTGTGTTTTTATCCCCATCTCACAGGCCAGGAAGGCGCTGCACCGAGCGCTCAAGTGACAGGGAGCCCAGGGACATGGCGGGTGTGCAGGCTGCTGCACGCCTGCTGCCCCCCTGCACTGGACCTGCCAGCCGATCCTTCAGTCCACGCCAGCCCTGACACCCTGTGAGTTCGTGATTGGTTTCCATGAATTTCAAATGCAGGAATTTTTGGCATCGTGACAGAGTATGTGCCACAGCAGGGCAGACTCGGGCTGGGAGGCCAACGCGCACGGCTTCCTGCAGTCGGGCCCTGCTCGGGCTTCCAGATCCTTCGGGGGTGGGGGTAGGTGCCCGGTGCTGGCTTCTCCGTGAGGCCTGAGTACATCGGAGCTGAGCAGTGTGTATGCACAGGGACCCACGGGCAGGAGGCCTTGGAGAGAAGGGCAGACACCCACAGAGTTAGAATCAAGAGCCCTGAGGCCCAGGCCCTGCCCCAAGCTCCTCAGATCCCTGAAGTCCTCCCTCCTGGGGACTGGGTCCCAGCCCCTGCCCACAGCAGGTCTCACTCCAGCCCCCATCGTCCTCCTGGGCCTGCCTTTTCTGAGCTCCTCCAGAGAGCTGGGCAAACCGCTGCCTCTTTTAGCCTCCCCTCCTGCCTTTGATCATGTAACAGGAACAAGGGAAAAGTAAAAATACCCCGAGTGAAAGGAGCCACAGAGAGCAGGTGGGGGTGGGGCGGGGAGGCGGCGCCCGGCTCCTTCCCACCGCGGCACTGCCTGGGCGCTGCCTCCACCAGCAGAGGAAGGGGAGCAGCCTGGGCTTGGAGGGGGTCCTTCTTTGAAGTCCTTTCCCCAATTCTTAGACTCTCCTCCACCCCCCTGGCCAAATCCAAAATAACCAGGAAAGGTCGAACCTGGGGCAGTTGTGGGGGGCCGCTCCCCATGTGAAACCAAGCCAAGTCCACCCGAGGGGGGCCTCTTCCCTCTTTTCTTTTCTCTCCCTCTCTTCCCTGGTTCCTCCTCTGAAGGATGAGGACCTAGAAGGAGCAGGAACCAGGGGCAGAGGGGAGGGGAGGCCAGCCTTCCCTCTCCACACAAACAGTTCACGGGTCAACAGTGTTTTCCAGAACATTCTCATCAGTGAATGGGGACATGGGGAGAGCTGGCAACCAGCTGCAGGTGCCCCTTACCCCTCAACCACAGTCAGAGCAGGGGAGTCCCCCACCATGCCAGCGGAGGGCCCTGCATCTGAGGGCCTGTGCAGTGACCCCCTCCGTCTCCAGGAAAGGCGCTGCGTGCTGTTCCAACTCCGTCCTGCCCTGCCCCGCCAGCCGAGCCAGGCAGAACCACAAACCACAGAACAACAACTAGATCTGAAGGGAACCACCGAGACTCACTAAACCTCCAATTATTTTTCACTGAGCTGCTTTTTATTCTTCCAAAACCAACGAAATAGAACAAAATCGGAACACCAGAATGAAGGCAGATAAAGAGGGAAGAGCTTTGTATCTTGCTCCTAAGGGTTGGAGCCAGAGTCAGTCATGGCTCCTGCCCTTGGCCTTCTGAGGGCCACCCCCACAGGAAGGGTGCTCTCAGGCCGGCCAGGGGCGCTCCCCACACCCCCTCCCTGAGTCCTGCTCTTCCGTCCTGCTGGTGCCGGGCCCCTTCGTCTCAGCTCGCCACCTTATCCCTGTCCCCAGGCTACCTTCCATCTCTATCACCTTTCCTGTGCCGAGAGCCCAGCCCTGCCCAGGTGCTCAGGAAACTGGGAACTGTAGAAACAGGCAGAGGGGGTTTGAGTGTCCCAAGCTGTTGAGATGCCTCATGGGGACAGTAGAGGGAACTGGAGGACTCTCCCCTTCTCCATGCTCTCTTTGCCACCCTCTGGCTGGGCAGAGGTGTGGTTTGCTGCTGGACAGTATCCTCCCAAATGGACAGGGCCCATATCCAGTCATCTAGAGCCTCATCCCTCACCCCAGCTGCCCCAGCAAGAAGCCCCCAGTTTGATCCCCACCTGTGTGACCAGCTAGCACCTTCCAACACTAGCAGCCCAGCCATGCCCCACAACCCATGCTGGCACCCCCAGCAGGGTTGAGAGAAGTGGACCAGGGACATGAGGGGAGGGACGGACTCTCAGCTCCCTCTTCTAGGACAATTCTTTACCACAGGGGCCAGGTTCTAAGGGTGGAGTTGGGCGCAGGGTTTGGGGCAGGTAAACGCAGGACTGATGGGCAAGAAGGAGGCATCTGAAACCTTGGACCCACCCAGGCTGGCGAGGGCTCGTTCTGAAGAGCAGCCCTGCTCCAAGAGGAGTCTGGCTCCCCAGCCTCCCTCCCTCGCCCCCACAGGCTGCTCATACTCCCCACCTGGACCGAGAACCCTTACAAGCTCTGAAACACAGGATCCACTTCAGGAGCCACCCTCTCCCCGTTCTGCCACAACAGGGCCTGACACAGAGGTCACTGGTTCTGTGTTGGGCACCTGGTGAAATGCACTACAGAAATATGTTTGGTGGAAAAATATGTATGGAAGGAAAGAAAGGAAGGAAGGGTGGGGATGAGGCTTAAAGCCAGTGGAAACTAAAGAGGGAGAAACTTGAAATCGATTGTCCCGGCCGTGCCCCAACCTGTGATTCCCTCCTTTCAAAAAGCAGCTGAAATCCCTCTTCCTCCTCCTCCAGGAAGCCTGCTCTGATTTTTCCAATTCCCTTCACCTCCTGCCCCCCACAGGCTCTCCCATGTTGTTTTTTGACACTGATGACCTGGAAACACATTAAGGGCCATGTGACCCAAACCCTCCTCATCTCTGCATTCCCTGTGCCTAGTTAAAGGCCCAGAACACAGAAAACACTAAATAAATGACAGTCAAACTCCTGCCCAGCGCAGCAGGGGCCATGGCAGGGGATCTGCAGCAGTATTTCCAACCCACCAAGGCGAACTCGGGCCTCGAGCAAGTTCCTACAAGTCTGCGGTGTGGTCGAATGGAGAAGGTGATCCCTTCTGCCACCGCCATTCAAATGTGGTCTGAGCACTCTCTGTGTGACCCTGCCTTGCTCTGGGGGTGACACAGCCCACACTTGCGTGAGCCCAAGAGAAACCCGTGTGTGGCCCTTCAGGGGATCCGGGATATGAAAGGAAATAAAGCAGGAGAAGGAATGACCCAGAGGGGCTGCTTCCGAAGAGAAGAATCAGGGAAGGCTTCTCTGAGGAGGTGATCAGAAGTTGAAGGCAGGAAAATGCATGAGCCCCACAGACGCCTGGAAGAAGTGCATTCCAGCTAGAGAGAACAGCAAGTTCAAAGGCTATGAGGTGGGCGTAGGCTTAGCGTTCAGGGTTAGGAAACGGCAAGGAGTCCGGCGTACCTGGGGGGCAGTCAGAAGGACTGCAGATAGGATAAAGTCAGAAAGGCCACCCAGCTGAGACCAAGCAAAACCCTATGGGTCCCTGTGTGGATGAAGAAACAGGGGCTCCTCGAGGGCTTTGAGCATGGTGACAAAGGGGGACAGGAGAAACCTGAGGCCCCAAAAGGCAGCCTCCTGTGTAGGCATGGCCACTCACAGGAGTTGGAGAGCCCTGCCCACTGCCCCGTGACTGGAGCACAGCGAGGTGACCAAGTCAGGGGCCCTTGCTCCTATCAGCACAGCACTGACCGTCCTCAACTCCCAGGGCCAGGGGGCCAGGTCCCAAGTTCATTGCCCAGGCCTCCACCCACCAACAGGCCTCCTTGTCCACACAGACCCCAGCCTTCCTTCCTGCCCCAACTGCCCCCGCCCTTACTGCCACCAGTGACCCTTGTTTTCCGACACAGAACTCAAGTGGGCAAGTGCCTTTGTTTGCAGCTGGTGCTTTTGTGAGCTTGTCCACTTCCTCCCTCCTCCTCCCCTCTTCCTGTCCTCCTTCCTCAACTGGAGCTCTCCAAGCCCAGCACCCTGGAAACCTGGGCCAGCACTCAGCCCCTCCCACATCCAAACACTACTGTCCTGCGTGGCCAGCCGAGGATACAACACAGTTCAGGGAGACGCCTGCCCATAGGCCACACCAGTCACACACCCAGACGGAGCAGTGAGCGACATCAGAGGATCAATCACCCACCAAAAGCTTCAGAATCCAGGTCAAGTCCCCGATCTCCATTTCTATATTTAAACCTAAAATAACCCTGTAGCAAGAACAGTGTTTTTACTAGAAGTCCCACCCCAACCAGAAAGCAGGTCTAGCCTAGGGACTGGAGGGGTGGTTATGGGAGGCCAGGTGTGGGGGACCAGATGGTACCCAGAGTTCCTGGTCCCCATGCAGGTGGACCAAGCCAGGAGAGCTCCTTGTTTCATCAAATGATGGCCTCCTCACAGCCAGGGTGGCCAGGGCCTTCTCCAGGGGAACTGGGTGTCTTAACTAAACCGACATTGCTTGGCCCCAAAATGGCATAGGCTGTCATTATGGGCTGTCATTTCCCAATTACTGCAGATAATATCTACCTTAATTGAATGGGGGCCCGATAATGTCATTATGCACTGCGTTCCCCAATTTATTTAATGTACGTGTGTACACATGTATTTATGCCTCACTGCTGCCATGAGATTGCTCAATGGTGAGGTTGACAATAAAACATTTCGACGGGAGTCATCAGCTCTAATTTAGGGGTGATTTTTACTATCCTGTGGTGCTCGTTTTTCCAAGGAGCCAAGAGAAACAGGAGCAAGCTGGAACAACGTCTCTCGGCCCATGGGCGAGGAGGCAGGGGGTGGTGGGCCGAGCTGGCCACTTCTCTAAACCAAGTTCCACTCCCTGCAGGCTCAGGCATGGAGAGAGAGGCAGGGGAGTAGGGGACTGAAGCCGCCAGAGCCTGTGACCTAACTGGCAGGACAAAGGAATAAGGAGCCACAGCCCAGGCAGGGAGAGAAGCAGGGACAGAGGCCAAAGGGAGACCCGAGAGGTGCACAGAGGAGCCAGGCAGAGCCCACACGACCAAGAGAAAAGGCAGCCCAAGGGCTCCAGGGCCAAAGGAGAGAAACTCCTCAGATGGCTTTGGATAGTTCAGGCTAACAAGGGCACTCAAGGAAATAAGCCTTCCCTACTCTTCCCAGGAGTGGGTGGGAGTGACGGGAACCTGGGGTTCCCCTGCCCCAGGCCTGCTGCCAACCGGACAAGCCCCCACAGCCTCCTCTGCTTCCTCCCTCAGGTGGGTCCAGCCAGGATCCCTTCTGCCAACCCCAGCGAGCACGTCCCAAGCCCAGATGCCAGCTCCCCTCAAGCCTTCTCCACGAGCCACAGCCGCTGCCACTCTGCAGAAGTGAGATAACCTTCCAGCCAGCAGCCAGCAGGCCCAGCTGCCCAGGCTGCCAGCAGGGCCTGCCCACTGGAAAGTTGGGTCCTAGGCTGAGCAGGGGAGGACAGCAGGGGTGGGGAGATGTCTTGGGGTGGGTGGTAATTAGGGGCTGCCGGCTCCACGCTTGTCTAGGGAGAGGATGTGTCTACTACCTATAATTAAAAGCTCAGGAGTCCATGGGTCCTTCTCCCATCTCTTCCTACCATCTGTCCCCTATAGCAGGGCTGGTACAGTGTGGTCAAGCAGCCTGGGGGCTGGGTTGTGGGCCCCTCAGGAAGGGTGGGCTGCAGAGCCCTTCCAAGGCTGGGCCTGGTCCCCTGGCCCTTCCAGCTAGCACACCACGCTGTCACAGGCTGGCTCACTGCCTTCCCTCCCAGAGATGTCCCGCCTCCAGCAGAGCGTAGCTAAACCCACCCAGTCACAGGTCTTTGGAGGAGGTAGGTTGAGGGAAAGAGGAGCTGCCCACACCGGGCCACTGAGGCCGAGAAGCAGCTCAACTCCTGACTCGCCCCCCCACCCCCACCTGCTCAGGACCTGTTCTGTGTGACAAGCTGCACCCGCCTCATGTGCACCATTCACAGAGCATGCCTTTGAGTTAAGCATTGTTGGCTTCCTCCTGGGGAGGGGTAACTTTTGGGGGCATTTTGTTCCTAAAAGGTGCGAAGGTGTTGGCAGATGGGGAAAGCTTATGTCTAAAAGGGTGAAAGCCAGAGGAGGTGAAGACAGGGGGCACCTCATTCACAAGTGAGCAGGCATGTCTATCCCAGGGCTCAGTAAAGGGGAGGAGGACAGGAAAACGGGACAAAGGCTCTGATCCCCTCCCCACTGCAGTCAGACCCTTTTGCAGGCTCCATGGCCTGCCCAGGACAGACAAGGTGCCTCTGGCCAGTGGGTGCCCCACCCAGGAGTCTCTTGGCTCCTGGGGGAATCAACACTCTCTGAACCTCAGGAATGGCCCCTGGAGACCTCAGCTCTTCAAGGAAGCTCTTCCTCCATGCACATGCAGAGCCTGGGCCAGGGAGAAAGTGGGGCAGGCCCAGGCCACATCCTGAGCAGTGGAGAGATGGCCTGCAAAGGTTCTTTGCCTCCACCATGGGCTGGCCCTGGGGACGTGAAGCAAACACTGCAGGGTACTGTGCTGTGGGACTGAGGTGCTCAGCACCCGCCCTTACAGCACTGGCCTCCCTGCCTGCCCTACACCCCACTCTCACCCCAGAAGAGATGGGGTGAGTCTAGGATGGGGAAACACACACACACACACACACACACCATGCCTTCCCCCATCACCTCCAGCTTCCTCCCAGACTGACAAGGAGTAGTCACCACTCTGACAATCATGCGTCTTCCAGTTCGGTAAACCCAGCTCAGTCTGTGTCCCAAAATGCCAGCTTTCTCCCTTTGCAGAGAGCAGGAATGGTGAGGAGAGAAGGTAAAGAAATGAGGCACCCCTCCAAAAAGGACTGACAGTCGCGGGGCGGGGGTGGGGGGTGTCGATCACAGCCTAGGGGCAGGGGGCGCTCGTACGTTCGGGCTCAGGACTCCCTGTCGCCACCACCGTTGCCCCATCTCAGCACAAACAGATTCAGACCTCCGGGGTGCGGGGGCGCCCCTCGCAGTCGGGTCTTCCACCTCCCGGCCCCGCCCCCGCACGGGGAGGTGACGCCTCCAGCCTGCGGGCGCTGGGGAAGACCGACCCTGGAGCAGGGCCCCCCAGCACACACACGCGCGCGCACACACATGCACACACGGATCCGCACGGTCGCTCCGCTCGCCGGGTTGCAGCGTAGATTCGGGTTCATCAGGGTCTCGGGGAGAGACGGTCCTGAGTGTCCGGAGAGAGCCTGACCCTGAAGTCCCGGGGCCTCGGGGAGACCCCAGATCTACAGCGCCGCCCTGAGCCACCGCGGCTGCGGGTCAGCGGTTATCGGGCTCCGGCCGGTGGCGAAGGCGACGCTGGGGCGGGCACCCAAGCCGGACGCGGTACCTGGCATAGGAGCCGAGGCACGCGAGGCTGGCGCTGCCCTCCCTCCGGGAGACCGCGGAGGAGAGGTGCAAATAATGCCCCGCGCCCCCGCCTGCCCTGCCTCTCCGCAGAGCCGGTGCGCTAATGCCGCCGCCCCCACCTGAGAGCTGGCACGACCCTCCATCCGGTGGAACCTGACATAGCCTCTGTCCACAGAGACACTACTTTCCCCCAGCCCCTCAAAAAGCCGTTGCCCCCTTCCTTCCCTCAGGGACATCGGAGTGGGGGCTCTCAGCCCCGAGGGGAGACCCTCATGTCCGGATCCCGCACCCTCCGTCCTCGAGGGCTTTGGTTCGCCGGCTCTCCTAAGGGTACCCCAAGCGCGGGACCTCGCTGGAGGCCACCTCCCCAAGCCTCGGTGTCCCCCCGCAGCCCGCGCCCCAGGAGGCCGGAGGGCACAGTCCCCTCTGCTCGTTCCCCTCGGGCCAAAACTCACCCCGAGCCGGCGAGGTTTAAGCCGTGGCGAGGGGTCCCGTACGCGCCCGCCTGCCCTGGGGCTCAGGGAGGCGGCGGCCGGACGCTCGATTCTTGCGGTGCCCAGAGCCCGGCCGCGGCGGGCGGCGCTGACGCTGTGGACCGAGCCGGGCACGGAGCCGCCCGGAGTCCCGGACGCAGCGGGATGAGCTGGCGGCAGCTCGGCCGGAGCCGCCGCCAAGCGCGCGGCGTTCGGTGGCAGCTCCGGCGAGAGAGAGCGAGCTGGGAGCAGCGGCGAGCCCGACTCCCGCTGCCGCGGAGCCCAGAGTCCGAGCCCGAGAGCGCGGGCGAGACGGTCCGGGGAGCTGGGTTCTGCCAAGGGCTCCGGGCTAGGAAGGGAGCGGAGCGGGAGCAGACCAGCGAGCGCAGCCGGCGGAGGTGCGGGCGCCTAGCGGCGCCGCCGCGGCGGCGGCGGCAGCAACAGCAGCAGGGAAAAAATGAGAGCAAGCCAGAGAGCGCGCTGGAGAGCGAGCGAGAGAGGGAGAGAGAGACGGGAAGAGCGAGGAAGACGCGGAGGGGAGGCTGCGGGAGGGGCGGGAGCGCGAACCGGCGAGGGGGCCGCAGCCGCTCGCCCTGGCGCCCACGGCCGCTGCCGCACCCGAGGAGGTGCGAGCCCAGCCCGGCAAGTTTGCGCTGCAAGTGCGGGCCGAGCGCGCCGCGCTTCCGCCGGCCTTTTAAAGAGAGAGCACCTGGGAGCCCACCCCCTACCCCGCACCTCCACCTCCGGAAGGCTGGGACGCTCGCAGCGCCCCGCCGCCCCTCCACGCCCGCCCCGCCGACGGCTCCCCCTCCACCACATCCCACTGTCGCCCTCTCCCGGAAGCCCCCTTTCCCCACACCTCCCGTGCACGTGCCTGGCCACCAGCTACAAAGATAAGGCAGAGACCCCTCCTCACCCCGGAGGTTAAGGGTCAGGGAACAGACCCTCCCAACACACCCTGAAAAGTACAGCAGAGCATAGCGAAGCAGAGGGAGCGCTACTGCCACCCCTTGCGTCACCAGAAGCCCCATCTGCAGGGCAGCTTCTCACACATCCGTACACGTGGTGTATGCCCCATGTGGCATGTTCGACTTCACACCCCACTGGTCTGGGTTCAAGCCCGAGGGGAGAAACTGAGGCCCAGTTAAGCAATTCCACGTGCCCCAGGTCTCATATCCTGCGGTGGGGGCACTTCCTACAGAGCCGCCTAACACCTCAGAACCCTACCAGACTAAGGGAACATCAGCCGGCTGGTCCACGGCAGGAAGGCCTCCTTCCAGCACTGGTTTGTGAATGTAACAGGTGGCCTGGTCACAGGCCACAGTGAGCCCAGAGAAGATTCCATCAGCCTGCTGAACTGGAGTTCAGTTCCCCTCCTTCCCTGGGGGCCTCTGGAAAATCCCAGGAGAGGGTTGGCCACAGGCAGGCCGGGGAGGAAGCAAGGGAGGTAGCCACACAGTCCTTTTAGGATTGCAAGAGCATCTCATCCCAGACTGCAGAAGTGACTTCAATTAGACTCATGATGTGATTGTCCTTGTCCCAGAGAGAGTGCACAACACAGGGCCAGAGAGCTGGGCAAGAGGGTGGCTGGTGACAGAGATGGAGAGGCTGACCAGGGCCCTCCCTTCCCATCAGTACCTCTGGCCTCCTGGCTGACGGGCTGAGAACCACCTTGTGCTTGCCTGTGCCCAGGCCTGGGAGTGCTCAGCCACCCTCCCGACCCAACCCCTAATTGCAAAGATACCCCATTTTTAGGTCAGAAGAATGTCTGGGGAGTCTGAGAATAATAGACAGTGCCTCTCCCTCCCTGCCCCTTAACCAATGGCCCACTCCTCCCCACAAGACCACCCTCTCCAGCCTCCACACTAAGTGGGCCGGGACCACACCTTGTTCACTGCCCTTTATGCAGTGCCTGGTGCCACACCTGGGCCAGAGTGATCTCGAGGAGTGCTCAGTGAGTGAAAGCTGTTGGCAAAGCTGTCACATGTAATGACCCAAATATATGTCTCATTTACCAAATCCGTCTGAAGCCTCTCATGGAAGGGCTCAGATTGTTTATCCGTTCATTTGCACCTTTTGTCTTTGTGTAATCGACACTGACAGAGATCCTGGCCCATTCACAGCCCTGGGAAAACACAGGACAGACTCTGTCCTGGAGGAACGCACGCCACGGCCATTTGGACCTCAACGGGAAGCTCTTTATGGAGATGTGAGAGAAGAACATGAGAACTCCTGCTGCCCAGCAGCTCTGCCCAGCCAAATGTGCCCTGCTCTGGACGTGCAGGAGACTGGTCATCCCTGGAGAGGCCGTGTCCTTGGGAACAGTCTTCTTGGGCTCAAACCAGTTTGGGAACCAGCACAGGTTCCCGAACCAGCTTCTCGTGAAACAAGGATTGTGGCGCTCAGCCCGGAGCAGAACTGTTAAGTAGAGGGGCTGTGGGTCGTTCACTGCAAGGGGTCACCCAGTTGAGGGGGCCTAGGGAGGCTGAGAGTCGCCTGCCTTGGTTTTGACAAGGGATGAGTCCTCTCTTGAGGCCGTGTCTGCTGAAAAGATGGGGTTCCTTTTCTGCTTCTCTGGGGTTAGTCCCATAGAGGCTGGCTAGGGTCTGGCCCTCCTCACCAGGGGGAGTGAAATGACGCGTGCACCGTGCAGGTGCCTGTGAGCAGGAGCCACCACAATTTTTAACACAACATAATCCTCAATATCCTTTTGTTAATAAATGAATGAATGGCTGGATGAATGGATTAGTGAGACTGAAAATAACACAGGCCACGGTTTACTAAGAGTCCAAACTAACACGGCCACGCTCCCAAACCTGGCCGCGGGATTGCCTGCGCTCGGGCCATAATTATCCTGCCCCCACCCGCCGCCAGCTGTGTCACAGAAGGCTGGGCAGGCTATATTTTTCAGGGGTTAAAAAAAGAAATGCTGTCGGCTGGCAGATGGCTGGGTTTGTGGATGCGTCCAGCCTGAGGTTCCCAGCCTGAGGCCTGGCTCTTCTGAGCTGCTGTCCTGGGCCACCCCAGGCCTCCGCAGACCCAGAGTGCTCAGTCGCTGACCCTCAGCTGCGGGCCCCGACTTGTCCAACTGGGACACCCTCTTCTCCCCTCTGGCAGTCTCTCTCAGGTTATGACTGACTGACTTGCCATGGAGACGGACACACGTGTACACACACCCCAAGGAACCTCCCCAGGCAGGCCCTGCCCTGGGGAGCCAGGCAGTCACCCACTGTGGAAGAAGAGTAACCAGAGGCGACTTCAAGGAGTCACACAGCCAAACTGCCCTCCTCAGCAAGCCCACCCCAAGCCCTGGAGGGCATGCAGAAGGGAGGTCACAGAACTAAAGTCAGGAGACCTGTCCCCTGGGCCAGGAGCCGTGCGTGAGACCCATGGGTCCTTCTGAGCACTGGTTTCCCCAGCAGTGAGATCAACCCAGTCAAGATTTCTCTTAGGACTCTGGAATTCCATGTTGAGTCTTATTCTGGAAACTTCACAGGAGGCTGACCTGCTACTGGTGGCGTGAGCAGGGTGGGAGATTCTAATCCACTAGGCCCACGTGCACAGGCTTACCCAGGGGAAAGGAGACACCAGCTCCACACTGGAGCACAGCCACTGAGGGAAGAGGAAGAGGCAGGTCGTCCTGGAGAAAATAATAATACAAAGTCCCATGCCTGTGCTTCAGACCTCCATAACCTGGAAGTTCTTCCTGAGATCTGACCTAACTCCCTCCTACTACAGCAGATTCTTTCTTCATGCTTTTATTCCAGCCTCCCAGTGAGGGAAAACAAGTTGCCCAATGTACCCACCCACTGTGTTGGCAACTCATACCCACAAACCTGCTCCTGTGACTTCTCTGTTTCAAAAGAACCCTAATGGGAAAGGGCAATTGCCTTTGAAAATTCTGAATTTAGCATTTGTTGAAATAAATCAAAGTGAGCTCACGATGCAAGGCTCCTAGGAGAGACTGGCAGACCTGGAAATGGTCCCCATATTGAGCTGACCCAGCCACTGCCTGTGCCTCTGCGCCTGATGGGTTTCAATTTTGTCTTCCCCTCAACCAGGCCATTAGGTGGAGGCGTCGCTGATGGGGGAGGGTGTGGCTTGAAGGATACCCGTCCCCTGGCAGAACATTTCCATGAAGGGAGTACAATAGCCCTGGGCTCTCCAGAGTCGTAAGCCACCCTGCAGGCATGGGCACTGCTTGTCCTGAGCTGGGGTCAGAAGCTGAGGGCTGCCAGCACCTGGTGACGCATACCTGTAATCCCAGCCACTCAGGAGGCTGAGGCAGGAGGATTGAGAGTACAAGGCCAGCCTCAGCAACTTAGTAAGACCCTAAGCAATTTAGGAGACACTGTCTCCAAATGAAGTATAAAAAAGGGGGTTGGGGACATGGCTCAGTGGTTCTGGGTTCAATCGTCGGTACAAAAAAGAAGGAGGAGCAGCAGCAGCAGCTGAGGTTCCCTGGGTTAAGAATCCCGGGGTAAATCATTCCTACTCTGTTTCTTGGGATTGCCACAGCCCCTGCTTCACCCTCCAGGGAATACCGAGGGTTATTTTTTCTTTCTTTCTCTTTGGTACTGGGATTGAACCCAGGGGCTCCTGGGTTGCCACTGAGCTACATCCCCTGCCATTTTATTTATTTATTCATATTTTAATCAGGACCTTGATAAGTTGCTGAGGCTGGCCTCAAGGTTGAAATCCTCCTGCCTCCGCCTCCCAAGTAATTGGGATTACAGGCATGCACCCCTGCACCTGGAGATACTGAGTCCTGAGGGCACAGCCACTGGGAAATTCCCACAGCCCCTGCTCTGGGACAGTCTGGGACAAGGTGATCATGGTCCCCTGAGGGTTCCAGACAGGACCTCTCTAAGAATCTTCTGTCCCCGCAGGCCATCATGGAACTATAACCCGGGAACCAACCCAACCTGTGGAACTTCCCATGTTTTTGGCTAAAGCTGCAGCCCCCTGCCACCATCCCAGAAGCCAAACGCCCATCCATAATTGTCAGGAAAATCCCAGTGCCTACCATGAAGGCTACTCACTGTGCCACTGAGCTCCTTTGGTAGAAGTCACAGTTTCCCAGCCAGTACGCCAGCCTGAAAGCTCATTTGTTTTATTTGGGGTCGCTGGGTACTCTGTGGTGTTTGCACCATATTATCCTTGTGGATTCCAAACCATCTGGTGACAAGGATCTCTGACAAGGGTCTGCGCATCTGTGCCCATTGCATGTGGACCCAGGACATTCACATCCACAGCCTGCACTCCCCCTGCAGGCTAAAAGGAGGGACCAGCCAGGGCCAGCTAGAGCAGGATCCCTCATACAATCAATCACCAGGACCAGAGACACAGCCGGAAGGTCCAGGAAGATCTAGGACAGAGTGCGTTTGGCACAGCATGCTAGGGGCCCTTCCCCATGCTGCCAGCATGCCCCACAGGTAGGGGGTGCAGGACAAGGGGGCAGAGGCTGGCTCGGTCTCTCTTCCTCCCTGTGTGAAAGTCAAGGCAGCTGGACAGGGGATGGGTAGAGGAACTGTGGACGGGGGTTGAAGGGAGAGAGGAGTCCAACGTCAACCTTAGCAAGCTCGATCATCTGCTCCAGAGTTCAACAGATGACATTTCCCTCCTCAGCCTCAATTCCCCTCCCAACAAGGTGGAAGAGGGAGCCAAGTGGAGGGGAAAGCAGGGGAGGCCGGGCCACTGCCTCCTCCATCAGCCATGGGGCAGGAGCCACAGGAACCCAGAGCCAACCTCCTCCTGCCCAGGGCAGAGGAAAGAGGAACAAGGACAACCCCAGTCACTCAGGAGGCTAAGGCAGGAGGGTCACAAAGTCCAGGCCAGCATCTGCGATTTAGCAAGAACCTTTCTCAAAATAAGAAAATGACAAGGGGGTGCAGCTGTGGTTGAACACTTCTGGGTTTGATCCCCATGACCCCAAAATAAGTAGATAAATAAAGGAAGGAAGGAGGAAGGGGTGGAAGTAGCAGGGTCTGGTTCACTCAGTGGCCTCTAAAGCAGAGGTCAACGTGTTCAGGGGTACAGGTCTTTTTTGGGGGGGCACTGAACTCAGGGGGTGATTGGCCACTGAGTCACATCCCCAGCCCTTTTTTGTATTTTATTTAGAGATGGGATCTCACTAAGTTGCTGAGGTTGACTTGGAACTCCCGCTCCTCCTGCCTCAGCCTCCTGAGCTGCTGGGATAACAGGCATGCCCACCACAGCCTGGGGCACAGTCCTATGGCACTAAGCACCTGGCACTTCCTCAAGCCTATGGGTAGCCCGGAATTGAGGGGTCACAGAAAGTAGGCCTTAAAGGAGGAACAACTGAGAGACATGGAGAAGGGGGGTGCACAGCCAGATGGGGCACCTGGGTCTTCCATGGGGCGGCCATGCATGCAGCAGGCACTGGATAAGTGTCTGACCCACCTGGAAGAAAGCTTCTCTTTCTCCTTGATTTCCACTTACTCCTCCTCCTTCTCTCTCTCTTTTTTTCTTAAGACTCAGGATTTTCCAGCCTCTTTGCAACGCTGCAATTTAAAACTACTTATCATCTCTCTCTCTCTCTCCACATGTCTGGGGGCTGTCAACCTCGAGCCAAATGTCATTAGGATGGATGTCACACAAGCCCGGATGTCAAAATACAATTAACATTTGAAAGCCCCTCCCACCCGCAGCCTCCTGGCCAGCCTGCCCCTTCCTTTGAATGGCAGGGCTCTGGGTACCAGGGGGAGCAGCCAGGTAACGGGAGCAGGAAGGGATGCCATCCAGCTGGCTGTGAGAGGAGCCTGCAGGAAGGGGGGAGGGGAGGGGGGCCAATCTGGAAAGGGAACGCCTTCGCTGGCTGCACCCCCGAGCACCCCTGACAGATTCTTTTCCTGCTGCTCTCTGATCACCATCCACAGCACACACTATCTAACCCCGTGTGTTCCCAGCATCCCCAACTGCCGAGTGTGAACCCCGATTAAACCTGCAGTTCACTTAGGGACCATGCTGGGGGTAAGAGGAAAGACCAAGTGCAACAAGCGCTTTCCAAGTGTAAGGGGACCCTATAAGAGGGGCCCTAGATTGTGTCTGGTGGCTCTTGTCCTCCAACTAGGTCCCCGGTCCTTGGGACAAGGCAAAGGCCACACAGCCTAGCTGACTGATGGGCAGTGGGGCGGGAATTGCTGGCGGGCCCTTTTGACAATGATCCCCCCAATCCCACTTCAGCCTTGGTCCTATTTATGAAGCTACTGGAGCCAGGCGCAGTGGCACACACCTGTCATCCCAGCAACTCCGGAGGCTGAGGCAGGAGGATCACAGGTTTGAAGCCAGCCTCAGCAACTTAGCAAGGCTGTAAGCAACCTAGCAAGATCCTGTCTCAAATTTTAAAAAAACAGGGGGTGGGGGCCACCGCTGGGGATGTGGCTCAATGGTTAAATGCTCCTGGGTTCAATCCCTAGGACCAAGAAGAAGGAGAAGGAGAAGGAGAAGGAGAAGAAGAAGCAGCAGCAGCAGCTGCTGCTGCTACTGGACAGCAAGAAGCAAGCTCTGGCATTTGCTCCCTTCCTGTGAGGGACACAGACAGCTGATAGGACAGAAAACTAGAAACAACCCCCAGGATGGGCGGCTGGTGGAGCCTCAAGGAACATCTATCCCTCAGGCTATCTCCAGAGCTTTCCATCGGTGCTACTGAGGTATCTCCAGCACCCACAGAGTGCCAGGGAGGCTGGGCTGACCCCGAAAGAAAATCTGACCAAAGAAGAGGAGGAGAGGTGTCCCAGTCCCATCCCGGGCAGGGTCTGAGCCGCACGTGTCCTGGGGAAACCTGAGCTGCGCCAGGTCTTCTGCTCCCCGAGGAGAGGAAGCAGCCTTCACACAGACAACTGTGACCCTCCTCCTCCTCAGCTCCACTCTCCTCCGACACCGCCTCTCAGCCACCGCGCTATCTCACAGACCCCCCAAAGAGGACAAAGCCGTACTGGGGAAGGAAGCCCACACCCGCCAGCTCCTACCCTCGTGGGCTGCATTTTAATGGCGTTTGATTGGATCGGATGCGCTTTTAATTCCCTCCTGGGACATCAGAAGGAGGAGGGTAGAAAAGAATCTTTAATTCATCAAACTGAAATATTAATAGACTTCCAACCAGCTGGAATGGGGCATGAGGCCCCCATGATGGAACAGAGGGGGACAGGCAGGAGCAAGGTGAAGGTGTGACGGGGGTGGGGAAACAGCCTCGCCGCAGGCCTGGGACCGGGCTGGGTGGGGGACAGGAAAGAAGGAGCACATGGCTCACTCGCGGCTGCCAGGTGCTCCTCTGAGTGGCCATGCTGCGGAAGTAGAGCCAGCCCCCTCCAGAGCCCCGAGACACAGGGACCGAATCACGACTCCACCGTACAAACAGGGAAGCTGAAGGCACAGAGACCCACCCCAAGGATACAGAGCTGGTGTGAAGGCAGAGCCCCTGCAGAGGGGAGAAGAAGAGGTCTGGGGTCTGGGGAGAGGATGCTGCCCCTCAAGATTCCAGCTCAGGCCTACACCCACACCTAGCCTCCCCGGCCCTTCCTACCCCTGGGACAGCACACCGCTCCCCTATTCAGATGAACAACTGGGGCCCAGAGAGGCCAGAGCTGCCCAGCCATGTAGCCAGAGCTGTCTCTGCCCCCAGACCTCCTGGGGGGGCAGGAGTATTGGGGACCCCCAGGTGGTACACTTGGCTTAGCTCCACTTGGTTCCCTGCCTGCTGGCAAAGCCAGAATCCCTTCCCACGCACTGGCTTTTCCCACGCACTGAAGGCTGGTGGCTGATAGCAGACCCTCTCCCAAGAGCAGGGGGACCTCATGGGCACAAGAGGAAAGACCAAGGGACTTGGAAGAAAGACCCCAGAGGGCGCTGGACATGATGTGAAGCAGGGGACATCTATAGTCCCAGTGGCTCAGTACCCTGAAGCAGGAGCATGGCAAGTTTGAGGCCAGCCTGGGCAACTTAGGGAGACCATGTTTCAAACGAAAGATGGAAAAGGGCCGGGGATGTGGCTAGAGTAGAGCACCCTGGGTTCCAGCCTCTGTCCAGAGAAACCCCAAGGCTCTCTACCAGGAGGCTCTCTGCACCTGCAGTCCCCACCCACTCGTCGCTTTTTTTTTTTTTTTTTTTTTTTTTTTTTTTTTTTTTTTGGGTGCTGGGGATCGAACTCAGGGCCTTGTGCTTATGAGGCAGGCACTCTACCCACTGAGCTATCTCCCCAGCCCCTCCCCCACCCACTCTTCTCAACGTGGGGTCACTTCCCCTCCCCAACCTTGGTCTCCTGGTCTCAGTCTCTGTGCATCTACTTGCACAGAGTGGTCAGGTCCCTGCTCCCTAAAGTCACAGACCTTGGGCCCTCCACTGTCCTCACCTCTGGGACCAATAACCCTCTCTTCTACACACCAAAGCCTCACCTTCCCCAACCTTCAAGGTCCCTAGACCTGAAGCCACTTCCCTGGCCCAGAATGCGGGAGCATCCCTCCCCTGATTTCTTTGGTCCAGGTAGCTTACAGTGGGCAACTAATTTTAGATGGATGGACGGAATACAAACCGACTGGTTAGATGGAGGGTTGCCCTGCCTCCTCCCCGCACCAAGTTTGGACCTTAAAAAGGACGCGGGAAAAGGCAGCCTCAACCAAGCATAAGGATGGAGATTTGGCTCCAACTCTGCTGCACCTGCAGGAGGGTGTACGCAATGGCCTGAGCAGGCTCCTGCCCAGTCTCTTCCGAATGAAGGGTCCATTCAGCCACCCCCAAAATGCAGGGAGGTGACCTCTCAGGCGCCCAGGGACCGGGTGCGAGGCGCCTCCTTCAGAAAAGCCTCAGCCGCGCCGGCAGAGCTCCCGAGCGCGGGCCGGCAGCGCCGCCGCGTGGCCGAGCGCCCTCACTGCACGCACTGGCCCGGCCCAGGGAGGGTCCGCGCGGATCTGAGCAGGACCCAGGCTTGGTCTCCTGGGCTCGGCGCCTCCCCACCCCGACGCCGGGGAAGACACCCGGATTGAAAGGGTTGTTTTTCACCTGAGCAGATTCCGAGAAGAGGCTGCGGGGGCGACAGGGGTGTCTATTTCGGGGCTGCTTCCCAGCTGGGCCGCCGCCCTCGGATTCGTGCGCGGCCGGCTCACCTGCTCCGATGGCAGCGAGCGGGCTCTTCTGACGCACCCACACGCACACTCCCGCAAATCCGAGGGAACCCGGGGCAGGGGGCGACCGGTGAGAAGTCGGTGGCTTCCTCGGTGGGAGGAGGGCGGGGAACAGGGGTAGGTGAGGAAGCACCTCCGCCCCAGGACGTTGCGAGCTCCAGCCCTCCAAGCCAGCCGCGCCTCTCCGTCCTGGCCTGACCGCGCTCCCAGGATGCCAGGCGCTGGTCCTCAGCCTTGCTGTAGAGTTGAGAGTCTCCTGAGGGCTCTTAAAACTCCCGATGTCCAGACCGCACCCCAAACCAACTACATCCGATGTGTGCTGGAGGACCTAGGCTTCAGACTTCCCAGGGTAAAGGAGTACAGCCACTTGAGAGCCCAGGGAGACATTACAGGGCTCAGAGTTGGGAGGTTGTGTCATGGGCTAGCTGCCTCCTCTGCAGAGCCCCAGAGGTAGATAGGAGTGTCCCTGACTTTACAGAGACTCAGAAGGCGACAGAGAACTGGAGTTCAACCCCCTGGGCTGTAGCTATCTAGGCTAACTAACGCCCCATAGTCAGGAGGTGTAATCACTTACATGCACCATTATCTATGTGACATTTTTATTAGTAGTACAGCCTTGTCCTCCCAGGGACCCAAACCCAGGGGACTGAGAGGACACACTGCAAGCCTGGGCAGACAGGCACTTCAGGAAAATTGTTGGTTCAACATCTGGAAGTACAAATGGCCAGGGATGTGTAGGCTGGTAGAAAGGAACTAAAGACCAAGTTCCCCCAGGTACTATGCTCTTAGACAAAGTGAGAGGGCTTCCTGGGGCCTCAGCCATAGTCCAGTTTTTTTGTTTGTTTGTTTGTTTGTTTGTACTGGGGATTGAGCCCATGACCACTTAACCTGAGCCACATTCCCCAGCCTTTTTTTTTAATATTTTATTCAGAGACAGGGTTTCACTGAGTTGCTTAGGGCCTCACTAAGGTGCTGAGGCTGGTTTTGAACTCAATTCTCCTGCCTCAGCCTCCTGGGCCACTGGGATTACAGGCGTGCACCACCGTGCCTGGCTAAGTTCAAGCCCTTTAAATGGGTCCGTGTGGGAAATACAACACTCGCAGCTGCGTCTGTCACCCTGGGCCCCATTGTATAGACAAGGGGTTGTGCCAGAGAGGTGAAGTGGCTTGTCCAGGGTCACTGGCAGAATCTCCAGTTCCTGTCAGTTCCACCACCAAAATATACCCCGAATCTCCACAGCAGGGGTGCAGCTTGCAGCAGAGATGCTGGGCGAAAGAAGCCATGTCCAAGGACACATGCTGAGCCACTGTGACTCCATGTCTACCAACCACAAAGCCGGGTGACACTAGCACAGTGGGAGAAGGGGAGTATTGGGCATCTTTGAGGGATATGGTGAGCAAGAGGGACGAGAGTGCCTCTGGGCGCATATGTCCTGTCCTTCCTCTGGGTATCAACGGCATGCCTGTGCTCACCGTGGGAAAATGTTTACTTCAATGAAAGCTCCAGTGAGTAAGGGAAATTCTGAGGCTCCCCAGATCCCTGGACTTAGGAGGGCTCCAAACAAGAGTCCCAAAGTTGGTGCACCTCTCCCTCTGCTGGCTTGGGCCCTGCTCGGCATTCCAGCCCCATTCAGATGGCAGGAAACATGAATTCACAGCTGGGATTGTCCAAGTGCAAGCCACAGGGTAGCTCTGACCAATCTCAAGCAAAAATAAAAGACAAGTGTCTTGGCAGCCCATGGAGAACTGGCCAATGTCACTGCCAGTCCACTAAAAGGACCTGAGCTGGCTTCCATGTTCCCTTAGGACAATGGCGGTTGCCAGAGTCCAAACCTCTCCACACTTCCTCCCAGAGCCACACAGAATGACAAGGAGAGCAAATAAAGCCAGCTGTGGCCCTGCCCTCGGCTTGGCCAGGAGACGGGGAGCGTCAAACTCCCATTCACAGTCAAATAGGGGAATGAGCGCGGGGAAATGACAGGGCCGCGCTCTGTGGAAAGAGGGGCAGGTGGGGAGGAGGGGCAGGGCTGGGTGTGGCTCAGGGTAGAGCGCTTGCGCAGCCGGCCCTGGGCTCCTGCTAACCCAGCACCAGGGGGAAAAAGCAGGAGGTGGGGGGAGCAGCAAGGGCCTGGGTGCCGCCAGGTAGAAACACCAAGAGCCTCACATCAGCCCTCACACCAAAGCTTTTTTTTTCGTTGGTGGCACTGGGGATAGAATCCAGGGCCTCGCACATGCTGGGCAAGTGCTCTACCACTGAGCTGCACACCAGCCCCTCGCTGACTTCTTTAAAAACTTCTTTAGAAGAGGGTGCTCTTGCTGGGTGCATGGCGTGTGCCTGTCCCAGCTACTCCGGAGGCTGAGGCAGGAGGATCACTTGAGCCCAGGAGTTAGAAACCATCCTGAGCAACACAGTGCGAACTTGTCCTCTCCCACCCTCAGCCCTCCCCTAAAAGAGAAGATGATGTTGTTCCTAAAGAGACCTAGCAATTCATTCTAACCTCTCACTTCTGACTTAAATCGCTCTTATTGCTGGTCAAGGAAAATGAAAGCTAGTTCAACATGAACTGAAAAAGAGCGACAGCATTCATACAAATCTACTACAAGAAAAAAAATGAGCTGGGCGCACTGGCACGCACCTGTAATCCCAGCAACTCAGAGGCTGAGGCAGGAGGATCACAAGCTCAAAGCCAGCCTCAGCAAAAACAAAGTGCTAAGCAACTCAGTGAGACCCTGTCTCTAAATAAAATACAAAATAGGGCTGGGGATGTGGCTCAGTGGTCGAGTGCCCCTGCGTTCAATCCCTGGCAACCCCCTCCAAAAAAAAAGAGAATCGAGTTATTTCAATCCATGAAAATTTCTCCCCCAGAAAAATACTAAGCAGAGGGGTGGCACGTGCCTCCAATCCCAGTAACTCTGGAGACTGAAACAGGAGGATGAGGGTTCAAGGCCATACTCAGAAACTTGATGAGACCCTGTCTCTCAAAATTAGAATTTTAAAGGGACTAGGGATGTAGGTCAGTGGAGAGCACCCCTGGGTTCAATCCCAAGAAAGAAAGAAAGAAAGAAAGAAAGAAAGAAAGAAAGAAAGAAAGAAAGAAAGAAAGGAAGGAAGGAAGGAAGGAAGGAAGGAAGGAAGGAAGGAAGGAAGGAAGGAAGGAAGGAAGGAAGGAAGGAAGGGGAAGAAAGAAAGAAAGAGAGGAAGGGAGGAAAGAAGGAAGAGAGGGAGGGAGGGAGAGAGAGAGAAAAGAAAAATGTAAAGCAGAATAAAACAATAAGTCAACACTCAAATCTGAACTAAGAGGGGCTGGGGATCTAGCTCAGTTGGTAGAGTGCTTGCCTAGCCTGAAAAAGGCCCTGGGTTCAATCCCTGGCACCAAAAAACAAAACAAAAACAAACAAAAACCTCTTATAAACATCAAATCTGAACTAAGTATTACAGATGTGAAAGCACTATAATGTTTTCTTCAAGGCTGGGGATTGAATTCAGAGCCTCCCACATGCTACTCTGATGCTCTGCCACTAAGCAACATCTCCAGCCTTTTTTTTTTTTTTTTTTTTTTTTGGGGGGGGGGGGGCTGGGGATGGAACCCACAGCCTTGTGCTTGCAAGGCAAGCACTCTACCAACTGAGCTATCTCCCCAGCCCCAGCCCCTGCCTTTTTTATTTTTTTATTTTGAAACAGGATCTCACTAAGTTGCTGAAGCCAGCCTCAAACTTATAATCTTCCTGCCTCAGCCTCCCAAGTCACTAGGATGACAAATGTGCACCCCGTACCTGGCTCTGAAAACCACTTTACATAGAAAAATTTTAAGCACAAAACAAAAATAGACCCCCCCCCTCAAAAAGGGGGGGGGGGAGCAGGAAATGAAAGTTAATAAAAATCAGGAAAGAAATTAAAGAAAACCCAAAATAATCTCAGAAATAGAGATTAAATTGCAAGATACTCAAAGAAAATGAAATTCAGTTGAAAACATAACAACGGGCATTTATGAAAGGAATGAAAAGAGCCAAGAGAACAAAAATGAAATCAAAAAGGGTTTTTTTTTTAAGTATCAGAAAAAGACTAAAGAAGCTAAAGCTAAAGAAGACCCGAAAAGCCAGGCGCATGCCTATAATCCCAGCATCTGGGGAGGCTGAGGCAGGAGGTCACAAGTTCAAGGTCAGCCTCAGCAACTTAGTGGGGCCCTGAGCAACTTAGCAAGACCCTGTCTCTAAATAAAATATAAAAAGGGGTGAGGATGTGGCTCATGGTTGAGTGTCCCTGAGTTCAATCCCTGGTACCAAACACACACACACACACACACACACACACACACACACACACACAGGTAAAGAGCAAAGATGACCCAGCACACGCAACTGGAGCACTCAGAGTAGGAAAAACAAGCAGGAAAAAACTGATAGCAAACAAAGGTGTAACCCTCCCCCAAGAAGAAAAAACTCTAGAAATAAAAAACAAGAATCTGCAGATTGCAAAGGCCCTTCGAGTCCTTAGGAATGTTGACCTGGAATTGTCCACTCTGAGTCATATCTTAGTAAACCCGGGAAGAGGGGAAGGACCTTGACCAAGGGAATTGACTGACACGAGGTGCCCCCATATGCACTGCAGAAGGTATACAGCACCACCTGTGTAGCATTCTTGCCAAAAATGTGCTAACCTGTGTGCGACTTCCGCTTGACCTGGCAGCAGCCATCCTGGGTCATAAACACCACGATCGCCCCAAGCAACCTTAGTCTGTTTCCCCGCATACTTTTCCGACTATAAAGAGAAGTGGTACATACAGCTTCACAGCCCAGACTCTGATGCCTTCGATATTAGTTTGAGGCGATCCAGGTATGCCGTGGCTTGAATGAAGTCTTTTTGTCCCAATTACTATATGAGCTTGTGATTTGGGTCACAGGGATCCACCTGTCCTGCTGCTGCCCAAGACACAATTCTGTCAGTCAGTCCCCTTTGTGAAATCCTGAATCCATCTGCCCCTTTCTTTAATCTCAAGACAACTTGCAGCCAGGTCTCACACACTGGGACCAGGTTTTTCCAGAACAACCTGCCTATGATCATGAGGAAACCATCAGACAAATACAGATGTAGCGTATTCTACGATACAACCAGACTCTTAAAAAATGGCAATGACCAGGTGCACATCTGTAATCCCAGCTATATGGGAAGCTGAGGGAGGAGGATTGAAAATTTAAGGCCAGTCTGGGAAACACAGCAAGACCCTGTCTCAAAATGAAAAATAAAAAAGGACTGGGAACAAAGCTCAGTGGTAAGGGTCTCAATTCCAAGTACCAAAAAAAAAAAAAAAATTTAAGAGGTGGGGCCCAGTGGGAGGTGGTTAGGTTATTGGGGGCATCACCATGAGAAGGGGTTAATGCTGGTCTGGTAGTTCATTCCCATGAGAACGAGCTGTTGCAAAAGAGCAAGCCAGGCTTCCTGTCTCTCTGTGTGATCTCTCCCTCCTGTATATCTTCCCGCTGTGACTCCACCTGCCATGTTGGAATGCAGCCCTGGGATGCCCTCACCACAGACCAGACAGAACAGTACTCAATCTTGAACTTTCAGCCTCCAAATCTGGGAGTTAAATAAATTTTTGTGTGTGCGTGTGTTGGTAAGATAAATCCAGGACTTTGCACATGCTAGTCAGGTGCTCTTCCACTGAGCTACACCCCTAGCCCAACTTTTTTTTTTCTTTTGGTACCAGGGATTGAACCCTGGGCACTTAACCACTGAACAACATTCCAGCCCTCTTCATTTTTCATTTTGAGGCCGGGTCTCACTAAGTTGATTATAGCCTTGCTAAACTGCTAAGGCTGGTTTTGAATCTGGGATCCTCCTGCCTCAGCATCTGGAACTACAGGCATGTGCCACCACACCCAACCCAACTTTTTTTCTTTGTCAGTACCCAGCTTCAGGTATTTCGTTATGGCAACAGAAAATGAACTAATACAATCATGTAAAGCAAAATACAGGGGAAGCATGGTAAGATACTAAAGAATTATGATAATTAAATGTAGTGCATAATCCTGGATTGCACACTGGATTTTAAAACATAGTTATAAAGGAATTTATTAAGCCACATTTAAGTGTGGGCTTATTTTAGGTAATATTACTATATCCACATTAAATTTATGGGATATGCAGCAATTTTAAACATAATGCTCAAATTCTTTGACACTCCTCCAATCAAGAGCTATCCCCAAATCTGGGCTCTGTGACTTCTCGACCGATGGAATACAGAAGCAATGATGCTACCTAGTGTCTCATAGTTCATGAGCTGGTCTGCTTACTCCCCGGAGTGGAAGGAAGATCCACCTGCGCAGAGAGAAGCACCCATGAGCTTGCTTCCTGAGGCCCAGCCTTTGGCCAGCTGAACGGGCTCCTGTCTCTCCCTGACCAAGTTCCCACATATCCGCAAAGCATAGGGGCAAAGCCAGCCAAGGGGAGGAGCGGCTCCTCAGGACTGAGTCACAACCGGCAGCGCAGGGGGCCCCTCCCACAGAAGGGGTTGAGACAGTCCCACCAGGGAAATGGGAGCTGGTGGCAAGACTTTTTAGGAAAATCATCTGGGTTGTGGAGCAGATGATGGCCTGGGGACAAAACTAGAGTCAGGGAGGCCCATAGGAGGCTGCTGGGGTAATCCAGAGAGCTGAGGGGCACACTGGGCAAAGGAGCAGGGGCGGCAGAAGAAAGAATGGAGACAATTATTGGGAAATCAGACCAACTTGGGGTGACGGGCAGTTCAGGGTGGACCCCCATCTAAAAGGTGTGGTGCTGAGCCAATCATGCTGAGGCTGATGGCAACGATGGGCTTTGCTGGGAACACAGTAGAAGGGGCAGGGTTGGGGTTCTACCAGGGGAAGACTCTGGGACCCCAACAAACATCTTCACATAACTCCAGGTTGCAGCCTGAATAGTCTTGTTCCCAGGCACTGGGCGAGAACACAGACCGGATGACATCTTCCTCGTGGAGAACCAAGTCACAAGGGAAGCTGTCGCTGGCTTAGCTTGGTAAGGTCCCCGTCACTCCAAGAGTGCACAGTACCGTGTCAGCTCTTCTCAAGCACCAGATAAAATGGAAATGCTACAACACTGGAGAGGCAGCAGGAAGAACAGAAGGGACTTGGAGTTCTGGGTCCAAGTCACCCACCGTCCCTGAAAGGTACCATCAGGAGGAAATGGAAATCTCTCCTTGCTTGGTTGCTGGGAGAACTAGAGTCTGAAGGTGAAGTATTGTGTCCCAAGGCAGCTACGCCAGCAGGTGACACAGCGTCTGCATTCCAGGCCTGCACGGAGCCTCCCCTGGCCTCCCACCCCCACCTCCAGCCACACCTGTGACAAGTGTTGGCAGCCAGGAGGACCTGGCAGCACAGGAGTGTCAGGTGTGGGTGGGTGGGCGTCCCTGCCATAACAGATGTGCACAGGCAGCTGCTCACACTCTTCCCCATAGGGACAGAGGTTCTTCCTTTCTCCCAAGAAGATGAGACAGCAAGGTGACAACTGGGTCCTCAGGTGGCCCTGATGCTGACCTGGCTGGAGCACTTCCATCCTTTC
Source organism: Sciurus vulgaris (assembly GCF_902686455.1). Lineage (NCBI taxonomy): Eukaryota > Metazoa > Chordata > Mammalia > Rodentia > Sciuridae > Sciurus > Sciurus vulgaris. Next base: position 122,927,489 of record NC_136467.1, on the reverse strand, counting down.
TGATTTGGGCCTTGACCACCCCTTGCCAGCAGAGGGCGCTCCAACATGCCTTTTGATCTTGGGATCTTCAGGTTTTCCTCTCCCATGGGGACAAGGAACCTTCTGGAAGGTGGAGGGAGGAGACTGAAAAACAACCCACCATTTTTTGAGCACTTACTGTGCTAGACTCAATATTGTTTCATACAACGCTCACAGCAGCCCTTGGAGGTAAATACCCCAGCCAGGTGAGGAAACTGAGGCCCGGGAAGGGAAATGTCTCTGGAAACATTTTCCTCCAATTACACAGCTCCTGGGAAAGGGTCCACTTTCATTCACTCAGCAAAGTCACTTAAACTAAAAGGTCTCAGAAAAGCAAAAATAAGGAAAATGTACCAACAAAAGAGGGCTCTTAGAGGCTGGCCAGCCAATGGGCCTGGCAGATCCAAGCCCTGAAATACACACTTGACTTTGGCCAGAGCTTTTTGGGAATCTGGCTCCTTGACTCTGGCCTGATTTCTTCATCTGGTGGCAGATGCAGGTCTGTCCCTAGCCCACCCAGCTTTGCCCCCTCTGAGGCCCTGTCTCGTGCCCCTGTGCTCTCACAGAACCTGGCCAAGAGTCTCCAGAGGTTCTGTCATTGGGTCTCTGCCCTGGCCCCAGCCTCCTGCCTCTTCTCTAAACTCATGGGCTTTGCTTCTCCAGGTTTCCAAGGACCTTTAGCTGTTGGCTGTCCCTGGCCTGAGACTGACCCCCACAGAGGAAGGGTGGGACAGAGGCTTAGTATCTGGCCCCTGTCCCGCTGGTTCAGTTTAATAGCTTTGGCCTCCTGGGTCTCCAGGGTAGGACTTTCTTTGTGGCAGTACCCTAAATCACTGACCGGATGTGGCTGTCGGTGGGGACAGGCCTGGCAAGGGAGGGCAGAGGTTATTCACCCCAGCTCCCTATGCCCCCGCAGGGCCTGAGCCGGATGCCAGGTTCAGGGTGAGAAGAGCCAGGTGCTGTCCTAGGGAGGATGCGCTGGCAACCACAGCCCGAGGCCGGGAGCTGGCTCAGGCCTGGGCCTGGGGGTGGGGGTGGGGGCTTCCACACAAAACTCAATTTGTTTTTTGTTTGTCTGGTGACTCCACATACAATAAGACCCAGTCCCCTCAAGCAGCAGATTTAAACTCCACCTGACCCGATCATGCGCTCCCTCCCCCACCCCACCCCTGCCTGGCTGGGGTCCACACCCAGGGCTCTGGAAGGGAGGGGCCCATGGGCTGTCTCTGCCAGGAGCTGGGATGAGAGGACAGGAGGGAGAGAAAAGAGGCTCTGCACGGCACCAAACTCCACCACCGAGTAATCACCTCCAGGGCCTCCAGAGCTTGGCCTCTGTGGAGTGGACGGTGGGCTGGCAGGCTCCTGGCTGGGTCCCCTGTCCCTTCAGTGCCCTAATGGAGAAAAGAGGCTTCACAGATTCCACCCTTCCACCAGCCCTGGGGTGAGGACAGCAGACGGACTCTAACCTCCCAGAGGCCCCTGGGCCATGGAGACTCCAGCTGCCCCCACCCCACCTGCATCTGTCTGCTCTGCTTTTTTCTGCTCGGGTGGCCTGGGGAAGGCCAGCCTGGACCCTGAGGAAGCAGGTGTTGCAGGCAATGAGAGGAATCCCCTGTCCTCCCCCAGAGCTGGCAGAGGAGGGGCAGGGAACCCCCTCCTATCCTGCACCCAGCAACATCCTCAGAGCGCCCCGGTTCCTGCTCACAGACCAGGCGGGAGGCAGTGGGTGCCAGCGGGTAAGAATCCAGTAACAGCAGCGGGTTGGTCTTGGTTCTGGTCACTGTTCTTACACGTGAAGTGACTCATTTGATCCCCACAGCCACCCAGGGGGTGGGCACCGTTATCCTCACCTCGCAGGTGAGGCGCCTGAGCACAAGGAAGTGACATGACCGCTCAGTTGCTGGGTTTGGTGACGCTGCTGTAACTGGCACAAAGTTCAGGAGGCAAAACTGGTTCAGCCGCTTTCAAGGGCCCTGGAGGGAAGCCTGCCACCCAGCAAAGCCCTCGTCCTCCAGAGCGCAAGTCCTAGTGCCTCCTTGTCCCAACTGTGATTCCTAAGTGACAATGAGAAACGTGTCGTCCAGCCTCCTTCTTAGCAGGCTGAGATCGTGATACCTGCTGTTGGATCTCTCCTCCACCCCCCACCACGATCATTCGTTGTGTGTTGTTATGGTTTGCATCTAGAATGTTCCCCAAAAGCTCACATTTTGGAAGTATAATCCCCAAGGCAACCAAGATCAGAGGCAGGACTTTTAAGCATTTATTAGGGCTCTAACCTGGTCAGTGGAAGCCACCGATAGCCCAATGGACTACCTGCTGCAAACTGTAGGCAGGTGAGGCGGGGCTAGAGGAAGTAGGTCACCGGGCAGAACACACCCTGTCCTGGCCCGCCCCCACCCGCCTACCAGCTGCCAGGAGCTGAGCAGCTTTCCTCGGCCTGATGTTCTGCCTCACCTCACGCCCACGACAGTGGAGCTGGCCGACCATCAACTGAACATCTGAAGCCGTGAGCCAAAACAAACTCACTCCTCTATGTCGAGCCTGTCAGGTGTTTTGGTCAGAGCAAAAAACCTGACTGACACACGTCCACTCTGCACAGTGTGGGATCCTCACAACCACCCTGCAGAAGACCCACTCCAGCCCGATTCACAGAAGCGGGACAAGGCTTGAGGTTGCTAAGTGACCTCCTCGTAGCCTGGCAGCATCGGAGGCCATCAAAGAGCGACTCGGGGTGACTGGGTCAATAGAAGACCTAAGTCACTTAAGCACAAAAATTCCGTGGGCCAGGGATACAGCTCAGAGACAGAGCACTTGCCTAGTGTGCAAGGGGCCTGGGTTCCATCCCCAGCACCATTAAAGAAAAAAAAACCCGAGTGCGTTGGCACACACCTGCAATCCCAGGGACTCAGCAGCTGAGGCAGAGGATCGTAAGTTCAAGGCCATCCTCAGTAACTTAGTGAGACCCTGTTTCAAAATTGCAAATAAATAAAGAACTGGGGAGGTAGCTCAACAATAGACAGGCCCTGGGTTCAATCCCCAGTGCTAGAAAAAAAAAATTTAGGCCAGTTCAGTGCCAAAGCTCTGGGGACACCAAGCTGACTAATGCACCCCTCAGAAGGTGCATTACAGCCCAGAGAGGGGAGCTGGCAAGGGCTCCAAAGCTACTGCCCCATCGTGGGCACCGCCACAGACACTTGGTACAAGCCGGCTGCCCTTCGTGGAGAAGGTAAGTGTCTCACAGCCAGCAGGGCTGAGTCCCCATTCACCCCACAGATTCCTGCTGCAGCAATCCAAGGGGTAGAGATCTCCTGTTATAAAAGCCAGTTAGGGTGAGGATATTTGTCTCGTCAAGGAAATTAAGGCAGAATGTCGTGGTGGTGGTGATGGTGGTGGTGTTGGTGGCAGTGTTGGTGGTGGCGGTGGTGGCAGTGGTGTTGGTGACGGTGGTGGTGGTGGTGGTGGTACTGGTGTTGGTGATGGTGTTGGTCGTGGTGGTGGTGTTGGTGTTGGTGGTGTTGGAGGTGTTGGTGTTGGTGGTGTTGTTGTTGGTGGTGGTGTTGGTGGTGGTGGTGGTGTTGGTGGTGGTGGTGGTGGTGGTGTTGTTGGTGGTGGTGGTGGTGGTGATGGTGGTGGTAGTGGTGTTGGTGGTGGTGTTGGTGGTGGTAGTGTTGGTGGTGGTGGTGGTGGTGGTGGTGGTGGTCGCGGTGGGTTTGCCTTTTGGGTTGCAGTGCTGGAGATCCCAGGGATGCTCTCCCACAGAGCTACATGCCCAGCCCTTTTTATTTTTTGAGACAGTCTCACTAATTTTCTTAGACTGGCTGGCCTCGAACTTGTGATGCTCTTACCTCAGCCTCCCAAGTAGCTGGGACTACAGGCAAGTACCACCTTAAATTTAAAAATGTATCATTAAGCCAGGTGTGGTGGTGCACATCTATAACCCCCCAGTAGCTCGGGAGGCTGAGGCAGGAGGACTGCAAGTTCAAAGCCAGCCTTGCCAATTTATCGAGGCCTAAGTAACTCAGTGAGACGCTGTCTCTAAACGAAATATAAAATAGGACTGGGGATGTGACTCAGTGGTTGAGTGCCCCTAAGTTCAATCCCTGGTATCAAAAAATAAAAATAAAAAATAAAATTCCTGGAGCTGGGTGCCATGGTGCATGTCTACAATCCCAGCTGCTTGGGAGGCTGAGGCAGGAGGATCACAAGTTTGAGATCAGTCTCGACCCTGTTGCAAAATAAAAAATAAAAAGGGCTGGAAATGTAGCTCAGTGGTTGAGTGACTCTGGGTTCAATCCCAAAAAAAAAAAAACTAAACATTTACTAATTAACTGTCCAAAGTGGAAAAAGAACAACTGCAAGAAAGTGGCCATCAGAAAAAGACAAAGATGGAGCTGGGGTTGTAGCGCAGTGGTAGAGCACTTGCCTAGCATGTGTAAGGCACTGGGTTCCATCCTCAGTACCACATAAATAAAAGAATTTGGGTCCATCTACAACTAAAAAAAAATTTTTTTTAAAGAAAGGCACAAAGTTAAAAGCAGAAACTACTAGACAGGAAACAGTGAGAACATTGAGAGAAGATCAATAAGGGCCAAAAGTTGTTTTTGTGAAAAGACCAATTAAGTTGCAAACCTCTAGTAAGACCAGCCAAGGGACAAAAGAGAGACATCATAAACCATAGGAATGTGACGCTTGGGAAACCTCACTGCTAATGCTAGGAGGTTAAAGGATGAAGGACGCGGGGATACCTGTGGAACCTCAGGAGGATCAGGGAGCCTGGACCGGACCAGGTGCCCAAGGTCACACCACTGCCGCTGGGCCTGGGCAGGCGCCAAGCTGCAGCCCTTGAGAGCAGAGGCAGTGGCCATTGTCCTAGCCAGCAGGGGGCCTGGGAGCAGCTCCTCCAGTCCCAAGTGCACAGCTACAGCTCCTCAGCTCCTGGGGCAGGGAGACTAGCAAGCCACTGTCTTCCCCGGGGGGGGGGGGGGGGGGGGGGGGGGGGGGGGGGGGTGCAGGCTTCTGCCCTTCAGGATGGGAGTTCCAAGGATGGGGGGTTTTATTTGTGGTGTGCGCTCTGGGGACTGAACCCAGGGCCTCCAGCATGCCAAGTGGAAATAATTAAGATGTTACGTTTTATGCCCCGCGAGGTGGCACACGTCCATAATCCCAGCGGTTCGGGAGGCTGGGGTGGGAGGATCCTGAGTTCAAAGGTAGCCTCAGCAATTTAGCGAGGCCCTAGGCAACTTAATGAGACACTGTCTCAAACAAAAGGGTAGGATGTGGCTCAGTGGTTAAGCACCCCTCGTTTCAGTCCCTGATGGAAAAAAAAAAAAAAAAGCTAAATTTTATGGTATGTGTTTTTTACCAAAATTGAAAAAAAAAGAAGATGAAGCAGGCTGGGTGTAGCCACAGCCACAGGCATGTCACAGCACCACCACAGAGAACTTTAATCCGGACCTGTCAGAAGCCGTGGAGAACCTGAGATTCCTCTCTGCTTTCAAGCTAACACGTTAATCGTGCCACCTTTCATGGCGAAGACCTGAGATTCCTGGGTCGAAGACAGAGGACTTCATTACTGGAGGCCATAGCAGCAGTGAGGATTTCGTGTCTGTGAGCGTTCCTCTTGCTCCCCAAGTCCCGTGCAAACATGCAAAGCAGCCCAAGTGGATTCCCAGCACACAGTGGGTTTGCATCACGGCTGGGGAAGCCCAAGCTCAGGGAACTCAAGGGTGTTCGCTTGCGATGCTACGGCCGGAAGCCAGGGTCTTGTGCATGCTAGGCAAGCGCTCTACCACCTAGGAGGCCACACCCTCTGCCCGAGACTCAAGCTTTCATGAAGAATAATAAGCAAACCTGCCTGACCTTTGCCCTGGAAGGAGATACAATACTGGACAGTAAGCAAACCTGCCCTCGACCTTCCAAGGTTGCTAGATATAGAAACGCCCTGCAAAGGTGTCCAGAACAAGGGCGTGCGTGTCATGAACCTTAAGGACAGGCGGGGCCCCAGGCATCAGGAGCTCTGGCCACAGGCTCTAAGTCCCAGCCCAGGACCACAGGGGCTGCTCAGGACGCTGCCTGACAGCTGCCTAAGCACCAGCCCCTCCCCAGCCATGGACTAGGATTGGGCCACCCCTCCTCCCTCTCCTGGGACCAGGGGACCCAGATCCTGACATGAGCTGAGGTAATGGGAGAGACAATAATTGCTGGTTGTCCCAACAGCCAGGCGGGGGCAGGCTCCAAGCCAATCATAAGTTTGTTTTGAAAAATACAGAAATGGGACTTTTCATGCGCAAGTGTTTTGGAGACAGTTCCCATTGCTGCAGAACAGCATGTGCCCCTCGCCCGGGACCCCCTCGGTGACCTTCTCATCACCCACTCCTGGCTCCAGGCCTCCTTCCAAGTTCCTGGCCTGATTCTACTCCAAGACAGTACTGGCACAGTGAGGAACATAATATTCATTTGTTACCCAACCTCACCCCCCAAAATACAAAAGGAGATTCTTTTTAATCAGATAAGAGGCAAACTGGGGGTAAAGTAAAAATAAAGGCAGGAAATATGAATTTAAACCAGGAATAAGTTCCTTACCCACAGCATGGACTTAAGCTTCTGTCCTATTACTCCAGGGAACTCTGGATTGGGCACTGAGCTTCCTGGCAGTCAGGGCAGAAAGGGAAATTACATGATCACAGGGCCCAAAACAGTCATTCAGAAGAAATCTGAGCATTCATATACTAACCTGGAAGAGATTTCTTCCCTGACCTCTTTAAGAGAATACATTAGGGCTGGGGGTGTACCTCAATGATAGAGAGCATGCTTAGCACACATGAGGCCTGAGATTCAATCCCCAGCACTGCAAAGGGATAAAAATAACAATCATGATGATAGATACAGAGATTGCAATGAACAGGTTAAACTTACACAGACCAGCATTGATAGATTTCAAAAGCATAATGAAATAAAGTGATTTGCAAAATAATGTGTAATATGGGATAATATTCAATGGTCATGGTGGTGCATGCCAGTAATCCAACGCAGCTCAGGAGGTTGAGTCAGGAGGATCGTGAGTTCAAAGCCAGCCTTTGCATCTTAGAGAGGCCCTAAGCAACTCAGCAAGATCCTGTCTCTAAATAAAGTACAAAAAAGGGCTGGGGATGTGGCTCACTGGTTGAGTGCCCCTGAGTTCAATCCCTGGTACCAAAAAAAAAAAAAAAAAAAAAAAAAATTCATATAAAGTTTTAGAACACAAAATAGCACCACATATTGTTTATGGATACCTATTTATACCTATTTGATAAAAGTTTTAAAGCATATTTAGGAATGAAAAATATTTCAAGGAAGGGAGGAGGGAGGACAAGGGGACCTTTAGTTCCTTCTGTGACCTTTTTTCTTTTCAATAAAACAAAGATCAGAAGCAAATAAGCCAAAATATTAGAAATAAAATAACCTTATTGGAGGGTGTCTGGTTTTATATTACTTTTTGTACTTTTCTGCATGCATCAAATATTCCAAATATCCTGGATAAAAGTGAAACAGAGAGGGCTGTGCCTATATGGATGTGTGCCTGGTGCCGGTGGCAACAGGGAAGGGTCACCGTTTCCCACCCTGCTGAACCCAGCTTCTCTGACCTCCAGCCCCCTGCCAGACTCAGCTGCCCTTCGGATGATAGGCCCTGCTGGCACCACGTGGATCCTGGAGAGCACCTGCCCTGGTTTCCTGCTGGAAAACCCACCTCCTTGCTGGCCCTACCACCTGCACCCTTACCAGACACCTTTCCCCATCACCCGCCACACAAGGTGGAGCCCAAAACAGGAGAATCAGAGCCACAGACCTGTGTCCAGCAGTAGTTCTGCCACAACTTGTCTGTGGCCCTGGGCAAGTCACTTTAGCTCACGTTAAAAAGACGGACAGTGCCTGTAAACGCAGTGATTTAGAAGGCTGAGGCAGGAGGATGGCAAGTTCAAGGCTAGCCTCTACAACTTAAGTGAGACCCTGTCTCAAAATAAAATAAAATAAAAAGGGCTGGGAACGAGGCTGAATGGTAAAAGCGCCCTTGGGTTCAATTCCCCATACCAAAAAAACTAAACCAAACCAAATAAAATGTCGGACACCAGGAGAGAAGGAACTGGGTCCTCACGGTTGTGGAACTGACCTCCCAGTCCTGGACAAGTCACCTCTGCGCTCACTGACATGTGAGTGAAAGGACTTCTACCTTGATTAAGCCTCTGTTAGTGGAGGGATTCGTTAAGATCTGCTCTTCCCAGGGCCGGGCCTCCCGCCACATCCTCTGTGCTTGGCTTCTGAAAGAATTCTCAGGAGGTCAGCAGCCCGGCGGTACCCGCCTGGGACTGGTCAAGGCTGTGGAATCTCGGGCGGGCTCCCCGGTGGCTTGTGTGCACGTTGGAGTGAGACCAGCTCAAAGCTGGGGAGATCCTCGGGGCTTTTCCTAGCGCCCTGGAATTGCTAAAGCTGCAAAACCGGGAAAGCCAGGTACTAAGTAGCTTTCCTGTTCCCAAGGCAACCAGGGCTGCCACCACGGCCGCCAGCGCCCAGGAGCCTGTGCAACTGGGAGCCGGGGTTACCTCGAGGGCGAAGGAGACGCCATGGCTGCTCCCTTTGGGTGCATCTGCCTTGTCGCCCTGCCCCCGAGGGCAATGGAGGAGTCCGCAGATGATCCGGGAGGGATGCCTGCAAGAAGCGGACCTACCAGTGTCCCATTTTCCGGAGGGGCAGTCAGCAAGTGACCTTCCTCCAAACCATTTGAACAGCCGGTTCCTCTGAAAGGACATCTGGGGTAAGAGAAATGCATGAAAAGGACAAGTCTTCTCAGGGGCTGGGTATAGTTAGGGTACATCAAGACTATAATGTCCCAGCGGACAGTCCTCTGTCCTAGGGCACATAGGAGTTTCCTTCAGGGGCACTTCTGGGGGTCCCCAATTCCTGGAGTCTGACAAGGAGGTGCTGTCCCATGTGACCCCTTCCAGTACCCCAGTCCCTCGTGCTGCTGGGCCCTCTGCCTCTGGAGGGGTCTGCAAGGCCTGTCCACCCATGGTAGCTCACATATCTCCATCAAAGGGCAGAGGGCAGGCCGCCCCTCTCTCTGACACCATCCCTTCCAATGTCTTTAACCTTCAGTTCGAACTGAGAACCCACTCAGGAAAACCAGAGTCGGAATTGTGGGAATTACAAAGGAGAGAGGCAGAAACAGAAGGGAAGAATTGGTGCCATTGTCATTGCCAAAAAGTGGAAATAATCACTGACCATCAACTAATGAGTGTGGATCAATAAAACGTGGTCCGTCTAGGGCTGGGATGCGGCTCAGTGGTACAGCACTTGCCTAGCGTGCGTGAGGCCCTGGGTTCCATCACCAGCACCGCGGGGAAAAAAAAAAAAAAAATGTGGTCCATCCATACCACTCTGTACGCCGTAAAGAAGAAGGAGTGTGGATCTGCAGCACGGCGCTCAAGGCTAGAGAACAGGGTCACAAGTCGAAGGGGCCAGACACAAAAGCGCACATTCTGCACAATCCTGCCTAAATGAAACATCCAGAATAAGCAAATTTGTAGACGCAGAAGGTAGATTAGTGGTTTCCTGGGGCTGAGGGAAGTGGGGGGACTGGCTAGTGGTGTGGGGGTCTCTTTTCCAGAGTAATGAAGTGTTCCGAAATCAATTGTGGTAATGGATGTACAACTCCATGAATATACTAAAAGTCCCTGGATTGTACACTAAATGAGTGAATTGTGTGGCAGGTGAATAACATCTAGTTAAAGTTAAAAATATATATATAACATTCAAGCTAGGCCAGCATGCACACCTATAATCTCAGCCATTTGGGAGATTGATGCAGGAAGATGGCAAGTTCAAGATCAGCTTGAGCCAACTTAGCAAGATCCTGTTTCAAAATAAAATAAAAAGGGCTGAGGATGCGGCTCAATGGCAAAGTGCTTGCCTACCATGGGTAAGTCCCTGGGTTCGTTCAATCGCCAGTATTAGTTGGGCGCAGTGGCACATGCCTGTAATCCTGGGGGCTCAGGAAGCTAAGGCAAGAGATCGAAGTTCAAAGCCAGCCTCAGCAACTTAGCAAAACCCTGTCTCAAAAATTAAAAATAAAAAAGATCTGGAAATCTGGCTAAGTGGTAAAGCGCCGCTCAAGTTCAATTGTGGTATCAAAAAAAAAAAGAAAGAAAGAAAGAAAGAAAAAATCCCCAGTAGTGGGGCGGGGGAGAATCATTTTCTAAACCAAAGGGCATAAGTTTCCAGATTTAAATGACCCACTGGGTGCCAACACGATAAATAAAAATACTTCATCAAAGCCCAGCATCATGAAATTTCAGACATAGCTATTCCACAGGCTTCTAAGAAGGAAAAACAGGTTACATACAAAGGGTCAGAAACGAGGATGGCTTCTAGCTGGTTAGAAGCAACCCTAGGAGCAAGAAGACAAGGTGTCACTGCTTCAACCTTCTGAAGAAAAGTGATCTTCTACCCAGAGTTTTCAGCCAGTCCAACTGTCCATCAGATGTGCGGGTAAACCAGAGACATTCCAGGCTGCCCTGGTTTCGAAGGTTTCTCTCCCATCAGTTCTTCTCAGAAAGTGACATGGGCTCTCCCAGCCATAGGGAGGAGTACACGGAGAAGGAAGACGGGGTGCAGGTAAAGGGACTGCCCGGGAGGGTGGGGAAGGGCAAGCCCAGGTGATAGTCAGGCATGGGGCAGAGAGGGCAACCAGCCCACCCAGACAAGCCCAGGAGAGTCCCAGAGTCCAAGCTGGGTGCAGTGGTGCACACCTGTAACCCCAGTAACTTGGGAGGCCAAGCCAAGAGGATCACAAGTTCAAAGCAAGCCTCAGCAAATTAGTGAGGCCCTAACCAACTTAGTGAGACCCCATCTCTAAATAAAAAATTTAAAAGGGCTGAGGAGGATGTTCAGTGGCTCACTACCTCTGGATTCAATCTCCATTATCACCCCCCAAAAAAGAGAGTCTATATCCCCTTAAATAAAATAATATGTTGTGTACTTATTGTGGAAAATATATCGAGATACCAAAAAAGGGCAGTCTGGCCCATTTCCTGTCTACTTGTGACCATCCACTGATGAGATGTCCCTCACCATGCAACCCTGGCCACAAGGAACAACTGAGGACCCGGATGCCTTGAGCAGGGCTAGTCTCTGGGAACTGAAGAAGTCCGGAGAAGCCTGCTCCCGTGCCATTCCCACAGGACCAGAGGCTTTCAGGGAGCCCCAAGTTTCCAGGGTTCATTCCCAAACTTGCCCACTGGCTTCTCCAGAAGGGGCTCTGGTCACCTCTCAGGAATCTGAAGGCAGACTGTGACCAGAAGATTTGTTCAGCCTTCTCTGGAAGCCTTCATCTGACAGTGACAACACGGCCCTTCTTATTCCCAGCTGGGTGTGTGCTTCCACCAGTTGGGTTATTTTTTATTTTGTTTGTTGTGTTTTGTTGCAGGGCTGCTGGTGGAGGCCAGGCAAGTGCTCCACCCCTGAGCTAAGCCCCAACCCTCCAAAGAGTTTCTCCATCCACCACTTATTCATTCATTTATGTGATCTTCCTGACAAAAAAATTCTAAGCTTTCTTTTAGTGAAGGAGAAACTAAAGAGTGGAGAGCAGCTCATGCCCCAAGGGATGAAGCAACAGAGGTGAAGAGCTGAGGAATGTCATTGGGCTCCTGGCCCGGCTCCTGGCCTGCGTGAGGCACGCGCTGTAGGAGGTCAGGCCCGAGCAAGGAGGGCTGCTGGCTGGCCGGGGGCCATGGGGGCCTGTTGTGCAGGATGAGGGCTGGGACTGTAACCTGCAGATAAGATGCCCACACCTCCTCCAGAGGGTCATCCCTGAGCTGCCCTCTCTCTGCAGGGGGGACCAGAACAGCCCTGGGCACTGCTGGTCAGGGTTCTGCCCCACCACAGCCTGGCCACCTTGGTCACGGGGCTGGCCTGGAGCTATCTCAGTGCAACACACCTACTGGGCACACCTAAGCTGACAGAGACGGAGGCCCCGCCTGGGAGGAGGGCTGACTCAGAAGCTTGTCTCAGTTCCATGGTCACATTCAGGGGCACCTGATCCCGCCCACATCCCGCCATCTGTCCTCAGTGATCAGGCGTGGGTGGACGGAGGTGGCCTCCAGCTCATCGGTCTCCGTGTGCCAGGTTATCACCTGAGCCACAGAGACATTTCTGGAAAGGCCGCGGTAAGTCGAGTCACCGCGAGGATGCGAGGATGCCGGATGCCGGATGCCGGGTGGTCTCCTGCTCCTGAGCCCTGGGGGCGCCCTCACTCTCCCGCCCCCATCTCTGCCTCACCTGGACTGGACCCGCCCAGGTTCTTCCTTCCCAGCTTCCAGGGCGCCCCAGGCCACAGGAAGCTCTCGGAGAGTTGGTTTTCCCTCCGAAGCCTGGAACAGGGGTTGAGAGTCCGTTGCCTCCTCGGAGCCCAAGAGCCCCAATTGGCCCCACCAACATCTGCTCATTGGGCGCCGCCAGCAGCCCCACCACTTTCAGCAGAGGCGCAACAACGCCGACCACGACCACGAGATGGCGCCACGACCCTGCTCTGAAAATCCCGACCCAGACCCATCAGGGCTTCTCTCCAAGCCCGAACCCCACAACTACCGGGGCTTCCACGCTGCCCTGTGCGTCCAAACCCTGTCACACTGCCGCCCCAGGGAGCATCCCAGCGCAGCCGCAGGGACATCCTCGTGGAAGGAGACGACGGACTGCTTCGGTTCAGGGCGCCCTGGAGGCGAGACTGCACCAGCATTATCCCCACATCCTGGTGTTGCCAGCTCGCCATCGAATGTGGCACACACTCTCCCTGCAGGGTCCCTGGGGTGCACCCATGTCCCCATTTGTAGAAGAGGAGGGAAAAGAGTGGAACATGAAGGGTTGGGGGGTAGGTCAATGGTAGATCCCTTGCCTGGTGACAGAATAGTACATGGAAGAGCTCGCCATTGGCAGAGTTCCCCCAATGCCAGCGCTGGCCCAATGCCTCCGTCAATATTCCTCAGTTTGGGGGGTTGCTCCTCTGCCAATCTTCAGGTGGAGACGAAGTCTGGAGGCTGCACAGCGCCGCTCTATCAGCAGTGGAGCTGGCATTGATGCCCCACCCTAACCTCCCCATCCACATCTGGGTGCTCACCTACAAGGAAGGGCAGAGGTACTGGCCATTGCACTTGGCAAGAGTCGACCCAGGCACGGGCACACGATTGACCTGAAGCTCAAGCTCCTGAGTACTCGGATCCCGAGGAGAGACTCCCCCAGGCTGACCTCTGAACCAGTCTTCCCTAACACACACCCTGTGCTGGGAAGCAACATGGAGTCAGGCAGAGAACAGGGAGGCTCTGCAGCTCTGCAGCTCTGGACTACAGTGGATGTGCAGTTACTGGCTGTGTGCTCTTGAGCAAGTCCTTCCACTTCCCTGGCTCCCCGGAGAGCTGTCATAACTCAGAAACCATATACACGGGAAAGGATGCCTGGTGTGAAGTGGATGCTTGATAAACTACCACCATTAAACAAATGATTACTGTCTCTTTCTTTGTGCCAAACCATTTGCTGGGGTTCAGGGGACCCCTGAGATGAATGAAATGTGAGTGCTGCCCTCCAGGAATAACTGTTGGGCAAGATATGATTCAAGTTCTTTCCCAGAGACCCAGGAGAGGGAGGGAGATGTGGTTTAACTGAACGGAACCACAAAGGCTTCGAGAGGTAGCTGTTGTTGACTTTGAATGTGGTGGCGGTGGCATGCTTTTTTTTTTTCTTTTTTCTTTTGTGGTGCTGGGGATGGAACCCAGGGGTGCTCTACCACTGCACTACAGCCCCAGTCCTTTTTATTTTTCATTTGGAGACAGGTTCTTGCTAAATTGCCCAGGCTGGTCTCAACCTTGTGATCCTCTAGCCTCAGCCTCCAGAATCACTGGGATTACAGGAGTGCACCACTCCACCGGGCTGGTGGCAGGCTTCTTATATTTCAGATTATAAATGTGCTGCAGATCATAGCCAATTGTCACTGCCTTTATTGAGCCCTTACTCTGTGCCAGCTCCTTCATATACGTTCATTCAACAAACATGTACCAAAGGCCTTCTGGGTACCAGATATTCTGCCAAGAGCTGAGCACAGCCATGAACCAGAGTGACCGCTCCACACAGAAAGGATAGTCTGGTAAGGAACAGGACCCAGAGTTCATGACACAAGCACACTCTGGACTCATAATTGAGGTCAGAGCCTCAGAGGGGTGTCAAGGGGCAGACCCAGGAGTGTGCACCAAGGGCAGGCACGCAGCAGCTGCCCGTGCAGGCAGCGGAGGGGATGCTGTCAGGAACAAATTTTCAAACAATAAGAACCAACTAGAAGCCAGTCTGCTCTTTATTATCACTGCACACCAGCAATCCTAAACAATATCCTCCCCGCAAATTCTTTTGATGGTTTAAGACCTCAACAATTGCTGCAGTTACTGTTGACTTTTAATAATATATATGTAAGTTTCAAATTAACACATTTTTATTACTTACCCTTTAATAAACACTGCATTCTGCTCGGAAGTTAATTGGGAGAGTTCCCAGTTATGCAGCCGCTTCCAAGGAGGGGACCCAGCTGCCTGGGTTCACATGGATCAGAACTGTTCCTGCTGGCTGCAGTACAAGTTGTGTCTGAGGTCCCTGTTGTCCTGTGTCGTCCTGAGTTGAAGCAGTGGGGTTGGAATAAACACTGGTTGCATGGTTTTATGTGATCACTTGAAGTTTTATTTGCTTAAAAGTTTTCAACTGGGAAAATATTTGAAAGCTGCTATGATGAATCCCAAAGAAACAGACATTGACAATACTGTAATTTCTGGAATTTATTGTGAAATGGATCTTTTTCTGAATTTCTGCCAAACTTATCCTTATGTTTAAGGCTTTCCCTAGCCTTTGTGCATTTATTGCTTCATGTGAGAAAAGAAGTTTCCAAATAAAAGTAAAACATGCCACTCGATCGATCATGAGTGAAGACAGATTGACAAATCTGCCTCCGCTCTTTTCAGAACATGAATATGCAAAGATCGATTTTGATGAAGTCATAGACAAAGTTGCAGAAGTCTAGAAAACAAAGTGTAATGTTATGATTCATGATTGCAATAGATGCGGACATTTTCCCTTTTGCCAATAAACTGCATCAATGTCATTAAACTACAATATTAACCCATGACTCCTGTTTTATTTTTGTACTATCATGCTTGTTCTATTTTATTTTTTTACTATGATAATTATATACATGAAGTTCAATAAAAGAAAACTTTTACTGTATTTTTGTTGGCCAATATTATTCATGATTTTTATGGAAATTAATGTATAAAGGAGGGATGTTTCAAAAAAATTATCTGCTCTGGGCATCAAATGCTCTAGGTAGGACATTGCAGTTGGGAGGTCTTCCCTGAGGGAGCAACATCCTGGCTAAAGCCTGAAGGGCGCATTGGAGACCAGAGAAAGCAGGTGGGGAGGGGGCTCCGGGCAGAGGGGAGAGAGCACAGCAAAGACCTGATACAAGGACCAGCTTGGAGCGTAAGAGAAACTCAGGACCACCACCAGCTACCACAAAGTGTGCAGGGAAGGACCAGCAGGTGCCATGTGACTTGGGTGGGATTTGGTTGAGCTGAGAGAACATCCAAAATAAATGACTTACACTAGGTCGCCTGTTTCCCATCACCAAAGGTAGGTAGATGATCTAGGGCTAGTGTGTATCCGTGTGGGGGCCAGCCTCCTTCTATCTTGTCACTCCATTGGCATCTTCCTCGTGGTCCAAGGTGGTGGACAGCGTCAATCACCATGCTTGCATTTGTCAGTAGCAAAAATAAAGGGACAAAAGAAGCCCCACCCCACACCCAAGTAAGAACACAACCCTTTGCCTATATCCAGTCAGCCTGGAGACCCCACCTACCTGAAAGGAAGGCTAGGAAATGGAGTCTTTATTTAAATGAGCTTGTGCCTTGCTGGGTGTGGCACACACCTGCAATCCCAGCTACCTGGGGGGTGGGGGCGGGGCTGAGCCAGAAGGAACCAGAGTTTGAAGCCTGCATGGGCAACTTAGCAAGACCCTGGCTTTTTTTTTTTTTTTTTTTTTTTTTTTTGGTACTTACTACTGATTGAAACCATGGAACCATGGGCACTTAACCACTGAGCCACATCCTCAGCCCTTTTTATTTTTTATTTTGAGACCAGGTCTCATTGAGTTGCTTAGGGCACTGTTAAATTGCTGAGGCTGCCTTTGAACTTGTGAACCTCCTGCCTTAGCCTCCAAAGTTGCTGGAATCACAGGCCTACACCCCTGGGCCTGATGAAACCCTATCTTAAAATAAGAGCTGGGGCTGTAGCTCAGTAGAAGAGCACTTGCCTAGCATGTGTGAGGCCCTGGTTTCATTCCTTCGTACCCCAAAAATCCAAAAATTAATAAAAGATTTTAAAAAATAAAAGAATGGAGGGCTAGGGGTGTGGCTCAGGGGTAGAGCACTTGCCTAGCATGTGTGAGGCACTGGGTTCAATTCTCAGCACCGCAGATAAATAAATAAAATAAAGGTCCATTGACAACTTTTTAAAAATTTAATAAATAAATAAAAGAATGGAGCGAGTGTTCTGTTGCACCAGGAAGAGAATTTTGGCCTTTGGTCTTTATACTGAAAGCAATGGTGAGCCATTGAAGATTTTAAAACAAGAATAGGAAGAGAATGGAAAGAAAAACACCATTTTAGGAAGGCGGAGGGGTGGGAGGGCTCGTGGTGGAGCACTCGCCCAGCATGTGCGAGGTCCTGGGTCCCACTCCCCAACCCCGCGGGGGCGACAGGGGAGGGAAGCAGGGGCTTCACGGAGGCAGGTGGGAAGGCCAGCGAGGCTGCGGATTGGACTGAGGCAGAGGAAGAGGCAGGAATCACAGATGCCCAGGCTGCCAGCTAGTTTGTGGCAGGGACTGAGAAGGCAAGAAAGGGAGAGAAGCAAGTTTGAGGGTGGTGTCCGGAGTTCAGTCCTAGACCTGTGGTGTCAAGGCGGGCAGCTGGAGGTCGAGTGCAGGCTCAGAGAGGTCCCAAAGGCCGACGGGAGTGCGGTGGTGAGGAAATGAGCCACACGAACGCTGGTGCAAGGCAGCGCCGGGGAACCCGGGCCACGACAGGCTGGAAAGAAGAAAGTGGAGAAGCACCCGAGACAGACCCAAACCCTGGCGAGCAGCCGGGGAGAGCGGGCTCCCGCAGGTGCGCGGGGCTTCCCTGCCGGGACGCCCACCTGTGCTGGAGCAGAGGCGGGAAAGGGCAGGGAATCCTGAAGTCAGGCGTGAGCGAAGCTGGATTGCAGAGCGAGTCCCACCTGCCTCCCTGGAACTTGATCCTTCCTCCATAAAATGGGCTCGTGGCAGACACTGTGGCCTTGACAACGCATTTCTCCTGACTCCCTAGTAGAACCCTAGTCTATTTGGGTAACTGTGGCCGAGACTGCCAATGGCCCCACTGACCTTTCTCCCTTCTTTCTTAGAATTTGGAATTTTAGCTGGGCGTGGTGGTGTGCACCTGTCATCCTGGTGACTCCGGAGGCTGAGGCAGAAGGATGGCAAGTTCAAAGCCAACTACGGGGTCTGGGGTTGTGGCTCAATGGTAGAGCACTTGCTACCACGTGTGAGACACTGGGTTTCATCCTCAGCACCACATAAAAATAAATAAAATAAAATAAAGGTATTGTGTCCATCTACAACATATACATACATTTATGTGTATATATATGGCCAGCCTCAACAATTTAAGCCCTCAGCTACTCTGCGGAATTCGTAGCTCTAACTGAACACCCGACTATCAAGCTAAAGACTACATTTCCCGGCCTCCCCTGCGGGGGTGGTCCTGTGACTGCCCTGGGTTGTATTACAGAAGAGGAACCCAGGGCTCAGGAAACCTGTACAAGGGGGCCTAAGCAAACCTTTGGCCTAAAAGAAAACTCTGTCTTCCAAGATTGTCCCTCTACAAACCTCCCTGAAAAGAGCCTACGACAAAGGGAAAATGGCGCCTCTGCTCACAAGGCGCACAGAAACATGAGAGACTGAGGATTAATTCTGTAGAAGAGCAACAATATGAATATGCTTGTAAGACCATGGAACGGTAGCCCAGTGGTAGAGTGCTTGCTGGGATGTGCAAGGCCCTGGGTTTGATCCCCAGCACCAGAAAAAAAGAGAAAGAACAAGTTGTTGGCAGCTTTTGGGAAAGCTCTCATCCTTTCTTCTTTCACTGTACATTGTCATAGACATAATGCTTGGTAAGAGGCAACCACCTTGTGACTAGGAGGGAAAATATGACTACTACCTTGACAATGACAGAGATGAAGGTCAAAAACAACCTTAGTCTTTTTTTTTTTTTTTTTTTTTTTTTTTTTTCTGGATGCCAGGGATTGAACCCAGGTGCGCTTAACCACTGAGCCACATCCCCAGCCCTTTTTATTTTGAGATAGTGTTTCACTAAGTTGCTTAGGGCCTCACTAAATTGCTGAGACCAGCCTCAAACAAACAATCCTCCTGCCTCAGCCTCCTGAGCAGCTGGAATTATAATTGTGCACCACCACACCTCACACAACCTTGGTCCTTGATGATGCTATTGAGTCACTCAATTAGCCAATATGGAATGCCTCACCTCTGTTCACCTTGTCACAAAACAGCACAGGTTTCCTCCTGGTTGAAGCTTTTTGAGTGAGGGAGTTTGGACACAGGCTTTCTGAATCTTGCTAACCAGTACACCATCCCTCCCTCCTTCCTGGAAGTGTTATGAGGCCATTCACACAAAAGGCCCAGGTGGGAAGTATTTTCCCCATGAAGAACAGAGCTGGCTTTATCCAGGGGTGGAGAAAACCCCATTCAGAACCACGGATAAGAACCTTGACAGCCTAATACAGGGGACTAGACCAGTGGACCTCTTGGGGTTCCTTCAGCTCCGAGCTCTGTGGACCCTCCTGCTCCACACAGCAAGCTGCTCCTGAGTTCCATGGAGCGGCTCTAGGGAGGCCCCAGTGCTCCTGGGGTGGTGTGGGGGGTGGATGGGCCGGGAGTGAACAGGAGCACTTTCTGCCTCTCATCTGCCACCGTGGGAAGCCCGGGCAGGGCAGAGTCCTCCTCAGAAAGGCATCTCCAAGGAGGCGCAGACCCGGGGGGTCACTCCTGGGAGTCTGGACCCTGAGGGGGTGACTTAGGGGTCTGGGTGAGAACTGTCAGGCGGACTCAAGCCTGGTGACACACCAGGCAGTTTCGAAGGGAGGCTCGGGGCTGCGGTGACAGATGGTCTGGCAGATCAGTTAATCAGGACGCAGGGCCCTTTGTTACCCTCCCGCGGAGCCGCTGGTTGAGGCTGAGGGGGAGCTTCCACGACGGGCTACCAGGGACTGCCCGGACCTTGAGCGGCCCAGGCCTGGGGCTTGGGAAGAGGCAGCGATTCTGTCCCTGGAATCCTCGAATCACCCTCCTCGTGATCGACTCAAAGTTTAGTTGAACTGTTGAAGCTCTAGACACGCAGATGAGAAAGGCACCATTTGCCCCCTTGCTGGCTGCACACCCCGGACCGCATGACCTCCACACCGTCACCCCTGTTCCTCTGACCCACTACCACAGTGCCCTTCCCCAGCTGGACAGGCTGGAAGCTACTGCCACCCCAAGTCCGCATGTCTGCCAGCTCAGCTGGCTGCCCTGTGCCCCCCAACAGCTGGGAGAGCCCCCAGGAGAAACCAGCCCCTTTGGATCCCCACCACCTGCTGTGCCCAGCCTGCTGCCAGGCGGAAGGCCCCAGAAGGCACCTCGGAAAGCCCGTGGGCAAGGGAACGGAGGAGGGGAGGAGAAAGGGTCTGCGGGCCAGGCACAGGGACCCGTGACAAGGTGAGCAGGCAGCAGGGCTGACGCGCAGCGCAGGGCCACTGGAGCGGCTGCGAGAGCCTGGGGCTGCAGACCAGGAGGCCACTGGAGACCGCTGAGCAGAGAGTGACCCCAGACAGCTTTACCTGAGCGGCTGCAGCAGCAGGCACAGTGCAGGCGTCTTCTGTGCGTCCCTCCCTAGATCCTCGCCACAGCCCTAGGAAGGATGAGTGGCCCGCGTGGAGGCATCTCCACAACCAAGTGCAGAGCAGGAGCTTCCCCGCTGGCCTGGCGTGCCCTCCTCAGAGCGGACGTTTACTGAGCACTCATCCACACAGCGGCCTCTGCCGGGGCTTGGCGGGGATCACAAAGGCACCGCTGGAGTGTCTGACCACTGCACAACCCTGAAGCTGCAGCCAAGGCAGGCACAGGGCGCCCCAGCACAGGCCAGCTCTGTCCCCTGCCCTTGCTGATCTGCCCCCTGTGCCAGGCCCGAGATGATGCTGAGGACACAACCCTCGTGGCACTGACCCCGTTGTCCCTCCCACACAGTGCAGGGTGACACTACTGCAGAAGTGACCATGAGTGGCTCCCACGGAGGAGCTGAAGGGCATCCCCACATCTGCCTTGAGCTCAGGCTGTGATCGCACTCTGGGGGACGCCGGCCACCACGTCAGAGGATGCTCAAGCAGCCTGTGGAGAGGAGCCATGGAGGGGCGGAGGCCACCTGCCAACAGCCCCCGGGTGTGCCCATAGGAAGTGGCCCTACAGCCCTGGGGGAGCCTCCAGGTACTGCAGGCCTGGCCACCCAGGCTGCCCTCCCACCAGGGCCCCAGTCAGAACGCCCCTGCAGGGCCCGACCCTTGCTGCTCTGGAGGGACATTGCTGGCTCTTAGCCGAGACAGCAGCATCCAGGCCGGCCTCTCCTGCCATGACCGTGGGCCTCCTGACCTGAGTGCCTTGCTTCTCTGCCTCAGGCCTTTCTGGGGAACTTCAGATGGGTGCAGTGGGAGGCCCTCCGGAAGGCCCTCCCACGGGGACCTCGGCTGGTCCCTGGTAAAGGCCTCTTGCGTCGACTTCCCTCCACAGTTCAGGACCTCCTCTCTTCCTACAGTAACTGAAAGGGCCCCCTCACTGATTGTCCTGCCTTGTGTAGGGCTACAAATAACACATGGGTCACCCTAGTCAAAAGTGTATTTATCTTTCACATTCCAGAGGCCCAGAGGCAGGCGTCCAGGGTGGGCATGGAGTGCCAGGGTGCCGGAACCCAGGATCTTCCTGTCTGATCTCTTTATAGTGTGCAGTTTTCCTCCGCCAAGTTTTCCTCATTGTCTGAAATAGCTGCTCGTACTCCAGCCATCACACTTACATTCTAGTCATTCAAAAGGAGTAAAGAGAAAAAAGAAAATATCCCTTCCCTTAAATAACATTGCACTTATTTCCCACAGACCATATCTAGAAGGGCGGCAAAGCAGCAGCCTATTTTGAAGGCCAAAATATGCCATGTGCTCAGCCAACAATAGAGGTTTGGTACCCAAAGGGAGAGGCCAGGCACATAAGCAACAGCCAGTTTTTTGCAGCATCCTCCACAATGCTGCCCAGTGACAGGCGTCATTACTTCTTTTGTTTATCTTATTTTATTTTATTTTTACCAGGGATTGAACCCAAGGGTGCTTAACCACTGAGCCACATCCCCAGTTCTTTTTATAGTTTATTTAGAGACAGGGTCTCCCTGAATTTCCTAGGGTCTCCCTAAGTTGCTGAGGTTGGCTTTGAACTTGTGATCCTCCTGCCTCAGCCTCCTGAGCTGCTGAGATTATAGGTACGCACGGCTACACCCAGCAGTTTGCTTATTTTTACTTTAGAATACAGTTTAGAAAGCTGAGATTAGGAGAAGGGTGGTAGAGTTGGTGGGGCTGCCAGCCCCTCCCCACTCTGGCCTCGGCTTCCTCAGAGGTATTATTTTAGACTCAGGAGATTGAGCTGGGTGCAGTAGCACACACCTGTAATCCTAGGGACTCAGGAGGTTGAGACTTGAACCTGTAAAACAGAGGCCACTTTCTTTCTCCGATCGATGTGTAAGATCTGCCGTGTGTGTGTGTGTGTGTGTGTGTGTGTGTGTGTGTGTGTGTGTGTGTGTTGCTCAGGATTGAACCCATGACCTCATACATGCTAGGGAAGTGCTGAGCCACACTATATCCTACATCCCCGGTCCTGGATATAGGTTGTTTAAAATGGTCATATAGTAATCTTGACCTCTTTTGGTGTACAGTTCTGACTTTGTCATGTACAGTGGCATATAACCATGACAAGATTCTGAACAGTTTCATTATCCAGAAAAGCTACCCTTGAGGTCCCCTAATAGTCACACCTCCCTCAAACCCGGAAAACTCTGCCCTGTCCTCATCAGTGGCTTGGTGTCTTCTGTCATCACTGTGCCACGCAGCATGCAGTCTTCCTGAGACTGGCCTCTTTCACCCTTCCTGTTAACTATGCCAATAATTTGTTCCTTTTTATTGCTGAGTAGCATTCCGTGGTGTGGACGTACCACAGTTCATGTGTCCATTCACCAAGTTCCACCTGCCTCCAGTTTTTGGTGATTATGAATAAAGCTACTATAAACATTCTTGTTAGGTTTGTTTGATTTTTTGTACCGGAGATTGAACCCAGGAGTGCTGAACCACTGAGCCACATCCCCGGCCCTATTTTATTTAGAGAAAGGGTCTTGCTGAGTTGCTCAGGGCCTCGCTCAGTTGCTGAGGCTGGCTTGCACAGGTCTTTGTGTGCATATAAGTTTTTATTTCTCTGGGGCAAATATCTAGAGGTGGGAATCCTGGGTCAATGTGGTTTTAATCAGTGTTTAACCGAGGACTGATGACCTTGAGCATCTTTTCCCGTACTCCACATCTGCATTTCCTTTTTGGTGAGGTCTCTGCTCAACTCTTCTGCCCATTTTTATCTTGGCTGGCTGATTTTCTCACTACGTTGCTGAGGCTGGCTTCAAACTCCCCATCCTCTTGCCCCAGCCTTGGAGGTCTCTGGGTCGCATGTGCCATTACACCCAGCTTGGAGACAAGTCTTTGGTAAAACCTGGGGCTTGTAAATATTGCCTCTCATCCTACAACTTGCCCTCGCATTCTTTTTACATTGCTTTTCACGGAGCAAAGGGTTTATAATTTTGATAAAGTCTAGCTTCCGGATCTTGTTTCTTTCACCAATCAGGCTTTTAGTGTCCTGTTTAAGAACTCTTGGACAACCCTGCGTCATGAAGAGAGTGTCTCCAGCCTTTGTCTGGGAGTGTTATAAATCTCGGGTTTGAGTGTGCAGTGCCTGAGATTGAGGGGTGTGTGGTTGTTTTCTGCACGTGGACATCCAGTTGTTGAAGCACCAATTGTCACAGAGACTGTCCTCCTCTGCGGAACTGCTTTGTGCCTTTGTCTAAAATCAATTGACCATGTTTGTGCTGGTCCACTTCTGGGCTCTCTTCTGTCTCACTAACCCATGTGTCCAGCCCCCTGACCACCCATCCCACACTCTCCTGATCACTGTCTCTATACAATGGATCCTAAAGTATCCTAAGTATCATCCTCCATTTGTATTTTTTGGTCCCAGGGATTGAGCTCAGAGGCACTGAACCACTGAGCCACATCCCAGCCCTTTTTTGTATTTTTTGTTAGAGACAGGTCTCACTGAGTTACTTAGGGCCTTGCTACGTTGTTGAGGCTGGCTTTGAACTTGCTGTCCTCCTGCCTCAGCTTCCCAAACTGCTGGGATTATAGGAGTGAGTCACTGCACCTGGCCATTCTGCCACCTTTATTAGTCTTTTTCAAAATTGTTTTATCTATTCTAGTTTCTTTGCCTTTCCCAATACATTTTAGAATCAGTTTGCCTGCATCTAAAAAAACAAAATTCCTGCTGGGCATTTGATTGGAATTGTATGAAATGTACAGGTCACTGTTATGGGTTGAACTGTGTCCCCAAAAAAGATATGTTAAAGTCCTAACCCCCAATTCCTCAAGATGCAACCTTAGTTAGAAATAGGGTCATTTTTAACTCAGGTGCAGTGACATATGCCTCTAATCCCAGAGATTCAGGAGGTTGAGAGAGGAGGATCAGAAGTTTGAGGCCAGTCTCAGCATTTTAGGGAGGCCCTCAGCAACTAAGCAAGACTTTTTCTCAAAATAAAAAATGTGGGGGATGCTGGGGATGTAGTTAGTGGTAAAGCACCCTTGGGTTCAATCTTCAGTATCAAAAGGAAGGAAGGAAGGGAGTGAGGTAGGGAGAGAGGGAGGGAGGAAGGATGGGAGAGAGGGAGGGAGGGAGGGAATTAGAAGAAATAGGGCTATTGCAGCCAGGTATGCATAACTGTAATTCCAGCTACTCAGGAGGATGAGGTAGGAGGATGTCAAGCTCAAGGCCAGCCTGGGCAACTTAGACACTGTCTTAAAATGAAAAGCTTAAAAGGGTTGGGGACAGCTCCATGGCCAAGTGTCTGCCTACACCATGCATGAGGTCCTGGGTTCCAACCCCAGCACTACCAGTGGGGGGGCAGGGGGGAAGAAAGGAGATAAGACAGAGTCACAGACACACACGGAGAACATGGATGGCAGGGGGGCAGAAGTCCGAGTGCTTCAGCTGCCAGCCGCAGGGCACCAAGGGCTGCAGGGAGGTCCCAGGAGCAGTTGGAGAGGCAGCGGATGCTCCCTGGAGGCCCCCGAGAGCACGCACCTGCCCGCAGCTGCCCTTGGACTTCAGCCTGCAGAACTACCTGCGGTAGAGGCCAGTGTCTAGTTTGTGATGCTTTGTGATGGCCGCCCTAGAAATTAATTCAATTGGGGGAGAAATGACATCTTTACTATGTTGAATCCTCCAATACACAAGCATGACAGGTCCTCCGTTGGTGAAGGCCTTTCCCTCTCACGAGCACCCTGGGGCTCCCACGCAGACATCCTGTGTGTTCTGTTGGAACATCCTGTGTCTGTTGAGTAGGGCTGGTGCCCACGTATTTCCTTTCTTCTTTCTCTCTTTTGCAACTATTATAAGTGGTCGAGTCGTTTTAATTTCGGTTTCCATTTGTTTACTGTTAATACGCAGAGGCACAGGTGACTTGTGGCTGCTGATCTTGCATCCTGTGGCTCTGCCGAATTCTTATGAATTGCAGGAGTTCTAAGAGTCTTTCTCGTTTCCCGTGGTATCCACTCTCTTTGAAGAAGGTAGGTTAAGACAGGTATGATGGCACACACCTGTGATCCCAGCAGCTCCGGAGGCTGAGCCAGGAGGATCCCAAGTTCAAACCCAGCCTCAGCAACTTAGCAAGGCCTGAAGCAATTTAGCAAGACCCTGTCTTAAATTTAAAAAATAAAAAGGGCTGGGGACGTGGCTTAGTGGTTAAGCTCCACTGGGTTCAACCCCTGATACCAAAAGGAAAAGGTTAATTCTATAAAACATCATAGTCCATTCTTAATTTATTTCACCAATTTCCTCTTTCTGGACATCAACGTTGTTTCTTTTTTATTATTATAAAAATGATGGAATTAATTTTAGATTTGGGAAATAAATCTCTGACCCTTTTACTAATTGTGTCAGAGGAGAGATTCCTAGAAATGGGATTAGCAGGTCAAAGGGCTGAACCCTCCTCAAGCGCTACACATGGCTCAGTTGCTTTCCAGAAAGGTCAAACCAAGCCACTGCCATCAGCAACATGTGCGGGGACTCCGCAGGCTGAAATGCTGCCAGCACTGAGAAAGACCACGTAAGCTCTTTGCCATTCAACGGGAAGAAAGAGCATCTCCTGCGAACTTCCTAGTACTCCTTTTGAAAATGCCATCCTGTCCCACCCCTGCTGAAAAATCTTCCGGGGCTCCCCATTACCTTTTTTTTTTTTTTTTTTTTTTAGTACCAGGTGTTGAATCCAGGGCACTTACTGAACCACATCCCCAGCCCTTTTTTATGTTCTATTTAGAGACAGAGTCTTGCTGAGTTGCTTGCTAAGTTGCGGAGGCTGGTTTTGAACTTGCCATCCTCCTGCCTGTTTTCCCAGCTACTAAGATTATGGGCCTGTGCCACCACACATGGCCACCATTACCTTCTCAATAAAGTCCCTGCCCCTGGCTGACAGGTGGGCACCTCAACACCTAGCTCCCATTTACTTTCCAGTGGCAAATTCGCCCTGGTCCTTTTCCTTATGCTGTCCCAGACACTTCAACACGGTTGGGGGTTTTTGTTGTTTTAACAGTGGGGATTTAACCCAGGGACACTTGCCACTGAGCCACATCCACAGCCCTTTTAATTTTTTTTGAGACAGGGTCTTGCTAAGTTGCTGAGGCTGGTCTCAAACTTGTGATTCTCCTGCTTCAGCCTCCTGAGTCTCTGGGATGACAGGCACGTGCCACCACACCAGCTAGCTGGCTATTTTTGAAACCCACTAGATGGGCTCTTACCCTTCCACGCCTTTGTCCAGGCTTTCCGCTCTGCATGGATGCAGGCATGCTTACCTGGCTCAACCCTCCCCACCCAGACTGATTCATACCCACAGTGGTACCTAGGAGAAGTGCAGAGGAGCAGATTTAGAATCAGACTGGCGGTGTTTCAGACCACTTTTACTGGGTGACCTTGGAAAAGGTACTTAACCTCTCTGTGCCTGTTACCTCAATTACAAAATGGCAGTAAGAACAGCCATCTCGCTGAGTTGTAAGGACATATGAGAACTCTCTGGCCCTTGGGAAGTGTGGATGCATCTTAGCTACTATTCTCCTCACTCATAGCTGTCTCCTCCCTGATCTGGCCCAGTACCCATGGGAAACAGCCAGATTGCTGTCTGCTCTTGTCCCCTTGCTCCTTGTTAACCGTCTCAGCCTGGGTTCTCATCTGAATGAAGCTAACACCCCATCGCTGCTTCACAGACTCACTGTGAGGACTGAAGAGCAACAGGTGTCCTTGTCCTTCTTTAAGTGCCCACCACTTCCCTGGTGATCATGTCTCTGCCCACCCTCAGGCCGGGGGACACAGGGAAGAGCGGGACAATGAAGCTATGAGCTGCTGTTTCTTGAGCACTTACTGAATGCCTGACCCTGTGCTGCCTCCTTCCATGCCCACCCTGCTGTGTGGCTGTCAGGGCCTGGGTCGGAAATGGAATCCAACCCAGGAGGTTCCAGAGCTTAACCAGAAGTGCTGGCAGGCTGAAGAGGACCAGTCATCCCAGGGAGGCACTGGGGCCTCCAGGGCTGAAATGACAACGGAAAAGTCCTGCAGGTGCCATCAGAGGGACACAGCTGCACCCTGGCCAGGAACCCAAACGGCCGGGGCAGATCAGAGGTACTCTGATCTACCTGTCTTCACCTCTCTCTCTCCCCTCCCTTCAATCTCCTGTGTGGGGTGCTGACCCAGAAAGCCTGTAGCAAGGGAACCTGGGGACCCAGGCCACAGGTCACCCGCCCTGGTTGAGCAGGGCAGGAGGAGAGAGAGGACAACAGGTGCGTGAGGGAGAATAACAAGCCCCGGGAGGCAGGATACCCCTCCCCCATCCCTTTCTTCGTGGCGTTCCTGTTTTTGTGGTTCTGGGGCTTGAACTCCGGGCCTCCTGCAGGCAGGCAAGCTCCACCACTGAGCTACATCCCCAGCCATCTTTCAGATTTTATTCCGAGACAGGGTCTCCCTGAGTGGCGGGCCGCCCTTGAATTTGCCATCCTCCTGCCTTCACCAAACAAGTGGCGGTGGCTGGGGTCCAGGGGTGTGCCGCCATTCCAGGCCCCATTCCATTTTGCAGATGGGAAGATTGCGGTCCAGAGACATGAAGTAACTCGCCTGCTGTCACAGAACTGGGGAGGTGGAGCTGGAGGACAGACTCTCAAGGCCATGGCCCCTGGACCCAGGCTTCCAGGACAAGCCTCCATCCCCCAGGGGTCAGCAGGCCCTCATGGAAGCGGCAGGCGGGCCTGCTCCGGTGTCCTCGTCCCCGTCGCCCCTTTTTCTACCCTTCCCCGCGGCGGCTCTCTCCCACTCCCAGCCGACTCGCTCTCTCGGCCTCTCCCGGGGGCTCTGCTCTCACTTCTCGCCGTCCTCCCGAAGCTCGGTTGCTCGCAGATCCTCCCAGCCCCCCGCCCCTCACGACCCCCACGCCGCCGCATCCCTGTCCCTTGGCGTCCTCCCGCGGCGCCGTCCTTCCCATCTCGGGCGCAGGGCTCGGTCCTCCCGCGGCGCCCACCTCGGCGCAGGCCCCTCGCCTCCCCGCGGCGGCGGACTGGGTGGCAGCCGGGGGGCGGGGAGCGGGGCTGGCGCGGCGCCGGCCTGAGTCACACGCATGAGGCAGCGTGAGTCAGGCGCGGAGGGAAGTCCCTGCGGAAGGGGCTTTCGGAGCCGCAGTCCATCACAGGAAAGAGAAAGTGTCCGAAATGCTCCTTTGACACAGTGACCTTGTGTGAGCCCGAGCCGGACACACCCCTCGCCCACGGCCTCCCCGCAAACCGCAGCACGAACGCCCCGCGCCGCCCCCGAGGCCGCTGCAGCCGGCGGCTCCAGGTACGCGCCCGCAGCCCGCAGGGCCAGGCCGGGCCTGTGCTGCCGCCCGGCCGGGCGAAGAGGAAGCCTGGAGGGTCCCAGCCGCCCCTGTGCCCTGCAGCCCCAAAGCGCAGTCTTGCCACCAGCTTCTGAAAGGTGCAGTGAGTGCCCCCAGCCGGCGTGGGCCCCCTGCGGCTTGATCCCAAGCTCACAGACCCCTTGGGTGTTCTCCAGCACCCTATGGAGCCTTGCGGGGTGTGTTAGGAAGCTGGCAACTTGAGGTCCCACAGTGCCCAGAGGACTAGGTGTGAAGCTCCGCCACTTCAGACTCTCCAGCCCTCTTAGATTGTCCTGGAATCCATCAGTTGGATTTAATTACAGAAATATTTAACACCTACTAAGTGCCAGGCTTTTAAAAACCTGGGCTATGCCTGGGTACAATAGCCCATGTCTGTAAATCCCAGCAACTCCAGAGGCTAAGGCAGGAGGATTGCAAGTTGGAGGCCAGCCTCAGCAATTTAGCCAGGCCTTGACTCAAAAACGAGAAAGGGCTGAGGCTGTAGCTCAGTGGTAAAGCACCCCTGGGTTCAATCCCATTACCAAAGCAAACAAACAAATGGAACAAAACCAGTCAGCGAACAAAATATGTTGTAATACCTGCACTCCAAAGAGTAGGCATTCTGGGTGGGTGAGGAAGACAATAATCAATAATAAATAATAAATAAGCAAATTAGGTTTGGGGGTGTAGCCCAGTGGTAGAGCACTTTCGCATCCAGAGGCCCTGGATTTCTTCACCAACACTTAAATAAATAATAAGCAAATTATCTAGACCAGGGCTACCCAAAAGAAATAGAATGGGAGCCATGAGTGTAATGTTAAATGTTCTCGTAGCCACATTAAATGTAAAAAGAAACGCATAAAATAAATTTTAATAACATTCTATTGAGTCCTGTATACGCAAATTGACCATTTTGTTTTTATTTTATTTTTATTTTTGTTACTGGGAATTAAATCCTGAGGTGCTATATCCCTAATCCTTTTCATTTTTAATTTTGAGACAGGGTGTCACTAAGTTGCCCAGGCTGGCCTCAAACTTGTGATCCTTCTGCCTCAGCCTCCAGATTGCTGGGATTGCAGGTGTGCAGCACCAAGCCCAACTCTCCCTTTTGTTGGTACTAAGCCTTGAAAATCCAGTGAGTACTTAACACTTCAGCAAACTGCAGTTCAGACTCACATTTCAAGTGCTCAGGCACTGTGTGTGCAGAATGGGTAGCACCCTGTGGTGACCCCAGGGAAGGGCTAGGGTATATAAGGTAGAACAGGTAAGGGGGCGGGTGGTGGGGCCTGGGCACACTGATCAGGGTAGGTAGAACAGTAATCAGGGAACGAATGGGAGCTGCAGACACCTGGAGCCAGGCTCTGCCACTGGCTGCAGCAAGCCCTGACCTTGCTGAGCCCCTGATGACTGAGGAGGTGCATCCCACCTACCTATCTACCCAGCTGGTTAAAGTTGCAGGCAAGATAGACTCCTAGTCTCAGAGTCATGTCAAGGCTTGCTGGTCACCAAAGGCAGCCCTGGCCCAGGCCCTCCATTTTTATCCATTTCTAGCCAGGGCCACAGTAATTTTTTTTTTTTTTTTTTTTTTTTTTTTCAGTGCCAGGAATTGAACCCAGGGCCACTTCACTACTGAGCCACATCCTCGGTCCCTTTTTATTTTGATATAGGGTCTTGCTAAATTGCTGAAGGCCTTACTAAGTTGCCGAAGCTGATCTCAAACCTGCAATCCTCCTGCCTCAGCCTCCCTGATGGCTGGCCTTGCAGGCATGCACCACCACACCTGGCTTACAGTGAGATATTTCATTCATCTTTTGAGTTTTCCTGCAGTACTGGGGATTGAACCTGAGGCCTTGCACATGCCATCCTGAGAGAAAAGCATTGTAGATTTCCAGGGGGACCAAGTCATCCTCTTAAGATGGACTCAGACTAATGCCAAAGTGGGTGGGGATGTCAATCTCACCACACCTCTTTGGGAACTGTGAGAAACATTAGCCCTGGTTTTCTGCCCAGATGCCATCCTGCTCTCAAAGCCCCTCCCAATAGGGCAAAACTGCTGGGAAAGGGCCACCTCTGAACCTTGGACAGATCCCAGGAGGCAAGGGTGAAGGAGAGGGCCCCAAGCCAAGAAGTTATTGTGGAGGGGCTTTGGATCCCTTTTATGAACCCCATTTCTGCAAACCCAAGGGGCTTATGGTATCAATAACCAGCCTCTTCCTGAGGGACAGGAGTTTAGGACTGAGGCTTCTGCAAGGCTAGAGATGGGGGTGGGAGCACCCCAGAAATACCCAAAGAGGCAGCAAGGCCTGGCCTGGGATGTAGACCTGCCCTTGTTCCTCACTCAGGCCTGGGAACTGGCAGGGTACCATGGATGGTGACCCAGAAACCTGGCTGTCAGCCGCTCCTGCCTGGCACTGCTCACAGCAATAGGAGTCCCTGGCAGCTGTCAGTGGAGCAGGCCCCTGGGTTTTCTCACCAGTGTGTGTGTCCCTGGAGACCCCAGCCCAGTCTCTCCAAGGCACCCAGATCCAGACCTCAGAGTAAGGCAGGTTTAGGGGGATGGCCCAGCATGGGTTAGCTCCCAGAGTCACAAGGCGCAGGCGGGGCCCTCAGGTGTTTTAGTCCCAGAGGGCCCCAGACTCTAATCCTTGAAAAGAAGAAAACAAAGAGGCTGGCCACCTAATTTACGGTGAGGACTAGTCTCCGAGGCCTTTTGCCCCCCAGGATTTATGGAGTGAGGGTAAGGCCTGTGTGAGCAGGGAGCAAACAAGGAAATTTAAGCCCCGTTGGCGGGGAAGGGGGTGCTGGTGGGCCCTCCCTGCTGGCCCTGCCGCTATCTCCAAGACAGATTCCAGACCAGCAGGCTCGCCCAGCCCCCTCCTCTGCTCTCCCGCCAGTGGCTTCCTTCCCTCCCCTCCCTGCTCCTTCTCCCCCTCCCCCAAGCTACCCACTTCCTCCGCCCCTCCTCCAGCCCCTTTTGCTCCCATTCATCCATCCATTCACCAAACTTTTGCTGAGCGCCAAGGCCCCCTTGGGCCCTAGGAGCAAAGCTTGCGGGTATGCAGAGGAAGGAAACAAAGCCCAGAGGATTCCCACCAATCTCCAGCCCGGTCTTGGCCCCTCCCACTCCTCCTCTTCCCCAGCTGCCACTGGGCCTGCAACCTCCATCCACCCTGCTCTCAGTTCCATCCCCACACTTAGCGGAAGTGTGCATGGGCCCAGGTGACACTTGTACTTCTGGGACTGGCAGGCAGCACCTCCTCCTGGTTGTTCCCAGGACGGAGACCTCAGAACCACACTCTCAGTCCTAAGAAAGATTCAGGGTGGCCTGGACTCCTGCACCCAGGGCACGTGTCCTCAGTCCAGTGGGTGTCTCCAGCAGCGGTGCTTTCTCAGTGAACAGTACAGCTTCCAGAGCTGGAAGCAACCGGGCCAGAACCCACAGGGACCCGGACTGTAGGGCAGCGGGGCCTTCCCACTGGCGAGGGAGAGCAGGCCATCCTGAGCCCAGAACAGCCAGGCTTTCCCATGGGCCCCTCAGGACCACTCCTGCTGGGCTTAGAAAGCAGGCGAGAAATACAAGAGAAACAGGAGTCAAAGACCATATGAGAATCCCCTGCTCCCCCTGTTCCCCATGGCTGGGAGCAGGTGGCTACGTTATAGGACATCCTAGAGCTGGCTCATGAGCTGCCATTGGCCCCTGATCCTGCTGCATGGCCTAGGAAGGCAAACCCAGCCGGGGGCCTCACGCTGGACTCCAGAAAAGAACCCCAGCACCCACTGGAGGACGGGTCCGCAGGCACACAGTCACTTCCTAACATACCATGTGATCATCTATGGGACCATTACCAGACACTCGCCTTCAGGGGCTCTGCAGCTTTCAGGTTTGACTGTTCTCCGTCACCTGCCATGGGAGGGAGCAATGTTTTGGGGGGTATTTGACCTGCAGAGCCTGGTCAATCAGTTCAACCGCAAGGAAACTGCTCCCCATAAAGTGCCAACCTTCACTGGCTCAGCCCAACTTGCACTCTAGTGAGCTGCCACCAGTGCCCGTCACCAACAAGCAAACTGGCCAATCCCTTAAGCCGAAGGGACAAGGCGTTGGACAGGCAGTTACCAGATCCTCACGATAAACCCAAGGCAAAGGGGGAAAATAAAAACAACAGTTTTCCAGAACTGGTGACAAACTAGAACGTCTGTAAGCAGCAGAGCACACTAAGACAGTGAGGCAGAGGCACCTTAGGGATGCCGGAGACCCAGGAAGGTCTCGGGTTGGACCACCCAGCCACCTGATGACATCTGACTACTGGGTCCCATGTGCCCTCTTGTCCGTCTTGAGGTTGGGGGACAGATGCTCTCTGGGGCTTGGCCTTTGAGGGTAACAGAAGCCACTTGGCCTAATTATTCTTCATTCAACACATTTTTGGGGTTTGAACACTATGCTAGGCTCCAGGCCCAGTGAACACACAAGATAAAATTCTCTTGGCCTGACAGAGCTGGCACTCCAGTGGAGTGAACACCACACATATCATTTATTATTGATAATGATTAAATAATTATATAGTATGTTAGAAATTGATATGTTCTAGGAAAAGAAATACAACATGTAAAGCAGATGTGATCCTGCAGGGAGAGACATTCAGTTTTAAACAGTGTAGACAAATAATATTGAACAGAGACCTGATGGCAGTGAGAGGGCAAGCCCTGGAGATGACTGGGAGAGCATACCAGGCAGAGGGAACCACAGGTGCAAAGGCCCTGAGGTGAGCTCAAGCCTGGCAGGTCTGGGGAAGCCCAAGGCCAAAGCAGACAGAACAGTAGGTAGGAGATGTGGCAGGAGACAGATGGCAAGACCTTTCTAGCCTTTGTTTTTGCTAAGATGGGAGGGAGCCTCTTGAGGTTTTTGAGCAGAGGAAGAAAATGCCTTACATTTCAGGTAGAAAGAGATTTAGTATTGGGAATTAGATGCTTACAAAACTGTTGGAAGAACTGTGGGAGCCGGCTCCAGGCCTGACCTCCTGGAACAATAAGACTGAGCTACTGGCTCTGCCCCAGAGATGGGGTAGGGTGTCAGAAAGCCCCACAGTATGCCTGAGCTGTGATCTAGGAGCAGAAGGCCTTGCTCTCACCCCACCAGAGCTTGTGACTGGAGGACTCTGAATGTGCTGTTGAGTCTCCACAGCCCACATATCAACATTTCCAACCTATCACGATGGTCACACCTCCAAGCCCAAACCCCTGCCAGACACTGCTGTTCCTACCTGCCTGCTTCCTGGGCCTCCTGGAATATTCCACCCATGTCCTGGGTCCCTGCCCTGTGCTTCCCCAGGCCTCCTTAATAGTGTACACCACACTGGTGAAATTGTCTATGTTCTTGCCCGCCCCCACCCCAATGAAAGCCCCTTGAGGGCAGGAATGTAGCTACTCATTCAAAGCCACACACGGTGCCTGTCATGGTACCTGGAGAGATGGATCTGGTCAGGCTATGAGAGGGCAACAAGACTACCCAGCCTGGGTAGAAGTAATGGGCTGGGGCAGTGGCGACGGGGTGGGGGGATGGGGAAGACGCAGAATCCTAAACTACTTAACTACTCCACTGAGTTGTTTTCAGTACTGGGTGTGCAACCCAGGGTCTTGCACATGCTAGGCAAGCACTCTACCACTGAGCTGCTTTCTCAGCCCTTGAGGGGTTTTTTATTTTTTCGTGGTGTTGGGGATTGATTGAACCCAGGACCTTGTGTAGGCGAGTCAGCGATTGAGTTTTAACAGCTGTAAAACAGGGGCAATAGCATTCCTGACGGTAGGGGGTGTTGAGGGATCTGAGGGAATGTTATGCATTTAGTATATACTCCACCTTTTCTTCAGTTTGAGGTTGGATAAGAAACTATGTTTTCCTGGAGATCCAGCCCTGAAGAAGAAAACTGATAAAATCCATGGTGACCTGGGCAATGCAGGATGGGTGGTTGGCTCACAGCAGGGAGGCAGAAAGGTGCCTACTTCTCGGGCCCTCCTTTTCACTTGAGAGTTTTTCCCTCGAAAGTTGGAACCAGAGAGGCCCTCCTCCCACTCTAGGCCTGCCAGGCTTCCTGGCAGCAGAGCTTGTGGTCAGCAGGGCCTGGAGGCCTGATCCTGCCAGATGACCAGATGCAGTAGTAGCTGGGTGGCTCTCCAGAAAAGTGGTCAAATACTGTGTGCCAGGGTGACCCTACCTCTTGGCTTGCTTGGGTCAGTCCCAGTTGCTATGGGCCAGATCAAGTTTATGCCTGTTGTCTGCTCATAACTATTAATAGAGCTTCCTTTCACTCTGAAGTGTCTTGCTTGTCTGCTAAAGCTGAGCATGCATATCCTATGAACCAGTAACTCCTCTCCTAGGCATGTGCCCAACAGAAATTTGCACATCTACTCACCAAGAATATTCTAGAACACTCATTGCAGCACTATTTCTAATAGCCCCAAACCAGAAATTATCCAAATGCCCTTCAGCAGAATGCATAAATAAATTGTGGAACATTCACACCATGTAACTATGCAGTCATGAGAATGTGCATCCTAGAGCCACATGCAATGGGATGGATTAATTTCACAGATGCAACACTGAACAAAGGAAACCCAGGAAAGTACATCATGCATGGCTCCATCCACACATGGACACACACCGGCTACACAGGGGCCACAGACCTACTTCTTGATCTGGGCATTAGTGACACAAAAGCGTTCACTTTGTAAAACTACATCAAGTCCAACACTTAGAAGTATTTTTGCTTATATAGTTTGTATCAGTAAAAGTTTTACTTTATTTTTTAAGTTAATGCATTTTGGTGGGGGTGGGGGGGCGCCAGGGGCAGGTGTACTGGTGATAGAACCCAAGGCCTTGAGAGCTCTATCCCTGATCTGTACTCTGCGGTTCACTTGTAAAAGTATCCTGCTTTGGACAACAGGTTGGACAATATCTAATTCTCTCCTCCACCCTTCCCATCTACTTCCCATGTTGGGCTGGACCCACGGAACATCATCACAATCACACCTTACCACCCAGCCCCACTAGTAAACAGAACCTTCCATGTATTCTAAAAAATGAGCTACATCAGTTGTCCTGAAATAAAGTTGACCCTCCCCATTCCCCACACATTCTTGTTGGTTCACTGGGTTGTCCTCGAGGATAATGTGTAAGTCAACTCGGATTATTGGAAAATGCTTCCTGGGAGAGGGTGGACCCCTCAGGCCTTGGCCAACAGGCTGAGGTCCCAGGCTTAGAACAGCTCCCTCTCCCTGCCTGCCCTTCCCAGCCCAGAAGGCCTGCTCAAGCCCATCTTTTTCCACCTTTGGAACTCCCGCCCTCTTTCTCTAAGCATCTGCCTCCCCCACAGTCCAAGTTTCAAAAATATAGGGAATTCTGCTTTATTCATGGACTGCATCCCAAGAGTTTAGACTAGCCCCTGGTTACACAGTAGTCGCTCAATACATAAATAACCAACGAAATGTTTTCAACCTCATGGCAGCTCCTGGGTTGTTATTCGGCTTTCTTTTGGTGTATTCCTGGTCCTGATTCCTCTACAGTGAAATTCGCTGGGAATCATTCACCTCTTTACCCCACCACTCACCCTTCTGCTCAAGAGGAAAGAAAGGAAAGGAAGTGAATTCAGGGCATTTGCAATCCAGAAGGCCTGAAGGTGGGGGTCAGTGGGCACGGAGTTATTTGGATTTCAAGGGTGTGGGTAATCCTGGAGAGGAACAAGCTACTATATTTATTTGCCTACGAATTTATTTATACCTGCCTCCTTCCAGAGAGGGTTTGAGGTGGCTTACAAAAATACACACAATACGAGGTAGAAAACAAGTCGGCGAGGAAAATCAGGACGAGGAGAAAACAAGAGTGGAAAAAATAAGATCAAGTCGGCTCGCTAGAAGTGGGCCAAAAAGTTGGCCAAGCGCTCCCACAGCCCACTCGAGGCGGAAGTCCCGTTCTCCCCCAACTCCCTCCTGGGGAGGGCCACACGTCCCGCACGGCCAGGGCGCTGCCCCGCGGTCAGCTGCGTCTGGAGAAAGGGGCTGACGAATCCCTGTCGGCCGCCAGCGCGGAGCCCCGGCCTAGAAGCCCGCGCGGCCTTGGGGAGGGCTCTGTCGACGGGCGCCCGGCCGAGGGGCACATGCTCGGGCCCACACCTGGGCGCCCGCCTTGCCGCCACGGGCCTGAGACCCGGGAGAGGGTGTGGCAGGGGCGCAAGGTTCGCTCTTCCACTCCACCCTGCAGAGGGGCCGCAGCTCGCAACTTGAGAGCCCTCCAGCGAAGTCCGCTCGCGGCCTACTAAGCGCGGGCTCCGCGCGCCGGGCACAAAGATGGAAGGAGCAGCGCGCTTCCACCCCGCCCCACCCCCAGCGCTCCAGACAAAGGGGCAGCCGCCCCTCCCCCACCTCTCCCTCGCCTCCCCCACCGCTCTCTGCTCCCCTCCTCGCAGGCCGCCCTCCGGTGACTTCCTCTCCCTCCTGGGCCGGCCCCAGGTCTCCTCAGGAACTGCCTTTCACCTGGGAGTGGGGCGGGAGCAGCGCGCGGAGGCCGGCCGCCCCAGGCCCGCGCCCTCCCCTTTGAACCCACTCCGGGCCTCCAGCGCCTTCCCGCCCGGGCGCCCGCGCCCCGCCCCCACCGGCCGAGCACGTGCTGCCCCGCGCCCAGAGCGCCATCCCGCCGCCCGGTGGGGGCTGGGCCCGGCTGCCCGCCCCGCTCCCCACCCCCACCGGAAACATTCCTGAGGCATTCCTGAAACTTGGAGGCCCGGCCCCTCGAGTTCCCCACCCCGCCTCCATGCCGGCCGCTGGGTTCGCCTGGCGTCCCCCCTCCACCGGCTCGCCCCTGAGGAGGGGGCTGGGCCAGGGCCTCGGCTGACCGGGGAGGAAGAAGGGGAGCACTGAAAAACATGAGTCACAGCCCTGTGTCACTGGACCGCATTGCTATTCCCTGCATCACAGGAGGTGTGGAAGGCCGCCTCAGGGACCAGGCGCGGGGAGGCGCACCGGGAGGGCCCGGCCCGGCCTGCAGGGCGCGCCTCTCCGCTGCGCCTTCTTCCCCCACCGCCCTCCCCGCCATCTTCCCACTTTGGCTTCCTCCTCGCTCCGTGCAACAAGTCTTTGTTGAGCCAGGCGCCGAGCGGGCCGGGCCTGGCGGGGACGGTGTGCGTCAACTCAGCCCCTGCCCTCAAAGCGCTTCCAGGCGACCTCTGGCCCACCCTTTACTTTTTAAAAGTCACGACGGAGGGGACCAGGGTCCGGAGTGGACCGCGTGTCCCCAAAGCACCATCCAGGTCACCTAGAAGGATGACTCCTCCCTCCGGTATACCTGCAAAAGGGCCAATCGTTGGTTTCGCTTGAAGGCAGCACCTTGATTACGGCTCGCTCGCGGCCGTTAATAAATTGAAACTTAGGACTCCCCAAGTTTCACGTCTGGATTTCACAAGACTTGTGTTTCACCCGTCAACCACACGCGGGTTGACGCCGGAACGCACATGCTGACACCTGTCCGCCCAAGGGAAATCAACGAGCCGTCGATCTGGGCGAAAGGGGCGGCGAGTAGGCCGCGGAATTCTCCAAGTGGCGCGTTTATCTCCACCCCTCCGCCCGCGTGGACCCCCGCAGGCACGAGCGCCGCCCACCCCACGCGCCCTGCGGGGGCCGGGCTCGCACGCCCGGAAGGAGCCTAGAGGTGACTGTCCCCGGGACCCCTTTCCAGGCAGGAAGCACGCCCCCATCGGCCCCCACCCAGGAGAAAAGCTCCTTCCAGACTCCTCTGCGCCCGATCCCCAGTTTCCTCGCCCGGGACTGTGGGAGTGGGCCGTCGACTCGGGCTGCCAGCCCAGGCCTCCCGCACAGCGCGGCCCACGGACAGCACCCACCCGCGCGCGGCGGCGGCTGGCGGGCGGCCGCCCTTTTAAATCCCCGGGCTCATTTGCATGGCCCCGCCCCCCCAGTGACACGGCTGGCGCGGGCGGGCCCGTCCCCCCTGCCCCTGGGTCGCTCTTTTTTAAGCTCCCCTGAGCCGGGGCTGCGCTCCTCTAATTGGGACTCCGAGCCGGGGCTATTTCTGGCGCTGGCGCGGCTCCAAGAAGGCGTGAGTTCGCGGCCGCTCCGGTGGCTTCTTTTTTTTATATCTATAATTTAATTAAATTATTTATTTATTGAGGCCGCGCACGGGCCGTGCCCAGCTTCCTGCCCCTCGCCATCCTCTGGGGGAGGGGGGATATTTTTGTCCCCCCGCCTGGATGTGACATATAAATACCCCGCGGGGGCCTTGGCGGCGAGCACGCGGCGGCGGCGGTCTCTGAGCGCCTCTGCCCTCTCTCCCGGTTTCAGATCCGCATTTGCTAGCAGCGGCGGCGGCGGCGGAGCCAGGCCGGTCCTCAGCGCCCAGCACCGTCGCTCCCGGCAGCCCGGAGCGCGCACCGCAGGCCGGCAGCCGAGCTCGCGGTGAGTCGTCCCCGGGGCCCGCGGCGGCGGCGGCCGAGGGGGGCGCCCGCGCCCCCGCCCGCACGCCGCCCCTCCTGCGAGCCGCCCGGGGCTGCAGCGCGCGCCGCCGGCTTTATTCCCAGGCCCGGGCGGCGCGATCCGCCGGCGGGGAGGGCCGCGCGGCGCGGGGGCGGGCGGCGGGGCCCGGCGGCGCGGGGAGGACGCCCGCACCGGGTCCCCAGCGCCGCGGGCGCCCTGCGGGGGGCGGGGACCCGGGAAAGGCGCGCGGTGGGGGAGGGGGGCGCGCGGCTGCAGCGGGCGCGAGTTGTGCACCCAGCGGAGCCCGGTGCACCTCGCGCGGCGGCCGCTCCCGCCCGAGCCCGGGCCGGGTGGGGGGCGGGGAGAGGCACGGGCTGCGGCGCAGCGGGCGGGCGGGGGGTCGAGCGCCCCCCGCAGCCCGGGGAAGTTCTCGAAGTGAGGGGGAGGGGCGGGAGCCCCGAGATTCGGCTCTCCGCTCCCTCGGCCTTTCTCTGGTGGCCGGTCCGCAGACGAGGCCGGATCGCGGGCCTGGGCTTGGGGCTTCACCCCGACCCCACCTCTGGCCCGGCCCGCGCCTCCTCAGCCCCCAGGGCCCGGCCTGCCATCCGCCCCCACAAACTGGTTTCTCTGCTTTGCTGGGCTCTGTTGGAACTAGTCCCTTTGACTCCCCGTTTCTGTTTTTTTTTCTGGGGCTTTATTTTTCGGGAAAGGTACGGAGGGAGGGGGTTTTCTTCCTCCAGCGCGCGCCAGGTTTCCTGCCCCAAGGCGGGCTTGGGTGCCCCCTCTGGCAGGAAGTGGGGCCGGGTGCACCCGCGTGGCGGTGCATGCGGTCGGGGTGCGCTGGTTTCCCGCGCCTGCAGGAACGGCCTGCGCCCCTCCCCCCGCGCGCCCTAGCTCTCAGTCCCTGCTGGCCAGCGGTGTAGGCCGGGTGCAGACACTTGCAGAGTCACCCAGGGTCGGTCTGTAGCTGGGGTGGACTGGGTCTTAACTAGCTTGTAGGCCCCACGCAAAGTGGCGGACTGGAAGGGCCACCAGGAACTTACTCCATCCTTCTCGACAACTTGCTGTGTGACCTTGGGCCACTCATCGGGCTTCTCTGGGCCACTTATTTTTTCCTGGAAAATGAGAGCCGCCAGAATTTTTTCTTGATTATTTCTGCAGAATTCTAAAACATTTAAGGGCCACACACTGTGCACGGTGCATGGAGGAGACAGGTTTAAGGCCCAGAAGGGCTTATTACAAGCGGGTTGGGATTGGGCCCGAGATGTGGCTTCTCCAAGCCAGGCCTCCCTGATGTTCAGAAACAGGTGGAAGAGACAAACCTTCCTTGGCCTCACTAGACAGGGCCTCCATCTTTCATTCAGTGGGGACCTAACTGAAGGATGGTTTAAGGGGTCCCTTATAACCATAGATGGGTGGAGGGACCAGATGGTATAAGAGCTTCCAGAGAGACTGGTTCCCCACCTGGAACCCCCTCTGAGGAGGCCTCAGGCAGACCTCATGTGAGGTCAGCACTCATTTAGCTGATTAATTTTGATGTTTAGTTTGAAGGGGGACCTGTGGTGTAATATAAGATTCTAATCACTGCCTGTAATTACAGAGCAGAACAAGCCACTAATGATGGAGCAGGATAAATCACCAACCACCCTGTTTGAAAGGGTCTCCAAGTCTGAAATATTATAAAATAGAATGATTACCAAAGTCCTGCCATCTGGAGGGTCTCTCAGTGATGGGGGTCAGGAGCCCTTCAAAAATCAAGTTTCCAAAAATGTTTTCCTGTCATTGGGTTAAAATTGGAAATTGCCTCAAAATCTGAAGAGGAAAGAAACATCTTCAGATAGTTTAGTTCCCACTGATGAGTAAAGATGTCTTTCCATCTAAGTTTCTTTAAATACTGCCTAATTCAGCCTCAGCAGTCTGGAAAGATGGTGAGCGAACTGTTGAGGCAGGTGCTGCCTTGTCCCCATTTTACAGATGGGCAGGCTTTCCGAAGTAGGACCACTTGTGCCCACCCCTAACCAAGGGCAGGTTGGTGGGGCCATAGTTCTCCCGGGTCTCATCCTAAAACTTCCGGATGGGGATAAGGATGGAAATGTGGAGGACCTTCTCTTTTTTTCAAGCTTCTGGAAGACATCCCAAATAAAGGCACCACTCCTTGTGGTGATTAAACCCCAGCAGACCTGAGATGAAGGAAAATGCTAGAGAGGGACTATCAAATTTTTAGGATTTGCCCCAGGTGACCAGCCAGGGTCTGTTAGA
Organism: Sciurus vulgaris; assembly: GCF_902686455.1. Taxonomy (NCBI): domain Eukaryota; kingdom Metazoa; phylum Chordata; class Mammalia; order Rodentia; family Sciuridae; genus Sciurus; species Sciurus vulgaris. Next base: position 122,886,348 of record NC_136467.1, on the reverse strand, counting down.
AGGGTCCATTCCTGAATCCCCACCCCTCCCATAAGTGGTCTTCAAAAAACAGCCCCGGCTGACACCAGGTCAGCCAGGTTGGGGAGAGGACACCTCAGCACCTTTACCTCACCCGCTGCACATTCAGCTATTTTCCTCTCCCTCAGTTGTCTGCAAGTCCGATACCGTGAGGTTTGTTTGCTCTAGGAGAGAGCAGAAAGTACTGGCTGGTGGACACTCCACCCCACCCCGCTTTGATTGGCCCTTCTTAGCATTTGGTCCTCAGGCTTGGGCCTTACCAGACAGGCAGTGTCAGTGCAGTGAGCAGGGGTGACATCCATGGCTGCAGAACCACCTTCTCTTTTTCTGCTTCACTTCCTACTCCCCTCAGAACTGCCTAGGCATGGTTTTCTCACAAGAGAGCAGCCGCTGGTGATGAGAGGGAGGGGTTCCTGGCGGTTTGTGGGACCCCATTTTCCCTCACCTTTGCCTGAGGGCTGCCTTACCTCTGTAGCCAGGTCTGGGCTGGGAGTACCTCATGGGCGCCACCCCTATGGTGGCAGGACAACAAAGAACCCTTCTAAAAAGAGATAAGGAGCTGATTAGGACCAACGGCCCTGCTCCACCCTGCAGTAGCATGCAGGAGGTGGGCAGAACCTTCTGTTCTGGGGTCCACTGGCAGCAGGCAGTTCCTGCAGTGTGCCTCAGGGGTGGGGTGGTGAGAGAGAAAGTGACTGAGGCATGAGGTTTTGTTTAAAATTTACTTTTTCTGTCTCCCAGCATCCCAGCCATTGCTCTTCACCTGCTCCATAGAGAAGGAAGATGAGTGAGTCAAGCTCGAAGTCCAGCCAGCCCTTGGCCTCCAAGCAGGAAAAGGACGGCACTGAGAAGCGAGGCCGGGGCAGGCCGCGCAAGCAGCCTCCGGTGAGTCCCGGGACGGCGCTGGTAGGGAGTCAGGTGGGTGTCCAAACCTTTGCCTCAATTTACCCCTTGAGGGCTAGGGAGGTGCCTGGTGGCTCTGTTAAGTGTGAACTTGCATGGAAGGATCCAGAATCATTCCTGTATGTGTGTGGTCATAACTTAAAGTGGCATCTCTATAGTCAGATTCTTCAGCCATTCCAGGAGAGAGAATTCTGGGGTCTGAGGAACTCAAGGTGGGTTTTAAAGCCAGTGCCAGAAATCCAAGCCAGAAGCAGCCCAGTGGTCGTACATAGGTCACTGCTTTTACTGTGGTAAACTACTCTCCTTTTCTAAAATTCCAGACCACTGAGGACCTGTGGTTTTTATCTTTTTTTAAATTAATTAATTTATTTTCATTTGTCGGTAGACCTTTATTTTATTCATTTATTTATATATGTGGTGCTGTGAGAATTGAACCCAGTGCCTCACACATGCTAGGCATGTGCTCTACCACTGAGCCACAACCCCAGCCTGCCCCTGTGTTTTTATCTTCTAACAAAAATGAATATTAATTCATTGTTTTGCAGTGCTGGGGATGGAACCTAGGGTCTTGTGCATGCTTGGCAAAGTGCTCTATCACTGAACCACACCCCCAGCTGTGTGTGTGTGTGTGTGTGTGTGTGTGTATGTATAATCTCTCTCCCAGGGTTTTAATCATATGACTCTGCATATAAAATTAAAAATTTATCAATTTGCTGTAGAAGTTTCTATACACTGTCAATTTTTGTCCATCTCGGGCCCATAATGAATTCCTGGGCTAGCACCTATTCATAGGCCACACTTTGAGTAGTCCTCAGATGGGCTTTGTCCCTGGCTCTATAAACAGACATCGAAGCCCAAGAAATTGAAAGTGTTGGGTAATTAGTGGTAGTAATCCTCAACCCTGGTATTGCTCCTTCATAACATCCCATAGTGGGGTGGGTGAGTGCTGTGGCACTGTGAGGCCCCCTAGGGAATGTGGCCACCTGGGCTTTGGGTCGGGCACCTGTTGCCATGGTAGAGATCTTAGCTTCTCACAGGGAGGCAGCTGTCTCCCAAGCAAGGGATGGCTGTCGGTGAAGCCTAGTTACTATTTCCTGAGGAAGAGAAGAATTGAGGTTGACTCTTGTCGATTCAGCATAGAGCAGGCCGTCACACCTGCAGGTCTTCCCAACTATAGCCAGGGAGTCTCAGGCGACATGACATAAGAGGTTTGTGCGATTGTGTGGTGGAACTCAGCGACCAACTTCAGGGCAGGGTGTTGGAGACTCATCCTCTTCTGGGCCCATCCCCCTTTGCTTCCCTTATCCTACCTGTTGAAGGAGGTTAGGGTTACAGAGCCATGCTTATAAATGGCCCCTGGAGCTGCCCCTGAGTGTCTTCATTATTCCTCAGCTTCTATGTGTTATGCAGAAGGTTTTTTAATTTTGTCTTGAGCTTTTAAAATTTCAGCAACAGTGGCAGTGATCTCTGGAGTCCAGGCACAATTTCTCTTCCCTGGGGGTCCAGGTTTGCAGGTGAAGGTAGGGAGTCCCCCCAGCTTCCAGCATGTATCATGGGAGAGGAGCAGGTAACAATCAATCTGCCAGTGCCAGGGTCATCTAAGGGTTTTTTTCTGCCTATGACACCTTTCCCAGAGGTCTTCAGGCTTCTTGTCATTTTGTTGTCCCAGAAACCTCCAGGGAAGCAAAGGGGAGGGGCTTTGAAAAATGGTCACACTGAGGGCCTGAATCCTGGAGAGCTAGCCTCCTGCCATAGTTCTGTGTTTTCCTGGGTCAGGAGTTTTCTTAATGACTTAACCCCGCTGGGGCGGGGCAGAGGGCTGTCTTCTGAAGGGGCGGGGACAGGTGGTGTCTGTGTCCCTGACTGCCTCATCTTATCTTTGCAGAAGGAACCCAGCGAAGTGCCAACACCTAAGAGACCTCGGGGCCGACCAAAGGGGAGCAAAAACAAGGGCGCCGCAAAGACCCGGGTGAGGAAAGCTGGTGCCGCCTGGGCCCGTGAATTGAGGTCCCTCTTGTCTTTCCATGGGCACATCTGTGGGGAAGGTTGGGAAGCGACCTGCATTCCTTGTTCTTTGCCCCATCCCATCCTTGGTACATGGGTGGTGATGCGTCTTTGCTGAGCAAGGGAAGCAGGGTCACGACTGAGGTCTCAATGTCTGTGGCATTAGTCCTGTCACTGACGATAGGGAAGTCAAGTCAGAAGTCCTGCCATTGATCCATTCTGGCAAAAGGCAGTATGGGGAGAGTAAAGGGCCTCTGCCAGCCCTGGGCTGAGAATATCACTCCCCCCCCCACCCCACCCCCGGGGGTCCCTGGAGCCCAAAGGGGTGGGGACAAGCAGGGAAAGCCAGATTGCCAGTGGCATCAGCCTTTCAGAAGGGTTGTTTTTTATTTTTTCTGAGGCACGACTCATATCCTCTGAGTCACAGGTGGAGGAGGGAGTAGGGGGCGTGTGTGTATGTTGGGTGGGGGGCAAGTGTGGCTGGTCAGTCATCAGCAGCTGGACTTGGATGAGCCTTCGGGGTGAGTCCTGGGTTGCTCTGAGCAGAGTAGGTCTCTACCTCCCTCTCCTTTCCTAGTGAGGAATGGGCATTGGGCACTCAGTGAGGACTGGCCAGCATTTTTTTACTTAGGGCATATTTTCTCTGACCCTCCAGAAAACCACCACAGCTCCAGGGAGGAAACCAAGGGGCAGACCCAAAAAACTGGTAGGTGTTCCTTGACTCTGCGGCTCATCTTGGGGAGGGCGTTAAGAATTTGCAGTGCCTAGTTCTGTGTATCCACCATGGAAAGATTGTTCTCCCCGATCTACCATGACAGGGATGCTGGGACATAACAAACCTCACACAGGTCAGAGAAGGGAAGGGGTGTGCCCAGGGCTTTTACAGGACAGTGCCCATGAGAAGTGAGGGGTCCCACACACAAACCAGGCCAGACCCCCTGCCCTCCCCTAGGGGGAAATGGTGGTTCCTGCATCTCCCTTTGCTCCTCGCATACACTTAGAACTCTCAGGGGAGGTGGTGGGAGTCTAGGTGGTGCCCCCAATGACAGATGAGAAAGAAAAATCACAGGGGCAGGGTGACCTCCCTAGGATCTTCTTGGAAAGAGCAAGAAATGGCAAAGGTCCTTCCAAGCTGGTGGGAGTTCCATTGTAACCTACCTCGCCTCCTGGGGAGGCGCCATTCATTTCTGAGCTCCTAAGTAGCTGGGGGTAGGCTGTCCTGAGCGGCTGCCTCCAGGAGTGCCCTGTAGCTGAGCCCTTCACCGGCCCAAGGCACTCATTCCTAGAGCTGGGCCACATGGGTGGAGGCTTGGGGGGCACTGCTGGCCAGGCCCCAGGAGTGAGTAACAGGAAACAGTTGTTTTGGAGTCTGTGCCTGGCACAGGGGCTGTGGGCCCTGTGGTGTCCCAGCATTCCCACCCAGTGAGTGAGCCCCAGCAGCGTGCGCTTCCCCTTCCTCCCCACCCTGGGCTGGGGTCAGCCTTTGGCCACTCAGACCTGGCTCCCCTGTTCAGCGCCTGCCTGGTGGGCCAAGGCCATCTTGTTCCCCTGTGCCCATCCCGGGACTCGCCTTCTGCTGCCCCTTCCAGTTCCTCTCCAGGCCACCTCTCCTCCCTCCCCAAGAGCCAGTCACTTCCTCGGCAGAGCCCTGCCCTCCCATGGGCCTAGGGGCCTGGCTTCTGGCTGTGTGTGAGCAGCATGTGTGGGTTTTTTTTCCCCCTTTTAAATTCTTCGTTTTTATGAATGAAACCCAGGGCTGGAGGTTGCTGAGTCACCCACACACTCAGCCCTGACTCATCCCCCTTCTGGAGAGCCTGGGAGTGCAGGGAGTGGTGGGGGCTGGCCTCGGTAGAGAGGGGCCAGACCCAGAGCTGCTCTGCCCACCCCGCAGGAGAAGGAGGAAGAGGAGGGCATCTCGCAGGAGTCCTCAGAAGAGGAGCAGTGACCGCCCGTGCCGCCTGCTCCCTCTGAGGAGCAGCTTTCTTCTGGGACTGGACAGCTTCACTCCGCTCCCACAGCCCGCCCCTTCCCCCAGGCCCACTGACACGCCTCTGGCCCGCCAGCCCCACCTGCGCCCTCCCTACCGCACACTACACAGCACACCAGCCGCTGCAGGGCCCCTGTGGTCCCAATGGGAGCAGTTTTCCTCTAGCCTCAGTCCCCAGCGTCCCTTTCTACCCCCACCCCATGCACACACACTTGCCCTGGACAAGGCTAATGTCCCACTTAGCCGCACCCTGCGCCTGCTGCGTCCCTGCCTGCTTGGTGGGGACATTGCTGTCTGGGCTCTTGGTTTGGGGGCCCCATTCTCTGCTCCACTGTTCCTTCTGGCTTCCCATAGAGGGGCCTGGGAGGGCTCCCCTGGCCTTAAGGGGTCCAAACCCCATCTTATTCTGACATGCCCCACTGCTGGACCTGCACTAGCAGGTGTGGCCAATGGGGAAGGGGTGCTTCGCCCCCAGCCAAACTTATCAGGTGGAGCTCACACCGTCTTCTCTTCCCCACCTGAGTCCTGCACTAGGTTGGACAGCCCCTTTGGGGTACAGGAGGGAGGGCAGGAGTTGGAGCCCCTGTTCCCTATTCACAGGCCCTACCACCTTGCCCTCACCCTGGGATCTGAGCATCTAGTGCAGGGGTAGAAATGAAGTCGCCTGTTGCCCAGGTTCCCTGTGGCAGCCACCTAAGGCAGGCCAGGGGGGCTACCTGCCACCCTTCGCTTCCATTCTCAGCTGTTTACCTTCCCCTGATGGGGCACTATTAACAAGGAGCTAGCCCTGCCCACGCTGCCTCTCCCGCTCCTCCCCCACCCCCATGGTTCTGGTTCCATCTTTTCCTCTGTTCACAAACTACCTCTGGACAGTTGTGTTGGTTTTTGTTCAATGTTTCATTCTTAGACATCAGTCATTGCTGCTGCTACCAGCGCCAGACGTTCATCCTCATGCCTCCCCCGTTCTGCCCACATTCCCCTCCCCAAAGTGTTCCTCACGGGGAAGGGGGACTGGGGTGCAGCAGGCTGGGTTACCTACTACCCCAGTCCCAGGGAAGGTGGGGTCCTGCCCCTAGGATGCTGCAGCAGAGTGAGGAGGGGGTCCGTGTTGACCATGAAGGGTGTAGGGGCCACCTTCTCCCCTTGTTCTGTCGGGGAGGGGTTGGCCATTATTTGTCCCAGCCTGGGGCTCCCCCTCTGGTTTCCTATTTGCAGTTACTTGAATAAAAAAAATATCCTTTTCTGGACTCGAGTCATTTGAGATGAGCTGGGGTAGATGGGGTGAGAAGCAAGGGTCCAGGGTTGGCACTTGGAATGACTCCCCCCACCTTCAGGCTGCCTGGGATAAGAGGAGGCGATGAAATCGGCTACAGAGGTAATTTAAGCCCCTCTTGAAGGAGTCAACCACACCCCTAGCCACAAAACATTTTATTTACAAAATATATATAATGAATACTATACATGTGGGCCCTGTAACCATGGAAACAACTCCAAATCCCTCCTGGGGGTTTGTGCCAAAGCCCAGTTCAGGCAAGTTAAAGAGAAAGCAAAGCTGTTCCCAGCCACCCTACCCCAAAAAGGCCTGTCAGTGCCTGGGGCTCAGCCCACTAATGGCTGTGAGTGAGTGAGATGATGTCGCAGTGGGTGTGGGGCATTGAAGACCCAATACCTGGGTGAAGGACTAGGTGGGTGCACATGGGACACAGGAGCAGACTGCAGGGACCTGGGTACTCCAGGACTTCGAAGGCTCTGAGCATTAGAGCCAGGTCATGTCTTGACATCCAGCAAGGGCATCTGCTTGTGCTGGTAGCCACTCTGCCAGCCGTGTACAACCTGTGGGGGAAGAGACCGAGCCACAGGGATGGGCTCTGGCCACTTTACACCCCCAAGCAATTTTGAAAAAAATAAAGCTGGGTGCAGTGGCACACCTGTGATCCCAGTGGCTCAGGAGGCTGAAGCCAGAGGGTCGAAAGTCCAAAGCCAGCCTCAGATATAACTACATTTGGAGGAGGTGCCCCACTGGTCACAGCCCCAGTGGGGAGGGGAGGGCTGAGGGCAGGATGGGGTCTGGTTTCAGGATAACAGTGCTCCCTCAAATCCACTTGCTTTCCCCTGCCCCCAGAGTGCTCACCTTGGGGTCTCCCACGTCGGAGAGTAGCTCCTGTTCAGCCTCGTGCAGCTCCTCAGCAGGGTCGTAGCTGTACATGGGCAGTAGGTGATGGCGGAGCCGGTCCACCCTGGGGAACAGGGCAGAGGCTGAGCCCAAGCCCCACTCACCCCGATGAAACACCTGGCTGCTTAGGTTCACCCCCCGCCCCCAGGCAGAGCTCTTAAGTCCTGACACAATGTGGCCACAAAGGGGCCTCTCCCCAGTGAGTAGGCTGAGGTAAGGAAAACGAATTTCAGACTTGTTTCAGGCTGGCTGAGGGGCATTTAACACTTAGGCTGACAGCTCAATCCTACGGGAAGAAACTTCAGAACTGGAGTGGGGACACTCACCGCTTTTTCTTCTGCACATACATTACCTGTAACAGAGACACGGCACTGTGGAGGTTGCTGAGCCCAGGAAGGCCCAGTGAGGGGCCACCTCCACCCCTCACTCCCTCAAAAGGACAGCTGAGATGCTGTGTGCACCTGACCAGGCCCACCCAGCCCCTGCCTCGGCACAGTTGTGAGTGTCTGTGTGTGCATGTGGTGGGGGGGGCTCCTTACCACAGCCACCACCACCCCGACCAGGGTGATGAGGAAGAATGGCCCCAACACATAGCCCACCATGGAGTCACTGTTGGTCTGGGGAGCATTGGGCACTGTGGTGTTACTCATGACATCAGCAGCTGGAGGGCTGAGTGGTCAGCATGGGCAGTGGTGCCTCGGGAGGGTGCCTCCACTGGGCTCCCTGGGGGAGGAGGAAAGGAGGTTATCAATTGCACCTACAGTGACATCCAAATTTTGAACACCTCCCCCAGAGCTGGAGATCTGTGAAAAATGCCCCAGGTCAAACACTGGGATGAGGTGTCCTCTGCAAATACATGCTGGGTGTAATCCTCCCATAACTTAGCAAAGAGTCATTGGGTGGAAAGGGGACCAAAGGAAGGTCCAGATCCAGGATCTGCTTCCTGTCCAGCTCCTATCCCTAAGGGTGGGGCCCAGGCTCAGATGCTGGGTGAACATTTGGGAGCCTCAATTTCTGGGGAAAGGTTAGGTGCAGGTTTCCAGGTCCTGTCACAGACTTGGTTATTGGGCTGTCAGCACCCATTCAGTGGAGCAAAATGGGGATCAAGTAAACAGGAGGGGTGCATTGCACTTAGAGGTGAGATAGGAGCATCTGAAGGGGCCTGCCTCAGTTATGGTTCAGTTCCCACACTTAAGGTTACAGGCTCATGCCTAAGCTCTATGTCCTCGCTCCTGGTGTCACCCAAGAAAGCCCGGACACCCACCCAACTCAGTCTCATGTACCAGTGTGTGCACAGTGGATAGGGCTGGACCGTATCTTCGAGATGATGTCATCTCACTCCAGTCCCCACCCGGGACTCCGCCCAGGTCCCTCCCCTCCTGGCCTGGGTTGACAGGCGAGGTGTGAGGGTCAGCCCCCATAGACAGAAGCAAGAATATCGTCCTGGGGCAGCTGCACCAATATGGTCCAAGGTCCCTGACCCACGTTCGCCTGGGTCTCTATCAGAGGGCAAGGCAGAGCTCCCTGCCCCGTGTCTGTGGGGCATCAGGCTTGCCTGTACCCAGGCGACAAGCTCACCGTCCTAGGCCGAGGAAGCAGAGGATGCGGAGCGCATGAGGCCGCTCCTAGGATGCTGGCCAGCAGCGGCGGAAGGAAGGTAGTTCCCACCGTGCTGGGAGGCTCAGGTCGGGGGTGTGGAGCCTTGGGGGAGCGTGGTGGGGCCGCCCCGCGCCTAGGCATCTTGGAATCCCAGCACCCTGACGCGTGGACCCGTGCCTGCGCTCTGCAGACCAATCAACCCGGCCAAGCCTTACCTCCCGCCGCTGCAGCCCCGACAGGAACACCCTGGGTTGGCTCCAGGGCCCCGGAAGAGCCGGCGGGCGCGTGATCAAAGGACCCGGGGAGGTGGGCGGGGCTTCCTTCTGGCGCAGCCAATCCGAAGGCGGGGGTGGGCAGCGCGAAGGCGGGGACAGCGGGGCGTGCAGGGTCCACCCCGCGGCGGCAGGGGGCAGCCGAGGGCTGCGCAGCTGCGGGTGGAGAGTGCGGCGAGGCGGGCGGCGCGAGTGGTTTCCCGGCTTCCCCGGTGCCGGCCGGGGCTGGGCTTCTTAGTGCCCCGGAGTTGGAATCGGAACTTGGGAGCGACGCCAGGCGTCCACCGCCCTCACCCTCTGGTTGGAGCCCAAGAATGGGGTCACGCCACGCTCTAGCCCAGACTCTTCACGGCAGGACCCTGCGCCCGGCCTCAAGGCCTCCATCAGCGTTTGCCGGCAGGCTCTTGGGTGGTGCTCAGCGGGTAGAGGCGGGGGCGAGGGTTACTTCCCGCCCAGCGGCGGGACCCAGGCCCACCCACCCTTTCTGCGTTCAGTCTTAGTGCCTGTGAAACCCTCTGTTGTGAGATTAAACGATGATGCAGACAAGGAGCCTAGTCCATAGGCTGTGTCCTGACGGTTACATTTCTCTTGGTCACCTCTTTCCTTCCTGTGTCTTAGGGGACACAGGCAACTGAGTGAGATGCCCCTGGGTTACGGGCAACTCAGTAAACTTGAGTTAAAGTTTTCACGGTCTGACTGGTACACACTGGAGAAATCTGAGTAAGATCGGTGAAATTCACCAATGTCAATATCCTGTTTGTCATTAAAGTTTTGCAAAGTGGTACTATTGGGAGAAACTAAGCAGGGTACAAGGGATCTGTTTCTTCAAAACTGCAAGTGAGCCTGGCACAGTGTTGCATGCCTGTAATCTCAGCTGTCCCAGAGGCTGAGGCAGGAGGATCTCGAGTTCAAAACCAGCCTCAGCAACTTAGCGTGGCCCTAAGCAATTTAGTGAGACCCAAGTGAATGTATATTTACCTCAGATGTGTGTGTGTACATATATATATATATATACACATATACACACATATATATACACATACATGTACATACATACTTATAACTAATTTATATATGCATTTAGTTTTTACCAAATCCTCCTTTTCCACCCCAAATCACAAATGATCAGATTATTCCAGACTCGGTGTAGGGGAGCCACCAAAGAAGATCAAGCTAGTGGCATCTAAACCAGGCTGAAGCACTCTTGGGTCATCAAGTGGTAATGAGGATAAGGGATGGCCTATGTTACCCTGTTCTTGCCAGAGGAACCCTTGGGAGCGGGTGCGAAGAACTGGGAAACACTACTCACCACTGGCTGCCTGGCAATGGACATGGTGAGTGACTTGGTCTGACCCATCCCAGGTTTATTCAAGCCCTTCCAGACAAGGCTGAATGAGGACAGGTCCGGGGAAGAGGCAGACCCACTGGGAACCACAAGACAGTGGGAACTTTGACCTCTTGCTGCCTTCAGACACTGCTTTGTGACTGTGGTAGGGTTCTGGGTAGAGAAAGAATGAAAGAAACCCCTGAGCCTGGAGGCTGCAGGTGTATCTCCTGCTGCTCTCAGACTTCTGGGAAGCAAGGAGGACCACCCACCCCACGCTTTGTCTGGCAAGGAAGTGGGGAGCAGGTGATGGATTTGAGAACCTAGGCCCTCTTGGCTGCCCCCATACCCAGCTTTTGTCCTCATCCTCAGGACTTCCAGCCACACTTCGTGAGGGTCCTCTGTGAGTAGGTCCAGTGGTCATGTTGTATGTGGAAAGGGCCTTTCATGATCAGAGACTCAACATGTTTTATTTGCCTTTCTCCTAGGACAGGACACCTCTGCAAGCTACCCCGGGCAGCTTAAGCAACTCCAGTTGGTAACCGAGCAAGCTGACATTCTGAGCAGTGTAATGATATGGCCTGATCCTCCAGGATGTGGTAGAATGGGATGTCAGGTGAGACTTCTGGACAGCTCTGTGCGGGTAACTACTCCAGGGCTGCAGGTGAGGCCCATTTTCTTCCTGAATTGAGGCTTTGTGTCCTATGAAAGTATGCCTAAGAGCCACCAGGGAACAGTTCAATGCCACGCCTTCATGCAGCTGCCCCTTCAGAAAGGGGTGGGATAGGATGGGATTAAGGTCCCACAGTGCCACCCTGCTTAACCATGCTGCTGTGGTTATCACCTGGACTTATGCATCCACTTCTACTACTCACCCTTGTCCTCCTGCCCCAGACCCCATGAGGACATCATGAAACCAAGACCTGAAAAGACTGACCTGTTTTCAAGTTACTTAACTAAATTCCAGAACAATGCTGAAGAAGATGTATAGGAATGCAAAAATATTCAGTTCTGACAGGTAAATTCATATCTGGCATCTGTTAAAAATATCCAGAGGTAGGCTGGGGAGATAGCTCAGTTGGTAGAGCACTTACCTAACATGTGTGAGGCACTGGGTTCAATCCTCGGCGCCGCATAAAAATAGATAAATAAAACAAAGGTATTGTGTCCATCTACTAAAAAAAAAATTCAGAGATATTGCAGAGGAGCAGAAAAACACAATGAACTCATATTGAAAATAATAATCATTCAACTGAATCTAACCAAGAACTAATACAGGGCTAGGGAGATAGCTCAGTTGGTAGCGTGCTTGCCTCGTAAGCACAAGGCTGTGGGTTCAATCCCCATCACCTCAAAAAAGAACAAATACAGATGTTAGGCCTAGTAGAAGATATTAAATGTTATTATAACTGCATTCCATATATTTGAAGAGTTAAGTAGGAAGTCACAGAATATATATAAAAAACCCAAACTGATGAAACTAGTTTCAACTAAAAGTGTCTCCTGAGTGGGATTAATGGTAGATTAAATATTACAGAAAAAAATAGATAAAAAAGTTGGATACATAGCAATAATAAATCCAAATATAAATACAACAGAGAGGGCTGGGGTTGTGGCTAAAGGTAGAGCACTTGCATAGCAGGTGTGGGGCACTGGGTTTGATCCTCAGCACCACATAAAAAGAAACAAATAAAATAAAGGTATTGTGTCCATTTACAACTAAAAAATTAAAAAAAATACAACAGAGAAAAAATTACAGAGATAAAGAGAAGGAAGAGAAGAGATAGAAGAAGAAAGAAAAATATGAAAAGACCACCAATGATTTGTGGAACAATTTCAAGTAGCCTCAATGTGGTAGAGAGCTGGGCATGGTGGTACACACCTGTGATCCCAGCTATATGGGAGACTGAGGCAGGAGACACAAAATAAAGACTCGAGGGGACATCTTATATTGATAAAAGGGTCAGTTCATCAAGAAGATCCAGAAATTGCAAACATACATAGTGAACAACAGAGTCCAAAAATACATAAAACAGATATTGACAGAAATTAAGGGAGAGATACAGCCACATCAATGTTCATAGCTGCTCAATTCACAATAGCCAGACTGTGGAACCAACCTAGATGCCCTTCAATTGATGAGTGGATAAAGAAACTGGTATATATATACAATGGAATATTACTCAGCCATAAAGAATGATAAAATTATGGCATTTGCAGGCAAATGGATGAAATTGGAGAATATCATGCTAAGTGAGATAAGCCAATCTCAAAAAGCCAAAGGACGAATGATATCGCTAATAAGTGGAGGATGACACATAATGGGGGGGAGGGAAGTGTTAGTGTTAGGGTTAGAGTTAGGGTTAGGGAGGGGGGCAAGTATGGAGGAAGGAAGTACTGTATAGAGGGTAAAGAGGGGTGGGAGGGGTGAGGGAAGGGAAAAAATAACAGAATGAATCAAACAACATTACTCTATGTAAATTTATGATTACACAAATGGTATGCCTTTACGCCATGTACAAACAGAGAAACAACATGTATCCCATTTGTTTACAATAAAAAAAAATAAAATTAAAAAAAAAAGAAATTAAGGGAGAAATTATTCTTTATTCTTGGAAATCTGTCTGAAATTTTTTATAAACATGAACCTATCTAATGATAAATAGGCAGTTTCACTTCCAGAAAAAAAAAAAATGAAGATATATGTCTCAACATATACATACATGAATGTTCATAGGAGCATTATTTTATTTACTTATTTTTCAGCCCTTTTATGATGATGATTATGAATTTGCAGTACAGGGCATAGAACCAAGGGACTTTACTGCTGAGCTCTCTCCCCGCCCTTTTAATTTTATTTTGAGACCAGGTCTCAGTTGCCTCGCATCTGCCATCCTTTTGCCTTTTACCCCAGCTCCCGCATGGCTGGATCACAGGCCTGTGCTAGTCTCCCTGGCTTCAGTATTTTGTTTTGGTTTCTTTTTCCAGTGTCAGAGATTGGATCCAGGACCTCATGTGTGCTGTGTGTGCTCTACTACTGGGCTACACCCAGTACTGGGCCGTCTCTATTTAATTTTTTTCTGGTGAATTAGAATCCTACATAATTGTAGAGTATGAAGTGAAGTTACAGGGGCTGGGCTTGTGGCCCAGTGGTGGAGCACTTGCCTAGCACATGTGAGGCACTGGGTTCGATCCTCAGCACCACATAAGAGAATAAATAAATAAAGATATCATGTCTATCTACAACTAAAAATATAAAAACAAAAAAAGAAAGTGATGTTACATATATATAGTGTGGAATGAATGAATCAAGCTAATAATATATCCATGACCTTAAATACTTACCACTTACTTCTCCTGTCTGACTGCAACTTTGTACCCTTTGACCAACACCTCCCCACCCCCCACACCCCAGCCTCCGGTAACCACCATACTATACTCTGCTTCTATGGTTTGATTGTGTTGGATTCCACATACAAATGAGAACATGTTTAGAAATACTTCCACAATAATAGTTTTGGAGACTTCAGTACCCTACTTTCAATAATGGATCGGATATCCAGACAGTTAAATAAGGAAATAGAGGACTTGAAAAACAGGAAACCAACTGGATCTAACAGTCATATATACAACACTGCACCCATCAACCACGGAACACGCGTTCTGCATTCTTCTCGAGTGCACATGGAACATTCTCCAGACGTGTCAGGCCACACACACAAATATTGTAATGAATTAAAAAACCTAACAGCCAGACACAATGACACGTGCCTGTAATCCCAGTAACTAGGGAGGATGAGACAGGAGGATCAGAAGGTCAAGGCCAATCTCAGCAATTGAATGAGGTCATCTCAAAGTAAAAAATAAAAGTGCTGGGGATGTTGCCCAGTGTAGAGTACCCCTGGGTTCAATCCGCAATACCACGACAAAACAAACCAAAGCAAAAAACAAAACAGTCTTCCAACAGGACTGCTTTACGGGCCAGTTCTATTAACTATCTAAAGAAGAGTTAACACTAGTCTTTCTCAGTCTCTTCCAAAAAACTGAGAGGAGGAAATGCTTCCTAACTTTTTCTAACCCAGTATTGCCCTGATATCAAAAACAGACAAAGAAACATTAAAAAAAAAAAAAAAAAAAAAAAAAAAAAGAGACCTGCTGGGCACAGTGGCACTTTCCTGACATTCCTGTGATCCTGCTACTCAGCTAGGCTGAGGCAGGATGATCACAAGTTCACAGTTGGAAGCCAGCCTCAGCATGTAGTGAGACTCTGTGGTAGAGCATCCCTGGATTCAAGCCCCAGTACAAAAAACAAACAAACAAAAAAATAAAGGTCGATATTCCTTATTAATGTAGGTGTTGGCCCACAAAAGAATTCTCAATAAACTTTCACAATGATTGAAATTTATACAAAGTATCTTCTCTGACTATAATGAAATTAAACCAGAAGTCAATAACAGAAGGAAAACTGGAACATTTGCAAATAAGTAGAAAACAAACACACTCTTCAACCAGTGGGTCAAAGAAGAAACCACTAGGAAAATTATAAAATATTTTGAGACCAATTTAAAAAATATCAAAACTTGATATTGTAAAAGCAGTACTTGGAGGAAAATTCATAGCTGGAAAAGCCTAATGATCTCAAATCAAGAACCTAACTTTACAATTTAAGAAACTAAAAAAAAGTAGAGTGGGGCTGGGGCTGTAGCTCGGTGGTAGAGCACTTGCCCAGCACAGGTGAGGCACTGGGTTTGATCCTCAGTGAAGGATTATGGAAAATAATATTCCTACAAGACAGCTCCCCAGGAAAAATGGAGGGATGGCATGGCTGGGAGGAGGGAGGGGAAATTGGCCAAACATTAAGCCTCTCCCAGAGCACCCTTTCCTAATAACATGGGCCCTAAAGGAAAGGGGCAGATGTGGAATGCTGGGCCCTAAACCTTGACCTTCCCCCATGGTAAATTAGTCCTGAGTGAGGATGGGCAAGATTTGAGTACTCATCCCCCGGGGTCTGGTTTTAACCTGTACAACTAGCCCCTGATGGTCAAAACTGCACGTGCAGGGTTTCCAATGATTACATCACCCTCATTGTACCCTGTAAAATCAAAATCCCCTCCTTAAATGACGGCCATCTTCCCATCTGGAAAATGGGACCCAACGGGGCGAGTCTGCCAAGGAATAAAGGCTTCTCTGAATCCCTTGAGATCTGTTTCCCGTCCTTTTGCGCTTACACTCAACACCACATAAAAATAAACAAAATAAAGACATTGTGTCCATCTACAACTTAAAAAAAAAAAAAAAAGAAAAGAAAGTAGATCAAACTAAATTTAAGGCCAGCAGAAGAAAGGAAATAATGGAGCACAGCCCTGGGAGTGTGGGAGTGTGGTGCACACCTATAATTGCAACTACTCGAGAGGCTGAGACAGGAGGATCCCAAGTTTGAGGCCAGCCTGGGAACTTAGTGAGATTGTGTCTCAACATAAAAAATAAAAAGGAGCTGAGGATATAGCTCAGTGGTAGAGCACCCTTGAGTTCAAAGTTCAATCCCCAGTACTTAATAAATAAATAAATGAAAAAACATGGATCAATATTCCTAATTAGTATAGACATAGAAAAACTCAACAAAACACTAGCAAACTGAATCTAAGAGCACATTAGAAAAAATTATAAAATTATGCCCAAAGGGGATTTAACCCAGTCATATAAGGGTGGTTCAACTTAGGAAATCAATGTCACATACCACTTAATTGGGCACTAGGACAATAACATACTCCATATGTTTTTCTTTTTATCTACCAATAACTCCCCTCTCCCCTGTGTGCGCACCCCCCCACTTCTCTCTCTCTCTCTCTCTCTCTCAAAGTACTGGCAGTACAGGGGATTGAACCCAGGGCCTTGTGCTTACAAGGCAGGCACTCTACCTACTGAGCTATCTCCCCAGTCCCTATTATTTCATTTTGAGCTTGAACTTGAATGTGTGATCCTCCTGCCTCACCTTCCCAAGGAGCTAGGATTGCAGGTGTGTGCCATCATGATGGGCTCAAATTGGACATTTTAAATGTGTGTAGCCTCTCGTATGTTAATTTAACTCAAACTTTTAAAAATGTGAAGAATGAAGGTTGCTTTAAAAAAAATGGAGCACCTAGTGGGCAATCAGTCCTATTTGCTTTAGAAAAGAGTGAGTGGAATTAATGACTGGGCGTCCACTGCAGCTGGGAGGGGACACACACTAGGAAGAGGATCCTGGACTGCAGCAGGCACCGTCCACCATCACGTCACCAGTTCAGCTTCGCCAGGCCGCCCAGTGTGCCAGGTCCCCACGGTGCTCCCTCTCAGGCTTCTGCTACACTGCTCCAGAATTTTCGTGTGAAATGCCTGGCGTTCCGGGCACAGCCCTCCCCTCACCAGCTGTTCTTCTGCCACCTCTGCAGTGGAAAGCATGAGTCTTTTGAGGGAGGCCAGAGCCAGGTCAGCCTGGGGCCCACCGAGTTCTAGGATGAGGGGTCAGTGGGGTTGAGGCTGAGAGGGACTCCACAGTCCCAGCCCCTGGTGCTGGTGGCCTGGGGAAGCGAGGTGTGGGGTGCTGGAGCAAGGCCATCCACTTCATTTTGGAACTTTCTACTTCCAGGTCATCACAGGTGCTTGTGAATAGGGGTTTCCAGGAGCGGGGCCACTCCCCACTGGCCCCTTTCCTCTGCCTAGCCCTGAGTTCGCTGTGACTTAGCTTCCTCCTTGGTGGTTCTTCTAGACCCTCAAGTAAAAGGAATCCCCATCCAAGCTGGTCATTTGTCAATAACAGGACAGTCCACACTCCTTTCAAAGCTGTGCAGTAGTGTCCCATGCTGGGCCTGTATTTCCCCAAGGGATAGTGAGGAGGGACTGAGTGAGTCCTGCAGGAGTCAGTGGGAACCCCTCACTGGCCAGCCCCTGGCAGCACCAGAGGCCTGACTTGCAAGCTGTCCTTCCCCCAGCTCTCCTACCCAGTTGGTTCAACACCCAACCCAGCTCCCTTCTCGCCCCCGGCTCCTCCAGGCTCCAGCTCCCTCAAGGATGACCAGACAGGGATGGACGTACCTGCCTCCCAGGGTAGATGTGAAAGTTGCGTCCTGTGCAGGCAGGAAGTGTTCATGGAGCGCTCTGAACTGATGGGAGGGGATTCTGGAAACTCACTGGGAAGCACTAGAAAAATAGTGTTAGCTGTTACCCTTGACCATTCGGCTTCCTCCCGTCCAGTCCCCCAAGCAGAACAAATCCCCCACAATGCCATGCCTCAAACGGCAAAGCCCTATGGCCCCTCCTCCTCTTCTCCAGTCTTACCCCAGACTTGGCTTCCCTTGCCTGTCCCCTGCACAGCCTGTCAGGATATGACCAGCCTCCCATCGCCTCCTGCCCTAGGTCTGGGGAAGTTCACAGGATTCTGGCTGAGTTAGAGGGAGCAGCAGGAAATTGGGGTTTCCTCTCCCTGAAAAAGCACCTCTCTCTCGTCCCCCAGACTAAAGGCAGGAAGAGAAAGCTGGAGAAGGGCTTCAGAGGCGAGGCCTGCATCCATTCAGTGACTGGTCAGGGGTGCAACAGTGTTTGTGAAGGTCACCCTTGCCCCAAGCGGATGGGCCTCCGACCTTTTCCACTGCTCCTCACTTCTCTCGCCCCAAGTCCCTCAGGGCATCTTGTATTTGCTCTAAGGTTCTGAGGAGAGTGCACCAGTGTATGTGTGGGGGGTGCGGCAAGGAAGGACCGAGAGGACAGGGAGCCACTGAGCATGCGTTCCTTGTGAAATGCCAGTTGGCTTTTTGTTTTCTCCAACCAAATTTCCTGGGTGCCTGCTTTGCATCTCTCAGTCGGGTACCGAGACTGGAGAGAGTCTCCACTGTGTCTTCAGGAGGCACCTGTAGCACGGGGGCAGGTCGGAGGGGACATGCAGACCAGTGGAGGGAGCGGGATCTCAAGAAGTCCTTCCCCTAAAAGGGCGCAGACCCTGTGGACTGGAATGGTGTGAGGGAGCGTGATGCATTTGCAAAGGCTCAGGACACAGGAGTGGCGGGCAGTGGCCTGGCAAGGTGGGCAGGGCCAACTCACCAGGGGCTGCTGTGCAAAGGGGCTGGAACTTCCCCCTGGAATCCAGAAGAGAACAGACACCTTGCCAGGCCCTGGTGGGGGAGTCAGTGGAGTCAGGTTTGAAACAGATGAGTGGCCTTGGACTTGCCATGGGGCAGCCATTGGCCAATGATGGGCAGCTCCCGGGGTTGGCTAGAGGGGAGGCAGGAAGATGTGGTGTCCCCACAGAGGCTGTTTTCTCTGAGCAGGACCAATTCCAACAGGAGGGAGAGGGATTCTGAGGGAGGCTTCATGAAGAACATGAAGAACAGAAAGGTAGAACAATTAACAGTGAAGAAGTGAGTGATGGACATGGAGCCTGGGCCCTGAACTGGTTGGAGAGTTCGTTAGCCAGGGTAAGACACCATTTTAGAAACATTTCCCATGACCACAAAGAGCAGCAAGCTATTGTTTTTCTTTCTTTCTTCCTTCTTTCCTTTACAGTATTGGGGGTTGAACCTAGGGGTGTTCTACCACCGAGTCACACCCCCAGCCCTTTTTTATGCTTTATTTAGAGACAGGGTCTTGCTGAGTTGCTTAGGGTCTCCCTAAGTTACTGAGGCTGGCCTCAAACTGCACTTCTTCTGCACCAGCCTTCCAAGCAGCAGGGACCACAGGCGTGCACCACTGCACCCGGCAGCAGCTAGCTATTTACAGAACTTAGGGTTCCAATCCAGAATACTGGTGAAAAGTCCCTTCTCACTGTGCTATTTCTAGAACTGTAAAACAGAGGATTGGACTAGACAATCCCTAAAACACTTCTAACTCTGTCATGTGATGATCTGCTGCAACCGTCTTATTTATAGCCTCTTCTAAGTGCAGTGACCACGATTCACCCACACGTCGTTTGGGTGCCTGATGACCTCTCTCACCCAGATGCCTGTCCGTGCCTAGGTACATCATCAGTGCCTGATGCAGTTTGGTTCTGGACTGTCCCCTAAGGGCTCATGTGTCAAAGGCTTGGTCCCCAGTTTGGCTTTATGGGAGGTAGTGGAAGCTTTAGGAGGTGGGTCTTAGAGGGAAGTCTTCAGGTCACTAGGGATGTGCCCTTAGTGGGGACAGTGGGACCCCAGCTCCTCCCTCTTTTTTAATTTCTCTGTTGCTTCCTGGCCACAAGGCAAGTGATTTGCTTTCTCATGTGCTTCTGCCATGTCCAGCCACCTCACCCTAAGCTGGAAGCAACCGGCCAATTGATCATGAACAGAAACCTCCAAAACCACGAGTCAGAATAAACCTCTGTCTCTCTAACTTGGTTTTCTTGGGCTTTTGGTGCAGTGATGGAGGCTAGCGCCGTGCCCAGCCTGCTGACTGAGCCACGACCCTGAGGACCTTCATGTGAGGTGTCCAGGGACAGTTCTCATGCACCACCTCCCTGCAGCAGGCTTCCACTTGCCCTGGCCCACCCTGCAGGCTAAGGTGACCAGGAGAGTACTGCCAAGCAGGGCAGTCCTGATGGGGACCCCTCGGCTTTGACCTCAGTTCTGTATCTTGGATGTTACTTCTATATTTTCTCCTCAAAGTTTTTAAAAAATTGCTTTTAGTTGTAGATGGACACAATACCTTTATTTTATTTACCTGATTTTACTCAGGGCTGAGGATGGAACCCAGTGCCTGACACGAGCAAGACAAGTGTTTCACCATTGAGCTACAGACCCAGCCTCTCCTGAAAGTTTTATAGCTCACTTTTTCACATTGGTAAATGTGTTCCATGGATGGTGCGAGGCCAGGATCTGACCTTATTTCCTCCCATCTGGCTGATCCCAGGCCCAACGCTGAGGAACACATTCTTCCCCTGGGTGGGCTTCCTCAGCTCTGCCCGCCGCTGACCCGCAGGGTGTTTCTTGGTGCCCTTGGGCATTCCACTTCCCGACTTCCTTCTCCTGAGCGAGTCCCATTTGTCACATTTAATTTTATGAATGCTGATAGGACACTTGACTTCCCTTGGAGCCCTGTTTTTCCAAATTGTCTGAGCTATCTTCGGCATTTTACTCTTGTGATTTTCAGAATGAAGTCTGCCTCGTTCTTTCAGAGCGGTGAGCTCCCCTCGGCCTTGTTTCCTTTCCCATGACCTACCCCTCTCCACACAGCACGATTGAACGCAGGGCCTGGGACTAACGCCCCAGAGCAGCGTGAGCCCTCCGTGGAGAGGGGTATCATCGTCCCCAAGTGCCCGGTGCAGTCATTGCTGCTTTAAAGCCTTGTTGGCTCCCCAGTCATGCGGAGTAAAGTTCAAACGCTGCCAGCCAAGCCACTGACCCCAGCCTACCTTTCCCACGGCCCCGCCTGACTCTCCCTCCTCCCTGCCCACTATGACCATCAAGTTCCAGACACCTGCCCTTCCCCGGGGTGTCCCTGCAGCTGCGAATCCCCTCATCCGGCCTGAATCAGATGATGCCTCCTCCTTTGGGAAGGGGTTAGTCACCCCTTCACATTGAGGCTTGTGTCTGCTGTGACTCTCTTTATACAGTGAACTCAGTGTGGCCCTTGGCATGTCCCAGGCAGGTGCCAGCACTTCATGATCACACCCCGACTTTGGAGCCACATACTCCTTCACTTATTATTAAACACAGCAGTCATGGGTGGTACCACGTCCAAGATCACAGAGCTGTCAACAGCTGAGCTGAGACCTGTGCTCTGGCCCGACTCCAGTGCCCACACCTGTCACATTAGGCAGGCAGCCTTTCCATGAATGTGGCCTTCCCTTCTCTGAATCTGTTGCCTGACCCATCCCTCCATGATCCTCCCAACCGAGCTCTCTGCCACACCAGCCCTCTCACCCGCCTCCTGAGGCTTATTCTACCCAGGCTGTCACCTCTCCTATTTCATGCCATCTGTCACCCAAGCAGGTGCCTCTGCGAGGACTGTGTGTCCTGGGGTTAGCACATTGCTGGTTCAGGACACAGAACGTGGAGCCTCATGGCTTCACCTTCAGATGCTGAGGTGTTAGCTGGGCGTCACAAGACCGAGGAGAGAAGATAAACCCCTCACACCCTAAACTGCCTGGAACCAGAGAGCAACCAAGGCCAGGCTCACGACACCGGGCTTCTTTGGGGCACAACCATCAGGTTTCCGTGGACAGGAGTCAGCCCGAACAGAGGGCGAGCAGGAGTTCCGCCAACTCTGAGCGGGCGAGGGTGGCCAGCTGACACCCAGCATGTCAGTGAGGCGGGACAGAAGCGCAGTGCTTGGCCCTTTGGTTAGGAGCTGCGCTGGTGTCCTTGGAGCTGATTTCCTCTCATCACCCGTGGCCCAAGTTTTGGGGTCCTTTCTTAGATTTCTCTCTTTAGCCACAAGTCCTGTAGGCTGCAGAAAGATATCTACCCTGAGAATGAAGCAAAAATCAATCAACATGTAGTGAATGTGACAGTGACGAGCCACACACACCTGTGCAACAGTCCACAGGATGTGACGTGGTAAGTGGGGGGTTTCCCCAACACCCAATCTGATTGGAAGTGGCTAGCTGGTGGTTTCCTGAGTCTCTCACATCAGCACCTATGGGCTCAGTCTCAGGCACAAGGAAGACGCTTTTGACCACAGGAGGCAGGGTGACCACTGTGACATGGGCAAAGGCAGTCGGCAGGGTCGGAATTTAGGGGAAAAGGTGCTCTGATGAGCAGAGGCCATTTGTCCTGTGTGGAATGAAATCCACCAGTTTCCACCTATTTTTGGCTATTCACAGATCGTCACACACCGACCATTTAACTTGGTTTGATGTTTATCACCACACAAGCACACCCGCTTCATCTGGGCACACACATTAGCCTCCGTTAGATTCATGTGGCTCTTGTCCTGGAAGTGGCCCTCTTCACTGACCACTGGGATGCTTGGCTTATGAAAGCTGGCCATCGGCGATCCACCAGTCGCGCCTTGAGAAGCTGGCCAGTGCCGGCGGGTGCACCTTTATCTGATGGTGATAAGCGGTGTGTTCTTTTCCTTCCTCTTACCCAGGTCCACTCCTTCAGACTGCATCCTCATGCATGGCAGGTCACAAAGGCTTCCAGATGGCCTTCTCCAAACCCTTCTGCTGACACTCCCTCAGGAGCAGGCTGAGGCTGTGACTGCCTTGTTCAGGAATACATTATGTGCATGAAGTTGAATTCTTCCCCGATTTTTGTGGTGTGATTATCTATCAATCATCAATCAATAATTTGGGGGTTTATGCTAGGACTTGAATGCAGGACCTTGCACATGCTAAGAGCAACAGCTCTCCCACATAGCCACATTCCCAACTCTATTTTTTGAGACAGGGTCTTGTTAAGATGCTGAGGCTGGCCTCAAACTTGGAATCCTCCTGCCTCAGCCTCCTGAGTGGCTGGGATTACAGGCATGAGCCACTGTGCCCATCTGGTTTTCCATAATTTGACCCCATTGTACTATTTTTTATTATACTTCAAAATGGTCTTCTTCCTGTCTGGGGCTTAGGGGGACAGCTCACTTACTGCCACTTGCCCACCAATATCGCCTGCCTCTTGTCCTCTGCCTGCAAGTCCTACCTAGTATCTTCAAAAAGTGGCACTTGTTAGCTGGGTGCAGTGGCAAACGCCTGTAATCCCAGCAGCTCGGGAGGCTGAGGCAGGAGGATCGCGAATTCAGAGCCAGCCTCAGCAACTAGCAAGGCCCTGAGCAACTCAGTAAATAAGTCCCTGTTTCTAAATAAAACACAAAATAGGGCTGGGGATGTGGCTCAGTGGTCAAGTGCCCCTGGGTTCAATCCCTGGTACCAAAAACAAAAAAAGTGGCACTTGCCCTTGTGACCCCATCCCTCCCACAAAGGAAAGCAACTTCTTGCTATGCTTCCTCATCCTGGATGAAGCTCACCTCTTTCCCTTCTGCTCCTCTGGGACCCTGTAAAGGCCTCCCTGGCTGAGGGGACAGGCCCTCCTCAGCCCAGGCAGCAGTGCTGGCAGGAGGAAACAAACAGATTCTAACTGACACTGGCTTCTCCACTGTGTTCTTCACTCCAGTTTTCCAAATGGCAAATCTTCCACAGCTGCCCTTGACCTCTAGGGCAATTTGCAAGAACCCAGCAGAGGAGTGGGGGTGAAATTTAAAGACTGATGTGAAGGACTCATGGAATCAGTGGCGAACACTTGAAAGAGAGACCAGATGCTAACAGGCGTGTGCAAAATACTGGATTTTATTGGTTGGCACAGGATTACAACCTACATTTCCCGTGGCCGCCCCTCCCCCACAGCTCACAGAGAGAGAACCGGGTGACACATGGAAGGGGCTGCAGTGTTTACAAAAAGGAGAGGGCGGTGCCAGGGTGAGTGCCAGAGCTGTCTCTGGACTTCAGAGGAGGCATCGTCCTGTTGCAGGCGCCACGTAGGGAGGTGTTAGTGAAGCAGGGGAAGGCCGCGTCTAGCTGGCCCGCTACCCAGGGGAAGGAGGGATGGCCTCTGCTGTGCACCTGTCTGGGCCCCTTTTCTCCTGTGGGGAGATGGAAGAGAGCCCGAGAATGCCTGCCTCGAGAAAAGGAAACAGGAACACTGTCCCCTTCCACCTCTCTGGGTCAATTTCCATTCCATGTGCCTCAAAGCACTGTCTTCCTGGGAGCGCTGGGCAGGCCCTGTGGCAGGGGCCAGGCCTGCAGGTGGCCACATGCAGGCAAGAGTGTGCCACACAAGGTCGTTTGGGAGACAGAGGAAGGAGGAAAAAAATAAAAAAGACCACGCAGCCGGGGCCGAGCAGCTCTGAAGTCCTGGAATGCTTTGGGACTGGGGCTGGGGCAGCAGCACCCCAAAACCTAATTTCATCACCCTGCACCAGGTGCCAAGAAGTCTACGGACATGCTACCCTGTCCTTCCCCATAAACTGCTTCCTAGACTCCCCAGTAATTCCTGCGCCTGCTTCAAAGACGACTCCACCTGCTGTCGCTCCACTTTCCACAATCCCTGAGCACATGGCCCCTAGGCTCAGCTCAGTCCCAGAGAGAGCGTTGGACTCAGCCATTACATCTCAACTAAGATGCCTGAGCACCAGGGGAAGGGGCAAGAAAGACTCAGCAACTCTGGGCTCCCTGGAAGAGGAGGCCACCTGCACAGCACGCCTGGGAGGGGAGAAGCCCACCTTGTGCATCGACTGGAATGATCCCCGGACCTGGGCCTTTCTGATGCCCAGAGTGGGCGAGTGGAGTGAGGTGCTCACGGTGAGGAAAACCCATAGGACAGCTCTGACCCCACGGCTGTGGTCAGAGCTGGGGCCTCGCCACTCAGAGTCTGTTCCCTACCGAAGTCACGGGACAGGATGGAAGGCAAGGTCCTTGAAATAAAGGCGAGGCTGCCAAGAGCAGAGAGGGAGATGCCACTTGGGGCTTCCACTCCACTCTCTTGTCTATAGCTGGGTAGATAAGTGACACTTACTCATTGTGCAACTGTCCCCAACATCCCAAGTGTGCCTGACTTCCTTAGTTAAACACATGGCCAACCGGCAGCCATCTTTCTTTAAATGCACTAACTGAAATTTTACTTTTTCTAACTACCAATATTTTCTTTGATTACAAGCCAGCCTGAACATTTCCAGACAGGAAACAACAGAACAGGGGCTGGGGATGCAGCTCAGTTGGTAGCGTGCTTGCCTTGCAAGCACAAGGCGCTGGGTTCAGTCCCCAGCACCCAACACAAACAAACAAACAAACAAAAAACTCCAACAAAACAGACCTGGCATTTATAAAACTGTCCCACACATTTCTTTCTTTTACGATAGAGTGGATCAATTAATTTCTGAACTCCCAAAGGCAAACTGCGCCCCCTCCATCCGCACCCTGAGCCATGCGGGCACGTCGGTCCACAACAAGAAAGGCCGAGGCCTCAGGCTACATGAAACATTGGCAGCAAGTTCCATTTCTGAAGGAGCGTCCCTTTGGAAAACTCTTGAGCCACAGGAGAGAAAGTTTCCGCCTGTAAGCGGTGGTTTGTGTGTGTCACTCCCCTGATGGTCTTCACGCTCCCAGGCTTCCGGAGAAAGCTCTCCAGCCTGACCTAGCCCTGGCTTGCCCGTGGAGTGGCAGCCCTGTGTGTTCCTGGCTCTTGACAGTCTGCACAGACCATCCCTGGCCAATTCATGTCTGTTACGCTGCAGGAACCAAGTAACCCAACTAGATGTCCTTTGATCACTTATTTCCTACACATTTTCTCCATCATAAAGGGAGGATAAAGATCAAGGTTCAACCCTGAAAAGCATTTTCATTTTCTTCGTGAGACAGAGCCTTGCTCACTAAGCTGCTGAGGCTGGCCTTGAATTTGCAATCCTTCTGCCTCAACCTCCCAAGTGGCTGGGATTACAAGTATGTGCCACTGCTCCAGCCTGAAAAGCCTTTCTCAGTGGGACAATAAATAAGTGAAAGAGGCTACACGGATGTGTCCTTGGTTTAGGTTGACATTTTTTCTTTCTTTTTTTTTTTTTTTTTTTTGGTACTGGGGATGGAACCTAGGGACACTTAACCACTGAGCCACATCCCCAGCCCTTTTTGAGACAGGGTCTTGTTAAGTTGCGCAGTGCCTTGCTAAGTTGCTGAGGCTGGTCTCAATCCTCATCCCTCAGCTTCCTGAGTGGCTCATTTTCTCTCTCTCGTTTTTTTTTTTTTTTTTTTTTTTTTTTTTTTTTTGGGCACCAGGGATTGAACCCAGTGGCTCTTAACCAATGAGCCACATCTCCAGCCTGTTTTGTATTTTATTTTGAGGCAGGGGCTTGCTAAATTGCTGAGGCTGGCCTCAAACTTGCAATCTTCCTGCCTCAGCCTCCCCAGTTGCTGGGATTACAGGCATGTGCCACCACAGCTGGCTTCATTTATTAATTTTTAAAGGGAGTAGGAAGACAACTTATATGGTCACTCTGAAGGTGAGAGGCATCATTTTCTCAGATGCCCTGATTGGGCTCCTTGTATCCCTGCAGGGTTATCAGCTTATTAGCAAAAGACAAGAAAGGTTTTAGAGCTAATGCAAAACTGGTCAAAATGGGAAGTAGCCCTGCCAGAGACAGGGGGTGGAAGGCCATGAGGTCCAAGGGGGATTCCTCCATGCTCCCAGGACCCTGGTGACTCATGTCAACTACAGTATCTTTTATAGCTTATAGACAATGCTCCCCAATTTGCAATTTTTTTACCTTAAAATCTCAAATGTCTCACTCCTTTGGGTGACGCCTAAAGTGACATGGAAAATAGCCTCCTGGACAAGGAAGTCCCCATCACAAAGTTCACCTCAGAGCTCAGAAATTGTAAGTCGCTCTTTCACCCACTCCAAATGAAGCAGGGACCCTGACAGGCAGGGACAGGTCATTACCAGCCATTACTGGGAGGGGACATGGCACAGTCTCCAGGAGACAGGCCCCACCCTGCAGGGCTCAGAGCTGATGCCTCTCAACAGGGCCGTCTTAACTGCAAAGCCTCGGGTCTAACCTCTCACAGGCCTTAAAAATAAGTACTGGAAAAGCCATTTTGTATTACTTAAATGCCATTAAGTAATGCCCCCGCCATAGCTACCTGAGCTGACTGCCCTGCGTGTCTTTTATTTTTTGTAAAGTTGGGGAATACTTTCTGAAATGCAGATGGGACCAGGATGAAGCTGTATCATCAATTACAGCCAACTTCCATTCTCTCAAAACCAAACAATGTCCAAGTACTTCTCCCAATTCCAAATCAGTCTCAGCTAAGAGGGTCTTAGAATATGCTTCAGATATATTAAAATCATATGGTTGTGGCAAAAATCACTTGTGGTTTCTATGCCCTACTTGTGAATGGGGAGTGCGAACGTGGCTCAGGCTCAACTCTTTTAAAAGTAGAAGAGGAGGCGCCCATGGCCCACAGGCATTAGACGGCATGAGAAACCCGCGAAGCTCAGCTGCAGAGCGCACCAGATCTGAAACGCTGCTAGCTTCTAGTGGGCTCAGAAGGCGACTCTGGGGAGCGTGTCTGGGGAGGGAAGGGGAAGGCGTGAGAGGAGCGGCAGTTCAGCCCAGAACTGACTCTCCTTTTAAGTAACAAGCCTCAGGGACCATGCACGGCTGACTCCGACATTAAGACAAGACACTTCTTTGCCACAAAAAATTGGTCATGTAGCAACACATTTACAAAACTGCTGCCAAACACTCCCACCAGAGGGTAGTGACCTACTCTGCTCCCCAGAGTCTGTGGGAAGCAAGGCCTTGATGCCTCCCGGTTCCATGGGCTGCAGAGGGCGGAGATCATGCAACAGAGCCACCCTCTGAGCCCTCAGAGGGGGTGAGACTCCCTCACCCTTTGATCCTGCCAGATGGGTAGGCCCTGGCTCAGTAGAGAGGGAGCCCCCTCCACCAGGCAGATGGGACACCAGGCAGTCACTAACTGTTCTACCCTGTTATATTTGCTAGAGGAAAATTAAGACCCCTGTTTCATGGCTGCCTGCTTCTTTATTGTACTGGGACTGGAATCCAGGACAAGCACTCTAGCACTGAGCTACATCCCCAGCCCTTTTTATTCTATTGTTATTTTTTGGAGACAGGATCTCCCTAAGTTGCCCAAGTTGGCCTCCAACTTGAAATCCTCCTGTCTCTGTCTCCAGGGCCACTGGGATTACAGTTGCATGCCACCCAACGCTGCTGGGGGCTGCACTGTGTCTCCAGAAAACCTAACTGGGTTCTCTCCGAGCAGTCCTCTCTCCCTCTTACACACAAATACACACAGAATTAAGTCTTGGTTCAAAAAGATCACATGGCCTCACTGGTTTTCCCAATGGCTACAATTTATAAAGTAAAATAATAATGAAAAAATCCATTGCCATATTTTTTATCTTGAGTATCATGAGCCCTGATGGATGTCCGAGTAGCAGTCAGATTCTATGACAGGCAACTTACTATGAGCCAGAAACTATGTACTGGCCATAAATATAGGAACCCGTTTCCATTAAGCCTGAAGGAGACTAGCACTGGCAGAATTAAAGGCAAATAAATGACAACAAAAATATTCTGTACTTGTAGGACAGTTTTTGTACCTTTTTGTTTCTTTTTGCTTTCTACAGAGAGAGAAAGGTTGTTGCAACCATGGGTCTAACCAACCTATCAGAAAAGCACTCCGAATATGTATCAGGAAAAACAGCCACAGTGTTCATGGTGCCAGGGAGGGGAAATACCAGCCCCTGCTCATCAGAGTCCAGTGCAGCAGGAAATAGCACCAGTTCAACAATTGTGGGGTTGACAAAGCCTCCTTTTGTCAGTTGAGAAAGCATCAGCAATCTCTCCAGTTAACTGCATTAATAGGACCCATTCATGTCACTGAAAAGTACTTGTTGGCACAGTTCACTTTCTTGATCCAGAGACTTCAACAACAATCAAAACTGAACTTTTCAGGGTAGTATATCATTACACTAGCCCTGTGGAAACATTTTCAGATCATTGAAAAATGCGAATTATTACTACGAATTCGGTTCCTTTTTTAGGAGCACCTATTGTTTTCCTACAAAGCACTTTCAATCTGTATCACAAAGGTAGAATTTTTCTGCAAGAATGTGTCTTTTGGATTCTACTTAGTGCTTAGTTGAATTTATTTATCTTTTTACTTATTTGGACAGAAATTTAGAATGCCCTAAGTCATGCAATAAAAATCAGTGTTTGCTTTTGAGCGGGACCCGTGAACAGCATGTGGGCATTTGGACTCAAATCCCAAGGTGCTGTGTCTGTCCACCGGGACCCTATCTGGGATATAATTCCTTTCCCAGAGGTATGATGGTACCCCAAGAAAGCTGTCAGAACTACGTTTTGGCTGTGCTTCAAGTCTGGGAAAGAGAATGCAAACTGAGAGGGGATACCAAAACTTAAGGTTCACCAACTGATATCCACAGAAACATTGAACCCTAAATGACAAGGGTCTCACAGACATACACTGTTCTTTGAATGGGAAGGAAGAGCAAAAGTTTTTCGAAGTTTGACAACTTACTAGAATTTCTAAATAAACCAACCTACGATTTTAATTTCACATGTTGGCTATGTTTTGACAAGGGAGATGCCACTAAGAGAAGAGCAACGATCTCTGGCCCTAAGCCAGGGATCAATCCTGCCCCACCCCACCCTCACCCGATTATCAAGGCCCTATAGGAGATCCCCTCACTTCCCAGCTGAACAACACAACTGGCAAATGAAGCCAGCAAGAAGCATGTATCCAAAATCAACAAGGCCAGCTGCAGCAAGCCGCTGCATCCTGCAGCTGCCTGGGCTGACTTGCAGCCTCACGATGCTCTCGGGGTAGTGGACCTTTCAGGGGCTGGCGGGAGCAGGATGCTCCAGCTGCAGTCACACACCCTGCTGTGTTATAAGACAAGCACACATACTTTCCCCTTTCAGGACCCCAACAAGGCTACCCTGCACAGAGACAGGACCAAGCAGGACTGCGCTTGCAAGGTTCAGCAGTGGCTTGTCAGCAGGCAGCACACAGGACAGTTTTCAGCACAGCATGAGGTGCCCGCGGTGAGAAGAGGCCACTATGGCAGGAAGTAGGCTGTGGAGAGGTCCCCAGCCAGCAGGGCAGAAGCAGTGCTCGATGCTCCAGTTCTCATGATAGTAATCCCGAGAATCCAGTTCAAAACCTATTGTGAATATGTAGGGCGGAATTCAGTTTCTATCATTGTTTCTCTGGGTCTGGGCTGAGGCCATTTGCTCCTGGTTTGGTAATAAAAACAAAATAGGTTTCTTCCTGCTTCTTTCTTGGCATGGAAACACAGCTTAACGAGAAGACCATGAGTCCTGGGAGCACCATGAAGGTGGCTGACTGAATTCCTCCTGCACCCTAGGTAAGGACAGCCACGACCGGGGAACTGGGAGAGGGCGGGGAAATGTGCCTAGCCGCTAGCTTCAAAAACAACAAGTCAATTAATCGTGAGGGTCTCCACATTAGAAGCACCCCAAATCAAAAGTCCAAAACCTTGAAAAATTCAACAGTTAAATTCTTTCTAAAAGTCATTTATTTACATATTATATTTCCAGTATATAATGTGTAGATAAATGTAGCCTGCAGTGAAAGTGACCAACCTACTGGACTGAACAGCACATTATAGGACAATTTCTTGAAAAGTTTCATCTCACATTGGTATATTTTAATAAAAAATTAAAAATCAAAGAAAATGCCTGGCCAGGGCTGGGATGAGACGAACAGAACACTTCAGAACCCCAGGTGGAGAAAGCTGTTTGCCCCTCTTGAGAGGGTGCAGGGTGTGAAGGGAGGGACAGGTCATGCACAAAGGTAATTACAGTTACACACCCAGCTCCCACCCCTCAATGAAAACAGAAGAAAAAGCCCATCACTGAACACCAAACAGCAACGTCATCAGTACCCCTTTCTCTGCTGCCTATCATGCCTTATTTGAAAGAGGAGGCCTGTGAGGGAGGTGAGAAGAGCAGGGTGAGAGGGAGGGTCTGCACTTCAGTCTGGTTTCCACTTTCCTCTCTTACAGGAAGTCTTCAGTCATCTGATGCCTGACATCGAGCTCTGAGGAGAAACCGAGTAGGTGGTGGCCACGACCGGGGTGCCGTTGTTGGTGGAGTAGCCTTGCCTCAACGTCTCGAAGTATGATGCCTGCACAGGTTTGTGATACTGCAGCACTTTTATGGCATCTTCTATTTTAAACCATTCCCTCTTCCTTCCTGTGGAGGCGAAAGAAATGAGTACGAGCGGAAAGCAATAAGGGGGCTGTGAGCCTAGAACTTTTGAGAAAATATAGAGGAAAATACTGAAGCAACGCTTCTCAACACTTTTGAAATGTGTATTTTATAAAATTTCCCCCTTACTTTCTTTTCTTACAAAAGAAATGCAAGCATACTTTATATGCTCCAAGTGTTATACAAATGCTTACTGCAGAAACTGAGACTAAGAGTGACCGGGCCACACTGCCTTCCGGTGTGCTTCTCTTTACCCTGGGACCCCCCTGGCTTGTGAAAGGGGTCCAGAAGTATTTCTACCTTCTGAAAAAATTAAAATGAGCATCAGCTGCCAGAATACTAGCATTGCTGGCTTGTAATCAGTTATTTAATCCAAGAGTTAAGTGATATATCTACCTAACAGAAAATATCAAAGAAGCCAGGCATGGTGAGCACACCTGTAAACCCAGCTTCTCAGGAAGCTGAGGCAAGAGAACCTCAAGTTTGAGACCAGCCTGAGCAATTTAGTGAGCTTCTCTTTCAAAGAGCGGGGTGCTGGGGATGTGGCTCAGTGGTAGAGCACTTGGCTGCAGAGTGTGGGGCTCTGGGTTCCATCCCCAGCACTAAAACAAAACAAACAAACAAAAGAACCAAACTCAACACTCTTACTGAGGCCGTTAATGGTTGAATCTTTTATCTCTAAAGGAAAGTATATTCTGGAGAAGTGTAATGTTAATTTCTGCTATAAATTGGCACATGGATAAAATTCACCTGCCCAAATCCTTCCCCCTATTGTTGATGTGCCTGTCTCATGCCCCTCACAGTAAATTTGGGCAGTCTGTAGCCCTTCAGCTGTTAATGGTTTTGTATCTTATAATAATGCAATAAGCTCATGTAAATAGGTGCAGTGTGGGACTGTTGAAAACAGATGCCTTGACTCCAGTGCTGGGCCTGAAAAGGACACAGAGGTGAGTGAGCTGCAGCCCTACCCTCAGCACTCTGCCAGGCAGGAGTCACATGCCCATGATACTAATTTTTAAGGTGCTCTTGCTCTGTTAACATCTAAGTTAGCCTTTTATTCCCACTTCTGAGAATGGTCCTAATGAACTAATCTAAAATATGAGAAGTAAGTCTTCCTTTGGACAATCTTCCTTGTATTACTCGAGAAAAATTGGGCTTAAATGTACATCTCAAAGCATGACAAACGAAGCTACATTATCTGATGGACTGTCATGCAGGTGCTTAACACCACCGTTGTAAATCCACACTACGCCATGGGAAGGCACTTAGGAAACGGTGTTGGTGAAGAAAAGAGCAGGGCGTGTGCACGTGCCAAGCAAAAGCACAGTAAAATAGGAGGCTGGAGTGAAAACTCAAATGAGGTGCTGGGCTTCCCCTCAGTAACTGACAGCGAGGGAGAAAGGCGGCAGTGCTGGCAGGGCGTGCTGAGACCCCACTGCGACAGGTGAGCGAGACTGCGGACTGGGCAGCCTTTCTGGAAAGTGTTTCAGTACATCTTGTGAGCCCTCGAGAGTCTGAATGCTTTCCTGAGGAGTCCTTAGGCTACAGGTCTTGCCCTGGAGTTTAAAGTAGAAAAAACAAGGCCGACGATCTTTTTCTGATCATCGCATTATTTATGATACCAGAATTACAGACTGTTGATGGTCAATGATAGAGAAATGGTTCAATGTGATGTCATGCAGCCCTCAAATGTCATATTTTTTTAATGATAGCTCAGTCTCCCAAGTAGTTGGGGTTTACAGGTACGCACCACCGTGCCCATCCCTTTTTTTCAAATCAATGCTTTAAAATCTTTTATTGCTTTTATCTTTTAAAAGTAATAAAATAGCTGGGTGCAGATCAAAGAAAATGGCTCCTTAAAAGGAAGATGGGTAGTATGAATAAAGCTGGAAACTGTCCCCACTCCTCTCTGTCTATGGAATGACTCTGGGGAGGGTCTCACACTGCAAGTGTTCTCCAACATACAAACTTTTTTTTTTTTTTTGGTGGTGCTGGGGATTGAACCCAAGGCCTTGTGCTTGCAAGGCAAGCATTCTACCAACTGAACTATATCCCCAGCCCCAAACTGTTTTTTTTTAAAACACTGGGAATCAAACCAGCCTTGAACATGCTAGGCAAACACTACCACTGAACTACATCGTTAGCCTAACAGCATAAGTGTGTGTCATGAGAAACAAGTAGGTCCTGCTTTCACCTCTAGTCCCCATGGCCAGCAGCAGGCCTGGCATGGTGAAACCTCTTGGTCAGTATCTGCTCAGCGGATACAGATGCATAACCCTTTTGAGGAGAATACAATTTAAGAAACACCTCTAATATGGATGAGCCATGTTTCTACTTGTTGACCCTTACATGATTTAAGCCCATTTTAATTTTTTTTTAAATTTTAAAATTCTTCTGTTGTTACTGTTTTCAGCTTGCTTTTAGATATTGCAAAATACTAACTTTCTCAAGCTCAGAATATATTTTATATATTGCTTATTATATTAAACACACCCTTTTATGCAGGCATGGTGGCACACACCTGTAATCCCAGTAACTAGTGAGGCTGAGGAAGGAACATCTCAAGTTCAAGGTAAGCCTCAGCAATTTTGTGAGACTCTCAACAACTTAGCAAGATCCTGTCTCATAAACTTAAAATAAATAAATAAATAAATAAATAAATAAATAAATAAATAAATAAATAAATAAATAAATGGAAAAGGCTGCAGATGTAACTTAATGGTAAAGATTCCCTGGGTTCAATCCCTAGTACTGAGTGAAAACACACACACACATTTCTTTTCTTTAACAGGCTCTTCTTTTTGGTTCTGGGTAATAGCCTGTGTGGCAAGAGCCAGTTATGGGGAGCTCTTTCAAGGCTTCTGGTAACGAGGACTTACCGATGCTAACTGAGTCTTCCCAGTCCTCCAGCACTTCTGTGACAACCAGCACATAGACGTACGTCCTGTGCTTCCTCTCCTGGTTCTGACAGAAAAAAGAGAAGGACAGAGGGAGAGCTCTTCTTGGCAAGCCAAGGTTACAGAAACACATTCTTATGCACATACCCAGAGAATTTAGACATAAAATTCCTTTTACTTTTTACTGTCCTACACTCAATGGCCTATTTAAAACAGGTTACAACTGAATTTTGGGCTATGAAAGTTAAGACTTTACACTCATTTTTCCTTCTCCTTCCCTTAACTGCAAATTCAAAGGAATGTTGTGACCTCTCAAGAATAAGAACTATGAGCCAGGCCTGGTAGTGCACGCCTGCAATTCCAATTACTTAGGAGGATGAGGCAGGAGGACTGTAAGTTTGAGGTCTTCCTCAGTAATTTAGCAGAACCCTCTTGCTTAACCCTCAAAATAAATAATAAAGTGGGCTGGGGAATGTGGCTCAGTGGCAAGGTGCCCCTGGGTTCAATTTCCAGTACACCAAACCAAACCAAACAAAAAACCCCCAAGTAAATGTAACTAGATACAACATCAGAGAAGAGACTACGATGGCAGAACGCCAGAGGTCTCATGCTTCGGTGGCCCCACCAGATAGGCTGAGTATCTATCACAAGCCTCCCTTTTCCTGTGACCCCTGCTCCTCTGTATTCCCCTGATTTCTCATTTCCTTCTACCATCTTCCACATCTACCACAGCTCATGTCCTTGTGCTTCCCTCCTGTGCTATGGACACTTCTATTTTTCTCTACACTTACCTACCCTTCCTCCCACCTTAGGAGAACAGGAAGAAAGACAGGTAAGGAATAAATAATATCTAAAATTATTTTAGCTGTTTGGAGGAAGACTTTAATTTAAAAAGAAAGAATGCTACTCTCTGCTATGCTTTGTTTTGATAATTCAGGGAAACATAGATCTTTCCGAGGACTATGTGGTTAGTAATATACCATTTGTACCAAAGATATCAAGAGACTTACCTCAAAAATTCCAACTAATCTTCCCAATGTCCCTTTTACTCCAGCCTGAAAAGGAAAAAAGAAAAATTAACACATCCACATTGTTATGTTGCTGGTCTCATTCTGAGTCTTGTTGAGCAGTCTAATAAAAACCAAGAGGGCATGGCTGGGGCGGACTCCAGGGCTGGGGGCGGTTATACCAAAGTTTCCTGTGTGTTACACAGCAGGGTACATTCCCGAGATGGGGAGTTCCTCCCATTCCTCCTGGTCTCTCTCCCAACTGAAATGCTGGCCAAACAGAGTGAGATGATTAATCAAGGCCAAGGAAACTATATGAAAATATTTTGAGTTATTTATTACTTTACTTATTCATCCATGGAACATATATGCATTGAATGCCTGATCTAAGCCAGAGCAGTGTCGGTGCCAGAGGTGCAGCAGCAAATAGGCCAGAGGGCGAGATCCATGAGAGCAAGGCCCTTGGCTGACTTGTTTGTGGCTGTCTCTATACGATATGCCAGAAGATATTGCAGTACCTGCAGGACCTCAGCAAAGCCTAAGTCAACAAACACACAAACATGGAAATCCTACTGATAGGTACTATGACAGAAATGTATGAGTAATGTGACGGACAGAGTGACAGGAAAAGGCCCAACTTCGGAGGTTAGATCTTCTTAAGTATATTTTATATCTTCCATCGGTCCTTTCAAATTTTAGATTTATGTTTTTCTTCTCTTTCTACCTCACTCATTCGCCCTCCCTCATCCCCAGGCCTTTTTGTTTCACTTTGAGATAGGGTCTGGCCAAGTTGCGAAGGCTGGTCTTGAACTTGGGATCCTCCTGCTGAGTAGCACTAGGCTAGAATTGTGTCTTTCTGATATATTGCACATGAAAAATAAACTTTTATTTTTATTTATTTTTTTGGTACTGGCGATTGAACCCAGGGACAATTTACCACTGAATTAGAACCCCAGTCCTTTTTATTTTTGAAACAGGTCTTGCTAAGTTGCTGAGGCAGGCCTTTGAACTTGCAATCCTCCTGCCTCAGCCTCAGTGGGGATTACAGGCACACACCACTGCACCTGGCTACAGGTGAATTTTGCATGAGTATTTTTAAGATAGATTAAAAAAGATGTCCCAGAACAGGTAAATTCTTCAGTCTGTTTCAATTCACTACTTTTCTCTCCAAGTGTATTCTGGATGGTAGTTTTCATTTCTACCTGTTCTTTCCATACCTGCCTTTTCCCATCAATTATACTTTTGTTTCCATGAAGTTCCCCCACATACACTTGAGGTGCTGGGAAATCGAACATACAGCATGCTAAGCAAGTGTTTGTTCTTGAGTTTTTGCAGTAATGGGGACTGAGCCCAGGGGCTTTCTACCACTGCCCTACATCCTTGGCACTTTTCATTTTATTGTGAGACAAGGTGTCACTAAGTTGCTGAGGCTGGTCTTGAATTTATAATCCTCCTGCCTCAGGTTCCTGAGTCACTGGGATTCAGGAGTGTGCCACTGTGCTGTGTAAGTATTTATTCTTTTAAAACAAAAGTTATTCCTTCATTTACTTGTTGAATGTCTGGAACATAAATTTAAGTTCTTGGGCTGGGGCAGTGGCTCAGTGGTAGAGCACTTGCCTTGCATGTATGAGGCACTGGGTTCCATCCTCAGCACCACATAAAAATGAATAAATAAATTAAAGGTATTGTGTCCATGTACAAATAAAAATTTTTTTTTTTTTTTTTTTTTTTTTTTTTAAGAATTTACGTTCTTCACATGCCATTCTACAAAATCCTGTCATCAATGATGATTCATGTATCGGCTGAGGCCATTTTCCCCACACTCCCCAGGGCAAGGTCGTGGCAGGCGATGTAGGTGATATGGGAGTACTGCGGGGGTCAGAAGATGGTGTGGCACTGCATCTGTGGCCTCTCTGCCTAGGCCCAGGTCTTTCTGAACGTCTCAGCTCTCGGTGTCCCTTCAACCCCCATCCCATTTCTGGAGGGACACTGGATCCCCTCACTCCACCCAAGGCCAGACAGGCTTTGTCTTTTCTTGCTGTTCTGCAATTCTGCCATTTGTGATCCATGCAAGTGTTCACCTTCCTTTTGGATCAGGCTATGTCTTTTTGGCAGTCGCTTTTATTTTTTATCCCTATTTTTTGGGAGCAGAAGGGGTGGAAGGTGAAGGGAAGAAGAACCTCTGGAAGCACCTGGTGTTTTCTATTACTATTGCCATGATTTTTGTGTAATAAATTTAAAATGAAGACAAAAAGACTTTCTTTTTCTGGAGTATAGGGGAGTGAACCTAGGAATGCTTAATCACCAAATTACAGCCCCAGCCTATATTTTATTTTGAGTAAAGGTCTTGCTAATTTGCTGAGGCTGGCCTCAAACTTAGATCTTCCTGATTCAGCCTCCTGGGCTTCTGTGCCTGGTACAAAAATAGCTTCTAAACACAATACTCAGTACATTTGTACAGAATGAACACAAAATTTTAAAGAAATACTCTAAAATTCTTAAGAAATATTTGATAACAAAAACAACAGAAACTGATTTAAAGATCTAAACTCCTGGATGACTTAGGTTTTGAAATTAATTGCTGCTAATTATCTGTTAAGGAATTTTGTTCCTCTCTCTTGCCAACATGCCTGCTTTCTCCACTATTTTATATCTGTTCTTTATATCCATGCACCCCAGTGGTTTTTTGAACTACCTGAATAAAAACTCTACCTTTCTTTTACTTTAATTGCTTCTCTTACATTTTTTAGAAATAAATGCCTTCAAAGCCACTAAAACTAGCTTTACCTTGGAATTAGCCAGTGAAGCTACCAGAAAGAGGAGAAAGAGCTGGCAGGCTCCTGGACTAGAAAACCAGTTGCTCATCCCATGGATTCAGGCTGCCTATGCTACTGCTGGGGTCTGCAGTGCCTGGGGGGGGGGGGGGGGAGCGGGTGAGGAAAGACAGGGTATGTTTGCTATAGTAACTATCGCCCAACTAACTTGTTTCTTATAAAGAAATAAAAAATTTAGAAAAGGAAGCAACCTCCAAATTTTAAGGGTACAAATCAAGTTATTATTATGAAAACTCAATATATTCAAAACTTTTAACAGTAATTTCTGCATTCAACACCAATGATTCACTGTGTCAGAAGCAGAAGAAACATAAAAGCACCTTTTAGAAGTACGACATAGATGTATTTTTGTAAAGTCTACTGTAAACCTAATAATGCTGCCATCTATACACCACAATTTCAGTGGCATTTGTGTTCACTTTGTCTTCAACTTGTAGAAACTTATAATAGGTTTTTTATAGGGTGGTGCTCTGATTTGAACCCAGGGCCTCACACATGCCAGGCAAGTGCTCTACGATAGGGCTACACCTCCAGCCCTCCTTATGACAGTTTTATTTGTCCTTAGTCTTTATTTCAGACTTTCAGACTCATACTTAAGAGGATCTATTTGGCAGAAATCTATTTAAAGTGAACCTATCAATAAGTCTACAACAAAAGAAGAGAAATATTCCTACCTTTACCAGTTTTCATATTGGGATTTGGTACTTTCCTAAGGAAGAGGTCCTCCTTAAGGAAGAAGATTTCAGGGTGAGGATGTGGCTCAGGGGTAGGGCACATGTCTAGCATGTCTGAGACTCTGGGTTCCATCCCCAGCATTATGTGTGGGAGGTCAGTTTAGTTACAGTGCTAATAAAGAGCGAGTTTTCTTGTATGCAGGGTCCCCCCCCAGAGAGTGTTCACGAATTATCTTACTTTTTCACAATTCTGGACCCAGAGTCCAACATTTATCTCCTGCTCTCTTGTTTCAAAAAGCTGCCACATGCAATCTGAGAGTGGGTTATTTTTATCTCCCACATGATTAGTGCATGCAGGTCAGGAGAGGTGTCAGGGTCACATCTGACAGATATCTGGCTCAGGCGTTTGGGGATCAGCTTTGATTTAGGGTATATTTAAGTTTGGTTCAGTTAGGATGCTGGTACAGACCTGCTTTTCTGAAATCGTATGAAAGCAGTTATAGTTTCAATCTTTATGTTAAAACCCCCTAATCCAGAGGAGTCTTTATTTAAAAGCTAGTGGTAAAAACTCAAAATAACATAATATATTCGTCATCATTTGACCAAACAGAGGAAGTGCTTTCCTAAAGTTCAAAGTACAGAGTATGGGTTCTAGAATTTTAGATCTAGTTAACAAAAGAAATCTCAGCAACTGCCTTTTTGTTGTTGTTGTTGTTTGGGCTGTACTGAAGATTGAACCCAGGGGTGCTCTACTTGAGCCACATTCTCAGCCCCTTTAATTTTTTTTAAATTTTGAGACAGGGTCTCACTAATTTGCTAAGGGTAGCCTCGAATTTATAATCCTCCCACCTCAGTCCCCCGAGTCACCTGGATTACATGTGTGCCACACCTTTGTCTTTTTTTTTTTTTTTTTTTAAAGAAAAAGTCCTACTTTTTCCCTTTGGGGTGTTTTATCATGGAATAAAATATTTATGTGGGAAGGGTTGGGCTGACTGGGGAGACCTCAGTGACCCTCTTTCCTATGCATGAGCTCAGGCAGGGGCATGAAGGGAGTGGGCCTAAAATGCCCTACCCAGAGAACTCTGGCTTTGTTGTTTAGTTTGGATGGCACAGGATGGATCCTCATTGTCTAAACCAGATTCTGCCCTTGAAGGTGGACATTCTGGTGACACAGATGGCGGTCTCACCTACAGGCATTACCCGCCCCCGGCTAGCTGGAAGACTAGGATTCTGTTCGGGCCTGGCTCTAGCACACCTGGAGAAGGCATGCTGCAGCAAGGCCCTGGAATTTCACTCCCTCCACAGACAGGTTCAGGGGTGCTGCACTTGACCCAGTTCTGGTCAACGGCTCCTGGGACAATGTCTCCTGGGGACCTGTAGGAAAGATTTCCCACGTGATAAAGAGAATGCACAAAAAGAAACCCTAGACTTCCTTGCTTCTCAAGTGGGGACCTGAAACTCGGAGCTGCCGCAGTCATCCTGTGATGATAAGGGGAAAGCCAAAAGACAGTGAAAAGCTGAGGAAGCTTGAGGCTGCTGTGCCGAGAAGCACCACCATTATGGCCACCTCTAGACTTCTTATGTAGAAAAATAACCCATGTGCAGAAGCCACCTTGAGCCAGCAGAAAGGTAAAAGTTATTACTGTTGATTTAAAGGATAGCTCTCTAAGGAAAGTGAAGTATCCCAAAACAAAAATTCTGATCATTCAAGGGAGCCAAGGTACACAGCATCAAAGCTTCCTCTGTTAAAGCAGTAAGCCCGGTCCTACCAGAAGGCCAGGCAGCAACTCTAACGCAAGTGCCTCAGTGAGGAAACCCACAGACAATAATAGTCTTCAGTGCACCTGCCTGGCAACTGACAGGCTTGCTGACCACTCAAGGCAAGATCAACTGAAGACAGATGAAGTAAGTGGGAAGCCAACAGAGGTCCATTATAATTAAATCATAGGGTTTTCTTTTTTTAAAAAATGAAGTATCTCATTTTTAAAATGAGATACATCAAAAAAGTAAACAATACTCATTGTCACTATGTCAAATAATAACACACCATTTTGTCTTTTTTTTTTTTTAAATAAACTACTGGCACACATGGAACCCCTTGTGTACTCTCTATCTCCTGCAGGAGGCAACTAATCATTCCAGTGACTTGGGAGGCTAAGGCAGGAGGATGCAAGTTTGAGGCCAGCCTCAGCAACTCAGTGAGACCCTGTCTCAAAATAAAAAATAAAAAGGACTGGGGATGTGGCTCGGTGGTTAAGTGTCCCTGGGTTCAATCCTCAGTACCAAAGAAAATTCTCCTGTGTGTTTTTATACTTTTACTACTTATGTATATATATATCCACTATTAACACTATGGTATTTGATACATGTAGTTCTAGTTAATTCACTTTAACTGCTAAACAATTATCTGTTTTATGAAATTATCATAAATTATTAATCTATTTTTAGTCCTTTAATATGTTGTTAAATAAATCTCTCTTGTAGATCTCTTTATCATGTGTGAGTTTCTGTGAAATACATTAAAATTCATATTTCTGAGACACAGGAGTATTTCCAATTTTCTCAGATATCCTGAAGTTGCTCCTTGCAGTATATTAACTATAAAAATGGCCACCATTCTCCACCTCCCCAACATCTGTGTCCTTTGAAATGTGATTCTGCAGCTCTTCATATCAAGAGAGAGAATCTACTTACTCACCCTTGGATCTAGACTAACCCATGAACTTGCTTTGACCAACGGAATGAGAATGGTTTACCAGTTCCAAGCCTAGGCCTCGAGAGGCCTTGCGCTTTCCACATTACCTGTGGGAACTCTGCCACTGGCATGTGTATAAGTTCAAGCTAGCCTCTTAAAGCATGAAAGGCCACAGTTGTCTCAGCTGAGCAGCCTACAGTCAGTCAGCCTCTAAACTAGAGTAGAGCCACGATCAGGAGAGTTGCTTACTTGACTGACCCAGAGCTGGCTGCAGACATCTGAATAGCCTAGCTGACACCAGAAGTTGATCCATGGGCTCATAAGAATTAGTAAATACTAAATTTTGAAATGTTTTGTTATGCGGCAAACTGAAACACTTGCCATAGTACACAAGCAGCCCGTGAGCTGCCATTATTTTTTCTACCCCCTCCTGTACTGGGGACCGAACCAATGGGCACCCTATCTCTAAGCCACTTCCCACACAGTCCTTTTAATTTTATTTTGAGATAGGGGCCTTGCAAAATTGTGAACTTGTGATCCTCCTGCCTCAGCCTCCCAAATACTGGGATTACAGGCACGTGCCACCATGCCTGGCTACTACATTGCTTTTTTCTTTTTTTTGGGGGGGGTGCTGGGGATCGAACCCAGGGCCTTGTGCTTGCAAGGCAAGCGCTCTACCGACTGAGCTATCTCCCCAGCCCCTACACTGCTTTTTAATTGTAAGTGTGTACTTTTTCTACATTGAACAAACATTCAGAAGTTCTCTTTGGGGAATTTTACATTCATATCCTTTTCTTTTCCTGTCCTTTTTAAAAAAATCTTTCTGTACTTGAGATTGACCTTGGCCTGCAAGATGCTAGGCAAGCACTCCACCACTCAGCTACATACCAAACTCTGAAAGCTGGATATTTTGATCTTCAGAAGTAATCTGTATTGTCTTGATATATACTCTGTGGTAAATATTCTCTCTCAATCTGACACTGGCACTTTTCTTTTTCCTTTAAAAAAATTTGCAGTACTGGGGATTGATCCCAGGGGTACTTTACCAATGAAGTTATATCCCCAGCACTTTTTGTTATGATACAGGGTCTCACTAAATTGCCAAGGCTGGCCTTGAACTTGCAATCCTCTTGCCTCAACCTCCCAAATTAGTGGGATGACAGGCCTGTGCTACCATGCATAGTTTAGCTTTGTTTTGATGTTCTTTATTGAACACATTTTATTAGATACACTTGATTTTACTTACCTTTTCCTTTTTGTGTTTAGGGTCATGTTTAAAAAAAATCCCTATTCTATGGTATAAAGTTAGTCTTCCAACTTTTTTGTAATACTTTTATATTATGACTCACTTATATTTATTCTCTAGAAGCCAAGGACCTAAAGATTTTAGAATAGAGCCATGTATATTATTCTGCTTTCCTAACCTAGTTGTTAATTCATGTACATTATTCATACACATTATTTTTATTTTTTTATTATTATTATTATTTTTTTTTGGTGTTAGGGATTGAACCCAGGGGTACTTTACCTTTGAGCTACATCTTCAGCCTCTCCTCTTTTTTTAAATTTTTGAGACAGGGTCTTGCTAAGTTGCTGAGGTTGGTCTCAAACTTGTGATCCTCCTGTCTCAGCCTCCTGAGGTGCTGGGATTACAGATGTGCACCACTGTGCCTGGCCCCAGTTTTATCTTAATACCTGGGAAGGTAATCTCCTTTTTTTTTGGTACTGGGGATTGAACCCAGAGACACTTCACCACTGAGCCACATCCCCAGTTCTTTTTAAAATTTTTTAAAATTTAGAGACAGGGTCTTACTGAGTTGCCTAAGGCCTTGCCAAGTTGCTGAGGCTGGCCTGGAACTCGTGATCCTCCTGCCTCAGTCTCCCAACCCATTGTAATTACAGGCATGTGGCCCTGTGCCCAGCTTGTTTATTTTTTTAAATTAAGATTTCTAAGTCACATTTCTACATTTATTCTTCAATATACATTTCAAAAATCAGTTTTTCAAATCTCTTGAAAAATGTTGTGGATATGTTGTTTTTTGTTTTTGGCACTGGGGACTGAACCTGGGTTGCTTTACCACTGAGCTGTGTCCCCAACCCTTTGTATTTTTTTTATTTTGAGACAGCTTCTCACTAAGTTGCTTAGGGTCTTTCTAAATTGCTGAGGTTGGTTTTGAACTGTGATCCTTCTACCTCAGTCTCCTGAGTTGCTGCAGTATGTTGATTTTTTTTTTTTTTTTTTTGGGTGCTGGGGATTGAACCCAGGGCCTTGTGCTTACAAGGCAAGCACTCTACCAACTGAGTTATCTCCCCAGCCCCAGTATGTTGATTTTTGTGAACATTTAGAATAATTCTGGAAAAATTCACATCTTTATAATATTCAAAGTGTTTTCATCTTTATAATATTCAGGTTTTCTTCAATTCCTTCAATGAAGTTTTATTATTATTATTTTTTGAATGCATGGTGCTAGGGTTTGAACCCACATATGCTAGACAAGTGCCCACATATGCCTCGTACATATGCTAGACAAGTGCTCTACACCCCTAGCCCACTTTCTTATTTTTTTTGAGACAGTATCTTGCTAAACCGCCCAGGTTGGCCTTGATCCTGGTATCTTCCTGCCAT
The DNA here is from genome assembly GCF_902686455.1 of Sciurus vulgaris. Lineage (NCBI taxonomy): Eukaryota > Metazoa > Chordata > Mammalia > Rodentia > Sciuridae > Sciurus > Sciurus vulgaris. The sequence goes on along the minus strand of NC_136467.1, from coordinate 122,842,623 downwards.
AGTCTTCTTAGGAGCTGGGATATGGGTGTGTACCACATCACTCAGGGATGCTCTGGAATTTTTAGTACTTCATGACTTTATATAGGATTACTTTATAGAGCCCTTCCTTTTGTGCTTGACAACCTGCCTATCCTTTGTTTGGTACAATAGCTCTCGAAGCACTTACTTGCTCAGTCTTGTATCTGGTGTTATTCAACCACTGTCTCCGCCCCCCCCCCCCCCCCCCCCACATCAGTTTCTTTTTTTCTTAAACCCAGGGGCACTTAACCATTGAGGACACCCCCAACTCATTTTATTTTTTTGAGATAGGGTCTTGCTAGATTGCTGAGACTGGCCTTGAACTTGTGATAGTCCTGCTTCAGCCTCCAGAGCTGCTGGGATTATAAGCATGTGCTACTGCACCTGGTTTTTTTGTATCAGTTTCTGAACAAGAGGGTTTAAAGTCTTTCATGTGCCTGTTGATTTGTCAACTTTCCCCCTAACTCTTTATGCAAATGCACAAAAGTTCATGATTATTATTTTTTTGATAGATTTTTCACTTCATCACCATGAAATTTCCCTCTAATTTCTTCAAATGTTTCTGACTTAAATTTCATTTTGTCTGATAAAACAATTACTATCCAAGTTTTCTTTTGGTTACCATTTACCCAATACATCTTTTTCCATCTCTTCATTCTTAGTCATTTAGTACTGTGTTTGAAAACAACATAAACTTTTTAAGCTTTATTTTCTGTTTAATTCACGCTATGTCTGTTAATTAGTTAAGTGTAAACAACTTACATTCATTGTGATTTAATTTGGACACAGTTTTTTTTACTGATCCATGTGGAGTCTCTTCAGAATGAGATACAATCAGTCCTTAAATTTACTTCCGGTATAGCAAGCTTAGGCTAGACTACCTACATTTGTAAATTTGATGAATTAAAAGAGGAATCTGTTAAGTGGCACCTCAACCTGATTAAATCAGCCATATCTAAATCCAGTGGCTTCTAGAAGTTTAATAACTGTGGAATCTCCAGGGGTAAGGGCTGCATGTGGTTATTTGCTGAAGCCATTGTGAACTGTATTAGAGTCAATGGAAAGTAGGCTGTGGATGTACTTCCTAATGACTAAAAATCCCTTCCTGGAATGTGGAGCTGGATGTGGAAAGCAAATACAACTGTTTTGGAAGACTCTTCTGGACTCAATTCATTTAGCAGAAGGCAATTGGCTCTTATCCCAGTAACTCAACCTCTAATCAGGGTTCCAACAAAAACTAGTTCAAATACAGTAGTATATTCACTAACAGGACGGATTCTAATCTCTACACTCAGTCACTGAATTAACTACTCATCAATAGGTAGCATTCGATTATGTGTGATAACAGCTAACTTGCATAAAAATACATCATTTTCTTTTATTCAAGTTTTTAAAATGGTTGAAAGGTAATTTAGGGATAGTTATTTGCACTAGAAGTAACTGTAAGGTACCTGTAAATTAGGCTCTCTTAGTAAATTTAAGATATCAGTTATTTAACTAAAGAGTGATTCTTTTTTAACAGCCACAAGTGTTCAAGATAAATCATAAAGAGAAATGAATGAATTTATAAAAGCAAGGCCTATTTGCATTCAGGGCTTGGTGGGTTACATATTTATTTATTTATTTATTTATTTATTTATTTTTTTTTTTTTTTTTGCAGTACTGGGGATTTGAACCCAGGGCCTTGTGCTTGTGAGGCAAGCATACATATTTATTGAAAGATACACCTGTTTAGTATCCTAGGTCACCACCTTAAAGAAAGAAAAATACTTCAGAGTCAAAGGACAAGAGATGTAATTCTAAAGCTTTAAAAAATGTGGTGATAGACTGACCAAGCATATTATCCCTTCTTCCCAGAACCTCACTAAAATGGAAGTAGAAGAAAAAGAAAGAAAAAAATTTTATCATATTAAATGCTAAATTAAAACCACAAAAGGCCTGTAATTCCAGTTACTCAGGAGACCAAGGCAGGAGGACTGCAAACTTGGGGTCAGTCTGGGTAGCTGAATGAGACTGTATCAAATAAAAATAATGCCTGAGATATAGCTCCACAGAAGAGTGCTTGCCTAGACTGTAAGGGCCCTGCATTTAAAACCCACTGTAATGCAACAAACAAACCAACACAAAAGGCAGAGAAAGACAAAATAAGGAACAAAGAACATGGACAGTGAATAGAAAACAGTATCAAACATGGTAGATATTAATCCAACTACATCAATAATCACCTTAAGCAACTATGGGTCAAATTCGTCAATTAAAAGAAAATGTCAGTGGGGAGGCCAAGGCCCTAATAAGCAACTTAACCAGCCCGTCTCTAAATACATATTTAAAAAAAAAAAAAAAAAAGAAGAAGAAGAAAAAAAAAAAGGGCCGGGGATGTGGCTCAATGGTTGAGTGGGGTCCCTGGGTTCAATCCCCAGTACCAAAGATGGAGGGGGGGAATATGTCAGGGTGGATCAAAAACCAAGTCCCACCTATATTATTTATGAGAAACTCACTTAAAATATAAAGATACATATACATCAAAAGGAAAGGGACACAGAAATATATACCATGCTAATACTAGTCAAAAGAAAGCAAGAATACCTCTATTAATTTCTGATACAGGGGCTGGGGATATAGCTCAGTTGGTAGAGTGCTTTCCTTGCAAGCACAAGGCCCTGGGTTCAATCCCCAGCACCACAAAAAAAATAAAATAAATAAAAAAATAAAAATATTTCTGATACAGGAAACTCCAGGGCAAGGAAAGTCATGAGGAATCAAAAGGGTCATCATATAACAAAAGGGTCTCCAAGAAGACCTAATAGTGCTTTATGTGCCTGCACCAAATGATAGAACAGCAAAACATACACAGCATGGTGGTGTGTAACTGTATTTCTGGTAATCTGGGGATTAAATTTAATCAAACTTGAAAGAACAGAAAGCATACAATGTATGCTCTCAGACCACAACATAATTAAACCAAAAATCAGTAATAGAAAGATAGTTGGAAAATCCAAAAACATTAGGAAATTAAATAGCCTACTTTTAAATAACACACAGGCAAAGCAGAAATCTCAAGAAAAATTTTGAATCAAATGAAAATGAAAATACAATTTATCAAAAATATGAAAGAATCAGCAAAAGCAGTGCTTAGAGGGAAACTTATAGCATTTAATATATATGTTAGGAAAGAAGAAAGATCTAAAACCAATAATAAAAGAGTGTGGTGGCACATGTCTGGAATTTCAGTTACTTTGGGGGCTGAGGAAGAAGAATTGTGAGGGCTTATTTTTTATCTTTTCTTTTTTGGAACTGGGGATCGAATCCAGGGCTTCACATAAGTAAGGTCACTTTATCAATGAGCTATAGTCCAGCCTGGAGGATTGCAAATTTCAGGCCAGCCTCAGCAACTTGATGAGACCCTGTCTCAAAATTTAAAAAATAAAAATAAGAAGGGCAGGGGATACTGCTCAATGGCCAAGTGCCACTGGGTTCAATCCCCAGTACCACACATCTAAAAACAAAAACAAAAATATTCTACTTTAGGAAACTAGAAAAAGAAGAGCAAACTAAACCCAAAGTAAGTAGAAGCAAAATAATAAAAACTACAGTAGTAATCAATGAAACTGAAACAAAATATCAACTGAGAAAAAAACATAACCAAAAGTTGGTTCTTTAAAGAACAGATACAACTGACAGGTTGCTAGCCATGCTAATTAAGGAAAAAGACAGGAATTGCTGGTATCAGAAATAAAAGACGGGACACCACTACAGATCCCACGAACAGCAAATGGAAAACAAGAAATACTATGAACAAGTCTGTGCTCACAAATTTGAAAACCTAGATGAAATGACCAATTTCTTGAAAGACACAATTTGCCAAAACTTGCACCAGAAGAAATACAATCTGAATAAGCCTGTGGATCTATTACAGAAATTGAATCTATAATTAATAATCTTTCAAAACAGAAAGCGCCAGATGGGTTCACTGGTAAATTCTACTGAACATTTACGGAAGAATTTACATCAATTCTCTACAATTTCCTCTAGAAGACAGAAGCTGAAGGAATACTCCCTAGCTCATTCAATGAGGCCGGCCTTACTCTAATACCAAAATGAGATAAAGACATCACAAGAAAACTAAAGACCAATATCGTTTTGCAAATCAAATCCAACAGTGTATAAAGAGAATTACAGCTATGGCCAAGTGGGATTTAACCCAGGTACACAAGGCTGGTTCAACATTCAAAAGTGAAATAAAGTAAGCCATCATATCAACAGGCTAATGAAGAAAAATCACATCAATAGATGCGGAAAAAGCATCTGATAGCACCCGTTTATGATTAAAAACCCTCAGCAAACTAGAAGACCATCAACAAAACAAAACCAAAAAACCCCCAAAACAAAAAACAAACCCTATGCTACTATCATCCTTAATGGAGAGAAACTAGGTTTCCCACCAGAACAGGGACAAGGCAACCGTGTCCTCTCTCACCACTCCTTTCCAAAGCTCACCACTGCTTTTCAATTTCATACTGGAAGTCTTAGGTAATGCCATAAGATAGAAAAAGGACACAAAAGGTATACATATGGGAAAGGAAGAAACAAAAGTGTCTTTGCTCATAGGTGACATGATTTTCTATTAAAAAAATTGGGTTGCAGGACACAAGATTAACAAAATATAAGTCAACTGCTTCCTATAATCTAGAAATGAACAAATAGAACTTGAAATTAAAAGTAGTATCACTTATATTAGCACCCCAGAAGAAATAATTACATATAAATCTGACAAAACATGTACCAGATTTGTATAAGGAAAACATTGATGGAAGGTAGCAAAGATAAACTAAATAAATGGCATATTCCATGTGAATAGACAGGAAGACACATATCAGAAGATGTCGGTTCATTCCAACTTGATCTATAAATTCAATGCAATCCCAGCTGTATCCCACCAAGTTATTTTATGAATCTTGATAAGCTGACTGTAAAGTTTATAGGGAGATAAACACTCAATGTTTACCTCAATGAAGAAGCTCAATGAAGAAGCATAAAGTCAGAGACTGATATTACCTGACTTCAAGCCTTACTGTAAGCAAGACAGTGTGGTTTTGTTGAACAAGACAAGAAATAATGAAATAATAAAAAGCCCAGAAATAGACCCAAATAAATATATTCAACTGCACTTTGACAAAGAAGCAAGAGCAATATGAGGGACCAAAAAAGGTAGTGTTTTTGACAAATGAAGCTGAAACCACAGTTATCCATGTTAAAACACACACATACACACACACACACACACACACCTACCTTAAAATCTTCAAAAAATTAAAATTGAATGGATCATAGGTCCAAATGTAAAATGTGAAACTATAAAACTCCATGAAGGTAAGATAACACAGGAGAAAATCTAGGTGACCTTGGGTTTGGTGATGGTCTTTTAGATGTGACACCAAAGGTGTGATTTTTTTGCTTTTTTTTTTTTTTTTTTTTTTTTTGTGGTGCTGGGGATTGAAACCAGGGACTTGGGCATGTGAGGCAAACACTCTACCAACTGAACTATATCCCCAGCACCAAGGTGTGGTTTTTGAAAGAAAGAATTGAGGGCTGGGGATACAGCATAGCACAGCATAATGGTAGAGTGCTTGCTTAGCATCATGTACAAGGCCTAGGGTTCAATCCCTAGTATGGGGAGGAGGGGTAAGGAGAACATAATTAAAATAAAAAATTTGGGACTAAGTTCTTTCTGCTTCCTAGATTTCATGAGGTGAGCTCTGCCATTCCTTCCACCATGATGTTCTAACTCACCTCAGGCTCTGAGTGATTGAGTTGGCCGACCATGGACTAAGACCTCTGAAACCATTAACTGCACTGTGGTCAGAGAAAGACAGAAACTGTCATTGACTAGAGAAGCTAGGAAAATAGGATGACTAAATGCAATGTGATACCCTGGATTCTGGAACAACAACATCAACAAAAACATTAGTGGAAAAATATGTGAAATCTGAATGAAGTTGTAATTCAGTTAATAGTCATATACCAACACAAAATTTCATAGTTTTAATATATGTATCATGGTCATACAAGATGTTAACATTAGGGAATTCTCTCTACTATCTCTGCAACTTTCCTATAAATCTGAAATTATTAAAAAATAAAAACTAAAAACTTTAAAGAAAAAAATGTTCTGTGAAAGACACTGTCAAAAGAATGAAAAGACACAGATTAAGAGTAACTATCTGCAAAACAGTTATGTGATACAGAATTATTATCCAAAATATACAAAGAAGTCAGGCATGTTAATATAGCCTATAATCCCAGCAACTCAGGAGGCTGAGACAGGAAGATCCCAAGTTTGAGGACAGCTTCACCAGCTTTGCAAGACCTTGCCTCAAAATAATAAAATAAGGGCTGGGGCCATAGTGCAGTGGCAGAGTGCCTAGGATGTGCGAGGCACTGGTTTTGATTCTCAGCACCCCATAAAAATAAATAAAAATGAATAAAATAAAAATAAAAAAAAAAATAAAAAGGAAAGCCGGGCATGGTAACCCACAACTATAATCCTAGCAACTTTGGAGGCTGAGCCAGAAGAATCACAAGTTTGAAACCAGCCTAAACAACTCAGTGAGATCTTATCTCACAATAAAATAAAAAGATCTGGAGATGGAGCTCAGTGGGAGAGTGCCCCTGGGCTCAATTCCCAGTACTGTGTTTGAGGGAATACACACACCCACACACACACACACACACACACATCCCTCTTAAAACCCAATAGTAAGAAAACAATCTGATTAAAAAAGGTGGTACACACCTGTAATCCCAATGGCTTGGGAAGCAGAGGCAGGAGGATCGAAAGTTCAAAGCTAACCTCAGAAAGTTAGTGAGGTCCTAAGCAACTCAGTAAGACTCTGTCCTTAAATTAAAAAAAAAAAAAAAAAAAAAGCTGGGATGTGGCTCAGTGGTTAAGGGTCCATGGGTTCAATCCCCGGTATCAACAAAACAAAACAAACAAACAAAAAAACCCAAAGCAAAACAAAACAGGCAAAATACCTAAACAGACACCTCACTAAAGAAGATATACAGATGGGAAATAAAAATAGGATGAAATGCTTCATGCTATTACACAAATGTAATTTAAAAAGAGATTTCACTACAAACCTATTAAAAGGGCCAAAATTCAGAACGCTGCTGGGGAAGCTGCAGAGCAACAGGAACTCACATTCACTGCTGATGGGAATGCAAAATGTACAGCTACTCTGAAGACAATTCCTTTCCTTTCTCTTCCTTCTTTCCTCCCCTTCACCCTGCCCCTTGAGACAGTCTCCAGGTTGCCAAGGCTCATGATTCTCTTGCCTCCCGAGTAGCTGGGAATATGAGCATACACCAGTGCACCTGGCTCTAAATGTTTTTTTTTTTTTTTTTTTTTTTTCTTTCAAAAACTACAATCTAGCAATCATTCTTTGGTATTTACCCAAAGGGCCTGAAAACATGTCTATACAAAAACCTGCACACAGATGTTTATAGCACCTTTATTCAAAATAACCAAAATTTGTAAGAACTAAAAAGCCCTTTAATAGATAAATGAATTATGGTACAACCAGACAATGGAATATTATTCATCACTCAAAGAAATGATCTATTAAGCCATGAAAAGACATGGAGGAGACTGAAATGCAAACTGCCAAGTGAAAGAAGTCAATCTGAAAAGGCTGCATACTGCATGATTCCAACTATGTGACATTCTGAAAAAGGAAAAACTATGGAGATAGCAAAAAGTTCAGTGGTTGCCAGAAGTTTGGTGGAGAGAGAGAGAGAGAGAGAGAGAGAGAGAGAGAGAGAGAGAGAGAGAGAGAGAGAGAGATATGAACAGGCAGAGCACAGTGAAAATATTTCATGTGACAATGGTAGATACACATCATTATACACTTGTCCAAATATATAGTATGTCCAAACCAAGAATGTCAGTTATGGACTTTGGGTGACAATGTGTCAAAGTTGGTTCACTAATTGTAGCAAACATACCAGGGTGGTGTGCAGGTTGTTGATAATGGGGGAGGCTACGCATGCATAGGCTCAGTGGGTGTATGAGAATTCTTTACATTTTCCACTTGGTTGTTCTGTGCACTTAAAAATGCTTAAAAAAATAAAGTTAAACAAAACAAAATGACTCTTAAAATAGAATGGTTAAACAATGGCATATTCATATGATGCCCTTCAAAATTATCACTTACTTATAAATGGAACTTTTTTTTCTTTTTGAGATGGTTATCTTACCATGTTGCCCAGGTTGGCCAACTTCTGGTCTTAAGTGATTCTCCTGTCTCAGTCTCTTGAGTAGCTAGGACCACAGGCATGAACTACTTACTAGGCCTGGCAGGACCAGCTTTTTTTTTTTTGGGTGCTGGGGATTGAACCCAGGGCCTTGTACTTACAAGGCAAGCACTCTACCGAATGAGCTGTGGCGGGTGAAACCCGGAGCCCAGGGTTAAGCCACGTGCATCTAAAGATGGCGACTGGCAGAGAGCAAACGGTGTCCTGATTATGCATGGAGAATGGCAGGAAGCGTTTACAATTGCCTGTATGATAATCAGTTCAGCTGCCTAGCACGTGGACAGATATACTTTACATGTATGCTCCAGCGAGTGATAGCTTGACCTTTAACAGGATTGGATGGACATATCCGGTTACAATTGCTTATGCATGAGACTGCTTATATATTGAGGGTGTTATTTGAATAAACGGGAAGCTGCTTCATGAACCTCTGAAGTGTATGTGTTTTTCGACACGCTGGTCGGGCCGTAAGAGAAGTGGCTGTGGAGCCGCTTGGAGCAACCCAGGCAAGAAGCGCGGTTTTCCAAACTGAGCTATCTCCCCAGCCCCAGGGACCAACTTTAAAAGGGAGTGCAGGGGAACAAACAAGGAAAGCAGGTTTATGAATCTTAGTGATCCTGGTGCTCTTTTCTGATAGACTCAGTTCAGTTTTGTGGTTTTTTATTTTTATTTTTTGGTACGAAGGACTGAACCCAAGGATTCTTTATTACTGAGCTAAGTCCCCAGCACTAAGTTGCTTAGGGCCTAAGTTGTTGAGGCTGGCTTCAAACTTGTGATCCTCCTGCCTCAGCCTCTGGAGTCACTGGGATTATAGGCATGCACCACCAATATGCCCAGCATTTTTTTTTTTTTTTTTTGCAGTGCTAGGATTGAATCCAGGACTTCACATGTTAGGCAAGTGCTCTACCACTGAGCCAGATTCCCCAGCCTGTGGCTTTTATTTGAAAAGCAGAAAAGCAGAATTGGCAATTTCAGTTTGGAAAAAAGAAAAAAACAAAACAAAAAAACCCACTTTGCCAGACATTACCGTAAGAGTGATCTTCCTCTTTCTGAAACATTTAATAACACATATATTCAATTTACTCAACAGAAAGTTTGAGAGTAGCAATGAACTGCAACTACCTTTCTCATTCTTTTTTAAGAATATTTTTAGTCGTAGATGAACACGATATCTTTGTTTATGTGGTGCTGGGGAGGGAACCAAGTGCCTCACTGTGCGAGCCACAACCCCAGCACCACCTTTCTCTGCTTCAGCACTATTCATCTCATCATGTTTAAAAATCCACCTATTAGAATAGCTGGATAGTAGCATCTCACTGCTGGATGAAATTTAAGGTAATTTTTTAATTAAAAATTACTCAGATACTATACAAGAGTAGTTTTACAAATATAAACTCAAAAGGAAAAAAAATGGAGGCTTGAATGTTGTAAAGGTTTGCTTGACTAAAAGTAAGATTTAAATAGATGTTCTTTTTAACAATGTGATTCTATGACCTCATAAAAATAGATTCCAATAAACATCACAATCCCTAAATAGGCGGGCATGGCCCCCTCAGGCTTCTCAAGTCTGAGGATCTTCTCAGTGGTGTCCTCATTCAGCTCCACACCCAAAGCTTTGCTGGTCACACAGCCATAAATAGTTGATCGCCTATCTTTCAGTTCTCATAAATCTTAGGTAAAGCATGCCATCAAGGAGGTCTGGCTATCTTGGTTAAAAATGATACTGTTCCCTTCTTTAACTGCCTTCCTCTCCATTTTAAAAACCCATTTCAAAAGCTCAGCCCTTTAGAGAATGGGTTTTATGGCTTATTTTGAAATCAAAACCACATCTGTTCAAGGGCCTGATGTGGAGCTCTACCAAGTTTTTCACCTGACAGAACTGGCAGTTCACATGGCATCCCAGATTGCCCTATGGTCCCTCAACTACAAAATGTAGTAAAAGAAACAAAAGTGAAGCCAAGTGTTGGTCCTGGTGGTACACACCTGTAATCCCAGAAACTCAGAAGACTGAGGCAAGAGGATGGCAAGTTCAAGACCGGTTTGGGCAACTTTAGGGAGACCGTGCTTCAAAATAAAAAATAAAAAGGCCTGGGTATGTAGCTCAGTGGTACAGAGTCCCTCGGTTTAATTCCCAGTACCACCCAAAAAGGCGGGGGGTGGCGGGCGGGCAAAAAATAAAAGGAAGACTTCAGGGGTATTCAAAAAGATGCCTAGTAACTCCCACCTCATCTGAAGGAGAGGGTTACACCACATGGAAGAACTCTGAATGAGCAACAATGGAGAGGGATGGACTTTGAATAAAGGTATTTCATTTGGCACAGATAAAATGCTTGGGCCTACTACTTGGAATAGGAGCAGTCCATCTGTCGTTGGAAACCTGATTTCCCATCCTCCACACCACAGCATTTCTTCACCTATAAAGGAACTAACTCTACAACCATTAGGAAAACCCAGCAGGATGGAGTCTCTCTCCTCCAGGCTAAAATCTAAGACAGTATTATCAGTTGTGACGATTTAGGCAAAGGAAATGGCAATCATAAAGGCCCTGAGTGGGGAAAGGCCTGGTGTTGGAGGAACAGCAAGGAGGTTACAGGTCTGGCTGGAGCACAGTGAGAAAGACCGGAGTGGGAGGTGAGGAGGCAGAGCACTGGCCAGTCTAAGAGCTGAAGCTCACAAAGCCTTTGAATGCCATGATCCCACCTGGATGCTTTTTCTCTTTTTTCCTTTTTCTTTTTTTGTGGTATTGGAGATTGAACCCAGGGGTGCTATACCACTGAGCTACATCCCTAGTCATTTTTTTTTAAATTTTGAGGCAGTATCTTGGTAAATTGCCAAAGCTGAACTTGAGCCTGAGATCCTCCTGCCTCAGTCTCTCAAGTTGCGGAGACTATAATCTTTAGTGGTGCACCAACTCCTGCCCCCCATCTGCCAACCTCAGCAGACCTAATTTCTTTTCAGATAATGGTTTTGGCTGCTATGTCAAAGACAGACAGAAATGGTGAAGGCTGTAGGAGGGAACAGAGGAACTGGGGTAAGAGGCAATGGTGATTTGGATCTCAGTGGTAGAGAAAGAGATGGTGAAAAGTATATATACATATATATTTGAAGGTAAAGGCAACTGATGGACTACATATTGGGTATGAGAAAACAGAATGATTTTAGTTTTTTAGATGAAGCAATAAAAACGGAACTGATATTCACTAAGATGGAGAAGACTACTGGAGGAGCAGTCTGAGGAAGGCAGTGAACTCAAGGTTTACACATATTGAGTTTCAGATGCCTGTTGGAGTTCCAAATGGAAATACCAAGTAGGCAAGGTAAGGAGAGCTGTGTTGGGGATGGATGATTCATCACCCATCTGTTTACCTACCCACCCGCTAGCCTAACCATTCACCTACTATATTTGCTCTTTTTTCTTGGTACCGGGGATTGAACCCAGGGCCTCATACTTGCTAGCTGAGTGCTCTACCACTGAGCTACATTCCCCAGCCCTTACCAACTATATTTAAAGCTCTGAAATCACCAAGAAATAAAGAGGAGGCAGATGAGGGAGGAAAAAGGCAAAAAGACTGAATTTTGGGGTATTCGACATTTAGAGGTGAAGAGATGGAGAGGAATCAGCAAATATAAGTAGATATACAAGAAAAGTTATTCAAGAGTCTCCCTGTTCCCAAAGGTATTCTGCATCCAGTTTTTGATTCTTCTAGCTGGGGTCTGAGAGATCATGGAGCATGGCTGCACCTTGTATGAATTCATGTCTCACAGAAAGCATGAAATAACAAATGCTCATTTGCAGTTTAAGTTTTGTTAGGTAGAAATAGGTTAACTATTAGTTTCTAAGTTTGTAAATATCAGCACCACCAACAAAAGGGGTCACATATACAATAATGATATTCTTTAATTCATGAGCCGATGAGCATATTTGGTGATTCTGCATGGATTACTTCTAGTCAAAATGTCTTAAACTCCTTTCAAGATTAACCTAGACAGTGATTGTCTCACAGATGTGCATGTGAACTGTCCCTTCTCCAACTAGCCTGATCTTCACCAAACATTCTAATTGCAACAAAAATAAAAAATTCTAAGAATCTATGAATTCTAAGAAGATAAGGTCTCAAAGCTAAAAATAAGCTTGCTTCAAAAGCAAAAACAAAAACCTAACTAAAGTTCTTTGGTTTCATTTCCTCAGATCCAAGAAGAAGACAATGTGGAAAAGAATTTCAGCAATTCTAATTTTAACTGTTCTGAGCTCAAAAATATCCCTTTAGAATTCCTGGGGGGAGGGCTATACCATTAAGCACTGTAAATGTGAACTTTTACAACTGGCCGAAGGCTCACATGTCTGCCTTGACTCTAGAAAAAAATGAGGGGATTGTAAAAAACTGAAAAAATTTTAGATAAAGCAAAAGTTCCCCAGGACTTCCTTCCACCACCTTGCCCAGAGGTAATCACTCTGATCAGTTTAATACTTTCCCTTAGACACCATTCTATAAATATATACACACATATATGAACCCACATACATATATATTAGTACATTTTCATTTACACAAATGGGACCACATTTGCCATCTTATTAACTGTATATCTTAGAGGATGCTCATGTTGGGATATACAAATATTTCCTATATTTTTAAAAATTAGATGATAATACATAATACAAATGTGACAACCGACACAACCATTCTTATTGATGGACGTGTAGATAGTTCCTAAATTTTTGCTATTACAAACTAAGTGGTGATGAACCTCTTGAACATGCTTCTTTGTGCCCACGAACAAGTCTTTATTGGCAGATACTTAGAAGTAAAAATGCTAGGGTGAGATGCAACCAAGAGGCACAGAAAGTTACAAGATTTGCTCAATGTGTCCATGACTGTGGAAGGAGGACAGACAGGGCTCCTCTGGGAGAGGAGAGCTGGGGTAGTAGAAAATGACACTAAAGAGAAATGCTAGAAAACCCTGTTTCCTCTTTTACAATTTTATGAACTTCTCAATTCACTCCTGTATCTGATATCTGGGATTATCCTTCAGAAGCCTGCCGTTGGGAAGGAATGCCATTGCAGGCAAACAGAACACATCAAAATGTTACCAGTGGGGGCTGGGGAGTAGCTCAGTGGTAGAGCATGTTTGAGGCCCTGTGCTCAATCCCTAGTTTAAAAAAAAAAAATCCTAAACAACATGTATCCCATTTGTTTACAAAAAAAAAAAAAAAAAAAAAAAAAAAAATCCTAATGGCATGAAAAAATTAAATTTTATTTTTTTAAATGTCCATACTAAACACAAACACTGTAACCAGAAAAAAACATACTTAAAGCTTGTACTATAATGCGATGGTGGAAAAAGCACTCTATATGTCAGCCAGAAAGTTATAAAAGCTCCCATTAAACGTAGTGAGTGACCAAGTTGAAAAGCCAAGGAGGTGTCTCCAGGTTGCAAGGGGGCAGGAGGGAACCATGCATCATGCTGCATGTGTGGCAGGCTATGGCATGGAGAGCAGGTGGGATGACCATGCACAGGGTCCAAGACAGCAGAGACATTCTTAAGGTTCTTAATACATGCTGCCTCCTTCAAGCTCACTGGTGGAATTTATTTATAAATTTCGGCTAATTTGATAGAAACAAGATACCAACTTGTTTTACTTTGCTTTTACCTGGAGATCAGTGAGATGGAATATGTCTTTTTTTCATTTATTACTTCCTCTTAGCTTAGTGGCAAGTCCCATGGAAGAATAACCCCCTGCAGCTGGGTGCTGTAGCACACACTTGTAATCCCAGCTACTTGAAAGTTGAGGAAGGAAAATTTCAAGTTTGAGGTGAGCCTGGACAATGCAGTGAGACCCTCAAAAAAAGGACCATCATTGTTCTTTCCCAGGCCATTCCATGGGTTTGGAAGTCACTGAGCAGAACCATAATCCACTGTGAACTCCTCCACTAAGAACCTCCTCCACTGTGAACTCCTCGGCCAAGCTGTCAAAGCCCTCCACCATCCTGCTGTACTCAGGACCCTTCCTTTCTTCTACTGTGTCTACCATGTTCAGGATAGGAGCCCTCACCCTAATGGCACCCACAGTGGGAGCCTGGCAAAGAGTTATCAATTAAGCATGAGTAATTAAGCGACTAGGATCTGAGGGACAAAAGGAACTCCCAGATTTGCCAAAATGGCACTTCTCTACAATTGCAACTGCCCCCAAGGGCACTGTGGAAATATATGTCCTTTTGGTTTTGGTGGTGATGGGAGGGAAGCACAGAGTAAAAGGGACCAGGATTGCTAGATGTCTTGCAACTTAAGTATGGTCTTACCAAGACTGTGGGACCTTTTAAAGTCCTGTCATACATTTACGCAGGTGGGAAACCTGGATTTAACTCTTTAAGCCTAGAATGGAACTCTTCTCTAGTTTATAAATATTAATACAGGAGAATGTATTAATTATAAAACAAATTGTAGAAAGAAGTGTAAGGTTTGACAAGGTTCAGAATCACTCTGATTTAAGTAATCATTTAGCAAATATAGGAAAAGAAGTAGAGAATGGTAACTGCATACAGGATCTACCACATAGCAGTACCTTCCTTATCAGCAGAAGAAGGCTACCTATGGGCCCCAGATCTACATAGAAGCAATCAGTGATCCCCCAGACCCAGTTCTTAGGTTATGTTTCCTAACTTGTTTCATTATTTCTCTGTCTGAAAAAAGTCCCCAAATGAGCTGAAGCTAAAGTAAATCAAACTAGAATCCAGGTTTAGAAAGAAAAGTGACACCTTCCTGCTACGGCCAATTGTTTCCTAAAATTGTCTTGTCATTTATCACCAATTCAAACCAACCCAGATCAATTCCTAAATAGTACGAAGTAGCAGCAAGGGCTATTTTATTCTACTCCTACCAGTACTCCTCCCTAAAATCAACACATTAAACAATTTAAAATCTATTCTGAAGCTCTATAATAGTTCTCCTGGAAATACTAATGCTTCTGTTCTAATTTCATTTATTCAGTTTTGTGTTTTGCACAAACGTGTTATAAGTCAATTAAAATTTTACTGGCAGTTGCTGCTTTACAACACTAAAATTTACATCTCTTAAAGTTCCATACTTATGGTAGAACAAATAATGTTTTTAGAAACCAGTTACAATAATGTTATTAGAAGAATAATGTTATCAAACCAATATTTTAAGAGATACAAATAGAAAGTTAAAGTCTTATAATATTAAATTTGAAACAAAATTAATATGAAATCACAACTTTTTTCTTTTTTTTTTTTTTGAGGTACTGGGGATCAAACTCAGGGCCTTGTGCTTGCGAGGCAAGCACTCTACCAGCTGAACTACCTCCCCAGCCCTGAAATCATAACTTTTAAAAATGTTTTTTTATTTCTGTCTGCTGAAAGGGCCTAGGAACAATGGCACCCAGTAGCACCTTAACCTTGGTTTCTAATAACATTTCTATATAACATTTTCTACTAAAAGGGAATTCACAAAAGAAATGGTTGAGGGCTGGGGAGATAGCTCGAGTGGTAAAGTGCTTTCCTTGCAAGCACAGGGCCCTGGGTTCAATCCCCAGCACCGCAAAAAAATTAAAAAAAAAAAAAAAAAGAAAAAGAAAAGAAAAGAAAAAGAAATGGCTGCTAAGCTAACTGTCTGAGTTCAGGAAAGTTCAAGGTGAGCCTGGAACAGAATTCAGGGGTAATATATTATGATATCTACAACTTTTATTTTTTATTTTGAGACAAGGTCTAAGTTGCTGAGGCTAGCTTTGAACTTGTGATCCTCCTGCCTCAGCCTCCCAAGTCCCTGGGATTATAGGCATGTGCCACCAAGGTCAGCTTTCTGTTCCATTTTTTTTTTTTTTTTTTTTTGCAAGGGAGGTCAGGTATTGAACTAAGGGGCATTTAACCAGAGAGCCACATCCCCTGTCCTTTTTTTTAAGAAAAATTCTTTTTATTTGTTCTAATTAGTTGTACATGACAGAATACATTTATACATTTTGATAAATCATACATAAATGGAGTGTAATTTCTTATTTTTCTGATTGTACATATTTTAGCATCACATCAAGTCATCCAGTCATCCAGTCATATATGTATGAGGTAATAACGTCTGTTTCACTGTACTATCCTTTCTATCCAATCCCCTGTCCCCTCTCCCTAAAGTAAATCTATTCCTCCCTACCCCTGCCCTGCTGCCCGCTACTGTGAATTAGCATCTGAACATCGGAGAAAACATTTGGCCTTAGTTTTTTGGGGTTTGGCTTATTTCATTTAGCATGATATTCTCCAACTCCATCCATTTATCAGCAAATGCCATAATCTCATTCTTCTTTAAAGCTGAGTAATATTCCATCATATATCTATATATCCCCACGTTTTCTATATCCATTCATCTGTTGAAGGACACCTAGATTGGTTCCAGAGTTTAGCTACTGTGAGCTGAGCTACTATAAACATTGATGTGGCCATGTCACTGTAGTATGCTGATTTTAAGTCCTTTGGGTATAAACCAACAAGTGGGATAACGGGGTCAAATGGTGGTTCCATTCCAAGTTTTCTGAGAAATCTCCATACTGCTTTCCAATGGTTGCACTATTTTGCATTCCCACCAGCAATGTATGAGTGTACCTTTTCTCCCACATCCTCTCCAACACTTATTATTGATCATATTCCTGATAATCACCATTCTGACTGGAGTGAGATGAAATCTTAGAGTAGTTTTGATTTGCATTTATCTAATTGCTAGAGATGTTGAACATTTTTTCATATATTTGTTGATTGACTATATATCTTCTGTGAAGTGTCTGTTCAGTTCCTTAGCCCATTTATTGATTATTTGTTTTTTTTGTTGTTACGTTTTTTAAGGGTTTTTTTTGTGGTGCTGGGGATTGAACCCATGGTCTTATGCTTGCAAAGCAGGCACTCTACCAACTGAGCTATATCCCCAGCCCAATGAGTTCTTTATATATCCTAGAGATTAATGCTTTATCTGAGCATGTGGTAAATATTTTCTCCAAATCTGTAAGCTCTCTCTTCACATTGTTTCTTTTGCTGAGAAGAAGCTTTTTAGTTTGAATCCATCCCATTTATTGATTCTTGATTTAATTTCTTGTGCTTTAAGGGTCTTGGTAAGGAAGTTAGATCCTAGGCTGACATGATGAAGATTTGGGTCTACTTTTTCTTCTAGTAGTCACAGGGTCTCCTTTCTAGTGCCTAAGTCTTTGATCCACTTTGAATTGAGTTTCGTGCAGGGTGAGCGATAAAGGTTTAATTTCATTTTGTTACATGTGGCTTTCCATTTTTCCCTGCACCATTAGTTGAATAGGCCCAACCCTTTTTTGTATTTTTATTTTAGAAACAGGGTCTTGCTGATTTGCGTAGGGCCTCACTAAATTGCTGAGGCTGGTTCTGAATTCTTGATCCTCTTGCATCAGCCTCTCGAGGTACTGGGATTATAAGTGTGTGCCCCTATGCCCGGCTTCAGGTTTTTTGTTTTTTGTTTTTTGTTTTTTCTTTTTGTAGTGCTGGGGATTGAACCCAGGGTTTTGTGCTTGTGAGGCAAGCACTCTACCAACTGAGCTATATCCCCAACCCCCCAGTTCTATTTTTAAAGTGAAATTTTTATACATCGCTAGAGTGGATATTCCTAGTCAAAAGTATCTATACATTTAAACTAAAATAGTCACTAACACAAATATGAAAGAACATTAATCACTTTTCATAGAGTCAATAGTATTTACTAAGAGTTTTTGCAAAAGTCAAAATGATAGTCACCAAAAACTCCATCTTCCTGAAAATTATTCTAAAAGCAAGTACGGAAGTATGGTAGGAGGAGAAAGCCACCATTTCCTAAGCATGTGGGGCAGAGAGGGCTTCCTCTGAAAAGAGTATCCCTTGAGCTGGGCTCAGAGTTGAACTGCACTTGGCCATATGAGCACAAAGCAAAAGCTGAGCACAGGGATCATCACGGTTGTACCTCAGCCAGGCCTTTCACTGAGGCCATGTCCATGCCAAGGTTTCTTTTCATCCCTGAACTGTAACTGAGAAGCCAGGTCCTTTCTAAGGTCTCAGCTGCCAGAAACAGAAGATTCAATACCGATTTACTCACAGGCCTGAAAGGTAATGCCAGAGGTCTGTGGGATTCATTTTGTTTTCTAATGTAATATGGCCTCATACCAGCTTCCACATCAAGACACAGAATGCTTTCTCTGATCATTTTATGTATTCAAATTTATTTCTTCTAAGAATAAACTTTTAACTTCTTTTTATGTATTTTTGTGTATCTGCTTTCCTAGGAGGGCAGAATAAAGAAGTTTCCTCACGGTGGTACACACCTATACTCCCAGTGATGCAGGAGGATTGCAAATTCGAGGCTAGCCTCAGCAATTTAGTGAGATAATGTCTCAAAATAAAAAATTAAAAGGGTTGGTGATGAGGCTTAGTGGCAAAGTGCCCCTGTTTTCAATCCCTAGTATCAGTCAATCAACCAATCCCAAAACAAAACCAAAACCCCCAACAAAATAAAAATGGCTGGGATGAGTGCTCTAGTACTGTGCAAAAAAAGAAAAAAAAAAAAAAATTAATCCATGTTAGGTAAACAAAAGCTTTTTTGAAATTTTTATGACTATGCCACAGTTTCCAATAAATCCTTCCAAGAGAATAAATTATCAGTGTAAAACTATAATGCACTAATAAAAACAAACTTTAGATATCGCTAATAAGTGGAGGTTGACACATAATGGGGGGGAGGGAAGGGTTAGAGTTAGGGTTAGGGAGGGGGGCAAGTATGGAGGAAGGAACTACTGTATAGAGGGTAAAGAGGGGTGGGAGAGGTGGGGGGAAGGGAAAAAATAACAGAATGAATCAAACAACATTGCTCTATGTAAATTTATGATTACACAAATGGTATGCCTTTACGCCATGTACAAACAGAGAAACAACATGTATCCCATTTGTTTACAATAAAAAAAAAAAAAAAAAAAACAAACTTTAGAAAAGGATCAATACAAAAAAAGAAAGAATGAAGTGGTCTATAAAAAGTAGAAATGGTATAAAACAGAATAAAGCTATTTCTATCACAGAAAAGAATGAAATCTGACACAGCTTTCCTATGAGTACGCCACAGTGAATCTCCACATCGTGCACATCTATAATACCAGGATTCTAATTAGAATAAAATACACTCCATGTTTGTATAAATATGTCAAAATAGACTCAAGTGTTATGTATAACTAAAAAGAACAAATAAAAATTAAAAGAATTATCAGAATAAAATCGTTACATATAGTATACTAGGAGGCATGATTATTCTTGTATTTTGTAATGCTGTGGCTAAAAGAGCTTTGAATGTCTTTTTCCAAATAAAAATAAAGACGTGATAATCCTGATGAATGTACAATCTGTCCTGGGGAAAGCAGCACCCATTAGGTCACTGTACTTCAGTTTTCAGCTCAAGATTTTGAATATGGTTGGCATATAAGAAGTATTTATGTCTGTTTTGTAATCTTTTTCTTTCAAAAATGTCAAACATGGGGCTGGGGAGATGGCTCAGTTGGTAAAGTGCTTGCTTTGTAAGCGTAAGGCCCTGGGTTCGATCCCCAGCACCCTCCCCCCGCCCCCCCGCAAAATGTCAAACATACAGAAAAATTCTCTTATTTTTGTACCTATTTTATGGTGGTTTTTTCCTTCTTGCTGTTTGTTTTCTTGTACTAGGGATTGAACCTGGAGGCACTTAACCACTGAGCTAGAGCCCCAGCCCTTTTCATTTTTTTATTTTGAGATAGGGTCTTGTTAAGTTGCTGAGCCTGGCTTTGAACTTGCAATTCTCCTTCCTCAGCCTCCCAAGCTGGGAATTACAGGTGTGTACCACCCTGCCCATCTTATTTTTGTACCTATTTTAAAGATAAATCTAGGGTTCAATAGACATATGTGAACATTATTTCTAGTAATTCATATTCATGCATTTCAAATCCTTTAAAAATTAAATAATGAGGGCTGGGGCTGTAGTTCAGCAGCAGAGTACTTGCCTAGCATGTGCAAGGCACTGGGTTCAATCCTCAGCATCAAATAAAAATAAACGTATTATGTCCCTCTACAACAAAAATATTAAAAATAAATAAATAAGAGAATTCAGAGACTGTCATCTAAATAAAGCCTACTTTTAAACAAATAAAAGGGGTTAACTGAGGGTCTCTTAATTTATAGCAATTTATACCTAGATATACACTTTCTCATTTTAACATTTCCATTAAATATATTCCAAAGATTAAAAGTCTTCATTTGTTTTCACTAGTTAGTTAGGAGACTAAAAAAAGGGAAACTATCTTCTTCCAGGAGGTTGGAATTTCAGTTTGCAGTTTGAAATCTGGAACACAGCTGATTCACCTAATTAAGAACACATTTTGGTTATTTTTCCTTACTAGCCTTTCAGCATTGTTGTTGTTATTGCTTGGTTTTTTTTTTTTTTTTTTGGTACCAGGGATTGAACTCAGGGGCACTCGACCACTGAGCCATATCCTCAGCCCTATTTTGTATTTTATTTGGAGACAGAGTTACTTAGTGCCTTGCTTTTGCTGAGGCTGGCTTTGAACTCTTGATCCTCCTGCCCCAGTCTCCCGAGCCACTGGGATTACAGGTTTGCACCACATGCCCAGCTTGCTACAGCTTTTTTAATCCACATTAACATATTAACATTTTGAAAAAACATTTTTTAAATAGTTGCCTATGTTAAAAGATCAGGAGATCCAACATGAGAATTCAGCTTTCAGGCTTCCCTGGAGACTCCTGAGGACCTGGCCACAAGTGGTTTCCCTCACCTTTCCAGCTTTATTAAGGCATAACTGGCAAATAAAACTATATATAGTCATGGTAGAGAACATGATGCTTTGATGGGTGTCTAACTGCCACATGACAGCTGGCCTGAGCAGGGGCTGCCTCGCTATTAGGGCAGGCTCTTCATACTCTGCCAAGGCCACGTACACACTGTCAAGTGTCTGCCCTCCTCCCTATAAGCTTAAGAGCTAGAGAGCCCTGGTCTACAACACTACCTCACTCCTAATTCTCCAAACTGTTTTACTTATGTTGAACTGACTGGAAATACTCTTAATTCATTTTTCTTTCTTTCTTTTTTTTTTAACTGAAATTCAACTGAGGGATGCTCTACCACTGAGCTACGTCCCCAGCCCTTTTCACTTCTGATTTTGAGACAAGGCCTCACTAAGTTGCTGAGGCTGGTCTTAATCTTGAGATTCTCTGCCTCAGTCTCCTGAGGCATCACAAGTATGCACCACTGTGCCCTGCTATTATTCATATTTTAAAGTTTTGCTACTAAATTATATATAGTTTCTGATTGAAGTTCTAGATTTTTTTTTTTTTTTTTTTTTTTTTTTTTTTTTTTTTTTGCGGTGCTGGGGATTGAACCCAGGGCCTTGTGCTTGCAAGGCAGGCACTCTACCAACTGAGCTATACCCCCAGCCCTTAAAATGTTTTTAAATATATTTTTTAGTTGTCAATGGACCTTTATTTTTTGTTTATATGTGATGCTAAGAATCGAACCCAGTGCCTCACACATGCTATGCAAGTGCTCTATCACTAAGTTACATACAACCTCAGCCCCTAAAATTTTTAAAAAAGGTTATTGCTTTGATAAATTCTACCTTCTATCTTCTATTCAGAACTGTTTCAGCCTGATAAAAAATAAAATACAACACATACTGAGCTCACACATCCTTTACTTTTTTCTCACTTCAAATCCAGTTAAACATTTATGAGCTAAAGAAAAAAGTGATAAAAGAATTTCTTAAGTTACTACCAAGTAGTCACAGACCTTAAATGTTCTGCTCTTGTATAACAAGAGACACGAAGTTCTGCTTTTCTGTTACAGACAGTTCTGAGACACCATATGGAGGCTCTTGATTGCTATAATATAAAAACCAACCTTTTTCAAGGGACAGGGAATGCATAAGAGAGAGACTGGGATTAAATACACACAATGTGGGTGTGGATGTGTGTGTGTGTGTGTGTTTATTTATTTATTTGTGTATATATATGGGGAGGGGGGGTTCTCAGTGGTACTGCTTACCACTGAGCCACATCCCCAGCCCTTTTTTTATTTTGAGACAGGATCTCACTAAATTGCTGCGGCTGGCTTTGAACATGTGATCCACTTGCCTCAGCCTCCCAAACTGCTAGGATTATAGTTGTGTGCCACTGTACCTGGCATCTGTAGTCCTTTTAATTTTTTTTTTTTTTTTTTTGGAGACATAATCTCACTAAGTTACTTAAGGCCTTATTAAGTTGCTGAGGCTGACCTTGAACATGGAATCTTCCTGCCTCAGCCTCCAGAGTTGCTGGGGTTATAGGCATATACTACTGTACCCAGCAAACATACAGATTTTTAAAATAAAGTTCACTATGGCATTTTCTATATTCTTATCTGAAAACACAATGGGACCAAGAAAGGTTATAATAAACTCTTGACAAGTTGCCATAAAACAGATTAGGAGACTGAAGATAATTAAGAAGCAGTTCTGAACTCTTTTCTTGTGTGGTACTGGGGATTGAACCCAGGTTGTGTGCATGTCTGGCAAACATTCTACCACTGAGTTATATCTCCAGCACTTTAAAAAAAGTTTATTTTGAGACAGAGTCTTACTAAGTTGCACAGTCTAGCCTCACACTTGCAAACATCCTGCCTTGGTCTCCCAAGTAGCTGTGATTATAGGCATGTACCACTGCAAACAGCAGCTCTGAACTCTTGAGTTTCCATTAGGGAAGTAATCTTACTGGGTGGCAGTGGTGTACAACTGTAGTCCCAGTTACTCAGAAGGATTGCTTGAGCCCAGGAGTTTGAGACCAGTCTGGGCAATATAATGAGAACCTGTCTAAAGAAAGAAAGATGATCTTAATAATACTACATTAGGTAGCAAGCCTTTCAAACAGTTTCTTTAATGAAGCTGATTAAGTCAGGCATGCCATGAAATTTTTACATACATACATTTTACATAAATTTTTACATTTGACAGTCTATGAAAAGCTTGAGGGAGGGTACTGAGGTATAGGAAAGCTAACAAGAGATCACTAACAAAAAAATTTCCAAGATGGTGAGTTTTACATGACAAAGTATATGGTGGTAAGAGAGTCGGAGAAGTAGTAGAGAAGTGCAAGATTAGTACATAAGTTAGAAGTCACAGAGAGGAGCTACACATTGTCTTGAGGTAGGCTATGTCACAGGCTAATCAGGCTGTATACAAATACCTTGTGTATTTAACTTTCTCCTTGCTTTGTTTTCAGATGTTCTCTATCTTTGTGATGATGCTCTTGGCTTGACTGAGGTGAGAGGAATGTAACAGAGGAACAGAGGCAGAGTGGTTTCACATCCAGCTCCTCTTTCTCCTTGTCAGATAAGGGTTTTACCTTTCCCATTCAGCTAGCAAGAAAGAACACCTCTGAAGACCACACAATGAGGTGCTTTTCTTTTATAAGTACAGACACTATCATCACAAGGATGCTCACACAGCCTCGGCTACCCTGGGAGAAAGTCTGGTCCCTCTAGCCCTGTGAGGGGTCACTATAATTTTGATCATGAACAGCTAAAAAGTGGAGGGTAGTTTACAAAGGAGAACATTTTAGCCCTTCCTTTAAGTGCTGATGCTAGTGTTTCAAATGTAACAGATTTATGTTTCTGAAATTCAGCCACTATGCTGAATATTTTAAGCGGGGTTGAACAAGAAGAGGTGGAATTAGTGACACCCAGGTCTG
The DNA here is from genome assembly GCF_902686455.1 of Sciurus vulgaris. Lineage (NCBI taxonomy): Eukaryota > Metazoa > Chordata > Mammalia > Rodentia > Sciuridae > Sciurus > Sciurus vulgaris. The sequence goes on along the minus strand of NC_136467.1, from coordinate 122,818,552 downwards.
AATATGCCATGATAAACTATTTAATAACCTCATTCCATTCATGCTTACCTAGGAATTTTTCTCTAGTAGCAAAATTTATGTTCAATGTACAAAATCTGATAATGTACAAGTTGACCCAAAAATAAACAATGTGAACATACTGCTAAGTATTCTTTCAAGAAGCATAGCATTAGGAGAGTGGGTATTCAAACTCGAGGTCCTGGATTCAAGTCCTACTGTGAGTACTGGGCACAATTTGGGCAGATCATTTCATTTCACTGACCCTTAGGTTGTTTTTCTTTCCTCACCTATCAAATGCAGATAATAGCAGTTACTATGTCATTGCATCATACAAAATGCTTCAGCACTGCCTTACATGCAGTGTGTCATGAGTGTTATCTATTATGCTGTCTGTACAAATGGATATACTTATTTCTTCCCTGCCAAATGGTTTCACATCATAAACGCTGTTTCATCCTGCTTTGATCCCTTAGGATTGTATTGCAAACATTTTTCTGTATGAATAAATACCTTTACTACATACACAGAAGCCTTGGTGAGGCTGCTGCAGGCAGTACTTAAGCAGGGTTGCCTGCTTTTATATCACATGACCTCACCACTCTGAGCACAGCTAAAGAGAACGAAATCAGTCGGGTAATCCCAGTAGTTCAGGAAGATGAGGCAGGAGAATCTTGAGTTGAAAGCCAGTCTCAACAATTTAGCAAAGTTCTAAGTAACTTAGCAAAATCCTGTCTCTAAATAAAATTTTAAAAGGGCTGGGGATGTGGCTCAGTGGTTAATAAGCACACTGGGGTTCAAGCCCACCCTCCCAAAAAAAAAGAAATCAGCAAATGATGCAAAAATAAGGCAGGCATTTTCAAAATGACCAGATGATGTGGCTAGCAGCTCCGCTCAAAGGGTTACACTACACAAAGCTGCAACTAGGCAAAACCAATTGGGTACTCCTGGGAAGGCTGAATGTGAGACAGTCAACAGGTGAGTGGTGCAGGAGGGGGAAAATGCAAAACAAGAAAGGGCAGCAGAGCTGAGGGGCTGAGAAGAGAGGGGAAGATCTTAGAGGGGTGTGCCCTCAAAGGAGACTGTGGGACTGGTCTCTTCCTTTTATTATCACTTTTCAGTCATGAGGTGAGTGGTTCTACTCCACCATACACCTTCTGCCTTGTCACAGGCTCAAAAGCATTGGTCATGAACTGGAATCTCCAAAACTGAAAGCCAAAATAAGCCTTTTCTCTTTGTAAGTTGGTTATCTCATGTTTTGTTATGGTGACAGCTGACTAACACAGGAACCTGTAGATTGACCCACAAAATTAGCCCTATATGACAGATACTGATAACTGCTCACCCCACACCCATTCCTACCTGTGTGGACTCCATGACCACAAGCCAAATGAAGTTATGGAGAACTGATGGAGCAACGTGAACAGGATCAGTATGTCTATCTGGTCACCCAAGAGTTCTGGTCTCATTTAATAGAAAAGATCAGTTTCTCTAGTGGGTAAATACCTTTCAATCCTAGAAATATTATTTTAGAATTAAATATAGAAATATTTAAGAGAATCAAAATCATAGTAAAATATTTTTTGTGTTAAGGAGAAAGAACATGCATGAGGCCCAGGCTCAGACCCCACACCACAAAAAAACAAAAAACAAAAAACAAAAAAAACAAAAAACAAAAAAAAGAGAGAGGAAGGAGACTAGACTATATTTTATGATTTTGTGATGTTTGTAAGAATCGACCTATTTATTAGACTGGCAGTCTTAGAATTTCAAATTTAGATTATAACTGAATAATTTATTTAGGACTTGTGATGTTAATTTGAAAATCTTAACAAGCTCATATACAGTATGGGGATATTTAAAGAAATCTAAGACTTGGTCAGGCAACAAGATGGCTCACTCACACCTGTAAGGAGGATGAAGCAGGAGGATCACAATTCAAGGCTAGTCTCGGCAACTAAATGAGACCCTATTAAAAAAAAAAAAAAAGACTAGGAAGGTAGTTCAGTGGTACAGTGTCCCTGGGTTCAATCCCTAGTACTTAAAAAAAAAAGGGGAGTGGGTATGGGAAAAAGTCTAAGACTCATCTGTAAGTTTAAGAGGCAAAATAATTTTTTTTTTTTATTGAAGAGTTTTATAAGGTTTCTGGGTGTTTTTTTTAAAATACCTTTATTTTGTTTATTGATTTTTCGGATTAAACTCATTGCCTCACATGTGCTAGGCAAATGCTCTACCACTGAGCCACAACCCCAGCCCCAGTTTCTTTTTTAAAGTCAGACAAATGAAATTCTTCCAAAGCAAATGTTAAATTTATTAATGCCATGTGAAACATGTGAAGGTTATCAATTAACTCTTACAGGTCTTATTTAAGAACTCTTAAAAGCAACTATTAAAATCTCCAGGTAAAAACAAAACAATCAGATCTATAAGCATACAAAAGAACTAGGATTTGTATATTGTAAAGAAATCTTAACATTTTGAAAACTAAACTTCTAAGTAGTGTTTTCTGTTACAAGTGCTTATCCTATCAACATCCTTCCTAATTTCAAGTCTAATTCTCTGTTGATGGACATGGAACCGGAAAAACTATCCTCCATTCTACTTTAATGGAAGCCGAAGAATTCTAATTTTTATTGTTTGTATAACATTTAATTTATTTGGAACTTTATATGAAAGATCAAAGCAGTTGACATTTCTTTATCCTCTCAATGGTTCTGAAATAAAGTATGGGGTATGATTATATGACTCTTCTTTGCAGAAGAAAATTTTTGCAAGGTTAGGCAGGATTCTTAAGGGCTGAGAATGACAGCAGGGCTTAATCTCAAGATCAGGATTCACTTCAAGACAAGATAATGAATAGTAGGTGAGAAACTAAGTAGATGAGCAGTCTAGTTGAATGATCTGTGCTACATACTTCATATATTTCATTTCCTTGTTTCACAAGCACTTTATTTCTACTTCTCTCTGTCCTTCCTTTTACCTTCAGAAGGATGGCATGTAATTTCCAAGAAATAATGGTAAAGCACAGTACCCTATATCCTTCCCTACTCACTCACTCCATTTCCTGTTGCAACCACCTAGTTTTCTACATCTTAGCTGCACTCACATAACCCAAGAACAATTCAAATATAACACCAAAAAACAGAACAGTAATAGTAACAACTAAGGTCAGATTTCCTGAGACAGATGTCAAATCCACACATGTTCTACAAAAAACAAACTTTTGAGACTTCAAATTATACTACAGAGCTGTAGTAACAAAAACTGCATGGTACTGGCATAAAAACAGACACAGAGAACAGTGGTACAGAACTGAAGACACAGAGAAACCCACACATCTATAGTCACCTGATCCTTGACAGAGGTGCCAAAAACATACAATGGAGAAAAGACAGTCTTTTTAACAAATGGTGCTGGGGAACCTGGTTATCCATATGTGAGAGAATGAGACTCTCTCTCACCCTGCATAAAAATCAACTCAAAATGGATCAATGGCCTAGAACTTAGACCAGAAACTATGCAACTCCTTAAAGAAAATGGAGCATCAACACTCCAAGATATAGACACAGGCAACAATGCCAGGAGTTAATAAACAGGATGAAATCAAATTAAACAGCTTCTACACAGAAAAGGACTTGATTAAGAATATGAAAAGACAATGTACAGAATGAGAGAAAAATCTCTGCTAGTTACTCTTCTGAGAGAGGATTAATATCCAGAATATATCAAGAACTCAGAAAACTTACCACCAGAAAACAACCTGATTAATAAATTGTCAAGATTTTTTTTTTTTTTTTGGTGGTGCTGGGGATTGAACCCAGGGCCTTGTGCATGCGAGGCAAGCACTCTACCAACTAAGCTATCTCCCCAGTCCAATAAATTGTAAAGATTTGTAACTGCAGTCAACAGAAACCAATCTGATTAGTTCAAGAGAAGAATTTATCAAGCAATAAAAACAGAATCACTGGGAGAACTGAAGAAACAAACTTCAGGCCAAGGTTTCAGGAACAACTCCCCCAAACACACTGCAGACTGGGCTGCCAAGGGAGTTGCTACCTCAAGGACAGATCAGGAAGCTGCCAAACAAAAGGCACCATCCAAATGGGGAAGCTGACACTATAGCTGCCAATTCCAGACCCACATCTGCTCTGTCAAAATGTGTCACCAAAAGGATGGGCCAGCTACCCTCAGAACCTGCCCTGCTTCTCTCCCTGTGACTACTTAAAGCAGCCTTGTGCAAGTGCTTTATATTGGGCAAACTTAAGGTCATCAGGGAGACTTAGTTGTGACTGTTAAGAGAGTCGGAGAAAAGCACTTTTGAGCAATGTAGTCTCTCCTGTCTCAACGGGACTGGAATGGATGTGGAGATAGTCAATTCAGAATCCAGCCCTCAAAGAGCAAGTTCTCACCACACTCCTTTGTACAAATTCAGTATTCTAATACAGTGGGTTCTCAAATCACCTGGCGTTCTATTTAAAATCAGATTCTGAGACCAGGTCTGGATTAAAGCCTGAGGTTTTCTGTTTCTAACAAGAAATGGTGACATTGATAGTGCTGGTCCATCAGCCATAATGAGTAGCAAGGGTTCAAACCAGGGATAACAACTCACCACTGATTTTGTTTTTATTTAAAAAAAATTTTTTTTTAAATCTTTTACCACTGATTTTGTAAATAAAGCTTTACTGGAACACAGGCCCATTTTTTATATAGTATATAGTATCTATAGCTACTTTTGCCTTACAATGGCAATTAAGTAGTTGTGACAGAGACTATATGACCTGCATAATGAATTTTCTTCCACTCTAAAAGAATATATTACCTGTCCATTCTTTTACATTATAGAATAAGGATTTAGTGTCACATTGCAATACAAGCATTTTTAACAAGATAACAATGTTCTTGGGGCTGGGGTTGTGGCTCAGTGGTAGAGACCTTGCCTAGCATGTGTGATAAACTGGGTTCATTCTCAGCACCACAAATGAATAAATGAACAAAATAAAGGTCTATCAACATCTAAAAATAGATTTTAAAAAAGATTTTATCTTCTATTGGTTATGCTTTTAGATTGTTTTAAATTAAAGTCTTAAAAGGCTTCTGAAACCTTAGCCAGTAAAGCATGGGCTTGTGAAGCAGCTTGGGAACACCAAACAAAGAGTTTGCAGGGGTATTCCTGGGGAAGTTCCTTATTTCCAAATAAAAAGAGGCCCCTAGGGTAAAACTATGTATCCTGTATTTGAAGAGTGTATGAAGATGGAGCAGGAAAAGCCACATTGTGACCACAAAGAGAGGAACCCCGGAACAAGAAGGGTAGAACAGAAAGGTGGGAAAACCCCAGGTTTGATACCACTGAGTTTGCCAACTTGAGACTTCTTGTTATGTGATATAATAAGTCTGTTATTGAATAATACGGACATATTATTTTCATCTGCATACATCTTAACTAGTAAAAGTGACATATTATTTACAAAGGACTTTCACACTCACATTCTCATTCGAACCTCACTCTACAGGAATACAGGAAGGTATTCAAGTGAGGGGCCAAGTCCAAGGAATATAAAGCTATTTTTTCTACATAGCTTTTAAGTAACAGAATGAGAAACCAAGATTTCCATAGCTAACTTCTTTTCCTTATACACCTTCTTGATTCCATTTGGTTCTACCAGGTAGTCTCTCAGCAGTCACTCTAAGAATGCCTTTTCACATCTACTCTGTTGATGTTTATTACTTCCTATACTCTGATAATTTCCATTTGGGGTATTTCTTCAGAATCTTCATTATTCCAGTCATTGTTTCATCTAGCACAGATACGGGTATTAAGTATTATCTATTCACTTAATATGTGTATTAGGCTCAGGAAGAGAGGAATTTTGTAAGGCATGATTTTTGCCTTCAGAGACTATAATCTAGTTATGGATACAAGATATATGATAAAATAAGAGAGACATAAGCCAATGTAAGTGTGTAGGAATTTGGAATGAAGAAAGCATTCTGAGGATATTTCAAGGATACAATTAGTCTAAGGGGACCTCAGCAAGAGCTAGACCCAAAACAAATAGAATGTAGACTTGCTCTAAGTGTCACTTTATATGTTAGTCTTAAATGCCTTCTAGAACAAGGAAGCAGATTTTCATACTGCTATGTGTGCCAGAGTAAGAACATGGAGACAATAAACCTTACACCCTAATTATGAGTCCTAAATGAGATAACATAAGCAGAGCAGATCACAGTGTTGCCACAACAGGCTGTGGAGAAACATCAGTTCCTTCCTCTTGGTTCTGAATTTCAGTCCATTTCTCAGCTTCCCCAGCTGCACACTCACAAAATACAGGAACTAAGGGTCCGCAACTTGACTTTTTCTGTTTATTCTGAAGGATCATGTACCATGGCCCAGGAACTCACTACATGTATGTTGAATACCACGTGACTAAATAAAAAAGAAGATGCTGCCATTTTTTTCAAGCTGTACCATTACCAGCTCTAGCTAACAGAATTGTTGTTTTAGCCACCATTTATTTCATGGCTAGGATTCAGGAAGCACAGGATAAAAGAGCCTCTTCCTCCTGCTCATCCTAAGGTGAGCCATTTATACTAATGCAGACTGTTTTATTTTGTAGGGCTGACACTTGATCTTCTGCCACAGGTAACAGGCAGTGCTGGAAGAGATCCATGAGAAGTCATAAAGAACTGTCAGGTGTCACTGGACATAATTACTACTGAGCCCTCTTCCTGCTGAGAGTGTCTGATAAACATTACCATGTCACAACCCAATTGCTCCTTTAATCAAGAAGGTACAATGGTAACCATAAAATGCTGTCTCTATGACATTAAGTATGTTTATTCAGCGAGTGGGATGAATTAAAGAATTACACAGACAGGACGGGCCACGAGCACATGTGTAGATGCGCCCTTTTCCTCAGTGCATACCTCCTCGCAAACTTCACGGACTGCTGCTACACCTGGTTCCTCCTCAGGTTCCATGCCACCTCCAGGGACAATCCATCGGTCTGGATGACGACTACTGCTCACCAGCAGCACCTGAAGTCATAGAGATCACATGGAAGGGGTTAAAAATTTAAAAAGACATTTGGACAAATGTAGAGTTTAAATCCCACAAATGTTAAAGTTACAATTAAGATCTATTCTTTATTTATCCCTCTTCAAAATGCATTTTTATAAGGTAGGTTTTCATTTCATTTCAAAAGGACACTGCCTACTAAAAACAGACGGGCACCTGTTTTACCCTCCCCCAGACTCAGGCATCAGTCTTATCTCCTCCTTGTCCCTTTGAACACATACCTGACAAAGTCACAAAAAGACAACTAAAAACCAAAATGTTACTAATGAGCTTGTCAGCACCAGGAGCTCTGTCAGAAGAGGTCCCTGGCTGGGGTGGCCACCATGAAATGCGTTCCCTCCCCAGTTCTCCCTCCTGTGTGTCCCAGTTCTTGTTCCATCAGATGGCTGCAGGCCAATATAACTCACCACCCTAAGCTCTAAGTGTGCAATGAGAACCTTTCCTCTATGGGAGAAGCAGAGCGTTCCTTTTACCATTCACTCAGGTGAGATAAATCTGGAGTTTTAAAACTAGGAAATGTTATTAATGGAAAGAAAACTAAACAAACCACATATAAAACACTGCCATAAAATACTGTTTCACTAATAAAAGGAAAAAGAATAAAGTTTAAGAAATTGAAACTTGACCAGTATTCTGATCACGGCTGAAATAAAAATTTTAAATGTTTCTATTCCCTTTCCCCACCCCTCTATGGGATAGATGCTAATAAGCAAAGTCAGCTGGACTCTCCTTTGGAGATAGAGCTGGGTTGGCATTATTTCCAAAACTAAAGGAATACTTAACTGCCCCTAGACCATCACTTTCTGATGATGACTACTGGGCCTCCCTATTCTAGACCATACTCCCTCTGAGTGCTTCATTTCTATCTGCAGTCATTCTGCTGCTCCCCAAAAATGCTACTCCCTCTCTGGTCCAGTTACCCTAATGCCTTCTGGGTACTGACCTTCCAGTCATCTCTCTCCCCCTTGAGGTCTCTCCAGCTATGGGTCTTTGGAAATTCTACTCTCATCCTTAATCCCTTTTTCCCTGTTACAACAAATTCTCCTAATGCTCACCTATGAAACCTGTTATGTGCAGAATGAGAGGAGACCATGGAGTTAGGGAAAGGGTTTGAATCCATGTTGGTTACAGACGGAAAGAAATAATGTCTTATACTTACATGTAGTATTTTGAAAAAATGATATAACTCTGCTTTGTTTAATACAATGCAGAATAATTTAACATTCTATGAAATCCACAGTATTTTGTGGTATGTATAAATGTTCAATGAAGGGATACTCAATATAAGGCTCCATGAAATTTTGCCATTAAGAAGAGTCCCCTACCTCATATCACACAAAAAATTAACTCAAGATGGACCAAGTTAAGTTTAAGAACTGAAGCTAAAAAAGAAAAGAAAACATAAGGGTAAATCTTCATGATTTTGGATTTGGCAAGACATGCCAAATGCTCGGCTATGACACTAAAAGCATGAATAACAAAATAAAGAATATGGTAAATTGGACTTCATCAAAATTTAAAACTTCTAGGCATACAAGGACACTATCAAGAACATGAAAATACATGAAAAAAATCTGCAAACCATACATCTAATAAAAGTATAGCATTTAAAACATAAAAAGAACTCTTACAATTCAACAAAAGACAACAGTTCTCCAAAGAAGACATATGACTGACTAATAAACACATGAAATGATGCTCAACATCATTTAGTCGTTAGGGAAATGTAAAGTAAAACCACTGATGAGATCCTACTTCATACCCATAAGGAGAGCCATAATAAGTGCTGGGAAGGATGCAAAGAAAATGAAACCCTTGTACTTTGCTGGGAGGAAAGCAAAACGATTCAGCCATTGTAGAAAACAGTTTGATGTTTCCTCAAAAATTCACATAAACTGGGCACAGTGGCACACATCTATAATCCCAGCAACTTGGGAGGCTGGAGGATCGCAAATTTGATGTCATTCTGGGCAAGTTAGTGAGATGCTGTCTCAAAAATTAAAAGGGCTGAGGGTGCAGCTCAGTAGTGAAGCACCCCTAGGTTCAATCCCCAGTACAAAAGAAAAAAAAAAGTTCACATAAAATTACCATATGACCAGAAATGGAGATGAGGCTCAGTGATACAACACTTGTCTGCCACGCATGAAGCCCTGGCTTTCTATCCCTAGCACTGTACGTACACAAAACTATTACCACATGACCTAGTAATTTCTAGGTATATATACAAAAGAACTAAAAATAAGTACTAAAACAAATACCTGCACACAAACATACAGAGCAGCACTATTCAGAATAACCAAAAGGTAGAAATCACCCAAATGTCCATCAAAGGACAGACAGATAAACAAAATGTAGCTGGGCATGGTGGCACACACCTATAACCCCAGCGACTCAGGGGGCTGAGGTCAGCCTCAGCAACTTAGTGAGGCCCTAAGCAATAATGAGACCCTGTCCCTGCCTCAAAATAAAAAAATAAAAAGAGCTGGGGATGTACCTAAGTAGTTAAGCACCCCTGGGTTCAATTGCCAGTTTAAAAAAAAAAAAGCAGTGTATACATACAATGGAATATCATTTGGCCATGAAAAGAATGAATTACTGACATTTGCACAACATGGATGAAACCTGGAAACCTTACACTAAAAAGAAGTCAGACACGAAATGGGAGACATGATACGATTCCATTTATATGAAATACATACAACAGGTAAATCCAGAGAGACAGAAAACAGACTGGTTGTTGTGAGGGACTAGAGGAGGGAGAAAATGGGAAGCAACTGCTTAAGTACAAGGTTTATTTTGGGGAGATGAAAGTGTTCTGAAAATAGATAAGAAGCAGTAAGTGTCAATGAATTGTTTACTTTAAAACAGTTAATGTTATAGAACATGAATTTCATCTCAATTTTTAAAAACCCAATTGGGCGTGGTGGTGCATGCCTGCAATCCCAGCAGCATGCCTGTAATCCAATCGATAAGAAAGATTCAAGAAAAAGCAGTAAAATGAGTTAATCCTTCACTAATTTATTATATAAATGACAACAAAGTCTCACGTCCCCTGCTTCCTAGAAAAATGTTTACCAGCCATTCTAACCCTAAGCATTGCTTCCAAGGCTGACTAGGTCCATTCAGCCAAGTTTCAGTCCAAATGAAAAATCTTTACAGGGGCATTTCAAAGGTAAAACAAAGAAAAAGAAAACTCTGAAATAAAATATAACCAATCAATTTTTAAATTTCAATCATTTTGAAAGAGTAATTAGTAAATCTAGCTTGCATTATTGCTTTGCATTCAAAACATGGCTATGAAGGAAGACTGTCTGTAATAAGGAGGCTGGAGAAAGTACGTCTCATTACTTTTAGTCACACTTCAAAGCAAACACCATTACGGGTAAACAGCTCTCCTCAGTAAGTTTCCTTGACAACCTATTGAAAATTTGCTGCCCCAAACCTCAAAACAAAAGAGAAGTTTCTTTTACTCAGCGAAGGTCTTACCCCTTCCTGCCCTATAAAATGCTAAATGGTGTTCAGGTCAGTAAATTGTTGGGGCAAGGGGGATGCGGGGGACTGAACCCAGGGCCTTACACATTAAATTCTTATGAAGTTTAATTTTGATACACAAAATACTCTTAAAATAATAAATTCAGTGGCAAAGTTCCTCAAAGATTCTGAAAGTAACATGCTAAGTGGCCTGCTGAGGGGTGGAAGTGGAGTCCTAGAATTTTTTTTTTTTTTTTTTTTTTTTTTAACATAAGAGGGTTTATTAAGCAAACAGAGTGTCTCCCTGCAGGGTAAGAGAGAAAATGAGAGAAAAAGAGAAAGGCCGTGCTAGAGAGAGTGGAAAAGCGAGGAGGAGAGACAAAGTGAGTAGGAGAGAGAAAGCATGAGAAAAGATGGTGGGGAAGCTATCCTTCGGGGTCCTAGAATTTTTCACTTGTTCAAAAAATATTCATTAGGCACCACCTTGAGCCAGGGCTGGAGATGCAGAAATTAAAACATCTGTAATTTTAAGAAAGATCATAGTGGGGGTATGGTCAACCAAGAATCAGACCTTTAAGAAGCTCTAGTCATTGAGAAGGTGATAGTGCAGAGATGGATAAACACACTGCTGGGTTCATGATATGGTGGCTCTGCACAACAGGTAGGAATCAACAGGGCAGGGCAACTTGCTTTCCATGTGGACACAGAGAGGAGATCACCATGTTGACTAGGACACATGTGTGCAATGAAAGGATAAAAAATGCATGAGAACACTTTCCTAATGGAGGGAGAGAGAAATACAGCAATGTTTTATTTCTTAGGACATTTTTCTTTAATATTGCTTAATAAAAGTTTTTATTTAATTGTATTATTTTTTTTTCTCTGGTGGTACTGGTCTTGCACATACTAGGCAAGTGCTCTGCTACTGAGCAACATCCACAGTCCTTTCCTCTTCAAATTTTATTTTGAGACAGGGTCTCGCTATGTTGCGCAGGCTAGCCACCTCAAACTTGAGATCCTCCTGCCACCATGCCCAGCAAGTTTTTTCAAAGAATATAAAAGCCATATTCCCTGCCCTAAAGGAATTGAGTATACAGTGGAATAAGAGGGAAAAAAACAAGGATAATTACACAGAGTGAGGAAGCTTTGGCTGAATTATGAACAGGACACCATGATAGCATGAAGAGACACCTACTGAGGCTTGCGGGGAGGTGGTGGAGAGATGGTAAGGGTTTCATAAGAGAAGTGACTAAGGCTGAATCCAAGCTCAAGAACAGTTATTCAACAACAACAACAACAACAGATTGTTCAATGGTTACTGTATGTCCATGTGCTTACAACACAAAAGCAAAAGTGGTTACAGTCTCAGTCCTTAGGAATTCAAAGTCAGTAACTGCTTATGTCACTAACTGGCAGACACCAGAATCCTCCCCAGGCAGTCCATATTCTTGTCTACAGTATTTCCAAACCCCTTGCTGTTAGATGGGGCCACGTGACTAGACTGGCTAATGAAATGTGAGAAGGGACAGGTGTCACCAGTGGGCTGCAGCAGCAAGAAGTTCACCCAGTCTCTTTCCTCCTTTGCCTCAGTGCCCAAGGACACTAGGAGGTCCAGTTGGTGCAGCTACAAGCCTGGGCCCCTGTACAAAGGAGTGTGTGTGGAGCAGAGCCTCTGAAAACCCATGACTGATAGGCATCATAACAAGGAATAAAACTCTTGTGTTAAAACAATGACATTTCAGGGCAAATTTGTTACTGCATGTTAACCTAGCCTGCTCTAACAGTGTGAGAGGTAAGCGAAATGTCTAAAGATCTGTTCTGTTCTAGGGCTAGGGATGTGGCTCAGTGGTACACTGTCTGCCTGGCATGTACAAGGCCCTGGGTTCGAGCCCCAGCACCACGACTTTAAAAAAAAAAAAAAAGGATTTGTACTCTTGCCTGCCTCACACCTAATAATATAGGCAAAGAGCCCGACCTATATAAGTGATCAACAAACATTTGATAAACTGATGAAAAGAACAGATCAGTGGCAAAAAGGACAAAACAATGCTTTCAGGAAGTCACTGAAGTTTTCAAAGCATAGAAATGGCAATGTGGGTTTTAGAAGGGCCACTCGGACTGGGCCTGGAAATGGGGGTTTCTATGGTAATTCAAGTTAAGAAATGGTAAGGACAGCAGGAAAACGGGAGTTAGAGGAAAGTGACAGCGTTTCAGGTACTATGAAGGAAGAACCTACAGGACAAGGTGAGGGCCAGGACACAGGAGTATGACACCCTGGATGTGAACTGGCTCAGGGGTGAAACTGCCCTCCAAGGAGACCACTGAGGGGTGTATGGAGAAGGGAAGTGCAGGAAGGAGTGGGAAGCCAGCCTCTGAATGTGGGAATCTGAAGGTTCAGTGTGATGTCCACCAGATATTTCAGGTAGGATAGCATATAAATGTGGGACTAGAACTAAGAAAAGGAAAAGAGACAGATTTGGGAAACAACAGTTTCAGAATTTTCCAGTCAAGATGGGGTTAACCAAGGGGAAATACATGCAAACCCAACACCCTAGCTCAAGGAGCTAGCCCCATTTTCCTACCCACCCTCCCTTCCCCTTGGTGTCAGGCAATCTCCATTTGGAGGAGCGGAGATGTGTTCCAGATACCCCAGGTTAAAGTTCAGGAGAGATTTCTCTTGAAGAAGTTAGCCCATCTATGAGGATGCATTGCTAATTTCTGGAGAATGGCATACAGCACACACCTAACATGACCCTGTTTCCAACAATGCATAGCCCAGCACTCAACAGTCCCTCAGAACTGCCATTAGGGCCAGAAAGCTCTGTTGGCACCCAGGTGGCACACGGACAACGTAACTCTATCACACCTGTGACATGCCCTGCAAACTGATTCTACAGATAAGCCCTTTTTCATCATGTATGTTCCTTCTCAATATAAGACCAACCTAAAAGTGATTATTTGTACTTGCTTATATTCCCAAATAAAATGGAAGTCTACTATTTTTTCCAGAACATTTCAAAGAACAGATGTCATAACTGCTTGTGCACAATCATCCATAAAATGTTTAAAAGATAAGCAGATGTAAACATGAGGTGAATTAACTTACTGAAAGTAAACCAATACATTATCACAGGCCCAATATTAGCACTTTCAGTTCCTGGAGTTTTAAAGTCATTTAACCTATTTTTAAAAGAGCTACTTAAAATTTTTAAAGCTGTTTTTTAAAAACTACACAGGAGCTCAAAAAAAAAAAAAAAAAAAAAACTGCTAAAAGGAAGAACTACTAAATATAAACAGTTTACAAAATGCCTTATAATGCCTCCTTACCTAGATGGCTAGGTTGTTATTTAACAAAAGAAATTTCCTGCCTTCTTACAGAGAAACACCATACCAGGCAGGGACCAGATAGTCTTATCAGTTTTTGCCTTGGGAGCAACAAGGTATTTTAAGAACAATATAAAAAGGTAGCCACAGACACAAACTATTATACACAGATACCATCCTAAAGTATGCATCCCCGGGTGTGGATAAAACACTAGACAATGACTGCCTCTGTACAGTACAACTGGGGGCCCTGAGGAGGAGGTGTGCTACTTTAAAAACTTGGGTACAGTTGCTGTATTTTAGAACAAGCACTGAAGACTTTTATAACTGACCAAGAATGCCAAGCATTATTTCCTAGGAAATTTCTGAAAGGCAAACAGAGTGAATGGAATATTTAGAATGCTCCAGTTTCTTGGGGTCATTAAAACAAACGAAGGAACGGCATTCCTGACATCCACAAACCACATTACTTTCCCACACAGGAGCAGAGTTATAGGAAAGCACTGTAAAACTGCTCAGGGATGGGCTGATTGTGCCAAGTCATGTACTCGATGTCCTCCAAAATACAGGTTCACACAGAAGACGTTCACTATAAACTAAAAGGCAGATACTGCATTCAAAAGTAGCTCAATGTATCCATCACATTTCAACCCAGTTTAAGATGTCAAAGTACATGTTGTCCACTTTTTAGAAGAGGACAGTCAAGAAATTTGGGAACCCAGTCTACCTCTAACACCCATCCATCATACAAATAAAGGCAAAGAAAAAAATTCCACCTCTAGACTTCAACTTCTTTAGATTTGAAATGTGGTGGTCTAAAGAATCTAAAATCCTTTCAGCATTGGCTTTCTAGGATTCTGAAATTAGCAGGCCCATAAGTCTAAAATTGTGGTTCCTTCCGCTCTACTTATTTTGCAGTGCTGGGGATCATTTTCAAAAGGTCCAAAAGGACACAGTGAAAAGCAGCCTTCTCTCTTACATCTGACCCCAGAGCACTTCTTGTGAAGACTTCTTGGGACAGTATAGTATATACGTATAAACTTTATTTGTTTTCTTTCCACTTTGTTAACCCTAATAGTAACTCATACACCTTCTGTCCTTTACTTTTTCACTTAAATCATGGAGATCGTTACATTAATACACACTGAAGGCAGTCACTCCATCTGTCTATTGACAGGGTTTTATATGTTGCCTGGCTGGTCTCAAACTCCTGGGCTCAAGAAATCCTCTGGCCTTGGCTTCCCCAATGACTGGAACTACAGGTGCACACCACCACACCCAGCTCTTTAAAAAAAATGAGTGGCAATTTTTTTTAAAGTTTTATAATAAAACTTCCGCTTGTTTTTCATTTTTAGGAACTGCATTTTGTTGTAACTGAAATGAAGTTCACCTGTTCTGAAAAGCAAAGATTGTTAGGATATGATTCTATGAGTCTGACTAATATACCCACCTGAACCCTCTAAAGATACACATTTCCATCTCTCCCAGAAAATTCCTTGTGCTGGCACGGTGGCACATGCCTGTAATCCCAGTGACTTGGGAAGCTAAGGCAGGAGGATTGCCAAGCTGGAGGCCCACTTGGGCAAATTAGCTCAAAATAAAAAATAAAAAGGCCTGGGGGTGGTAGTAGAGCACTCCTGGATTCTATTCCCAATACCACAATAAGAAAATTCCTTGTGTCTCTTTCCTGTCAATGTTCTCAGTCCAGAGGTAATCTCTGTTGTGATTTGCACCACTACAGATTATTTCTACCTATTCTGGACTTTTCATATGCACGAAATCATATGGTAACCATCAGTAATTTCAATATATGGTTGTACCATAATTTACTTAACCAATCCTCTCAATGGACACCTTGGAAGTTCCCTATCTTCCACTATTAAAACAAAGTTACAATTAATGGCCTTATATGTGAGCCATTTTCCACATGTGACTATATTGGCAGTATCTGTAATTAGTTTAATATTCACTGAACACCAACTCAATGCCAATCAGTGCTCTAGGTACTTATAACAATGAGCAAAACAAAGACCCTGCTCTCGTGCTCATAGACAATCTAGTGGGATAAAACAGACAACAAAGCAGTTTCACATGTCAATAGGTACTAAGAAAAATACAGCTGAATGAGGAAGCAGAAATTAACAGAGTTCTGTTTTAAACTGGGTGGGTCAGAGGAGGTCTCTCATAAGAGGTGATAACCAAGCAGAGAACTCATCAAAGTGAGGAAACGAGCCTCAGCTCTCTACAGGGAAAGAGCATTTCAGGCAAAGGCCCTGCACCTTGGTGCAGGGCAAGGATATACTTGGGTGGAATTAGCAAAAGAGAGAGACAGAGAGAGGAGTGGGGCAGGTCACAGAAGGTCTCTCAGAACAAGACAAGGAGGTAAGAACTTGGGGTCTTATCCCAAATGGAGAACAATACCCCAGCAGGTACTGAGTACACAGAAACATTTTAACAGAATAGCTCAAAAGAGCAACAAAGAAAACAGATACATGGAGCAAGGGTGGGATAAGGAGATCAGCCAGGAGAATCTGTAAGAGCCCAAGAGGAGAGGTGAAGATGGCTGGACTAAGGAGGTAGCAGATGGGGGTAAGAAGCAGTGACATTCCCAACTGCACCGCCAAATGCTAGAGAAGAGAATTCCCAGAATAGACTATGAATAGGAAAAAGGAGGAAGCTAGGCACGACTGCAGATCCTTGGCAGGAGCAGGTGGGAAAGGCAGAGCAGGAGTTACACTTCACCCAGGGAAAGCACTTGCGGAGCTGCAGTCTGCAGTTCAGCAAAGGGTAGTGGAGTGGAGGCTAATGCTGGGCTCCACATGGAATTCCATGGGGAATGTGGAGCTGGGCAGATGGCTCTGAGCAGCCTGCGGCTCTCCCAACCTGAGCCCTCGCAACCTCTTTACTGCTTTAAAGGACCCAACAAAGGATCTGAGAACAATTGATGAGGGAAGAAAAAACCCAGTGGAGCAAGAAGTGCTTGAAAGATCAACTAGGCTAAACGCTAAGGAGAGGTCAAATTAGACAAGAGCTGAGGACTGATCACCAGAGCTGGCAATTGGAGGCTGCCTATTTGTGATAGGGTAGCTTATTAAAACTGAGACTGGAACTGCCATGTCAAAGATATGCATATTTATAATTAAATAAATCCTGATGTTTTGCCCTTCGTGGAGGTTTCTACCAGTCTATATGCCTACCAGCAGCCCACAAGACTGACTGTTCCACAGCCTCACTAACGTGGTATTATCATCTTACATTTTGATATTTGCCAATCTGATAGGTGAAATACAGCATCTCTTTTTAGTTTCAATTCAAATTTTTCTTATTATGAGGGGAGTATGACATCTTTCATATAGTTAAAAGTCACTTCTGTTTCCTTTTTTAAATATTTTTAGCCCATTTCTTGCTGGGCTATTCGTCTTTTTCTTAGTAATTTGGAAGAACTCTTTATATAGGTATTATGTGAATTAGCCTGGTGATAGTCAATACTTACTCAGAAACATACATGATGTTTGTATATTGATTTTAATCCTATGCCACACTTAGTTCACTGATTAGTTCTGCCACACTTAGTTCACTGTTTAGTTCTAGTAGCTTTTGATAGATTCCTTAGGATTTTCTACATAGATGATCACAGTGTATGCAAATAAGAGTTTTACTTCTTCCTTCCTAATTTGTTAGATTTCTAAAACTTACCTTATTGTATTGGCTAAGACTTTCACACGAGTGATGAACAGAACAGGGCATTATCACAAAAAAAATCACAGAAAAAAACAGGTAGCAACTATACTAAGATTGAAGGTGATACATGCCTATAATCCCAGAGACTCTGGAGGTTGAGGCAGGAGGATCACCAAGTTTGAGGCCAGCCTCAGCAATTTAGCAAAACCCTGTCTCAAAAATAAAAAGGGCTGAGCTGGGCATGGTGATGCATGCCTGTAATCTCAGCAGCTTGGGAAGCTGAGGCAGGAGGATTGCAAGTTCAAAGCCAGCCTCAGCAACTTAGCAAAAACCTGTCTCAAAATAAAAAATAAAAAGGGTGGCTGGGGATGTGGCTCAGTGGTTAAGCGCCCTAGGTGCAATCCCTGGTACTAAAATAAAATAGGTGAAGACATAGCTTGGCAGTAGAACATCCTTGGGTTAAATCCCTAGGACAGAGAAGAAAAAAAAAAAAAATTGAGAATTCCTGATTAAACATTTCTGTACTTGTAGATAGTCCATTGCTCTGAGACTTACATGCAAACAGATGTAAATATGAATAAAGAGTTCATTATAGATCAAGATATTTTAATTATTCAAATCCAGAAAATCAGATATAAATAAATTTATATAATCAAACATCTATTAAAGGAATTACAAGACACTGATGACATTGGTTGCCTGTGGGGAAGGAAACGGTAACTGGGGAAACAAACATGGCAGGTAGAATTTCCCTTGCAGCTTACTTATGCCATTTGAATTCTGAATGATGTAAACTTATTGACCATATGAATGTCAGGGAAAATCCACTCCTCCTAACCGGGATGTACTCTTTTACCCACCATTAAAAAGTCTTTAGTCCTATTATCTTTTTCCTCTTCTAAATTTTTAGTTAACCCATTAATACAGACAGATTTAGTGGAAACTGCCCATTTTTTTTGAACATTTCCTCCACTGATTTTTTTAATGTTTAGCTGACCTCTTTCATGTATTTTTTAAAGAAAGTGCTTGCAAATCTTTTCTTAAAGCAAAGGAAATAAAAATTATAAATTATTCTTGACATTTTTTCCTCAATCATTAAGAGGCCAAAAAAAAAATTGGCTCTGTCCAACTCTGGAAAACCATCGCTGCTCAACAATTAATTTGACCACATTTCTATAGTGCCTCTGAAATTTTGAAAAATTGATCATAAATTTGTTTTCAACTATACTTCATAGTATCTAGAGAATGAAACAGCCTTACAACACCCACCCAATGAAGTATGTAGGAAACAAAGGCAATTATGTCTTAAGTTGCCTTAGTTCTAATCCAAAGGAGAAACTTTTAAGTAAATACTTTCAAAAATTATTGTGGGCTAGGCTGTAGCTCAGTAGTACAGCACTTGCCTAGCACATGTAAGGCTCTGGGTTCCGTTGCTAGTACCACCAAAAGGAAAAAAATGAGTGGTCTTAAAAGGAATTTTTGAGGTGAAACACATATAAAATTAATTTTAAAAATGAACAATTCAGTGAAATAAACTTCACAGTGTTGTGAAACTACCACCTCTATCTGGTGTCAAAATACTTCTATCATCCCCAAATAAAACCTCATACCAGTAAGCTGGGCACTCCCATCCCCTCTTCTTTAAGTCCTGAATCTGCTTTCTGTGTCTATGGGTTTACCTATTCTGTTTTTCTCATATAGAGGTGTCCCTTAACTTATGAGGGGTTACATTCCAATAAGTAAAAAATATCACAGGTTAGAAATGCATTTAATAGCTTAGCAACACAGTACAGAGAATCAGTTGTCTACCTTCATGATCACAAGGCCGAATAGAAGCTATATCTTATTGCTGCTACTCAGCATTGTGAGAATACTGTATTTCATATTGCTAAACCTGGGCAAAGATCAAAATTTAAAATCCAAAGTATGCTTCTTATAGCTCACACATCATCTTGCCATCATAAAGTCAAAAAATAGCTGGGCACAGTGGTGCATGTCTGTCATTCGGCAGCTCAGGAGGCTGAGGCAGGAGGATCACAAGTTCAAAGCCAGGCTCAGCAACTTAGCAAGGCCCTAAGCAATTCATTGAAACCCTGTGTCTAAATTAAATATGAAAAAGGGCTGGGGATGTGGCTCCGTGGTTAAGTACCTCTGGGTTCAATCCCTAGTATCAAAATAAATAAATAAACAAAGTAAAAAAAAAAAAACTATATGTTGAACCAAGGTAACTGGAAGGCTATCTGTAAATGGAATCATACAATATGTGACCTTTTGCATCTGGCTTCTTGAACTTAGCATAAGGTTTTCAAGGTTCACCTTCATATTGGAGAATGTATTAGTATTTTATTCCTTTTTATGCCAGAATAATACTCAAATGCATGTAAAAGCCATATACCACATTTGTTATACACTCATTCATTAATTTGGTTGTTTTCACTTTGTGGTTATTGTGAGTAGTGTTGAACACTCCTATACAAATATCTGGGGTTGGGGATATAGCTCAGTTGGTAGAGTGCCTGCCTCCAGCACCACAAACAAAACAAACAAATATCTCAACACTTGTTTTCAATTCTTTTGGGTATAAACCTAGCAGTGGAATTGATGAGTCAAACACAATTCTCTGTTTAAGTTTTTGAGAATCCCCCATAAACTTTTCCATAGCAGTTGAACCATTTCATATTCTCAGCAATAATGTATGAGGTATCTAATTTCTCCCCACTTTCACTAACATTTACAATTACCTAACTTCTAAAGGAAAATGGAATGCCTGGATTAATAAGATTGGAAAATATTAAAATCCTTCTCTCTCTCACACACACACATACACACGTGCACACATGCATGCACACCAACTAGACTTTCCCCCAGAAGATATGTAAAAGCATACTGAATATCAAGAGAATAAGAAGGCAAGCCAGGGCTGGGGTTGTGGCTCAGTGGTAGAGCTCTTGCCTAGTATTTGTGAAGCACTGGGTTCAATTCTCAGCACTGCATAAAAATAAGTAAAATAGGCTGGGAGATAGCTCAGTGTGTAGAGTGCTTGCCCAGCAAGCACAAGGCCCTGGGTTCGATCCCCAGCACAAAAAAAAAAAAAAAAAAAAAAAGTAAAATAAAGGTCCATTGACAACTAAATATATTTTTTTAAATTTTAAAAAAGAAGACAAGCCAATGACAGTGAGAAAATATTTGCAAAAGACATGTCTGATGAAGGTCTTATTTTGGATAAGATATACAAAGAACAAAATATACAAAAAATATTTTAAATTCAGTAAGAACACAACCTGATTTTAAAAGCCAAAGATCTGAACAGACACCTCATCAAAGAACATGTACAGATGGTAAATAAGCATTAAGAGAAGCTCCACATCATGTCACCAGGGATGTGCAAATTAAAATGAGATATCACTTAATACCTCTTATGAAAGCCAAAATCCAAAACACTGATGGCAACAAATAGTGGGGAGGGTGTGCAGCGACCAGAACTCTCACTCCTGCGGGCAGGAATGCGAAACAGGATAGCCACTTTCCAACAATTTACCAATTTCTTTCTTTCTTTTTTTTCTTATACTGAGGATTGAACCCAGGGACACTTAACCACTAAGCCACATCCCCAGCCTTTTTTCTATATTTTATTTAGAGACAGGGTGTCATTGAGTTGCTCAGGGCCTAAGTTGCTGAGGCTGGCTGTGAACTTGTGAGCCTCCTGCCTCAGCCTCCCAAGTTGCTGGGATTACTGGCATGTACTACCCGCACCTGGCCATTTTGGCATTTTCTTTCTTTCTTTTTTTTTTGTTTTTAAAATAGCATTTATTTTTTAAATGTTAATGTGTGCATTACAGGAAAAACAAAAACACAAGCAAAGAACAAAGTCATCCAGTCACAAGCAGCATAGTTGGACGTGTCCCTCCAGGTCGTGCATATACATACACAATATCCCATTTTGTGATTGAGATTGTAGTGTATATCATGTTTTTCCACACATCATGAATATTCACCAATTCAAAATCCCAAAGCTACATGAGTATTTTTGATAACCAAGAATACACTATACCAACTCAATCTGTTATCCTTTCTTGGGGACCATTTTGGCATTTTCTAACAAAGCTAAACATACTCTTAACATAAGATTCAGCAGTCACACTCCTTAGTTTTCACCCAAAGGACCTGAAAATGTATGAAAATGTATGTACACAGAAAAACCTGTACACGTATCTATAATGCAGTTTTACTCGTAAGTGCCAAAACCTGTAAGAAATCAAGATGTCCTTCAATAGGTAAAGGGATAAACTGTGGTACATCCAGACAGAGGAATATTTTTCTGTGCTCAAAAGCTATCAAGTCACCAAAAGATGTGAAGGAATCTTAAATGCACATTAGTAGGGGAAAGAAGTCAATATGAAATGGCTACATATTGTTCTATTCCTACTATGACAGTCAGGAAAAGGAAAAGGTATGGCGACAGTAAAAAGAACAGTGGTGTGTCAGGGGAGAAAGGGATGAAAAGGCAGAGCACAAGGATTTTTCAAGCAGTAAAAATATTCTCTAGGATACCATGATGGCAAGTTCATATTATACATTTGACCAAATTCACAGAACGTACAAACCAAGCATGAACTCTACTGCAAACCACTAATTCTGGATGATAATATATGTCAATGTAGGTTCATTAATTGCAACAAATGTACCACTCTGGTGGGAGCTGCTAACAGTGGAGGAGGTTACTCATGGAGAGGCAGGGACATCTGGCAACTCTATACTTTTCCACCCAACTTGTTGTGAACCTAAAACTGTTCTAAAAAGGAAAGTCTATTGTTAAAAGTGTTAAAAGATTTTTTGATGTACTGGATATATTTTAAAATTATAGTGTT
This sequence comes from Sciurus vulgaris, assembly GCF_902686455.1. Taxonomy (NCBI): domain Eukaryota; kingdom Metazoa; phylum Chordata; class Mammalia; order Rodentia; family Sciuridae; genus Sciurus; species Sciurus vulgaris. The sequence goes on along the minus strand of NC_136467.1, from coordinate 122,796,136 downwards.
GGGTCAGGCGAGGTGGCCCACACTTGTAATCCCAGCGGCATGGGAGGCTGAAGCAGGAGGACCATGAGTTCAAAGCTAGCCTCAGTCACTTAGCAATGCCCTAAACAACTCAGTGAGACCCTGTCTCTAAATAAACTACAAAATAGGGCTGCAGATGTGGCTCAGTGGTTGAGTGCCCTGAGTCCAATCCCCAGTACACCCACCAAAATGATAGTGTTGGATTACTTCAACGGATCAGTAAAGTTTTAATCTAAGCTCACAGAATTATTAGTAATAGCTACAACTAATATTTCTACAGCAATTTATAATGTTCTAAATTCTACTGATATAAATATAATCTGAGTTAATTCTCACAATAACAGTAGCATTTAGGTGTTGTCAGTGGACATACTTTTATTTCACACTTGAAGAAACTATGGGTAAAGAAGGCAACTTGGACCTGAGGGCCAGGTCTGACTCTAAAGCCATGTTCTTTCTGCCACACCACATGACTCTATTTGACTCTGCAGCACTATCTACCATGAGCTACCACTCACCGTGACAGTCCTGAATAAGGAGCAGGTTATGTTTGCAGCTTCTGTTCTACAGCACATGAATTCTAACAGTTTACATTAACAAAACATACTCAGTATACACAGAAACGATTAAGTACAACACTCAAATCAGCAAGGATGAGTCTTACCCTCCCCTTTTCTGGGTGACCAAAGACTGACAGACAATCACAGGTGATTTATGAACCAAAAGGCTGCATAACATGCTAGCGATCATATCTAGTGCACTGGGTTCTAGCCCAGAAGAACCGAGGAATCCACTAGGCTTCTAGAACCACAACTCACCTTTAGAAAGATGAACAGTTACTTGGGTCCCTTTGCAAAGTTAATTTCTATCATTATTTCAACAATCTAATGGTGTTTAGTAACTTCCACTAGGTTAAGGAAACTATGCAAAAGAGATTCCCCAAAGTGGCAAATAACCAAAGAGAAAGAAAAAGAAAAAGGGCAGACTTCACTCCTCATCCACCCACTGCACTAGAAAATAACTGAATTTGTATCCTAGTCTATGAAGAGGAGGAAGGAGGTCTGGTATTTAAGGGTAAGAAGCATACTCAGCAGTTGTGGGAGATTAGTAAGTCTTGGCAGTGGGAAAGGGGGCCCAAAATAGATGCATTTAACAGAGTTAGGTGAGAGTTCTGATCAACACATATTTTTAGTAATTGTACATTTATAACTTTCACATGTCCCGCTCAAAATTAATCCGGCTAAAGTCTTTAGAAATGTCAGAAAAGGGGTCTGGGGATGTGGCTCAACGGTAGTGCACTTTGCCTAGAAATGCGGAAAAAGCCCCCTCCGCCCCGCCCCACTGCAACGGGAGTCGTCAAGACTGAAGCCCGGCACCCATCTGCAGGCACAGATTCGGCCTGCCCAGCCTTCACTCCCGCGGCTCCCTCCCCCGCACCCCCGCCTCCGGTGCTTCTCCTATGCGCCATATTTGATCTGTGGGTGGCTGTGATGTGGCATGGCCTAAGGAAAGCGGTGAGGAAAGGAAGATGGAAAGAGAACCTTTGTATGTCTTCCATAATCTGTTCCCCCTTATCCCTAAGAAACTAACAAGGAAGCTATTTGGTAACTGACCAGACTGAATCAAATGCAAGTTTAGATTGAACCTGGGCTGGGGTTGTGGCTGTGGCTCAGCGTTAAGAGTGCTTGCCTGACACTTTTGAGACACTGGGTTCATTCTCAGCACCACATAAAAATAAAGTAAATATAGCGTGCGCAACAAAAAGAGGGAGAGGGAGAGAGAGAGAGAGAGATAAAACCTGACTACACTGTTTTAATACAAAATTTCTCTGCTGGGGTTGTTTTTGTTTTGCTTTTTATTTTACTGTTATTTCCTTAGTTGTAGATGGACACAATATCTTTGTTTTGTTTATGTATTTTTTATTCTTGTGTGGTGCTGAGGATGGAACCCAGCGCATCACACGTGCCAGGCAAGTGCTCTATCACTGAGCCACAACCCCAGTCCCTTGTTTTTTAATTGCTATCAAGTTCTTTTACTACAAGGATTTTTTTTTTTTTTTTTAATTGTGGGGTTTTTTGTTTGCTTGTTTTGTTGGTACTGGGTATTGAAGTCAATGGTAGAGCAAATCCCCAACCCTTTCATTTTATTTTGAGGCAGGGTCTCACTAAGTTGCCAAAGCTGGCCTCAAACTTGGGATCCTCCTACCTCAGCCTCCTGAGCTGCTGGGATCACAGGGGTGTGCCACTGCACCCAGCACAACCACTTTCTTAAACCTGCCCCTGCTCCACATCAAGAATCAAGGAATATGTTTCAGATTATTATAAAAAGTCAGAAAACTGATTGCTAGAGGAAACAATAATAATTGGCATGTTGTACTACTGTCAATTATTATAAAAGAACCTAAGTGAATTTACTAAGGTTTTGTCTAGGAACTTGGCTCCTCTGTTCTCTAGCACTATAAACACGCCTGTATCTTTTTTTTTTTTTTTTTTTCAAGTACCAGGGATTGAACCCAAGGGCACTTAACCACTGAGCCAAATCCTCAGCCCTTTTTATTTTGAGAAAGGGTCTCACTAAGATGCTTACAGCCTCGCTAAGTTGCTGAGGGGGGCTTTGAACCTGCGCTCTTCCTGCCTCAGCCTCCCGAGCCTCCTGGGATTACAGGAGTATGCCACCACTCCCAGTTCCTCTATCATTTCTCATGTTTCCAACAGTAGTTCCAACCTGTTGCTTCCCTTTTATAGATTTTATTTTTAATAAGTACATTTAAAATAAAAATGCTAATGAGTTTCTAAGTGTAAATTATGGGAAGCCAATATACAAATCCTACCCATCCTTTAAAATGCAACACAAATGCTGAGTACAGTGTGCACGTCTGTAATCCCTGTGACTCAAAAGGCTGAGGCAGGAGAATCACAGGTTTTTTTGTTTGAAATTTTAAGAGTAGTTTAATTTATATGTTGTTACTTTTACATTTGTTCTAATTAGTCACACATGACACTAGGATGCATCCTAACACACTGTACACAAATGCAGCACAACTTCTCCTCCTTCTGGCTGCACATGGTGCAGTGTCACACTGGTAACCATACATGTATAGAGGGTAATGACGTCCAACTCATTCCACAGTTCTTCCCATCCCCACATCCCCTCCCCTCCCCTCCCCTCACTACCCTCTGCCCAATCCAAAGTTCCTTCATTCTTCCCTACTCTGTCACCCCATTATGGATCAGCATCTGCTTATCAGAGAAAACACTTGGCCTTTGGTTTTATGAGTTTGGCTTATTTCATTTAGCATGATATTCTCTAACTCCATCCATTTACCTGCAAATGACATAATTTTGTTCTTCTGTAAGGCTGAGTAATATTCCATTGTGTATATGTACCACAGTTTCTTTATCCATTCATCAACTGAAAGGTTGGTTCCACAATCTGGCTATTGTGAATTGAGCTGCTATGAACACTGATGTAGCTGCATCACTGTAGTATGCGGACTTTAAGTCCTTTGGGTATTAAACCTCAGAGTGGTATAGCTGGGTCAAATGGTGGTTGCATACCAAGTTTTCTTAGGAAATCTCCATCCTGCTTTCCAAGTGGCTGCACCAATTTGCAGTCCCACCAGCAATGAATGAGTGTACCTTTTCCCCCACATCCTTCCTGGCATTTATTGTTGTTGTATTCTTGATAATTGCCATTCTAACTAGAGTGAGATGAAATCCTAGTTTTGATTTGCATTTCTCTAATAGCTAGAGATGATGAACATTTTTTCATGTTTGTTGATCAATTGTATTTCTTCTTCTGTGAAGTGTCTGTTCAGTTTCTTACTCCATTTATTGATTGGGTTATTTGTTTTTGTTTTTGTTTTTTTGAGTTCTTATATATATCCTGGAGATTACTGCTCTATCTGGGGTGCATGTGGTAACAATTTTCTCCCATTCTGAAGACTCTCTCTTCACACTGATTTTTTCCTTTGCTGAGAAGAAGCTTTTTAGTTTGAATTCATCCCATCAATTGATTCTTGGTTTTACTTCATGTGCTTTAGGAGTCTTGTTAAGGAAGTCAGGTCCTAAGCTGATATGATGACAATTTGGGCCTATTTTTTCTTCGTTTAGGCCCAGGGTCTCTGTTCTAGTGCCTAAGTCTCTGATTCACTTTGAGTTGATTTTTGTGCAGGGTGAGAGGCTTAATTTCATTTTGCTACATATGGATTTCCATTTTTCCCAGCACCATTTGTTGAATAGGCTCTTTTCTCTCCAATGTATGTTTTTGGTGTCTTTGTATAGTATGAGGTAACTGTACTTACATGGATTTGTCTCTGTGTCTTCTATTCTGTACCATTGGTCCATATGTCTATTTTGGTGCCAATACTGCTGCCCTGTAGTACAGTTCAAGGTCTGGTATTGTGATGCCTCCTGCTTCACTCTTCTTGCTGAGGACTGCTTTGGCGATTCTGGGTCTCTTATTTTTCCAAATGAATTTCCTGACTGCTTTTCCTAGTTTTATGAAGAATGTCATTGGGATTTTAGTAGGAATTGCATTAAATCTGTATAATAATTTTGGTAGTATGGCCATTCTGACAATGTCACTTCTGCCTATCCAAGAACATGGGAGATCGTTCCATCTTCTATGGTCTTCTTCAATTTCTTTCTTTAGTGTTCTCTAGTTTTCATTGTAGAGGTCTTTCACCTCTTTTGTTAGATTGGTTCCCAAGGTTTTTTTGTTTTGTTTTTGACGCTATTGTGAATGGGGTAGTTTTCCTAGTTTCTCTTGCAGTAGCTTCATCACTGATGTATAGAAATGCATTTGATATATGGGTATTGAAGAATCACAAGTTTGAGGTTAGTCTCAGCAACTCGATGAGACCCTGTTTCAAAAAATAAAAAGGGCTGGGATGTAGTTTGGTGGCAGGGCACCCCTAGGTTCAATACCACAAAAAGAAAAGAAAAGCTCAACACTAACGCCGCATCTTCTGTTCAACCTTTACTTTGAAAGTGAAGGTTTCCCTGCCCTAAGAGTCATAAGCCCTTTTACACAGGGCCTAAATCTTGGTAATTTCTGTGTCACTGAGTGCATCCAGCATAGTATGTGTAAAGTATAAAAATACTTATTAAAATAACCAATCAGTGAACTATCAGTCCACTCAGGGCATGATGTTGGCAATGAGTTCCAGACTTTCAAATTTTCATTAATAAGTAATTTCTTTAAATAAATAAGGTACTAGAATGTTACTTAGTCTTAAAATGAATGTGACACAATGCTACAGCATGGATAAGCCTTGACGACATCATGCTAAGTGAGATATCTGGAGCAGTCAAATCCACAGACAGGAAGAATGGTGGCCGCCAAGGCTGGAAAGTGAAGAATGAGACTCATTGTTTAAAGTGCACAGAGTTTCAGCTGCGGAAGATGAAAAAGTTCTGGAGATAAAGAAGGTAACGGCTGAAGAACAATGTGAATATACTTAATGCCATAAACTATACACTTAATAAAAGTTAAAATTGCAAATTTTGTTATGTATATTTTACAATTTTAGAAAGTGTTTTAAATAAATAAGGAACTCACAGTTGCTACCATCATATTTTGCCAAGTAAGTAAACAGAATATTAAACATAAGAATCATCCAAAATGACCAACAGTTCAAACAGGAAAGAACACTTTATTATCAAAAATACTGGCATGATATATCTAAGAAGACCAAATAAAATTTTAAAAATATATACTGACATGAGGGGCTGGGGATACCAGCTCAGTGGCAGCATGCCCTGGATTCAATCCCCAGAACAGCTAAAAATAAAACAAAACTAAAAAATGCATCTTCCATGAGGAATGCATTTTTTGGGTTTCCTTTTTAAAGATATTTTACTTCCAGGACTGCTTCAAGCTGTTTCCCCCACCCCCTCTTCCCTACCAAGTGGTTGGGGACGGCCAGGGCTCCTAACAAGTTAGAAGAGACCTAACTCTTGGAGGGATGACTAATCTGGCAAGAAAAGGGTCCAGAGGACCTCAGAAGGCAACGAAGCTCAGTAGTTCACCCCTTCCTGACTCCAGGGCTTGGAGAGAAAGTCTTGTTTATTTGGCCCTCATCAAATCATATCACCAAAACACACATGGTATGGAGAAAGAAAAAAGAAAACAGTATGGATCTTGGAGAGCAAGTCCCAATTTGTTGCTCAAAAACTCCCAGGTCTGGGGAGTAGTTCACCAGTGGAGTGCTTGCCTAGCATGCATGAGGTCCTGGGCTCCATTCCCAGCAAAACAAAACACAACTTCCCAGGTGGAAGCACCTGGAACACAGTAGCTCAATCTGCTGTTTCTATTTTGCAGTTTTTGTTTTTCTTTTTAAATGGACACACAGTATTTCTTGTGGAGAGTGAAGAGCTTCCTTGAAGCTCAATGCCTGGGCAGCCTACGGGAGGGATTTTGATTGTTTTAGATCCATACTGTTTATTGTGCACCTATAATAAATAGGTCATTGGCTGAATACAAGACACAGATGGAAGACTAATACAGTTAGCAAAGAACACAAATCTGCAAATTCCTTTCAAAATGATTTCTATCAGATCTGCAAGTTAAAGCCAACTGATCAAAAGGACTATGAATATACTCACATACTCAGAAATTAATAACAAAAGAAAAAGTATATAATGAAGACAATCTCTACCTTGAATTTTTATTTATGAGAACTGAGTTACTCAGCTTCAATTTCACTTACTAAAGAATACTTTTGGAAAGAATTAGTTTTGAAATATGAAATAAACCACTAGTTTTTTAAAAGTTTGAAGGCAAAAATTCCAAACATTATGACATGTAATCATCTTTTGTATACTTTATAAATCATAATGCATAGTTACATTTCAATGTAACATTTTAACTTGTATTAAGTACCAAACCATTTATCAATTTATCTGTTGACAAATAACTTCTTTCTTTTTTGGGGGGAGGAGGTTATTGGGGATTGAACCCAGAGGTACTTTACCTAGCCCTTTTTTACTTTTCATTTTGAGGCAGGATCTCACTAAATTATTTAGGACCTTGCTAATTTGCTGAGGCAAGTTAGTCTCCAACTTGCAATCCTCCTCTCGCCTCCCAAGTCACTGGGATTATAGGCACACACCACCATGCTCGGGCTCAAGCAACACTTTTCTTACATGATTATTTTAACTAAATTCAACACTGAATTTTCTGATAAATGAGAGCAGAGTTAGAAATATATTTACAGTTTGATATTCATTCAAAAAATATCTACTGGATATATTCTGGTTTCTGTTTAAATCTTAGGAATCTTTCAACTTTTAAAAAAATACTTTTGTGGAAAGGAATAATTCTGGGTCATAACTCAAGTTTCTGAGCCAGCAGGGCTAGAAAAACAATCTGCTGGAAGGTATATGTATGTCAGACTCTAATTTAGGTCCTGGTGAGCAAGACAAGAGACCACTGCTCCTGACAGTCACCACAAAGGAGGGGGAGTCATATAAACAGGTGAAGAAGATAATATCAAAGAGTGAGAGGTGCTAAGAGGGAATTAAAGAACACCATGCAATAGTGAACAACCTGAAGGGCAATACCAGAGAGAGAGAGGGTTTCTCTGGGAAAAAGCAATACACTGATCTAAAGTAATTCATCTTTTTAAAAAATAGATTTAGTTGTACATGCACATAATACCATTATTTTGTTTATTGAGTTTTACATGGTGTTGGGAATTGAACCCAGTGCCTCACACGTACTAGGGGCACACTCTACCACTGAGCCACAACTGCAGCCCAGTAATTCATCTTTTACTTACTATCAGTTATCACATGCCACCCCAGAACAATGAGAAGATTTTTCAAAATTCTTACAGAGAATTATATCTACCCATGCCCAGGACAGGTACTTGAGGGATCTTCTCAGGAACCTTATGCAGTTATCAGAGGTCAGCAGCCTCAGATACCCTTCTCTTGACCCCTTCATGGTATGACTAACACAGTGTACTTGCATCAGTCATATAATATTCATATTCTTGTAGACAAAGCTAACATGTCCTAAAGGTGGTTTATTATAAGTCTATTAGCTAAAAGATTAAAGAAGAAATAGCACTTGACTAAGGCTTTGAAAAGTATTTTGAAAGAATTTTCCTCCTTGTTTTTAAGATTGGTGACTCTTTAAAGAAAATGGCAAGTATTACTCAAAGTCCAGACACATTATCCATAAAACGGTTTTGACAATGTACACTGTCCCAGTGGATAAACCTTTTGCTACCTTCTACAGTCATCTCTATGATATTCTTTGAACCTAGACACAACAATAACCTTGGCTCTAGAAATGGGTTAAGAGAGTACAGTTCAAGGCTGGGGCGGTAGCTCAGTGGTAGAGTGCTTGCCTCACAGGCATGAGGCACTGGGTTCAATCCTCAGCACCACTTAAAAAAATAAACCATAAAAAGATATTGTGTCTATTTACAACTAAAAAATATTTTTAAAAGAGAGAGAGAGAATACAGTCCAAATTCAGATTAGTTCAGTGAAACTGGTTGACTTCTTTCTTCCTCTGCTTGGTCTTCATCCTGTGGCACCATCAACCACCCAGGTATTCAAGTTATAAACTTAGGAGTCACCTGAGAAAGCTTCTCCCCTCTTCTTCCCCCTCTATTTAACCTGTTACCTAGAATCTCCCCCACCCCACACATATCTGAAATCCTTCTTTCTGCTTCAATGCAACAAACTTAACTCAAGATGTTTCCTTGACTGAACTTTTATAATAAACTTATCTGGTCTCCCAATATATGTGCTCTTTCCCTTCCAATTTATTCTCTATTCTGTAGCCCAAATAATCTTTTAAAATAAACTCTGATCACATTTCTCACCTCGCTCTGCTTTTATGAAAAATCCTTCAAATGCCCCTATTGCTTTTAAAATCAGAACCATAATCAGATGAGTGAAAATATGGATCAAACAGGATTGTCCAAGTGCTGGCTAAAGCTGGATAATGAAGACACTGAGCTTATCATACTGTTCTCTCTTCTGTGTGTCCTTCCCAATGCCTAGTTAGCAGTCCTCAGAGATAAAGGCAGCTTTCCCTAAGGTACCCCTACCCAGGAAGTTCAGGCCAAGGCCTTTTGTCAAATGCCCTCACTGACTTGATCTTTTCCTGTACGACATCACCTCAGTCTGTGATGAAGCAATTCTGAGTATGACTAAGTCTCCTAAGAGAAGAGATCCTGTTTTTGCTCATCTGTGCTCCTCATTCCAAGCACTTAGCCTAGGACCTGGCAGAGAGCCAGTGCTTTAAAAATAGTTGTTGAATGATCTATTGCTATCATAAGACTTCCAACGGTACTACTTTCAATTTTTTATAACAAAACATACTCCAAATTTTTAAAAAATTACTTGCCATCTTGGTCTTAGTCTCCCTCAAATTCCTACAGAGAAATCATTCTTATTCCCTTTGGAGAGTCTTTCCTGATTTATGAGAGTCTCCTACATTCCCGTGATGGCAGTATTATGATTACCCCAAGTAGAAACAACTGTATAAATCGACATCCTATTCTCCTTTCACTCTTCTTTATAGTTGCTTCTCCTTCTCCCTCCCGCAAAGCAACATCAAAGGACTGAAAGACATGGGATAAATTCCCTGCCAGGCCCCAGGGACTTTCCAACAGCTCCTGCTCCTGGTGACTGGCAAACAGGTTTCTGTTAGAGATGCTTCAGCAAAGGCTCCTGGACCTTGTTCTGCTTCTGTAATCATCACGAACATTCCTTCTACAGCACAGTCCAGGCACCAACGTCAGGAAGCTTAATTTGCGTCATGTAGTAAATGGATATTAAGGGGGTTTATCTTTTGTCTGAACTTCTGGGTGATAAAAAGACCAGAAAGTAAATGATTTTAGTTATTTTCTCATGTTTAATATTCAGTGTAACAATTATCTAGAGAGTGATATGTTGCACTTTAATTTCAATACTTAAGACAACAGTGCAATTAAGAGCCTGAGAAATAAACAGTCATTCAGGAGACTAAATTTATTAAAATACCTTCTAAATCAAAAAACAGCATGAAGCATCTGGCACAGGATGCACCAATTAATTCAGACATCATTAAACTAAATTTATAACTAATGAAGGAGTAAAAAATTAACTTTTATCCAATCTATGATCTGTTAAGTAATTTTGTAATCTAAAAAATGTACACACATTCAAACGCCCAATTATATGAAAATATTCTATGTTAACTACAAATCTCTCTCATCAGTTACTTAACACTAGTCAGTGAGGACCTTCATTAGAAATAATCTAACACTATCTATGAATCAAAAAGAAAGTTCCTAAACAAGACTTCTGACTATTAAATGGTATTTTGTCACATAAACTTGAATTAAGAAGACTCAGGGAGGAAAAAAAACAAAAGACCTACTATATTTTTAGATCATATTTTTAAACAAAAAATTGGCCTCGAACAGCAGAGAAAACACACTTTGAATATTTCATTTCAAATATTTTGAGCAACCATTTCTCACAAATTTTAATTACTAAAATTACAATAAGACTATCTACTCAAAAGTTGAGTATGAGCAACAGAAAACCTTTTTTTTTTTCCCCCTTGAGACAGGGTCTTGCTAAATTGCCCAAGCTCTCCGATCCTGTGATCCTCCCACCACAGCTTCCTGAGTAGATGGGACTGATTATAGACAGGCATGTGCCATCATTTTTTAGAAACTATTTTTTACCAAGTTCAATAAAAAGGTTCAATAAATCTAGTAAGGAGAGTTCTTAAGACTGTCTTACCATTTGCTAGTTATAAAACCAAAGCTAAAGGGTATGCCTTCTGAAACCCTGTTCACTCTGCTTACAGGAAAGGCTGTATTTCGATTTCAGACAGAGTCTATCTTTAGGGAAAGACTTGAAGTCTACATAATGTTTAATTGCCAACTGTTGCTGGTTTCAGGCATTTACCCTTATAGCTTATTCCTCCTGTTCTTGTTCATCTTATCTGGTGTTTATCAGAGGTTGAGCTAGCTGCTTACATATGCCAAACAACTTATTAAGTTATCTCTTTCATGTTCTTTTTCAGAAGCATGGATTTTTTATCTGACAGTTACTAAGAGACTTTTACTTGGTAACCTGTACTGTCAATTAACGTTATGTAGTGCTCCTGGGTATCGTTGATCAAAAGCTTAAATAAGCCACTTGGCATATGTATACCAGACCCAAGTATCAGGGCCCTTTAGGAGGCCACTCATATATACAGTTCCACAAAACTAACTTCCTTCAGTCTAGAACTCAATGTCATGTCATTCTACAATTTGCTAGTTAATCTCTTAAAATTTGTATAGAATTCTTAAATGGTTTTCTATTTCTTGAGTAGCATACTGTTTACAGGTAGAATAAGCTGACAGTTTCTAGATCTTCTGTACTCCCATTTGTCTGTATGAATAATTCTCTGGTAAATCTGAGCTGTAATTCCAGCTGACTTCAGGATTATTGCCAGTCTACAACACTGCACTGATTCTGCAGAACGGTTGACATGTTCCTATGCAAAACCAAGGCAATTATTATCAAGAAGCTCGGGGGTCATCATTCCATCATATAAAAGAACCACAGGAAGAATGCTAAAATGCACCCTACAGCAGGAGTTGAGATGCAGAGAAACAGCTGCACCAGTAATCTAATCAGCCTGATCAAGGAGCAGGTAGGTCTTTCCTGTCATGGTCACTATGTCACCAAGAAAGAGGCAACCCACCAACCAAGATGAGCTCCATAAATCCTGGACTTAACTGCCTAGCAACATAATTCACTCCAAAAAAGGGCTAATCACTTACATGTTGTTTTTCAAACATATACAAAATAACATCAGTGCATGCCATCTTTTTTTTTTTTTTTTTTTTTTCCAGGTGTGGGAATATTTTTATTTTTCAGTACTTGGATTGAACCCAGGAGCACTTAACCACTGAGCTATATCCTCAGCCTTTAATTTTTTAATTCTGAAACAGGATCTTGATAAATTGTCTGGGCTGGCCTTGGCCTTTCAAACCTCTGGCCTCAGCCTCCCAAGTAGGTGAACCTGTATCATCATGCCCACATGTTGTTCTTAAATAAATAAATGAAACACAACAACTCACGATACTATATATATATGATAGCTAAGGATCAAAAGCAAGGAAAGAGAATTGCAAAAGTATGAATGATGCAAGCCTTCTGGATTTGTGTTGTTTGCTTCTCTCAAAGCTGTTTAAAGGCTTTTGCTCTGACTTTATACTTAGGTAATAAAGATGAATTTGGATTTTGCACAAAAGACTAATTATGAAGCAACATATTTTCAAATGTATAATAACTCACTCTGATTAGGCAGTCCATAAACAATCCTAGGAATGGATGACTTGACAAAAATGTGATGTGTGCATTTCTTTGCTCTTTTTAAAACCCAATTGTTCACTGGTTTTATGGAGTGTCTTACACCAAAGTTCGTAAGTATATTTAATGTGACCAATGACTGGTAGAGCAGAGGCACACACCTATAATCCCAGAGAAGCAGAAGAATGGCAAATGTGATGCCAGCCATGGCAATTCTGTCTCAAAAAAAAATTAAAAAGGGCTGGGGATGTGGCTCAGGGGCAGAACGCCTGCCTAGTGTGTGAAAGGCCCTAGGTTCAATCCCTAGTACCACGAAAACAAACAAACAAACCAAAAAACTGTTTTTGGGTGGCTGTTTTCATTAGCTATTACCACATTTGAGACCTGAGATAATGAATTATTTCTAGCCTTTTATTTGCAAGTTAAAAGATTTTTCTAATGCCTTTGTATATTATTTACAGTAGAAACATAAAGTATAATATGACCATTAATTTGAAGATGAATCTAAGGTAAAACAAGACTGTTAAAAATAACCATCTGAGGGCCTGGGGTTGTGTCTCAGTGGTAGAAAGCTTTCCTGTCATGTGTGAGGCCCTGGGTTTGATTCTTAGCACCACATATATATAAATGAATGAATGAATAAATGAATGAGCACACTGGCAACTAAAAAAGTATTTTCAAAAACCCATCTGAACACATGTATCATGCCTAATTAATCAGGATACTAAAATATTCCTTGATATGAAAGGTAAGATGTAAGAAATTTAATAACTGAAGAAAATTAAGTATACCTCATTTAGTGAGAATTTAGAACCAAAGTGGAAGATCTGTTCACTTATTCACTTGAGATAACCACACAGGAAATTCACAAGTAACCTAGCTTGTCTGACAGGCTCTAGGGGAAATCAGTTCCATGACATCACTCCAGTCCTTTTGGGTTTCCCTTGCCATTGCAGAGCTACCCCTAATGTTGTCTATTACCCTTCATTTCCCCACCTTCACTCTCAATTTTTGTTTTGCTGAGAATACAGAAGCAATTCACAGAGAATACCCCAAGTTTTCATCTCTACCTTTCCTATTCCTGTACAACTTGCCTCTCTTCTCCTGGTACCATGGAGGCACTGTCCTGTGCTCCAAGAGAAAACTAATCCCTGTTTACAGGGTGTGGTGGCACATGCCTGTAATCCCAATGGCTAGGGACGCTGAGGCAGGCAGACGGATCACAAGTTGGAGGCCAGTCTCAGCAATTTAGTGAGGCCCTAAGGAACTTTAGCAAGACCCTGTCTCAAAATAAAATATAAAAAGAGCTAGGGATCTGGCTCAGTGGTTAAGTGCCCCTGGGTTCAATAGCCAGTACCAAAAAAAAAAAAAAAAAAAAAAAAAAAAACTACCCAAATAAATGAATTACCCCTCTGTGCCTGGGAATCTTCTCTCTGCCCTACTAAGAGACTGTTCCAGATTCTTCCCACCTCTTACCTGTATCATAATATTTTATCCATCAGATAATTTCTGTCAGCACAAAATTGATGCAATTTCCCTCAAGAAAAAAAAAAAAAAATCAAACACAACTGTCTCTTGACTCCACATCCTTTTCCATCTACTACCTCATGTCTGTTTGCTTTTTTCCTTTGCAATACTGGGGATAGAATCCAGGGCCTTATACGTGCCAGGTAAGCACCGTACCACTAGCAACTCCTCCTCCCTGAAACTTTATTAAATTTTACTTTGAGACAGGTCAAACCTGACCTCTAATTTGCAATCCTCCACCTCAGCCTCCTAAGTAGCTAGGATCATGTGCCACCTTGCCCAGCACTGCTACTTGTTATAGCAAAGATTCTTCAATAAAGTTAACTATTACAGGTAGGGCATAATCAAAAAATCCAAAATCCAAAATTTTTTGAGCACCAACATAATATCACAAGTGGTACAAAAAATTTCACACAATGGGGCTGGGGTTGTGGCTCAGTGGTGGGGCGCTTGCCTAGCATGTGTGAGGCACTGGGTTGGATTCTCAGCATCGCATATAAATAAGTGAATAAAATAAAGGTCTATCAACATCTTAAAAAAAAAATTCCACACATGACATGTTGAAGTCAAAATGCAGGTGCACTATTCTACTGGTCTTCCTTTCATCATTTATTTAATTATTTAATTATAAATATAAAGGTGAAATTCACTGTGGTATATTTATACATGCGCATAGCATAATTCTGTCAAAATCATTCCAATTTTCTCCCCTGTCCTGCTCCTATTTCCTTCTCTATGCCATTGATCTTCTCTATATCTTTATGATATCTGACCCCCCCACACACAAAACCCACTTCTTGTTCCAAGTATTTCAGATAAGGGACACTCGGCCTGTATTACTGATTTGTACTCTTCTTTCCCCATTCTCTCCTACATCCACCTCAAACAGAAGTATGCCCCCTTCACAGTCACCCATTACTTTCTTATTGCTAAATCCAGTGGCCTACTCTTAAGTCTTCATGTCACTGGACCCATTGGCAGCACCTGCAACAGTGACATTAGCTCTGTTTCGAAACAGTCTTCCCATGGCTGCTAGAACACATACTCTTTTACGACTCTTTCCTTATTTCCTCAGTCTCTGTGCTGCAGGTCTTGGTCTCCTGATCATCTTGTCTTCTAGACCTACAGTCACTCCCTTTGTGGTTTCTGTCAAGGCTCTGATAGGCTGACAACTTCCAAATTCATATCTCCAGTCTAGACTGCTCCCTTGAGTGCCACCTTCTGTGCCCTGCTGATCTCCGCACTGCAAAGCTGTTCCTTTCATACTCTTTTCCATCTTAGAATGGTAGCTCCATCCTTCCAGTTAGGAGGATCAGAGTTTGGTGCCATTGGACCTGACTCACATCTCATGCTCAACCGTCAACAGATCCCACCTTCAAATATAACCCAACTGTGACCACCTCACACCATCTCTATAGCCAGCACCCTAAATCTAAGCCGTCTTCAGCTCTGGACTAAAGTAAAAGCTCCCCAAGTAGTCTCCCTGCTCCCACCCTTGCCCTCTTTCCCACAGTCAATTCTCAGCACAGAAGCAAGGGAAATCCTTTGTAACTTCAAGTCAGATTATGTCCCTCCTCTGCTAAATACCTTTCAATGGCTCCCCACCTCATTCCAGGTCCAAGACCATATTTTAAGGCCAAAGTCTTTACAGAGACCTCCACCAAATATGTTATAAAGCCTCTACCTCGGGGCTTGGCACACACAGTACAAGGCTAATAACCGTGTCCTTCCTCCCACCAGGGTTCCCTACCAGGCTGCAGTTAAGACTCAGAGCGGTAGTTCTCAAAGGGGCGGGGGGATGAGACTCTAAAGGCTGAAAGCACTTTTGTAAAAACACTAAGCTGCTATTTGCCTTTTCTGCTCTTATTTTCTCAAGTGTGCAGTGGAGTGTTCCAAAGGCTACCTGACAGCTAATGATGCCATTGCAATCACTGACTGCTAATGCAATGTATGTTCATATACTCTTGTGTTTTCTAGAATTTTCTAAGAATGAAAAAAATGGGAAAACTCAGCTGTTTTCAATTAATCCAGACATTGAAAATATCTGTTAAAAAAATGCAAAACATCTGAGCACAGTGGTACATGCCTATAAAACCCAGCAATTTGGGAGGCTGAGGCAGGAGGAGCCCAAGTTCAAGATCAGCTTCAGCAACTTAAGAGTTTCTCTAACCTATGAATCACAGTTTATGAGGTCCCCTGATTAAATCAATTAAGAGTATCACATTTACTTATTTTTTTGTTTTTTTTGTTTCCAGTACTGAGGATTGAATCCAGAGGAAATCCACCACTAAGCTACATCCCCAGTCTTTTATTTTGAGACAGGGTCTTGTTTAATTTCCCAGGCTGGTGTTGAACATGAGATTCTCCTGCCTCAGCCTCACTTGTTGCTGGGATTTCGGGCATGTGCCACCACACCTGGCATGCTTAAGTTTCTATCAGAAAGCACTGGTGAAGAGAGTGGTAAGCAGAGCACAGCCATTCCTTAAGATGGTTGGTTAAGTAGCATATATTTTTTTAAAATGTATACTTTGTGAGATGGGAGAAAAATAAAACAATTATTACTGGGGTCACTAATGCTATCCTCTTTTATGATTTGACAACGTCATCTACGACATGAGAAAAACATTTAAATAAATTCTTTCATCTATACAGTGGACATGTAGCCATTAAAAACCTGTACGGGGGTGGGGCTGCATCTCAGTGGCAGAGGGCTTGATTAGCATACATAAGTCCCTGGGTTTGACCTCCAACACTGCAAGAAATAAAGTAACAAAAGAAAAATTGGTTAATTTTAAAAATATGTACAGAAGTCAGACTAGGAAAAAATGCTTACATGTGCTAAAAGATATCATAAAATTACAAATAAATCACAATGTTGTAAAATTAAATACACTACTGATAAAAGAAAAAAATGACTTTCATATGCTTTGAAGGAAATTATTTAGAGGTTAAATGGTATTTCCTTTAGTCAGCTATTTCACTGCTGTGACTAAAGGACCCGACCAGCACAACTACAGAGGAGGAAGAATTTATTTGAAGGCTCAGTTTCAGAGGTCGTAGTCCGTAGAAGGCCAGTTCCATTCCTTGGGGCTTTGAGGTGAGGCGGAACATCATGGTGGAATATGTGGCAGAGGGAAGCAGTTCACATGAGATCAGGAAGCAGGGAAAAATGTCTCCAGTCTTTGGATACAAAATATACACCCCAAAACCACGCCTCAATTCCAATCTCCTCCCAGCCACACCCTACCACTTCAGTTACCACTCAGTCAATCCCTATCAGGGGATTAAATCATTGATTGGGTTAAGACTCTTACAACCAAATCATTTCTCCTCTGAACCTTCTTGCATTGTCTCACACATGAGCTTTTGGGGAACACCTCACATCCAAACTATAACAGTACTTATCCTCACAATTGTGGGCCTCTTGCACATACGGCACCATGCAGTGCCACAGAGGGTAAACTATGAGCAGAAGACATTTTAAACTTTGGTTGCCAGGTGTGGTGGCGCAGGTCTATAATACCAGCTCCTTTAAGAGGCTAAGGCAGGAGGATCTCAAGTCAGAGGCCAATGAGATCCCCAGGGATGGAGACAGAGCTCAGTGGGTGTGCCTCTGGGTTAAGGTCCCAGTACTACACACACACAAAAAAATAAATTTAAAAAGTA
The DNA here is from genome assembly GCF_902686455.1 of Sciurus vulgaris. NCBI lineage: Eukaryota > Metazoa > Chordata > Mammalia > Rodentia > Sciuridae > Sciurus > Sciurus vulgaris. The sequence continues at coordinate 122,778,603 of NC_136467.1, read as the reverse complement.
CTCAAGAACTCTGGTAATTTATAACCTAGGACTCAAAAGAGAGGATACTTTCCAAAGTTGCTATATAGTGAGTGTAAATCATCCTCATAATGAAAGAAAGACCACTAAAATGGTCAAAAGTATTATTTTGCACCCAAAATTTGCCAAAAATATCCATCTTCTGATAAACTTAGCTTCTTCCACAATACACACACACTGGTGCTAGGACTCATGATCAGCTGCAACAAATAGTAACAACAGAGCAACAGAGGCTGCTGGAATTGGAATAGATTACATTTCTCTTTTTAAAATATTTTTAGTTATAGATGGACATAACACCTTTATTTTATTTATTTTTCATGTGGTACTGAGGATTGAACCCAGTGCCTTACACGTGCTAGGCAAGCCCTCTACCACTGAGCTACAACCCCAGTCCTGGGGTTTTTTATTTGTTAGTTTGTTTTAATGCTGGTGGCTATGAATCAGTCTTAGAAATACACTTTTATTCAAAAATTTTCTATTCTACTTGTTTAACTCCCTTCAGTGGATTTGTCAGATGAAATCCATGTCCTGTCTTTATCAGATTATTTTACCAGAAATACCACAGTAGACGGATTTGAACACCTTTTGGTTTCAGTTCCCTTCTTTCACTGAGATAGCTGGATAAATCATGTCTAAGACTATTTCCAGACTTAAAAATTTGAAGATCCTGTAACCTCAGGTCTTACCTCCTTCCACAGAGCTCTTTCAAAGTAAACTCACACAGCTCCATTAAATCTTTCTTTTCTGTACTTTTGAATCACATGCCACACTGAAGTTTATATTTGTGCAACTGTGTGAAGCTGTTATACATTTTGTGTGTGTGTGTACTTGGGGATTGAGGCACTCTATCACTGAGTTATACATACCCCCAGTCCTTTCAAATTTTTATTCTGAGACAGGGCCTCCTTAAACTGCTAAGGGCCTCATTAAATTGCTGAGACTGGCCTTGAACTTGAGATCTTCCTGCCTCAGCTCCCCCCTCCCCCAAGTCACTGGGATTACTTACAGGTGTGTGCCACCACACCTGGCTTGTAAAGCCACTATAATCAAGATGCACACACACATTTCTTTTCCCCCTGTGGTGTTTGGGATAGAACCCAGGGCTGGGCAAGTGCTCAACAACTAAGCCACATCCCCGGGCCCAGAATTTTTTTTTTTTAAATGCCTACATATTCTACAGTGGAGTAGCAGCAAATTTTTCATCTTTGACACCCAGATCTCCTTTCCCACTGTTTCTCACTTCTCAATCTAGTATCCATTCCTAAATCATTCTGGACAGGTTTCTTTTACAGTCCCTATTATCCTGCTACATTATAATTATTTGTTGACCAGCATGATTCCTTTGGTGTCTCAATAACAATACCTAACATTTTCTGAGCATTTATTATATATATTAGAAGCACTTTATTTCTCTTTCCTCACTCAAGTCTCATAGCAACTTTTTTTTTTTTTTTTGCGGTACTGGGGATCGAACCCAGGGCCTCGTGCTTGCAAGGCAAGCACTCTACCGACTGAGCTATCTCCCCAGCCCTGTCTCATAGCAACTTTACGTATTAGGTACTACTTATTCCCATTCTACATATAAAGCAAATGATTTTCAATTTCCTGATTCCTTTGACCTTACCTAATTCTCTTGAATGAATCTCCATTCAATCTTAAATCATATCTACTGTTCCCTTTCCTCTCTCTAGCTCCCCATATGCAAAGGAGTAAAGAAACATACAAAACTTGAGAATCACAGCCTTTGGGATAAAGGGGTCCCCTGTGTTTCTCCTTTGCTAGCAAAACAATAAACCTTCTTTCTTTTTCTCAAAACTATGTCCTCATTATTGGACTGGCATCAGGGACAAGGTTTTGGCAACACATTTGGCACCTCAGGTGGGACCCGAGAGCAGTTTCAGCTCCAGCTTTCCTGGGCAGGCCTAGCTCTCCAAGGAACCCGACTTCCATGCTGAATATACAAGGTGCTGGTGAACTTGTTGAGAGTCAACTGCAGGAATTAGGAGACAGGTGAGGTTGCCTCGGGTTGAACCAAGGTTAAACCCAATATTGACACTCCAAGCACTGTTTCTCAGCCAGAAAAGCTGCCTGGGTTGTAGAAAAATAGCCAAAGAACTTGGCTTCTGCCTGGCCTTCCAGTCCCTTTAGCCCATGGAGGGTCGAGGCTGCTGGCCACAAAAGATGTGGCAGTAGGTTCCAGCACTGTCAATTTATGACCTGGGAACAGGAATAGTCTCCCCTTTTAAGATCTGACAGGAGATTCCATTTGGCGATAACTGGGGTAAAGCAATTCTTGCTAAAATAATATCCCATCAAACTAAATGCCTAGGGCGACTGACAGAGAAATAACTGCACCCAAATAAAGAAAAAGACAGAAACTCAGGCCAACCTGTGTTTTGTAGGCAGCTCTGCAAAGGAATCTCAATGAAACCTAAAGAAAAGGATGGAAAGGGCCTCCTCCATTGCATTTCAATATTCCTACTATAAGAAAAAGGCCCCAAAGGAGCCTCTGGGTACAAGTGACAGTGGGGAACTCACTTAAAGTTGATGGCATTGTGATAATGATAACAGAGACAGGTCAGGCTCAAAAATATCCTGTGCTCCAACCCCTTGAATGCAACCTGGGGGAAAAAAGATTAAGGCACTGCTTTGTTTTGTTTTGTATATGCTGGACTGTTCAGCCCTCTCCTGGGATGAAATTTTTTATGCAACTTAAATGCACAGATAACGTTCATAAGGTCTGTTTCAAAATATGAATTCAAAAAGGGTCTAAAACTAGAAAAGATAAAACTTATAGGCATGGAAATATATTTTAGTATGGAAAATTAGAAGATTAAAGAAACATTTCTAGATGAGAAAGTATTTTATCTAGTAAAGTAATATTCTTGTGCTAAAGTCCAAGATGAAAGAGGGCAAAACTAAGGATGTAAAGAAGTTTTGTATGTTTAAGTAAGTCACAGAAGGTTTGTGGAAGGCAAATCGCAAAGTTTGTGTTTGTGATTAAATTAGCTATAATTAGCAAAGTTATTTGAACTTTAATGTACTGATAGGAAGCAAAGTCTGAAACACTGATCTGCTCTCAAGATAATTTTCTTGTATTTGTTAGGTTTTATTACCTGGGGAAACTAAGTCTTAAAGGAATTATGGTTTGTACCTGTCTTTATAACTAGTTAAACAAACAACTGTTATTCACGTTATAACAATATAGTTGACACCCTAAATATATGCAACTAGGTATACATATGCATCTGAGAACTCTGTCTAAACCTTGTCTGAGTGTTTATAAAAATGAAAGTTTATGTAAGTTTATGGGCAAGATATCCAATAAGTGCTCTCTTTTATACATTGTATCTGACATAGAAGGGCCACACTGTCATTTGACAACCTGTCTTATATCTATTTGCTTCAACTAAGTCAACTTCTGATCATTAAGTTTCCTAAATGTATATGAGATTTAAGGCTATTCTTTGATTTTTGTTAACCTATGCAGACCTGTGATTATTATTACCGTACACTGTGGAATCTAAATTGTACTTTAAAAGTTGAACTTAATTAAATGTAAAGCTTAGAAGAGCACTTTGCCAAGCTGGCCAAATTGGTGTTCTCCAAACTAAAATTATCTGTAGCAAAAATCTTGAATTTGTATAGAAATAATAAATTTGGTTGGTATTTATTCATGTCATTTGATATTTTATAGCTAGATAAAGTAACCTGTTATCCATAAATTATATATACAATTTTGTGTTACTCTTCACTGGAATTGGAATTTAAATGAATTTTTGGAAGATAAGGAGATCTTGACTGTTTAAAGGTGACACTGTGAAACATGAAAACATTCCTTTTTCCACAAAAAGAAAGTTAAAAGTCCTCTTAGCCTTTCTTTGATTCATGTTTCAGATGTAAAATTGTATTGTGTTATTCTGAAAAGTCCTACATTACCTGAGAGAAGACTCTGCCTCCCACCTTACTCAATGTTAAAATGGCTCCAAAACAGGCTAGACATCAGCTCATTTGAAGTTGTGTTCAAAAGATTCATTTTTGTTGTAAAAATGACTGTGATCTCAATCAGGGGATATAATATATAACTAAGTAAAGGTTCAATATAATAAAAGTCATTTTTCTTGGTTCACAGCTATTACACAAACTGAGTATGTTTTTGCTCTGTTAATTTCATTTTGTATTTTCCTTGTAAACTTTAAACTGTTGCCTGCTAATGTTTTGCAGAGGTACTGCTTTGAAAAACAAACAAACAAACAAAAAACCAACCTGGATTAATTTGAGATATTAAGACATCACCTACAAGGACAGATAATATATAATGCTGACTTCCAGTACTAATACTAACCCCAATTAAATGAAAGGGGTATCTGTAAAGTAATAGATATTGAAGTTATAACATGTTACTGCCTTTTTAAGACTGGTAAAACTGGCTTACTGGGTGTTTAAAATCAAAAACTTGGAGACCAAAGACAAGGAAGTAAAAGGGCCAAGGAAAAACCAGTCAACATTTTGGCCCTTGCCCTCTAAGCCAGGATTCAGAGAATGACGGGACATCTCTGGGCCCTACAACCCTGGTGAGTCACCCACTCTGCTGATCAGGGAGATCAAGAGAACACTAGAGAACAGAAAGCCAACTAGTGTACATTCTGCCAAGAGGAAGGTCACTGGAGATGGAAATGTCCCTGATGCTTCCAAGAAAAGTCACATAGGGTCAGCCAGACCCTGACCCATCCTGGCAAGTGTCATCACTGGTAGAGGAAAGCTAAAGGAGCCACCAGGCTTCACACATGGCCCCAAGAGTGATCTCTGAGGAATCTCAGGTGACTTTTAAGAGTATATAGGAACAAGGTTAGTTTTGACCAACTTGGTCTTAAACACCTGGCAGGAGAGTATAGCCTAAAAACAGAGTCCTATATGGACATTTAAAATGAAGAACAATGTTTTTTAAATGTAACACAAGATGGACACTTGTGTTAACCCTACCAAAACTAAGTAAAGTTGGAGGCTATAAAGGAAGGGTTCTTGTGTGAGAGTGTCTAATAGTAATGACAAGAGTGGCAAATATGTCTTGAGTTCATTTGAGTCTGATTTAATAGACCTACAAATCGTTTTTTTTAAATCTCCATGCTTTTTTAAAATATAATTTTAGTTGTCAATGCATCTTTATTTTTTAATATGTGATGTGAGAATTGAACCCAATGCCTCACACATGTTACACAAGTTCTCTACCACTGAGCTACAACCCCAGCCCCCTACAAATTTTTCTGACCTCCTACACTAGTAAACTTGATCTGTTTCTCACTGTTAAGATTATGAGTTACTGTCCTCATGATTTTCAAAGACTGGCTGAAACACTAATTGTTTTTGTGTTAATTATTTACAATAAAGTAATGCTTTGCTGAGTTTATTGTTGTCTTAGCATGATCCCTGCCTTAGTTTGCCTTGTCCAATCACCTGTCATCTGCCACTGTGGACCTCTGGACTGCTCTGATGCTGAATGCCCTTAACTGTCCACTCCTCACCTGACAGAGAACAAAAACTTTGGATTACTTCCCCCAACTTTGCCCGCTTCAGCAGGAAGCAGTTTGGAGATGTCTTCACTCATTTTTCCATAAAAATGGAATGTAGAAATTGACAGTGAATATAACCCTTGCTGCTCTGCTGCTGCAATTAATTTTAAAATAGACATGTTTCTTTCTCTTCCTCTCTCCCAGCTCCTCCTTAATCTCTCCCCCTCCCTAATTTCAGGGGAAACAGGATTACCTTTCTTTCCCATCTTAGATGATAGAATTATCTGTCCTTGAGCACTCACTCACCATAGGAATGAAATAATCCGGACTTTGGGGATGGCATCAGAACTCAGAGAGGTCTATCTCCCAAATCAATCCTGAGAACACATGTAAAATAGCCTTTGAGTCACCTCTTTAAAAGCCCCCTGTTTTGGCTGATGGGCAGAATCACAGCCTCTGGGGCAGGAGTCCCGTGTTCCTTCTTTGCTAGCAAAGTAATAAACCTTCTTTTACTTTTTTCCAAAACACACACACACACACACACACACACACACACACACACACACACACCTACTAGTCCTCCTCTTTTAAGCTTGCTTATAAATTCTGAGACAGAATTGTGAAACATCTCTCCTGCTCAGTTTATCCTCTGTGCTGGCTACATGGTTCTCCATGCACAACAGGCCCATAACTGTTTAAGGATAAATACCACTCAATCTCCACATTTACCCCTCAAAGAACCATTACTTCCATAGTGACTATACCACAGCAACTCTGCCCAACTTCTTCTTGCCCCTTAAACTCCTATCAACAGACCACTTTCAGTAAATACGCTTAACTTCTCCCCAGAATGGGGCCATCTAGAAGGGATTTTCTCAAATCCACATCAATATTAATCTGGGTTTTAGGTTTTCTCTTTCATGTGCCCTCCAATCACAGAAAAAAAATAATGGGCTTCCGTCCTAAAGCCTGACTTAGCCACCCCAAGTCCACGTCATCTTGCCATTCTACTGGAACCACTTTCTGAAGTCATCACCAACATCACCACTACACCCCATCTGCATCACGCTGGACTGCTCCAGGGCTGACACCACTGCCCAGTGTAGTTTTCCAAAATGTTCTCTTCCCTCAGCTTTCACCATCCCACCTCCCTGAGCACTGATGCTGCGCTCAGGCCCTGCCCCCCACTTCTCTCCCTGCACACCTCCTCTGGTGCTGACTTTCCACCCTCTCCCGAGGCCCCTGATGCTTGACCCTGGCTGCAGTCCTCACTTCTCACTGCACCTGTAGTCACACATCTCCAACTACTGTCAGTTCAGTTCATATCACTACTTCAAACTGGACAAGAAAAACCTGAAGTGCCATCTTCTCTCCAAAACCAACCTCTCTTCTAAATAGCCATTTCTCCTATTACACAGGACCAAAACTTATAAGTCACTGTCAGCCACAGGCTTCTTATTTCATCTTTAACATACCATCTGTCACCCAATCTGTCTGCTCCTTTGACTGCAACATCACTTAACTCCACTCCCTCTTGGGAGAAGCCTGTTGAGTTAGTCCTGCACGCCACCTCCACACAAGCCTTTACACAACAACCCTGTGAACAACTGTGGTCACCAGTGTGAGTGTTTGGGTGAGAGGTCACCCAAACTCTTTATTGTCTCAAGCCAAGGCAATATGCCCCCAAGTTCCCTCCCTGCCAACACCCCCCATTCTACCGCCCTATCACACCACCAGCCCCAACCCATGCTCGGGTGCCCTGGGTCTCTGGTAGGCAACAAACTCATTCCCACCCTCAATCATGGTGGGTTCCTTCTAACATACCCTCTCCTCTTCCTTCTAACTGTGGAAATTCTATCCATTTGAGCATTTTGCCTCCAAAATGAAGTACCTTCAAACATGGCCTCTTCTCCATGTTCTTTATGACTCCTTATACTTTTTAAGTCCTGCCTCAAAAATTTTTCTAGCTGGCCCCACACAAGACACTTATTCAACAGAACTGAAATGGCTGATGGTAATTTAATTAATCAATTTAGAAAAGCATTCTTCCTGGACAGCAGGGAACATATTCACAGTTTTAAAATTGTCACTGCACCTAGATAGTACTTTACATAAAGGACTCAATTCTTAGCCAAAATAGAACTTGCAAAGTACAGATATGTATTTTTAAAGCAGCCTACAGTTTTCTTAATCTCGGATTGTTAAAATTAATTTTTAAAATCTGGTCCTTGACACCCACAGATTTAAAACATTAAAAACTCACATGTTCTTGAACAGTTTTTAGAACAATTCTAAAAACTAAGTATCAAGGGTGAGGAGGGCATGACTATGCTGGTAAGCATTTCATAAAAATATCAAGAGTTCACTTCAGTATCAGTTATATTTGCTCTAATATCTGGATTTTTTTTTTTTTTTTGGTCATTTAAAATCAATTTTACAACCTTTAGAATGAACACATTTTTACTCCAAAGAAATTTAAAAATGTACAACCTGCTTCAGAAGTAAAATGAAAAATCTCTCTCTTAGAAATATAAATTAATTTTCTAAGTCAATACATATATATTTCTTCAGATGTAATGAACTATAAAGGATAAGGTTAGCCTAAAAACTACCAGGTAGTATATTACAGTTCTTGGTTGCAAGCAACAGAAACCAAGCCTGGGTGTTAGAAGTCAAAAGGAACTTACTGAAAGAAAATCAAAGGCTCTGAAAACTGGCCGGGACTAGAAGATTGGCACCATACCACACACACTCCAGGGCTGGCAGCAAAAGCCACAGCCTGGGTCTGGTCACGAATATCTGGGCAGCACACGAGCTAATGCCCTGCCTGGGACATGCACAGCCTCTTCAGAACAGACACCAAGCACTGAAAAGCCAGTTACTAAAGCCTTCGCACTGCTTCCACTAGGTGCAACTGCAGAGGGATGCAGCATAGCAACCCACTCAGTTTACTTGCGGAAGGTAGGCCCTTCCTCCCCTTCAAGATGGCTTTCTCCAAAAAGGAGACAAGAGTACTCTGAGGAAGGAGGAGTTGGCCAGAAATTCTAGAAATAAAAAACATCCCTGTTCACAGAGACACAAACACTTCCAAAATTATTCACAGAACAATTCTTTAGAAACTATATATTCTATGCTTTCTGATTTTAGGCTAGGAAAAATCATCCAATACATACCACAAACCCGCACCACAGCTACCCAACCTCTTCTAAAGAGGTGGTGCTGCATAAGCTATTGCTCCTACTGACCTTGTCCTCTTCTGCCCAACTGGCCACAGCACACCCTTCTTCAAGTCCCTTGATCAAGTCCTCCGCCAAGTTCTTCTCATTCACCCACTTAATCAAATGCAAGAAGAATCTCTCTTCCTTTTTCTTCCACAGCACTGTACTTCTAGTTGAAAACAAACAAACAACCCCTCCCCCCAGGTGTCTCACGCATATAATCCCAACCACTAGGGAGACTGAGGCAGGAGGATTAAAAGTTCAAGGCCAGGGCTGGGGCTGGGGCTGAGGCTCAGTGGTACAGCACTTGCCTAGTACATGTGAGGCACTGGGTTTGATCCTCAGCACCACATAAAAATATAAATAAATAAAATAAAGTTTTAAAAAATTTTCAAGGCCAGCCTCGGCAACTTAGCAAGATCCTAAGCAACTTAGTGAGACCCTGTCTCAAAATAAAAAATCTAAGGGCTGGGGATGTGGCTCAGTGGCAAAGCATCTCTGGGTTCAATCGCTGGTACCCCAGCCCCATACAACAGAAAAAAAAAAGAAAAAAAAAAAAAAAAAAAAAAAAAGACAAAAGAAAACTTTTCAAAAGGAAAACATGCTAAAATAAAAAGATTTTTTAAAAAAAATTTTATTATAAAAGTAATCCACAGGAATTATTTTAAATAAAAAATACATGCTAAATCAGTTTTTTAAGCATTTAAAATAATTTTTTAGACATGCAATGAAGTACAGTCATCCCTGGGAATCTTCAGAGTATCAATTTCAGGGTCCAGCATACTCAGTTAATAAGCCTTTGCAAGTTATTTCCATAAAGAGCAAGTGAAAACATTAAACTATGAAATTTCCAAGTACAATCATAATAACCACATTTGAGATATATTAGTTCAAGTTACACATGAAAAGTGTTTCATAAAAGCAACTCTTACTGCATGTTTTATTAGAATTCATAAATATTCAAAGAAAAATCACTATCCTTCCTCTTCTTAATAGAAGTACAAGCACTGTGTGTCTGAGTTCACATCTACTTCTGTCCATCATTGCAATGCTGCTCTTATAAAGCTTATCCTAAATGTGTGAAGTAAATGACCAACTTACTTCACACAACTTACTGTTTTATGAACAAAAAAGGATTTTTGTTTATAATATTCATTTCTCTTTATAACTATTTCTACTCGCTATAGATTTCAATTTTTATTGCTTTTACAATAAAAATTTTCATGCTTTCTGATACTGAACTAGAAATTCATTTTCTTTTTTTGGGGGGAAAGTATCAGGGATTAAACTCAGGGGCACTCAACCACTGAGTCACATTCCCAGCCCTATTTTGTTTTTGTTTTTTAATTTAGAGACAGGGTTTCACTGAGCTGTTTGGTGCCTCCCTAAGTTGCTGAGGCTGGCTTTGAATTTGTGATCCTCCTGTCTCAGCCTCCCAAACCACTGGGATTACAGGCGTGTGTCACCACACCGGGCTAGAAATTCATTTTCTTTATTTCCTCTTAGAAGTGCTCAAAAAATACACCAACATAAGATAATGCTTTGTGATGCTCACGTTGCCAATTTCCCATTTGAAATAGATTTAAAAAGTGTCCTAAGAATTTTTAGAAGAATATTTGGATAAAACACACAACAGACTTGCAGAAACTGTTGACTTCTGATTAACTGCACTAAGAAAGAAGCACAAGCACGCACTGAAATGGATGAGATGTCCAAAAGAGAAAAAAATAAACCCACTTATGTTTGCTCTGCAAATAAGTTTGGTGTTTACATTTGAATATGGGTATATCATTTTAGCCATTTTTTTTCTATTTCGAATGAAACAAGGAGGTTAAATTGCAATGATCTTTTTCCAGTCAAGTTTTTCTATTCAAGTTTTCCCACACATAACCCTGTTGGCGTGTTGGGGAGCTGGTGGGAAAAGAAACAAAAGTAATTTAAGACATGGCCTCCTGGCTCAGAAGGAGCTGAAAAACCACAATTCCACCCATAATTCTACAGGTTCCTCATTCCAAGCTGGGGATTAAGGCATGTGGCTAAAGTGAACTGCTTCCTAACAGCGTAGGCTCATACATTACCTTGAAAAGAAAGGTTCCTTAGCTTACGAGGTTCACTTTTTCAGTTCCTGAGTAGTCTAAACAATGAGACAGTGTGGAAGTTAGCGAGCCTGGCCTGACCCAGCAACTGCTAAGCTGCTTCTTAGAGCTTGAAGGTCAGTTAGACAGTGGACTTTCACACTCCAGCCCTCTCCTGTCTGCCTCACAAGAATGACCCGAGTGGTGCACACACACCACTCTATCTCCAGCACTTTCCTACTCTTGAAGGATCCCTAGCACTTAAGGTAAACCAACCTCAAAAGAACTAGGCAGGTGTTGAAGAAAAAGTATAGGTATTCAATTGATCTGGGTTCTAATAAATTTCTAAGAAAAACTGGCAAAACTATATCGTATTAAGCAAACACTGTCCCCCGTCTTTTTTTTTTTTTTTTTTTTTTGGAGACAGGGTCTTTGTGTTGCCCAGGTTGACCTCAAACTCATGGACTCAAGAGATCCCCCATCTCGATTTCCCAAACAGCTTGGACTACAAGTATGCACCACTGCCAGCTTTGAGTCCCAATCTTTCATTTGCAAAACTCAGTACTAAATTTATAAGCTGACTACCTGACTGACTAGGGTGCAAGAGCCTGCCCCCCTCCACACACACAGAAAGAATACACAAGAAACCAGTAACAGCAGTAGATCTAGGACATAGAACTGGTGGCAAGGGAAGACATGAAAGGGGAGTTACCTTTCACTCCACACCCTTTTCAAATTTTGAACTGTGTGCCTGTATTACCTATTTCCAACAAGTCTTTCTGACTAAATTGCCTTAAGAAGAATTGAAGAAATCTTAGGTCATCACACAAACACTCCCTTATTTTTCATGAAGTTTCTTCTTCCCTTTGTCATCTTCCTTTTTTTCCTCATGTCTTAAATGGGAGGGAGGGGTCCTTTCAGATTAACCTCTTAAAAAGATTACAGTACTTCCTTTTATCTCCACTTTTACTTTAATAAAGCTTTTTCTAATAAACTCTTACTATCCCATTCATTCCTATCCCTCACATTCAAAGGAAAGATGATGTTTCACTCACTGGTTGCTACTGGTGAGAGAGGCAGGAAAACGGAAAGGAGAAGCCAAACCCTAGAGTAGCAGCAAGGTCCCACACCATCTGGTTGCCTCCATCTCTCCCAGTCTCCCACCACTCTCCCCTGCTCTGGCTTCCAGCCACACTGGCCTGCTTCCTGTATTTTCTCCAGGCCAAGTTCATTTCCACATTGGAGTGTCTGTAATTGTTTTTCCCTCTGCCTTGTCATTCAGGGGGGAACCACCCAACCAAAATTCGCCAAAACCCCCACCCAATCTCATATGCACTTTCCGCCAGCACTCCCTGCTGCCTCAGATCATCATGTGCACACATCTGTTTGCTCATTACTATCTCCCTGCATTTTATCTGATGTTCCACAAGAGTAAGGGCTTTTGTTCTGACACCAGTGTCCCCAGAATAGTATCTAGCCTGGACGTAGGCACTCAATAAATTAAGTTCAGGAAGGAAGAAGTGACTGAGTAAGTGAACAGTTTTCACTATTCAAAGGGTCGGGAAACAAAGGCTCCATTCAGGAAGGCTATGGAAAAGATTGCAGGCTTGGTACACTAAGGCAGAAACTCTCAAAGTGGGTTCAAGGAAGTGTTCTTGGTGTTGAGAGGACTTTACTCAGAGAAACTGATTTGGGGTACGTTTCTTTATTAAATTTTAAGTTAGAGGAGTTTTTTGTGAACTCAACTCTTTGCGCTTCTTTCACCCACCTGTTATCTTTTTTGCCTGTGGAGGTTCCTCCACTCTGTTGCTAATGTTAACATCAATCCAATGCCTTAAGCCTCAGCACCCACAAACTTTGCACCATGTTTCTTAAACCTTGACCAAGACAAAGAACAAGATGATGGGAACATTTTGTGACCATCCCTATCAACCTCCACCTCCAAATATCCTATTCTAATATTAACTAACTTTAGAATCCAGATTTGACATACATTGTTGGCTAGGAACCACTATCAACAAGTCATTAAAATAGCAACCATCTCTTGACTGTAGTTTTCTTGAATATTCATGTATTAATAAAAGGTTCTAGGATATCATCAAAATGAAAAAAATCTCTTGCCCTCAGGTTCTTGTACCACTAGAAACAGGGATCTGGGACGTTATGTATCAATCATCCAACACAAATTCTGCAAGATGGCACAGACTCACAGCATTCAATGTCTGAAAGAAATCTTAAGTGTCCTATCATAGAACTATTCAATAAGCCTCAAAAAGATTTACAACCTAAAGTACACTCACTTGAATTGTGCTGATGCTCAGGATTATCAAACACCCTGTCACTAAGATACTGGAAATAAGCAAAGAGATGGGAGAACTCTCTGGAACATGTTTATCAAAACACTAGCATTCGGGGCTGGGGTTGTGGCTTAGTGGTAGAGTACTTGCCTGGCATGTGTGAGGCCCTGGGTTCGATTCTCAGCACCACAGAAAATAAAAGAAAGGTTGAGTCCACTGAAAACAAAAAAAATATTAAAAAAAAAAAAAAAGCATTCGGCATGTTTGGCTATCAGTTCCTCCACTAGACAGAAGTGTGTGGAGGTGGATGTGGGTAATGGTGATCAAACCCAGGACCTTAAGCACTTGGGAGGCAAGTGCTTTCCCACTGAGCCACACCCTCAGTGCAAACAGTAAGCTTCTTGAAAGCAGGGTCTATAGAGTCATTCATTCACTCACACATTCAACAACTATTTCTACATTCTAAGTATTGAGGCCTGAGAAGCAAAAACAGATAAAAACACAAAAATTCCTATCTTCAAAGACGTTTTCATCATAGGGGAAGAAATAAGACAATAAACAAATACATGTCTGATGGTGATATGTGCTAGAAAGTAAAAACAAGCACTGGAGACACATGGTGACAATGGACTAGTGATATTTTAAACAGCAAGATTGTTAAAGACATGTCTTATAACGGAAATTAAGCAAAGACCTGATGTGAAGGAGTGATTCAGGCAGATATTATGGGGGAGAAATAACACTGAGGCCAGTGTGTCTAGAAGGGAGGCATGAGTAAGAGGGAGAGTGGGAAGAGATGTTATCAGAGCCCTATCAGGCAAGGGATCTAATCACCCAAAAGTCACAGTTAAGACTTTGGATTTACTCTGCAAGACTTCTGCGTTAAAGGAATCATTCTTGCAGTTGTGGTAGAGACAACCAGAGGAGGAAGGGCAGAAGCAGGGAGACCAGTTAGGAAGACACGGCCACAGTCCAGGCAAGAGGCAATGATGGGCTAGCACAGTGCATGTTGAGTGACAGCTAGAGTTGCGATTTCTGCTAGATGTCATGTAGGTATGAGACAGGGAGAACTCAAGGATGATTCCAAGGTTTTCAACCTGAGCAACTAATATTATGAAGATTTATTTTACCCAAAGTACTGAGAGATGTCTTTTACTATAAGAGAAGTAGGTGTTGGCTGCTGTTTCTTTTTTTGGAGGATGGAATAGAATTCAGTTGGGGATTATAGGATGTAACGTAGTGGTAGAATATGCAAGTCTCGGTTCAATTTCTACCAAAAAAAAAAAGTCTCAGTTTAGGCATTGGAAGTTTGAGATGTCTATCATATTTCCAAGTGGAAATATCAAGTAGATTGCTGGCCATTCAAGTCTTCATTTCAGGAGAGAGTTCAGAGTTAAAAACAGACATTTAAAAGTAATCAGTGTACACCAGTGCAATGGCACAGATCAGAAGTCCCAGCTACGTAGGAAGGTGAGACAGGAAAGATCACTTATGCCCAGGAGTTAAGAGACCAGGCTGGGCAACACAGGGAGAACCCCCCCATCTCAAAAAAAAAGAAAAAACAGGAAAAAAAAAAATGCCAGATGTGATGGCACAAGCTATAACCCCAACAACTTGGGAGGCTAAGGCAGAGGATCATTCAAAGTCAGCTTTTGAAACTTGGCAAGACCCTGTCTCAAACTTTAAGAAAAGAGGGGAGGGATGGCTGGGAATACAGCTGAGATGTAGGGTACTTGTCTAGAACTTGTCTAGAGTATGCAAGGCCCTGCATTTGATCCCCAGTACTACCAAAACACACACACACACACACACACACACAGCACAAAAACAAAAGTGTAAAAATGGTATTTAAAGATGGGATGAGATTGCCTACTGTATGGGGGCAGGGAAAAGAATGGGTTCAAAGACTGTGCCCTCACACACTGGAATGAAGAGAAGTCATGAAAATGTGGAGGAATCTACAACAACGCCAGGAAGGAATAATCAGAAAGGAAGGAACTAGGGAGAGCCCCTAGAAGCCTATGAAGAAAGTGTGTCAAGAAGAAAACAACGACCAAACAGCACAAGAATGGAGAACGGGGAACCGAACAGCACAAGAATGGAGAGCAGGCCACAGGGTTTGATAACTTGTAAGTTATCTTGAGGAGGAACTCAGCAAACAGTAGAAGAAAGTGTCCAAGTGGAATGAGCTCAGGAAAGGATGGATGGGTGGAGGGGAAGCTGAGCCAGCAACGACGACAAGGAAAATTATGGTGACAGGAAGAGGGATCAGGGCTGGAGCTGGAAGGAACATGACTTCAAGAGTACGTTTTCTCCCCTTGTTTTTCTTCAGATGAGAGGTATTACACCCTGTTTTCCCTGGAATGACAAAGTTGAGAAAGAAAGATGACGATGCAGGAGAAGGAACACTGCACGAGTGAGGCTGCAGAGCTGGCAGGAGGGATGTACACCGAAGCAGGGCTGCAGAGATGAACGACGACGGTATTCCTGAACAGGACCTTCTCTTTTGTACCAGTTTGGAAAGAAAGAAAGACTGCTCACCCACAGCAGATAAACAACCCTGTGTGTGTTACTGGAACCCAGGGCCTCCCACTCTACCACTGAGATATGTCCCCAGCGTCGTTTATTTTATTTTGTGATGGGATGTCGCTAAGTTACCAGGACTGGTTTTGAACTTGTGATCCTCCTGCCTCATCTTCCCAAGTAGCTGGTATTACAGGTGTGCACCACTGAGTCTGGCATACATTTGAGGAATGAGAATCACCTCAAAAGAATAGAGTAGGACAAAGAATGGTTTAAAAAAAAAGTGTGATGGGGGTTGGGGGATTTGCAGTATGACTTCAGCCCAGAATTCACATCTGGAGAAGGAGGAAGAAAAGCATATAACGGGAGAAATGAGTAAGTGACTGGTATTAAGCAGGCAGAAAGGAAAACAAAAGCAAAAGCAAGCCCGGCATGGTGGTGCACACCTGTAATTCCAGCAGCTCAGGAGGCTGAGGCAGGAGGATGGCGAGTTCAAAGCCAGCCTCAACAACTTAGCAAGGCCCTAAGCAACTCAGTGAGATCCTGTCTCTAAATTAAAAAATAATAGTAATAAAAAAGGCTAGGGATGTTGCCTGGTGGTTAGCGGCCCTGGGTTCAATCCCTGGGACCAAAAAAGAAAGTCAATAATATAAAACAAAAAACTGACTCTGGGAAAGATTTTGATAAATGAAGAGCAGAAATGTCCAATGATGATCAGAATACTCTTCCTGATCTTAGAACAATGTACCAGTGGACAATGACTGAGATATTCTCCAGTCAGCCGAGGATCTACTGGAGTCCTTCGTCATGGTTATTGCCCCTGGGATTGCCACCTGTGCCTTACTCCCCCTCTCTAGAGCCTGCAGAAAGGTGTGGTCTGCAGTGACGTCCTTCTACTTGCTCCTCTGGGACATTTTATAGACAACACTCAGGCCACCAGAGTCTCTGCCCACTGAGGATCTTCAGTGTCAGTAATCTCCCCATCTAACCTGGTGAGCTCAAGGATCTGAAAAAATAAGTAGGAGTTCCCCCTAGTCAAGAGATATAGGGCCTCTAGTGGAAAAGTTTAAAATTTAAATTTCATCCTTTCTTGTTGGGCAGGGAGGGGCAATTACTAGGGAACTGAACCCAGGAGTGCTTTACCCTGAGCCACATTCCCAGCCCTCTTTATTTTTTTATTTTGAGACAGGGTCTTACTAAGTTGTTTAGGGACTCGCTTAGTTGCTGAGGCTGGCCTCAAACTTGTGATCCTCCTGCCTCGGCCTCCTGACTCAATGAGACTACAGGCATGAAACCAACACACCCAGCATTATCCTTTCTTTTTGAAAACAGTTCTAATACACAAGGAAATCTAACTGACACTTAAGTTAGTCCTCATTTTTTTTCCCTTGGGCTAAGGCACAGGGGTGAGTCCTCATAGCCCCAGCTACTTAGAAAGGTGAGGTGGGAGGATCACTTGAGCTCAGGAATTTGAGACCACACCAGACAACAAAAGTGAAACCCTGTCTCAAAAAAACTGAAGACAGACCTTCAGGAGCAGCTTTAACTCTCCCGGCACTGTGATGTTATTTGCCATATATTCCAGGCTCTTCTAAGAGTATTTCACATTCCTGGCTATTT
This sequence comes from Sciurus vulgaris, assembly GCF_902686455.1. Classification (NCBI taxonomy): domain Eukaryota; kingdom Metazoa; phylum Chordata; class Mammalia; order Rodentia; family Sciuridae; genus Sciurus; species Sciurus vulgaris. The sequence continues at coordinate 122,761,339 of NC_136467.1, read as the reverse complement.
CAACTGTATGGAATGCCTTTGTTACATTCTTCACCCCTCCTCCAGGGAGGGTAAACAGAGTCCCTTTCCCCCTAATTTTTACCACTTTTCATCACAGAGGCTGCCAAAAAAAAAAAAAAAGGAAAGAAAGAAAGAAAAGGGGGAGAGGGAGACAATCTCACTAGAATTGATTTAGGAGGACCAAGTTTAATAATACGATAAAGATAAATGCCATATTACCAACTCAGGATAATAAAAATCTTAATAAATTTCAATCTTCTGTTTATAATAAAGTATCATATACTGGATGATATGGCATATTAAAAAAATATATAACACAGGGTGCAGTGGTGCACGCCTAGAAAAACCTATCAATTCAGGAGGCTGAGACAGGAGGATCAAAAATTCAAGGAGGGCCTCAGTAAATTAGCACAGTCTAAGCAACTCAGTGAGACTGTGTCTTAAAAAATAAAAAGGAATGGGGATAGAGCTCAATGGTTAAACACCCATGGGTTCAATCCAGAGCACCAAAATAAAATATAAAAGTATATTTACTTTGTAGGACCAAGATCTTGCTTAAAGAATGAGTCTTGTTGAATTACAAGTTGTCTTTCTTTCACATACCGCACACATAATGAATGACCTGTTTTTCAGTCCTAGTTTCTATAAAGAACAAAAACCCTGCTGTGGCTCATGCCTGTATTCCCAGGGGCTCAGGAGGCTGAGGCAGGAGAATCACAAGTTCAAAGCCAGTCTGAGCAACCTAGTGAGGAGGTCCTAAGCAACTTAGAGAGCCTTCTCAAATAAACATAAAGAGGGCTGTGGATGTGGTTCCATGTGTAAGTGACCCTGGGTTCAATCCTCAGTACCAAAACAAAACAAAATCCTGAAAACATTTATAAAGTACTACAGATGCAAAGTCCTTCTGAAATTTTAAGATTCTTTTCCAGTTTGCTTGGTGATATATAATTGAGCAGTAATTTTATTTTAGTGACTGGCATTTAGAGACTTTTCCAATACATCTAAAATACTTCTCACAAACTATTCCTTCTTTAACTCAAATTCCACTGACTTATGGCATATTTAATTAATTTGCATAATTACAATAACAAGTATGATAAGTATAAACAGATACAGGAATAAGTACAACTGACTCCTTGTAAGCACAACATTCCACTTCTGGGAGACTGTGGTCGGGGTACACAAAACCCAGTGCCCTCGTGAGTAACAACAAATGCTCATACTGCACCAAGCTGACTGGAGTGAAGGTTGAGTAAGTATGTCCACTGTACATCAAGTTCAAAGTACTATGGTAATATGTTAATTATCACAAATATCCAAAACTCACTATCTGCCAAAATGCTAATGATATTAGTAAGAGGTGGGGGTGCAGCTCAGTGGCAGAGCACTGGCCTAGCATGACTGTTGATCTCCAGCATCAAAATAAACAAGTAATTAGAACTTGTAATTAGAGCTTGTTAGTGGGGAATTTTTCTGGTTAACTTTAGTTTATCAACAGGAAAAGAAGCCAGAAGCTTAGAAGAGAACTCCTTTTCGTCGTGCGGTTGGGACTGTTTTTCTATTTCTCCCACTAAACTGAGCCCCCTCCTTCCACATCTGTCTCCTCCTCTCCCAACATTCAATGATTGCTCAATAAACTTGCAATGTTCACACAGCCTAACATGGATCTGAATTTCAGCTCCTCTCACTCTGGCATGTGAATAGTTTTCTGGGGCTGAAAAAACAGAATGCTAGAGGATTTTATTCACAGTCAATTATCTTCTAATATTTTCATCTTTTCCCTCAAATTTGTTTTGTTTCTTGACACTAGCTAATTAAATTTATAAATCAATGTCCTGTTCATACTTACATTAGTACTATATTATGCTAATAATATTCTGTAAATTATTTCTCTTGATTAAAGCCATTAGTTCCCATTAAAAAATAAAATTGGGTTGAATGTCCTATTAAGTTGGAATTTTACTTTCCCACAATGTGTGGCAGCTAATACTTCCAGTCTCTGGCACATCTATTGAGAACATAAAAGTTCTCCTGGAACTAACAAATTACTTCCCTTCCAACACAATTATATAATTTGAAAGGTGAACAGTGCTCTGTAAATTATTTTGTGGTCCAAAATTCCTCCCAATTAAGAGACCCCATCTAAAACTACTCTGGATAAGAAGGGATGCTTTTCTCTAAATCTCACATAACAGAGAGCAGCACCCATAGTAGGTTCTTTATTTAAAACACACTTGCTTAATTGAACTGAATAAGTCTAAAATGGGCCCACTTCATTACTTTTCTTGTTCTTCACAGGCTTTAGCTATAGCACCCACTGAATCTGTAATTAAAGATTTACATGATTCTTCTGCTCATTAACCAGTGTTCAAAAAGAAATTCACTAAAGGAAACTCCATGATCAGGCAAATCTTTTAATCCATTAAAGAAACTTCTTTCAACAGGTTAAGATCTTAAGCTCCTAAAACACGAGTTCTATGCTTCGTCTGATTTGCAAGAAACAGTTGGGGAGCCTAAACATTCAAGTAAGCAGGCACCAACATTAACGCCGCTAATGTCAGTACATGATAAAACTTTTAACAGAAAATGGAAAATCAAGTCTTTATTAGTTTCCTTATGATCTATAAAGGGTTTCCAATTTATCCCAAATACTCACATGGCTTCCAATTTATCCCGAATACTCACGTTTTCAATTTCTACTATGATTTTTTTTAAACAAAAAGTCTTGCATCATTCATATGACAAAATTACACACCCATTTACTTATAATTGGGGTGCTCTCAGACTTAACCATAGTGTAGGAAGACATATTATTATGCTAATTTGCTTTCCCTCCAGTTAACAGACTATGATACCATCTGATTTCCCATAATATGATATGATAATGAAGAGAACAAAGCCTCTGGAACAGGAACCACCACCGATAATTTCATTTTACTCAAGTAAATATACCAAAACGGTACATAATTTACAAAATGGCCCTTACCAGTATCACTATTACACGCACCTCTGAGGGGCTTTGTAATACAGGCTAGGTCACAAAGTACACATTTCCATATCTCTTCTGTTTTACTGCAAAAGGGCACATATGGGATCCCTCAAGAGCACAACTGGTGCCTCCCTAATTTTCTTCAGGCTGTAATTTAAATTCCCACTTCCTCCTAAATATCTCTGGACAGCAGCTCCTGGCAGTCCGTCTGTCTCTTTCATCACAGCTTCTTTTCATAACTAACGGGTCAAGTTCCTTTCCCCCATTTCAACACCAGGCACTGTACTGCAACCCTGCCACCATAGCCCACTGCTGAATGCTGGAATATAACATATTGAATTTCACTGTCCTTCATTGTTTCCAGTCGAACTGCCATTTTACCACCATGCACAAAAGAAAAATGCGTTCCCACAGGCATCTTATGAATTTCCAAAGCAGCTATTCTTTGTGGATTTACCAAACATGTGCCTTCCCTGAATTCCCTTCATCACCACAGAAACGGCTTTGGGAAGCCGAGATTCCTTTTTTTTTTTTTTTTTCAAAGTACCCGAAGCAAAAAGAAACGGATTCTAAAACATTTCTATTTTCCTGGCAAATTTAATCCTATGGGTCTTGCTATAGGTCAGTGGAGGAATGGCAGAGCAAAGATCTTAAGTGCCACTTTCGATCTTCCCGATTAAAATGAAAAAAAAAAAAAAATCAGTGCACAGAAATTATTTTTTCAAATGTCCTTTCTTCTCAGGCTGCACCATAAGGGCTAACCAGCGCACTGTAAAATAAACAGCTGGCTTTGGCTTGTGCACAACGCCCTAAATCTTCCTAATGCAACCCCGGTCCCTGGCGTGGGCCACACATAATCCCTCAGCAAACCCCAAACCTGCCAATGAAGCGGACAAAATAAATTCTCTGCCACAAAGGCCCGCCAGCGCCTCGTGCGCCGCGGCCTCTGCACACATGTGCGGGGCTGACAAGCGCGGAGCTGCCCTTCCTGGATCAAAGCTGGGGGTCTGGGGCCAGGAACCCGGCCTCCCCGGCCCGCTGCCTGCGCCCCGCGGGCGCTCTTCGGGTTGGTCAGCAGTCGCCCCCAGCGCCCCGGCGGCAGCCCGGCAGCCCTGCAGCCCCCGGGCCGGCGCGTCCAGTACGGCCCGCTCAGACCCACTTCCCCTCGCCCCGCCGGCCCTTCTGCGTCGCCCCCTTTCTCGCCTCAGGAATTCCGTCGGAACTTCTTTCGCACCGAGCGGGGCGGCCCAGTCCGCAGCCCGCGCACACCTCTCCCGGCGGCCGCGCCCCCCGCGCCGGGGCCGCCAGCGGCCGGCGACCTCGACCCGCCGCGCCCAGCGCCTCACCTCCTCCTCGCTCTCGCTGCGGAAACACAGGCACGCGGCCCGCTTCTTGTAGCCGTCGCCGTCATAGGTGCGGGTCTGGTTCGACTTGAGCTTCATCATCCTCCGGGCCCGGGTGGGGGTGCGGTGCGGGTCGCGGGAGTCGAGGGGTGGGGAGCCCGCTCCTGACGGCCGCGCGCGCGCGCGCCCCCGCCTCGACCCAGGGAAGCAGGGAGAGGAAGCCGCTTGCTTCTCTGCTATACGGCTCCGCCGCTGGCCTGCCGCGGCCGCCTCATTCCCCCCGGCCCAGGTCCCGCGCCGCCACCGCAGCCGTCACGGCTGTCGTCTCTGCTGCCGCCAGGGCCGCCGCCCCCTCTGCCGCTGCCGCCGCCACCCCCGACGACGACTGCGCCGCCATCTTGGGCGCGCTACGTCAGCAGCGTAAGACTGCGCCAGCCTGTGGGACGGCCGCGAGCTTGTGGCGCAGGCCGCGTTCGGGAATCGCGCCCTCCCTGTCCGTGCGGCGTAAACGAGCGTCTGGGATGAGAGGGCCGCGCGATCCAGGCCGCCGCTACGCTGGCAGCGTAGGCGTGGGGACCATGGGCTGCAAGCAGAGGAAGCCAGGAGAGATAGGGGCGTGGGCGCCTGGCCGGGAATCAGGGCCCAGCTGCACGGGTGAGCAGAAAGCGGGGATTTGCCCAAGGTCACACCGCGCGTCTGCGTCCGAGGATGACCCAAGGTCACGCCGCAGAGCCTTGGCCCTGTCGGTCAAGTCTAGGAAAGGGTGCGGGGGGAAGGTCTGGAGGAGAAAATGGGTACAAGTAAACGCATCAGAAAGTGCCACTCGAGTTGTCTGGAATTAGGAACTGCATGGAAATGGGGCGGGGAATCGTACATGTTGTTTCGATAGCCTGAAACTCTGAAAGTCTTATGAGCCGGGACATATTGTCCACTAGAAGGAATAAATATTTATTCTTCAATTCTTTATTGATGCAAAAAGCAAATACTTGGGCTGCGTATGTAGCTCAGTGGTAGAACGCTTGACTAGCATGAGCCTTGGGTTGGATCCCAGCACTAAAAACCAGGTTGCGGGGAGGCAAATGCCAGAAGGGAAGAAGTGGAGGGATACACGCACACGCAGTGGAAGTCGTGAAACAACACAACTAGTATATATTGGATATTAAACATTCTCAAGGAAAAGAGAATACAAACGTAATGCTCTTCCAGGAAGGGAAAAAAAAAAAAAAAAAAAAATGGGGTATAAATGTTTTCGGCTGCCCCGACCAAACCTAGTACCATTACAACATCCTAAACCTTTGAAAAATCTTGTGCAGGATTTGTGAATAGCTTATTACCCTTTTTAAATACTGCTTGTACTTAATATGATAATTTAAAAAATCAGAGTTTGACGTCTGGTGTGATGGTACAGTTCTGTATTCCCAACAACTGGGGAGGCTGAGGCAGGAGGATCTCAAGTTCAAGACTAGTCTTGGGGAAAAAATTAAAAATCATAAAAAGGGTTAGAGATGTAGTTCAGTGGTGGAGTGCCTAGTACAAGGGCTTGAAGGGATCAGGAGTTGAAATGAAACAAACCTAGTTGGATGCTCAGTTACCTCATTTTTTGGTTGCTGTTCTTTTTAGATATCCATGACAACAGAATGTGTTTTTACATACATACATGGAGTATAACTTATTCTAATTAAGATTACCCGACTCTTTTTTTAACCTTGTAAAATAGGGAGAGTAAACCTACTTGGTCATGGTACACAGTAGGCACTCAGTACATTGTAGCTAAAATTGACATTCCTCAACTGTTGTCACATTAGGTATAAAATTTCAGTTCACTTTGGTCAGTTCCTCATGTGGCAGTTCCTAAACTCTCAGTCATTTTGGTTGTCTTTCTAGCTTTCTCCTCTTCCACTGTCTCTGATTTAAAGAAATAAAAAAACTGAAAGTTTCCCCTGTAGACATAGTACACTATCAAAAATTTGAAAGACACAGCATTAAAACTAAATCATGGAATATCTTTGAGATCTGTATCCAGCATTTTTTTTCTGGCCATTCTCCTGTGTCATTCAGGTTTGTTTTTTGGCTGCTGGTAGATTTTTTTGGCAGTACTGGGGATCATACCCAAGGCCTCACAAATGCTTGACAAGTGCTTTACCACTGAGCTTAATCCCCAACCTGTTTTTATATTATTTTGAGTCAGGGTCTCACTACATTGCCCAGGCTGGCCTCAAATTTGGAAATCCTCCTGCCTCTGCGTCCAAAACTGCCAAGATTACAAGCATGCAGCTCCATGCCCAAGCTGTGTATCCTGTGTCTATATCAGAGTAAGGTATTTATTCAGTTTCCTAAGCCAGAGACCCAGAAGTCATTTTTGCTCTATCTCTTGCCTTCTGTCCAGTTGATCATGAACTGCATGCTTCTGTCTTCTTGATACCCTCAGTCGCAGGCCCTTCCTGCCTTGACCTCTGTCCTTACTTCATTTGGACTCTTTTTTTTTTTTTTACCTGACATCAGATCTTGGCTCTCATCCAGCCCCCTTCAGTCACATCCACTCATTGCAGCAAGAGAAATTCTTCCCAAATTTAAATCTAATGAAGACATGCCATTGATTAAGTCCCTACAGTTGCTCCTCATTGCCTTGACAATAAAAATTTAAACACTTAAAGCAAATGTGAGCTGGGCCTCTGCCAACCTCACCCTTTCCCTTATTTCCAATATTCTAGTCATTCTGAACTACCTAGTTTTTTAAGCCTCTAGACAATCTTCTGGTTCTTTGTACATGCTTTACCTGCCATCTGGAAGGCTTCCTTACACCCTCCATTGCCTCTTCCCTCAGGCTAAATCGTATTTCTTCAAAATGCAGATAACAAGTCATCTCTTCCAAGAAGCCCTCCCTAACTGCTTCTGTGACTCCCAGTAGGCTGGGTTTGTCCAAATTTATCACATCATGTGTTACATAGTGTTGTCATTATTTTCTTGCCTTTCTCACCCTCCACATTTCAATATTCTTAAAGGCAGAGTCTGTCTCATTTATACTTGCTTATCTTACTCAGCAATTATCCCAAGGAATGGAATAAAAAAAAATCATTATCAAGGCATGGTGATGCATGCCTGTAATCCCTGTGACTCTGGAGACTGAGGCAGGAGAATCACAAATCTGAGGCCAGCCTCAACAACTTAGTAGGGTCCTATCTCAAATAAATAAATAAATAAAGAGGAATGGGGATGTAGCTCAGTGGTAAAAGCACCCCTGGGTTCAATCCCTAGTACCCCCCCAAACTTTTTTTAATGATTAAATGAAAAAAATCAGCTATTACCCTTCTAGAATCAGAGCATTATTTCTAGAGCCTAGTCATTAGCGCAGCATGGAATGGGATGATCTTGTCTGTAGGAATACGCCACCCACCATATCTTTTGAATGAAGATCCCAGCATTCTGTTGATCCCATATCAGGGACCATCTGAAGTAACTTCTTAGGTTCAATCATACATGAAATGGTGAATAAAATTCAGAAGACTGATTTTCACAGATTCCTTACTCCACCTTGTTTCCTGATCATGCCACTTATTCTTCCTACCTTCCCAGGCTTACCTTGTTATATCCCATTAAATCCTCCAGGAGCTCCTCTTGTTTCTGACCTTTACTTTTGTATTTGTTTCTTACTGCTGTATAACAGATACCCCCCAAACTAGGTGACTTAAAACATGAATCAGGGCTGGGCATGGTGGCACATGCCTGTAATCCCAGGCTGAGGCAGGAGGGTCATGGGTTCAAAGCCAGCCTCAGCAACTTGGTGAGACCCTGTTTCTAAATAAAATACAAAAAAAGGGCTGGGGATGTGGCTCAGTGGTTGAGTGCCCTGGGTTCAATCCCCAGTACCAAAAAAAAAAAAAAAAAAAACAAAAAAAACCATGAATCAGGAATGAAGGTACAGCTCAGTGGTAGTGTGTGTGCTTCACTTCTGAGAGGCTCTGGGTTCAGTCCCTAAGACCATCTTACCCTGTCTGTGTTCATCCACTCTCCACCTGTATAACCTAGGCAATGTGCTTAACGAGGTAAAGGAGATCATTCTTGAGAGAGAAATTATCCTTCCATGGGTGATGGCAATAGATTTAAGTTTAAGAAAATCCCATTAAATATGTCATTCTAAATATGTTCAATTTGCTAAAAGCCCTGAAAGGTAAAACACTAATTCATGTATTTCAAGACTCAGGGCATTCCTGAGGGCAGATTTTTTTAATAGAGTTGAGAAGTTCATGTTTACTCATCCCTTCCACATGGTCAGTTACAAGTTCTGGCCCGTGCCTCCCTCTTTGATGCCACAGTGTCTACTCCTATATGAATACTGTCTGATTCAAAAACAGAACAGAGCTGGGCAGGTGGCTCCATGCTAGAGCACTTACATAGCATCTCAAGGCCCTGAGTTTGAACCTCAGCACTACAAAAAGAAAAAAAAAATACTATCAGATGTTACAAGAAGATGTAGCAATTACAAATATATACCCACCTAATAATAGAGCTTCAAAATATATGAAGTAAAAACAGAACTCAAGGGAGAAATATACAAACCCACACGCTTAGATGAAGATTTTATCATCTTTTCTTTCGTATTTGATAGAGCAACTCAACTAAAATCGGGAAGAACATCAAAGACCTGAACAATATTATCAACTAGTTTAACTTAATTGATATTTATAAAGCACTATACCCAACAAGTGGATAATAGCAAGTTCAAGGTCAATCTAGGCAACTTGGAAGGTTGTCTCAAAATAAAATTAAAAAGAGCTGGGAATATAGCTCAGTGGAGAGTGGGCCTGGGTTCAAGCCCCAGCACAGCAAAAAAAAAAAAGTTGTTATGTGCACAATGGGGTAGTAAATAAAAGACCATTTTATTTAAAAAAAAGATACAAATAAATGTTAGTTCTTAGGATGCTATGGATACTCAGTGAATACTATTGAATGGAAACTTACAATGTTTGTTTTCAGCATATTGCTTCATTTTTCTCTGGAAAATTAAGGAAACAGCAATAAAACTGGGCATGGCAGTGCACACTCCTAACCCCAGAAGCTTGGGAGGCTGAGACAGGAGGATCCCAGGTTCAAGGCCAGCATCAGCTAAGGAGGCCCTAAGCAATTTGGTGAGAGCCTGTCTTAAAAACCAAAAAAGGACTAGGGATGTAGCTTAGTCATAAAATTTTCCTGGATCAAATCTCTAGTACCAAAACAAAAAGAAATAGCAATAAAATGTTTGAACACATACAATTAAATTCAAACACGAAATAACAACAAAAGAAACCTTTTTTTTTTTTTTTTTGTACTAGGGATTGAACCCTGGGGTGCTTAACCACTGAGCAACATCCTCAGCTCTTTTTATGTTTTATTTTGAGACAGGGTCTCACTAAACTGCTAAGGCTGGCTTTGAACTTTAATCCTCCAAAATTGCTGGGATTACAGGGGTGTGCCACCACACCCAGCAAAAGAAGAAATCTTACAGAATATGTTCTTGGGGAAAAAGAACTTAAGCCAGGAACAATAGTGCATGCTTATAGTTCCAGCAACTCATAAGGTTGAGGCAGAGGATTCCCAAGTTCAAGACTAGCCTAGGTAAATTAGCAAGATTCTGTCTCAATTTTTCTTTTTCTTTTTTTGGCAAGGGTTGGGGATGTAGCTCAAGTGATAAAGTGCTTGTCTAATGCATGTAAGGCCTGGGGTTAAAAAGAAAGAAAAATAAGACTTAAAAAGGACAAGAAGATATCTGGAAAAGTCCCAAATATTTGTAGAGTAAATAATGAAACAAATGGGAAATCCTAAAGGGAATCATAAAATATTTTAAAGTGATAGCAATATTTGTGGGATTCAACTAAAGCAGTGCTCAGGAAATACATAGCTTTAATGTTTATATTAGGAAGAAGGGTTAAAAAGAAATTCAGTGTCCACTTTAAGAAGCTATAACAAAACCTAGTAAATCAAAATAATTAGAGGTAGAAATTAATAAAGAGAAGAAATTGATGAAATAGAAAGCAAACAAGATAAAACTAACAAAGCCATCTTACATGGTGGCATATACCTGTAATCCCAGCAACTCAGAAGGATGAGGAAGAAGGATTCCAAGTTTGAGGCCAGCAACATAGGGATGCCCTAAAGCAATTTAGTGAGATGTCTCAAAATAAAAAATTAAGACAGGGCTGGGGATATGGCTCAGTGGTTAAACACCCCAGGGTTCAGTCCTGGTACAAGGAAGGAAGGGAGGGAGGGAGGGAGGGAGGAGAAAAGAAAAATTAATAAGCCATTGTTAGAAATTAAATATTTGCAAAAAATTTATCTGAAAGAGGACACAGAATATAATAGAGTAGGTGAGGAACTATTACAACTTTGTATTTTTTTTAAAAAATACAATTTTTCTGTTTGGATTTTGCTTTTTTTTTGTTTGTTTGTTTTGTTTTGTTTGTACCAGGGATTGAATCAGGGGCACTTAACCACTGAACCACTTCCCCAGCCCTTTTTTTTTTTTTTTTTTTTAAATATAGAGTCTCCCTAAGTTGCTCAGAGCCTTGCCAAGCTGCTGATGCTGGTTTTGAACTTACGATCCTCATGTCTCAAACTCCTGAGTTGCTGGGAATACAGGCTGCACCAGCTAGCAAGTTAATTTTTTTTTTCTTTGTGGTGCTGGGGATTGAATCCAGGGCCTTATGCTTGCAAGGCAAGCACTCTACCAACTGAGCTATATCCCCAGCCCAAAAGTTAATTTTTAAACTAACAAAAATGTCCTTTTCAATAAATGGTGTTGGGGCAATTGGACATTCATAAGCATAACAAAAACAAAAAATTCACCTAATACAAAAATACCTTATACGTAATATAAAAAATGGATCACGGATTTAATGGAAGATGTAAAACTCTAAAACTTTAAGAGAAAAACAGTTTTTACTGCTAGACAGATTTCTTACACCAAAAACATGATTCATAAAAGGAAAAAATTGATAAATTAGACTTCATCAAAATAAAAAATTTTGCTCTGTGAAAGACTCATTATGAGGATGAAAAGACAAGCTCCAGCCTGGAAGAAAATATTTTGCAAACCATATACCTGCCTGAGGAAAAGTACTTAGGATATATAAAGAATTTTCAGAAAATAATGGTTAAAAAATAATTCAGTTAGAAAATGGGCATGCGTGGGGGAGGGAGGAGCACCAGATCAGACAGGATGGGGAAGGGAGGGGTGGGAGTGGGAAAGACAGCGCAGTGAATGGGACTAACTTCCCTGTGTGCATGCGTGATCTCACCCCCAGAGTAACTGCACATCGTGGCAACCCCAAGAATGGGTAGTTACACTCCAAGTATGTGTGATAAGTCAAAGTACAGTCTACTGTCATGCGTAACTCAAAAGGACAAATTAAAAATTAAATACAAAAAAATAAAATGGGCAAAAGACATGACAGACATGTCCAAAGAGAATATACAGATAGGAAATAAGCACATTAAAAATTGTTCATAGGGGCTGGGGTTATGGCTCAGTGGTAGAGCACTTGCCTGGCATGTGTGAGGCACTGGGTTCGATTCTCAGCACCACATATAAATAAATGAATAAAAAATAAATAAATAAAAGTTGTTCATTTTTATTAGCCATTAAAGGAAATATCACTCCACACATCAGAATGGCTAAAATTGTAAAGAGGGATGAACATTAAATGTTGGCAAAGATGAAGGGAAACTGGATCACTATTATGATACACTCTGGAAAAGGGTCTGACAGTTTCTTGAAAAAACTTGACATGCAGTGGGAAAGGTGACACATGCCTGTAATCCCAGCAACTCAGGAGGTTGAGGCAGGAGGATTGCAAATTCAAGGCCAATCTCAGCAATTTAGCATGGTCCTAAGCAACTTAGTAAGACCCTGTCTCAAAATGAAAAATTTTAAAAAGGACTGGGGATGTGGCTCGGTGGTTAAGTGCCCCTGAGTTCAATCCCTGTTACTAAAACAAAAACAAAAAACAAACAAACCAACCTTAAAAAACTTAATAGGCAACAACCATTCTACCCAGCAGCAACTCCTGGGCATTTATCCCAGAGAAATTAAGATTTATGTTTATCCAAAAACTTGAATGTGAATCGAGGTGTGATGGCATACACCTGGAATCCCAGTGACTCAGGAGGCAGAAGCAGGAGGATCACTATCTTGAGGCCAGCCTCAGCAATTTATAGAGGCCCTAAGAAATTTAGTGAGACCCTGCCTCAAAAAAAAAAAAAAAAAAAAAATCAAAAGGGATGGGGATGTGACTAGGTAGCAAAGTGCTCCTGAGTTCCAACTGTAGTACCAACACCAAAAAATCCTGAACATGGATATATATAGCAACTTTATTTATAGTAACCCCAAACTGGTAGCAACCAAAATGTCCTTTGACTGGATGAACGATTAAATAAATTCTGGCAAATTCATACCATGGAATGGAATACTACTGAGCATAAAAAAGAAGGAACAGCTAGATGTAGTAACATGTCTGTCATCCTAGCTACTCAGGAGGCTGAGGAAGGAGGACTGCAAGTTCAAGGCCAGCCTGTGCAACTTAGCAAGACCCTATCACAAAATAAAAAATAAAAGCAACTGGGGATGTAGCCCAGTGGTAGAGAACCTCTGGGTACAATCCTCAGTGAAGAAAAAAAAAAAAAAAAAAAAAAAAAAAAAATATATATATATATATATATGCCTGACCTAAAAAAAAAAAACAACCAAATATTAGGGATGGGAGGGGTACAGGTATCAAGAATGTATGTAACAAGAATGACAGAATGGGCCCGCTTATGGGGGGCAGTGCATGCCTATAATCCCTGTGAATTAAGATGCTAAAGCAGGAAAATTCCAAGTTTGAGGCCATCCTGGGCAATTTAGCAAGACCCTGTCTGGCAATAAAAAAAAAAAAAAAACTGGGGATAAAGAATGGCAGAAGGTTGGTAATATTGAAGCTCCAAGATGGCTACATTGTGGTTTTACTATAATCATGTTTATTTTATGTTTGATATTTTCCTTACTAAAATGGTTTTTGGGCTGGGCCTATAACTCAGTGGGAGAATGCTTGTCTAGCATGCCCAAGGGTGTAGATTGGATCCCCAGCACTGCAGTATAAATTTTAAAAATATTTTTAGCTTTAATAGGAAATCTCTCCATGGCAAAGAGATCAGCATCAGCTGACCATTTGCCCCGCACCCCGCACACTTTTTGCATACTGAGGAACTGATGCCTCCAGATCATCAAACTGACCTCCAACTTTTCATGTACTTCAATACACTAGAACTGTTTACTTTTGACATCTCTTGCAGGTACTCTTTGGAATTTTTAAACCCCATTGGAATCACAGCCTCCGTAAATTCTGCCCCATTTTGAGGCTTCCTTAGTCCCTCAGCTTGAGTGTCCCCTCTCATTTAATATTTATTTATTTTTTAAGATGCCCTTTTCTTACAATGGCCTCTTTGATATGTCAGCAAACCATGCAGGGCTTATTTTTCAAGTGGCTGTTCTTTTGGGCCTGTGCCATGCATTTATCACGGGTTTCTAATAAAGCACTTCTAAATAGAAACGGGCTCCAGGCTCTCTATGGGCTGTAACTTTTTAAACAATCCCTTTCATCCCTCTCCCCGACACCAGTGCCCTCATTCTGTCCTAGTTTCCTTTTCTAGAACTGAGCAAATGATGGATTTCCCCGCCCCCTCCCTCCAGCAGGCTGGCTGTGCCTCGCGGTCACTACCAACCGAGCGCTTCACCCATGACAGCTCAGTGCCCCTGTGTGGTCACTGCACAGACCCAACCTCTGTCCACTCCATTTTCATCCTCATGTACCTTGGTCTGGCCAGACTTTTAATCTCAGCCACTGTAAAGCATTTGGATTTTTTCTACAGTAAGGATTTAAGTATTTGCCAAACATTAAGCATTCCTGGTCATATCAATACTCACCTTTTATTATTATTTTTTTAATTTTGTTTTTCATTGACAAATAATTGTATACCATTTGTGAGTACATGATGTGTTGATATATCTATATATTTTGAAATAAGAAAACCAAGCTAATTGGCTTATCTATCACCTCAAATACTTATCTTTTTTTTTTTTACTTATCCTTTTTGTAGTGAGAACACTTAAAATCCTCTATAGCTACTTTGAAATATATTCATTGTATTATATTGTACTATTATAATACATATTATATGTTATATATTAATATATAACATAATATATTCATATATTATCTTAATATTATATCAATATATTGATATCAGAATTTACTTCTCCTAAATTTGTACCCTTTGACCAAGGTCTCTCCTTTCTCCACAACCCCAACCTCTGTCTTCATATTATGAATTGGCTAATTGTCATCTACAGGAAAAAACCCAGACTTCACAGTGGCTGAGATTATAAGACTGGCCAGACCAAGAGTTGGTAAAGATGAGAAGCAACTGAAACCCATAACCTGCAAAAGGAAATGTAAGGTGGTACACTGCGGGAAACTGTTCCTCCAAATGTTAACCCATGACCAATGACCCAGCGTCTCCACTCCTGTGTACATACCAGGAGAACTGCAAACACATGTGCACACAAAACCATACACGAATGTTCACAGCAGCATTAATCACCATAACCCAAAAGTAGAAACAACCCAAGTGCCTTTCAACAGGTAAACTAGTCAGCTATAAAAAGCCGCTGTAAATACCTGTAACAACACTGGTGAAATTCAAACAGTGCTGCTAAAGTAAAAGAAGCTAAACTAAAGGAGTGCGTATTATATAATTCCATTTGAATAAAATTAGAAAATGCAAAACAGTCTGCACTGAATTCCTCCGCCCTGCTGAATACCCATGCCAAGAACCAGGTAGCAAGTGTCCTCAGTGGGCCCTCTTTATCTTCAGGGTCAGAGGATGTAACCTCCTTAAAAACTTTTTCGTGGGCACAGAGGTGCATGCCTGTAATCCCAGCAGCTTGGGAGACTGAGGCAGGAGGATCGAGAGTTCAGAGCCAGCTTCAGCAAAAGTGAGGCACTAAGCAACTCAGTGATACCCTATCTCTAAATAAAATACAAAAAAGCGGGGGTTGGCATTGGGAGTGTGGGTTGGTGGTTAAGTGCCCCTGAGTTCAATCCCCAGTACCAAACAAACAACAACAAAAAAAAACCAAAATGAGTGTTTTGGAAAATCCTTGTTTACCATACTGAAGACTGAACCTGGGGATACTCTACCACTTGAGTTACATACCCAGCACTCTCCCTGCCCGTTTTTTTGTTTTTTGTTGTTGTTGTTGTTGTTGTTGGTTTTTTTTTGGTACCAGGGATTGAACCCAAGGGCACTTATTCACTGAGCCACATCCCCAACCCTTCTTATTTTTATTTATTTATTTTTTTATTGTAAACAAATGGGGTACATGTTGTTTCTGTTTGCACATGGAGTAACAGCATACCATTTGCATATTCATACATTTACATAGAGTAATGATGTTTGATTCATTCTGTTATTTTTTCCTTCCCCCCCACCCCTCCCACCTCTCTTTTCCCTCTATACAATCCCTCCTTCCTCCATTCTTGCCCCCCTCCCACCCCCCATTACGTATCATCATCCGCTTATCAGTGAGATCATTCGTCTTTTGGATTTTTTAGATTGGCTTATCTCACTTAGCATGATATTCTCCAATTTCATCCATTTGCCTGCAAAATGCCATAATTTTTTTATTCTTTATGGCTGAGTAATATTCCATTGTGTGTATATATATATATATACACACACACCACAGTTCCTTTATCCATTCATCAATTGAAGGGCATCTAGGTTGGTTCCAAAGTCTGGCTATTGTGAATTGAGCAGCTATGAACATTGATGTGGCTGTATCTCTGTAGTATGCTGATTTTAAGTCCTTTGGGTATAGGCCGAGGAGTGGGATAGCTGGGTCAAATGGTAGGTCCATTCCAAGTTTTCTAAGGAATCTCCATACTGCTTTCCAGAGTGGCTGCACTAATTTGCAGCCCCACCAGCAATGTATGAGTGTACCTTTTTCCCCACATCCTCGCCAACACCTGTTGTTGCTTGTATTCTTGATGATCACCATTCTAATTGGGGTGAGATGGAATTTTAGTGTAGTTTTGATTTGCATTTCTCTTATTACTAAAGATGGTGAATATTTTTTCATATGTTTGTTGATTGCTTGTAGATCTTCGGTGAAGTGTCTGTTCATTTCCTTAGCCGATTTGTTGATTGGATTATTTGTATTCTTGGTGTAGAGTTTTTTGAGTTCTTTATAGATTCTGGAAATTAGTGCTCTATCTGAAGTATGAGTGGCAAAGATATTCTCCCACTCTCTAGGCTCTCTCTTTGCTTTGCTGATAGTTTCCTTTGCTGAGAGAAAGCTATTTAGTTTGAATCTATCCCAGTTATTGATTCTTGCTTTTATTTCTTGTGCTATGGGAGTCCTGTTAAGGAAGACTGATCCTAAGCCAACAAGGTGAAGATTTGGACCTACTTTTTCTTCTATAAGATGCAGGGTCTCTGGTCTGATTTCAAGGTCCTTGATCCATTGTGAGTTGAGTTTTCTGCAGGGTGAGAGATAGGGGTTTAGTTTCATTCTGTTGCATATGGATTTCCAATTCTCCCAGCACCATTTGTCGAAGAGGCTATCTTTTCTCCATTGCATATTTTTGGCACCTTTGTCTAGTATTAGAAAATTGTATTTATTTGGGTTTGTGTCTGTGTCCTCTATACTGTACCATTGATCTACCTGTCTATTTTGGTGCCAATACCATGCTGTTTTTGTTACTATTGCTTTGTAGTATAGTTGAAGTTCTGGTATTGCGATACCCGTTTCATTCTTCCTGCTCAGGATTGCTTTAGCTATTCTGGGTTTCTTATTCTTCCAGATGAATTTCATGACTGCTTGCTCTATTTCTGTAAGGTACATCATTGGGATTTTAATTGGAATTGCATTGAATCTATATAGCACTTTTGGTAGTATGGCCATTTTGACAATATTAATTCTGCCTATCCAAGAACATGGGCGATCTTTCCATCTTCTAAGGTCTTCCTTAATTTCTTTCTTCAATGTTTTGTAGTTTTCATCGTAGAGATCTTTTACTTCTTTGGTTAGATGGATGCCCAAGTATTTTTTTTTTTTTTTTTTGAGGCTATTGCAAATGGAGTTGTTTTCCTCATTTCCCTTTCAGCTGTTTCATCGCTTGCGTATAAAAATGCTTTAGATTTATGCGTGTTGATTTTATAGCCTGCTATTTTGCTGAATTCATTGATGAGGTCTAGAAGTTCTCTAGAGGAGGTTTTTGGATCCTCTAAATATATAATCATGTCATCTGCAAATAGTGACAACTTAAGTTCCTCTTTTCCTATTCGTATCCCTTTAATTTCTTTAATCTGCCTAATTGCTCTGGCTAGAGTTTTGAGGACAGTGTTGAATAGAATGGTGAAAGAGGACATCCCTGTCTTGTTCCCATTTTTAAAGGGAATGGTTTCAGTTTTTCTCCATTAAGAATGATGTTGGCCATGGGCTTAGCATAGATAGCCTTTACAATATTCAGGTATGCTCCTACTATCCCTATTTTTTCTAGTGTTTTGAGCATGAAAGGGTGTTGTATTTTGTAGAACACTTTTTCTGCATCAATTGAAATAACCATGTGATTCTTATCCTTAAGTCTATTGACATGATGGATTACGTTTATTGATTTACGAATGTTGAACCATCCTTGCATTCTAGGGATGAACCACACTTGATCGTGGTGCACAATTTTCTTAATATGTTTTTGGATACGGTTTGCCAATATTTTGTTAAGGATCTTTGCATCTATATTCATCAAGGATATTGGTCTAAAATTTTCTTTCCTTGATGTGTCTTTTCCTGGTTTGGGTATGAGGGTGATATTAGCTTCATAGAATGAGTTTGGTAGGGTACCCTCCTTTTCTATTTCCTGGAATACTTTGAGAAGTATTGGAATGAGTTCTTCTTTGAAGGTCTTGTAGAACTCAGCTGAGAATCCGTCTCGTCCTGGGCTTTTCTTGGATGGTAGATATTTAATGGCTTCTTCTATTTCATTGCTTGATATTGATCGGTTTAAATCGTGTATGTCCTCCTGGTTCAGTTTGGGAGGAGCATATGTCTCTAGAAATTTGTCAATGTCTTCAATACTTTCTATTTTGTTGGAATACAGATTTTCAAAGTAGCTTCTCATTATGTTCTGTATCTCGGTGGTGTCTGTCGTGATATTTCCTTTTGCATTATGTATTTTAGTAATTTGAGTCTTCTCTCTCCTTCTCTTTGTTAGTGTGGCTAAGGGTTTGTCTATTTTGTTTACTTTCTCAAAGAATCAACTTTTTGTTTTGTCAGCTTTTTGAATAGTTTTTTTTTTTTTGTTTCAATTTCATTGATTTCAGCTCTGATTTTAATTATTTCCTGTCTTCTACTACTTTTGCTGTTATTCTGTTCTTCTTTTTCTAGGGCTTTGTGCTGTAATGTTAGGTCATTTAGTTGTTGACTTTTCATTCTTTTCTGGAATGTGCTCCATGCAATGAATTTTCCTCTTAGTACCACTTTCATAGTGTCCCAGAGATTTTGATATGTTGTATCATCATTCTCATTGACCTCTAAGAATTTTTTAATCTCCTCCCTGATGTTTTTTGTTATCCATGTTTCATTCAATAGCATATTATTTAGTCTCCAAGTGTTGGAGTAATTTCCCTTTTTTATTTTGTCATTGATTTCTACTCTCAGTCCATTATGATCTGATAGAACACAAGGCAGTATCTCTATTTTTTTGCATTTCCTAGGGGCTGCTTTGTGGCATAACATATGGTCTATTTTCGAGAAGGTTCCATGTGCTGCTGAGAAGAAAGTATATCCGCTCATTGATGGATGGAATATTCTATATATGTCTATTAAGTCTAGGTTATTGATTGTGTTATTGAGTTCTATGGTTTCTTTGGTTGGATTTTGTTTGGAGGATCTATCTAGTGGTGACAGCGGTGTGTTAAAGTCACCCAGAATTATTGTGTTGTGGTCTATGTGATTTTTGAAATTGAGAAGGATTTGTTTGATGTACAGGGATGCACCATTGTTTGGGGCATAAATATTTACTATCGTTATGTCTTCCTGATTTATGCTTCCCTTAAGCAGTATGAAATGTCCTTCTTTATCTCTTCTGACTAACTTTGGCTTGAAGTCCACTTTATCTGATATAAGGATGGAAACCCCTGCTTTTTTACTGAATCCATGTGCGTGGTAGGTTTTTTTCCATCCTTTCACCTTTAGTCTGTGGATGTCTTTTTCTATGAGATGAGTCTCTTGCAGGCAGCATATTGTTGGGTCTTTCTTTTTAATCCATTCTGCCAGTCTATGTCTTTTGATTGATGAGTTTAGGCCATTAACGTTCAGGGTTATTATTGAGAAATAACTTGTATTCCCAGTCATTTGGCTTATTTTTGGGTTTTTAAGTTGGCTTGGTTTCTCCTTTGAGTGGTTTTTCTCTAAGGTAGTTCCTCCCTTTGCTAACCTCCATTTTTGTTTTTCATTTCCTCCTCATGGAATATTTTGTTGAGAACATTCTGTAGTGCAGGCTTTCTATTTGTAAATTCTTTTAACTTTTGTTTATTATGGAAGGATTTTATTTCATCTTCAAATCTGAAGGTTAGTTTTGCTGGGTATAGGATTCTTGGTTGGCAACCATGTTCTTTCAGAGCTTGAAATATGTTGGTCCAGGCCCTTCTAGCTTTTAGAGTCTGGGTTGAGAAGTCGGCTGCTATCCGTATTGGTCTCCCCCTATATGTAATCTGATGCTTTTCTCTCGTGGCCTTCAAAATCCTATCTTTATTTTGAATGTTAGGCATTTTCATTATAATGTGCTTTGGTGTGGATCTGTTGTGATTCTGTGCATTTGGTGTTCTGTAAGCCTCTTGTATTTGATTTTCCAGTTCATTCTTCAGGTTTGGGAAATTTTCTGATATTATTTTATTGAATAGGTTGTTTATTCCTTTGGTTTGTATCTCTGTGCCTTCCTCAATCCCAATAATTCTTAAATTTGGTCTTTTCATGATGTCCTATAGTTCTTGGAGATTCTGTTCATGATTTCTTACCATCTTCTCTGTTTGGGCAACTTTATTTTCAAGATTAAATATTTTGTCTTCATTGTCTGAGGTTCTGTCTTCCAAGTGGTCTAGTCTGTTGGTGATGCTTTCCATTGAGTTTTTTATTTGGTTTATTGTCTCCTTCATTTCAAGGATTTCCATTTGGTTTTTTTTGAGAATCTCTATCTCTTTGTTGAAATGATCTTTTGCTTCCTGCAGGTGCTCTTTCAGCTTATTGGTATTATCATTCGTTGCCTGCATTTGCTCTCTTATCTCATCCTTTGCTTCGCGAATCATTTTAATCATGTATAATCTGAAGTCCTTCTGACATTTCTTCTAACATACTGTCATTGGATTCTATTATTATAGAATCTAGATTTGTTTGGATCACTTTCTTCCCTTGTTTTTTTATGTTGTTCATGTATCTTCCCCTCTAGCAGTGCAGATCTGGGCTATTGCAGATTTCCCCCTATAGGCTTATAGTGGCCCTATAGGTTTCCAAAACCCTTTCTTTAAGGGGAGATCAATATTAGCAGTGCCCAAATCAGACTCTATGCAATCCTAGACCAAATAGCCCCTATGGGGCAATAACAAAATTGTCATAATAAACAAAGTGAGTTCAAATATTATCTTCGGTAAAACAAACAGGTTTGCAATAAGGTCTGCACTTTCTAATGGAGGACAAAGAGGATGCAGAGGGATGTAGAATGTGGCTGTTAGTGGGATAAGAAAAGAATATACAGAAGTTCTAGAAAATAGAAAGGGTGAGAGTGTAATCAAAAGAAATTGGATGTTAGCATGCAAAAAAGGGAGAAAGAGACTCTGAGGGAACAGGTAAACAAAAGGAAAAGAAAGTAAGAAAAGTAAAGAAATAAAAACTTAAATTTTTTAAAAAGGAGAAAAAAGAAAATCTACTGTATAACAGTCATATACTAATGAAACCTCCCAGTGTTCAGTAGCCTGATGCATGAGAAGTACCTGACAATGAGCTTCAAGCTTCCAGCAGGCGTCTCAGGATGGGATTTGCCCCACTCAAAGATCGGAGCTAAGGCTTCCAGGATTATCCAAGATGGCTGCTCTGGCTTTGAAATGTGTTGGCAAATGGGGAGCTGCAGCTCAGGGGTGGACGTGGTCAGCCGGAGGTCGTGGAGACGGGATGCAGTTGGCCCGGCAAGGGTCCTGGAGGTCCCGTGTGTTTGGTGTGGTTGTGGGATCCTGGAGGCCGGGTGCAATCAGTCCGTCTGGGATCCTGGTGATAGGGCACAGTCAGTCGATGTGAGGGCCCCAGAGGCAGGGAGTGATCGGTCGGGCTGAGGGATCCTGGAGATGGGGCTCAGTCAGTCCGGCCAGGGGTCCTACGGGGCCTGGCTGTTGTCTCAAAATGGTGGCAGCCACATGTAATCAAACCTGCTGGTACTGTGACAGTGAACTTCCAGGCAGCAGCAGGAAGCTGGTGCTCCACTGGCGGTTGGCGATCAGTTTGCTGACTGTTGTCGGACGATCGGGAGGTGCACCTCAAGCGTTGGGTGATGGATAGGAGTAAGGCAGGCGATGGACAGGCCAGAGGCAGGCAAATGGTGGATGATAGACGCCTGACAGTGAGCAATCTGCTCTCAAAAAAGGCGTCAATATGCTGGCAGACTGCAGGTCATCACAGCAGACAAATGGGTAAACACCAGGGGATCGATAAGCAGCAAAAACTGCCTCACCAAGAAACAGATATCCTCTGCTTGAATCCGGCTTTACGGAGCGACAAGGAATGCAGCCTCCCTCTAGTCCGCCATCTTGGATCTGGGCCCCTTCTTATTTTTTGAGACAGATCTCACTAGATTGTTACTGCCTTGCTAAATTGCTGAAGCTGACTTTGAACCTGCAATCCTCCTGCCTCAGCCTCCAGAGCCATGTGACACCATGCCCAGTACCTCCATCCTTATTTTGAGACAGGGTCTTGTTAAATTGCCCAGGCTGGCCTAAAACTTTTGATCCTTCTGCCTTAGCCTCCTGAGGTGCCGGGATTACAGGCATGTATCTTCATATCCGGCTTTTGGGAAATCCTTTAAGCTGTTTCCATATTCACCTCTTTGTCTCCCAGCATCTAACAGAGGCAGAGTGATTGCTTCCTAAGTCACAGAGACTTAAAGCTGTTATTGGCACTGGTTATAAGGAAATTGTAGTTTTCAGAGAAAGGGGATTTGTGACCTTATCAGGACGTTTATGTTAAATTAGGAAAAAATTCATCTATCAGCTTCCAAAATCCTTTTAAAAAATTCTTTAGACCTTTTTCGGTGGCAGTGGTGGTGGCAGGAATGAGCTGGTAAGGCATGGAGTTGGGTTGCCGATGCAAGCTATGACGGGCCTAGAAAGCAACCCTAGAAGACGAGCCAGAACCTTCCCTTAGTGATGGCTGTGCCCCGTCCTCCAGCTGGGCCTCTCACTGTCTCCTAACCCACCCTCCCCAAGTGATGAGGCACTCCTAAAATCTCTTCAAGATGCCCCATCTGGTCTCGTGCCTCCTCTGCACAACAAAACCCCATTGGGCCGCTTCAGACTTAATGTCTCTCCCGTCCTACATTTCCTTAGAATTCAGCTGGGAGCTGGATGTGGTGGCACACACCTGTAATCACAATGACTTGAGAGCCTGAGGCAGGAGGATCACAAGTTCAAGGTCAGCTTCAGCAACTTAGAACTTTTCTCAAAATTTTAAAATAAGGGGCTAGGATGTGGCTCAGTGGTTAAGCACCTCTGGGTTCAATCTCTAGTACAAAGAAAAAACTTAGGGAATATTTGGTATTATTTGGTTTTATTTTTTGAACTATCCTATGAGGTGCTCGAGGTCAAATTTTGAGCTTGTTTCCTGGAGTACTAACAGTAATGATCCCTGAACAGCTAATGATTGACAGAAATTTCAACCTACCAAGGGAGGGGGCTGGAGGACAGCAAGACCTCATGCTTTATCCACATGCTTGGACTACTTTATGGGTTCCTTGGGGTTTCCCCAGAGTCCATGGGTGCTCTTGGAGAATATAGTCTGAAACTAATTTAAATCCCAAGGGAACAGACTGGCAAAGAGCCTTACTTGAAACAGTGACATGTTAAGGGCCAGAGTATCACCAAGACTGTAAAAGTCCATCCACTCACTGGTCTCAGTGGGAAACAGAAAGGCTGGGCGCTACTAACATTTCACAGCGGAATCCAGGTTAAACAATCACAAGGCGTGTGAACACGGGCAAACCACTTGACATCCCCGAGCCAGCAGAAAAATTGGATAAAAAGCAATCTTTGGCAGGGCAGCCAAGGCCGTGCTGAAACAAGTTTCCCCAAACACTGCCTCTTCCTGCCAAAGCAAGCTTCTATTTATTGGTGTTTCAGATTCCCAAGATCACGTCCCAGGACTGTTAAGTGCATTATTTGGAGTTGCAACCAGCTGCCACCTAGTGGTCTAAACTACAACTGCCTACCAAGATCCTAGGTGGGGTACCAGCACAAAACCACCTGTGGGTTCATTTGTTTTTACCAACTGTCCATCCCCACACATTGCTTGGCCCATAGTACTTCATGAATGATTCCAAGTCCCCAGAATCCAAGGATACATTTCTATTATTAGTTTCATTCGCTGAAATTTGGTATGCCTGTCCCAAGTCACTAGCTGAGCTGATGTCTCAAATGCCCTGACAAACCTTCCAACCCAAACCCTAGTGGCACATTTACAACCACGGATAGTCATAGTGATCGATCTGCAAGTCAACATTGGTGTCTAACCCAGCAAAGGCTGCAGTGGTGTCCTCTTGGCACTGTGCCAAGCATGCTTTATAGTGCACAACCGTGAAAATTGTCCTCAGTCCACTTCCCATCAAAGCTGCTCTCTGGTACACCAATGAGATAGTTGGTGTCACCCCCAGGAAACTGAACACTGCCCTTGGCCACTTCTTCATGGGCTATACTGGTTCACCACTCATGGAAGCCCCAGAAACTGGTCTATTTTTCTCTTTCAAGGAAGACCTGAAATAACAAGCTCTCCAGTTGCCTATTATTCTTAATCCTGGAAAGATAAAAATTCCAGGGGTCTTCACATGGTTGGGCAAGTACCTCCACCACAGGCTGAGGATCAAATCCAGGGCCTTACGCACGCGAGGCAAGTACTCGACCACTGAGCTACAGCCCAAGCCAGTTTTTATGCATTGTACTTCCTACAAATTCCGAGCCTTAAGATTAGCATTAGTAAAACTGTTGGCCTAAACAACCATTCTGTGCTTCTTCCCCTTAAATTGTCTGTGCGAGATTCCAAAAATAATGTTTCCTTTAATCCTTTCCAGACTTCCCAGATACCAGGAACAAAATCTCAATTCCAGGCCAACGAAGAGCAACTTTCCCATAATGTATCGCTGAGTCAGCATGGCTGGCTTGGGGAAGATGCCTGTGAGCTGTGGTTCCGTAGAACACAACTGAAGGAAGGTGCTGGATAGAGCAGAGGGCACAAGGCAGAGCCAAGTTCAGCAGCCCTAATAGCAATAAGTGATGTCATCCTAGCCAAGGTAAACCAACAAAACCAATCCAATCTTGCCCCACTTACATGCAGATCCTCAAGTCATTTCTGTTTAAGCTATATAACACAAATAAAATGGATACACAGGTTTTTTCTGGCTACAAGTTTATTCAAAACAAAAATAATCCTGTCCAACTTCACTGAGGTGGCTGACCACGTCCACGACCAAATCCTCCTCTCTGCAAGAGAAATAACATGAAATCAGCATTAGTGGCACACCAGATTCCACCTCTCCTGCTTTCTGGCTTCATTATCACTGGAGAGAGACGGAAGTCAACAGCCAGGAGAGTGCAGGCCATAAACCCCAGCCCTGCCCCTTACTGGCTGTGCAGCCACTCAACACCTAAGCCTGCTTCCTCAGGGAGAATGGGCGTGTGGCCACCCAGCCCATATATTTATACGTATTCATATATGGAGGCACTCAGCACAGGACACAATCTGTTTCCAGCACATACACCTCCTTTTTACAAATGAGATATGAGAGCAACTATGTGCTGTGAAGACCTGCCTGCTAACCCCCATGCTGAGCATTTTATCTGGATTAACTAACCTCACAATACCTTTGTGGCTGTATTAGCACCCCTATTTTACAGATGAAAAAGCAGAAAAGAATCTGCCCAAGATCACATCTGAAAGATGATTTGATTTCAGACCAATTTTATTCTGGAGCCCACTCATAGTTCAATTTCAAACTCTGCTTCCTAAAAATTCAGGGAGTTATGACCATCAGTAATGAAACAGAACATCAGCATGCCACATGTACTGATTTTTGAGACTCACTTTAGCAGTTTATATATTTACTATAAAGTTTGCATACTGGGTCTTCAATATAAGACTTACTTAAACTTACAAAGTCACAAGCCTGAGATTAGTACAAGTTACTGCTTTTAGAAGTAAACAGGGGTGATACTTACAAACTGGAATTCGGTTGCTGACCCAGCCCCAGCCTCGGCTTTCTTGTCAGCACCAGCTGGAAAGAGAAACACCAATTTGAAGTCATTATTACCCTCCCTCTTGGGACACAGTCAGCTTTCACTAAGCCACCCTTCAAACCTCAGCCCAAAGTATCCACTTCTCCAGGAAGGCTGCCCTAGCCACAAAGGACCCTCACTTCCCATCCAGCACTTAGCTTGTAGAGGGAGCTCCATAAGGGAAAACTTGAAAGGCAATTAAGAGTCCAGAGGAGCAAAACAAAACTTTAATTACAACCACGGAAGAGACAAGATCAAAGATCTAGTGCTATGCTATCCTGCAGGCAGCCAGTTGTGTATGTCAAGATGTGCACAAAACACACATTAGGTTTCGAAGACTTAGAAACGAAACAATGTAAAATATCAATAATGTTTATAGGGATTTCGTGTTAAAATAACATATACTTGGCTAAGTAAAATATTAGTATCCAAATAACCCATTTCCATTGCTTTTAAATTGTATGGCTACAAGATGTGTGTTCCATGTAAGTTGCATGGAGAATGGCTGGAGGAAGTCACCCTTACTCCATATAAGGTGTTCAGGTCAAGTGCTTCCTTTTATTCTACATATGAACCAGAAAAGATGACAAGAAGGCTACAGTTAAGAGTGGTATAAGGGGCTGGGGATGTAGCTCAGTTGGTAGAATGCCTGCTTTGCAAATACAAGGCCCTGGGTTCAATCCCCAGAACCGACACCTTCCCCCCCCCCCCAAAAAAAAGTGGTAGAAGCAAAAACTCTCTTTGGCAACTTGCTTTTATATCACAATGAGATCCTTTTGCACAGTGACTAACGTGTAAGTTCTTTAGCTCCACTGTTTCCCTATTTTGAGAAGCCAGGTGCCCTCTGAGGGCCTCTGCCTAGAATCCTCTCCCCCAGTAGCCACTAGCTGACTCCCCTTCTCTCAGATATTCGCTTACTTCTGCAAAGACGCTCCGAAAACCTATCGGCAATATCACCAACATCCACCCACCTCTGCTTTCATTTTCTCCCACAGCACCCAGACCACCTGACACAAACCCAGCCTTCCTGGCAAACCCATGCCAGTTCAAAGAGAATGGCATTTTGTCTGTAATGCAAACATGTTCCTACAAGAGTGCTTGGCCTGCAACAGGCACCCAACTTGTGAACCTGTCCTTCTGGGTCAATGCAAGCAATTGCTGTCCAAAAACATTTCATTATTTTTGCATAACAACAGCTGAGTGAGCCCTGCCCTCAAGGAGTTTACAAAACAAATCAAACATGGAAAAAGGAAAGCCTGTGGCTTTCCTGAGAGCTGTTTTGTTCTAGTTACTGGTCTTTAGTGCCCCCAGCTGAGAGGGCTTTCCTAATTCCCAAAGAACTCCAGCTGTTCTGATCCTGTGAAGACTGAAACCAAGCATCTCCCTCCTGTATCTTCAAGGGCTGACAGAGAATCCAGAGTTTCTACCCGAATCCAGATTGGGTAGAAAACCTAGATAAGAAAAGATGCCGTTACTCACGGGGCACAGCACTCCGCCTGTAGGTGTCTCTGTCAGCTTCCCCTCTTGTAAGCCTTGCAGGTCGCTCGCCCTCCAGACCTACATAAATTAAACCACTGTGAACACAGGGCAGTGTAGGACTCTGTTCCCCAAAGGTGAAGAAAAATAGCCCCTCCCTCACCCCGTTCTCACTTCTTAGTTGAACTGTAAGAACGTTAGTTTTTTTCTACTGGTCTCAACATGAAGGCATTTCTCCAACCACTCAGCAAATTTAGAAATACTGCTGCAAATAGCCAAATTTTGAACTCTATCCATCTCTCCAATTGGAAAATTTAGCATACAACTAGAAAAGTAATTATATAGCCCAGAGGCCACCAAGAAGCCTTTAGTTCCTCTTGGGCTTCTGCACCTAACTCATCAGTGGTATATGTATTAACCCATTTTGTCCCATTGTCCCAGATATAAAACACCTAAAGAAACTTATGGTATATAATTATGTTGTAATAATACAATTATGTAATTATATTATTAATATAGCAACACAAACTCTAGATTATGATTTCCAAACTATTTTAGTGTACACATATCAATCTTGTTGAAATATCTGAAGAACTGAAAACTCGGGACTTCATGGGCTAAGGCACTTTTTCACATGTGATGCTGGAGGCAGAGCCCAGGATCCTGTGCATGCCAGATGACCAATTAAATACATTCCCAGTCAGAAGAGTTTAAGGCAAAGTCTACCTTTAAAAATACTCCCAAACATGTAAAATATTAACTTAATCCAAAAGTCTCTCTAGACAGTGGAATCCATATGGCTAAAATACAAACCCTTTTTGAAAGGGGGGGGGGGAGACGATTCTTTTTTTTAAAGAATGATTATAATCTGGTGTTCTTTGAGCCATACCCCCAGTCCAAAACTCGATTCTTAAGTGAATGGCAAAAGCAAATGTCAGGCCCACACAAACTGACTAAATCAGAATTTGTAGATTACCAGAAGAACAACAACATTTTCTTAAGTAGAGAAACTCTGCTCTCAAGATAGGTAATTCTGGCCTAGTCTGGCCCTGTGGAGCACTCCTATAATCCTGGTGACAGGGAGAGGAAGGCAGGAAGATCTCAAGTTCAAGGTCACCTAGGCAACTCAGTGAGACCCTGTCTCAAAATAAAAAATTAAAATGAGGGGACTGGGGTTGCAGCTCAGTGGTAGAGCGCTTGCCTTGCATGTGAGGCACTAGGTTCGATCCTCAGCACCACATAAATAAAGGTATTGGGTCCATCTACAACTAAAAAAAAAAAAAAAAAAAATTTAATTAAATTTTAAAAGGGCTGGCAATATTAGATGCAGTGGTGCATACCTATAATCCCAGCAGCTCAGGAGGCTGAGGCAGGAGAATCTTGAGTTCAGAGCCAGCCTCAGCAATTTAATGAGACAGACCCTATCTCCAAATACATATAAAAAGGGCTAGGGATGTGGCTCAGTGGTTAAACAGTCCTGGGTTCAATCCCTGGTACTCCCCCCAAAAAGGGGGGGATTGGCTGGTGATATAGCTCAATGGCAAAGTACCTCTGGACTCAATCCCTAATTAAGTAAGGTTAAAAAGGGGTAGGGAAGTAGCTCAGCAGAAAAGCCCCGCTGGGCTCAATCTCAGGCACAAAATAAAGAAAAATAAGAAAAAGATAACTCTACCTAACCATTAAAATCCCTTAAGAAGCGATCCTAACAGGTACTTGAGTTCCATGAAGTCACTCTCCAGAGGAACCTAAAGAATCTGATGATCATTTTTGGAAACTTCTGCCCAGGTGGTCACCTGGGCCCACAAACTCTCTGCAGCTCCTACCAAGTTAATGACAAGTAACCAAAAATTGCTAAAATACCAACTATGAGCCAGTAAAGATCTCAAGAGCCCAACAGTAACTCTAATACACAAAGGAACCTATCATTTTGCACCCAAATTATATATACATCCATTCTTCTGTTTTTAAAATTTTTGCTCCCCTTGCCAAGAAACCATAAACTCTTCATTTCTTTCACATGCTGGCAAACAGCTTTGCTTTGGACTTCTTGAGCAAACTCATTCTGCTAGAAAGTTATGGAATGAACTGCCACATGTGTCTGAATATTTGCAGAATCATTGGGGAAGAAAGATTAAAATTCTATTCATGTTTAACACCATTTCAAAGGTCCTGGGGTCCAGTTCAAACGTTCCAGAACTTGACCAAAGGCCCTGTATGCCACAGTCCCCTCTAAAGCTAACACTAATGATAAGTTTTAAGAACACTTCTGTCCCACACGCAAAAGAAATTATACCACTTCACATACACTGTTTCCCCAAGAAGAGAGCAACTTCAGAGCAGGACCTTGGCAGCATTTATTTGGGCACCTACCTTTGGGCCGAGGCCTGCCGGTTTCTGGTCGGCTACGGCGTAGAGTGGCAGGCACAATCTCAGGTGGCAGGTGGAGGTAATCTCGGAGATACTGGATGCCCTCGTTGGTCAGGTACCAGTAGAAATGTCTCCATGCAAACTGTTCCTTCACATAGCCTCGAGACTTGAGAGACTAAGGCAGAACACTACTGTTTAGACATAACAAAGCTGGGCACAGTAGTGAGCACCTGCAGTCCCAGCTACTCAGGAGGCCAAGGCGGACAAACCCCTGTGCACAGGAGTTTAAGGCCAGACTATACAGCAATAGTGAGACCCATCTCAAAAACAAAACAAAAACCTAATTAGAAGCTGGGAACTCTGCCCTTCAAACAGGAAAGAGAGACAGATTTTCACAGCATACATCTCACTGCCCTTCAAGGCAGCAAGGAACTACCCTGACCTCTTGTTGGAATTTGCCTTGAACATTAGTGGGAATCTGCCCATTTCCATGCCAACCCATACCTGCATGGCCTTCATGACGTGAAGGTTGGGTACATTCTTATCTGCCAGCTCTGGGTGTTTGGGCATGTGGACATCCTTCTTGGCTACCATTACTCCCTCCTTAAAAAGGAGTTCATAAATGGCAATCCGATTCTTCTTGGGCATCAACATCTGTAAGAAAATTATAATTAAGAGCATTTCTGACAATGTAGCTAGGATCCCACTAAGTTCACGACCCTAAAGTGACCACACAAAATCACTACCCAGAAGATCGAAAATTCAAAACACACCACAGAAGACATGCAGAAAAAACAGCAGAACAAACTCACCGGAGGCCAGCCCTCTCCCCGACCACCTAACGTTTCAGATGGAAAAGTGGTCAAGACATTAAAAGCGGGACACACTGATTCAACTTCACAAGCTCTCACGACAACAGTACGTGGAGGGGGAGTACACACAGGCGCGGTATTCCAGCAGTACCGGGGGACCATCAAGACTTTCCCAGTGTGGAATCGCGCGGCTGCACCTTAAAGTGCAGAGGAGGACCCGGAAATGGAAAAGCACCCCCACCGCTTCCTCAGACCACCGACAACACAAGGGCTAACGCTGCCGCGACCGACACCCCCTGAAATTCCCTACCGCAAACTAGCGCTCCAGGGCCAGGCGAAAGGTCCTACCCCGAAGAAAAAGCATGCAGGTGAGACGCGGTCTCCCTAGCCTCGCCTGGCTGGTCCCCGCCACACTAGGGCTTCAAACTCCCCTCCTCCGTCTTCCGCCATCGGGACGCCGATCTTCGCCTATGAGCACCCCTCTACCTCCCTGAACAGCGCCCCCAACCCTTCTCGCCGCTTAGAAATGGGAGTGCCAAGAGGGAAGAGAGGTCCTCGGCCCAAACCCTGGGGAGACACGGCCGCTATGGTGACAGGACGGCCCGGATGGTGGCAGATGGAACCCGAACTCCAGAGGAACTCACCACGGAGGCTTTAGGGTCCGAGGCCGAGGCTGGAAAGGAAGGGGCATGCGCGGCGCGCCGTCTCTTCCGGGCTGCGTAGCCCCGCCCCCAGCCAGGACCCGCGCGCTGCCTGGGGTGTCCTCGGCAGTGCCTGAAGAGCGGGCTCCTCTGGCGACCTATGGCCGCCTTGTGGACGCGGGCGCTAGGGAACCGCAGGCGGGAACTTCGGAGCCTGCTTGCTTCACGAATACATGGTCGCTTATGTTTAGATGGTCCCTTTAGAAACACGTTTCTTTCCCACCGGTAATTTAACTTATGCAAGTGGTATATGCTCTTTGAGTAGGAAAAGAGAAAACATAAATTTTAAAAATATGAAAATAAAAATAGTCCCCTCGACAAAAGATAATCATTGGGGTATATGTTCTTCCAAACCCAAATGCATCCACACAGATGTATCATTATTTTTAAAACTTTAATAAGCCGGGCTTAGTGGGGAACGCCTGTAACATCAGTGACTTGGGAGGCAGAGGGAGGAAGACCGCCAAATTCAAGGCCAGACTCAGCAACTTAATGAGGCACTAAGCAACTTAGGGAGACCCCGTCTCAAAATAAAAAGGTCTGGGGATGTGGCTCTGTTGTAAGTGTTCCTGGGTTCCATCCCTGACACACACACAAAAAAAAACTTAAGAGGATGTTGCGTACATAATATAAGGTGATAAGTTTTGCAAATTGTTTTTTCCTTAATGTCATGAATATCTTTTCATATTAATAACTAAATTTTAATGGCTGCATAATGAATAAACATAATTAGCTATATATTTAAAAATCACAATTATAAGTAACAATGCTACACATATATTTGCATCCTTTTTTTTAGAATTTTTTTTAGTTGTTGATGTACCTTTATTTTATTCGTTTATTTATATATGGTGCTGAGAATCAAACCCAGTGCCTCACATATGCTAGTCGAGAGCTCTACCACCGAGCCACAACCCCAACCCTATATTTGCACCCTTGCCTAATATTTTCCTTTAGCTAAATTCCTGAAAGTATAATTGCTGAATGAGAAAGCATACATCTTTAGTCTTCTTACATGCACCATGTTGATTTACATAAAGCATTTACACTCTTGCCAGCAGTTATTAAGGCTCACTCTCATTAATGCTGCTGATATTGAAATCATTCTTATGCTTTTTGGTCATTGTAATAAATAAAATGCTAATTTCACTGCTTTTTAAATTTATATACATATTCAATGTACTTTTTTAGTTGTTGATTGACCTTTATTTTATTCATTTATTTATATGCTGTGTTGAGAATCAAACCCAGTGCCTCATACATGCAAGGCAAGTACTCTACCACTGAGCCACAACCTCAGCCCCTTAAATTTATATTTCTTTTGGTTACTAATGTGGTTAAATATTTCCTTTTTAGAATTTTTGTTCCATCTTTTATTAGTTTTTTAAAATTTTTTTAGTAGTAGATGGACACAACATCTCTATTTTATTTATTTCATTTTATGTGATGCTGAGAATCAAACCCAATGCCTCACACATGCTAGGCAAGTGTTCTACCACTGAGCCCCAATCTCAGCCCCTCGTTCCATCTTTTATAAATTCTTTTCATTTTCATTACCTACCTTTCAGAGTTATTCTTTTTTTATTGCTATGAATCACTCTTTACAGAGTAAAGCTGTTAACCTCATGGCACATTTGTATATGTGTGCTGGGGATCGAACCCAGGGCCCTGTGCATGCTAAGCATGCGCTGTCACTCAGCTACCTTTCCAGTTTTCATCACAGATTTTTCAAATTCTCAGAGTTATTTCAGATAAAGAGCTAAGAATGTGTCCTGCGGGAGAGCGCTGGTTAGGTTAGGTAAGGACATCAGCTAAGACCCTGTGAGGATCTGAGATCACCTGGAGAGGATGTGGGGAGAGAGAATGAGGAAGAACCCACAGCATTTCCCCCCCTCCCCTTTGGTGGCGCTCCTGTGGGCATATCCATCCCTCGGTGGCACTTTCTTGAGGGCAGGGACCGTGCCTTCTCTGTTGGTGTCCCCTCTAGCCTTTAGTACAATGGTCTGCTGTGCTTATATGTTTCAGAGATAAACAACAATCTTGTGGAGAGCAGAGGAAATAGGAGGCAACTGAGTAACGAAGGGGGTGAATTATAATACCTCTGCCATTACAAAAGCCTTCTCAGATGGCAGTGCATGCGTCATGGAGTTCACTGACTTCCATTCAGCAGGGCGCTGAGCCTTTGGCACTGGCTCATGTGGTGGGGCTAAAACAGGGACAGGAGCATGGATCACATGCCAAGCAACAAATATTCCTGTTATACATCAAGGACTATGGAGAAGCCAGGTGCAGTGGCGCACACCTGTAATCCCAGCAGCTCGGGAGGCTGAGGCAGGAGAATCGCGAGTTCAAAGCCAGCCCCAGCAGCAAGGTCCTAAGCAACTCAGTGAGACCCTATCTCTAAATAAAATATAAAAAGGCTTGGGGATGTGGCTCAGTGGTTAAGAGCCCCCTGGATTCAATTCCTGGTACCAAAAAAAAAAAAAAAAAAAAAAAGAACTATGGAGAACAGGATCAGAGTGTGGTGGCAGAGAGCCATTTGAGTAAAGAATGACATTGCAGCTGAGAGCTCCAGAGCAGGCAATGAGAACAGGGAAGGGGAAACTTCTTTGAAAGGCCTGGGGGCCACAGACAGCTTGACAGACAGGCAGCCTGCGCGGTAGGACGGATGCATAAGGGGAGGCGGGACACGCACGAGGCCTCAGGAAGGTGGTCAAATTTTCTTAAACGTGCAATAAAAAGCAGTCAAGCAGTAGTGACAGTACTCAACTGTGTTTTAGAGAGTGCCTTTACCAAGCCCATGCCCCTCTTGACAACCCCCACTCTGTTGCTATGAGATCCAGCCCATGAGATAAAGGTATCATCACCTGCAGCGAGTTCAAAACAAAACAGATAAACCTGAGGTTTAGAGAAATGGCTGTTTCTTGCTCCAGGTCCAGGAAACCTGCAGGCTTTCCACTGCCCCAGGCTGCTCTTTCATATGAGGTCCTCCTGAGGGGGCCAAGGGCAGGGACAGGTTGCCAGAACCCAGGTTGCCAGCTAGAGGCGGGCTCAGCCCTGCTGCTCATTAGAACTCCCTGGAAGCCTTTTGAAGGCCCATTGGCCCAGGCCACACTCCTGATGGGTTAAGTCAGATGCCCTGGGGGTGGGACCCAGCTGTCAGGATTTTACTTTTTTTTTTCCCTTGGTGTGTAATAAGCATATAGTAAAGTGCACAAATCTTCAGGTTACAACTTGGTGCATTCTTACATGTATGTATGTTTGTGTATAAATCCATGTTCCCTGCCTTCCAGACCCAGTCACAGAATATGGTCAACACCCCAAGAATCTCCCTTTCCAATCAGCCCCCCACCACTCCCAGGAATGTGCTAATTCTTACTGATGTCACCACAGTATGTACTTTGTGTCCCCCTTCCGACCCCCTCCCCATCTCCAGGCCTCTGAGAATCATCTGTGTAGTAGGTATCAATAAGTATTTTTGGTTTCTAAGTATCATTCCGTTATTAGAAGATTTCATAACTTGTTTATCCATTCACCAACCAATGGCCATGGAGTTTGTTCCGTTTTCCGCGATGGGCAACAAAGCTGCTAGGAATCTTTTTGGTGTCTTTGGTGGATGTAAGTGTTAAGGGCAGGAGTTCTTATGCAGTCTGAATCTAGAACGAGTGGCTGTGGGAGATCTACAAGTCCCCAGGGGTCCTCTATTGAAGAAGCCAGGGGTTCTCCCCAGGTTGGAAATGAGTAATCTATGGCTTGTAAAGATTTTCAAGTTTCTTTCCTTTTGAAATTCCTGGGCCTTTAATAAAAATCTCTGTCCCAGCAGCTTGAGAGGCTGAGGCAAGAGGATCACAAGTTCAAAGCCAGCCTCAGCAACTTAGGGAAGCCCTAGGCAACTTAGTGAGACCCTGTCTCTAGATAAAATATTTTAAAAAAGGCAACTCACAATAACTATGGAACCAACCTAGGTGCCCTTCAACAGATGAATGGATTAAAAAATGTGGACTATATATATATAATATATATAATCTTATATATGTAATACATATTATATATTATATAAAATATAATATACAGTATAATATTCCATCATATATATTATATAGATTATATGTGATGGAATATTACTCAGCCTTTAAAAAGAATTATGGCATTTGCTGTTACATGGATGAAGCTGGAGAATATCCTGCTAAGCGAAATGTCAGTCCCAAAGAACCAAAAGTCACATGTTTTCTCTGATATGCAGATGCTAATTCACAATAAGGGGGGCTAGGGAAGAACAGAGTTACTTTAGATTAGGTAGAGGGGATTGAAGTGAGAGTGGGGACATGGGGTAGGAGAGATAGTAGAATGAATCAGACATTACCGACGTATAACTATAGGACCGGTGGGATTCTACATCATGTACAACCACAATGAGAAATTATACTCCGTTTCATATGCTGTATAAAAGTGCATTCTACTGTCATATATAACTAATTACAACAAATTTAAAAATTAAATGGGGTTAAGCGCCCCCGGGTTCTATCCCCAGCGCCTAACCTCTCCCAGCACCTCAAGAATGGAGGCGGGCCTAGAGGAACAGCGCCCCCTCCAGAGCCCGCGACCGGGTAGCTTCTGGGGGCTCTGGGGCTGCGGGCTGCAGGGATGTTCCGGCCAACAGGGAACCAGACTTTCCTCAACCGACTGCCCGCCTCACCTCTTCCCACACCTCCCTTCCCCACACCCAGAATAGCTTTCTAAGCACATTACCTCTTCCCACTCATGCAGAAACCTCCTGCAAAGAGCCATCTGTGTCGCGAGTCTCCCTGTACGGCTCCCCGCACGCGTGAGTTGGGGTACGCGGCTGGACGGCTGCTGATACACTCGGCGCGTGGCGCGCTTGAGTCGCCCAAGTCTGGTGCCAGGGGACAGAGGGCCGATTGCTCTCCACGGAGCGCGGCATGCCCTCCACCAGGGCAGATCATGCGCGACCTCCGCAAGGCGACTGCACCTCTGGCTGTCACTGTTGAGGGCAGCTCCTCTGGCCCACCGTATTTTCCTCACCTTGAGTGTGATTAGGGTCAAGAGGAAAACAGCAGCACACAGGAAACGCCCAAGTTTACAGCCTGTTGGATCTGTGGTCTGCGTGCCTGCTCTTGATGGGATGGTGGGCGCTGGAGGAGATCCCCACTGCCGCCGAGGTCTGGGTCATCTATTGCCACCTGTAAAGCTCTGAGCATTTCTCCTCCCTTATATTTTTAGATGTCTACCCACGTTCTTTTTAAAACTCCAGGGCACTTAACCACTGAGCCACATCCCCATTTTTATTTGGAGACAGGGTCTCCTTAGGTTGCTTACAGCCTTGCTACCTTGCTGAAACTGGCTTCAAACCTGCAATCCTCCTGAGCCACATTTTCAAGTACCTATTTTACAGCTGGAAAAACTGAGATGTGGTAAAGTTTGGAATGTCAGGGCCTGAACGAAAGGGATTTCTGCCTGTGGTGCACACAGTTGGGTCCGAGCTGCCAGGAACAGTGCCTAGCGCACAGGAGGGACTCAGGAAAGATTTCTTAAAGAAACAAGCAAAGATGGACCTGGTGGCACATGCTGGTAATCCCAGGAGCTCAGGAGGCTGAGTCAGAAAGGTACGAGTTTGAGGCCAGTCTGGGCAACTTAATGAGACCCTGCCTCAAAGTAAACGGTAAAAAGGACTGTGGTTGTAGCTAAGGGGTAGAGTGCCCCTGCGGTCAATTTCCAGGACCAAAAAAAAAAAAAAAAAAAAAAAAAAAGAAACAAGGGAAGCTTGTGTGCATCTTGACTTTGAAACTCCAACCTCGATTCCCTCTTCCCACTGAGTTTCCTTCTTTAGCAGAGCCTCAAAGGACAATCAAGACAGCCACATTCTCCTCCTAAATTTCTACTCCTAGCCCCCATTAGAGCCTCCTTTTACCTCTGAGATTAAGAGCACAGACTTAGGAGCTACATGGGCTACACCAGAATCCGGCTCTGCCACTCTGTGGCTGTGGGGCCTCGGACAAATTGCTTGGCCTCTCTGGGCCTCAGCTGCCTCACCCTTTTTCTGGAGATAATAGCAATACCAACCTCATGGACTTGAATATGGAAGTTACCCAAGAAATGTTAGTGATTGGTATTACTTTTATTTTTAAATTCATTTTAAATATTTCATTATAAAATAAAAACAGATACGTGAACACAGAATACAAAAGTATAACAGTGCATTTTCATTTTTTGTGTAGTGGATTCTTTTTTTAAAGCACTTTTAGTTGTAGATGGACACAATATCTTTAATTAATTAATTAATTTATTTATTTTTATATGATGCTGAGGCTCGAATCCAGCACCTTACACACGCTACGTAAGTGCTCCACCACTGAGCTACAACCCAGTCCCTGTGTAGTGAATTCCTATCATGCATATCCCCTTATAACCCCCCACCTCTACCGAAGTCCCTCCCTGTCCCACACCAGTTGGGAGTCCTTGGCCCCCACAAAGGTACCCACCATCCTGTCTCATTATCACACAAGCATCTCTAGACACCACAGTTCAGTCTTGCTCACTTAAAAAAACAATTTTATGGATGTAAAGTTTATACCAAATAAAACTCACTCATTTCAAGTGTTCCATTTTGATGAGTTTGATAAACTTACAGGGTCTTGTAACCATCACTTGTGAGCTTAAGAACATTTTCACGACTCCCCTGTATTTTTCTTGTGCCATTTATACTCAATCCCTTCCCCTAGCCCTGGCCCCAGACAACCTCTGATCTGCTTTCAGTTTGTGGATTAGATTTCCTTAAGCCAGGTGTGGTGGCTCATGCTGTAATCCCAGCCACTCGGGAGGCTAAGGCAGGAGGAGGATCACAAGTTTGAGGCTGGTGTCAGCAATTTAACTTAGCTTTTCTACAATTTCATATAAATGAAGTAATGTGGCATATTCTTTTCTGCTTACAGCTTCTTTCACTCAGCAGACTGGTTCTAACCTTCATGCCTGCTGCTGCCTATGTCAGATTGCCTTGCTTTTTTATTGCTGTATAGTATTCTGTTAAATTATTATACTAAATTTACTCATGCATTTTTATTTTGATGGGCCCTTGGGTTTTTACAAGTTTTTGGCTATCAACAATAGAGACACTACAAACATTGGTGAACAGGTCTGTTCGTTTTTTTGGTACCAGGGATTGAATTCAGGGGCACTTAACCTCTGAACCACATCCCCAGCCCTATTTTGTATTTTATTTAGAGACAGGGTCTCACTGAGTTGCTTGGTGCCTCCCTAAATTGCTAAGGCTGGGTTTGAACTCGCGATCCTCCTGCCTCAGCTTCCCGAGCCACTGGGATTACAGGCATGTGCCACCACACTGGCCAGTGAACGGGCTTTTGTATAGACGTTTGTTTTCATTCTCTTGGGTGTAAATACGCAGGAGTGGGATTCCTAGGCTGCACGGGAGGTATGAAACTGTCACTGTTTTCCAAAGTGGCTGTACCATTGGAGGTTCTTACCAGTAATATATGAGAGTTTGGTTACTTTGCATTTTCACTAACATTTAAAGCTGTCATGATTATTTTAAAAATCAGTTTTTAAAACCATCCTAACGGGTATTTAGCAGAATCTTTTTATAGTTTTCCCTAGTAACCAATAATGTTAATCATTTTTTCATGTGTTTAGTGGTCATGCAAATATCTTCTTTTACTTTGAGACAGGGTCTCACTAAGTTGTTCGGGGTCTCACTAAATTGCTGAGGC
This sequence comes from Sciurus vulgaris, assembly GCF_902686455.1. Taxonomy (NCBI): domain Eukaryota; kingdom Metazoa; phylum Chordata; class Mammalia; order Rodentia; family Sciuridae; genus Sciurus; species Sciurus vulgaris. The sequence continues at coordinate 122,722,315 of NC_136467.1, read as the reverse complement.
TGGCCTCCAACTTGAGATCCTCCTGCTTCAGTCTCCTGAGTTACTGGGATTAAGGTGTGTGACACCGGCACCGGGTTGAAAGGTCCTTTCAAATCTTTCATTCATTAAAAATGTCGTCGCCCCTCCCTCCCAATCGGAAAAGCCATCTTTGCCTTTTTTCTGGGTCCAGCTCGTGGCAACCGCCTCTGGCAGCTTTATAGCCAGAGGCCCTGGACTCTAGTTTCCTTTTGAACCCACTGCCTCCAATCGCCACATGCCCCACTATGTCAGACGCGGCCGTGGACACTCGCTTCGAGGTCACCACCAAGGACTTATGAAGGGGGAAGTTGTGGAGGAGGCAGAGAATGGGAGAGGCGCTCCTCCTAGTGGGAATGCTAATGAGAAAAATGGGGAGCAGGAGGCTGAAGAGGAGGTAGATGAGGAAGAGGAGGAAGGTGATGGCGAGGAAGAGGCTGGAGAGGAGGAGGCAGCTGATGATGAGGAGGCTGATGCTGGTACCAAGCAGCAGAAGCCCTACGAGGAGGACTAGGCAGCAAAAGAGGAAAAGTCCAGCTAAAAACAAAAGGCCGCCGCGAGTTATTCGCCCTCCACTTGCCGCCTCAGAATCTGATCGTGGTCACCTCGGAGTAGAGAGGCCCGCACGGGCCCCGCCACCGGCAGCAGCGCCACCGCGGATGGCAGGCGCTGTCCACCCAACCAAAACCACAAGGTGATTTTGCAAAAGGGGAGGAAAAAAGAACCCACACTTTCAAGGCCCTGCTTTTTTTCCCTTAAAAGTACTTTTTTAAAGAAAATTTTGTTTTTATTTTTTTATTTACATTTTTTATTTTTGGACATATTTTTAGGGGTCAGTCATTTTTAATGATCTTGGGTGACCAAACTAGCGTTTGGAGCCTTTTCCGACCTACTTCTGACTTTACTTGTGCTGTGACCAGGTATAAATGATAAATCTCAAAGGAGGTAAAAACCTTGTAAAAAAGGCAAAAACAACAACAAAAAATCTTATTCTGAGCATTCCAGTGCCTTTTTTTGTGCTTTAGCTGTACTGTAAGTAGTTGGTTTGCATGAAATGGTTAAAAAGGTCAAAGATAGAAAGGTTTCTTTTTTTTTTTTTCTTTTATATATTTATTTTGTCTATGAAGTTGCTGTTTATTTTTTTGGCCTGTTTGATGTATGTGTGAAACAATGTTGTCCAACAGTAAACCCGAATTAAAAAACAAACACACCAATAATGTCTTAACTGGCAGGATGTAGTGGTGCATGATTATAATCCCAGGGACTCAGGAGGCTGAGGCAGGAGAATTACAAGTTCAAAGCCAGCCTCAGCAATTTAGAGACTTAGCAACGAAGTGACTTAGCAAGACTCTCGAAATAAAAAATAGAAAAAGGGTTTAGGATGTGGCTCCTTGGTAAACCCATGGGTTCAATCCCTGGTACCAAAAAACTAAAGGTCTTAATTGTGTTACGATATACATTCCATAGGATTTTTCCGTCATAGCCATGTTTAAATGTATTTTTTGTTTTTTTGCCCATGTTATAAATTGGGTCATCTGTCTTCTGTCTGAATTATAGGAGTTATTTATATAATCTAGATGTAAGTAGTTTTTTATACGTATGATTTATGAGTATTTTCTCCTCTTTTGTGGCTTCCCTTTTCATTTTCTTGGTAGTGTCTTTTGAATGCCAGAAGTTGCAATTTTCATTTTAATTTATTAATATTTTAGTGACCCATGCTTTAGAGATCTTTGCCTATATCGAGCTACAAGGATTTTTTTTCCTGTTTTCCTTTAGAATTTTTTTAGTTTTGACCAGACATGGTGGCCTATAATTCCAGTGGCTCGGGAGGCTGAGGCAGGAGGATCTTGAGTTCAAAGTCAGTCTCAGCAACTTAGTGAGTCCCTAAGTAATTCAGCGTGATCCTGTCTCTAAATAAAATTAAAATTTAAAAAAAGGTTGGGGATGTGGCTCAGGAGTTGTGTGCTCAAGGGTTCAATTCCCAGTACCAAAATGAAAGAGGTGGAGAGTGTGGCCCGCACACCCTAAGTGACCCCACCCATGAGTCATGCTCTTGAATAATCTTTTCCTCTTCAGTGTGGGGACTTGTTCCCAGCCAGTAGAATAGGGGGCGAGGGGTGCGGCTCCTGTGATCGTGTTTTGCTGGTCATACACACGTGGTGCAGTTCCACATCTTCCTTAGTTCCCAGTATTTCTGCCAAACTGGCTGCTGGACTCAGATTATCAGATTCCAGTCGAATCCCTTCCGCAGTACATCAGGGAGTGGGGTGGTTTTCTCTCAGCAGGTACTTCTGGCTGTCTCTCTTGTGTGGCCACTGTTGGTGCCTTATACCAGTCATTCATCGAAGGCATCGAAATGGTGATGTCCAATCTACTGTTTCTTTTTCATTTATTCCTTGTCTTACTGTCATGACGATCTGCCTTACCTCATACAGATACATCACACACACACACATAAAGCAGGATAAATGCTTTATTCATTTTTAAAAATTTTACCAGTCTTCGAGATTAATAAATTCTTGGCAATTATCTTTAATAGCATTATGAACCCATAGATTTAAATCTATTTGATTGATTTAAATCCATTGTAATTCTTATCCTTATTAAGCCCCCATGTTCCAGCTGGAGCCTCTTCAGTCTGGCTTCTGAGGCCCCTTGACGTGATCCTGTTAGTCCTCGAGAGCTTTCTTGCTAGCTGGTACGTCTAGCTGATCCAGGCTCATCTCGTATCTTGTGCTTTTCTGTTCTAGACTTGAAACAAGGCATGTCTCTAGAAACTGGATTTCTTTCTATGGTATCTAGGACACTTGCTGTCATTGGGTTGATTACTGTTTCCAATCTTTCTGGTGGACAGTACTAGAAAATCTTTGTGAGCTCATCTGATATCAGGAAGAAAGGGCGACGAGAGACAACCTATGAGTAACTGCCATTCCCACTTGTTTCGGACCCTCTTCCTGGCCTTCATTTCTTTCTTTTCTCTTTTGATACTGGAGTTGAACCCAGGGGCACTTTACCATTGAGCTACATCCCCAGCCCTTTTATTTATTTATTTATTTGTTTGTTTATTTATGATGGGGTCTTGCTAAGTTGTTTAAGGCCTAAGTTGATGAGGCTGGCCTTGAACCTGTGATTCTCCTGCCTCAGCCTCCCGAGTCCCTGGGATTACAGGCGTGCACCATCATGCATGGCGCCATCTCTTTCATTTCTGTTGTCCCTATTCTACTCCAAATTTTGTGCCATGCCCAGCAGTGTCTCCCTAGTGTGGATCATGGCCCAACAGAGCAGGCAGCCCTGCAGTGTCTGTCTCCAGAGACCATAAGCACCACAGACTGCTCTGGTCTCTTCGGCCCTCACACTTGGTCACCCCAGTTTCAGTAGTTCTTAAATTGGTGGCCTGGCTTCTTGTGAATATCTGCTGCCTGTTTGAGGCCCCCCTGTTTTCCTGTCCCCTGGATGCTGCCCCATGGCCTCCCTTTGTGTCCTTCCCATAGATGCAGTCTCCTGACTGTCAGTAGTTTGTCCCCACCCACTTGGATTTCAGGCCTCACTAATATCCAGTGGTGTTTTAAACCTGGTCTGTGGTTTGGTGACCCTATGGTTGCTTGCTGAGCCGGTGGAGGAGCTAGGTTGGAAGGTCTGCAGAAGCTTTGCACTGCACATCTGGGTGGTGCACTCTCCTCCTACACAGTGACGGGTCCTTCAGTAACTTGGGCTTCCTTCAAGCACAGAGGTGGCTTCCCCAGAGAGCCCAAAAGCAGAAGCCACTAAGCCTCCTAAAGATCAAAGAGGAAGGGTCAGGTGTCACTCCTAAGCTTTCTGTTGGCCGAAGTGTCACAAGGCCTGCCCAGATTGGAGGAGAGAGGAAACAGACACTGGTCCCTGGTGGAAGGAGCCACAGGTACCAGCAGGGAGAGGGGATAGCTGATGTCATCCTCAGAGATTTCAGCTCAGACTGGTCCCTCTCAGTACCCATGCAGGTGCCATCCACAACCCTGGACTAACGGAAGGCTATGCCTGTCATGGTGACTTAGGGGTCATCTTGGGGTTCTGCTTCCACCCAGATGTGCAGTACCCACCTTGGGCCCAGGCGCAGGAGGCTTGGTGTGGTCTAGCACCAGCCCTGGAAAGGAATTAGCTCCCATCTTCGCTCCCCGCCCCATCACTTCCCATCCCTCCCAGGCCCTCGGAGGGTTGGCAGGACATACGGCCCTGCCAGTGGTAAGTCAGGCCGGGAGCTCTGCCAGGGAGGGCCAGATGGAGCAGGAAGAAAGCACAAACCAGCCCTCGTGGCCGGGGCCATAAATAACGCTCCTGGGTGCGCCTCGGCTCTGCAGGCTCATTTCTCGGCCCCCTCATCTCTGGCCGGAAGGCCTTCATCTGCCTGGTGTAAGGGCTCCCTGCAGCTTGCAGGGCCAGGACGGCTGAAAGGGAAGGTGATCATTTGATGTGTCAGGGTCACCCCGAAAGCCATTCTTTTGTTCCCACCTTGCTGCTCTTCCCTGAGTGGCGCTGAGCCTCCCAGCCGCTGCTGGCTCCGCCTGGGGCCTTGACATTCTGATGGACTAAAGGGCAGGACATTTTCCTCTCTGATGCCTCGGCTTTTTTTCTGGGCTGCTGGGAGCGCCAGCCAGGCTGATGCCATATGGCAGGTCCCCTTCCCCAGCCACAGACGTGGATTCTTGCAAATTGGAGGGCAGGCCCTGAGCCTCGCTCCAGCTGTCTTCTGTGCCTGGCTTTCTCCCTTCAAGGTGAAGGTTTGATTTTCTGCCTCCAGGCAAATCCCACAGGCTGTCCCTTTCTTCTTAAGAAGTAGGAATGCAATTCTGAGTTCTGCCTGCCAGAGCTCCACATTCTCCTGGAGCTGCAGAAGCTCGAGGAAGCGGGGATGGGAGCGCGGGAGGCCTGGAGCTGGGAGGCTCGGAGCTGGGAGGCTCGGATGCCTAGCTGCTGTCACCTCGGGGCCTCCTTCCTGCCTCACTTGATGTCATGAAATTTGTTTGAACTGGGAAACATCTTAGAGCTTTGATTCTCTAAGTGTAGCCTGGCTCCCACGCGGGAGTTCCCCTGGGGAGATTTTAAAAGTGACAGGTTCCTGGGCGTCACCAGCCCTGCTGTGTCACAGTCCATGGAGAAGAGGCGCAGGAAGCTGTATATGAAAAGAGGGTTCTGGGGGCTCTGACGCCCAGTGAGGCTTCTTGTCTCAGGGCGTAGGGTTAAGAAATCAGCTTCTGAAACCAAACTGGCCGAACTGGCTGGCAACCAGACCGCCTAGAAGAGCAACTTGCTCCCCTGGGTTTAAGTGTTCTCATCCGCAAGATGGGAAAGGTGACAGCAGCCACTCAGAGATAAGGATAAAAGTTGGATAATTCAGGGAGCATTTCCTCCATGTTCACATGATCATTATGAGAATCAAATGCTTGGTTTTGCTCAGAGCAGGGCAGAGACCCAAACAGGGAGAGGCCCTGCCGAGGCTCACTCACGGGCGCCATGCCAGATTCACAGGAGGACCCAGGTCACCATGCATGACTCCCTTGCCACGTGTGCCATCCTGGATTTGCATCTGGAGAGGGACAAGAGAGTGACCCCACTCTTCCCTGAGCATACTTGCCTTTCCCCAGGAGGTTTCCAAAGTTGCCCTGCAGTGTCTGCCTCACTGGCAGACGGAGCCCAGGCGGTGACAGTGGGGCAGAGTCCTGCCAGGCTGGGAGCTGTCAGCTCCTATTATCAACCCCACGCTCTGATCCCCTGAGCTCTCTGGCTTCTGGGGAGGGTGTCAGCAGTGCTGGCAGTGCTGGCACAGAAGCAGATGGAGCAGAGCCTTCCGTGAGGGTCCCTGGGCCTGTGGCTGGAAGAGCCAGGGCAACCTACTGGCAATTTAGAAGAACAGAGAACAATAATGGATAAAATGGCTGCCTATTCGCTGCGAGCCAGCTCTGCCATGGTTGTAGCCATTTTACAGAAAAAACTGAGACACACCCTAGGCCACGCAGCAAAGGTGGAAACAGTTGGATGACAATTGGAGCCATGGGTGTGCATTCCAGCTTTGGGTAGGGAGGCAGCAGGGTCCATTAAATAGTCCGAATCCAAATCCCAGCTATGTTGCTATCTGCGTGGCCTTGAGAAAGCCACTTAGCTTCCCGAGTCCTCGTTTCTCACTGTTACATGGAAATAGTAACCTTGAGTGGGAGTCTAGTAGTGTGTATTAGTTTTCTACTGCTGCTATAACAAAAACCACATGTCGAGCAGCTTAACATCATGCATTTGTTCTCTTATAGTTCTGGAGGACGGAAGTCTGAGATAAGTCTCACGGGGTTAAAATCAAGGTGCTAGCAAGGCTGGCTTGTGCAGCTTAATTCAGTCCCACCCAGATAATTTAAGATAATATCCCAAAATCTACAACTTAATCACATCTAGAAATATTTGTTTTTAAATACTGGGGCTTGAGCCCTGGAATACTTAACTACTGAGTCACATCTCCAGTGCTTTTTAAAAATATTTATTTAGAGGCAGGGCCTCACTAAGTTGCTGAGGCTGGTTTTGAACTTATGATCCTTCTGCTTCAGCCTCCCAAGCTGCTGGGATTACAGGCGTGCACCACCGTGCCCAGCTCAGATTTGTTTTTATAATATAAGCTCTACACAGGTTCTGGAGAGGAAGGCTTTGGCATCTTTGGAGACTACCAATTGGCCCACTACTGAGGAACTAGCCACACGGAGGCCTGGTCATTGTTATACTCTGGCCTCAGGTTGTTAGCTGCTGGTGTGATCCTGGACAGGGGATTTTACTTTTCCAAGTCTCAGTGTCCTGATCTGTAAAACGGGGACAACGCCCAGGCTGTTAAATGAAGGGGCTGCATTCTGACATGAAAATGGCCAGTGGATCTTCGTTGTGAGTTTGGGTGATGCTGCCTGGGTGACAGTGAGGTCCCTGGGCTCCCTGAGTATGCCCTGGGCAGGGAGTGGGAGGCCCACATCCCAGGATGAGGAGTGGAGGCAGGGTGAGGGGCCCACTTCTGGAGTGGGCACAGGGTCCTGGGCACTGTGTGGCAAGTCTTCCCCTGAGCTTCTGAGGGGGCTTGGTGGGCACAAGCCACTCTGGGCCCCGGGAGGTCTGATGTGGCGTGGGCTCAGCTTAACGTCTAGCTTAACGTGCCTGCAGCCTGGCTGAGATCAATCCCCCGCGTGCTTTGTGCCCACAGCAAACGCTTACTGTCAACATGGTGTCAGGAGCGGCAGCCAGAGAGACCCGTTCTGCGGGCCACCCACGGGAGTCCTGCGTGGCCGCTGTTGCTAAGCCTGTCCTCCAGCTCACCGCCCCACTCAAAGGTCCTCAGAACCATGATGCTGGCCTGCACCTGTGACACTGCCCGCGGACCCCCACCATCGAGGCGGGGCGCACGAGGTCGGAGGCTGCAGGTCCCCAGGAGCCCCAGCTCCACCCAGCGGCCAGCGGCCACCTTCCCCGGGTTCAGGTACCAGGCTCCGCAGCAGGGCTCCAGGGTTTCAGGGTTTGGGGTGCGTTGTAAGGTGACCAGGGGCTGGGACGGGGCTCTGCCTGTCCTTGAGCAGAGCTGCAGTCACCCCCATTGCTTTCCTTCCTTCCTTTGAGGCCTGGGGCCTCAGCTCCTGCCTCTGTGGGGCCAAGTAGGAAAGAGGGGGTGGAGGGGACCGAGGCCTGCCTGCCGCTTAGGGCCACTGCAGGTTCTGCTGCCCGAGGAGCCAGAGCCAGAGGAGCCGGTGACAACCAAGAGGCTCTCCTTCCTGCAGAAAGCAGAGCCCTCTTCCCAGCAGGGATTCCGAGGTTCCAGGGAAAAGCCGGGGCGGGGTGGGTGTGCCACGTGGGGAGCAGGGGGTCCCCGCCGCTGTGGTGGGGCACCCACTGTGCCACCTCACGTGTAGTTTTCTGACACCAGCGAAGTGACCCTGTCAAGAAATTTTGGATCTTCTGAATTTTGGACCATTTCTACATTGTATCAGTGATGTCATGGGGACATTCACTGACCTAGGCCAGGTGTGCTGGTGCACGCCTGTAATCCTGGCCACTTGGGAGGCTGAGGCAGGAGGATGGAATGTTGGAGGCCAGCCTCAGCAACTTCATGAGACCCTATCCTAAAACAAAAAATTAAAAGGACTGGGAAATGTAGTTCAGTGATTAAAGTGCCCCTGGGTTCAAGTTCCAGTAAAGAAATAAAAGATTAAAAAAAAATTTTTTTAAAGAATTTATAATTTAAGTTTTTTGGATGGGTAATTCATTTACCCAGTTCAAATGCAGAAAAGGAATGTGAGGGTGTATAGAAGAATTCCTGCCTTCTGCTCCTCTTTCCTAGAGGCAACCCACTTTTTCCTAGGTCCTTGGGTCCTGCCAGAAATACCTTCCACACTTAGAAGCAAACATGGGTGTGTATTCTTCTGCCATTACTGTCACATACACACACACACACACAAATAAATGATAGTGACTTACAACTTTGCACCTTTTTTTCCCTTAAGGCAGACACTTGGTGATTGTTCCATATTGAAGCATTAAGAGCAGCTGCCTCTTTGTTATCAACTGTATAATATTCCACCATTCAGCTGTGATGTGGCATCGTGTCCACTGAATCCCCTGTGGAAGGACATGTAGGTGGTTTTTGGCCTTCAACTCTGCACACCATGCTGAGCTTCACTGTGTGGTTGAAGAAATGGAACTCTGGGAGCAAAGCCCCTCCTCAGGCCCCATAGTGAGTTGGAAGGACCAGGGTAAGGTCGCAGTGCCCTGGCCCTGCGCCCTGTGGTGCCTCCCCATCTCGTCTTGGCCCAGTCCTCCTGGCTCTCGGAAGACAGGTTGCATGAGGAGGAAACCGGAGGCAGGAGGGTGAGCAGCCCCGTGCTGCTGTGTCCTCCTCCCCAGCGGTGGGGGGTCCAGCAGGGAGGAAGACCTCGCTCTCAGAGCAGGAAGCAGCAGAGTGACTGCAGGCGGGGAGGGTGCTTTGCTGCCTGAGCCTCCTCACAGTCTCTGCGCAAATCTCCATTCTTCATTGCATGGGGTTTGCTTTGGGGGAAGTAGAAGCTAAATCACAGCCACGGATTGGACCCAGGCCTGCCACCGACTCACTGGGATCCTTGGCAAGTCGCTCACCTCTCTGGGCTGACCTGGGGGAGCTTCACCCCACGTGGGTTCTCCAAGCAAGATGTGGGTTCTGGAGCGGTGAGCTTGGGTTCGACACCCACTCTGCCAGCGTCCTTTTTTTTCCTTTTTTTCTTTTTAATCAACACCCCTTTGATGAGTCTAACTTCTTCATTAAAAAAAGTGAGCATCAAAGTCACAAGTGTGCCAAAGCCTTGGGGACACTGCAAACCAGTACAGCTGTGCAAATTCCCCCTCCCCTACTTGTGAATTTCAAGGATGACGTTATACCCTTGTGAACTCAGCCCGGGGTCACACCCCAGATAGAAGAGACAGCTATTAGTGAGCCACACGGTGCCACTGTTCAGGACACAGACACTAAAACGCAGAATCTTGGTCACCGGTGGAACTTGACACCCACCTTAGCTTAGGTGTTCTGCGGGTATTTAAGGTACAACCCCACTAGGTGGCGATGGTGTCCAGGTCATTGATGCCCGTCCCTGAGAGGATACCCTAAGGACATTCTCAAATGTCCTCCTTTTTTATGCCTTGAGAGAGGTCTCTCTGAAGGACCCTGTTAGCCTCCATTTTCTCATCTGTAAAATGGGTTTAAGAGTACCTAACTGAGCTCATGTATTTAACAGCCTCCTGTGCATAGTAAGAGCCTCAGTAAACCTTGGTTTCTTTCCTTCCGTGTGATGAAGAGCATGGTCCTTGGAACCAGACTGCCTAGCCTTGAATTCCAGCTCCACTGCTTACCAGCTGTGTGACCTTGGGCAAATCACCTAACCTCTCTGGCTTCAGTGTTCCTGTCTGAAACAGAGGGCTAGCAATCATATAGATCCCCATAGTTTATATGCATAAAACTTAGAAAGTGCCTGGTCCAGGAAAAGGCTGTGTTTGCCAGAGTCTGTATGTCCTGGGGTGAACCCTCTCTTGAGTGGAGGCTAGATCTGGGTCCTACAGCTGGGCACCTCCTAAGATTGAGGGTTGTGTCAAGGTGGTATGCCTCCAGGGCATTTTCAACTCTGAGACATGAGTCATCGGCAGAGAAAGCCACAATTCCAAGGCTCCTGATACCCTGGTCTCAGGATTCAGGGCTCAGCAGGCAACAGCCTGCGTCCACCAGGCAGGTGACAGAGCCCGATTTGCAAGTGCGATGCCAGCTGGTGGGTGGAGAAGGCAAGTCCAGAGGACCCGAAAGCCTGTCTTTAAAGTATTTGTGTCAGTCAGGTGTGTCCTGCTCGCCTCTGTGTGTGCTGCTGAGAGCCAGCTCAGAAAATAAAACACTGCAGTGGGCAACAGGACCAATGGCTTTACTGCTCCATCTTGCCCAACCTCTATGCAGGTTTGCGGGGGAGGTAGAGGAATCGGGTGACGACAGCACCTGACCAGAAGTCAGGAGATCTCTTTATAGCCCCAGCTCTGTCACAGGCGTGCTGTGTGACCTTGAATGAGTCACTTTCCCTCTCTGGGCTCCAGAGTCCTGTTCTACCCAAACTGGGACATGATTCCTGCCCTTGCTTTCCAACTGGAGATGTGTTAGAATAGAGAAATTCCTCAAAACCCTCCCTCCTCATCAAAGCCTCCCGGTGGAGTGGAACAAAGGGAATGCAGGTCCTCCCCCTCCCCCTCCATCTCTCCCAGGCCAGGCATGAGGTATTAATTACCAATCCATAATTCATTCATTGATTTATTTATCCCACACGCTTGTTCAGTGCTGGTTTGTCCTCCTGTCTACATGTCCTTTATGTCTTGCCAGCATCTGAAACTCCTCAGGGAGGTCTGGCACAGAGTCTAAGGGAGGAGGCTCCTGCCTATGGGACGTGGCGCTTGCCTCAGGCAGGAAGGTCCTGCTGGAACCAGGGTTGGTCGGATTTTAATGGGAGTGAGAAAGGAGAGGTGTTGGGAGATAAGGGATATGAAAAACTCTTGGAAAAGCGAGAAATGCCCTGGGAAAGGGAGAAAGCCTTGTTCTCTGGGCAGGGGCTCTAAACAATAAGAGGAGAGAGAGAGTGCCCCCTGGGCGCTGGGAAATTCATCTTTGATGAACGAAAGTTTTGCATCAAAAAGTGTCAGAGGAAGCAGGTTTTATTTTAGGAAGCGTGCAAGCTCTGTGTCAGTTCCTAAAATAACATTTAATTTTGGATTACACGGGGCAGGTGTGTGTGCATTCCATCTCAGTTTTTCCAGACTCTTGGTGACCAAGGTCTGAACTCAATCCCAGGCAGACCTCAGACTGAGCATGCTCCACTACCTCCCGGAGCTCGAACTTGCACAGAGGGTGTCCAGAAATGCTCCAGGACATCAGCTCCAGTCACCTGCCAAATGTCCCCTGGCTTTGCTGGCCTTTCCGAGCACCCTTCCCTGCCTCCTCCCTGGCCCCTCAGGATCTCAGCTATCATTCAGCACCCCCTCCAAACACCGCCTCCTCCAGGAAGCCTCCCAGAAGGCCTCCCACCTGCCTGATCCTGTCGACAGCTGCTAGGCCTGCTTTGGAGCCTCCAGCCTCTCTGTCTGCTCTGCTACCCTCCTCCTATGACTGCTCCCTTCCTGCCCTTCCCACCTTCCATCAAAAGCCTGGCTGCCAAGGGGCACTGAGTGCCCTCAATCAGCGCGTGTCCGTGCTCTGGATTTCACTGCTTTTTAAAACCCACCCATCCTGGCTCCGTTCCATCTCCATCAAAGCCCTTGATGCCACGCGGAGCGAGGCTAAGGCACCAGAAGCGAAAGGACAGATTTTCTGCGCTAGCCATCCTGGATTGCACTTTAAGATCCTCTTAGGGGAAGTCACTTCTTTCCATCAAGACAGTTCTGTCTAAAGAGGGGAATTCCACAGCACTATGTTAAACAAAAGGGGAGAGGTTCGGGGTGTCGGAAATTAGTGATTATACTAAAACTAACTGCCTCTTTTTTTTTTTTTTTTTTTTGCACACCTGCTAGGTTCCAGGTCTTACATTCTTTGTCTAATTCCAGGAAGCAAGTGCAGCTATCATCACCATTGATACAACAAAAGTAACAGCACTTCATGAGCTAGTCTGTTCACCTAGACTGTCCCATGAGGTAGGTGCCCTTGCTATGCCCCTTTTCCAAATGAGGCAACCCAGGCACAAATAAGTTAAGCAACTTACCACACAGTTATGAGTCAAGGAAGCTGAGCTCCAGAGGAGTTAAGGGTTCAGCAAGCTACTGAGCGAATCCTGTGTCCCCTCCTCCCAAGCTCATCACGCCTCCTCCTGGGGCCAATGGGAAATTGCAGGTTGAGATGAGGACAGCTGGGACCTGGGTACGAGTGGGGGGGCGGCAGGGACTTCATTAGCACATCCCTTGCACAGAGGGTGTCCAGAAATGCTCCAGGACCTCAGTTCCAGTCACCTGCCAAATGTCCCCTGGCTTTGCTGGCCTTTCCTAGCACTCTTCTCTGCCTCCTGAGTCATCTGGCTCCTCGGCATCTCAGCTATCATTCAGCACCCCCTCTAAACACCACCTCCCCCAGGAGGTCTCCCAGAGGGCCCTGACGCCCATGCCTGTCTCTCCCTTTGGGCCTCTATTTTTCTACTTTGTGCATGCCACTTTAAAACATACGCCAAAGCCACTGAGCTCTGTCTTCCCTCACAAATGTCAGAGACCTGGTCTTATACTCTGTTTAGCCCAGTGCACAGTGAGCACTGGGCACATAGTAGGCCCTGAATGGACCTGTGAAGAATGAGTCACCGCTTGAAGTCCCATTCCGCCTCTGCAGTGCTCAGACTCTGGGAGGCATTAGGGTTCAAGACAGGAACAGTGAAGGCGGTTGGGGTTACCTTTTAGACCCCACACCACCTAATCCCAGAGAGCCCCACAGAGATGGTCCGGAGTCTGGTGTGCTGACCCGGTGCCTAGGAGTTAGTGACTCTGCCCCCGGGGGTCCACAGGTCAATTTTGGGCGAAGCCGAGGGAGGGAGCGGAGGAGTATGGGGGTGGTGTGGAGGGGTCGTCACTCCACAGCCCTCGCCACCCCAGCCCCGCAAAGCACTCATCATACACCCACCCATGCGAGGAGACGCAGGGACTAGGAGGGACCGGAGACCCACAGACAAGGCCGGAGGAAAGGCCGGGGAGGTGGGCAAACGGTGAGGCGGCGGGCGGCGACCCCGGGCGCAGAGCGCGCCGGGGGAGGGGCAGGGACCGGGCTGCAGCCGGGGTCGCCGATCCCGCCGCCCCTCCCGCGGCGCCGGCTAAGCCGGGCGCTGCCGCCTCAGCACCGCGGCGCGGCCACCTGCGCAGCCACCGCGCCGCCCCGGCCGCGCTGCCATTGGCTCGCTAAAAATGCCTCTCTAATCTGCGCTCGCCCGGCGCCTCCGCCCTCCGCTCCCCTCCGCCTGGGCTCTGACCTTCCTCTTTCCCGCAGCCCCGCGAGGTCCCGGAGAGACGCGGCGGCGGCGCCAGCGCCACCTCCTCCTCCCCCGGGAAGTCGTCCGGGCTTGAGGCCGGGCCCCAGACGCCCCGCTTGGCCCCGTGGCGCCGCCGATGGTGCCCGGCGCTCCTGCCCCCAGGTAGGGGGTCTGGCCCTCGGGGAGCGGGCAGGGGTGGCGGCGGCCGCGGGGTCTCGCTGCCGAGCGCGGGTGGTGGTGGGCGCCGCGACAGGAGGCTTGTTGGGCGGGAGCCGGGGGCGCGGGGCGTGTGGAGCAGTTACCTGGGGAGAGGTGGGCGCGCGGGGGATGCTTTGCCGGCGCCGGGCTGCGCGGGTATCACCCCGGCAGCGCCAGGATGTCCCTACTCTGGACCCCTCGGGAGAGGGAGCTGGCGGCGGAGGCCTTTGCCCTGGGGAAAGCTCAGGAAATCGCTTCCTTGGGCAGCTGGGGCCTCCTGGCCCCGGGGGGCTGGGGAGTAGGGGGTGGTGATGTTTTTGGTACCAGCTGGGGTGGGTGGGCTGGTGCCAGCTTGGTGCGTAGGCTATTTATGGATCAGAGTGGGCCGGGGAGAAACACAGCGGCTGAGGCGCCCGCGCCTGTCTGGTTTAGATTACAGGTACTTCCTTCTGTCCTTCCACCCCTTCCCCCACCGACGGGATGGGAGGGGGAGGAGAGAGCAGGAGGTGATGCTAAAACGCCGGCGGATACCGCAGAAGCCTGGTCTGCTGGACTCTGCTCTCCTTCGGCCCCAGGCCCTTTGCTGCCTGTTGGAGCGCGCGTTCTCTCCCTTGTTTTTGCCTTTCGGGAGGCTGGGGACAGACTGCAGGGTCATCAGGGCATGGGGAACGCTGTAGCAAACCCCAGAGCTTGACCAGATTCAGCTTCAAACCTGAGCTGTGAGCTCCAGCTGTGCTCTACCCGCTGAAACCCAGCTCTGCACCCCATGGGCAGTGACACATGTAGCTCCCTTTTTCTAGGTACGACCATAAATAACCCACATTGCCCAGGGGCCCTGGCACAGCTGGGTTGCAAACTGGACTGTCTCTCAGTGATTTGGGAAGTTCTCTCCCAGCTCCTGTCCTTATCACATGTCCAAATCAGCTCTCACCGGCCACCCCCTCCAGCTTCCCTGGTACCCCAGGTGAGATCCTCACCTCCTACACTCTGCTGTTGGACCCAGCCTGCCTTGAGGCTTGGTTATTTATGTCTTGTCTGCCTTGCTCTAGACAGAAGTGCCCTCAGGCTAGGAATCTGATTCATCTCTGTCATCGCCCTCCACCTGACCAGGGTTTGGCACCAAGTAAACCTTTGCAGAATGAATGAAAGGGTGAATGAATGAATGGGAACTCTGGGAAACAGTTGGTGACTGAAGGAGCAGGGAGAGCCCCCCTCTTGGGCTTTCCTTACATCCTCCAGGACCAAAGAGCTACCCAAACCTGACAGTTTCATTTAACCCTTCCTAGGCCTGGAGCTGATGGGTAGCTATGGTTTTTGGAGAAAAGTGTTGCAATTCTGCTAGTTCCAGAGATTTTGGTTGGACCCTGGTTTGAAGGCCCTTACCTCGTCCTGAGCACGTGGTGGCAAGGTCCCGCTCTCCTAGGCCTCTGAGTTGGCACTGTCTTCCTGAGATGCTATGTTAAGGCTGCAGGTCCTGGCCTCTGTTGCAGCCCTTAAGAGAAAAGTCCAGGTCAGCATCCGAAGGTTGGGGAGGCCCAAGCCAGACCATCTTCAGCTTCTGGGGTCCTCCCAGTGAGCTCTGAGCAAAGTCTCATGGACCTGCTATATTGAGGAGCAGAGAAAGGGACTGCCATCAAGAATTCTGCCTTGCCGGGGGTGGTGGTGCACGCCTGTAATCCCAGAGGCTTGGGAGGCTGAGGCAGGAGGATCCTGAGTTCAAAGACAGCCTCAGCAACTTAGCAAGGTCCTAAGCAACTCAGGGAGACCCTGTCTGTAAATAAAATCGAAAAAGGGCTGGAGATGTGGCTCAGTGGTTAAGTGCCCCTCTGTTCAATCATCGGTTTAAAAAAAAAAAAAAAGAATTCTGCCTCACCACAGGGCCTGTGTTTGTGAAGGGCATTACCATTTGCAGAGCCCTTCCTGGCCCTTGTGTCTCCTTTGACAGCCCTGCAGTATCCCTGATGTGGCTCTGCCACCCTCCCTGCCTGGGGCGCACTTTGGGTCTCACCCTCCCTCTGTCCTCAGCTGCTCTGACCTGCTTTCAGTTCCTCAACCAAGCCATGCTTCTCGCCTGCAGGCCTTTGCCCAGGTTATTCCTGCACCCTCATCTCCCGACACTGCTCTTCCTTCCAGAAGCTTCTGTAGCGTGGGATGGGAGCCCCAACCACAAAGCCCCTTTTCTCCAGCCTGCTCACCTCTCCTGGGACCATATCAGCCTCTTCAACTTTAGACTGCTGTCTCCCCCTGGACTGTGAGTCCATGGTGCAGGGTCTGTGTCCTGTTTCCTGTGTCCCCAGGCCAGGCAGAGAAGCCCTTGCTTATACTTGTGGAGTGAGTGACCACTGGTCTCACTAGCCAATTTCAGGTCATATTTAGCAGTTTTCTCCCATCAGAAGATGAGGAACCCATTCAGAAATTTGCATGCACCCCCAGCAAGAATGAGTTGGTGGCAGAAAACCTCACTGGGGAAGTAAAACTGACTGTGGGCCTGGCAGGACAGAAAGGACAGGAGGAGAGGGCAGATTGCAGGGGTGGGAGCGCTCCTGCCTGGGGAAGCAGGTGGAGGGGCAGGGAGAAGTAAGCGTACTAAATAGGGGGAGGGCTGCTTGGTTTGATTTTACATTTTTCTTTTTGGTACCAGGGATTGACCCCAGGGGTGCTTAACCACTGATCCACATCCCCAGCTCTTTTTGTATTTTATTTAGAGACAGGGTCTTGCTGAGTTGTTTAGGCTGGCTTTCTAAGTTGCTGAGGCTGGCTTTGAACTCAGGATCCTCCTGCCACAGCCTCCCAAGCCACTGGGGTTACAGGCGTGCACCACTGTACCTGGCAGACCTTGACTATTAATTAAACATCACTTAATATTAAAATGCAGGGTGGGGGCTGGGGTAGATTTGCCAAATAAACACCGAATGTACAGTTAGATTTTATATAAACAAATTTTTTTTTTTTTTTTTTTTTTTTTTTTTTTTTTTAGTATAAGTATATCCCAAATAGTGTATGGGATATACTTGTACTAAAAAAAAAAAAAAATTATTTGGGGTGTGTAGCTAGTGGCAGAGTGCAGGCTTAGCATGGTTGAGGCCCTGGGTTCAGTCCCCAGCACAAACAAAAAATCTGTCACTGTCTGAAACATGTTTTATTAGATGTCCTACATTTTTCTTGACTCCGTGTGGCCCCTCCAGACTGAAAGGGGAAGAATGGAGAGAGAGGGAGAGCCAGCAGGGGTCCTAATTTTCTCTTCTTTTGTGTGGGGGGAGGGGTCAATGGATGTTTGCTTGAAGGCGACAGTTTTAGAACATTAGCATGTGCTTTTTTAGAAATTAGATGTTTTGAATTCTGCATCTGTACACGGTTTCTGAATGCTGCTTAGACAGTGGTTGTACATTTGTGGATTTGGGCTCCCTAGTGCTGCTGGGAAATAATAAAATGATAGTCCTCTCATTTATTCAGGTGAGACAAAGGGAGTTTCAGTGGTCAAGAGCTGAGTCACTAAGCAAGGTTAACCCACTGGAGAAATACAAGCTCCCATCTGAATCACATGCTGCTACTTGGGTTTGAAGAGATTTTAACCTGTGACTGGTTTCTAACTGGTCCCTCGTGGGCTTGTTCCTCCTCACCCTGCTCCACCCAGAGCTGCTGTGGGACAGGAAAGTGGGTGTCAGGGGGATGCAGAAGGAGCAGGGGGGAGTGTGGGGTGTCTGGGGGGCTTTTGAGGGCCCAGGCAGCCAGCTGTGGTGGCGCACACCTGTTATCCCAGTGGCTCGGGAGGCTGAGGCAGGAGGATCGCAGGTTTGAAGCTAGCCTCAGCAACTTAATGAGGCTGCAAGCAATCTAGTGAGACCCAATCTCTAAATAAAAATTTAAGAAGGGCTGGGGACGTGGCTCAGTGGTAAGTGCCATGGGGTTCTGTTTGTGCCATCCCTGGCACAAAACAGAAAGAAAAACAAAAACAAAAACTTGACCCACATTTATTACTCAGTGTTTATAATAACCTCATGAAGTTTCCCCCATTTTACAGACAGGCAGCTGAGGTTAAGGGGCTTGCCTGAGGTCACCGTGAGCACGTGACTGAGCCAGGATAAGGTGGTGCTTGTGACCTCAGTGCTGTCAGACATCCATGAGGGTGAAGACCGTCGCTTGTCTCAGGGACAGGAGTCTACGTGCTCCAGAAACCAGGGTGGCCAGTCTGTGGGAGAAAGGCCTGGGAGGAAAGATGGCTGGGTCAGAGGAGCAGAATGTGCGCACTGCAGGCAGAGTGACAGCAGGCCCGAAGTTGGCCTGGGAGGGGGTCTCAGGGGCTGGGGGGAGATTCGTGCAGGAACACGAGGAGGACGAGGGCCTGAGGCTGGCCGGACGGCCAGTCTGGATTGCTGATGGTGGCATTTTAAATGGTCCCCCACGTTGGACCTGGGGCAGGAGGCCCAGGGGTCTCCCACTGCTGACGGCATGGCAGGGACCTAGCTTCTTAGTGCCACTCTGCCACATCTTGGCCTTCCCTGCCTGGGTGGACCCTTGGTCTGCCTGCACCTTGACCAGCTGCCCCAGGACCAGAGAGGCAGTGGAGGCAGGGCAAGAGTATGGGGGACTGAGGCACCAGCTGAGTCCCAGCCCTGGTGTTTACTCACCAAGGGGCTTTGGACCATTTCTGCCTCTCTCGGTTTCTGTTTCCCCTTCTGTCTTTAATTTTTTTTGGGGGGGGGGAGGTGCTGGGGATGAATCAGGTCCTCATGAATTTCTTTTATTTGTAAATATTTTTTGTTATGGAAAAATATAAACATTTACAAATAGTGTATGACTTCTATCTCTGCCTCTCCTGCACCCCAATAATATTTCAAGTCAAATCTCAGATATCATTTCACCTTAAATAAATCTAGATACAGCTCTAAAAGATAAAGACTTTTTCTGTCATAATGACAATATCATTATTATATCTAGGAAGTAATAGTTTCTTCGCATCATCAGATATTCACTTAATATTCACATTCCTTATTGTCCTCATGTATATGTGTGTGCGTATGCACGTATCACATATATACACATATCTCACACACACACATATAGTTCATCTAAGTCAAAGTTCACAGTCCACACATTGTGATTGATTGCTATGTTCTAGTCTCGTGCAATCTGTAGCTTTCTCTCCACATCACTTTTTTTTCCCTTCCTTCCTTCCTTCCTTTCTTTTTCTTCTTCTTTTTTTTTTTTTTTTTTCTTTTTTTCGGTGAGGGGTATCAGGGATTGAACTCAGGTGCACTGAGCCACATCCCAGCCTATTTTGGATTTTATTTAGAGACAGGGTCTCACTGAGTTGCTTAGTGCCTCATTTTTGCTGAGGCTGGCTTTGAATTCTTGATCCTCCTGCTTCAGCCTCCCAAGCTGCTGGGATTACAGGTGTGCCCCACTTGTGACACCCGGCTCTTTTTCACATTTCTTTGCAATTTGTCTATTGGAGGAAACAGATGCACAGTTTCCCACTGTCTGGGTTTGTTGCTCACACCCCCGTAGTGGAGTTTAGCATGTTCTTCTGTTCTCTCTACAAATTGGTAGTTGGATTTGTTTGTCTTCTGGCATCTTCTCATCTAGGCATCAGTAAATCCTCCCAGCTCTGCCTCCAGAGTACCCAGAACTGGCCACCACCTCCATTGCTCCCAGCTTCCTCATCAGCTCCTGGGTTTTACAGCGGCCTCCACTGGCTTCCAGTCCACTCCTTGGCCCAGCAGTCAAAGAGGTCTAGGCATCTCCAGGAGGGCAGTTCCTGTAAGACAAGGGCCACTCTTAGGAGAAGGGGCAGCTGTGAGCAGGCAGCACCCACAGCTGCTGGGAGATGGGGCCCACCTGATAACAGGGCACCGTCTAGTTTCTGTTTTGAGCCTGGTCACAAGCCTACCGGAAGTGTATTAATTAATTAATTATCCATATTCCCATTTCACAGATGGAAGCTGAGGTTCTCAGAGTTGCATAGCCAGGACTGAGCTCCGAGTCTTGCTGGGGATCCTTTGCTTAGCTGATAAATGGGCATGGGGGGCTGCTGGTTTGTAGATTTACTCTCATCATTATTCCATTGAATATTGAGTGAATACGCTTTGGATATGACGTGCTGCACCTGAACTGAGTGCTCGCCATTCAGTAGTAAAGGAAACATTCTCTGTCCCGTTGCCTCCGGAATTTCTAGCAATGGGTCTTTACAGCATTTAGCCACCTACCACCCTGGTTACCCTGGACCCGCCTCCCCCACCAAGCCTTAACTTTCATAATGACAACCGATAATTTGTTGAGCACATACTATGTGCTGGGTGCGGTGCTAGACTCCTTCTGCTTCACAGCAACCCCTTTACAGGTGGGTAAACTGAGGCTGCAGAGGGCCTTAAAGCTTGCAGCCAAGGTCCTTCCGTGAGTGTGTGATTCAACCATGGATGTGCACGCGGTTCTTCCCCCTGCTGCCTCCTCTCCCCAGCCCCTCCCACAGCAGGATATCTGGTGTCACCTCTATCAGCATCTCCATCAGACACCAGGCTGCCACTGCTGCCTGCTCCCGGGTGTTGGGTGACCGGGGGCCTCTCACCTGCCCCACTTGGCCCTGCCCCAGTCGGCTCTACAGGGTCGCGACCCCTGCCCCTGCCTCTGCCCCTCTCTCAGCGCGGCGGTATTGGTTCTGGCGGGCGGGGCGGGGCCTGGGCAGGGATGGCTCCGCCCTCCCCTCGGTTTCAGCGGGCCAGGTAGGCTGCAGAGCTGGCTTGGCTTGGCGCGGGTCCCCTGGACAGAGCCGGGACTGGTCATCAATCACAGGAGGCTTCAAGCCGGCAGGAAGAAACCAAGTCATGAAATTGCCGCCTGAGGGACGTAGCAGGGGAGAGCCCGGACTGCCTGGGTGCTGGGGCTTGGCGACGCGGGATCGCGGGTGTGCCCCAGGCCAGCGTCAGCTCCGGGTCTGGCCTCTGCGCCCTCTCTCGGCCCCTCATTGCCCGGCCGGCGGCTCTGCCCCATCGCGCAGCTGGGCTGCGGCGGGAGATTGGGAGCGGCGTCGGGGCCTCGGGTCTGGAGCCTCCTTCAGGGGCGGCGCTGAGGGGGAGCTCGCGGAGTCCACGTGGATTGTAGACATGCGGTGTCACAGCAGCCGTGCGCGTCGCCCTTCTGATAGGCAGCCTGGCCTACCAGAGGGGTCTGCATGGCGATCAGGCGTTCCAGGTGGCCGCTGGGGGCGCGGGGTGCAGAGCAACGAGGAGCCCCAGAGCTGAGGCCACCCCGCAGTCAACTCAGCGTTTGATTTCCGTTGCATTTTTCTCCTGGCCAGATGGTGATTTTTTCCTAATTTGGTTGTTTTGTTTACATTTAGCAGCTAGACTTATAATAAAAAAATTCTCTTTATTGTTTTTCTGAAATCTGGTGCTTACAGCAGAAAAGCTCCTGTCTCCCTCCCTCCATCCCTCCCTCCATCCCTCCCTCCCTTCTCTCTGTCTCTCTCTCTTTCTTTCATTTATTTTTGGCACCAGGGATTGAACCTAGGGGCACTTAACCACTGAGCCACATCCTGGCCCTTTTTAATTTTTTATTTTGAGACAGGGTCTTGCTAAATTGCTTAGGACCTCGCTAAATTGCTGAGGCTGCCTATGAACTTGGGATCCTCCTGTATCGGCCTCCCCAGCAGCTGGGATTACAGGCCTACACCACCGTGTCCAGCCAGTTTTTCTTTTTCTTTATCAATTTTTAGAGAAATGAGTTGATGCTCTAGCAACTTTCAAAGGTGACCAGTGAGTATTTTTTTCTGTTTTAAAAATATAAAACTGGACTGGGGCTGTAGCTCAGTGGTAGAGCGCTTTCCTAGCACGTGTGAGGCACTGGGATTGATCCTCAGCACCACATAAAAATAAACAACTTCAACTAAAAAAAAATTTTGGCGGGGGTACCAGGGATTGAACTCAGGGGCACTTGGCCACTGAGCCACATCCCCAGTCCTATTTTATATTTTATTTAGAGACAGGGTCTCACTGAGTTGCTTAATGCCTCACTTTTGCTGAGGCTGGCTCTGAACTTGCAGTCCTCTGGCCTCAGCCTCCCGAGCTGCTGGGATTACAGGCGTGCATCACTGTGCCCCACTACGATTTAAAAAAAATGTTAAAAAGTATAAAGCCGTATAAAATAGTTTATATATCTCAAATTAATAAAAAGCCCACACCCAGTCATCACCATCTAGCTTATTACCATATATCTCAATCATGATTGTCACGGTCTAAAAGACCCCTGGATCTGGCATGGTGGCACATGTGTATAATCTCAGCTGCTTGGGAGGCGGAGGCAGGACAGTAGCAAGTTTGAGACCAGCCTAGGAAACTTAGTGAATCTGACTCAAAATAAATAAATTATAAAAAGATTGGGGATGTAACTCAGTGGTAAAGTACTTCTGTACTGGACTTCAATTCCCAGTACAGAAAAAAATACTTTTTTAGAAAAAGACCCAGGGGCCCTTCCCCACCACAAGCCCCTTGATCTCCGCAGAGGGACCCACCATTCTAAATAGTTAGGGTTAATAGATGCTTTGTTTTTGTTTTTACTTTGTATGTGTTGGAAACCAAATAGTCTGTCTCTTTTTAAATTTTAACTAATGGAGTTATGTTTTCTTTTAAGTCTGGCTTTTTTTAATTGATTTTTTGTGTGTGTGATGTTGGCAAGCATACAACCACTGAGATACATCCTGGGCCCTCTATTAACATTTTTTTCCCCATGATCCAGGTTGTTATTCATCAGAACAGTTCTTTTATTTTTCATTTCATAGTACTCCGCTACCTGAATATAGCATGATTTACTTATCTAATCTGTTTGCAGACATCAGGGTTGTTTCTGATTTGTGGCTGTATTAGTCCATTTTCATTACCATAATGAAATACCTGAGGCACAGTCCTGGAGGTTCAAGGGCATAGCACTGGTATTAGCTTGGCACCAGTAAGGACATCATGGCAGATGGCATTGCAATGGTGGGACTCTATACAGGAGGAAGAGATTATAGCCTAAGACAGGAAGCCAGAGAGTGATTCACAGTCTGGGCTCACTCTTACAAAAATTCACTCTCTCAAGAATTAATTCAGGGGCTGGTGCTGTAGCTCAGTGGCAGAGTATTTGCCTAGCATGTGTGAGGCACTGGATTCAAACCTCAGCACCACATAAAAATAAATAAAAAAAATAAAAGTATTGTGTCCATCTGCAACTAAAAAATATATTAAAATAAAGAATTAACTCACTTATGAGAGCTGTTTTAACCCTTTCCCAGGGTACATCCCCAATGACCTACAGACCTCCAGCTACTAGGTCCCCCCTCTTAAAGGTCCCACCACCTCCTGACGCTGCCACTCTGGGGAGCAAACCTTCCTCACATGGATCCTTGGTCCATATGATATAAAAACCATTAGTGATATAATAGTGATATAAAACCATATCTGAACCATTAGTAGTGACCATTATGAAAAGTTCTGCTCTGAACATTTTTATTTGTGTCACTGGGTAAACATGTGCAGGCATGTAACTATAGGTGAATCGCTAGGTCACAGGATATGTGATCTGCAGCCTTACAGGTAATGGGAAACTTTTCCAGGGTGATTGCAGAATCCCAGTTATCCACATGGATTTCCAGAAAAGTGGTTATTAGCAAAATTTTTACATTTTTTCAGATTCTGTTTTTAGCTATTATGGATTTTTATAATAAATTTATGGGTTTCAGTTCTTGCAATCATTATTATTATTATAATTATTATTATTATGTGTGTGTGTGTGTGTGTGTGTGTGTGTGTGTGCGCGCGCACTATTGGGACTTGAACCGAGGGGTGCTATACCACTGAGCTATATCCCAGCCCTTTAAAAGATTCTTTATTATTTATTTTGAGAAAGGGTCTCACTAAGTTGCTGAGGTCAGCCTCAAACTTGTGATCCTCCTGCCTCAGCCTCTAAATAGCTGGGGTAGCAGGTGTGCACCACTGTGCCTGGCTCATTATCTCCCCCCACACTTTTGGTACTGGGGATTGAACCCAGGGTGCTCTATCTCTGAACATCCCTTTATATTTTTTATTTTGACATAGGGTCTGGCTATGCTGTCCAGGCTGATGCCAAACGTGTGATTCTCCCACTTCAGCTTCCCAAGTAGCTGGGATTACAGGAGTGCACCACCATGCCCAGCTTCATTATTCTTGATGCTCAAATTGTCCCTCGTTAGTCAGTAGGAGCCATTTCTAGTGGACCCTGGTGTCCTCTGCCTACAACCACTCTGGTCTTTCAAAATGCCTTTGCTTCTGGTATGAAGGTGTTCCAGGCTCTTCAGTGCTGGACTTGGGCCATCTTGCCAAAGAACTGCAGGCCCTTTTATTTAAACATATATTTTTATTGAGATGCAATCCATAGGCTATAATTTTCACCCTTGTAAGATGTATAATTCAGTGGGTTTTAGTGTACTTATAGAGTTGTGCAACTATCACCACTAATTCCAAAGTTTCCATCGTTCCAAAAAGAAACCCTGTATCCATTTGCAGATACTTTCCAGTTCCCCTCCCTCAGCTCCTAGCAACTACCAAATATACTTTGTCTCTACAGATTTGCCTTTCTTGGACATTTCATATAAATCATATAAGCATTTTGCCACTGACTTCTTTCACTCAGGATAATGTCACTAAGGTATATGCACGGGTAGCATGTAACTACTTCATTCCTTTTTATGGCTTCATAATATTCCATGGTATGGATATACCACATTTTACTTATCCATTTGTCCACTGATGAACATTTGAGTTGTTTCTACTTTTTGGTTATTATGAATAATGCTTCTAAAGAGCAATTATATGCAAGTTTTTGTGTCGACACATCTTTTAATTTCTTTTGGGTCCATACCTAGGAGAAGAATTCCTGGGCCATATGGTCACTCAATGTGTAACCTTGTGAGGGAATGCCAGTTGGTTTTACAGCCTGTGTGGTTTTTCATTCCTGCCCATGATGCGTTGAAGTTGCAGTTTCTCCTCACCCTTGCCAAGTCCCCACCCAACCCCCAGTGCTGGGTCTGGAACATAAGGCCTTGAGCATCCTGGGCAAGCACTCTTCCAGGGAGCTCTGTCCCCTCCCCTGACACTTGTTATTGCCTGTCTCTTTGGTAATGGCCATCCTGTGACGGTGACGTGGCATCTCATTGTGGGTCTGATGTGCATTTCCCTGAAGATGAATGGCATTGAGCATCTGGTTGACCTTCTGTAGTTCTTCCTCCTCCTCGTCCCTCCTCCTCCTCCTCCTCCTCCTCCTCCTCCTCCTCCCCTTGAACTTCCAGTCATTGTCTCCTATTCCATCTCCTTCTCCTTCTTCTGCTTCTTCTTCTTCTTCTTCTTCACCAGGATTGAACCCAGGGACACTTAATCACTGAGCGACATCCCCCTGTCTTATTTAGACAGGGTCTTGCTGAGTTGCTTAGGGCCTTGCTGAATTGCTGAGGCCGGCTTTGAACTTGCCATCCTCCTGCCTCAGCTTCCTGAGCCTCAGGGATGACAGGCCTGTGCCACTGGAGCCTTCTTATCTTGGTTTCCTGAGTCACTGAGTGATCGCAGGTGTGCCCTATGGACCTGGCTCTTTTTTGTCCCCAGTATTGGGATTGAACTCAGGGTACTATACCACTAAGTTACATCCCCAGCCCTTTTTCTATTTTTTATTTTGAAATAGGGTCTCGCTGAGTTCCCCAGACTGACCTTGAACTTGTGAGCTTCCTGCCTTAACCTCCAGAGTAGCTGGGATTATAGGCGTGTATCTCTGTGCCTGGCAGGCTGTTTATCTTTTCTAGATAAATGTCTTTTCATATCCTGTGCCCAATTTTTATGTATAACTATCTTGTTATTGTTGAATTTTTAGTTTTTATTTTGTATGTTAGACCCTTGTTGGATATATGATTTGTAATTGTGTGTGTGTGGGGGAGGGATACTGGGGATTGAGCATCCACACCCCTGTTTATTTCTTATTTTGAGAAAGGGTCTCACTAAGTTTCCCAGGCTGGCCTCCAACTTGAGATCCTCCTGCCTCAGCCTCCTGAGTCGCTGGGATTATAGGCATGTGCCACCATCCCCAGCTGGAGTGCTTTTGTCATTTTGCATTTCTTTTTTCCCCGAGGATCTCTGAGGGGGCAATGCCTTTAGACACTGCAATTGGGGTATTGAGCATTAGACGGTCTGAATTCTAGAACCCAGCCTGAGGACCCACCCTGTGTCCTCAGCAGCTCTGGGCAGAGGGTCTTGGGCTGTAAGGACCAGCCTTCCCCAATCCTCCCATCATAACAGTGATGCCGAGGGACAGAGGGATGTGGCTGGCCTGGGGCCATGAGCCTAGCTGCTCTGTGGCTGTGGAGCACCCGAGTCCAGACTCCAGCTTGGTCCCCACTCTTCTCGGAGGCCCTCACCCCTGCCCAGCTCATGTCCTGCAAACCTCTGAGGGCTCCCTCCACCCGGGACCCCACCACCGCTCTGTCACTGTTAGCCCCTCTTCTTCAGGGGAAGCCTTTCCTGGCCGCCCCGGCTGAGAGAGGAGCCTGTCCTTTATCCTGCTGTTGTGTGTTGTCAATGTCAAGGACATTTTTTCTTTTCCTTTTTATTTTTGCAGTGCTAGGGCTGAACCTGGGCCCTTGGCGCGCCAGGCAAGTGCTCTACCACTGAGCTACACCCCCAGCCCAAATGTCAAGGAATTTAATTGCCAAAATTTAGAAGCAATCTAGATGTCCTTCAGTAGGTGAACGGCTAGCTCAGCCCAACGCCAGCCCAGAGTGTTACTCGGGGCTCAACAGAAATGAGCGATCGAGCCAAGGAAAGACCCGCAGAACCTTAACGCAAGCGCTAAGTGGAGGGTGATCTGAAAAGGGCGCATGCGGGAGGATTCGAGTGCGTGACCTCCGGAAAGGTGAAACTGGAGATGGCACAGGATCGCGGTTGCCAGGGACTTAATGGGAGGAAGGGGTGACTTGGTGGAACCCAGAGGAGCCCTAGACAAGACAGCTGCTCTGCATGGACTCCAATACTGGACACACGTCATCTTGCATTGGTCAAAATCTGTAGGACGAACACTGAGAGTGGACACTGACGTGAACTGTGGGCTTTGGTGGTGCCCATGTGTCATTAGGCTTGGTCGGTTGCTGTGAAGGTGCCACACGGAAGTAGGGTGTTGTTGGTAAGGAAGGCTGAGGAGAGCGAGGTGGGCATAAGGGGTGTTGATCAGAGGCTGAAGGCAAGGAGGCTAGCTCTGCAGCTGTCAGGAGGAAGAGCGCACTGCCCAGGACACAGTAAGCGCAAAGGCCCTGAGGCAGGAAAGAGCTTGATGTGTTGGAGGACCAGCAGGAAGGACAGAGTGCCTGAGAAGAGTGAGGGGCAGGGGAATGGCCAGAGGTGAGGATACGGAAACAGGCTGGGGCCTCCTCTAGCCATCTGAAGGATAGCTTAGAATAGAGGGGTCTTGTTCTCAGTGAGGACGAGTCCCAGGGGTGCGGTGTGTCAATATTGCCTGCCAGGTAGACAATAGAGGCGAGGGGAGCAGGGAGGCCCGGCTGCGCGGCAGGTGGGGAGTGGTCGGAGGTGGGGCTCACAGGCCACCTGTGACAGGTGGTTTCCAAGGCAAGGCTTGACAATGCCGGAATCTGAATCCACCAGGGAGGAGGTGAGGGGTGTGGCGGAGCCTGCATAAGACACCTGAGCACACCTGAACGCCAGCCCACGTGGAGCTTGGAGCAGGCTCTGCACCGTTTGGGACATCAGGTGGGAGCTGCCTGTCCTCTTCCAGGTGAGACCATTGAGGAGGTGGCTGGACTGGCACGGCCAGTCAGTGGCAGAGCTAAGGGCAGTGGCCTAGGAATCACCAAGGACCGGATGGAGGAGGCTTAAGCCCAGGCCTGCAGGCTCACCCGGGGACACGAGGAGGGACGTGAGGGGCAGCGTGGTCAGGGCAGATGGGGTGGCTGGCCAGGAGGAGCAGTGGATACCAAACAGGGGCCTTGGACACTTGGATTGACTGTGGAGTCAGTGGTGGCTGGGGAGGCCAGAGCCTGTCTGGAAGGGCTTGGGGGGTCAAGGCCGGGAGGAGGCCGGCCTTCCCAGGCGCACCCTCCACCACCCAGGGCTGGGCCAGAAGGAGCCCCCATTTGGGGAGAGAAGGACAGTGAGTGTCCTGACAGACAGGGTCTCGAGAGGGAGACCTGGCTGTGGGAGGCAGTGGGGAGCACGGTGCAGGGGACCGGGGACGTGGACCAGGTGGGTGCTGTCCCTCGACTCAGCACGGTCCTCAGCCGAAAGTGAGAGGAGGCCAAGTCCTAGCCACACGGGTGTGACAAGGTGCCATCGCTCGGCCCTGCAGGTGGGAACGCTGAGAGCAGGTCACTCGCGGGAAGGCACAGGCCTGGGTGGGAAGGGCTCTGGAGCAGCCCGTGGCCCCAGGCATGTGCCTGTCAGGATGTGACTGCACCCTGGCCAGGCTTTGAATGTCCCCTCCGACACCCACGCTGAACCTTAGCTGCCACTGTAACAGCACCAAGGGGCAGGGCCGCGGGGTGGTCAGGCCCCTGCCTGGGGACACCCCTGACCTCGGAAGTGGGCTGGAGCAGTGAGCTCCACTCCTCTGCCCTTCTGCTGTCCACCACGGGATGGGGCAGCCCGAAGATCCCCAGCAGATGCTGCTGGCGCCCGGACAGTGGGCTTGCAGCCTCCGGGGACTGTTCCTCACACACGAGCACGGCGCCTGCTCCCCAGCCTCCCACCCTCGGCTAGCCCTCCAACTGCAGGGAGGACCCTGGGACCAGTCAGGGAAGGCGATTGCCCCAGGTCACTTAGCAAGGCGACCCTGCTGCCCATGACCCTCTCCCTTCCCCTAAGATGGCTGTCTTCCTGGTGCTGGGGTGGAGCCCAGGGCCCCACTCCCAGCCCCTCTCCTCGCCTAATGGGGGCCACGCAGTGGGCTGTCCTGCTCCCTTCTGACCTGCTGCCACCCTGGGCGCTGCCTTCGGAGGGTCCCTTTGTCATGCTCTTTCTTTCCTCCTGCCGTGGAGCCTCGGTTCAGTTGCTGCACATGCTGGGGCGGCATCTCTTCATTTCCCCAGAGCCTGCCCGGTTTCTCCAATCCAGATGCCCTTTGGAAATTTCTGATTTAACTGGGCTGGGCCTGGGTATTGGTGTGTTTTTGGATCGAGGAAAAAAGCGCACACACATTGGTGTTCATGAAACCAGATGTGGACCACTTCCAGCATTCCAGAAGGCTCCCTCATGCCCCTTCCTGGGTAATATCTGCACCTCTAACCACTGTCCCAACTCCTGTCATCACGGGTCAGATGTCTGCTCTTGAGCGTCCTGCAGAATGTGCTCTCTTGCTCCGTGTGAGGTCATCCACGGCAAGGGAGGTGGTGATCGTTTTCCCTTGTTTCACTGTTGGGTAGCTGTTGGTCTGAGCCCTGGGGAAACAGAGTCTGAACTGGAGTTTGGATGCAGAAGACTTGGGTATAGGGGGTTTGGATGCTGGAGGTTGCTTTTGGGATTGGCGGGATTGAGGGATGTTGGGTTGGACTGAAGAAGAAGCCACAGCAGAGGCTTCTGCTGACCCCACATGAGCCCTAAGGCTGGGTTGGCTCTTGAGAGTTGTCCAGCATTGAGCAAGGGGCCCAGGCCTTTGCGTCCCCCTGCTGACCTATCACTGGATGTCTGCAGACTCCAGGGAGGAAGTGTAACCCTGAGTAAGCAGTTCATGTAGGTCAAGGGCCTTCAGCAGGCCACTCTCCCACACCGGGTCCTAAGTGCCCAGGACCGGTGGGGAATATGGGCCTCCTCCACCCACTGCCGCCCCTCAAGCACCCAGAAGTCCACTCTGTCAGTAATGCACCCTTCCCTGAGCGGCTTCCCTGGAATTCTGCTTGGTCTCCTCCTGGGAAGGAGGAGGGGCAAGACCAGCCGGGCCACAGCTGTGGAGCCCCTCCAGGGTCCTGGGCTAGTGACCCTGGCACTGGAGCCCACCTGTCCTCCACCAACAAGGGGAGGGTCCCAAGGAACCTCTGGGGAGTCGCCTGGATGTCAAAGCTATTTTCCCTGGTGCTGGTCAGTGAGCGGCTTCTGGGGAGGCCCCTCCGATGGTCAGGCCAGCTGCTCCCACGGCGTGGGACTCCTGCCCTTGGTTTGGCCACGAGGAAGCGGAAGGGCAGTGGGGCAGGTGTGGCTGAAAGCTCCCGGGGCTCTGGGTGGCTTCCTGCAGAAGTGCTTCCCCTTCGGGTTCTGGATGTGACGCCCAGCCTTGTCCCAGGGGCGACGGTGAGTGGGCCTCTCCATCTCCCCGCGGTTCTCGGGTGCCGGGCTCCACCCCCCGGGCGCAGCACCACGCAAGGATCCCACATTTAGAAGGTGGACCGGGTCCCAGGAGACGCGGCTCTGTCCTGGGGGAGGGATCCAATCTGGCACCTCAGCTGCTGCTTTTTTCGTTTTCGTGTGTGTGTGTGTGTGTGTGTGTGTGTGTGTTTCCGTTTGTTTTTTTGTTTGTTTTAATTACTGGGAATTGAACCCAAAGATGCTCTACATCTGAACTACATCCCTGGTATTTTTTTCTTGTTGTTGTCTTCTTCTTCTTTCTTCTTCTTTTCTTCTTCTCCTTCTCCTTCTTCTTCTTCTTCTTCCTTTTTTTTTTTTTTTTGGTACTGGGGATTGAACCCAGGGGCACTTAACCACTGAGCCACATCCCCAGCCCTTTTTATTTTTTATTTAGAGACAGGGTCTTGCTGAGTTGCTTAGGAACTCACTAAGTTGCCCAGGCTGGCTTTGAACTTGAGATCCCCCTGGCTCAGACTCTGGAGCCTCTGGGATGACAGGCGTGCGCCACTGTGCCCAGCCCCAATTGTTTTTATTTTTTGTTTTGAGACAGGGTCTGACCAAGTTGTGCAGGCTGGCCTCCAGCTTGAGATCCTTCTGCCTCAGCCTCCCAAGTGGCTGGGATTATAGGCTGGTGTCACTGGGCCTGGCACTTGCTTCTTTTTTTTTATCTTTATACTTTTTAATTGACAAATAAAAATGGTATATATTTATTTGCATTGTGGAGTGGCCGAGTCACGCTGATGAACATGTTTAACCTGGCATATTTTTGTGTATGGGGAACACACTTAGAATCTACTTTCAGCAATTTTCAAGAACACAATACGTTGTCACTAACTGCAGTCCCCACGTCAGAGCTCTTGATCAGCTGCATCTTCAAAAGGCTGCGGCTCACCCATGGGGCAGCTGCTCTGGGTGGTGCCAGGTGTCCTGTGCCCACAGCCTCGCCCCCTTTGCTGGACGCAGCTTGAGGCTCCCTGGTGGCCGCCATGACAGGGCCTGCCCCACAGGCTGAGCTCCCCATGTGGTTCTGCCGGGTCTCTGGTCCTGTTGTACGTTAACAGATCAGAGAGGTGCCTGCTGGAGGACTGGTGGGCCCAGCCCAGCCAGGCCTCCGATCCTCAGGAAGCACCCACACGTTCTGACCCCAACAGGGGCCAGGATGACTTTTCAGGTCGCTGATACCAGTGTCCCTTTGAACCCTGTGTCTGAAAGTCCTTGGAATGCCTGGACTTTCCTCCTTCCCTGGTGGACAGTTGTCTGGGTAAATGGCATCCTGTGCTCTGGGCAGGGCCTGCCGCAAGCCCGGCCGCCTTCCTTGTTCTGGAATTGCCGCCTCCTGCCCTGGTGGACCCTCTCTCCCTTGGTGGGCTTTGAATCTGAGCCATGCTGATGTCTGGAGGTGGGACGAGGCATGGTGCCTTTGCGTTGCCCCTTGCCTGAGTCCCCCAGGTGGTGCTGTGTGGTTATACAGAGTGACAGTGTCTTGCTGGCTGTCCCTGTGCTGGGAACCGGCTCACACCGCTCTGCTGGTCAGGCCCTCTGCTGCTGCGCTGACCTCACAGCTAGTCGTGATAATTGTCCCTCCTTGCTTCTGCCAATCAAGCCCTGCCACCTGGCCCCTCACAGGGGATCCTGTCCTCTGGGCCTCTGTCAGGGCTCCCAGTCCTGTGCCAACAGCACCGACCGTCAGGCCTGCAGACGTCCCCTGGGCTGCTCAGGGCTGTCCTTTTGGAGCGGGGGTGAGCGTCTCTCCAGCCTTCCTGCAGAAGCTGGACGGAGGTGGGGTCCTGGCCAGGGCAGCCTGTCATCTGAGCATGCCCACTGCCCCAAGCATCCTGATCCCTCTTCCCTGTCTGGCATGGCAGAGGGTGTTAATTACTGGATCATGGGATTGCTGTTCCTTATCCAGCCGCATGTCCTCCCCGCCCTTGGGCCAGCCACAGACTGTGCCCCTGCAGCTCCACCTTCGGGTACCCCGTAGTTTTGCGATGGTTCAGTCCTGTAGTGGCCTTTCCTCCCTCAGCCTTGGCAGGGTAGGGTGTCACTCACCCTGGATGCTGGTGTGGTGGCCAGGAGGGGGTGATTTTGGATCTGAAGAAGGATCCTCAGCATTGTCTTCAAACAGGGAGAGCTGGACGCTTTCCGGGTGGGCCCTGCCGCGGAGCCACCCCTCTCTGTCGCCCCTCCTCTCATGAAGAAACCCTAGGCCTTTTCCAGCTCCCCCCACCCCCTCCCCGGCAGATGCAGGAGAGGAGAGTTTATCTGCTGCTAAGGAGACCCTTGACTTTTACACTTGGACTTCAATTAGTGACGGATCACCTGCAGCCTCGCCACGGCTTTTGGCTTTCTTGTGAGCATTCGCGCCCCGAGAATAGCCATCCCACTCTGGGGGCTTTATAATTAATGACTACTTCCCGCTCCGCTCAAACTCAGGAGCTACTGCCACTCAGATCCGGGGAAGGTTCACGGTTGCATCCCAGCTTCTTGGGGGCCAGTGGCTCTCCCAGTGCCAGCGACAGCTGCCAGGTGTGGGACTCAGCTTCCAGGTCCCAGTGTTCAGAGACTGCTTCCGGAACCTCCCCTGACCCCTGCTGGGGTCTGTGTGCAGAAGGGTCTTGTTTTCTAGGAAACAGGGTCTCGCTCTGTTGTCCAGGCTGGTGTCAGAGTTCTGGGCACAAGAGATCCTCCTGCTTCAGCCTCCCCGGCAGCTGGGACTACAGAACGTGCCGCCTGTGTCTCAACGCAAGCCTCAGGGGTTCCAGCGAGGGCATCCAGGCTGGGATGGCACTTCTGAGTTGTCCTGAATCAAGCCATGGATCCCTGGGAGGTTCCTGGCGCAGAGCAGAGAGCGGCCAGTGGGAAACGCCAGCAGCCAGGTGTGCTGGGGTTGAACTCCAGAATACACTGCCCTGCGGTTCCCAGTGGCCCACCATCGCGTCATCCAGCAGACGAGGGAGAGGTTCTCCTTGCTGGTCACCGACGCTCAATGTCCTCTGTGCTTTCACCTTAGCCACTGTGGTGGTGTGGACACTACTGACCTGATGGGCGGCCCCGATGGGGAACCAGTGGTCCCGGTGGGTGGGAGGATGTGAGATTCGGGGGTCCCTGGGACTCCCATCTGGCTGTATCTGCTATCTAGTCCCAAATATCCTCTTCAAACCCACATCCTGGCAGACATGCCAAAGTATTATGGGGTGGTCATGCTCCCAGGGGACTTAGTTGGTCCAACTTCTTTCAGCTAGAGAGTCCAGCTCAGAGCGTGGGGAGGGCACAGGGGTCCCTTCTGCTGCCTGCAAGGTCAGCCTCCTGCGGGGTCTCATGAGGACACTGGGAGGCAGTCTAAGCCTTCCTGCTGATTGTGATCTCCAGGACACTTTTGCATCTTAGGTCCTTTGCTCCCCCCACAGCCCTGAAATGTGCAGGAGAACACAGTGTCAGCGCCATGGGACAGAGGAGAAAGTGACACCAAAAACATGTGCCAAGCCACACGCTAATATCTGGAAAAATGAGCCTTGACCCCCGCTATGGATTTCAAGTCCAAGGCTCTGAATTTACTGCACCTCTGCATTACTGGCTTATCTGCCCCTTGCCCTGCCCACCTTCTTGCTTTGGAAACAACCCTGGGGCTGGGGCTGGGGCTCAGTGGTAGCATGTGCCAGGCCCTGAGTTCGAGCCCCAGCATCGCACACAGAGGAAGAACGCCTCCATGGATGGCGCTTGATTGCTCTGCCTGGTCCCCAGACCCGCTCCATTCTTGGTCTGCAGCACAGTCCCGGGAGAAGCAGGGAATTCCCAGAGCCCCGTGACCCGACTCTAGTGAGACGAAAGCTCCTCTGCCATTTACACACAGGAGTCTCCTGAGGGCCTCGTTAGGCCTGGTGGTCTCGAAAGTCTGCCTTTCGAACAAGCCAGGTGGAGCCAGTGCTGCTGGCCCATGGACCACACTTAGAGTAGCAAGGAGTTAGATCACTCCCCAGCTGTCCTTTGCTGTATAGACGGGGCCCTATACTGGGCTCAGCACCCCCCACAATGCTCAGGCACCTTCTGCTTAGATGCTGCCTAGGTCGGCATGAATACTGGTTATTGTAAGTTCAAGTCTCTCTCTGGTTTTCCCTTTTTGGCACATGCATTTTGACACTTACTCAGGAGCGCCTCTCCTCCTGCTGTGTTCTGTTTTCTCCTCTGTCAGTACTCTTCATGTTCACTGTCTCTTCCCTGCCGAACATGCAGGATCTTAGCAAGGTATTAGGTGGAAAGTTAACTTATTTATACAAACGTGAACGACTCACATCTCTTAACAGTTCCAGTGACTACTTAGATGTGCAAAAGAAGAAGGTTTTTGTCACTGGAAATGTTAAATGAGAAAAGGAACTAGAAATATTAAGGAATTCTTTCTTCTATCCCTGAACATTCTCCAAACCTGGAGATTTGAACCTGGAGATTTGATGATTGAACTCCCATGAGGAAACTTTAAAAGCAAAACCAAAATGAACACTTGGGCGTTACAGGAGATTCTCCAGGGTAGGCACCATCAATGCACCTTATTTATTTATTTACTTTTGTACTGGGGATTGAACCCAGGGGCACTTTACGTCCCCATTTGAGATAGGGTATCACTAATTTGCCCAGGCTGGCCTCGAACTTGCAATCCTCCTGCCTCAGCCTCCCTAGTTGCTGGGATTCCAGGTGTTTGCCACTGTGCCCAACTTAAATGCACACTTTTATTTTTTCCTTTTAATGGGATACTGGGATTAAGCCCAGGGATACTTTACCACCAAGTTGCACCCCAGGTTTTTTATTTTTAAACTTCTAAAACAAGTTGCTGAAGTTGGCCTCAAATTTTAATCCACCTGCCTCAGTCTCCCAAATTGCAAAATTACAGGCACGCACCCCATGCCCGACTTGAATGTGCACTTTAAAAAGTAGATTTTATGGCACATTTGAGTTTAGAAACTATTTTCTAAGCCCCACCAGAGTTCTAATTCACTCCCGTTTCTAAAGGAGACTTAGAGTCCCCCTGTCTCACTCAGGTCCAGGAGTCTGTAGGTGGGGCTCAGGTGAGGTGCTAAGGTGCTAGAACTCAACTACATACAAGCCACATGTCCTTGGTGGGCTCAGCCTCAGTCTCTCCATCTCTGCAATGGGGAGGAACCCCGCTGCCGGTTGCCCAGCCCCGCGGCTGTAGCGGCATGTGTAGGCAGCTGAGCTGTGCAGATGCAAGTGATCCCGCCATGGGACAGAGGGCGGCTGTGGTGGAGGCAGGGCTCTGCACCTGGGATGAAGCCTTGGCCACAGTGGCTCATGAAGTAATTGCTGTGGTGATTATGAAGATTGCCCAGGCAAATGGCTTCTCCATTACATTCTGCTCCCGGTGATGGCCACGTGGGAAAGCCTGGCTTCCTCCCCGTGGGAGCCAGGCAGCTGTGGCTGGGACAGGGACCGTCAGGGGTCTCTGGGCTGCAGGCTCAGGCTTGGGACCTCTGCCAGCCTGATGGGGGAGGCAGGTGGAGAGGCCAGGCACAGAGGCTGCTGGGCCTCCCCTCCCCCACCAGCAGGCAGATAGAGATGATGGGCGGGGATTAGAGATGGTGACGCGGGGCCACACAGCTGACACCCCAGAGCTTGCTTCTGTATCAGGCCGGTTCCTGACCTTCCTCTCCTTCGTCACCCACCCGGCAAGGCTGGGGCTGCAGGCATCCCCGGTGGAAAGACAGGAGATCCGTGGGGAGCGGGGCGGAGGGCATCGAGGCTGCTCCTGCTTCCTTGGGCAGCCTCTGCAGGCCCAGCCTCCACACCTGCTCTCGCTCTGCCCCGCGGGCTCCTCCTGAGCCTCCCCTCCTCTCTGCTCCACAGAGGCATCTGGCCTGTCCCAGGCAGCCAGATCTCTCCAGTTCCACAGCGTGGACAGGCGACCCATCCCTTTGCCTCCAGTGGACTCCCATCTGTCCCTGTGCCTCTCAAGCGGCCCCCGAGCTGAACCCATGGCTGATTCTCCTTCATCCTTCAGATGTACCTAGCACACACAGGGCCCCTCAAGTAGGGGAGCCCATTTATCTGAGAAATTTCAGGGCTGGAATCTCCCACAGTCACCCCTGGGCCCAGCATATACCCTACTGACTCCTCAGGCTAAAAACTGGAAAGAGAGAACCTAGGATGAGATGGCCCCAAGAATAAGACCTCGGAACAGTGGACCTGGCTTTCCAGCCAGCGTGCTCATGGAACTCTGCTAGG
The DNA here is from genome assembly GCF_902686455.1 of Sciurus vulgaris. Lineage (NCBI taxonomy): Eukaryota > Metazoa > Chordata > Mammalia > Rodentia > Sciuridae > Sciurus > Sciurus vulgaris. The sequence goes on along the minus strand of NC_136467.1, from coordinate 122,686,059 downwards.
GAACTGGGAGTTATGGGTGCCTGGTCCCACCACAGAGGTTTTGGGGTACAGCCTGGACTTGAAGAGTTCTTAAAGTGTCCAAAGCAAGGACTGGGGACATAGCTCAGTGGTAGAGCCCTTGCCAAGCATGTCTGAGGCCCTGGGGATGCACTGCAAAAATAAAAAGAAAGTCTCCCAGATGAGAAAACTGGGTAGCCACAAGCAGAGAATGAAGTTGGTCCCTATCTCACACCATATACAGACATTAACTCAATGGACCAAAGAACTAAATATAAGGACTAAAATCGTAAAACTCTTAGAAGATTCTCCAGGGTACCACTGTCAATGCAGAAGACTCTTCATGAATTTGGATTTGGCAGTGGTTTCTTGGATATGACACTAAAAGCATAGGCATCTAAAGAAAAAATAAATTGGACTTCATTAAAATTAAAGCTTCTGTGAATCACAGGACACTGCTGAGAACAAAAAAGCAGGCCAGGGAATAGAAGAAAACATGTACAAATCGTATCTCTGACGAGGGATTATTATCCAGAATAAATAAAAAACATCTATAATTCAACAACAAAACTCCAAGCAACCCAGTTTTAAAAAGTAAGCAAAGGACTGGAATAGCTATTTCTCCAAAGATAAACAGATGGCCAACAAGCACATAAAACAGTGTCCTGCATCACTTGTCATTAGGGAGATGCCAGTCAATGCTGCAATAAGATACCATACCCCTGCCTACCCATTAGCACAGCTATTATTATAAAAACAGAAAACAAGTGTTGGAGAGAGTGGAGAAATGAGAACCCTCGTGCGTTGCCGGTGGGGATGTAAAATGGAGAACCTCTGTGGGAAAGTTTGCTGGTCCATTAAAAAGTCAAACATAGGGTCTGGGGTAGTAGCTCAGTGGTTAGAGCGCTTGCCTAGCACATGTGAGGCACTGGGTTCCATCCTCAGCACCACATGAAAATAAATAAATATAGTGTGTCCACCTGCAACCAAAAATATTTTTTAAAACAAATTAAACATAGAACCAGGTGCAGTGGCACACACCTATAATCCCAGTGGCTTGGAAGGCTGAGGCAGGTGGATCTGGAGTTCAAAGCCAGCCTTGGCAACTTAGTGAGGAACTAGCAACTCAGGGAAACCTTGTCTCTAAATAAAATATAAAAAAGGATTGGGGATGTGGCTCAGTGGTTAAGCACCCCTGGGTTCAATCCCTGGTACCAAAAAAAAAAAAAAAAAAGTTAAACAGAATTATCAAGTGATCCAGCAATTCTGCTTCTAGGTATATGCCGGAAGGAAATGAAAACCGGGACTTGGATACTAGAACAACAGTGTTCGTAGCAGCATTATGCATGGTAGCCAAAAGGTCAAAACAACCCATCAACAGATAAATGGATAAACAAAGTGTGGTCTGAACATAAGATGGAATAGTACTCAGCCTTAAAAAGGGAAGAAATTCCAATAGACACTGCCACATAAGAATCTTGAAATCACTGTGCTAAGTGAAAAAAGCCAGAGGCAAACGGACAAATACATGATTCTGTTTAATGCGAGGGCCCTGGAGTAGGCAAATCCACAGGGACAAAACCAAATCGTGGCTGCTGGGGCCGGGGGAGGGGGCACTGGGAGCTGGTTTCTTATGGGTGTGGAGTTTCCGTTTGGGAGATAAGAAAGTTCTGGAGAGGGATGGTGTGGTGGTCAGAGAACAGTGTGGGTGTACTTAATGCCATGGAATCGTACACTTAGGAATGATTAAAATGAAATTTTTTGTGTCATGCATATTTTACCTTAATTTAAAAAAATTGCTCTGGGTGATTTAAGAGAGCCGGCATGTAGGTGTGAAGATAGTTGTTGGAGCTAAGTGTCACGGGGCTGTGAGGTCATGGCTGTGTGGGCAGGAGAACAGGCATATCTGTGTGGAAGGTCGGGTCAGGGACCTCATCCCCGCCATCTGTGAGGCAGGCAGGTGGATTGATTGGCAGGTTGGCTCCCCCAGGCTGCTGGGCTCCAGCCCACCTTAGCTCAGGGAGTTCCGTGCAGTACCTGGGCAGGTGTGTTGCCCTGTAGGGAAGCGCTGAGGTTAAACAAGGTGACCAGGTAAGACCTTATGAACTGCGTCCACTCTGTAAATGTGAGCTCATGATGTAGTGATGGGAACATAGGTGTGGTCACCTATTATGAGACATGTCACAGTGCTCATCAGTGTTGGAAGGATTATTCAGGTCTCTCTTGAGAGAATTGTTTCGAATCATTGGAATGTGAAACCTCTGTGTTCAGATGCGTTAACCCTGCAGACCTGATAAAGATGGTGGGGTAGGGATACCAAAACCAGAAATCGTCAACTTGGAATGGCTTAAACTGCTTCTCAAATTTGGTGTACATGGGTCACATGTCACCTGTTAAAAGCAGACTCTGAGTCAGTGGGTCTGGAGTCTGCCCTGGGGCCTGGGATTCTCCCTTTTACCAAGCTTTGGGTGATACTGGTGTGGACGATCTGACAGCCAGAACTCCAGTAGTGAGCATCCTCAAATGTGCCTGCCCATTGACACTTGGAAACATGTTTTAAATGTTGGGTCACCCCCTCAGAGCTTCTGATTTAGTTGGTGTGGGGTTTCCTAGGTAGCTCTCATTGGCAGCAAAGTTTGGGAAATACTTGCTTAAACAGAAAAAGATTTGTCATCTCCCCTTACAAGGATCTCCTGAGAAGAATGGCTTCAAGTTTTAACTTCGTGACTCAACAACCTGAAAGAGCCAACTTCTTTTCCTCCTCAGGCCATAGGTTTGGTCCTCAAGCTAGCTCCCCTTGGCATCACAAGATGGCTGCCATGGCTCCAGATATCACATGCAGACTCCACAATGTCCAGGGAAACAAGGAACTGTTTCTTCCCAAGTGTCTCTTGTCATCAATGAGGACACTTTCTGGAAGTCCCTCAGCCCTTTCACTTTGGTCTGATTGGTGAGAAGATCAGGAGTAACAAATGACTTAGCAGTTCTCAGAGTGGGGTCTCTGGCCAAGAGCATCAGCATCACCTGGGCACTTGATAGAAATGCAAATTCTTGAGGCCTGCCATAGACCTACTGAACCAGAAATGTTGGGACGAGGCCAGCAATCTGTGTTTTAACAAGTCCTCCAGCTGACTTCAATGTCTCTTTACTTTTTTGGCATGTCTGTCGACTGGGGGTGGGTGTTGATTTTATGTGCTGCTAAATATCCTGTAATACACAGGACAGCCCCACAGTGAAGAATTATCTAGTCCAAATGTCCTGCTTTAGACCAAGTAGCCTTTTCCATGAGGCTTTTTTTTTTGTTTTTTGTTTTGTTTTTTTTTTTGGTGGTACTGGGGTACAACCCAGGGCCTGGCACATGCTAAACCCGTGCTCTGCCCTGAGCTGCATCTCCACCCCAAGTTACATTTTTTTTTTCCTGGTACCAAGGATTGAACCCAGGGTTGCTTAACCACTGAGCCACACCCCCAGCCCTTTTTTATATTTTATTTAGAGACACAGTCTCACTGAGTTGCTTAGTGCCTCCCTAAGTTGCTGAGGCTGGCCTTGAACTCTCATCCTTGCCTCAGCCTCCCGAGCCGCTGGGATAATAGGCATGCACCACCACGCCTGGTCCGAGTTATTATTATTATTTTTTCTTTTTCAGTGCTGGGGATTGAACCCGGGTCTCATGCATGCTAGGCAGGTGCTCTACCACTGAGCTAACCCCAGCCCATTTTTAAGTTTTTGTTTGAGACAGGGTTTTGCCAAATTGCCCAGGCTGGCCTTGAGCTTGTGATGGCCTTTCCTCTGCCTCCTAGGATTCCAGGGTGCAGCACCCTCACCCCACCTGAGTCACTTGGGACTTGGGTTAACAGGGCAAAGGAGAATGGCAGTCAGACCCCCACAGAACCTGCCACTGACACTTCCACAGTTCAATCAGACATCCCCGCCATCCGCTCCAGGCTGTCCCCTGGCTGGGTGAGCTCTTTCTTCAGAAATAGACACACAAATAGCACAAAATCCAAGTGTGGGGAAGGGCAGAGTCTCTGTGAGGAGGAGGCCGAGCCCAGCCCCTCACCCCTTGGCCTTGAATCCTGGGGGGAGCGGGCCCTGGCGGGAGTCGTCTTTGGCTTGCTCTTAGGTATTATTGTTAATGCTGTTTTATCAGGAGCTTAATCACCTCTCTAAATATAGTGCGTGATCTGAAAGGCTGGCTGTATCCCTAAGTGTGATTTTTGCACCGTTTGGGCTTTTTTTTTTTTTTTTTTTTTGGTGTAGGAAAGTCAGCTCCAGAGCTAGAATCGGATGTGCAGGACCTGCCTCTGGGGCATGCTTGCATTTGTATTTTTTGACTGTCCCTTCTAGAACTGTCCATGGGCACTTCCTGTGATGGTGGAAATGTTCCACCTCAGTGCTGTTCTGTTGGTGGCCACTGGCCATCTGTGGCTATTGAGCACATGGGATCTGGCTAATGAAATGGAGGAACTGATTTTTTTTAAAATGGAGTTCCAATTTTATTCAATTTTAATTAATTGAAAGAGTCACCTTATGCTAGGTGTTTCAGTAATGGGTGTGCAGCTTTTCCCTGACAGTCTCCTGGCTCGTTGTGGGCCTCCAGAGGGGCTCCAGGATGCTTAGAGCTGGATGAGTTGTGATTGAGAGGATGCCGTGTCCAGTAAGTCTCAGCTGGAGGCCCCCTAAGCTCCAGAGTGGGGCTCAGTATTTTCAATTTTTCCAAAAACTGTATCCAAGTTCAACATTTTCTAAACTGGCGCAGTCAAATCTATCTAGAAACTCAGACTTTTTGCTTTGATGGAAATTTTCTCAATTCAGTGTAGAAATGTTGGTTATCCTAGGCTTCCCAGAAACTGTTTATAATTAATTGAGTGAAGCATCATTTGTTGCTGGGCACAGTGTAATTTTAGCAACTTGGAGGCTGAGGCAGGAGGATTGCAAGTTTGAGGCCGGCTTGAGCAACTTAGTGAGACCCTGTCTCAAAATAAAACATTTAAAAACCTGGGTTTCAGTGGTAAAGTGCTCTTGGGTTCAATCCCCAGTGTGGTCAAAAAAAAAAAAAAAAAAAAAAAAAAAAGGCGTTTGTTTTCCAGTTTTTAAAAAAGTACGTAGCGTGCAGATTTTTGATAGGCAAAAATCGTTCAAGACCTGGGGTTCCTGTCTTGAGTCCCTTGGTGCTGAAGGAGTTATAAATTGCTAATGTGCCCTACCCTCTTGCTTTGAGGCCATCAAACTGACACCCAGACGGAAGCAGCTTGGGTGGGCAGAGACAGGCTGAAAGTCAGAGCCCAGCTTGGTGAAGCAGCCAGGGCGGGCAGGCGGGTGGCTCAGTGGCAGGTGCTCACCCAGCATGCATCTCATTTGACCCTGGGTTCAAACTGATCCCAGACCAAAAAAAAAAAAAAAGGTCAGTATTTGGAGTGTGCGCGCGCGCGCTCCAGGTTTGCCAGCGCCCAGCATGCTTACGGTGATGGTGGCTGTGGTCTTCCCTCTGATGCTTTACCAGAACAGCGGAGAGTCAGGTTTTTCCGATGGCTGTCCTACAGGGTAGGGCTGCCCTGAAGGTGGTCGCTAGCACTGGCATCACAACCGGGAAAGGTTAGAAAAACTGCAATTCCTGGGCGCCCCGGACCTGCAGGCGGAGGAGTACTTCGGGGCTTCCTACCCGACCTGGGCCGCAACCTCTCTGGGTCTTCGCGCCCGGAGTGGCTCCGCCCCCACCGGCGCTGGGTGTGGCCGGTAGAGGCTTCAGAGAGAAGGGCGCTCACGCGCCCTTTGTGGATGCTGGCTCTCAGAGCCCTGAGCTGTCATCCAGTTGGGTCCAGCTACCCTGCTGGAGAGACTGTGATGGGCAAAGCGGAGAAAAGGAGGGGAAGAGGGAGGGACAGCGACGGGCACCCAGCCAACTGCCAGGTACCCCTGCCATCCCAGCTGAGTGAAGAAACGGCCTTGGACATTTCAGTTCTGGTTGAGGCCAGGCAAGAGCAGAACCACCCAGCTGAGGCCAGTCAACCCGCAAAATATAATAAATCACTGCTGCTTTAAGTCACTAAACTCCGGGAGCTTCATTAATCAGCAAGAGACAATTGATAACCCTGCCGAATCTACCCTGCCACAGCCAGAATCTACATTTTGAGCAAACCTCTGTGAGGTCCTAGTGCTTCTGAAGCCTGTGGAGCCCTGGAAGGGGCGCTGCTTTTGGAATCCAAAGGCCTGATCCAAACAGCCATGAGCGGTGGGACTTTGGGCAAATTTCTCAGCTTCTTTCATGTGTCATGTCCTTGTAATGTAGTAAAGAGATAAGGACAGACTCTGGAGATTAACGGGAAGAAAGTGCTCGTGGATTGGAATTAGTAGATGGAAATGAGGGGCTATGAGTTGCAAAAAAAATGTGAGTCAAATGGTGTCATTGTGACTTGGGAGGCTGAGGCAGGAGGATCGAGAGTTCAAAGCCAGCCTCAGCAAATTAGCAAGGCCTGAGTAACTTAGTGACTCCCTAATAAAATAATATATAAAAGGGGTTGGGGATGTGGCTCAGTGGTTAAGTGCCCCTGGGATCAATTAAAAATAAATAAATAAAAAAGGAGTCACTGTGGCCAAGCCCTAATAAAACAAAACAAAAAACCAATCATATAATAACTGGGAGGTTCCAAAGGGAGGGGTCATATGCCTATGTGCCTGATAATGAGGGCTATTCACAAGATTGCCAGAACCACAACATCGCACAAAAAATTCCTTTCCAAGGACATCCACCCAGTGACTCTTCAACCTCAGACTGCCACCACCCTTGTTATTAATCTTGTGCCCAAGGATTATTGCTTCAGAATATCTGATGTAATCCTTCTTGTCTTGCCTTTAAAAATTTCCCCTTGGACTGGGGACATAGGTCAGTTGGTAGAGTGCTTGCCTCGTAAGCACACGCCCCAGTGTTCAATCCCCAGCATAGGAAAAAAAAAATTCCCCTTAGGCTTGGAATGTAGCTCAGTGGCAGACACTTGTTTAGCATGCCCAAGGCCCTGGGCTCGATCCCCAGCAAAACACACACACACACACACATCCCTTAAAAAACTTCGCCCTGCCTCAACCTCTTTGAATAAGCACACAGTTTACTGTGGCACACAGATTCCCGTGGCAATGCTGTCATGCTCTTCCTGAATAAACATAAACTTTTGAGAATCTATTTGCTCTTTAGCTGGACAGCTTATTGCCGGCATGGCCAGCTGTGCTGGAATGTGCTGGAACGCTGCAGCCTGCCTGGTGCTGAGCCTGTTGGGAGCCGCTGTGCGCTGCTATGGTTCTGACCTCCTTGCCCAATTTCATTCCCTGAGATACCAGAGGTGAGAAAGTAGGTGGGGACTGTCCTATGAGTGGTGGCAGTCTGTGGCTCTGCCTCCAGCAGGTGCCAGATTCCAGTCTTTGCCATCACCCCGTTCTCCACCTGGGCTGTTACATAGGCTTTTGGGGATTTTTGTTGCTTATTTTTATTTTTTGTTGCGCTGGGTTGGAACCCAGGCCTCACACAGGCTGGGCAAGTGCTTTATCACCCAGGTAGCCCACAGCCCTTTGTTTTGTTTTAAATTGAAGTGTAACATAAGTTTACATTTTTTTTTTTAATTGAAGTAGGACAGAAAACATTCCAGTGGCCAGAGGGATGCTCCCTCCTGTCATATCCCCTGGAAGCAACTGCTGTTCTGACTCAATCGCTAGAAAATAGAGTGACCTGTTCTTGATTTATCTGCAGTGTTTTTTTTCTTTGTGTCTCTCTTTGAATGAACTTCTTAGTAGTTACTCTAGGTGTTACCATATATATCTGCCTATACCTGTATATCTTTATACTCACCCATCCATCTGTTTGTCCATCAGTCCATATGTCTGTCCATTTATCTATCCATTTGCCCATCCATCCATTCATCCATCCATTTGTCCTTCAGTCTGTCTATTCATCCATCCATTCATCCATTTATCCGTCAGTCTGTCTGTCTGTCCATCTATCCATCTATCTACTCGTGTTGACATTTTCCCAGTTCAAGTGAAGTGTAGAAGACTTACCCGCACTCTAAGCCCCTGTATCCTCCCCATTTAAATCTAATTGTCTTAAATATTCTCTCCCCATCTGATCACGTCATCGATTTTGCTTCAATCCTCAAACATAACTTAGAAAACTCAAGAGGGGAGGGAAAGGCTATTTCCCCACATTTTTACTCTTTCTGTTTTTCTCTCCTCCTCCCTAATGCACGGAGATTTCTTCTTTCATTGTTCCCTTTCTGTTCCAAGAACTCCCTTCAGCCATTCTAAAGTCTGTTAAAACCATTCTCTTGTGACCTTCCTCTGGGGACACCTGGGTGCTCCTGCATGGCTGAGATATTTCCTCTGGATTCAGGGTCCTGGGTCTGCCACTGCTTTCTGGCTGCCATCGTTTCTGGTGAGAAATTCACTGTCGTTCATTTTACCCTTTTAGATAAGAGCTCTCTCTCTCTCTCTCTCTCTCTCTCTCTCTCTCCCCCCCCCCCCCCCCCCTCTCTCTCTGCTTTCAAGATTGTTTCCTTGTCGTTAGTCTTGAGGAATTTCTCTAGGTGCCTTGGAGTGAATTTCTTGAGGTTTTCACCTTTTTGGACTTCATGTTTCATGTACTTCTTAAATCCATTGCTTATCTTTTGCCAAATTTAGGATATAGTTTTTTAGCCACTATTTCTTTGGATACTTTTCTAGTTCCCACTCTTTCTCTTCTCCTTCTTAGACTCTGAAAAGATGGATGTCCGGTCTTTTGTTATAGTCCCACAGGTTCCTGAGGCTGTCCTGACCCCGCCCCCCAGTCCATTTTCCATCTGTTGTTCGAATGGGTAATTTCTATTGTTCATCTTCAATTGCACTGACTTTTCCTTTCTTATCTCCATTCTGCTATTAAGCCCTTCCAATGAGCTAAAAAAAAAACAAAAACAAAAACAAAAACAAAAACCGTGACTTCCCTTTATACTTAGAATAAAATTCAGAGTCTCACCATAGTCTAGAAGGCTCTACAGGATCAAGCCTCTGCCTTCTTTCTCTTTTTTTTTTTTTTGGGGGGGGGGGATGGGGATGGGGATTATTGGGGATTGAGACCAGGGTTGCTGTACCACTGAGCCACATCCCCAGCCCTTTTTACTTTTTGAGACAGGGTCTCGCTAAGTTGCCCAGGCTACCCTTGAACTTGCTTGCCATCCTTCTGCCTCAGCCTCCCCAGTCTCTGGGATTACAGGCATGTAATACCCTGGCTGCCTCCCTCCTCTTGACTACCTTGCCTTATTGGCCTAGCTTGACTACCTCTTGGCCTAGCTTACTCTACCTGCTGTTCATTCGTCTACCCCTCTGTCCCTCCATCCATCCATCCATTCAGTTTTGGGGTCCTTTCAATGAACCTGTCCAGGACACCCCAGGACGCTTGCCTTTGTTGTTCCCTGTGCCAGAAACACTTCCTTCCAATCATTCCGTACCTCCTTTCTCCCTTTTTATAGATCTTGTTCAAATGTCACCTTTTCAAAGAGGACCTCCAAAATGGCCTCTCCCTCATACCTTGTCCCTTTAACCCACATTATTTTTCTTGGTGGCGCTCAGTGCTGGAGCTTGCATTATTTGTTCATTGTGTGGTTCCCCTTTGATGTGAAGCATCCCCCAGGTCATGGCTGTGATCAGCTGGTTATCTGCTGACCCCACCCCTGAGCTGTGCCACATACACTGGGTGTTCAGGAAGTGCTCATTAAATGCATGGAGACACTAGCCTTGGCCTTGGTGAGACACACCACAGGGTGACATCAGTTTCATCTTCCAGCTGTGTCCTCGAGAGCCAGTCCCTTAACAGTATTTTTCATACTGCTGTCTCCTGGGATCTTGTGAAAAGGCAGAGTGTGATGCAGGATGTCTGGGTGGGACCAGGGATTCTGCACTTCTTACCAGGTAACAGGTGTTGCCTGTTCTGCTGCTCCTTGGATCCAGGTTCTTGCTTGCTTGCTGTTTCTTTCGTGGTACTGTCCCTGGATGGAACCCTAGGCCTCACACATGCTTAAGCATGAGCTCTAATATGAAGCCACACGCCTAGCCTTGGACTCAGGCTTTGGGTAGCAAGGCCTTAACTGTTCTGAGTCTCAGTCTCCACATCCATAAAATGGTTCATTATAAAACAAGTCGGTAAAGTAGAAAACTCCGTGCATACTTCTGGGACTGAGCAGGTGCTCAGTGAGGATCCCTGGCCTCTCCTGGGACCTGTAGGGCCACTGACATTTTCTCTTCTGATTTGCCTGCCTCCAGTGCCCACCTACTTTTCCAGTCCCCTGGAGACCCTCAGTTGAGCCCTGTCCATTTTATTTCCCTGGAACTGACCGGTCTTGCCTGTCATGCATGGGTAGGGGTTGGGGAGGCCTCTGGCATTTTGACAGTCATGGGGACATTATGCAAATAGGATGCAAAGCAACAACTAATGAGCCCTGATTGCATTAGCCCTGGTGGTGGGGAGCACGTGGGTAACTGTGCTGAGATGGGGGAGGGCAGTGAATGTGGGGGTGAGGCAAAGAGGAGATGGCAGGGCATGAGGGCAGCTGCTCAGTGGCCTGGGCAAGACACCTTTCTCTGTAGGCCACTCCTGCCTGTGAGCCTGAGCATGACTAAGCTGCACAGACAGGGGCTGAGGTGAGGCGTGGGCAGGTGCTGTCCCTTGGCTTGCCTGGGACCTGCCACTCGGGGAGCAGAGGGCTGCAGATGGGTGACTCAGGGCCTTCCCAGCAGCAGACGGGGTCAGCTTAGGCTGCCAGTGGGGGTGGATGCTTTCTGGGCTGGGGAAGGAGAGGTGACTGAAGGGGTCAGCTTCTCCCATGGGATCGTTCTAGAATCTGAAAGTGGGAGGGCAGGACTCTTCCTCTACCAGGCAGCATTTGGGGCTGGGCCAGGCTCACTGGGGGTAGGACAAGGGTCAGCTGTCTTTGGTGTCCCTGGATGGAGCCCATTCTTTAGAAGAAAGATGAACCAGGACTGGGGGTGGGCAGGTGGGCCAGGGGCTTGGTTTCAGCACCTGGGAACTCGATCCCTCCCCACTGAGCTGAGGCCTCCTCCCTTTCCAGGAAGCCTCTGCTCTGGCGTGCCCTGCATCCCCACCCTCCTGTCCTAGGGCTCCTCCTGAACCTTGCTGAGTGCCTCCAGACCTGGAGACAGCCTCTGGTGTTAGGCTTCTTTCGAGGCTGGAAGTCATTTCTGATGTCATTTTGGGGTCCTCATTCCCACAACTTGACTAGCACTTTAAGTACAAAGGAGCCCGTCCTGCCTTTGGTCTAAGTCATGCTATTTCTATGGTTTATTATCTTAAATATTATTTTTTCATGGTATTCTGAACAGAATCCTTGGGTTTAGAATCATGGTATCGATAGAGACTTTGTTCACACATAATGAATATTATAGCTGAGTACTGTATAGTTTAGAGCTTTTTAAAGATAAAAGTCCCCAAGTGATGAATAAATAGAAAAGATTTCTTTGATAATTAATGGACTACCATTAACTAATGAACTACCTTGAAATATGTCTTGGAGAAATGGCTGACTTTGGCTGCAAGCAATATGAGGTAAAACAGTCGAGAAGAGAACTTGAGCTAAACTTTAAGAAGCCCGTGGCTGTGGCCATGCTTCCCATTAGGTTTTTCTTAACAGAATCCGTGTGACACCTAGCAAAGGCTTGTCAGGCCGAGGGTTCAAATCCCAGCCCCACTCTTTACTGACTTCCTTATCAAGGATGATGGATCCATCTTTGAGCCTGTTTCCTAGTCAGTCAAGTGGCCTTATCATGCTGAGCTGCTGTGACAAACAGCAACACTGCAAGAGAGGCCCGAGACCTGGGACAGTGTTCAGTAACTCCCCTCCAAGGGCAGGGCTTTGTGTTGTGCGCTGTGCATCTCAGCACCTAGAACAGTGGGCGCCTGGTGAGTACTTGTTGAATGAACGAAATGCGCTATTTCATCTCTTCCAAGATGACGTCCCCCTCCCGTTTTGACATCTCCAATATTGGAATGCTTCTTGCAATGCACGGCTGTCTTAGTTTAATTGGCAGCAATCTTATGATTGAGAAGGATCTTAGATGTGATGAATATGGATGAGACTATCATTTTTATTCAGAGGCAGGCTTTGGCTTAATGCTTGGTGAATTTCTGGTTCTCTAGAGCCGTGTCTGCCTTCTCTGGAGGTGGGTGGTGTCCCTAGAATTGCCCTAGGGCACGAGGGTTGCATTGCCTCTTGCCTGCGGCTCCCAGATGGTGCTGGGCTGGCAGCAGCAGGCCTTATGGGTCGTGCTGTGCACCCTGGATCCCAGTCCTGTTCCGGTCTCCTGATGCTCTCCCCCTTGTATGTTGTCCCTCCTGAGGGAGTGAGTAGCAGGGCTGTCTCAATTCTGGAATTCCCTCTGAAGAGGGAGAGGGGCTGTTTCACTCTACTCCGTCATAACTCCAAGTGCCTGGACTGGCCAGCAATGAGGGGGGTGGAGGGGATATGTGCCAGTCCCCTAGGCTAGGGTGGGGGCTCGAGGCAGGATCTAGTTTGGAGAAGGAGGATTTTCAGAATGGGGGTCATGGTGGACCCGGTCTCTACTCCCTCCAGTTCCCCTCCAGCAGCAGCGCTGAGACACTCCCTGATCCTGGGGTGTGTGGAGCAGACAGTGGTTTCTCTCCTGGGAAGGTGGAAGCCACAGGACACTTTGCTCCTATCAGTTCCTCCCATGAGGTTAGGGGCAGGGCTGTGTGTGCAACCGTGTGAATTTGTTCTGGATGCCTGTAGACGAGTGTGCATGTGTCTTAAAGATGTGTGTATGTTGATGTTCGTGCTCTGTGTCTGTATGTGTGTTACATGCACACACATAGGTAGACCCACAGATGTGGAAATGCATGTGTGCAAATACATGTAGTGGCATTTGCAATTGTGTGTTGTGGGGTGCACATGTGCACCCCACGGTACACACCACTCATGTGAGCAGTGCAAGCCCAGATGTGAGCTCTGAGGGATGTGTGGCAGCGTGGCCTGTGGGAAGAGCATCAGAGTTGCAATCCCAAGGCCTCAGGGCCAGCAGCTGGCTGGTCCTGAGGAATCTGGTGTTCAAACACCCTGGGTGTTTTACTACTGTGGGCCTCAGAGCCAATCTGTAAAATGGGTATGAAATCTCACGGCATGAGATTATGGATGAGCATGTCACATTCAACCTGGCTCAGAATAAAAAACTCAAAATAACTGAATGAGAGAATAAATAATGAAGAAAACGGCAATGTTTTACGAGCAGCATGCAGTCAGATTTTAAGCACCCGAGGGGAGTGCCCAGAAATGTGAGGTCTGGAAGGGAAGTTGGGAGCCAGGATCTTGAAGGGCAGGGAGGGAGGAAAGCGCGCGCGCGCCGCGTCCTCACCAGCCTGTCTGTAATGGGAGGTGTGTGCGCCCCTGTGGACGCCGGCGCGGTGCGGAGGGCGGGCGTCCCCTGGCGTACACCAGAGGGAGGTTGTCGGTGCGGAGCATTGCCCAGTTGCCATGGAAACGAGCAGAAGGAGGTGGGTGGCTGGAGAAGGAGGCGGGTCGGGAGGAGGGAGCGGGGAGGAGGCGGCGGTGGGGGGCGGGGAGCTGGCTCCTGCAGTTCTGGCGCTGCTGCCTTCCTGAGCGAGCGGCGGAGGGGACCCTAGAGGACAGAGCCCCCAGCCCGGCGCCAGGCCCCCTCCCCGCCTGCCACCACGGAGCAGAAGCAGGACGGCCGGCTCCTCCGGCCCTGGCCTGACCCAGCCGGGGCAGTAAGGTCCTACCTGCCCCACGCTTGGTGCCCAGACCTGCCCAGGTAGGCATTATAGTGCTGGAAGGGGCTGCGTGCAGAGTGGGGGCCCGGGCTGCCCCTGTCCTCCTGCCAGCGGCACCTGGTAGGAAGCATGCAGACGGGAGGGGCAGGGGCCAGTGACCTGGTGGGGAGTGGGTTTGGGACACAGCCAGCATCCTGAGAGGCTCTGGTCAGAACCTGGGTCTTCCCCTTCAGGAAGACTGTCCCCTGTCGCCTTTCCTCCCTGGTTCTTGGTTCTTCCACCGCAGCCACAGGTCCTGACTTTGTAGACATGCCCCCCTCCCTGAGGGCACTGGGCAGAGGAGGGCTGGTGCCTCCAGGGACCCACAGTGCAGCCCTTCCCTGGCTGATGCTAGGCAGGGTCGTGGGCAGGCACAGGGAGAAGAGAGTGGTCACCCACCCCCACTCGGAGCTCCCCTAGGTTCTGGCCAATTAGAAAAATAGACTTACCTCCTGCCCTGGACACCAGAGCCTCTCTGATGACCCTGGATGATCTTGGCATTGGATGTGAGCCCCCTACTCAGCCAAGAGACATCTTCTCCTTCTGCTTCAAGCTCAGCACCACCCCCCCCTTCTCCCCAGAGAAACCAAACCAAACCAAGTGGACTCTTCTCATCCCAGTTCTCCAAAAGGACCCCTCTGTGCATCCCCAGGGTCTCCATATCGTGGTGCAAAAGAGCAGGTTCTGCGTGGGGTGGGGGTGCCCCCTTCTCTCTGCTGTCCCTCTGCTGCATTGCTCGTGGGTACAGACTCCACTGCTTGGGGAGCTCGGGCACTGCGGAGGAGTCTTTGCCCGCTGCTCGGGAGGGGGCAGGGTGGGGCTGGGGAGAAACTGGGCGCTCTGCCCCCGCAATGGGCAGGGAGGGGGCAGGAGGGGCAGGTGTGGGAGGGCGGGCTGCTGGCTTTGCCCTGATTGGAGCCCCAGGGCCTTGGTCATCATGGGCAGGAGATCGGCCTGAGGGGCATAATTGGCATGCAGCTGTGGTACGCTTAAGACCCGACCCCTTCTCCACCGGCTTCCTCCTCCAGGCACCCCTGAGAGCTTGGCCAGTTCCTCTGCTAGGCCCCAGCACCACAACGTGGGGTGTCCCCTTCCCCTGGGCACTGGGGGTCAGAGGATATGACACAGGGATCCAAGAGGGCTCTTGTGATGGGTGGGGACACATACAGAGCTGCTCACAGGTTTGCTTGGCTTCTGCTGAGAGCTAACCCTGGGGGCTCCCACTTTGGGATCTAGAGCTTGGAAGGGGAGAGGTCAGGCCTCAGGGTTGGCAGGACAGGCTGGGGAGACAGATCTGTGCTGCCATGCACACGGGCACCCTCTGCCCGCCCAGCCCTGCAGCCCTGAGCCCCACGGTCCCTCCACCAGGCCTGGGGCTGGCAGCTGTCTCCACTCCTCCTGCAGCCTGGCTGGCTGGCCTGGGTCAGTCAGGTGCTGCCTCCACCCCCAGGGAAGGCGTTGGGAGGCCAGGGCAGGTCCTTTTAGCAAGCATGGAGGGAGCTGTCCCTTCCCCTGCCCCTCTAGGCCTGCCCTCACTCCTCATTCCTGCTTTCCTGCTCCAGGCCACTTCCTGCCTCCCTTTTAATTTTTGCAGCCCCCTCTTCCTGTCGGGATCTGTCTTTGCCTGCTGTTTCCACGAGACTCTGGGGCACTGAGCCTGCTAGAATGGCCTCCTAGGCACATTCATGTCCCCATCTCTCTCTCACACTCCTGTGCTCGCAGCCCCAGGGCACCTGCCTCCCCAGCAGCCTTCTCCATGTCACAGGGAGCCCAAGGGAGGCCTGAGCAACTGGAAGGCCGGGGCCAGGACTGGAAGACCGCGCTGGCCCGTCTGGCCGGTCCTCAGGTACCCCCCGGTGCAGGACTCAGGGGAGACCAGGCTTTTAATGGGTGCCTCAGGGCTCCAAAACTGGGCCCATCTCTCCCAAAGCTGTCCCTCCCCCATTTCAGCCATGGGCGGCTCCATCTGCCAGCTGCTCGGGCCGTAGCCATCTTCGACTCCCCTGCCTCCAAACCACTGGCAAGTCCTACTGGCTCAGGTGTCAGGGCACATCCAGCCCCGCCCCCGCTGCCCCTCACCTGGGTGCCTCCTCACCCACCTCCAAACCATCTGACCTGCTGTGGGGGCTGAAGCCAGACCACATCCCACCTCTCAGGCCCTTCAGTGGCCCCCATCTCACTGGGAGAACAAGTCACAGGCCTTCCTCTGACCTGTACGGCCCAAGTCATCTCAGCTGTCCCCCACCTCTCCTCCTGCCTGCACCCTCCTTGTTCCTGGACTGTGGCAGTCCTGCTTATGCCCCAGGGCCTTTTCACAGGCTGTGTTCTCTGGCTACATGCCTGCATGGCTCTCTCCCTCCCCTCCCTCAGGTGCTTACTCAAATGTCACCTCAGAATGACCTTCTCTGACCATCCTGCATAGAAGAGAATCACTCCCAGCCCCCACCATCCTTCCCATCCCTTCCCTGCCTGTTTTTCTCCGCAGTCCTGTCCCCTTCCAACACCCTTTATCGTTTACTTCTTTATCTGATTTCTTCCCTGTCCAGCCCCTTTGGAACGAGAGTGCCGCCGCCTTAGGAATATTCTCTCCCTTTCACTTCTGTAGCCTGGATGCCTCATAAAACCAGGCGTCTTAGCCTTGGGGGCGGGCCCGCAGCACCTGTGCTCTTGTGGGGTCCTGGAATTTGGTCCTTATGGGGGACGACAACCCCGGAAGTGGTCAGGGACATGGGGTCGAAGGGGACACCGTGGGTGGTCCGTCCGGCTTTGTGCTTCTTGCCTTTTCTGGCTGGAACAGTCCTGCATGGCTGGGCAGGGGCAGAGAGGTGGCCTCTGCGTCCTCCTCAGTGCCACTAAAGGGAGCTCCAAGGGCCCACCTCCTGGCCATCCCCCCGCAGGAGTGTGGCCCGTAGAGCAGCAGGCCTGCTCTGCTCTCTCGGTAGCCACAGAATGGACTCCGGACGGACAGACAGCCCTGCACAGGGCCCACGTGTGACCACTGGTCTTGAGAAAGGAGGTGCCCAGAACTGAGAGTTGGGGGGTGCTCCTGCCTCTGCATCTGGGGTGTCTCACTTCGGCCCCCAGAAGCCAACCCTGAGGCAAAGGGTGTGTTGGTGTGGGAGGTGGGAAGCTGAATGAGAGCAGGCTGTCCAGGGCACTCGGTCAAGCAGCTTGTCACCCTGGGCAGCAAGGCCCCGTCCCACTAGGGAACGTGAGGCAGGAGCCGGTGCCCGTTCCACTGCCTGGTCAGTGGCCGGGCTGCTCCTGGCCCTGTCCAGTAGCTCTTCGCCCTGTCCTGCCTCCCCTGCCTGATTTTCCTTTTAGCTGTTGTCACCACATATCGTGGCAATATTTCTTGTGTGACTTTGTCTGCTCTAAAGTGTAGGTTCTCTAAAAGAGGTGTCTTGGCGCCTGTGGCCGCTGACTCAGGCTCGGAGGCTCCCTAAGGCCTGTGGGCGGCACTGAATGCAGCCTGTTCCCCTGGTTGGGAGCTGCCCTCGGGGTACATTTGCAGAGCTGGGGTGAGAGTGAGGCCCTGGGGCCTCAGGCTGCTAAGGGTGGGGATGGTGAAGGGCAAGAGGGCAAAGGCCAGCCAAGGAGGCTCCCAGGTGAGCCCATGAGGCCATGTCTGGGCTTCGGCTGGTCACAGGTGGGCAGCCGCAGGGGTGCCGTCAACCCTGTCCCCACTGGGGTGAGCCAAGGATTCAGGCTGCCTGGCCAGAGCCCACCCTGTGTGCTGGGCCCTGGGTCTCCCTGGACCCCGGCCTCAGTGAGGCCTGAGCCCCACCTCTCTTCCCATGTGTTTCCACCCCCTGTCCTCCTGGCCCTGGGACTTACTCTTCCTGAAGGGAGTCCCCTTGGGCACTGCCAGGGGCTTCAGGGAGAGGAGGTGGAAGTCCCAGCCTGGTTTTAGAACCAAAGAGAAAACAAGAGGAAGCCAGACCTGGGATCTCCTTTTTGTGGGGACCTGGGGGCCTGGGGATCCCAGGTGAGGTCCAGCAGTCCTGAAGGGGTCCTGGGGGTTTGAGCTGAGCGGGGAGTGGGTCCCCAGGAGAGATGAGTCTCCTGCTCTTCTGTGGTCTCTGCGGCTCAGGCCGACTCGGCCTCCTGAGGTGTTGGCTCCTCACTACCTCCTGAACCCACCCCTCCCCACCCATATGGGTAAACTGAGGCACAGAGAGCTTGAATAACTTATCGAGGTCACATCCAGGAAGTGACAGCCAGGATCTGAACCCAGTCTCCTTCTGTGGGCCGTGCACCTGAGAATCTGAGGCATTTTCTGGGCTGTAGGGGGAGCAGTCTCCACTCCCCAGCCCAAGAGGCATTGTTCGGAACCAGCAAGGTGTGACTTGGAATGGCCCCAGGTGGCAGGGAGGGTGGCCAGGCTGGGGTTCAGAGAGGGCTGGCCCCTGAAGGGAAGCAGGGCTCTGGGGGGAGAGGGGTGATGGAAGAGGGAATGGCAGGCACCTCAGATGGGGAGGAGCCAGCCAGAGGGCCTCCTCAGGCAGAGTGGGCACACGGAGGGGTGAGGACAGTGCCTCGATCCCACCTGGACCCCTGCTGCATTGGAGCCCCACGGAGGCGGGGCTTGTGTGGTCCCCCCAGACTCAGTGAGCCTGCTCATCTCTGGGGACTGCTGGGAATGCGTGATTGCTGGCTCCCCGCGGCCTGCTTAGGGGTGAGCTGGGAAAGGCCTGAGGCCAGGAGGACTGCAGGGACCACAGTGCTGGGCTGGGCGCTGGGAGGAGGGTGCAATCCTGAATCCAGAACCCGCCCCACCGCTTCCCTGCTGTGTGACCTTGGACAAGTTGTTGAACTTCTGAGTCCCACATGCTTGTCTATAAAATAGGGGTGTCTCCGCCATCTCTGTAGATTATTGTGAGAATCACACTGATGTGTATGGAGAGGCTGGCACATAGTAGTTCCTCAAAAAAGGTTGTAGCTGATTCAAAGGGAGAGTGGAGAGGTGCCAGGGAGCCGCCCGGGCTGTGGACACTATGCTCTGTCGGGGAAGGAGGGCTATGCTGCGGGCAGAACTGCCAGGGGATCGGGGCAGCAGAGACCCTGGCACAGGACCCCAGGGAAGACGGAAAGGAGGGGAGGCTCCTCCTGCAGGGGGTTGGAAGCAGAGAATGGATGGGGCTTGGACTCCCTCTTCTGGGACGCTGGCTGTTGTTCGTTAAATGCCCACAGAGTGCAGCTAACTGGATTTGGCTCTGGGATACAGAATTCCTCAAGCAATGGGACATTGCCAAGGTCCCTGCCCTCCAGGGGTCTTTTATTTATTTCACTTTGGTACTCGGTGATCTTTAGCACTGAGCCACACCCCCAGCCCTTCGTATGGATTGTTTTGAGACAGGGTCTTTCTAAGTTGCTGAGGCTGGCCTCGAACTTGAGATCCTCCTGCCTCCTCTTCTGGAGTCACTGGGATTACAGGTGTGTGCCCCCACACCCAGATTCCAGGGTCTGTTAGAGGCAAGTGTCAGGAGGCCTGGGCCTGAAGAGGGACCCCTTTCACCCTGGGACTCCTTGCTTCCTAAACACAAGGTCAAAGCCAAGAGTGAAACCTCAGCTGTCCATCACAGTCTGTATTTTTCATAAACTCTTTTCCTACTTGATCTTCCCAATAAACTCAGGTGCTGTTTTCCCATTGTATAAGCTGGAAAACTGAAGGCCCATTAAGGGACTTGGGCAAGACCCCACGGCAGCAGGTGGTAGAGCCAGAGCCCCATGACCCATTCCGTACACCACAGGCTCACCATCCTCGGGTGCAGGAAAGGCAAGGTCCCTTTCCTGACTCCACAGGAGATGGCTCTCCCTAAAGGGGACTACCCCCCTGCCACAACAGCAGCGGTGGCAAATGAATAATAAGAGCTTCTTGGAGGGCTCGCTGTGTGCCAGGACCCATCCAGCCATCTGGGGTGTACCACTCCATTTAGTCCTGGCAACAGCCCATTTCACAGATGTGGAAGCTGAGGCCCAGGGAGAGGAAGTGATCCACTCAAGATTGCACAGCCTATATTTAAGGCATCTGAAGCCAGGCTGCTGGGCTCCAAAGTCTGTGTTGTAATGCTGAAGTGTGCCGCACACATCCCAGGGTCAAGTTCCAACTCTGCCACCCTTTAGCTGTCTGATGCTGGCTTCACTCTCTGAGCCTGGGTGGCTTCATGAATAAAAGGAGGTAGCCAGCCCCTCCCTCTGAGGACTGCCATGAGAAAAAATAAGGTACTGGGTGGGTGGGCCTGTCACATTGTCTTCCTCCCCTCCTCTTTTCTCTTTTCCTGTTCCCTGCCTCTGGCTTCCTCCTAATCCCCCTCAGGGGCTTTCTGGTGTGGGAATCAGAAGTAACCAGTGCAGAAAGGGCTGTGGACCCAAAGAGAACTGAATCTCTGAATCTGAACTCTGGGGTCAAATCCTGGTACCACCTTTCCCTTCCTAGGGGTATAAGTCAGGGTTCTCCAGAGAGACAGAACCAGAAGGGGATGAATGGATGGGTGGATTAATGAGTGGGTGGATGGATGGGTGGATGGATGAGTAGATGGGTGGATGGATGGATGGATGAGTGGATGGGTGGATGAACAGATGGATGAGTGGATTGATGGATGGGTGGATGGGTGGATGGATGGGTGGGTAGATGGATGATGGATGGATGGATGGGTAGATGGATGAGTGGATGGATGGATGAGTGGATGGGTGATTAGTAGATGGGTGAATGGATGAATGGATGGGTGGGTGGATGGCTGGATGGATGCACAGATGGATGGATGGGTGGGTGGATGGATGGATGGACGTGTGGATGGATGGATAGGTGGGTGGATGGATGGATGGATGGATGGATGGATGGGTGGATGGATGGGTGGGTAGATGGATGGATGAGTGGATGGATGGATGAGTGAATGGATGGGTGGATGGGTAGATGGATAAGTGGATGGATGGATGAGTGGATGGGTGGATTAGTAGATGGGTAAATGGATGAATGGATGGGTGGGTGGATGGCTGGATGGATGCACAGATGGATGGATGGGTGGGTGGATGGATGGATGGATGGGTGGGTGGATGAATGGGTGGATGGGTGGATAGATGAGTGGAAGGATGGATGGATGCGTGGATGGATAGATGAAGAGAAGTTTTTAGGGAATGCAGCTCACTTCATTATGAAGGCTGAGAAGTTCCAGACAGGCTGTCTGTAAACTGGAGAAGCAGGGAAGTGGGTACCATGGCTCAATCCCAGTCCAGACAGCCCTGAACCAGGGGAGCCCCTCACGTGACTCCCAGAGTCAGAAGGCTAGAGAACCTGGAATTCTCATGTCCAAGGGCAGGAGAAGGGGTCTCGGTTCCAGAAGCAGGCAAGCCAGCTAATTGCCTTTTCTCTGCCCTTTTGTCTCCTCCGGGCCCTCAGCTGATTGGGTGAGGACAGATCTTCCTTTCTCAGTCCTCCGATTCAGGCATCCATATAAATGAGGCTTTGCCAGCTACCTGGGCATCCCTTACCCAGGCCACGTCCACACCTAACATTAACTGTCACACTGAGCCACCTTGGGCAGGGTCTTCCATGCTGAGGAATAAACCCCAACCTTGCGCATGCTAGGCAAGTGCTCTGCCACTGAGCCACATCCCCAGCTGTTGTGATATCAAGTTCCACATGAAGTGCTCTGCGGAGTGCTGGGGCGGAGTCAGCCCTCAACACCTGCTGGCCACCACCATGACTCTTAAAACTAGCACACTGGTGGCCTTCTGTCCTACTGCCCTGGCCTGCTTTCCCATGGCACCTGGACAGGCTCTTTCACAGTCCTATCCCTGAGCCTGTGGATTCTTGTCTACAATGTGGGGACAATAGAACCTGCCTGACAGGGTTGGTGTTAAGACGCATGGTCACTATGTGCTCAGTGAATATCAGCTGCTATTAATAATGATAAAGGCTTCCAGGGTTGCCATAGTCTTATGACCACTAGTAAGAAAAAATCAGATGTGCTTTGTGCCCATTTGATGGACTGAATAAGATCGATTGTGTCCCCAACTTGGCCACAGGGAGAGCCAGATGCCAGTCACATCAGGTGCAGTCCTTCATTGACAGCTATTGATTGCCATTGAGAAGAACACAGCATCTGACCGGAGTGGAGCCTCCTACCTGCCCCCAAGGTGGAGGAGGCAGGGGTGGGATGATATGTCTGGCCATGTGGCACTAGGAACACACAGCCTGCTTCCCTGCCTCTTCTCTCAGACCCTCCTGCCTATCTTCCTGAGAAGAAGACCCTGTGTGGGTCCAGCCCAGGGCTGGGGTGCAGAGAGCCTGGAGTCTACTGTGGGCTGGACACTCACACCTCATCTAATCCTGAAGTCAGGTCACTTCATAGAATGGCCCAGAGAGGCTGTGTGAATTATCCACAGTCACACAGCAGATTAGTATTGGAGCAGTGACCTGAAAGCTGGGGCAGTTCTCACTACACATGCTCCTTCAGCTGAGGGCCAGGGAGACTGGTCACCTGCTGACCCTGAGGGTCAACCCCAGTAAGTCCCACCTGCTCTGTGCCTGGGCTTTTTGTCTGGACAAGGAGAGTGGTCTCAACCATGGGCCATTCCCTTCCGGCCTGTGATGCCGGATCTTAGCTGCATCGGGCTCCCTCCCCAGGCTGAGCACACTCCCTCTGTCCTGCTCCCTCCCACTCCCCTCTTCCCTGGCACAGGCTGCAGGGTGTTTTGAAATGTGCTGATCCACTTCCACAGACAAGGTTAAAAGAGCACGGAATGACATAAAGAAACCCCCTCCCAGCCTGTCCCCTAGGCTCCCAGTCCCCTGAAGGCGACCCCTGGCACCACTTTTCTTTGCCATCTTCCATATTTCTGTTGGTGCATTTTCCCAGCCGGGGTTCGCGTGTGCGGTGCTGTTCAGTGGCCCGAAGTGGGGAGGGTTCCACTCCTGCTGGAGCTGGGAGCTGAGCTCTCACAGGCCTGCACCACACTTCCCAGAGCCCAGAGCCGGAGCGCTCCCTGTGGGCGGGGGTCTGGGTTGTTGCCCGCCTTGGGCCTTGACCAGCCCTGCTACAGTACATAACCTTGTGCATCTCAGTGCCCTGCGGCCGGGTGGGAAATTCCTAGAAGTGGTATTGCTGGGTGGCGTGTGTGCCTAAGAAACTGCACCAATATCTGGATCCTGTCCTGCTATGTCAAGTACTGGGTTGTTGCTGGGAAAAGAGCGCCAGGCCCTGGACAGGGAGACGGAGGCTAGGGAAAGGGCCATCTTTGACCAGTGATCCTCATGTGCTGGTACCACTTGCCCTGAGCTTGAGGGCCAGCTGCTGGTAAGGGACAGGGACCCCCTGGACTACTAGTTTGGATAGAATCTTGCACAGCCCCACCCTCTCTGTCAACCTCACTGGTCGGGGTCCATAGTCCCCGAATCCAAAGCACATAGATGGGGAGGTGACCCCAGAGCAGAACCAGAGTCCAGCTGGAGGCAGCAGCTCCCAGTGTGGCAGGGCCTGGCTTGGGCTTCTCTGCTTCTTTGAAGACCAGGCCCTGGTCCTCGTGTCCTGTCTCCTGACTATTGAGCCGTTCTTGCTTGGGGCGGCAGCAAGGCCTGGTGGGGGAGGGGAGTGCCCCCGGGGCCCCGGGGCAGCACATGGCCTAGATTGGACAATGGTGATGCCAGCTGACAGATCCAGGGCAGACATGGCCACCCCAGATGCAGCACAGATAGCGGTGGTCTGACCAGGGGACCAGGGAGTCACACGCCCTAGATGCTCAGAGTTGTGAGCTGCTGCCGGGCGCTGCTGCCAGGGCTAGTGTGAAGGCAGCCAGCCAGGACGGCACTGCCTAGGCGGCCAGGAGAGCAAGGAGGCCTGGAGCTGGGGCTGGAGGTGGGAGGGGGCCTGGGTTCTGGCTGCAGGTAGGGAGTTGGGGGCTCTAGGGGCCAAGACCAGGCACTGCATTGGGGTCAGAGGCTCGGGGGGATCAGGGGAGGGTCTTTTGGGCCCACCTCGAGGATCCAGCTGGGTCAGTGTGGGCCATGCTGGTAGGGGGGCCACACAGAGCCCCGCAACGCCATCGCCATCGCAACGCCATCACCATCGGAGGGGAGCAGAGTAGAGAAGCCAGCTGGGACTCACCAGGGGGCCCTGCAGGGTGCCAGGCCCCAGGAGAGCGTGCAGGATATGTGCAAAGATGAGCCTCATGTCGCTGCCAGGAGCTGTATGTGCCTGTGACACAAACCATAGATTTATACAGGGCAAACACGCAGTGTGTGCTGCAATTAACTCCAGGGGTCCAGGAGCAAGAAACAAATGGGCGCCATTGGATCTGTGGTTGGGGCTGGCTTCTGAGAGGAGGCACCCAGAGGAGCTGGCGATGGATTTGGGGAGGAGGAGGGAGAAGGTGTAGAGGAGATGGGGAGGTGGCGCCGAGAGCTACAGGTTGACTCTTGGGGTTACCCTCGGGATGGTGAGCCTTTTGCTGGGCAGGAAGCCCCCATTTCAATCCAAAGCTTGTCATGTGGAGCCCTCCCTCATCTCACAGCAGGTGGGCTCTCAGGTCTGGAATGGGGCGTGGGGGACTCTTCTTACCCACTTGTCTCTTCTTCCCTGCAGTGCATGAGCCACAGAGCCTGCTAGCCACCACACCACACCGGCTCAGCTCCCCACGGCCACACCATGTCCGGCTCCTACGATGAGGCCTCTCTGGCTGCGGAGGAGACCACCGACAGCTTCTGGGAGGTGAGGTTTTAGTGATCCTTATGTCCTGGGGACCGGGCTGCCTGGATGTAGAAGCGCAGGCCCTTGCCCATCCGCTTGCCCTATGACCTCAGGCCTTGTTCCCTGGTCCCCATTCTCCTCCAGTGCCCTCAGCGTCCGATTGACAGCTGTAGCCCAGAGCCCCTCTGCCCTCCCGCACTACCTCCAGAGAGACCCTGTGACATTTCACAATGTGGAAACAGGCTTCTCCTGACTACCTGCTCTGGGGGTGAGGCTCAGACTCTCGGCACTCTGCGGAGGCAGGTGCAGCCCCTGGGAGTTTCTGATCCTTCACCGATGCTCCTTGCCCCCACCCAGTGAGATGCAGAGAGGTAGAGTGAGCTGGGGAACCCCCCAGCCACATAAAGATGGACCTGGAGACTAGAAGCCAGCATTTCAGGAGCCTCTAGAAGTATGTGATACTTGGGGGGTGGGGGGACTGCTTTTGGCTCCTGAAACTCAAAACGAAAACTGCCAGACCTAAATTAATAAGTGTTTAATGAGATGTCTACAAAACATAATATTGTGTCAAGAAGCTGCAGCTCAACTCAATGCTCATATGACTCTATATAAATATAATAGATTTAGCTTGCAAGAGCAAAATGAATAATTCATTCTAGCCCAAGTCCAAATTATAAAATCCCTTCTGCATTGGTGGCAGCGGGATTATGCTTGAAGTGGGATGCGGGTGCGTAGGGATGGCGGGTCGGATACGGGTGTTGGGACCCCTGCAAGTTAGAGGGTCCGGAGCCGCGGGCGCGGCGCCATCGGCACGCAGGAGGCTGGGGTGAGGCGGGCGCCCCCTGCAGGGCAGGGCCGAGGTGGCCGGAGCGGCGGGAGTCACGCTCGCTGCTTGGCCGCCAGGTGGGGAACTACAAGCGGACGGTGAAGCGCATCGACGACGGCCACCGTCTGTGCAACGACCTGATGAGCTGCGTGCAGGAGCGCGCCAAGATCGAGAAGGCGTATGCGCAGCAGCTCACCGACTGGGCCAAGCGCTGGCGCCAGCTCATCGAGAAAGGTGCCCACAGGCCCTAATCACCGCCCTGGCAAGGGCGGGGTCCCAGGAGCTCCAGCCGCCCAGGCGCCCTGCCTCTTCTAGCTACTCGGCCTTTTCAGGGCTGTGCCCTCCTAAACCAAACCAGGCCTCCCGGTTCAGCTCTTTTTATTTACCCTTTTTATTTTGAAATAATTTAAGCTTCTAGAAAAGTTGCAAACCATAGTACAGAAAACTCGTAGGCACCCCTCTTCCAAAGTCACCCCTTCTCTCTGACAGTCTTTTGGTGTGCTTATTTCTTTCTGAACCATTTGAGAGGAGGTTAGAGCCATTATCTCCCCTAAATTCTGCATGTAGGTCCTAAGAATAAGAACATTTGCTAATGTCACTGTGGTCCAGTTATCAAATTTGGGACATTTAATGGCCCCTATCTGACTATAGTAATGGTACAGGCTGGTCCAGGGTCTAATCCACAATCACACATTGTGTCCAGTTGTCAAGTCTCTAGATTCTAGATCCCTGTTATCTAGAATAGTTTCAAGCTGAGGTTGACATATATTTGTTAGTATTTTTCTCTCTCACTCGACTGTTGACTCCCAAGGACAGGGACTGAGCCTGTCCCGCCTAGTACAGTGCCTGGCTGGGGCCAGTATGCAGGCAACAAATGTGAATGCCTGGTCCCCAATGACCTTCTGGCATCGTCACAGCTGGTTCTTCAGTTTCCCATTTAGCAACTCTCTAGAGCACCTGCTGTGGGCCTGGCACTGGGCGGGGCTTGTGGAGATGTGTGGAGCCCTGGTGGCCCTGTGGGCCTCATGTGCTGACGTGGGAGACATGGAGTAGGTGCAGAGGCAGCTGCTGCCCAAGGAACCAGGGGGCTACAGGAGAGGTGTGTGAGGGCGAGAAGTCAAAGATGGCGCCCTGGAGGCTGTACTCGGGCCCTCGAAGGTGGATAGAAGTGTAGGGGAAACAGAGGAGAGCGTTGTCGGTGCCATGGGAAGGAAGGGAAAGGCTTAGGAAAAAAAGGTTTGTGGGAGGCCACCAGGGAAAGGGGGACAGGGGTCCTCATACCCACTGCCGTTCCCTAGGCCCACAGTATGGCAGCCTGGAACGGGCCTGGGGTGCCATAATGACAGAGGCCGACAAGGTGAGCGAACTGCACCAGGAGGTGAAGAACAACCTGCTGAACGAGGACCTGGAGAAGGTCAAGAACTGGCAGAAGGACGCCTATCACAAGCAGATCATGGGTGGCTTCAAGGAGACCAAGGAGGCTGAAGATGGCTTCCGCAAGGCCCAGAAACCCTGGGCCAAGAAGATGAAGGAGGTGCCCAGAGG
This sequence comes from Sciurus vulgaris, assembly GCF_902686455.1. Taxonomy (NCBI): domain Eukaryota; kingdom Metazoa; phylum Chordata; class Mammalia; order Rodentia; family Sciuridae; genus Sciurus; species Sciurus vulgaris. Next base: position 122,659,190 of record NC_136467.1, on the reverse strand, counting down.
GGGTGGGGTGGGCAGCCAAGCTCTGGGGGCAGCATGGTAGGGCTGCTGGTCACTGGGAGGGCGTCTGTGCATGGGGTAGGCAGTGCACTGCCCTCGGGGATTGTGCCCCTAGGGCTGCAGCACCCATTTCCAGGGAGAATAGATGGGTGGACAGTGCCCTTTAGGTAGAGAGACCCATGGAGGAGGCACTGTCCCCAGGAAGGATAACTGTAGGGGCAGAAGGGTGCACTGCCCTCTGGATCCACAGATGGGGCATGCTCTGCACTGGCCGACAGGAGGGTGCCTGCAGGGACACACTGTTCCTAAGTACCTGCAGCCCGGGCTGCATGCTCACAGCTCCCAGGGAGTGGGCAGGTGGGCAGATCTGACAAGTGACCACATTTTCTCCTGCTCACCTGTGGGAGCCCTGTCCCGTCTCCTCTGCCCACAGCTGGAGGCGGCCAAGAAGGCCTACCATTTGGCCTGCAAAGAGGAGAAGCTGGCCATGACCCGGGAGATGAACAGCAAAACAGAGCAGTCGGTCACTCCTGAGCAGCAAAAGAAGCTGCAGGACAAAGTGGACAAGTGCAAGCAGGATGTGCAGAAGGTGCCGCTGGGCTGGGGTGGCAGCAGGGACCTGGGGGCCACTGGTGTGGGTGGTGGCAGGGAGCTGCCAGTCTGGCACAGTCTCACCACCCTGCACCTGGGTGTCCGCAGACTCAGGAGAAGTACGAGAAGGTGCTGGAAGATGTGGGCAAAACCACACCCCAGTACATGGAGGGCATGGAGCAGGTATTTGAACAGTGCCAGCAATTCGAGGAAAAGCGGCTGGTCTTCCTCAAGGAGGTGCTGCTGGACATCAAACGGCACCTCAACCTAGCTGAGAACAGCAGGTACCCAGGCAGGATGGACATGCATGCACGGCATGGCTAGCAGAGGGTCACTGGCATGCAGGCCCAGTGACAGGGAGGGGAGGCAGAGCTGCAGGGGCCGTGGGGACAGGGGCACACTAAGCACCCAAGAAACACATACTTGGGTGGACGGGCGAGTGGCCAAGGTGGAGTGGAGGAGGGAGCCCACTGGGCATCCTGGGGCTGCTCCTTGGAAAGCCTGCTTGATTCCTGAGTGGGGGGCACGCCCAGTGCCCTGGCCCCGAGTGGAATGAGACGAGGCCACGGTGAATCTGTGCCCTCCGCCTCTCCCTTCTTCCCTGAGCACAGCTACATCCATGTGTACCGTGAGCTGGAGCAGGCCATCCGGGGGGCTGACGCCCAGGAGGACCTCAGATGGTTCCGCAGCACCAGTGGCCCTGGCATGCCCATGAACTGGCCCCAGTTTGAGGTGAGGGTGTGTAGGAACAGGGAAGTGGAAGGAGCCTGAAAAGATGAAAGGGGCCTCAGGGCACAACCCTTGAACCTGTCTGCTCCCTGGCCCCTACCAGGAGTGGAACCCAGACCTTCCCCACACCATCGCCAAGAAGGAGAAACAGCCCAAGAAGGCAGACGGGGTGGCGCTGAGCAACGCCACTGGGGCAATGGAGTCCACATCCCAGGCTGGGGACCGTGGCAGGTGAGTGTCTCCCTGGAACTTCTGAGAAACCAGATGAGCCACTCACAGGGGCTGCTGAGTTTAACCTCAGGAGACAAGAAATGGTCTAGATCATAGCAACCTTGTCTCCTTTAAAAGATAAGAGGCAGAAGCTGGGCGCTGTGGTGCACACCTGTAATCCCAGCCACCCAAGTGGCTGAAGCAGGAGGAGTGTCAACTCGAAGCCAGCCTCAGTAACTTAGCAAGACCCTTCCTCAAAACAAAAAAGAAGGGCTGGGGATGTAACTCGGGTAGAGCGTCCTGGGTTCAATTCTCAGTACCAAAAATAAATAAATAAAAAGTAGGTATTGATCCTAGACATCTGCTGGGTGTCAGTGGGCGCATTTCTAAGCATTTGCCTTATGTTAATTCATTCAAGCCTTCCACCACTTTGGGAAATGTGGAAATATTCCCATTTTACAGATGGAGAAACTGGAACCCAGAGAGTTTAGGTGCCTTGCCCAAGGTCACACAGCTAGTTAGTAAACCTCAGAGCCAGGAAATGATGCCCAGGAGGTTTGGCTTCAGCATCCTGGCTCTTAAAACATGAGGAGGTACGGTTCCTCTTAGATGAAAGGTCAGCCATTTTTCAGAGATCCCTTTAGCACCCTCTCTCTCAAGAGCTGAAATAATAATGTCGATGATACCGGGCATGGTGGAATATGCCTGTAATCCCAGCGGCTCCGGAGGCTGAGGCAGGAGGATCATGCATTCAAAGCCAGTCTTAAGTGATGGTGAGACGCTAAGCAACTCAGTGAAACGCTGTCTCTAAAGAAAATACAAAATAGGGCGGGATTCTGGCTTAGTAGTTGAGTGGCTCTGAGTTCGATCCCCAGCAAATAAATAAATAAATAAAGCAAGCAAGCAAGCAGATAACCCTGCCTCAGTTCCCTATAGAGCTGTCCTGAGAGGCACAGGCTCCAGACTCCTTCCCACGCGACCAATCTTTCCTCCAGCCTTGGTAGAATATGGTGCACAAGTTCTGGTTGGGAGGGTGACACTAAGGACAGAGTTGGGGCCACCTTTGATGGGTCCTCTCGGCATCTCAGCGTCAGTAGCTACGACAGAGGCCAGCCCTACGCCGCCGAGTGGTCGGACGACGAGAGCGGGAACCCCTTCGGGGGCAGTGAGGCCAACGGAGGAGCCAACCCCTTCGAGGATGACTCCAAGGGAGTGCGCGTGCGGGCGCTCTACGACTACGACGGCCAGGAGCAGGATGAGCTCAGCTTCAAAGCTGGTACGGTGGGCAGGGCTGGCGGGCCGGCGGGGCGGGGCCTGAGGATGGGGGCGGGGCCTTGAGAAGCCTGGGCCCGGATTGGCGGGGCAAGGCGGGGCCTGAGACAGGGGTTGCAAGGATTTGCGGGAAGCGGGCCAGGGAGGAGCCTGGCGCGGGGGCGGGGTCGAGAACTGGTTAGGTGGTGCTGAGGTAGGTCAGGGCCTCAGTGCCAGGAGCGGCACGTGGATGTTGGGTGGGGACTGGGGCGGGGTCGTGGCCATAACCTAAGACCAGGTAAACAAGTTGGAGCATTGGAGCAATAATGGGGTGGAGGCGCTGAAGGGCTCGCCTGGCAGTGAGTGTGTGGAGGAAGGGGCGGCCCCTCTCTGAGCTCCTGTCGTTGTCAACAAGCTCCTCTGTGCCTTCCCTCCCCAGGAGATGAGCTCACCAAGCTGGGCGAGGAGGACGAACAGGGCTGGTGCCGCGGGCGTCTGGACAGTGGGCAGCTGGGCCTCTATCCCGCCAACTACGTGGAGGCCATCTAGCTGCCCTGCTCGCTCCGCTCCCCTTCCCTCGCGCCCACCGCCTCCCCTTCCCTCCCAATCTCGTCTCCTCCCCCTCGCCATAGAGTTCCAGACATATTTTCCGATCAAGCTTTTATTTTTTTAAAAGTCTAAACAGAACAAAACAAAAAATACAAAGAGACAGAGCATTTGCAGGGCCACCTGGAGCCAGAGTGGTGGGGCTTGGGACAGGATGGCCCCAGGGTGGGTGAGGGTCTTAGGACTTAGCCCAGCGTCGTCACAACATCTGCTCTTCAGAGTCCACCAAAGAGTCTCCTGAGCCCTGAGGGACATCTTCTGGACCCTTTTACCTTGTCACTCTCCTCACCCCACCCACCCCACCCCCGACTGCCTGTACCATTCTTGTTCTCTGAGCCTGGCTTCCTAACCTCTTCTTCCTCCTCACCCCACTCCCTTCCACCACTGCCCTGCTCTCAAAGGCCTCCCCTCAGGACCCCAAGAAGGGAGGCCTCCCAATCTTTAGTCTTCCACTGTGCCCGGGAGTGCCCTCCTTCTCCTTAACCCATTCCTTGGGATCAGTGGGACTACTGGAGGAATGGCCATCCTCCTTCCCCATAGAGGTTTCCAGGGGTCCGTAGACTCCCCCCAACATGAAGAGGGGGTGAGCTGGAGGAAGTGACAGTGTCCCTGGAGAACAGGAAGGTGATGGGCCCTCAACCCAGCCCATCTGGAGGACCAAGACCCTGTCTGGACCCTTCTTTCTGGCTGTCAGCACTGTGGGCACACACCCTTCCTCAGAGCCACACCCACTTGATAGCTTATGAAGATCCTGCCCCCTCCCTTAAGTCCCTTGGCATAGGGCAGGGCCCCTGCCCCCAAAACCCAGGGCAAAGCCAGCAACAGTAGCAGCCTCCTCCCATTTCCTGGGGAGGAGGGCATCTTGCCTGCTCATCCGCCCTCCCTCCATGTCCATCCAAAACTATAGAATCACTGGGCTCCTCTTGGGCGTCTGTGAAACCAAGGCTTGTGCCTGCAAGGCTCCTGGCCTAACTGTCCCTCTTCCCCGTCCCTTGTCCTGCCTGGGGAGACACATGGGGGCTCATGGGAGCTTTCAGCCTGGAACCCTCTGGGGAAAGCCTGAAGCTGAGCTTGGCGGGAAGGAGGCACTCTGGCCCTGAGGAGCAGGAGAGTCACCTTTTTTTTTCCTTCTTTGTCCTCCCAGCACCCCTGAACAACACTCCCTCTGCTGGCAGCACCTCCAGCTCTCCAAACATGGGTCCCAATTAAAGGACTCTGGGGGTGGAGGGGACAAAGGGTCCTTCTGTTCGGTGAGAGCGTGGTGCCGAGTTCCAGCCTCTCCCTCGGAGTGGGGGTGTGGGGAGAGCTTGGGAATCAGACAAGGTGGATGGGGCCTGAGAGGTGGATGAGTGACTGGAGGAAAAGCCTCTGGGGCGAGGGCCCAAGAAGGCCTGCAGCACTGGGTGAGGCTTGCTCAGACACCTTCCTCCCTCCTATGGCGGGTGGCCCAACGCCGGCCCCTCAGGCACCCCTCGGTCCCCTTTCTCTCCTGCTCCTGGTCCCAGAATCCCACAGTTAGGAGGCAGTGGGCCCTGGACACAGTGTGCCCTTCTTCCCTTGGGCACAGAGGATCCTGGCGGCTGTGGCGGCAGCCTGAGCTAGGGCAAGCCTCCCTGAGCCAGGGGCGAAGGCACGCCAGTTCCAGCACCCCTTCCCTATCACGTCTGGGTCTCTGAGCCTCTGCTGCACCCTGAGAGGTGCCCTGGGCACCTCAGAGCCTGGGCTAAGATTTCAGAGGCCCACAGCCCTCCCTGCTCCAGGACAGAAGCCGCTCCTGCCTCCCCTGCAGGCAGGAGCTGGGTCGGGCCTCGGCCCCTACCACCTACCCTGGAAAGGCAGGACGCTGGCACATCTGCACCTTGGGGCCTGGGCTCCCCCTCTCTGTGCCCGCAGCTTCCCAGCACGTGGGGAGGGGCTGTGGCCCTGGCTAGACCCCAAGCTGTCGCCCTTAGCACTCCAGCTGCCCCCTTCAGGGCAGGGACTGGAAAACGTCCCTTTGGGGCACGTACCTCCACGGCCCCATTTGGGACCACCTCTCAGTCCCCAAGCTCCTCAGGACCCTGGCGCTGGAGGGTCTCCCACCTGGCAGTCCCCCTGAGCCCCAGGGGCCGAGCCCCACCTGTCATTGCTGGCGTTGGGGCACACGGCAGACACGGGGCCGCCCCCTTGCCGTGCCCGCAGCCACCTCCTGTGGCCCCTGCCCTCCCCCTCGATGCTGCACGGGCTGCCCTGGGGGGCTCGGCGAGTTGTGTATTTTGTCCCCAATTAGCACCATTCCGCGGCCTGGTTCTGTGAGGGGCCAGGGCTGCCCCGCGCCCGCCACCCACCGTCTGCCACTCTAGGCTTCCTGATTCCATTAGTTCAACACTTGTGAAACTCCGAGAAGTGCTGTGGTCTCAGCAATGCACCTGTTTTGTACATGATTGTGTAATTTAAAGGTATATAAATACAAATATATATATATATAAGTTGTGACTGTATGACTGTGGATAAAATCCAGAACTGTGTCAACCTGGCTGGGTGTGTTCGTCTTGAGTTGCGTGCGTCTTGGGTCCTGCGGGTTGTGAGGGCTCTCCGTATTGGAAGTCTGCTGGGGAGGTGGCCCCCAAGCAGGACTAGTGCTGTCCTGGCTGACCATCACCAGGCTGGGGGACTGAGGGCTGGTCCTTTCACCGCCCAGTCTCAGATCCTGTCTATTCAGGGAGGTTCTCCTGGAAATTCTTGGATACCGGTGCCTGGTGACAGCACTGACCAAGAAAGCTGGGGTATTCGGAGCCCCAAACTCGTGGTCCGAGGGTGAACTCCGCCCCTGAATAGTTTATTTTTAAAGCAGAATTCTGAAAGCGAGCTGGGCGCGGTGGTGCACACCTGTCATCCCAGTGGCTCAGGAGGCAGAGGCAGGAGGATCAAGAGTTCAAAGCCAGCCCCAGCAACTTAGCAAGGCCCTAAGAAACTTGGAGAGACCCTGTCTCTAAATATAAATATTTTAAAAAGGGCTGAAGATGTGACTCAGTGACTCAGCGATGGAGTGCCCCTGAGTTCAATCCCCAGTACCAAAAAAAAAAAAATTCTGACGGTGATGCTGGGCCGCGGCCCTTGTTGCCCAGTCCCAGGCCCCCCCGTGGTGTTCTCCTCCTCTGGGAGAACGTCTCAGGGGACAGGGCAGGTCCAGAGTCCTGGGCTCTCCACAGTTCTGCCAGGCCCAGGCTCTGCCGCAGCATCAACTCCAGACCCAGCTGGGAGCTCCCCAGCGCCAGCTGCACCTCTGGGGGGTGTCTTCTGGGGTGGGGCAGGGGTCCCAGACACGCCCACGACCCTGTTCTACCACCAGCTCCCTGTGTTCCATCCCACCCAGGGCCTCAGCTCCCCCAGTGAGGTGTCCTGGCAGCTCGGCAGGGACCCGACAGAGCCCAGACCCCACCCCATCATCACCACCACCAGCCCCTGCCTCAGGGTGTGCTCAGGGCAAGGTGAAGAGGTCAGGGAGGTCGGGCGGGCGGGGATCGCATCTGCCTGCGCCCATCTTCCTTATTCCCCCAGTCCACTTCCTTCTGAAGCCCCGGTTTTAGCCGAACAGAGGAATCTCAAGTAAAGGCAAGAAGGCGACCGTCCTGTTTGCATGGGCTGTTCCCTTTAGTCACAGGGAGCCCTGGAGGCAGGGTGCCATGAACAGGGGTCAGGGAAATCCCTGGCCAGGGGGGTGCTGATGGGGAGGGGTGCGGAGGAGGCAGAGGAACCACAGCTTGCTGCCCACTTGCCAGGCGACACTGCCAAGCGTTCCTTTGCAGGACAGGAATGCTGCCCCCAGGGCCCCAGGACCCCTTTCTGAAGCTGCTCCATCTCTCCAGTGCTAGCCTCCAATCACCCTCTAATCCTCCTCCTTAGCCCGGGTCTGAGCTGAGGCCAGCCCAGGCCCTGGCCAGCTGGGACATCCAAGCAGGTGGCTCCAGGACTCTGGGGGCAGGGAGAACTGACTGGAGGCAAAACCAGTTCAGCAGAGCTGAGCCTGGTTCTGGCCAGGGTCCCAGTCTGCCCCCTCCCCCAGGGGTGGGAGACAGCCAGGCCCAGCAAGGCACAGGCCTGGGGCAGGGCCCCCCTTCTCCAGGTCCCATCCCAGCTGGCAGATGCCAAGGTGCTGTTTGCTCACTGCCAGGAGTCAACTTTCTTCTGAAGACAATAAAGTTGCTGGGGGCAGAAGGCAGCAGGACAGGGCAGGCTTAACCCTTGGTGTGCTGGGTGGCACTGATGCCTCCTTGTTTTCTGGAAGCCTGGCCTCAGAGGTAAAGGCTGTGGAACACTGAGGATGCTGACCAGTCATGAAACAGGAGGGTGGAGGGACAGGAAAAACCCTGCCTTGGGGAGAGAAAGACCAAATTTCCCTTTCTGGTTCTATTGCTACACAGCTGTGTGACTGCAAGCAAGTGGTTTAACTGCTCTGAGCCTCAGCTGCATCATCTGCAAAATGGGGAAGTAAACTCTGCTTCAAAGCTTTGTTGGGCAGGTCAATGACAAAAAAAAGCAGGGGGAGCACCTAGCACATTGTGGGCGCTCCAGGTGCATCAGCTGATGGGTCAGTGCTGGAGCAGAAAGAAGCTAAGGGCGCTACTTGCCCAGAAAAGGCCATGGGGCTGGGCTCCCCCAGATAAGCACAGATGCGCACACCCCTCCCCAGCAGTTCTACTGCATTCTCCCTGGCGCTCTTGGACCTGCAGAGGGAGCTGCTGAAGCCTTCCGGGGACAGAAACTGCAAGCAAGAGACCTCTCTTCTACCATCTTCTCAAAGCCAGTGTCCCATGGGGGACTGAAGTGCCCGCCCTCTCCCCCTGTCCACCCCACTACAGGTCCAGCGGCCTTAGTTGGCCTAGTGGAAATGAGGGACGGGCCCTTTGGGAGGAGCAGCCCCCACCCATCACAGGCACTGCCCTGTGGCGAAGCAACCTGCAGAGGACACCATCCTCTCTCCAGGACACAGGCAGAGCCTCTTCAGCCCTGGCGGGGCCTCCTGCTCTCAGCCCATCAGCAGGAGAAAGATGATGTGGCCGTTTCACATCATCTCCTCGTCCTGGAGGACCCAAGAGCTTCTACCCAGCAAAGGCTCAGCTCAAGGCCACCTCCCCCCAGGAAACCTCCCTTGACCACCCCAGACACCGGTGACCACAGCCTTGGGACCGCTGATGGCCCCCAGGCTGAGCCATTCACTGCCCAGACAATGGGGACCTGTGAGTTCGCTCATGTCTTTATTATCCACTCCTGGGGTCACGCCTGACTCCACTACTCGGTGGCGGGCACAGTGGCCGGCACGGTGCAGAGGCGTGAAGGGGGTGTAGAAACGCGGCACTGCCAGGAACCGGCCGTGCCCTCGCCATTCTGCAGGCCCTGCTCTGAGTCTGGGGTCTGAGCTGGGCGAAGGGAGGGCTCTCCTGGGAGCCACCCTGACGCCCTGTCCTCGGACGACCACGCATGAGAGCAGTGAGGCCGGGGAGGAAGCGCCCCAGCCTGGGGTCCAAGAGTGCTCACTCTGCCCCTGTGGGCCCCGGCCAGCCCCTCCCGACCCTGGACTCCGCAGTGCCGCAGCGCGCCGACTGCCCCTGGTCCCCAGGCTCAACGTCCGGCCGGGCGCAGACGCAGGGGAGCGGACGCGCGGCCCTCAGATGGGGTGCACGAACTGATAGACCAGGCGCTGGGAGACGCCGGGCTTGCGGATGATGCCCTTCTTGTAATACTGGCGGATGGAGCGGCTCAGCTTGTCGTAGTTCATGGCTGGCCGGTTCTTGCGGATACCCCACAGCCGGGCCACCTGGGCAGAGTCCTCGATTTTGAAGATGCCTGGGGGAGCAGAAGGGCCCAAAGAGAGTCAGCGGGACTTAAGGGGACAGAAGGAAAAAGACCAAGATCAAGAGGTCCGTCTTGAGGCACATGGAGGGAACCGGGGCTCCTGCCTCCTTCGGCTCTGGGCCGGGCCGGACTGTAGGGACCTTAACGCAAACTGGTGCCCTGGTGGTGGTGAGGACGAAAGGAATGTGCCAGAACAGGCCCCAGTGACCCGCCCAGGCATCTGCCCAGTCCCCAACCTCCAGTGGGGCCTATGAAATCCGTGGGTTCTTTGGGCTCCTCAGGCCTGGCCCTTGTCACAGCGGCCACTCCTGTTGTGATGGAGGCTGCATGGGATCCTGGAAGCCCTGCTGGGCCCCCTGCCGAGGTGGCTCATTTGGCGAGCTCTCCCCCAGCCCCTGCCACCTGTGCCTTGGAGTTCTCGGCCCTGATTTTTGGCAGGTCGCATTCACATAAATGGTGGCAAGAGAGTGGATCTGGAGCCAGGTCCCCTGGGCTTAAGCCCTGGCCCTGCCATTGCCACCACCAGAAACCCTCCAAGGCTCTTTGCCCCTGTCCGTCGGAGGGGGTGGCAGTGGCCATGGTGGTGTGGAGCTGTCACAGTGGTGTGCGGAGAGGAGCCTGAGGAAGGGCCCCCAGGACTAAACCCTAAACCCTCCCCCAGGCCCAGGCCAGCACGCGTCCTCCAGGAAGCTTCCTGGCCTCCACACTGGGTCTCAAATGCCCACCAAGGAATAGCACACCCAAGGAACATTGCCATCACCCCGTCTCATCTTCCTGCGCCTCCTCCTCCTCCTTGAAGTCCTCCTGGACACAGCTAATCCTGTCTTCTTATTACAGTCCCCAAACGTTCCCCACTCAAGCCCAGCTCACTACTATTTGTCCTAGAAAACTGTAGATCCCTGGAGGGTAGAGTGTGGCTGTGCCTGCCCCGAACCCTCCGGACACGTGACTGAGCACACGTGGAGACAGGTAGGTGCTGCCTGAAGGCTTGTGGGGTGAAATCTATCTTACAGACAAGAAGCCTGAGGTCCAGGCTAGAAGTCAGGGTCCCTGGCTCTGAGTCCTGTTGGAAATCTGTGCACACCACCTAGCCCAATACGGTCGCTGTTGAGTACTTGAAGTGTGGCTGTCCAAGCTGAGGTGTGCAAAAGTGTAAAATGCACATTCGATTTCTAAGACCTAGTCAATACCTCAATAATTGCTTAGGGTACTACACGTTGAAATCCTAGTAATGGACACTAGCAGATTACATATAGGCTGAGCATCCTTTGTCTGAAATTCTTGGAATCAGAATTGTTTCAGATTTTGGAGTTTTTAGGATTTGGGAATATTCAGGCATGCTTTACCCCTTGGACATCCCTAATCTGAAAATTCATGTAGGCACTTGAAAAGTTTTGGATTTGTGGCAGATTTCAGATTTTTGGATTAGGGATACACAACCTGTATTATTAAAATGAAATCCATTTGTTTTTATTTTCTTGTTTATTTATCTCTTTCCTTTTTGCAGTGCTAGGGATGGAACCCAGGGCCTCAGGCATGCTAGGCAAGTGCCCTGCCTAGTCTAAGATACATTCCAAGCCCCAAATTTACATCTTTTTAAATGCTTCAAAATGCAGCTACTAGAAAATTTAAGTTACAGCTGGGTGCGGTGTCACACGCCTGTAATCCCAGCGGCTCAGGAGGCTGAGGCAAGAGGATCACAGGTTCAAAGCCAGCCTCAGCAACTTAGTGAGGCCCTAAGCAACTCAGTGAGACCGTCGCTAAATAAACTGTAAAAAAGGGCTGGGGATGTTGCTCAGTGGTTAAGCGCCCTGGGTTTAATCCCTAGCACCAAAAGAAAAAAGTAAAGAAAAGTTCCATATGTGGTTCATATTGTATCTGTTCCTGGGCATCATTCGTCTCCCACGGAAGCTGTAATGTTTTAGGACAAAGACGAGGTCCCCTTCTGAGCAAGCACTGTGCCTTTCTGAGGATCCCAAACAGGACAGTCTGACCGGGAGACACCCAGACCCTGTGTGGCGAGTTTGGCATCCAGAGCAAAAGTGGGGCAACCCCTCCCTCTGCCCCCGCACTCCTCGCTCACCCTTCTCCTTATTGAGCCACCGGATGAAGCGACCGTAGCTGTGTGGCTTGAGCAGCAGCTCCTTGAGGAACTGCCACAGGTGGATGGGCTGTCCGGAGCAGGACGAGTCCACCTCGCTGTCGGTCCAGCTCTCCTCGCTGGTGGAGGCTGGTGGCCAGGGAGGGGTGGTGAGTGGGCAGCCGCAGCGGCAGCCATCTGCACCTCTGCAGCAGCCCCTCAACCCGCCTGCACCCGGGTCTCCCGGCCCTGCCCAGCTCACCGCAGCAGTGAATGGTACCAGGGGAGGTCCTCTCTTTCATCCAGGCCGCTGTGGGACAAGGACAGGAGGTTGGGGACCCAGGAGAGGCCCCAAGAGGGGAAAAGAAAGGGGCATGAGTGGGACTGAGGCGGTGCAGAAGCCCGTGTGGCTGGGGGATCCTCTGCAGCTCCCTGCCTCCTGCCAACATAGAAAGTCGGTTTGCCGTACCAGGAACCCCTTGGTGGAAGACGTAGGATCTCAGAGCTGTGTGTGTGTGTGTGTGTGTGTGTGTGTGCGTGTGTGCGTGTGTATGCATGTGTTTGGGGACCCTGCCTGTGCTGACATGCGGTGGACCTGGAGGCCGGCCGGGACTCCCTTGCCTCCTCTGTGAGGGGCGGGAGGCCCTGCAGAGCCTGGTCTGGAGCTGGGGTGGAGTCTGCACCTCCCTCAGGGCCAGGCACAATAAAGACTAGCTCCCTGCTCTCCAGCTGCCAAGTGCACCAAGCAGCCTCCCCCAGCTCTCCACCTGGCCCCTCTGACCTCTCCAGGGTAAGGCAGCTGGCTAGTGACCAGAGGCCTGGGCTGGGCAGGCACTGGTCTCTGGTGGAGTCCTATGAGGGGGGCCTGTCCCCTGATTCATTGCAGGCCTCTGGGGAAGGGTCTGGTCTCACTGAGCAAGCACCACTTCCTCCAAAGTGCCCGGATCTGAGAGGACACTGTGGTGTCCAATGAGATGGAGATGATTTAACCATGCAGGGTTGACATTTGGCCCCTGCAGGGATAGGGCAGCTGTGTGTCTGCGGATGGGAAACCGAGTCCTAGACTCCAGAGCCAAGAGCAGCGTGAGCCACAGGTGCTCCTTATGGTTGGTTTGGTTGTTTTTTTTTGTTTTTTTTTTCACAGTGCTGGGGACTGAACCCAGGGCCTTATGCTTGCGAGGCAAACACTCTACCAACTGAGCCGTGTCCCCAGCCCTTGGTTTGGTTTTCGAGAGTGAGAACTACATTTGTACATTTGCTTGAAGAGGCACAGGCCTTCTGGAAAGATGCCCCAGACACTGGTGGCAGTGGCTGCAGCTGCACTGGGAAGGCCGAACAGTGGGGCAGGAGGCAGGGAGCCTGCGCTCAGACCCCGCTGTTCTTCACCACGGTGGCACTGGGGGTCGGATCCAGGGCCTGCGGGCATGCTAGGCCCACACTCTACCCCTGAACTATGCCTCAGACCTTCTCTCTTTTTTTTATTTTTAGAAACAGGGTCTCCCTAAGTGTCCGAGGCTGGCCTCAAACTTGTGAGCCTCCTGCCTCAGCCTCCAGAGTCGCTGGGATGACACACATGTGCCACCTGCCCAGGCTCATTATGGTGTTTTCAAATTGTGCACATTTGTTACCTCATGGCTTCTTTAATGGAAAGAAAAGGAAAGGGAAGAAAAACTTCAAAAAGGAAAAAGAAGGACTCCCTACTCCTTGGTCGCCCTCAGCTCCGACATCCACGTCCCCTAGTCTAACCTCTTACGTTAGAACTTTAAAGTTCTATGGCCTTGACCAGGGCTGGTGTGGCTCCGTTGGTGAGTTCTCCCAGGACCCAGAGAGCCTGCCGTCACTGGGGTGGAGATTCGGAGAGGGGTCTGGTCTGGGCAGGGGCTGCCTGCAGCCAAGTGCGATCTCTTGGTCAGCATCCTGGCCTAACTGGCCCCCGTGGCCCCTGGTTGGAGGCTGGAGGGGAGCTCCCGTCACAACGCACCTGATTTCCAGATGTCCAGGTGGGCGTGCAGCACGTCCCCACCCAGGGGAGAACGCTGGCGGAACTGCTCCTCCGTCATGGCGCACAGCTCCTTGCCCGCCAGCTCCTGGAAGGCCTTGCCCACGGGGGGCAGCCGGTACTGGTGCTCGGTCCACAGCAGCCACTTCTGCACGTTCCCAGGGCTCCAGTCCACTGGGTCTGGGCAGGAAACACCTCCTCAGCCCGGGGCTGTGGCGGCCACCACCCCCGGAGCCCACGCCCACGGGTAGTTTGCCCATGGGAAATTGTACACCCCAGGGTGGGGACAAGCCAGACTCAGACAGGGCCTGGAGGGGCTGTGGAAGTGGACACCCCAGAAAAGAGGGGACCAAGAGGGAGGAGCCAGGCCAGCAGCTCGAACTTGGCCCGGGAAGGGCCTGGCCTCTGCACCCCCATGTCACCCAGGCTCAGGTCCTCCCAGAGCCCTGCAGCCCTCCAGAGGGAGGACAGCCCAAGGGCGGCCAACAGCAAGCCAGGAACACTGGGCTTCTCCCTACACGCCTCTCGCCTTCCCCCAGTCAGAGGAAAACCTCACCATCTTACAACCCCGGCTCCATCTCTGCCTCCCGGAGTTTTACAGATGAGGAAACTGAGCTAACACCTCACGTAGGATGGGCACATAGTAGGTGCTCAATGCATATTGTAGAAGAAATGAGTGGCAGGTGCAGGGTTCAGGCCAGGTGGGAGCACTGGCTAGGTCCCAGGGCTCGGGGGAGCTGCCCTGGAGGGAGGGGGCCGGCTGGGTACAAAGGTGGGCCCCGTCAGGTGGGCGCCCTTGCAGTGGGGCTCCAGGTGGGCCGGTGTCCCGGCAGGGTGACCTGCGGGCCAGCCGCTCCCACTGACAGACCTATTCTCCTCCCCCAGGTCAAAGCAATTTGTTTCTGTCCCCATTGTGCCAGGTGCCTGCCCCTCCGCAGCCTAGCTGGGGGAAGAGGCACTGTGGGAGAAGCCCAGGCGGCGAGGCTGGCCCCAGTGTTGGGGCGTCAGCAGGAGCTGCCCCAAGTGGGGACACCACCTAGAATGTGGGGGGGACAGGGCTAGGCCAGAGGGGTGTGTGAAGACCCCACTTTCCCACACAGAAGCTGCAGGGGACAGGAACGCTCAAACACTCGGCCCCAACGGGAGACCGCATCCCTACGGGGCAGGGAGGCCATGCTCCAGCCGGTGGAGACCCGCAAGCGCCCCAGGCCTGTCTCAGGCCTCCTGCCCCTCCTCATCAGCCTCCTCACCACAGAGCAAGACGCATCCTGTCTACTTATGACCTGCTTCCCTCTCTGTCATGTCTGTCCATGAACACAGTGGCCTCTGTGTCATGTCCACCCCTCGGTGCCCCAGTCCTACCACAGGGGCCTGGCCTCTGAAAAGGCTCTTGTGGTTGGCTTTGCTCAACAGCTGTTCGTTGAGCATCTGTTATGTTCAGGGTGCTCTCCTAGGAACTAGGGCTACAGAAACTAACAACCAAAGGAAAATCCCCGCCTTTGTGGGGTGCAGTCACAGTGGGGGACACAGCAGATGAGGTAGAAGGTAAGCAGCATGTCAGACGTGGTACATGCTACGAGAGAGCTGGGAGAGAGACAGTTGGAACGCGGGCAGCAATTTCCTTCTTTCTGTTATGGTACTGGGGGTTGAACTGAGGGATGCTTTACCACTGAGCTACCTCCCCAGATTCCCCATCCTTTTTATTTTTTTAAATTTTGAGATAGGGTCTTGCTAAGATGCTGAGGTTGGCCTTGAATGTGTAATCGTCCTGCCTCAGATTCCCAAGTTGCTGGAATTGTAAGCATGCGCCACTACAACTGGCTGTGGCCAACAATTTCAAGAGAGGGACCAGCGAAGTCCTCATTGAAAAGGTGTCATCTGAGTCAGGACCTGAAGGAGGTAAGGAATGAGCCAAGTAGATATGTGAGGGAAGAGCATTCTATGCTGAGGGACCAGTGGGTGCAAAGGTCCTGTGGTGAGTGTCATGGGAAGAGCAGACAGGCTGGTGTGGCTGGAGCAGCATGCATGAGTGGGGGGCAGCAGGGCGTGTCAGAGGCTGTGGGCCAGGGGAAGCGGAGCCTGGAATCACCTGGTTCAGCCCCTGTCCAGAGGGGACACTGAGTGGGTGTGGTTCGGACACAGGCTGCAGCTGCCGAGTCTCGTGCGCTGACCACTTACCGAAGGGCCGGCATCCCTGGGGCTGCCCGAGGCCCTGCCTGTGCCGGCTGGGGAGGCCCGGGTGCTCACCTGCAGTGATGTTGAGCAGCTTGCAGGCAGTCTCGATGTCCTTGAGCACCTCGCCCACCACCATGGACTGCACCTGCTCCAGCGAGTGCTCCTCCAGGGCCAGCCCCCCGGGCACCAGGTCCAGGCCGCCCCCCGGAGCCTGGCTGTCGATGACCGGGCACTGCTCCGGCTCCTCGGGCGGCTCCTCCCGAGCGCTGGCCGCGGGGCCCTTGGCGACCCAGCTGCCCTCCTCGGGGTACAGCATGTCGAAATAGGAGAGGTAGAAGGCGGACAGGCCCTGGTCAGGGGTGGCCGGCCGGCGGGGGCTCCAGGCCCGCTTCTCAGCGCCCGCCGCCCCCGCCGCCCCCTTCTCCAGGCCGGGGCGCAGCGCCGGGTCGGGGGGCAGCAGCAGGCAGCCGGGGGGCACGGCGCTCTGTCCCGGGCTGGCGCTGCCCATGCCGCTGCGCGGGCTGGCGGCTGCGTCTGCAGAAGTGAGAGAGCAGGGTCACGTCCCACTGTCCCCAGCCTGGGGCCGCTACGCTGGTTAGCGGGCTGAGGGGCCCGGTGGGCAGTGGGCTGGGCCTGCCGAGGGCTGGGGCTTCTGGGTCACTGGACAGCGAGGACAGGGCTGGTCAGGAAAGACGGCCCGGGGACAGCCCGTCGCTCCGGCAGCCCCGGCGGCTGGGAGCCGAGCCCCGGACCATGCTCAGCGCAGCCCCAGGTTCTGACCCAGCCGGTCCCTCCACGGGAGCCCCACGGGGCAGATGAGCCCTGGGTGTTCAGCCCTCTCCTGCTAATCTAACCTAAATCTCTCCTGCTGTAACCCAGCTTTCCCCCCTTTATCCTGCTTGTTTTTATTCTGCTGGATTTTTTTTCCACGCTGGGGTCTGAACCATGCCCGGCGGGTGCTCTGCCACTGAGCCAGCCCTTTTGTGCTGCCCTGGCCAGGCACAGGTGGAGGTGGAAGGGAGGCGTCACCAAGGGCCAGCCTCCACCAGCCCAGGGACAGAAGAGAGTGTCGCAGTGGGGAGCTGGTCTGCCCCCGCCCTTCCCAAGGGGCTGGGGATGAACCGAGTCACAGAGAGCCGCCCCTGGTTCGTGCTCTCAGGCTCCCTGCCCGGCCCCAGCCCTCACCTCACCCTCCCCTGGAAAGCGCTGCCCAGGGACCCCCAGCTGCCTGGCCCCTGGAGGTGGTGCCCAGTGCTGGGCTTGCCAGGCGGGTGACAGGTCCTCCGGGGAACAACGAGGACCCTCAGTGTTGCAGGTGTCCCCTCCTCACTGCTGCCCAAGCCCCCTGAGGCTCCACTGGGCCTCTGCCCCGGGTGAGCCGGGCGCTGCTTTGCCCAGGCCCCTTCCTTGGAACCATATCAGACCACCCGGTTTGGTGAGGCAGGGACTCTAGGTGGGCGTCCCCCGAAAGTCCAGGCTCCCAGGGCAGTAGGACATCTGTGGGCCTGAGGCTCAGCACACAGCCAGACCCAGGTGGAAGATGACCCAGACACTGCAGGGACTCTTCAGAAAGGACGGGGAAAAGAAAGGGAGGGAAGGAGCAGACCCAGGGTGAGGGAGAGTTGATGGCCTCCTTTCTCAAGGAGGGCTGGGCCTGCAGAGGGCTGGGGCTTCTGGGTCACTGGACAGGGAGGACAGGGCTGGTCTGGAAAGACGGCCAGGGGACAGCCCCTTGCTCCAGCAGCACCCTTAAAACCAAGGGTCTCAAAGTGTGGTGTCCGGACCAGCAGCATCAGCAGCACCTGGGAACTCAGTAGAGACTCAAATTCTCAAGCTCCTTCAGAGCCAGTCGAGTCAGGCACCAGACAGCGCGCTCCACAGCCCTTGTAGGGGCACATCCAGGTTTGAGTTGCTGTTTCTTTTTGTACTGGGGATTGAGTCCCAACACAGGGACATATAACCTCTGAAACACATCCCAGCCTTTTTTATTTTTGTTTAGAGACAGGGCCTCGAACTTGTGAACCTCCTGCCTCAGCCTCCCAAGTTGCTGGGGTTACAGGCGTGTGCCACTGCACCTGGCTTGGGTTGCTTTTTTAAAAGGCACCTGACTGGCAGGAAGAGGAGACTCACATCCAGGGACTGATGGCTTCTCTAATAGTCAAGTTTATTCAGATACACTGGGACAGTGTGGAGGGCGTGGGTGTTACCCCGCTGTCTCCAGTGTGGGACTGACCTGCTCAGCCTCAGGGTGCAGTTGGCCTTTGTCCCTGCAGGTGGAGCAAGGGAAAGAATCTGGTGTGAAAATGATGTCCCTTCACCTCTGGGTAACATCACTTGGTGAATAGGGCCCGCTGAGGATTTCGGCGCTCTACCCATTCCCCTTACTCAGTGCCCAACCTTCCCAACCTTCCATGGCAGCCCTATGGTTTCCTGCCGTAGAGAGAGTGCCAACAAGAGAGAAGGGTGTTCCCTTTGATGCCAACTCTTCCTTTCACGGGCTCCTTTAAGTGACAAGGAAGAAAAGGTCAGGGTGGGTGGGGTGGGCAGGGACAGAAGGGGGGGGCTAGTGGTGGGGGACAGAGGGCAGGCCTGGAATCATTTCAAGTCCTTCTGTGCAAACACTCGTGTGTGCCATGGGCCCATGCTATTTACCCAGGCAGCGCCAACAGCCCTGTGTGCCCCTGGGTCCCCACCCGGGCCTGTGCCCACACCCTAACCCTGGCGGCTCCACCCAGAGAGCCCCGCACCTTGTCTTCTCCCCTGCTAGCCTCCCGCCCCATCCACGTCCCCAGAACCCCTGCCTGCCACGTTGGGGCAGCCTCTGCCAGCACCCTGGGCCCCCGGCCAGGGAGGCCGCTTTCCCAAGAAGCAGGAGGCTTCTTCCCTCGTGACCTCCTGTTTGCTCAGCCTCGGCCACAGGTGGGAGGGGAGGAGACACTGGGGTCCAGGGCGCCATGGGGCAGGACGACTGGGCAGGGCAGGGGCAGCCCTGGCCGTTCAGGAGGCCACGACCCGTCCTTACACCTGCCGGGGGGTCTGCGCAGCCCTGCGGGGGGGCTCCTCCCCAGGACGGGCAGCCCTGGGTCCTGTTCTCACACCGTTTTGCCCATGAAGACGTCAGGGCACAGAGGCCAGCGGCCCCGCGCAGGGCTCCCAGCTCCCAGCCCAGGGCTCCCTCGGCAGCAGAGAATCCCTCCCCCGCCGCCACGCCCTGCGCCCCAGCTTCCCTCACTTCCCAGCGCCACCAAGGAACCCACTGCCCCTTAGGCCTGGGTCCCAGTTCCAGCACTTTCTGGTGAAACCCAAGTTAATGGTTAACTATGTGGCGGAGGAAGGTCCCCCAGGCAGTCCGGTCTGGGGGCCTTGGCTGGCTGGCCAGGGAGCGGGCTGATGTGCCCCGCCGGGGGCTCTGGCACCCCCACCAGGCTCCAGGTCCCAGGAGAGAGGAGAGTCTGCTGCACAGCCAGCCACCCCTGTGATGTACCCAGGCGTCCACTCGCTACCTAAAGCTGGGGGCACCCACGCAAGAGCCCTGACTCGTGGACGCAGACAGCAGGGCTCAGGGAGGATGTGCAGCTTGCCCAAGGGTCTGCCTGGCCATGCAGGGACACTGCTCCTTGGACAAGTCCCTCTGAAGCTCCTGCTCTGGCTAGTCCCATCCCCCTGGGGCCCTGCCCACCCCCTGATTGGGCTCCTTCCTCCCAGCGTCCACCCCTGCCTCCTGGCTTCTCACTCCACCTCTCTGTCGACTCCTTTCCCTCCAGCACCCTGTGGTCATCCACTCCTCTGGTCAAGAACCTGGCATGGCTCCCCATTGCCTGCCTTGCCCTGCAGCTGGGCCGTCTCCGAGCCCACCTCTCACCCGGCCTCAGAGCTGGACGGGACCAAGTGCCAGCACATGCCGTAGGACTGTTATATAGGTGGGAACAAGGAAACCCACTCTGGGGAAGGAGGAGTCCACGTGCTGGTCTCTGGCAGGGCCTATCGCAGAACCAGGGACCAACACGGTGACCACACACTCAGACTCCAGTGAGAATGGCATTTCTCACCTGGTCCCAGCGCTTCAGGCACAACATGGCTCTTTTCACGCCTTCCTCCTCATCAAAGTGGGCTGCGGCCCTCCTCCCAGGGGCCAGCCAGACAGCTCCCTCCTCCGGGCTCCCTGGCTCCCTCCCTCCGGCTGGAAAGTTTAGCATCATGATGAAGTCCCCGTTGACTATCTGCCAATGGAGACGCACATCCTAGGGAAAGCTGAGGCTCAGAGCGTGGTAGAAAGTTGCCCACAGTCACACAGCAGAGCCAGGGCCAGACCAGCGGCCTCCTGATGACACTAAGGCCTCTGCTCCGAAGACCTAGGGTCCTGGTATCTGCCAGGCCCTGGGGACGGCAGGCCCAGCCCTCCCTGCCTTGTGAGTCGGCGGGCCCCAAGGGCTGGTCTCCTGAGCAATGTCTCCAGTTCCCAAACCTCGAGTTGATCTGTTCTGGATTAAGCCACGCATTGGATTAAGGATCAGCATGTCCCCAGCTCCCTCCTGCCCCAGAAGCCCCTGCTCCTCCTCAGACAAAGAAGATGTGGTAACAGCTGGTGGAGGCCCAGAGAGGCAGCCAGGGGGATTAGCCCCCAACCCCTTCCCTCAGCTCCTCCCTGTGCCCAGGAAGGCGGGTCAGGGAAGAGGCCGGAGGGACCCAAGGTGGATTCAGGGCAGTTGTTTCCCGTGGCCTCTCTGCCAACCCTCTCCCTTGGGCCAGACCCTGCCTCCGGGTTCTCACCTCCCCCACAGCCCGGCTACTGTCTCCAGGAACGAGTCCCCTGGAGGGCCTGGCATAGCCCTCTTCCACACCCTGCTGGGCGTGGGCTCCCAGGCTTTCCCTCCTGGGGACTGTGGTGTGGGGTCAACCTGCCCCAGGCCAACCAGGCGAGCTCAGAGCCCAGCGCCCAGCCTCAGGCCCTAAGGAGCGCTAAGGGGGCCAAGGGGGCGCAGGTGGGGCCAGCCACTCTGGCTCCCTGCTCAGCCCCCAGCCAGCCTCAGAGCAGAAGAGGAGGGTCTGCTGGGGCAGGCCTCCTCTGGCCTGTCTGTCGGCCTGGCTCCCACTTCAACCCCTGAACTGGAGTTGGGGTTTATGGGGTGAGGTAGGCCCCAGCCTGGAGCATGCCGCAGGTGGGGCCTCCTGGGCCTGCACCCCTGCGGCCCGATGCCCCCATCAGCTGGTCAGCACCTTGGAGAGAAGCCGGGCCTGCCGAGGCTTCTCTGACCCTGCCAAGCCGCTCCCCAGCCTGATCTGCTCCTCCGATGCTCCTGCCCTCCTGGGACTCCAGCTGCCTCCTGGTCCTTCAGAACTGTGCCTTGCACTGGCCGGGCCCAGAAGAAGCACCCAGGGTCCTCCTCACCACCCGCCCTCCTCTGCCCAGGTGCCAGAGCACCCTAGTGCCTGGGAAGGGTCCCTGGCTGGCCCCTGCAGGGCAGGCATCTCTGGCTCCTCTCAAGTGCCCCATGGCAGCCATCCCCAAGCTGCAGCCGCCTATCTCTAGGGCCTCCAAGGGCAGAGGAGGGAGGGTCCTGGGAGGCAGGGGCTTACCTGTCTTGGCTCACGGGAGAGGAGGGCAGGTGGGCTTCCCCTAGGCCCCTGGCTCCCCCCTGCAGGAGTCCTGCTTGGTGGGAGGGTCCCCCTTGGAGCTGGGTGTGCAGGGGAGGCTGGCGCGGGGTGAGGCTGGGTAGGGGCAGGAGGGTGGGACAAAGCGGAGAGGGCAGGGCCGGGTCTCAGGAACTGGGCACAGGAAATGGAAGGGGTGGGGAGAGCACAGGGAGACCTGGCTGGTCCACTCTTCCCCCAGGCCCACGATGGCCCTTTGGGACTCGCCAGTTTTCCCCGTCCCACCTCGCTGCACGGCGTCCCTGGCACCTAGGCACCCCCACACTGACAGCTTCCAACTCTCTGGGACCAGGCAAGGGCCAAGCTAAACAAGCACCACGCTGGGCCTCCCAGCTGGTCCCTAGGGCGCCAGTATTATCCCCGGCTGACAGACAAGGGCACTGTGACCTGCCGTGGGCTCTTGTCACTGTGCCACTGAGCAGGGACTTGACTCTCAGCTCTGCCTCTCTTCAGAGGCCATTGGTGGACTGGCATCTTTTCATGCTGGGACACCCCTTCTGCCACCTGCCCACCCAGCCCCTCAAAATCACAGCCCCACAGTGGCGACATGGGTGGATCTGGGTGGTGCACGTGCCTGCAGCCTGAGTGACAGGGACCCACCTCAACCAAGCACACCCTTGTGTTTGACTTTGCTCCAAAGATGGGATGTGACCTCGGCCTTTGGAGATGAGGTTAATATCCCACTGTGTCCCCCTTGGTGTGAGACCCTGGGCAGGTCCTCTGAGCCTTGGCTCCTCTTCCATGCTCCAAGGGTTGGGTCACCTCCTAGGACTTTTCTGGCCCTGGCACTGCTGGGCTTTCCAACCCATGATGCCCATCTTGCCCCTCAACCTGACTTTGGGGATTTGGAAGGAGGATGGTAGAGACCCAGGTGGGCACCGGGACTCCCCTTGCAAACAGAGCTGTAATTCAGTGCTGCGTATCCCCCATGCCCCTGGAGCTTGTGCCCAGAGACTGGGGAACGCTTGGCCAAGCAGGGCCACCACAGGTTCTCGCCACCTCAAGGACGCCCGTCGGCCTGGCTCTCACCCCTCGGCATCCTGGGCTCCCCACCTCCTCTGGTCAGCCAGGACCCCCACCCAGGCCTCCAAGTGGGTAATGTGGGCCAGAGGGACACAGAGCCCAGCTTCCTGCCATGTCAAGTACAGCTCTGCCTGACCTTTGGAATCTTCCAGAAATTGCAATTCACTTCTTCACTCAGCTCTTGCAGAGCCCAAACCACATGTACCTCTGTTTCTCTCCTGAGCCTCCCAGTCAAGTCCCTCGGTCCACTGAGTCCACCAGGCCCTGGTGACATGTGGCTGTCCCTCCTGTCTCCAGCACAATCCCGCTTCCCCTCAGTGCTGAACCCCCCGCACCCTCCACAGCTTCCCTGCCCCATGCTGTTACAGCACCGTCCCCGCGCACACACCAGGGCGTGTGTCACCCGTGGGCCTGGCCCACGGGGCAGCAGGGCGATGGCGGGGCCTCCGTACGGTCCCTCAGGGGCACGTTTGCACAGGGGGGACTTCTCTCCATTCTTTGCGCCTCTGGAGTCTCCTCCAGGCCCAGCACAGACCAGGAAGGCAGAGGAGCTGCGTGACCTCAGGGGACTGTGCTATCTGGACGTGCCCAGAGCCCCTGCCCAGGGCCACCTCACCCCTGACCTGGAAAGCGAAGTCTCTCCGACACTGTAGACAATAAAAGCCCAGAATGAACTGTCCCCAGATGCTAAGAATGGAAGTGGGGCGGGGTATTAGGACCCATTTCTCTCCAAGAAGTGGCAACAGACATATCCCCCTTTGTCCTGGGGTGGCTGTGCTGGAAGTGTGGGTGGGAAAGCTGGATCCCAGCAGCCTCAGAGACATGGCCCAGCCCCGGCCATGGACAGTCTTGCGGGCTGGAACCCTCACCTGGGTGGTCCCTCCCAGCCCCTTCTCCCCGGTTCCCAGCAGGGGCACATGGAGGTTCCTGGCTGGCCAGGAGGGTCAGAGGAGGGAAGAGGGACCCCGCCCCCAGCCTGAGAGGTGGGAAAGGAGAACCTGGCAGGGGGCACCAGGCCTCCCGCTGGGAACATGCAAATGAGCTGTGGAGGAGCAGGCAGGGCATTAAATGTCAGGAAGGGCCCAGGGCAACCACACGGTTTGCTTTGGGAAGAGTTGCTCCACCTGACAGTCCACTCACCTGGCCCTGGTGCAGGGGTGGGGGGAGGGAAGAAGGTGGGGATGAGGGGAGGGTCCCAGACCAGGTTGGAGCCTGCCTCCCGCTCTCCAGTCCCTACACCTGGGGCTCCTGTGAGACTCAGTTTTCTGTCTGTTGAATGGGCTGTCACCAGCCTGGCTTGCAGGGGTCGAGGGGTCAAGAGGGAGTGAATGGAAACCCCGATCCACTCACCACCCGGCTCAGCGAGGAGACCAGCTGGCAAACCAGCCTGCGGCCTGCCTCTAACCAACTCCTACGCAGCCCACAAAGCCCGGCTCAGGCTCCTGTCCTCCAAGGAATCTCCTTCCACAGAGGATATAAGGACCCTCCGACCTCCACGGGACCTGACTTGGGAGGGTCTTTGTCCACCAGGAGGGTCTCTGCCCACAATCAGCCTGAACTGACTTCTCCGGGTTCACCTGGAGACCCCAAGCCATTCAACACAAAATCGCGCTCTGACTGCTCCACAGTTATTGCTGTGCTGGCCGCGACTGGGCTGGTGGAAAGCGAAGCCTCCTGGTTCTCCTTACTGTCAGCGACACCTCTTCTGAGCACCTACTGTGTGCGGCCCTGTTCCCTCAGGCTTGGTCGACGGAGAAGCCCTGTCTTTCTCGGAGGGTTCTTGTGAAATGTGTTTTATCACTTCATAATTGATAACATGCCAAAATCAAGTCTGCTAGGAGCCGAGTCCTCCACTCTGGACCTCCCTCCTGCCTGGCACGAGAAAGCCCTCGCGCACTCACCAGGCTCAAAGGGGAGGGGATCCCCTGTCCAGGGAAACCTCTTGCTCCACACCCCAGCTGCTCCAGAGCACTGGAGATGCTCCCACCTCTGCCGGATGGCGCACCCTGACTCTGGCCCTCCGGTGGTGGCGGGTGGCGAGCTCAGCCCGGGAGCTGGCCAAGCCTGGCCAGGGCCTCCTGGCGGGCAGGCCTCTCCTCCCCACTCGGCCTCGCCTGGGCCCGGGGCAGCTCGGGCCTGTTTGCTTTGTTACTCAGTCGAGCAGCTGGTGCTGGGACACTGCGTCTTTATTGGGGTGCTGTGAAGCTGTTAATGGGAGGTAGGGGCAGGAAATAAGGCCGAGTCCCAGCCCTGGCCAAGGAGGAGGAGAAAGACCATGCGCCCATCAGAAGGGGACTATGGCCTGAGTCCCCGGCTGCCTGGATCGTGTGGGCACCCCTGCCAGCCCAGCTCACGGGCTCTGGGCCTGTTTCCTGCTCCAACCTGGCCCCCAGGCCTGGCCCTGAGCCTCCGGGCCCACTGTGGCCGTGGAGACCCTTCCCTCGGCAGAGCAGCTGGTACTGGCAGTGACAGAGCGGCCACCCCACCAGGGCCGTGCACCTGTGCAGAACCTGCGCCATGGGGCACCCTGGGCCTCCCCAGGCCAGGGGCTCCCTCAGGCTCCGGCTTGGCAGAATGTGGAGGGGGACAGGTGATCCTGGGGTGAGGGGACCAGGGGTCACTGCTGTCTGGAGGATGAGCTCTGAGCTTGGGGGTGCACCCGGGAACCCTGCCGGTAGTCTCCGGCCTCCCCGCAGTGGGTAGGGAGAAGCCCCCATGGAGGGGACTCTGGGTCTCCCACCAGACTCACCCGTTAGCCGCCTGGTGCCCAAGGAGTTGTCCACTGCAGTGCCAGCCTTGGGGACAGGAGCAGGTGTGGGCAGCTGGGGCCACCGCTGCGTCTCAGCCAGGCATCCGTGGGGCCAGGGGAACCAGGAGCCAGCAGGGCTGGAGGCAGAAATGGCCCTCAGGTGGGCTGCCAGGGCCTGGCCACCCTCGAGGGGCAGCCCACCGAGGTGTCAGGGCTGTGTTCCTGCAGGGAGGCCTGGCCCCTGCCCAGGGCCACTATAGACACTGTGACTGGGCCCAGGCTGAGGAGTTCATGGGGCAGAAAGCATGAGCCTCCGGTTGAGGGGACTGGGGACGGTGGCAGAGCAGCGTGGACACCACCGTGTGCAGGAATGTTCTGGGAGGAAGTCAAGCAGCCGGGAGATGGGGAGCTGGCCAGGCCCGATCCTACTATAAGTAATCCTTCCTTATTTACCTGAACAAACACGCTCCTGCTTACCTCAGACCACGGGCGGGCTCCGGGTTAACCCTTGCCCGTCTCCCAGCCTGGCCAGGGCCCTGCCCTGGCAGCTGGGGACCCGCTCACCCACTCACTCCCGCGACCAAGCTCCTGCTCCATGGCCCAGCCGGGGACCAGGGACAGACAAGCCAGCGGCAATGGAGTCTGGAGTCACTCACACCCTGGTGGAGGGCTGCCAGGCTCTGGGGTGGGCACAGGCTGGGGAAGTCAGCGGGGTTCCTGGAGGAGGTGCTGTCTGACTCCCGGGCCAGCGCTGGAGGGAGCTTCAGAGAGGCTGCTCCAGCCCACGGGAGCCGTGTTCAGGCCCTCGGGGTGGGTCCCCTGCAGGCCCCTCAGGGGCGGTTAGGAAGGATCCGGAGCTCAACTTCCCAGCCCCAGCATGGGGTCGGCCAGCAGCAAGGTGCTGTCCACAGCCCCCAAGTGGTGGCAGCAGGGTGGCTGTGCAGGGCGAGGGTACCCAGCCCAGGCACCGGCCAGCCCAGGCTCCTCCATCTCCACGCGTCCACCCCTCACTCCCTCCTCAACCCACCCAGTGGCCTGGCTGGAGGGAAGTCCCCGGGGGCTGGGCTTCCTTTGTCTGAGTCATCTCAGAGGGCTGCCTCTGTTCTGTCAGGTGAGTGTTTCAGACCCTATTTATTGCCACTCTCTAATTTCAAAAGTCACCTTTGAACGTGAAACATTCAAATGTGGGAACAAAGCAGACCCAATCGTGAGTTCCACGCGTCTATCACAACAGATTCCATTAGGACGCAAAATTGTCATGCGCCAACAAACGATTCACAAAGATGAACTGCCGGGGTTGGGGGCTCGCGCCTGCAATCCCCACAGCTTGGGAGGCCGAGGCAGGAGGATCGCAAGGTATCATGATGTGATGTCACAGGGAAGCACAAGGTGTGCCCAGTAAATGCTCACTGAGTGGAGGGGTGTCAGGGGAAGTTAGCTACCCCCACGTCCAGACTCCCTTCTCCCTGGTGAGCAAGCTTGTGATCTTTAGCCGGCACGTGGCTGCCTGGAATGAAGATGATGTCAGCCTCCCTTGCAGCTAGGGATGACCGTGAGGTCAAACGGGATGTGCCAAGATTCCTAAGGATCTTAAAAGTAGGCCACATGTACCCTTTATTACCTTCTCTCCAAATCCCCCTGCCCTCCACCAACCTGTACCAGGGAGGGGACCCAGGGGTGCTCTACCCCTGAGCCACATCCCAGCCCTTTTCATTTTTAATTCTGCGATTTTGAGATAGGGTCTCATAGAGTCGCTGAGGCAGGCCTCAAACTTGTGATCCTCCTGCCTCGGCCTCTGAGCTGCTGGGATTGCAGGCGTGGCCACCACATCTGGCGCTGCCTCAGGACTTCTTAAAGAGCAACAGAGGTCTTCCTTTTGTTTAAGGTCTCTGTTATTCAGAGATGGGCGAAAATATGACGACAAAACAGTCTTGCAGCCAGGGAATCTGTGACTGCTGGTGGCATAGGGAAGGAGACTGAGCATTTTACAGAAAACCTGGACCTTGGGACATCTGTCCCTTGAATGCGGGGCCCACGGGGGCCCCTCGTGGAGTCTCCAGGAGTGAGAGACCAGGTGTGCCGCGGGGCTCCACCACCCAGGCCTGAGCAGGGAGGTAGAGGGAGCCCCTGGGAGTGGAGGAGACCACGGAGACGCAGCAGGCAGGTACTCCTCTTCCCGCGAGCCGGAGCTCGCCTGGCCCGGCAAGAGGCTGCTTGGGACGGACGTCAGTGCGTGGGTTCGGGGCCACCAAGGCAGTGCTGTGGGCTCCAGGGAAGGAGGACCGGCTGATGGCCCACCCCGAACCCCCGAGGGGAGGCTGGGCAACATGCCCCCCGTCACACCCGATCCACCCAGCACGGTGTCAGGGAACCCCTGGGGTTGGCCCAGGTTCGCCCCTGGGTTCTGTCCACCTTCCAGCTTTGCACGTTGGGGCAGGCGTCTGAAATCTGCCGAACGGTCCCCTCCCGGGTCCCTGCGTGGTCTCTGGTCTTCATGGCATTTCTACCTTCCCCAGGTTCCCTGAGGGCAGGGACCTGGCAGCGGCGACCCTCAGGCCCAGGACCCAGTCCTGGAGTGGCTGACCCTCTCCAGCCACCTGCCCACCCGCGGTGAGCCAGAGGAGCAGGGGACGGGGGATGGGCCAGTCCCGTGTGAGTGCCGCCCACGGGGTGGCGTGGGCGCAGGTGGACCCTGGGGCCTCTTCACCTCCCCAGGGTACAGCTAGTACAGCAGCCCTGCCCTCCTGAGGGGCCATCATGGCAGGTGGCACAGTGACAATGCAAGTGAGGACCTTGGAAAGAGCAGACTGTCCGTCTGTCTGCCAGTCTGTCAATCTGACCACTTCCTAGCATCCTTCCTGCGCCACCTTCCCTGGGTCCCGCCCCGCAAGGAGCGCCAGGCCAGGGCGATGGCGGAGACCAGACTGCGACCCGGGCCAGCATGGAGACATTCCCTGCTGACACCAGGCCCAATCCCAGGTTCCAGCTGCAAGGAGACGGGACAGCTGGGGGGCGAGGGAGGGGAAGGGTGGGTCCCCTGCTGAGGTGCAAGGAGCCTGGCGTCTGGGACCCGGGGCATCAGTGGCCAGGAACAGAAGACTCTGGGGCAGAGGGGCCAGGGAAACAGGCCTAAGGACACACAGCAGGCCTGGGATCTGAATCCAGACCCCAACCCGTGCTCACGCTGGAGGGGTTCGCTGCCCACCCCACTCAGACCAGGAGAGAGGCTCATTCGATTCCGCAAAGTCAAGGCTAAATTGGGCTGGTCTGCTGGGATCTTCCTTCCAGGACACTGTGCTATGCTGGACGGTGGACCAGGGGGTCAGGATGGCCCAGGGGTGGTGGCCGCATCCTCAACAGCCACACAACTGGGTGCTAGGCCTGGGCCGCCACTCCTGCATGCGGCACACCCGGCCACAGCCCGTCTCTGCCCAGGTGAGCAGGCACTGACCCGGCCCAGCCCGCCTCTGAGGAGCTGGTGCCCATGGCCCCGTCACCTGGTGTCGTTCTGCCTCAGAGGGTACAGATGACCCCAGCACCCCTCCCAAGGCGGCCACCTGCAGGCTCTCTGTGTGACCGTCTCTGTTCCAGGGGAAATGGACAGCGGGGGGCTTGGGACCTGGTTATGAAGGCCCAGGGTCTCTTCCCCAAGACTCTGTCCTTCCTGGGCACAGACTGACCCTCAGAGAGGGCCCCCATGTTTGAGAGGGGCTGAGGAGATGAGCTGTCACTCCCTGCGCCACCCGCCCATCACCAGTCTCCCTGCCCAGGGCCCCAGCCCTCTCCCGTGGACCTGTCCAGATGGGCAGCTGCCGCAGATGAACTGCAAGTCTGGGGGGCCCCATAGGTCCATCCGGGGGACAGACAGGACAGAGGTGCACACACAGCCTCTGCTGTTAGACCTGGGAGGCGTCCCCAGACACAGCCTAGCCCTGGCCGGGTCTCTGTCTTGTGAATCCAGGGCGGTCGCAGGCCTGCAGAGGCCAGGCCAGGTCATGGGGTCAGCAGGCGCTTCCTGGGTTCACATCCTTGAGAAGAAGAAGAAATGATCAGGAGGATGCGGAGGTGACCAGGCCAGGGTGCCAGCTGCCGCAGGGGGCCGCAGAACAGCTGGGAATACGGGGGACGGCCAGACCTCCTAGAAAGGGGCACTCAAGCCCAGGTGTGCAGGGCCACGGCCGCGCCCCCAGCTTCTGCAGCTGAGCGCTCTGAGGGGTCCTGAGCATCTCCTTCCCTGGCTGCAGCAGCCCGAGGCAGCATGCTCCATGAGCGTCCTATTTTTTTGGCTAAGTTGCTGAGGCTGGCCTCGCACTGGTGATCCTCCTGCCTCAGCCTCCTGAGTACTGGGACTGCAGGCAAGCCTCCTATTTTAACCTCCGTGAGGAAACTAAGGTCCTGGAGGTTCAGGGCCGGCAGTGTGGGGTGAGGAGCAGGAACAGAGCTCCAGGCCACCGCAGAGCCCCGCCCTGCCGGGGCTCTGACAGCTGCCCTCCCCGCGCCCCAGCGCACCAGGTGTCCCCCAGGCCCGCTGTGGGGGGTGGGGGCGGGGCCCCACGTCACAGTCCACACCCGGGAGCTGGCCACCGCCTTTCCCCCATTAACGCAGAGCGGCTGGGCCTACAAACCACAGGCCAGATAAGAGCACAATCAAGCCTGTTCTGAGACCGGTGGTGGTGGCATGGGGCCGGGCCACCTGGCGGCGGGCAGTGGGGGAGGCCACGCAGCCTCTGGCCCTGCTATCAGCAGCTCTGGCCTCCCCGGGAGCCCCTTTGAAATTTACCCACCTTATCAGCCTCCAGCCCCTGCGGCTCTCCAGGGAGGCTGAGGCCTTTGTGTCCAGCCGCCGCCTTCCGCCTGGCCCAGAGGAGATGGCGGGGTGGAGGCAGCAGGGGAGGCCCCCAGCCCCCAGTCACGCACAGGGACCCAGGGGACATCGCTGCCAAACAGGCACCCCTGCCTGGTCACGCCAGCCTCGCCCGAAGCCCTCACACCTCGCCAGGTGGCCAGCTCCCTTCCATCCTGGTGCCCGCAGCTCCCTCAGGACCCGCTGCGATGTGCCTGACCCCCCACCAAGTCGCACCTTCAGCAAATGTTTATTGCGCACCCACCACACTCCAGTACCGGGGGCCTGGCGGGACCCACCAATCTTGCTCTCCCGCAGAGCTGACATTCCGAGCTGGGAACCGAGGATAAACACATGCACATAAGTAGGATTTAGAAGGTCAGGAGGTGAGAGGTGTGGGGCAGAAATAGGTAGGAAAGTAGGGTAGGAAGTGACCAGGACGAGTTTAAATGTGTGCGTGTTTGAGAGGCACCTGCCCTGTCAGGTCCCATTTGAATCAAGATCTGAGGGAGTCTAACCCTCTCCCACCATGGAGTGAGAATTACAAACCCGGGAGGCAGAGCCAGGAGGAAGGTAGAAACTCATCAGTCCAACAGCCTCCCTTTTCAGTAAGGTTCAGAGAGAGTGGTGAGTTACCCAAAGTCACACAGCACAATGACAACAAAGCAGGAGTCAGAACCTAGGAGCTCTGTGATCCAGCCAGGACCTGCTACCCCATTCCTGCTGCCCACAGGCAGGGAGGGGGCACTGACAGGGCCCCACTCGGGACAGCTGTGGTCACTCTTAGAGTGGGTGAAACAGGTGGAGTGCAGATAACAGTCATTGGACCCTGCCTTTGGCAGCCCAGCAGGTGGCCAGTTGAGGGAGCTGAGGGTGAGGCTCGGGCCCTGGTTCAAGACCACAGGGAGTACATGCCAGGCTGGGCTTCAGCGACCTGGGCTCATCGGCCCTGGGTCACTGTCATGGGGTCCATCTGTCCCATGGAAGAGCTGTTCCAGTGGCCGCGCCTCCAGGATTGGCCCTTCCAGGAGAGGCCCCAACCAAGTCCCACTGGCCCCACGCAGTCTCTCTCCTGCAAAGGGACCAGGGGCCAGGTAGGCAGAGCTGGTTTGGGTGGCCCCCAAGATGAGCTCCAGGGATAGAAGAGAGTGGAGTGGAAGTCACTGGGTCACTGGTGGGTGGCCGCCTCGGGCCCACTAAGGATGTGCCCAGTGCCCATAGAATGGACGTTCCCAGGTGCAGCGGAGGCACAGCTGGGGTCAGGGCACACCCACCGACTCCGCCCTGCAGCACAGGGTCCTCACGGCCCCTCCAGCCCTTGCCCTGCTTCTTGGCCTAGAAGAGAGGGGTCCTGGACACGGGCTGGGTCCCTTTAACCCCGACTTAGCCCCTCTGGGCCCACCTCCCACAGGCCTGGCCCCTGGGACCTTGGGGTCCTCTCCTGTCCTCTGGCCAGAAGGTGCCCAAGAAGAAAGTGAGAAGTGAGCCAGAGAGGGAGCATCTGGGGCAGGAGGGCCAGCTCCCCAGCAGGACGGCGA
This sequence comes from Sciurus vulgaris, assembly GCF_902686455.1. Lineage (NCBI taxonomy): Eukaryota > Metazoa > Chordata > Mammalia > Rodentia > Sciuridae > Sciurus > Sciurus vulgaris. Next base: position 122,627,912 of record NC_136467.1, on the reverse strand, counting down.
CAGCAGGGTCCAGGCCAGGCGGGAGTGAAGCAGCCCCTCCCTCAACTGTGGCCTCCACCTGCCAGATGCTGGCCTCTCTCCACATCTGCCGAGCACGGGGGAGCCCGGGCCTCAGACGCGGGCAGGCGATGCCAGGAGTCTCGGAGGCACCTCCACCCACGAGCGCAGGTCAAGAGGCCCGTCCTGCGTGGTCGAGTCACACCGGGGGCAGGAGGTGGGGTTCACCTCCAGCTCGCATCAAACCCAAGCATGCAGCAGGTGCTTAATAAGTGCTTCCTTCAACAAAGCAACAGATCAAGGGCTGGCCGAGGAAAGGGGCCAGGGGCAGGACTGAGCATCACAGCAGTCAGGGTCAGGGGACAGGGCAGGAGCCTGAGGGGGCGACCCTCACTAACAACCCTCTGTGGCTCCCACCGCCCCTGGGAGTGTGACGAGACCGCGGGGCGCAGGCGGCCCAGCGATCCCAGCGCAGACATCTGCCTGTCCTGGACTCGGGCGACCCGCACAGGACCCCTCGCGGGCCCTCGGCCGTCGGTACCCAGCACCTGCGCCTGCGCCGTCCCTCCGTGCAGCCGCCCCTCAGGCCGCTCCTGGGACCCCGGCCAGCACGTCCCACGGTGCCCTGCAGCCCTGCTCGGGGCGGGTCGCGGAGGGGCGGCTGGCGGATGGCTGGGCCTGCTGGGCCGGCGGGTCTGCGGAGGGCGTGGGATGGTCCCCGGGAGGCAGAGGCTGGGCGAGTCCTCTCCTCCTGGTTCCCGTGGGACCCACCGCCTGGACGACAATGGCCACGGGCCGTGGGAACTGGCAGGGTCCGGGGAGGTGGCGGGAACCGCGGCTGCTTCCTGGTGCGGGTTTCCTCCGCCCACCCCGCCCGGCTGCAGGCAGGGCGCCTCCCCGGGGGGCCGAGCTCGGGCAGGTGGCCCCCAGCCAGGCCCGCGGGGGGCGCCGACCCCACCCCGGAGGCGACCATGTCACCAGCTCCAGGAGGCCCGCACTGTGCCCGGCTCCGAGCGGGATCTGCCTGGGGTCGCCCAGCAGACAGGGCAGCACCCGCCCGGCTGCCAGCCCTCAGCAAGGGCAGCGGGCGGGAGGTTGTAGGCAGGGACCGTCCCCTCTCCTCTCCCGGGTCCCGTCGTGTGGCCACTGCCCACTCGCTCGTTCCCTGCGGCGTGCCCCTCTCCTTCAGCCGCTGGGTTGGCTTGGTTCATCGGGGGTCGGGGTCACCCCAGGGGCGCCCTACCCTGGGCCGCATCCCCAGACCCTGGAGTTTTTTAATTTCGAGGCAGGATCTCGCTGTGTTGCTGAGGCTGGCCTCCACCTTGCGCTTCCTCTGCCTCAGCCTCCTGAGCTGCTGGGACTGCAGACGCCAACCTCTGGCTTCAGCTGCCGTCCCTAAGGGTGGGAAAGACCGGCAGAGGCTGAGCAGCGCCCTGTCCTCAGGGGTCCGGGGATGGTCAAAACAGGGTTGGTGTAGGAGCCCCATGGAACTCCCCTCCCCAGAACTATGGACGGCAGCTCGGAGGAGCCCAGCTGAACTAATCCAGTGCTTGCTTGTTTTCATTTCCTTTCTTTTTCTGGTCCTGGGGATTGAACCCAGAGGTGCTTTTTAAATTCGTGATTCATTTTATAGAACTGGTTAGAGGCCCAGAGAGGGAAGGGACTTGCTCAATGTCACGCAGCCCTATAACCTTTGGGCTTCTGGAGTTTTTCTCTGTACCTGGCACTCTTCCAGAGGCTTTCTAAATGTTGAGTTAATCCCTCCAGCAACCCTATGAGGCAGCTAGCTAATATAATCCCTATTTACAGCCGGAGCTGCTGAGGCACAGAGGGGTTAAGGAAGTTAACTGAGGTCACGCAGCTTGCAAGCCCAGGTAACCTGGCTCCAAACCCTTGTAAGTAACATGATGCTTTGTTGGTTCTAGTGATAGTCACCAAGTATGGATCTTGTCTTGCCTTGGCTCCTGCTATGTGGCTTGACTTCAGTCTCTCATGGTCTCCATGCCTTTATAGTAACAGAATTATAATATCATTATTAAATTTATTGAACTCTTTCTATGATGTAAGTGTGGTGAACTAATGCTTTTCTACATAATCTCACTTAATTCTCATAATAACCCTATGAGGTGAGTATCATAATCCCCATTTGCCTATGAGAAAACAGGAAGGTGAGTTAATTTGCCCAGGGACACACAGCTAGTAAGAAAGAGCCAGTTCAGCCCACATGGTGATGACCACTCTGTCCTGCCTACACATGAGCTGACCCTGGATGAAGGGGTCACAGGCTCCACTGGTCCCTGGGGAAGATGTTCTGTCCAGTTCCTTCCTCCACTTCTGGAAATCTCTGACCACCTGTGCTCTGGCCTTGTCCCAGCAGCACTGAGTGGCCTCAGAGCTGCCCCACCCCCTGCCGGTGACCCCTGGACTCTTCTGCTCCCTGACGTGGCTACTGCGTCATGCCGGAGGAACCGGGATCCCGTGCCCAGTCTGGGACACTCTTGGCAGCAGCTGCAGGAAGCAGGCCCCGCGCCTCTCAGGTGTCACTCGGAACCTGCAGGCGTCCCTGCCTGCAGGCAAGGAGCCCGGCCTGCCCACCTCCCTCCCTGGTCCCTGACTGCTCCTCTGTTCAGCCCGTTAGGCACCTGGAGCTGGGGCTGCAGGGCAGGGGCCAGGCTGGGCCTGAGGATGTTGGGGTCCGTGAGCCCCCTGTGCCGCCCCCCGCCCCCCGCCCAGTGAGCGGTCGTCTCCGTGGAACAGCTGGTGTGGCCTGGGTGAGCCCTTGGCAGGGAGGTGATGGTGCCAAAGTCGTGGTTGAGGTGAGAGTCAGCCTTGGCACTAACACGTGGACGGCAGGGACTCGGGCGTGCTGGCCTGGGTCACCACGGGTCTTTCCAACAACCACTTTAGAGATAGATGGAGGCAGGCAGGGCTAGCGGTGACCACCTGGCTCTGGACTCAGCTGCGTTAGGCTCAGGGTGCGACTCCCATAAGTTGCTTTCCTCTCTGGGTCTCAGCTTGTTCTGAAAGCTGAGATTGAGGTTGGATTAGACAGCTGCCACCAGGTCCCGGGGGCACCCTTCCACCAGGCGCCTCGTGGGGTCCACTTTGCTGGCCACCCCATGACCCCGCCTCATCGACTGGGTGAGCTCTTCACGTACGTGGCCTCCCTTCTTCTCCACGCCTTGCCAGGGAGTCTTTTCCAGTTTGCAGATGAGATAGAGACCAAGAGCAGGCGACCCGGGCTCAGGCCGCAGAGCTGCCAGGTGGGCGCAGTGAGCAGCCTGGTCTCCAGCCCCGCCCCTCCCGCGGGGCGCTCCAGCCCCAGGCTGCCTGTGGCGGCTCACAGCTTGCTGGGAACCCCGAGTCTCCCGAGTCTCCCGCACCTTCTCTGCACAGCCGTCACTTCACACAAAGGGGCCCATGGTGGCTAACTCCGGTCACAAAGGCCATCCTCTGCGCGGCTCCTCCACAAGACTCCGGTGCCTCCAGGGAGCGGGTCCTGCCTTCTGGGAGGCTCCATCCTCCCGTGTGGCCCTCCACTGGCATCGACCAATGAGGCCGGCACATCGCAGAAAAGCAAGCTGGGTGCTGGTGACGGGGACCTGGAGTGCTGGGGGCCAGGGTCCGAGCGATGGATGGGCCGAGGCTCAGATCTCGGGGCTCAGATCGTGAGACTGGTCAAGGCTTTGTGTTTTGAACCGGGGATGGAACCCAGGGGCACTCACCGCTGAGCCACATCCCGGCCCTTTTTTGTATTTTATTTAGAGTCTTGCGAAGCTGCTCAGGGCCTGGCTGAGTTGCTGAGGCTGGCCTTGAATCTGGAGCTGCTGGGATGCAGGCGAGCGCCTCTGCGCCCGGCCTGGTCAAGGCACTCTATGTACTTGCTGCGCCCAGGAGCCAGCACACTCTGCGGAGCCCCCAGCCCCACGGCTTCTGCTGCACGGATGGGACAACCAGGGTCCCAGGCACAGCAGGGCTGAACCTGGCGAGGGGTGAGTTCCTGGGGCCAAGAGCAGGGGGTGCGGGCTCTGTTGGGCCTGGGCGGAGGCTCTCTGGGGCTCTGCCCCAGGCCCCCTGGAATTCTCACCCTCTTGGCCACACAGGAGAGGGGCTCAGGCGACAGGTCAGAGGACGCCCTTCCGCCAGGGCCACCCAAAGCCTACCTTCAGCCCCGCGGCTGGCCCAGGAGGTGTGCTGGGTTCTCACCCCCATTTCACAGAGGGAAAACCAGAGCCCAGAGAGCTGGACTTGTCCCACGCTGGCGGGAGGAGGATCAGCGTGTCCCTTCAGGAGGGCAGGGAGAGCTGAGGGCCAGCAGGGGAGGCCAGGAAGGTGGAGGACAGGCCTCAGTCTTGCCTGCCCTGCTGCCCGCACCCCTGGCCGGCCCAGGCTGGCATAGTCTCCAGCAGGTGGGGCCTCGGGAGGGGCTGTTTGTCCGGGCAGCCGAGGTTCAGGGATGGCTTTATGGTGCCATCTGGAAGATGTGGTGCAGGCGGGCCTGGCTGGCACAGGGCCAGGGCAGGGAAGGGGCACCGTCCGGTCAGGAGCTGCCCCCCAGCTGTTGCCTGGCTTTCCGAGGAAGGTGGGGCCCCAGGGGAGACAGAGTCCAGCACAGTGAGGCAGGAACTAGCCCCATTTCAGGGACTGAGGTCAGCAGATGGGTCACCTGCCCCGGGGCCTACCCAGGAACTGGGTGTCAGCTAAGGCAGGAGTGCCGTTGGAGCCCATGTCTCACCTGGTGCTGGGAACTAAGGCCTGGAAGATACCCCAAAACCTTGGGCAAGGGTGTCAACCTCTCTGGGACTCAGTTTCCTGTACTGTAAAATGGGCATAATACATACTTTCTGGGTTGATGGAGAAAAATTCAAGGATAACGGGACAGTGGTCCCAGGAATGGGGGTGAGGGTGGGGGAAGGTGACCCCACAGTGCTCATGGCTGCTGCAGAACGAGGTCCTCTGACATCCTGGTCCTCTGCTGCCTCAGCCTCAGCCACTGCACCATCCCCAGGCCCTTTGAGCACCCTCCCCTCTGAGCTTCAGCCTCCTGTCAAGTGGGTGGAGCATTTCTCACAGCGCCCCCAGGAGGCCCCGGGCAGCGCCTGCAGCGGGCCGCACCTCAGGGCCAGGGGAGCTGCTGTTACTTCCAAACAGCAGCATCGACCATCAGCCGGACACAGCCTGGCAGGAAGGTTTGCTTGATCTTACCCAGGGCTTCAGGGACACACTGGGGAGAGAGGACTTGCAGACAACCTGGGGGCCCCTTCCCAGCACCCTGGGGCAGCTTCTTCCCAAAGAAGGGCTTACAGGCTTAGCGGCCATGCCCTGGCAATGTAGGGCCACTCCTCCCACAGGGTGGGCTCGGGTACAGCTGCTGGACAGCTGGCTGGGGGCCTGGCCGGGGGCCCTGCCTCGTCCAGCAGGCTCTACTTGAGGGAGCACATGCCTGGGCCCCGTTTGAGCGAGGACTACTCAGAGGACCATCCTGGACCAGGCAGCTCCTCTGAGCCACCTCAGGACTGGAGCGGGGCCCTCCCCACCCGCCTGCGACTTCCTCTTCCTCTAGGCTGGGGCCAGCCTGGGCCGTGGGCCTCACCTGACACCTGCCTGGGGCTTGGTCTGAAGCTGTGCTCTGAGGAGTCTGGGATGGGGCCACGTCCTGAGGGCTGCCCTCAGCCATGGTTCCCCAGCGCTGAGGCCTGGTGCTCCCTGGCACCTGTCCCCGTAACACCCCCCCCCCCCCCCCCCCCCCCCCCCGCCCAGCTCCCTCATTTGTCTTCTTGGCACACAGTGGAGCCAGAAACCGTCTACTTCTGGTTCAGGTCTGCTGGAGGACATCTCTGCCCACAGGTACCTGGGGGGGCAGGCACCAGAGCAGGCTCCACAGCTGCTCTGGGTCCCTGCTGGAGGTGGGGGTCAGGGACAAGGCCCACCTACCCTCTGCTGGACACCACAAGTGGCTGCTCCCTGTCCTGGCTCCCTGGCAGCCTCCGCAGGCTCCCTACCTGGTTCCAGTTGGGGTGAGGGAACAGCCTAAGTTTTCAAGGGTGTAGATACAGAAGAGTGAGGGAAAGAGTGCCAGTTGTCTCCCGGATATATTTTCTTCTTTTTGGGGGAGTACCAGGGACTGTACTCGGGGGCACTTGGCCACTGAGCCACATCCCCAGTCCTATTGTGTATTTTATTTAGAGACAGGGTCCCACTGAGTGGCTTAGCACCTCGCTTTTGCTGAGGCTGGCTTTGAACTCGCAATCCTCCTGCCTCAGCCTCCGGAGCTGCGGGGATTACAGGCGTGAGCCACCATACCGGCTTCTCCTTCTTTCTTACAAAGGGAATGCAGATTTTCTTGGAGGAAATAAAGCCAGGACTTCTTACAGACGAAAGGAACAGGCAGCCAAGTTCTGACCAAAAAGCTCTGAAGGGAGCTGCTGGGTGTGGGATCCTAGGACAGGTCCTTGGAAGGGCTTTGGCTTGTGCAAGTCAACGCTGACATGAAGCTCACCCTTTCTTGGCTGCTTTCTTCCTGGCAAGATCGGACAGGCCACTGGCCCTTTGCAATCCAGTCCTCTATGAACGCGAGGGTGTGCTTGTGGACGCTGCTGGATATTTTTTGTGGTGGTCCAGAGTCACAGAGCTACTACCAGGCTGGCCACTTCTTAGGGGGTGACCGTGGGCAGAGCTTGTCTTTTCACCTGTTAAATGGGAATGACGATGGCACTTATATTTACAGAACAATGGCTCATCTCACATGGGCTGTTGGTGGAGGCGGCACACAGGAGAGGCTGGGACAGGGGAACACATTCCAAACCTTGAGACCTGGGATGGTCAGCGACTGTGCCTGGCGGAGGACAGGCCGTCAGGCCGAGTCACCGGCTTTGCTTTCTTTCCTGTATGTAGTTAAACATCAATAACAGAAAACGAGTGGAGCACACCTGTCATCTCAGCTGCTCAGGAGGCTGAGGCAGGAGAATCACGAGTTCAAAGCCAGCCTCAGCAACTTAGCGAGGCCCTAAGCAACTCAGTGAGACCCTGTCTCTAAAGAAAATATAAAAAAGGGCTGGGGATGTGGCTCAGTGGTTAAGCGCCCCTGGGTTCAATCCCTGGTACGAAAAAACCAAAAAACAAAATATAAAAAAATCCAGATTAGCACCTGCCTTGTGAAGATGGAAAAGAAAGGATTCAAACATAATTTACAGAAAAATCTAGTAAAAGTGATCCAAGGGCTGGGGAGATAGCTCAGTCAGCAGAGTGCTTGCCTTGTAAGCACAAGGCCCTGAGTTCGATCCCCAGCACAAAAAAAAAAAAAAAGTGATCCAAGGTGAGGCATGCCTGCGAGGGGCCTGGCCTGGGATCTCACAGCCCTGTGGGCATGTCTGTGCACAAGCCAAGGTAACGTGCACTCGGCGTTTCCCGTGAACCTCCAGTCCGCAGGAGTGGTGCACACGCATGTTCAGCTCACAAGCGGCTGCGTGCACATGCAGGTCCATAGGGGGCTCCGTTCCCTGAGCCAGCATGTTCTACACAGGACAAAGCTGCCCCTGGAGTCGAAGGCCCTGGGACCCAGGGGCTGGCTGGCTGCAAGGCGCCCACCTGGGGAGGCCGGAGGCCCAGGTCCTGGCAGAGGCGCCCAGCTCTCCTTTCCTTCCCACGGCTGACTGCTCAGAGATGAAACCCCCCCTTGGCACCATGTGAAACAGTTCCGAGAGCCAACAGCGCATCCCCTCAGGCCCAACCACTGCTGCGATGGCTGTTCCCCACGGCACCCCAGCTACGGCCTGGCTTGGGGATCCTGTTTCCCAACCAACCTCTGGCTCTTGCACTTCCCTGAGGGGCCTTGGCTCTCCTTGCTGGCTCAAGTGTCAGGGAGGGGACCTGGGCAAGAAGAGCTGACGCTAACTCCGGGACTCTGGGGACCGCATGTGCTCTGGTTAGTGTCCCCACCCAAGGTGTTGGAGAGCTGTGTGGCTCTCCCAGAAGCTCCTGCAGGCACGCTGACTGGTCTCACTCGGGACCTTGGTCTGCCTGCCCCTGGGGGCTCACTTGTCCCATCTCTTAGGCTCCGTGTCCCCATCAGGGACAGGCACCCTCATCAGTCCCGGATGATCCCATCAGGGATCATCACCCCCCAGAGGGGGCTCAACATGGACTTCCTTCTTAACAAGCTCGGCAACGAATGTCCCCAGCCCAGGCCTTCACCTGGGTGGGCCAGGGCACTTGGGCAAAGAGGACTCAACCACCAGAACCTGACGTGTCTGGGAATAGTGGTGGGGGCAGCCAATGAGCCAAGTGCAGGACACACAAGAGCTGGGGATGGTGGGGTGGGGTGCCTTCAGCCACCAGCAAAGGCCACCCTGGTGCCCACCTGTGGCCCTGGCCCTGGCTCTGGCACTGCTGCGGGCACCTGGCTTGTGGGCACCTGGCTGCAGACGTGCCGGCCCTGTGCTCCACCCTCGGAAGTGGTAAACCACGGTGGCCAAACCAGTTCCTGTACCTGGGATTCTGGGCTGTCATTCTCAACCACAGGCACATCTGTGACACCCACCCCTGTCCAGGAGTCCCTGCCACTGTCTGGTGTCTGAACTGGGCTGGGCAGTGCCTGTCTCCAGAAATCAGCTCTGCCCCACACGAGGCTCTGCACCATCTTTCCTCCATGTTGGTTGGTCTCTTCCCCCAGTAAACAGGCACCGAGTGCTCCCTGCACGTGGCCGTAGAGGCAACCTCCTCTCCTCAGAGCCCGTTTTAGAGGTCAGGACCTCCTGTGCTTCTTCTGGGATGGTCCTTCCATGCATCCCAACTCCCACCCCAAACAAGAAACACCTGTAAGGCAGGAGTTTGTGGGAGAGCAGAGCTGGGTGCTGGGGGAGACCCGAGACACTGAGCTGGCTATAGATGTTTTGGACTCTGCCTCCTAACGCTCAGTGGCCTGCCTCCATTCCTGGGGGCCCAGGCCTCCTCGCATCCAGCAGGTCAGAGTGTGATAACGGTCACTATTTATTGGATGCTTACCATGTGCCAGGTCAGCAATGCCCAACATTTTTGATAGTTTTAATTTTCATGATACTTCTGGGGTAGGAATTGTCCCCATTTTATAGATTAGGGCACTGAGGTTCTGAATGCCTTAAATAAACTGTCAGTACTCAGGTGACAAGCAGCAGAGCCTGGGTTCAAGTCCAAGCTCGCCTACCTGAGCAGGAATGTGGGAAACAGCCCAGGGAGGCCCAGCCTGGGCAGTGTCCTGGCACTTCAGGTGGGCTGGGCCCCATGGCGCCCTCTGCTGGTCTTGGGCACACCCTGCACCCGCTGAGACAGTCTCCTTCCCAGTCTTCTCCCCACCGCCCCCAACCTCTCTGACTCTCCACCCTCCACCCGCGTGGCTCAGGGAAGCCATACCCTGAGATAAGGAGGACAGGGTGGGTGGGCCTGGCTGCTCTGAGGCACTGAGTTGTTACCTAGGGCGTCTTGGCTGTTGGCAGTCTTGGTCCTGGTGCAAGTGAGTGTGGCCAATGTCAGTTGGCTGCCCCAGCCTGTCCGGGGAGGACAGGACCACGGGAACCAGCTACAACCTGCTGGGCTCTGGCTCCTTCCTCCCTGCCCTTGCTGCTGGCTCCCAACTGGGCCACCCCTGGCTTGGACACCCTCCACGCCCTCCTCCTCTCTGCGGCCACCCACGGTGACCAGTAGGGAGAAGGCTGGTTACAAGGGTCTAGGGACAGGATAGGGGTTGCCAGGTTGGAAGAAGGTCAACTGCAACCATTGGTGCTGGGTCTGAGGGGGGTCTTCTCACAGGTCCTCTTGGTGGGTTGGGGCAAGAGCAGGCTTTGAGGGAGCAGGCGGGTAACGGATGAGGGCCACCGTCTAACTCCTGTAATGATCTCAACTGGTCCCGAGGCTCTAAATTGTATCTCACTGCTGAGGACTCCCCACGCGCCTGACTGAAGAGCTGGTGGCCCAGCACCTACCCTCGGGGCCCAAATAGGCCCCTCACACCAAGCTGGTCCCAGGAGGGTCCCACATCTCCCCTCTGGCCCACCCATTGGTCTGCCGGAGTCAGGCACCAGTAACTCCGTGTCCAGATGCTCAGGCCCAAATCTCAGGGCCAACGCGCCCCCTCATGCTTGATCCACCCCCTACCCCTCCTCTGCCCCTTCCGGGAACCACCTCTGGCTCCCAGCTCCTGCCTTGGCCCGGCAGTTCACTTCCAGCACCGCGGTTGGAGGGCTCTGGAAAGGAAGGCTGGGTGTGTGGCGGCCTCTGCCGTGAGGCTTCAGCGGCGCCCACCTCACCCTGGAGGGAAGCCGGGTTGCCTCAGACACCATCCACCCTCCTCCTGCCACCCAGGCGCTCCGGCTTGCTGTTCCCTCTGCCCCAGACACCCCAGGACCCCGACTGCCCTGGACGAACCCCATCCTCCCCATCACCGGCACTCCGGTCCTGGCTCTCCCCGAGCCCCGCCCCCACAGCACCGCCATCTTTTTTTTTAGTTGTAGATGGACACGATACCTTTGTTTATTTATTTACATGTGGAGCTGAGGATTGAACCCAGTGCCTCACGCATGCGAGGCAAGCAAGCACTCTACCACTGAGCCACAACCCCAGCTCAGCCTGGCATCTCGACGGATTGTATGTGTCAACTGTAACCAGGATGTAACTCCATGAGGGCACTGCTACATCTCTGGCACCCCAAACCAGGCCTGGTACATACATAATGTTCAATTAACAAATAAATGAACTGCAAAGGGGTGGGCGAGCAGAGCTCCCTGGGGCTAGGCTGGTGCCTCCTGGACAGGCTAAGGCCCCAGAGTCAAGCCCCAGGCCCACGGGGAGGGAACGCTCCTCAGAAGCACAGATCTCCACCAGGGTCTCTACCACCACCTTGACACTTCCTCAGAGAAGCCTCCAGATACTCCTGGACTGAGCCATGGTTCCTGACTCATGAACACCGGGCACCCATGACTTTAGGAGCTAGGTGTGCACAAGCTCAGCACCAGGACCGCTTGCCCTCCACAGCCATATTTGGGCGGCTGTGGGTGAAATGAGGTCATTCACAGAAATAAATCACTCTAAAGGAGCGGGCCAATAAGTCAGCTGGTATCAACCCTACCCACAGTCGATGCTCACTCGTCACTGAGACAGAAGAGCGCTCCCTAGGAACTCACAGCCCAGCTGAGCCACGGCCCCCATCTTGAATGTCACTTTGTTGATGATGTTGGCTCCTGCTAGTTCTGCAGGGCCTGGCCCCTGCAGCCCTGTCCGAGTCTCACAGGTCGCCCCTGCTCCCCTCACACAAAGTGCTGTCCACAGAGGACCAGCAGCATCCTGGGAACTTGCTAGAAATGTACAATCTAGTCCCTCCCAACCCCAAGACCCGTCAATCCAGAATCTGCATTTTAACACATTCAAATTCAATTAAGAATTGTCCAAGATCACAGAATCTCAGAACCAATGGCTAAAAAACATTAAAAAATATTTAATTAAAAAATGTGCAGTCCTGGTTTCTAGTTTATCTCCGTCTGACAGACACCTGTCAGCCATCATGCTGACAGGTCAGAACCCACTCTGAGCACCTCTCGGCCCCCAAACTCACACATTCTCCCCTGCCTCTAAGCACTACTGCCTCCTCTTTCTCATTTTTGAAAGCCACGGTTACCATGAGTGGCCCCAGCATCTATTCTTTTGGCAACCAGACAGGGCTGGACACTAGGAGGGGTCTGGGAAATGGCTGGGTCACAGCTGACAGGTGAGGGAGGGCCCTTCCTAGGAACAGGGTGGGAGGCACCCAGGCACAACCCGAGCTGGGCAGGGAGGTGAGCTTGTTCTGCCAGGAGGGCTGGACCCAGGCCACTGCCACTGCCACTGCCCTCCCCGTCCCCCAGCCTCAGCTGAAAGCCCTCTCCCTGTCACCCAGCCCCCGTGGGAATGGCTCAGGCCAGAAGCTACCACCAAATTTGCTCCTTTCTCCCAGGGCCCAGTGACTTCTTGACAGGTTACAGCCCCAAAGACAAACAGATTCCGCCAAGCAAATAACTGTTCAGCAGTGGGGGTGCTGGGAGGCCTGGGAGTGGGCCTGATCTGCCAGGAGACCCAGGTGACAGGGTGGAGGTCCCTCCCCTGCAGAGAACAAACAGCTGTGGGCACCTGGAAGGAAGCAGGATGCAGGTGCACTGCCCTAGGTGGAAGGCACTTGCCCCAGGGGGTCTCCGGGCTGGTCTCCAGGCTCCTCACCCTGGGCCCTGATCAGGTTGCTCCCTGAAAAACAGCAGGCCTGCATTCAGGCCCTTGGGGCAGGGGGCCAGCTCCTTGTGGGGCCTGTTTCTTTCATGCACTCTGTGGCCAGAAGTTCCCTCACTAAGCTGCCTACCCGGAGGCGCCAAGGACTGTCCTCCCTCACCTCCTGAACCACAGGTCCCTAGGGCACAACTATCCCTTCGAACAGTTTTGCCAGGCAGGGAGAAGACCCCCCGCTAAGTCTTGCTTTTTCAGTCCAGCGAACAAGTCAGCAGCAGAAGCGGTGGTCTGAGCCTGCCTCCTCCCTGAGCTAAGGCAACTCCCTTCCCTCTCAGATCTAACACAGCGGTTGACGATGGAGACAAACCTGAGTTCTGAAGATACCACTCACCTGGAAGGAGGATGTGAGAAAGCCCACCATGTGCTGTGGGACTGGTCGATGGAGTTTATTTCAGGCTGACTCCTGCACCCTGTAGTCAAGCTGTCTCATGTAAGTACGTGGGGTGTGTTTGTCCACTACCTGGACTGTGGGCTCAACCTGACTCCCCAAAAAGCCCTAGTCTATGAACCTCAAGGAGCACTGTAAGCAACCAGGAACCTCAGCCAGCCACTGTGGGACCAGCTAAAATGCATTCCATCTTCATCTCGGAGGACAGGGGCCCAGGTGGGAAGGACTCCCCAGCCCTGGCCCGTCTGCTATCCTGACAGGAAGTTGCTCTGTGTTTCAGTATGCCACATGCCGGACACAGCAGGGGCCTAAGCAATGCCTGCCGCTGATCCCCACCACCGGGCTGGTGTTTCTAACGTGCTGGGAACAGAGTAGTGATCAACAGAGGTGTGGCACCCTGGTGACCTAGAGGTCACTTGGAAGCAGTTTCTTTACCTTTCTGGGCACTGGGCACCAGGAAGGACAGCAGATCCAGTGGTAACCCCGGGACTGATTTCCCCAAAGCACGACACTCTTGGGTCTCAGCTTTCCCCATGAGGAGGGAAAGACCCAAAGACCACAAGTGTACACGGCAGAGCCGTCTTCAGGCCACGCGGCTCATGCCCAGGCTCAATGCTGATGCAACAAAACCCACAAAGACACAGCAGGCTTTTTTGTGTGTTAATTTAATCATACAAATATTCATTTTTACAGTAAGGAAAAACCTCCTCATCTTCATCTCCTCCTAGGCACCACGAGGCCCCACCACAAACACCCTCCCAGCTTGCTCGCCACACACACCATGTCCAGTGGAAGGGGCAGCCCTCGCGCTCCTGCACTCACCCAAGGGAACAAAAGGAGATGGAGGCGGGGCGGGGGACGGTCCACACTTCTGAGCCCTGGCCACCCTCATGCTCTCCCGCTGGGGACCAGACTGAATTGGGGAGGTATTTATTCTCATGCCCACTTCCCACCTCGGCCACCCTCAAGCCACAGGTTGTCTTGGTGAGGTTCTTCCCAGGCTGCAAATGCCTTGAAGTTATAGCCAGTCCTTACCGGGGGAGAGAAGTCTGTTTCTTGTAGAAAAATGCCCCAAATTCAATGTCCCCATGGCAAAAAGAAAAGGCATGCACACATACACACACACACACGCACACACACCCCTCACTCCATGCACACAGGCAGGCTCTTCCCAAGACCACACCCTCCATCCTGACTGGGCCCAAAGATGGTGCCTGCCCTCACCTCTGGTGTGCCAGACGCTGGTGGTCCTGTCCAGAGATTCTAAGCGGGGCAAGGACTGATGGAGCTGAGAGGCAGCCTCTACTTGCCAAGGGGGCAGGGGAGGAGAACGGGGCTCCAGGCACTGCTCGGAAGCCATGCCGCTGAGGGAGGGAGACAAACGGCAGAGACCCTCTTCTGGCCCTGGGAAGCCACGGACCAGGGCCTGCACTTGCTCTGAGGCTCGCCTCTCCAAGGCTGGGCACAGGAACTGGTCTTAGGAAGGAAGTCAAGGTGCATGGGACATCTAACTTGCCAGGTGACACTGCCTACAAGAGGTGCGGGATGGCTCTGGCAGGGCTGGACTTACTGAGGATGGCTGGCTGGCACCCCTGCTAAGTCAGGGCAGGTAGCCCCATGGGAAAGTGGAAAGAGGACCTAGTGTGGGGCAGGTGGGGAAGCAGGAACAGAGAGGTCATGACACGTCCCATGATCCTCCCAAAGGCCGCTGGAGAGGCCCTGATTCAAGGCTAGCCAGCAGGTGCATGTTCCAGGGTGGCAGTGTCCTAGGAGATTGGCACCAACAAAGAACTATCTTGAGCCGTGTGGTGTGGGCCCCTGGCAGGGGCAGGGTCTCCCATGGACTCTGCTGGGGAGTGGGCACTCACGTGCATAGAAAGTGGTGCTCCAGAGAAGCCCTGGTCCAGCGCAGCGCAGCCGCATGGTCCTGCCCCCACCGCGTGGCCCTCCCCAGGCTCACAGGGAGCCCATTTACTCCCGGGTTAGGTTAGTTTTTTGGGGAGGTGGAGAAATGAAAGGGAAATTTCATACAAGCTTTTCTCCCACACTCAAGCATTTAAAAACAGTCTGAGAAGAGGAGGAGGAGGAACACACACCACACATTTTTTGGAACTCAGACACCCAGACAGAGACAGACAGACAGGCAGACCCTCACCCACACCCAGGCCATCTGACCCCTTGCAGCCACTCATCCAGGGTCTCCCTGCTCTTCTCACCGCCCTGGAGCAGACAGGGGTGTGGTCACAGGCAGGGAACCCTGCAGCCACACCCTGGATCCATCTCCCTGCTCTCAAACCAACCAGACTCAGGGAAGGAGGGGGCTGAGAAGAGAGGGGGACTTTGCATATTCTTGTATCTTTGGCAGACAGCTGTTCTAGCCTGATTCAAGCTTCCCATGAGACATGCACATCTCACCTGCTTGGAATCCATGGGACACCCGCAGGCCCACCCCCCACCATTAACCAGGCATCCTGCTAGGGGCGGGGGTCTCTCATTTCCACTGAAATGTGGTCTCCAGGATCAAGTAGTCAGTGACTGTGGCCCTTCCCATGACAAATTCCCCATGTGGGGCTACATTTCATATCTCAACAGCTCAGCTTTCACGAGGCTGTGAAAACACCACACAGGACTGAGAGGACATGGGAAAGGAACTGTATGGTGACAAGAAAAGCACTGGCTGCTGGGCACTGGCTGGTGAGCTGCACCATGCCTGTGTGCACACGAGGTGCACGCATCCACCCAGCAGAGGCACTGTCCCCAGGGTGAATGGGGGCCACGGCGTGAAGAACGGAGGGCAGGAAGTGTGGCGGCAATCTCTCTGCCACAAGGAACGTGGAAGAAGCGATTTGAACTGTCACAAGTGTGTGTGGAAGGACATTTCTCGACCTCAGAAATTCCCACGTCACTCGAGACCTGTCCTCAAGGCTTCCTCTGCCGGCCACACAGGGAAGTTTGGTCTTCAGAGGCTCTGATGCTGACACACACTAATGCCAAAGGTGTAAATCAACAGAAGACTAAAGAGAAAAGAGGAGAAAGGGCGATGCCACTAAAAACAAAGGGGCCAGACTCCTGGATCAGGTGGCACGGCAGTGTGCTCCTGCAGCAGTGACCCGTGGAGTCTCCAAACACGCCTCGCCGGCTCTCAGCCTGAATCGCTTCCAGAGCAAGCACTATTCTACAGAGTATGTTATCCCTTATTTAAAAAAATAAAAGAGGGGAAGAAAGGGGACAAATTGACATGTGCTCCAAGCTACAACCTCTCTGTAGGCAAAATAATTTTTGTTTAAAAAGATGGCTTATTTTCCCCCATTGAAAAATGTTTCCCCTTCCCGAGTGACCTAAAGACTTGGTAGACTGACACCTAATTAACAAAACCCAAGGTGGCTGCACGGGTTTCTTCTTGGTAGCCTCAACACCATTCCTGGGATTCAGCATTCACACATGCATACTGAGTTTACTCAAAACTAGTCTGTTCTGCTTCTTCCTCTTCTTCCAGGAGGGGGGTCAGAGCCGGGGGTCCGTGCGATGTGGTCTGCAATCCAGAGGAACCCCCTGCCCTCCCCCCAAAGTCGGGCCTTCTGTCTTTTGTTAATTTTTCTTCTTGCTCACACCCGTTTAAGACTGGCCGAAGGGGTAAGGCCCGTGGAGCCCCTGGAAGAGAGTGAAGACAGTCAGTGACAGCAGACACAGCAGTGCAACTTGACAACCAAACCAAGCACAGGACTCTACTGTCCCCAGAAGGCGAGTCAGAAGGATACCCCTGTCGCAGACAAGGCCTGAGGGTTTGCACTTGCCACACAAAACCTCAGGACATTTCAAGTTGCTAAGTTTCTCACCAAATCACACCGGGGGGGTGGGGGGAGGCAGCAGATACACTGCCCATCTCCGCCGCAGGTGGATCAGCTGGTGCCAACCTTCCTGCACCCAGGTTGCAAAGTTTTCCATTTCCTTCTGTGCTGAAGACCCTTGTGCACCGCTTTCTGTGTCTGAACTTCGGCTGTGGGCTATTGCTGGCTAATGCACTTGTAACAATAAAGACAACATGGCAGGAACAGCACCGTCTACCCAGAGACCAGGGGCCAGGCACAGTACTGGGAGCCTGTCCTGCACTCTGCCCTGAAAGCAGGTGAATACGGCCACAGCCATCTGAATGCTGCCCATTTTACTGCACAGACTAAAAGATTTGTTTAAGGTCGCATGGTTGGTAAGAAGTACAGTCAGGACTCAAAATCAAGTTTGATGGGTTGCAGTTCTTTGCTCCCCTTTCTGCATAAGGTTTTATTATAAATTCCCAAAGTCACTTTCTATGCTGCTTGGGTGGGTGGAAAAGGCTTCCCAACCTTGCATTTTCTTTAGATTCAGAATGAGACACCAAATAAGATGTGCCCACACCAAAAGCAGTCACAACAACATGCTGAAGGGTGGTATGTGCCCTCCTTTGCCCTCCCCTCTTCCTTGGCAAGATCATTTAATGCTAAGACCTGAGAGGGCAAGGCAGACTGGTAACCAGTCCCGCCTATACCCCACACTGGACCAGAGACTGCAGGGATTAACTAGTGTGGAGAACAAGGACACAGCCGTCCCCATGAAAAATACCAGAGGAGACTTCCCAATACTGGACAACCACGCAAGAATCCTGACTCTGAGCACAACTCAGAGCACGTCGGCACAAGGAAGACTAAGGTCACATGTTTCCATGAGTTTGATGGTATGTGCACAGAGCCAGGAGGAACGCTTAAAAAAACAAAAACAAAAACAAAATAAAACAAAAAAAGGATTTCTTTGAAAAGGAATAAAAGTGCCCGTTTGTGGAGTTGCTGGTGGTCAGAACCCCTCTTCAGCCTGAGTGTTTTCTCTGCTACCACCCTGCGAGCATAGTGCCTAGTCCTTAGCAGACACCCAAGAGACATTTGTTGATTTAGTAACTGAAGGAGAACAGGATTTCTTGTACTGCTGCCTGGAGTGTCAGACCCCTCTCTAAGTCCTAGAACACTGGCCCTTCCAAAGCCAGGTTTTTTAAATAGTTGTATAGGTTTAAGGACAAGTGTCTGGTTTGTGCCGTCCATTTGGTCACAGCCTCCTAGGATCCAGGAAAGGCCAGGGCGGTTGATCAGAGGTACAGGATTGTCCCAGTTGCCACTGCAGTGGGATGCAGATGTGCAGACCCAGGAGGAGATCTGGATGGCGCTCCAACTCTGCACCCACTCGCCAGGTAACCCCAGTGAGGACTCTCCCCACCCCCCCACCTCAGCTTGTTCCATTATCTTTCCAGAGCTAAGGTTTTAGGAGTTGACACAAATTGTCTGGCTCAGGAAGCTACAAAACAATATTCCAAGAAAAACACCCTCTGGTCATGCTTAGGCCATAGGTCAAAACTGCCAAGAACAGGGAACATGAGGTTAAATTTTCCACAGTTCCTTTTTTTTGGCAGGGTAGGGGAACACAGAATTTTTTTCCTGATTTCTTTTCCCACATAAAGCCCCTGAAGAGCAGAAGTCTAGTGCTTCATAGTATCACTGAACAAAACATCGGGAAGAGGGAAGCTGTAGGACAGGGAGGCCAACAGTGAGGGAGCATCAACCATAAGCCAAGTGCTGTCACAGCACTTAATATGTTCTCTCTAATCCTCACAAAGGTTCCACTGAGACAAACATGATCTCCCGGCTCAGAGAAGTGAGGTAACCTGATCGAGGGCGCAACACTGGTGAATGGAGCAGCTGGTGTTTAAAATGCCAAAATGCCACAAGACCTGCTGGACCCTGAGCCAATCATGCCTCCAGCAAGCAAGCAAAGGCTGCAGCTACGCCAGCAGCCTCAGCCTCCACCAGCTCGATGGAGGGTGGCACAGAGCTGAGACTCCACTGTGTGGCCGGGAAGGAAGGTGATGTGCCCCAGAGGCAGGAGGTAAAGCTGCTTAGGACAAGCTGCTCACTCAGTACTGCCCAAGGAGAGCCACAGAAGCTGAGCTTCTCTTAAGATTCAAAACCACTGCGATGCTCCAGGCCTCTGTGCAGGAAAAAAGTGCACAAAGAAAACCCGAAAAGCAATGATTTCCCCTTTACTCTAAATCTACCTGCTTCCTGGTCCAAAGCTCCACACTTCCCGTGGGCCTCTATCAAGCAAGAGCGGGCCTGTGACTTGTCTGAACACTTAGGGAAGGGAAGACAAGACTTTCCTAAGTGCTTCCCACTTCACAGATAAATAAAAGGGGTTCTGTGCAATTGTTAGGGAAAAGTTCTGAGCACTTTCAGATTCCCATCCTGGCCCTCAGATCATTAAGTGTTGGATTTAACTAGCTTAGTTACCACTGATTCTCTATTTAATGACAGAGGTTCTGTGCTTTTCAAGAGGAAAAATGCTACCCAGGGGCTGGGGTTGTGGCTCAGTGGTAGAGCACTTGCCTTGCACTTGTGAGGCACTGGATTCGATCCTCAGCGCCACATAAAAATAAATAAAGATATTGTGTCCATCTACAACTAAAAAAAATTTTTTTTAAAATGCTACCCAATTCCCTTTCACCCAGAGGAGGACATAGTGGAGTGGCTGATGTTTAACTAGAGCAGAAAGGTAGCTTGAAAAACAGGTTAATTCTCCTTCCCCCACTTAACTACCATCACTTCAAGGAAGGGAGAAGGAGCCAACCCTATTTTGAAACCATGCTATGATCTAGGTTCCCTGTATGTAGGATTACAGTGGATCACAGAACACAGGCCACTCAACACCAGTTGCAGAGGAAAAAGCTGGCAGAGAATCCAAGAACGGCTTGTCCAGGGCGTCCCATGGCAGAAGACCAAGTGGGAAGTGCCTTTCCTAACACTGGGATGGAGGTATGTTCAAAACGGAAGGCCTATCCACATTCAGGTTCTAAGAGCCAGTGTAGAGGTTCGGGGGCCAGTGCCACTCCCAGCCTGAAGGAAGGGCTGGGCAATACAGAAAATGTTCACTCTCTTCTGGGGAAACTAGCAGCTCCTTCTCTGCAGGAAAAGCAGGTGCCAAATACTAACTAATCTTGCATCAATGACTTGTCTTCTTAACAGTTGTGTGACTGTTAATAAGTAAAGCAAAGTTAGAAGAATCAGATGGTATCAGAGAAACCAAATTCAACTTTGACCCAAGCAAAAAATTAAGGTCACATCACCATGATTTGGTGACTATGATGCAGAAGGCCACCATCCTCTATGAGGAATCAGCAGGTCCCATCACATACAGATCAGCAACAAGACTAATTTAACTATGTTTATAGAGGATACAAATACTTGAAACCAGAAAATAATTTGTGGCTGGGAACCATGGATTGCTTGAGCCCAGGATACCGGCGTGGGCAAGGAAGACATCCTGTCTCAAAAAAACAACAACAAACAAAAATTTTTCTGTCCTACTTTAGTCTACCAGTCAGTTCACCAGGACCTACTCAATTTGCATGGTTTTAAAAGGCTACAGTGCTTGGAGCAGCCCCACACCTGCAGTACCTTACAGCTCTTCCAACTACAGAGGTCAAAATAACCTTTCCAAAAAAGGGGTATGCACTGAGTATCTCTCATCTGAATGAAGTGCCTGGGACCAGATGTGCTTTGGATCTTTTTCAGATTTTGTAATACTTGTATATACAGAATGATATATATTAGGAATGAGATCCAAGTTTAAACATAAAATTCCTTTATTTCATATATACCTTATACATACTGCTAAGACAGTAAAAAACCATTCAGGTCCATAGTAGCTGAGGTGTGGCCTGACTTGCTTCAGTCTTCCCTAAGCTTTGCTTGAACCACTGCCATAGTTTTGAACACTGGAACCCAAGCTCAAATTGGCTAAGGAGCAGAACAGTGCCCCCGCCCCCCACTTTTAAAAATAATGCTGGGGATTAAATTTGGGGACTCACACACTAGGTAAGTATTCCACCACTTAGTTACACTTTGAGCCTGGTGAGTCCTCTTAAAAGCACAGAAGTTCTGTACTCACTAGCTAAGACACAGGTGCCTCCCAACTCACCAGTGTTGGGGAAGGGAGCTTTGCCTCAAGGCAGCGTAATGACGATGGCGATGAGGTTAGGTCCTGAGCTGCATTCCCACAAAGCAACAGAACTACTGCAAACAACAGGTCAATTTCTAAAATATTCTCAAGAGAACATTTATAGACATCAGCTCATTCCTACCTATCACAATCTTCTGAAAGAATAACTTAATACCTAGTACTTGTGATCCTGACCTCAAAGCAAACTTAAAGTAACGACTATCTCTGATTTTTTCATAACAGTTTATAGTTGCCCCTGTGGAAGAGCAACCATCACTCCCAGCCAGTGATTTGGTCCTCACTGATGTATGTGAAGGTCACATTCAATACCTTAGAGTTCTTCCCAAAACTACAGAGGACAAAATAACCTTTCCAAACGGAGGACACACTGAGTATCTCTTACCTGAAGTGGATGAGATTAGATGTGTTCTGGATTTTTGAAGATGTGTATATACAGAATGAGATATATTGAGCTGGGCATGGTGGTACATGCCTATAATCCCAGGAACTGCAGAGGCTAAGGTAGGAGGACTACAAGTAGTTCAAGGCCAGCCTCAGCAACTGGTGAGACCGTGTCTCAAAACAAAATGGAGTTGTGGCTAGGTGGTAAAGCAGCCCTGCATTCAATCCCTGGCAGGGGGGGACAAGATATGCAAGAGACAGGGTCTCTTCCTTGCCCACGCTGGTATCCTGAGCTCAAGCAATCCATGGCTCCCAGCCACAAATTATTTTCTGGTTTCATTGGGAATGAGATCCAAGTCTAAACATGAAATTCACTTGTTTCATATATATCTTATACACAAAGCTTGAAGGTAATTTTATGGTTTCATAATTTTGTGCATATAACAAAGTTTCATGGTGTGGAATTTTCCACTAGTGGTATTATATTGGTGTCCTAAAAGTTTCTGACTTTGCAGCATTTTGGATTTCTGAATAGGGATGCTCGAATCTATACTAAAAAACTATCAATGAGAAAACATTAACTGCATGCCGAAGTACTAAAAACCAGGAAATAGTTCTCTTTCAGCTAGAAAATTTTTAAAGCTTATTCAATTTTTAACAGTAGACAGTGTAGTGCTATCAAGACAGCAGGCTGCCTGTGAGAGTGTAGAACCTGTTCTTGCTAAGTATTTGTGTCTTGCACACAGTGGACTGAAATATCAGTAAAATGATCGAAGGAACCGTGAAATGTGCAGCACGGGTGAGTGAGCCAATTCTCTGTTTTCTAACCTTCTAGGAAAAAAAAGAAGGCAGCCAAAATTCCTAATGAAAAAAGGATGTCTCACTGAAAGCTTTTTGGGTTACTCTTTCATAATATGAAAACTTGTTTAAGATGAACCACCACAACACAGAAACTTTCACATACCTGTCTTTATTTCGCTTTTATTTGTGATTTGGTTTAAATAAATAAAAAGGTTCACACAGGTTAATAAAAGACAGGAGCGTTTGCTGCATGGCTGTGAAATAACATGCTCTCCCAGTGTACACTGATGGCAGCATCAGATAACACCGTGAGCAGCTCCTCCTCCTCCTCCTCTCCTCTCCTCCTCCTCCTCTCCTCCTCCTCCTCCTCCTCCTCCTCCTCCTCCTCCTCTTCCTCCTCCTCCTCCTTCTCCTCCTCCTCACTTCCTGGGCCAGTCCTGGTCAGCGATTCGCCCACCTAGTGCTCCTTTTGTATCACTTATGTACACTGAATACAAACACAGAAGAATACAGGGTTTAGTACCAAGCTCTGTCCTGATCCTGTACTGCAAACCATTGTGGTGAGGCCCTGCTCACAGGCCTAGTCTGTGGGCAGGGGCCCACCCCATCAACCATTACCCTCTCATTAACTAGAAATGAAACTAAGCCTGCTGGAGCAACGGGCAGGATAATGAGCACTCCTCTCAGAATACTGCAACCAGGGCCCTCCTTGGTGACTGCTGACTGCTCAGGGAGGCTTGCTGATGGTATAGAAGGGCCACTTCAGCATGAGAGGACTTCTGCAGATGACTTAACACTGCTTTTCAAGCCACTTTCACAGGAAAGTCCCCTCAAATTCAAAGATATTTGATGTAATAGCTGAGGATAAGTGTGAGAACCAGCAAAGAACAGGGAATAACTTACTTTTAAGGCATAAGGGCTGATCGCAGGGCAGGCTTAGCTCACAGCCTTCTGCATGTGCAAAGTGCTTGTAAAAGCTTAACTTAGGCGGGGCATGGTGGCACACACCCGTAATCCCAGCGGCTCAGGAGGCTCGGGAGTTCAAAGCCAGCCTCAGCAAAAGCGAGGTACCAAGCAACTCAGTGAGACCCTGTCTCTAAAGAAAATACAAAATAGGGCTGATCGGGATGTGGCTCAGTGGTCAAGTACCCCTGAGTTCAATCCCCAGTACCAAAAAAAAAAAAAAAAAAAAAAAAAAACTTAACTTAGTTATCCATGTGCTCAATCTTTTTGTTCCCCCAGTGTTGGGAATCAAACATGCTTCACACGTGCTGGGCAAGCACTCTACCACTGAGTCATGCCCCCAGCCCCTCAATATCTTTTTAAAAAGCCCTGTATAACCATTTTTATACTTACCTCTTACAAGAGTTTTTCTATTGCTCTTAACTAAATATACTTCCGCTGGGGAACTTCTCCTCTATCCATTCATCCTGCTTCCACTTACCAATCCTTCACCGCAGCTTTCTAGCCTCCCTAGCTCCCACGTCTAGCCTCCTTCCCTCCCTCCTTTCCTCCACTCACCCTCCAGCCTCCCTCCCACCCATCCCAGCCACCCTTGGAACATAGCTCAATGACATGGTTATTAATAGTTCTAAAAGGAGATGAGGGATCCTAGCTGAGTGTGACTTTCCCTTTCAATCTTCAGAAAGATGTTAGAAAAAGTTATCTGCTATTTGGTCTTCTCGCCCCCCCCAAAGATGCCATGAAATAACCAATATGCTAGAATCCAAGTAGGATGCTGGCACAGCTCTCTGTGGGCATCTCCTAGGGTAAGGGGATTCCAAAAAAGGAAGAAAGAACTGGCAGGAGTTCCTACAGGGAAGACACACAAAGGAAAGAAGCTCATCCATGTTCCTAGTCACACAGCCATTAGCACTGCATTATGGGCGCTCTGTTAAAACACAGGTAAGGCTGTGTCCTTAAAAGCTGTCATTTCCCCTTGTCCATATCATGATTGATTTACAGGCATCATCCCTCATAATGGTTGGCTGATTAAAGGAACAGAGTAAGTTGTCTCTCCTTGGTCCCAATCATATTTGGTTACATCTTGACACTTCCCTGCTCAAAAGCATTGTTAGCTCCGTTTCCTTTCACATTAAACACAAACACTCTTTTGCATGTGTGGCTCTCAGAGGTCTTCCTCGGAAATTTGCCCCACCCTTTCTAAGCTCACCTCACTTAGCTGCATGGTCAGTGTCCCCTGCACACACCCTGCCCGTGGCTGCCTCTGGGCCTTTCTGTATGTGGTGCTTGTTCCTTCTAATTCAGTTCAAATCCATCAAGATACCACTTTGACTATTCCAAGCCTTACTGTTTTCTTCTCTCAAACACCTGTGAGCACTTAAAAGCCAGCTAGAACTCGCCTACTTTATCTTTTCTGGCTCTGATTTGTCCTATGGTTGACTCAATTTGTAATCGGATAGTAAATTATCTGGAGACAGGAATTAGCACAGGATGAGTACCCATGAGGTCTTGCTTTCTGACTCAATATCAAAGCTAACTATGTGTAAATCACTCCATTTTAACTGGTCCTTAAGGCAATAACATCAAAGGGAAACGCCCAAGACCCTCAAGTCTTTCCAGGGGACCATTCATGACTCTGGAAAGGTCTTCACTTTACGTTGAGCTCTAAGGAAGCTCCCATTTTCCCTGAGGTAAGACATTTTATATTAGTCCTGTTAGAATACAGTTATAGAGGGCTGAGAATAATCAATTCGAAACCTAACATCCATATGTGCAGATAAACTCACACACTTTAGAATTACACTTTTTTCTATCTGAACTCTGAAACTTTCATTAGAAATGAAAATACTGAATTCTGAGGATAGGAGAAAGAGTCCTTACAACCCAAATGAAGTATAACGGCAATCCTGGACACTAGCTCCATTTAGGCTACAAGACTGCCCAGCATCACAATGGTCTACCACAATGCTCTGAGCCCCAAAGCAAATAAAATGAAGCTGGACAGCTTTTGAAGCTGTTGAGGGACAAAAGGGAGAGTTCCTGGACATACATTTTATTCACAGATAGCAACGTTACAGACAACAAAAGACATTTTCTAAGGCCCACAGTGTTTGTTCAATTCATTTAAAAAATGCACACATGACCCATGCCAATGCAAACACCAGCAAAGCTGGGAGAACTTTCCTGGCTCTTCTGGGTTTTCAAAGGAGAATCATCATAATATCATCAAGTCTTCTGGCAAGGCCCCTATGGTACAGAATGTGCTCAACTTCCACAGAACTGGGGCAGGTCCCTTAGTTGCTCTGCATTGCTTCCTCCTTGGCCACAAATTCTTCTGCAGCTCTTATATGTGAACAAGAAGGTCTCTACAACCTGACACTAGTGTATAAACTACCTTTAGAGCCTGGGCAACCAACTTTGCTTGCCAGCAAACCTCATCTACAACATCAAAATCAAACTGGGTCCCTCAGTTCCAGCCCATGGCCCAATCTCAATTTGCTATGGGAATATGAGTAGTCATAAGCTTCCCTACTGTTTTATATAACTACAAAAGTTACAAGAATGTTGTGAATTAAGAATAAAAATAAAATGGGGGTGCAGCTCAGTGGTAAAGCACATGTTCTTATGAGATAGGAGGTTCATCCCAGCCCCTAAAAGAAAAATCAACGATGCTTTGGACAGCATGTTAGACAGATAATATTAAGCCTCATCCCTGGACTTCTTCTCTACATCAGTGGGAGGATTCTGCTCCTCCAAAGACACTTGGCAGCATCTGGAGACACTTTGGGTTATTATACTGTAAAGAGAGAGCATGATACTTATGGCAACTAGTGGGTAAATACCAGAGATGCTGCTAAACATCAGACAGTGCATAAGAACACACACACTCCTGCCATGTCCAAAAAGAAAAAAGTTTATCTGGCTCAAAACATTAGCAGTTGTAGTCAGGCAGCCAAGAAATCCTGCTCTGTGCTCATCATTTAGGGGATTACATTCGGTCTCACGGTATTCGACACTATTGATGTGACACAATGTTCAAATTTATATATTCATCTCCACCGAGATTTCTCTCCTAAATTCTACACTTAACATGGATATGCAAAAGCCCACTTGACACTTCCATTTGGATCTTTATAAAAATCTCCAATGTTATATATCTGGGTATGGTGGAGCAGTCCTATAATTGCAGCTGCTTGGGAGGCTGAGGCAGGAGGATCCCAAGAGCCTGTCTCAAAAAAATAAAAATAAAAAGGGCTGGTGACGGAGCTCAGTGGTAGTGCACCCCTGGGTTCAATCACCAGACGGGGAATGCCCAATACATCCCAAACAACCCCTGATCCCTCCCCACCTCCACCACAGCCTGACTCTCTTCACTGGAGGCAACACGCCCTTCTTACTACTCAGGCCACACAAACGCTGGTGTCATTCTCTTCTCTCTCTCACATCTCCTTTCAACTTACTTGCAAATCTTGTTAGCTCCAGATACACAACAGATTCAGACAGGGACCACTTCTACTTCTGCTGCCACCACACTGGCCTCATGCTCTCTGCCTGGACAGCTGCATCAACTTTCCATCTGTCCCTGCCTCTCACCTTGCCCTGTATTTGTCAATCAGGGGCCAGAGCAATCCTTTCACAGAGCTGTCAGGCCAGATCACTCCTCTGCTCAAAACCCTTTAATGACTCCCTTTCTCGCTCAAAGCAAAAGCCCACAGCTCTTTAAGGATCCTGAGAGTCCTCTAGGATTTGGTTTCTGTGCTCTGGCTTACTTCCTCCTCTCCCTCTCACCACTCTCCTCCAGGCTTTAGCCATCTTGTCATTCCCTAAACACGCCAGCCAGGCACCAGCACAGCCACCTTGGGGCTTTTACTAGTTGCCTCTTGGCCTAAAATATTCTTTCGCCAGACAGCTTTTGTGGGGGCGGTGGGACAGACGACTGTAAAGGAACTGTGGACCAACCTCTAAGTACGATTAACTCTCAAATCCTCGGTATGCAGCTGGGTATAACGATGCACGCTTGTAATCTCAGTCACTCGGGGAGTTGAGGCAGGAGGATCACCAAGTTTGAGGTCAGCCTCAACAACTTAGCTTTGGCTTCAGACCTTGCCTCAAAATTTTAAAAAAGTAAAAAGGGTTGGGGGCTGGGGATGTGGCTCAGTGGTTAAGCCCCCCTCAGGTTCAATTCCCAAAACAAAGAGACAAAATACTCAGTATGTTCAAGGGGAAATTTTAAGTTTGCTCCAGAAAAACAAAACCACTGAGACTGTTATTGTTTTGCCACCACCAAGGGATAGGCAGTTTTTAATAACTTTAAGAGCTATAGCTATCACAAGAGTGACTTAGAGGAAATTTCAATGCCAACAAAATCTAAACCCATGTGGCTTGGTTACTGAAGTTTCTAGGGAATCATTCCTTTCCTAGAGGATAGAAAGAAAATAGTAGCTTGTGGGAAGAACGGGCTTAGTAATGGAGAAGTCACACAATATTTGGTATCTGCCTTGATCCTCATTTGAAATGCAGCCATACATGACAGAAAGCCCAAGCTGTTAGCTAATTAAATGTGCACTTGAGCACTGGAACTGGAACGCGATAGAGTGCAGAGTTAAAAGCGCAGAGCAGGCTCAGGAGTGAAGACAACTGCTTCTGCTCACATCCTGGCCTCCCCACTTTCTAGTTGCATGACCTTGAGCAAGTCATTGAACCTATATATGCTTCAAGGTTCAGTAACTGTAAAGGAGGAGTGATGACGGTACCCACAGTCACAGCACTATTGGTGGGGACTAAATGAATAATGAATATCAAGCACTGAGGCTGATGCCTCTGGGAGCTGAGAAGCAGAAAGGTGACTGGTG
The DNA here is from genome assembly GCF_902686455.1 of Sciurus vulgaris. Lineage (NCBI taxonomy): Eukaryota > Metazoa > Chordata > Mammalia > Rodentia > Sciuridae > Sciurus > Sciurus vulgaris. The sequence continues at coordinate 122,600,213 of NC_136467.1, read as the reverse complement.
TTTATTATCACCAGTTTTGTAAAACTACTTGGATGCTTAAACTAGGCACGTTGATCATTTTTTAACAACAAATTTAAAAAGTCTTCAGCACAGTGCCTGGCACAGTGTAAGTGCTCAATAAATGGCAGTTTTACAGGTTTGGCTACTGCATTTTCATTGGCTTGGGAATCTTGGGAATGTTTTTTGCTACCTGTTCTTTGCCAGAGGACAATATAAGCTGAACAAAATATCAAGAGACACAAGTTGTCCTTACAGCTTCTCTATGAACCACCTTTAAACTTTTCATGGAAAGGATCTGCACGTGAGATGGAGAAGACTCAGGTTTCACGGCAGTGGGCGCCCTCTAGCATCTATTAGTCCAGCTAAAAACACCATCACCAGGCTTCTGATCAAACTCAGTGCCTGGAAACTAAGCAAATGTTAGATTTAATTTCACTAAGTCACCCCAAAGTCAACCATTCTTATTATGTTAAACTTACAGGCCACTTCAAAGTAGATATTAGACCACGAGCCATACATCTTCAGGCTCAAACAGTGAAAGACGACCTTTTCCAAATCTCCTCTAGTACTCCCTAGAACGATTTGTAAACCCTCATGCGGGTGAAAAGAAAATAACTCCTCTGTGCCCTAATCAACACAGCCACAGGGTAAAAAGATGACTCCTGATGTAATAAAAGCAGACTGACTCCTGCTTTAGCTCCGAGGGGAGAGGGTGAGGGAATGTGGGCAGGCAGGGCAGATGGCACTCAGCAGCTCTGATGCTAAGGAGCTGAAGGAGTCGGGATCAACTTCCCACAAAGATAATAACATGTTTCTCTAGAAACAGCGCTTGGCGGAGGTAATAACAGTGGCTCAGACTGTAATCCAGTTTAAAGTAGAAGTATAAGACATATACCAGCCCAAAACATGTTTTTTCTAAAGTAGGGTCAAACACAAAATAATAGCCATAGTCCAAGTAACAAAATAAATGAATTTGGGATCCTCTCCAGCTCCCCAGTGTAAAATCTTACTCCTTTAGAGAAAGAAAGCAAAGCATTTGGCTGCTGTGAAGAACAGCCCCATGGGTTTTGCAGCACACCTTTACTTTCAGCTGTCCTAAATCAGACCATTTGGTGTCTTGCTGCTCTGCAAGTCTTTCTCAGAAAACATTTAGAGCTGGGTGCAGGTGGCACATACCTGTAATTTCAGCTACTCAGGCAAGAGGATAGCAAGGTCAAGTTCACCCTTGGCAACTGAGGGACACCCTGTCTCAAAATTACAAAAATAAAAATAAAAAGGGGGCTGGGGAGATAGCTCAGTTGGTAGAGTGCTTGCCTTGTAAGCACAAGGCCCTGGGTTTGATCCCTAGCACCGCAAGAAATAAAATAAAAAGGGCTGGGGATGTAGCTCAGTGGTAAAGTGCCCCTTAGTTTCGTTCTGCAGTGCCACAAAAAGAAACATTTAGATATTTTAAAAATCACTGGCTTAAAAGAAAAAAGGCATTTCTAATTTTATTAGGCCTTTCCCCCCTTCTTCCACCCCTCTGTAAATTGTTTTACAATACTCTCACATTGTCCAAACAGAAGCTACTCTGGCCCCAAAGATGAGTCAGGGTGTTAGAATTCACTGTGAGCCAACCTTTGAGCCAGCAGAGTGAGCACCTTTGCTGTTGTGATTATTGGTCCTCAGAGGTCACATTCAAATTGTTAATTAAAACAGTTCCTAACCTTCATCAATGTTTGATCTCATTGTTTATCTGAGATAAGTCAGCCACAATTCAACTGAGAATGAAAATAGTAAATTTCTAACAAAACTAAAGAACTGAATTTATACATCTTCGGAGCAGGTCAGCATACTCTTACTTTGCTGACTCGCTGACAGCTCTCACGGGGAGGGGCCAGGGCCTCTGGACTGCCAGGCACAGTTGCGCAGCGGTTCCACCCTGAGCATCCCCCTCAGAGATGAAGCACTGAGTCGAGAGAGCTTATGATTACTCAAGGGCAGCTGGGGAAAGACTCTGGGGAGTTCAGTTCCTGACTTCCTGATACTGACAGACAGGCCACTCTGTCAACATACTCATCCAATCCTCAAAGAGCAGGTCCCTCAAGCAATTCTTTTCATCCTACCAACCTTAGCAAATTAAAAACTATGGAGGTAGCAGGAAACTACCTGCCTACTAAAAACTGTGGTCATGGGCTTCAAGAGTATCATGTTCTTTCCCAGCCTTGATGGAAGGCAGGTGATTTCTGTAGTGTAAATCAAATCTATTGCCAACTCAGTGATCCCTGACATCCCTCCTCCTCATTCAATGAAGTGGCACCTAGGGTAAACTGAAAACACTTTCCACCACCAAAGCCCAGGGTCCCTTTCTTCTTTTCTACTCATTCATAAATGAAAGGGTGCAATTTATTATACCACCACCCGAGAGTTAAAGCTATTTTATCATTATTGAGGAAAAGCCATTACTACTTTAAACACCCAGCAAACAGGAGCTCTGCGAAGAAAGATGCCACAGACAATGCTCAATTTACTATAGAGTTACTTATCTTATTCTGATTCTGCTTCTTTCCTGCCTTGATGATACTAGTCAACTCAGTTCATGCTGGCCCTCAACACAGCTTCCAGTGCAACGAGAGATCTAGGGCAAGCCCAAGTGCACCTACCAGGAAATACCTTGTAGTAATGTGGTACCTTGATTACAATCCCAGCTATGCCTTGCAGAGATTTTGTTTCCTCATCTAAAAATGAGATGATACATGTAAGGCACAAAGAGGCATGTCTAGTACTTAACTGTTAAAAACCAACTCCAGTATATACCTGATCTCATCACTTTGTCAAGTATACACTTCAGAACCCAAGCATGCTAGCTTGTAAACCTAACCATGTATTTGCAAGTCAAATGTAAATATTTAGGATTATCTCATTTTTAAATCTCACCTTTAGCAAAACTTTATGACAGATGTCCACTTGTATCCATTTAAATAAAATACTAATGTTTTTAAAAGCTCTACATAATTATTTTATTCACTACTCCTCAAAGGGACAACTCCATCCCCCTACACTGGGGATTCCACCCAAGCAAGTGCTCTACCATGGAGCTACATCCCCAACTCTTTTTATTTTTATTTTGAGACAGGGTCTTGCTAAGTTGCCCAGGCTGGCCTCCAACTTGCAGTCCTTCTGCCTCGGTCTCTTGAGTATCTGGAATTACAGGCATGTGTTGTTATATCTATCGCCTATACTCTCATCCACAGGTTCCTTACTTATTCTGCCCTCAGCACTTACAATGTTCTCCATACCACTGTCCCTGCTGTCTGTCCATCTTTCAAAATCTCACCTCACCTTTGAAAAGCCCTTTTCTTCAACTACACCTCCACTTCATCTGCTTCTCTTACTGCACACCCCCACCATTTTCTTGGCAAACAAATTACATGTTCTCTACTAACCAAACTCATACTTCATCTTGGCTGAATTGTTGTGGCTCTGCATGTTTCATCTCCCTTGCTGTACTGAAAGCTCCTAGTGGACGGGATTACAGTGCACAGATGTGTTAATGCTTAATGACTCTCTATACACTAATGACATTCTTAAGGAGTCCTAAAATGTGGAGATGACTCAATTTTAGTCAGAAATACTTTCATAAAACTTTGCCTCATATAAATACTTTTGAAATAAGATCCTGTACAGATTAAAAAAGAGTGGGGGGAGACCCCAAATACTGACATTTTCAATGCATTCTAGTCAATAGTCTTCTTGGATACTGTCTCTAACAGGAAGCAACCTCTAAATGATATACGAGTCCATGAAAACATACCAAGAGCTCATCAATCTCAAGAAATACCTCTCGTCACAGTCCAGTCTTTCCAAAGGAAGCAGTTAGCTGGTGAGGCCTTAATTAAGGCTGGCCGGAAAGACCAAACCATCACAACCTCTGGATGATCATCATGAAGGAGTTGAACAAAAAGCATCAGTCCCCAAAGGAGAGGACACCTACTACATTCACAGTGCAGGAGATGAGTGCAGTGCCCTGGCCAGGAAGGCTAGCCCCCTCCTGAGACTACAGTGTGGCCCAGCAAGACAGCTCACAGTTGGGTAAAGGGCTTCCAGTCCAGAGAGCAGTGAAAGGCCTGATTTTGCTTCTTTCAGCTTTCATCTTCCCATTAAACTCAGTTGCCTCAGGTTTCTGTTCTAACAAGGCATGCTTAGCCTAGGGCTGTTCATTCACCCTCAGAACAGGCACAGATTCTGGAGGGTTAAATTTAAGAAAGAAAAATTTAAGGACTCTGGAGAATTAGAAGCTTAGAAGAAAATCTTTTATTAATTAGATTAAGATATGAAGTCCTTCCTCAATACAATGCTGTCTTGCCAACTTGCTTCTCTTATATCCTGTACAACTAACACGACTGCACAAAATCCTCTATAATAATCAACTACTCAATCAACATATCAATTCGTTCTGTTACTATTTAAAGTTCCTCTTATTAGACCATGTGAAGAAAGAGGACTTATATCACCAGGTTTCCTAAGTTGTCTCTTGATCTAGACCATATATAAACCAGAAGTCAGAAAAATACCATTTAACATTTAACTTGTCCCCAAATAAACAATTTTATTTAAAAAATTGAGGATGAATGCCAACATGAAGCAAAAACGGACTTCAATTTGTGTGACTGTACAGGTAGGGTGCAGGGCTTAAATGGACAGCATTATCCATCAGAGAAGAACGCAAGGAAAGTCTCCCAATACACCGCCATGTCAACACCTACCACCATGAACTCTCCGCACCAGGATCAACCAACCCAAACCAACACAGGAGCCATCACCACCTTAGGAGAGCATGGGAGGGAAACAGATCAAGAACTGAAATAGCTGCAAGGTGTCTCACAACTATCAGTATTTAAAACTACTATTAACAATTCTCTCACTTATTTCCTGCATTTGGAAAGTCAAAATATCACTTGAGCCACTCTGGGTTGTGGTTGAGGAAGTCAATGGGCCATGACAGACTGAAGCAACATCAACAAAATATGCAAACAGGGTAAATAAAGTGACAGCCTGACAACAATATTTAGGATGAAATAATTGAGTTTGTCTTTCTACTTGTGGGGGAGCACCCCAAACAATTAGGAACAAACTCCAAATGTGTGTTGTGCTCTAAGCTTAGTATACATTCACACTAGAAGCAAGGCCGGTGATATTTTGACATTTGTTCTTTTTTTTAAATGCTAAAGGTTAAAAAAAAAAAAAAAAAAAAAGAAGAAGTCGGTCTTTCAACACTCAAACCAGAACAGAGAGATGGGAGTAAATTATAAATGTGGATGCAGCAACATCCACAGGACATGGGGTGGGGGGAGGGGAGAAGGGGTAGGTGTCTGTATTGTTGGTGTTGGCAGGAGAGGTGAGCAGTCTTAAAGAGCCACCTCCACTGAGTGGCAGTCCAGGATTCTAGGTTTGCCAAGAAGGGGTATCACGAATCCCAAGGCCCACCACCTATCCCTTCTCCTCTTCTCCGAGGGCACCTACCTTACTGTAAGTCACTACTGATAAGTTGTTTGCGTGACTGCTGGGGGACAGATTTACAGAGTTCTGTGAGAGTCTATTCTGATCTTGCTCGGTTTGGTCAGGAGCAGGAGCCCATGTGTTTTTGCTGATCGAGTCGAACCCGGAACCCCCAGGGTCTTTTAAGTTGTTTTCATCTGATTGTCGGTTCTTTTGGGGAGAGGCAAACGGGTTGAAGTTTCCTTCTACCTTGCGATGAGGCTGTGTGTTGAACTCCGTTTCAAAAGATGACAGCTGCTGCGTTACTCCTAACAGTCCACCCACCTCCACACTGAGAATCACCCAGATGACATCTGAAATGAAAAGGAAACTCATATCAATGCCAGGCATACCTCTGAGACCCAAGGCAGCCATTACCAAGACCCCCAAACATCATCCAAACCACAGAAGAAATCATCATCTATATGCTAGTTTTAAAAGCTTGCTGACAAAGTTGTCAAGAGCATCTGAATTGCATGCATTTCTGTTTTTTTGTAATGTTAAGTACAAACTCTGGTACGGTTGTGTGGTGAGACCCATAAAACTCTTATCTGTAAAAAGCTTGATTCTGATTGCACAACTATTTTTGGAATTCACTACTACAGAGAACAATGATCGACAGAAACGTAAAAGCTATTGTTCCTAGAATCAACAGCTTTTCGTAGGTTTAGCTTTATTTTGTACATTTTCAACTCAGAAAATTCAGGGAAGTCAAAATTCTTAAGTCAAAACAACTTATAATGACTAAAACTGCAACTTATTAACCCCTCTCTCTCTTTTTAGGCCAATTTAGAGTGACTGTATATTGTCCAATTGTCCAAACTAGGACAACTGAGAGTGAAAGGGGGAACTATTAATAATCACACCAGTAAGAGTTGTATAAACCAGCAATAACCTAGCCAAACTGGGACACAGTGTGACTCTGGCCATTTTCTCAATCCATGTGATCAAAATACACCAAAAATTTGGTATGCCTCAGACTTTCTAAAGTAATCCAATTCATCACCAACTTTGCTTTTGTGTAACAAGGAAAAAACCTATCTGTACTGAAACAGTAAGATTTTTAAAAACATTATCATAGGACGTTAGGTCAGAATTCAGTTTCTGATTTTCTCAACTGCTGAAGCTAATACTTCCAATTGAAAAATACAGAAAGTAGCTATTTTCCTTTGATATTCAGCACCTGACTTTCAGAACACTGGCCTCTACATTCCTGCTGGACCCTTTTTAAAAAGTAAGCTACTGAAAGGCCAGGAAACTTTTTAGTCGTTGAACCTTGCTGAAAACAACTGTGAAAAACTATATAGGCTCCCAAATAGACACCGAAAGGGTGATAGGAAAAGGCAAATATGTTTTGTCAGCTTCCTAAAAATACAGTAATATGTAGGTCTAGAACACACACACTAAAAAGGACAGTGATGAGAATTTAAGGAATACCCTCTTAGGTTTATCCTCAATTTTTAATCTGGGTTCTGTTCCAGAAGCAAGAGATCTCAGGATGTTATACAGCCATAAATACTTAAGTCTGGTGATTTGGTACCTGTATTGAGAAATGTTTGTACCAACTTCAAGAAGCCAGACCCTAGTAAATGGAGATGCAGTGACATCTGCTGTTCACTTCTGGAATTAGCAACTCTTCAACTCAGAAGGGGAAGCTGAAACCACCAGAAGCACCAGCATGACTCAGACATGGTCACTCATTCTAGACACACTTAACATTAAAGAAAATGTAAATCCTCACACAAACTAGTACCGTGTTAAAACTCTACTGATCTAGCATTGTACATGCAGCATGCTACTTCACTTACAGATCTGGGGCAGTGCCAAGAATGGTGGGTCAGAGGCCTTATGTTCAAGATTCAGAGTTAATCTCAAGAACCTACATGATGAAGGCCTAAAGAACTATGTGAAGGCAGGCAGCCTGAGGGAGAGTCGCTCCATGCTCTCTCATTCTACACTTCTAGTTAGAGGTATCATATTCTACTGCTCACTTTTCCCAACTTCTCGTCTTCTATTCATCTATTTAAAAAACCTTTTCTGAGTCTGTAAGTTCAACATATTCTGGACAGGTCATATGCTTCATTCTCTTAGCTCAAGGAACTAAATGCTTATGAGAATAGACAGTCTTCTGAAAGCCATGATCACTGAAGTCTCCTTCCCCTGGCTTAGAGAACTAAAGCTTCTTTAACTCACTGGGTCTTATTACACTTAAGCCACCTCTTTGTCTTGGCCAGTGCACTGATTCTACATAGTAGCTGTGAAAGGAAGTTCATTTGAGAAGCCACTGATTTATAAACACCAATTCTGATCCTCTAAAGTTATCACCATCATGGGTCATCATCAACAGGAAAATATGCCTTGTATGTCGTACAATCTCAGCCACGTCAGTACCACACTTCTGGAGTATATACACTCCAGAGTGTATTCACCTCCTGCATAGGATATGTATTATTTTTAATCAAACAAATAAAAAGGTAAAGATGGCCCGAAATCTTGTTTTAGAGGCTGGCCATTCTCAATTTCTGCCTGAATGCCTTGATTACGAAGATAAGAACTGCTAGTCAGACACTTTACTAAACCACAGGCTTTTAAAAAGGAATCAACTAATGTAACTGCTTCAGTTTCTGGAGAAAGAATCTGAGGTCAACTGGTAAAAGAGATGAGCCCAGGGTCAGACTTCAATCTAGAAGCAGACCAAGACCTCCCAGCTCTTAGAATGACTCTAAAAACACATACTTGTTTGTCCACAATAGGAACTTTGGAGCCCAAGTATCAAGGGAACTATATAGCTACTTACTACTTCCCAGGTCTTAGTATCTTTACTCACAGACATATGACATAAGCCGCCAAGAAACAGTCATCAAGAATACAAATAATAAAGAATGTGAAGAAAAAGGAACACTTTTACACTGTTGGTTGCAATGTAAATTAGTACAACCACTATGGAAATCAGTATGGAGGTTCCTCAAAAGAGTAGAAACAGAGCTAACTACCATATAACCCAGGTATACCACTCCTCGGTATTTATCCTAAAGAATTAAAGTCATCATAATATAGTGATACAGGCATATCCATGTTTATAGCAGCCCAATTCACCAGAGCAAACTATGGAACAAGTCTATGAGCAGACATCTGAAATTATGAAATTATGTCATTTGCAGGAAAATGGATGGAACTAGAGACCATTATGTTAAGCAAAATAAGCCAAACTCAGAAGGTAAAGGGTCATGTTTTCTCTCATATGTGGAAGCTAGAGTGGAAAAAGGAAAAGAAAGGGGGAGGGTGGAGATCTCATGAAAAATCAAAGGGAAACCAGTAGAGGAAAGGGAACAAGATGGAAGGACAGGGAGGGAGGGGGGAGTGCTGAGGAGTGGTACTGACCAAATTATATTGTTAAACTGTGTGCATGTACAGATATGTAAAAACAAATCCCATCATTATGTTCAACTGCAATGCACAGTAAAAAATGTGGAAAGAGGAAGAAAAGAAAAAATAAGCCAAAAAGACATCCTAGAAAAGCAGTCAAGAAGGTAGAAATAAGTACCAAGTGAACAATCAGAACTTAGTAAGCAAATGGAGAAACAAGATTTTAAAATGTCTAGACTTCGGGTATTTTATTACAAACACCTGAGCCAGAACTCTGCAGACAGGAGGGTCTGTGAATATTAAACCATTTAATTCATCCGTTTTATAGATGACAAACATTATTATTAAAGTATAAACTTCCTTCCATAGAAACATAAAAAATTACTAAAGAAAGAACATACCCTTTTTATTTCTTAAGCTTAGACTATCTGAAGTGTAGAGTAAAAGGAAAATGTTTTACCTAGAGCTCCCATCCCATCTTTTTTTTTTTTTTTGTACAGGGGATTGAACTCAGGGGCACTAAACCATTGAGCCACATCTCCAGCCCTTTTTATATTTTATTTAGAGACAGGGTCTTGCTACCCCATCCATCTCTCTCTCTCTCTCTCTCTCTCTCTCTCTCTCTCTCTCTCTATATATATATATATATATATATATATTTTTTTTTTTTTTTTTTTTTTTTTTTTTTAAAGAAAGAGGGTCTCACTGAGTTGCTTAAGGTTGCTGAGGCTGGCTTTGAACTTGAAAAATATCCTGCCTCAGGCTCCCAAGCTGCTGGGATTAGAGGTGTGTACCACCTCATCCAGCTCCATGTCCATAATCAAAACAAATCACATTGATCTACAGAGACATCTCAGATTATAGTAAGAATGTTTTTTAAAATCTGGACGTATCTAAAATTAGACAATAACACACTGGTTAAATCATATCATAATTAAATCATATCATAATAACTTGCCTAGTAAAATAAAATTGTTAAAAATCAGTGCAATATCCCCACAACTGGTAAATGTGTTTCTGTTGACAATATGGACCAACAATTCTGAAAACGCTACACATGTACACTGGGGTTGAACAAAAAAGTAAATGGGTGGAAGATGGGGGAGCAGTTTCTCACTGTTGAAGGGTATGGCAGATGAGCCAAATGGAAGGCTTTCTAAAATGAACTCTGTGGCCAGGGGCACATACCTTTAATCCTAGGCAACTGGGGAAGTTGAGGCAGGAGAATTTCAAGTTCAAAGCCAGCCTCAGCAAAATTAGTGAGACCCTATCTCAAAATAAAAAGGGTTCAGGATGTGGAATCAGTGATTAAGCACCCCTGGGATAAATCCCCAGAATCAAAAAAATAAATAAATAAAAACAAAGAACTCTACAGTATTGCATTAAAGTCAGATACATCTATATAAATTCATGGTTAGCTTAACATATGTAGAGAAATAGAAATGCACAACCAATTATCAATATATCCATGATATACAAAGGTAAGTATGTATACATATACTACTTAGCTCTGTTGGCTAACAGGACTGATGAGTAGCAACATCCCTGTAGCAACAATCTTATTCAGTGCCCAGATTTTGGTTTCTAAAACCATTCTCCAATTAAAAACAAGACCTCCTTGGAAGGCCTGGGGATGGAGCTCAATGTTGTAAAGCATTTGCCTAGCATGTGCGAGGCCCTGGACTCAAATTTCAACACTGCAAAAAAGAAAAGAAAAGAAAAACGGAGCTCCTTGGAGAAATGGCTGGTTCTAGGGCTAGGACATGGAAAACAAAATGAATATGAGAACAACACAACAATAAAAAAGGCAGGTCACAAGGACAAAGCCAACCTGAGAGCTCCCTCTGGCTAAAGCTGGAATAATTTGAGCAACAAATAAAGAACAGTATTATATTAAAACCCAAAATATAAAATAAATGGGTCCACAGTGATATGCATAAACAACTGAACATATGGGGAAGAGAGTTTCACATAGAACAATTACAAATAACAAGCAGATACTTCCCCTTCCAAGAAGTAGAGTTTAATTCTATACATCACTCACTCTCCTACTTGTAAGTGGACTAGACAGAGTGATGTCCTTCCAAAAAATTGAGCAGGAAAAGGAAAACTTTTTCTATCAAGAATCAAGAAAAATATGGAAGACTGAGAAACTGTCACAGGTCAGAGAAGATTGGGAGATATGGCAACTATGTATAATACAATACAATACGGTATCCCAAATTGGATTCTAGAACAGAAAGATGTCATTAGTAGAAAACCTGGTAAATCCAAGTAAAGTCTGGAGTTTAATTAATAGTTACATACTAATGTTGATGTTTTTGTTTTAGAAGTATACCAAAGTAACATAAAATGTTAACAATCAGAGAAACTGGGTATATGAGAACTCCGTATGACTTTTATAAATTTTCTGTAACTCTAAAACTATTCCAATATAAAGTCTTATACTAAGCTAACTATTTGTTGTCCTGAATATCAAAAGTTAAGAGTCAATGCTAAAGATGAGATCTGAAGATTAGGTATGTTTAACTTTAGCTAGAGGCTATAAACATGATAGCTAATTAAAAGCAAAAAAGACCTCCTTACTAAGATATGTAAACATTTTATGTGGATAATTTTAAATTAAGTTATAGCTGGGCATGGTGGCACACACTTGTAATCCCAGTGACTCAGGAGGATGGGGCAGAAGGATCACGAGTTCGAGACTAGACTTAGCAATTTAGCAAGGCCCTAAGCAACTTAGAGAGACTCTGTCTCAAAATGAAAAATAAGAAAGGGCTGTGGATGTGGCTTAATCCCTGGAACTTTAAAAAATAAAAATAAAAAATGGTCACAGTGATAAGAGCTTCAGCCTTTGATAAGACTGGACATTATCTTCTCCCCAAATTAACACCTTTGGTTTGGAATAACAACTAGTTTTAAATCAACAAAATTCTATCAGTCTGCTCTGTAGGTGGTCCAACTCCATCAAGATCGTGTAGGCTGTCAAACTCAAAAGACCAAAAGTTGCATGTTTTCTCCCATATATGAAAGCTAGAGAGGAAAAAGGAAAAGAAAAGTGGGCAGGGTGGAAGTCTAGTAAAAACTGAAGGGAGATCAGGAGAGGAGAGGAGAGGAACCAGAGGAAGGGAGGAGGAAGAGGAGGAGGAGGAAAGGGAAAATACTGGGGAATAATATTGGTCATTATATAGTTATACTGTGTGCATGTATAAGTATATAACAACAAATCCTACCAATATGCACATCTATAATGCACCAATAAAAAATATGGTTAAGAAAAGATCATGAAGGCTATATGTTAAAAACGGGCATTCCTCTATCTTCCAAGAACGAAAACAGGTTTCATATATAAAGTCTGAGTTTATAATAAGTATAAAATAGAAGAAAACAAAATGAATCTTCAATTCCTTTGTTATTCATTAGTTTCACTGAACCCAGCAGAGCAACAACTCCTGACTCTAAAAACTGGAAATTAAAGGTGAAGAATTAAGCATTTAGCAGGCCCTTTTTGTAGAAACTAAAACTCAAAAAAAAAAAAAAAAAAAAAAAAGAAACTAAAACTCAGTAAGTCACCATTGATGAACTGTCCCCACAAACTAATAGGTATGAAAGAAATCACACCTTTTGTATTCTCTAATTAAATGATCCTAGCAATACTCAACAATGGTTTAAACTAGTAAGCAAAAGGCTGGTATTGAGGCTGTTATCACCTGAACCCTCTGATTGACCTTAACATATCATTAAGAGCTAAATAATTTTGAATAGTCAAAACAGTTCTAAAAGAGAAGACAAAGCCAATCCTGTTTTCACAACTTACTACCAGGCTATAGTAATCAAAACAGTGTGGTATTGTCCAGAAACATAGATATATAGACCAATGGAACAGAACAGAAAGCCTTGAGACAAATCCACCTGTTCATAGTTCAAATGACTTAGACAAAGGTGCCAAGACCATTTAATGGCCAAATGACAGTCTTCAAAAAAAGATGCTGGGAAAGCTGGATACTCACATGCAAAAGAACAAAGTTGCACTCTTACCTCATACCATTTACAAAAATTAACTCAAAAAGAACCAAAACCTAATGTAAGAGCTAAAACTATAAAACTCTTAGGGGAAAAAAGGGGACAGGTGGCTTTGGCAATTATTTCTTTGGAATATGACGTCAGAAAGAAGTAAAATTTTATAGGGCTGGGGTCATGGCTCAGTGGTAGAGCACTTGCCTAGCACATGAGGCACTGGGTTTCATCCTCAGCACCACATGGAAATAAATAAAATAAAGGTATTGTGTCCATCTACAACCTCAAATTATAAAACATATTGGATATAAAAGCTAAAACTTCCATGTGGTCAAACAACACAATAGTGAAAAGGTGAACCATGAAATGGGGGGGGGGGGGGGGTGCAAAACATATATCTTATAGGGATAAATATCCATAATATAAAAAGAACTACAATCAACAACCACAAAAAATGCCTGATTTAAAAGTGGGCCAAGGACTTCAACAGATTCTTCTATAAGGATATACAAATGTGTAATAAGCACATGAAAAGATACTCAATATCAATAATCATCAGAGACATACAAATTAAAAGCATGATGAGATGCTACTTCTCACACATCAGGATGGCTAGGATCAAAATTAGAAAATACCAAATGTTGATGAGGATGTGGAGAACTGGAACCCTAATGCACTGCTGATGGGAATGTAAAATAGTCTAGGTGTCATGGAAAACAGTATGATTCTTCAAAAAATTGAGAACTGACATGATCTATCAACTCCACTCTAGGTATATATTCAGAAGAATGAAAGCAGAGTCTCAGTGAGGTATCTGTACACCCATGTTCATTGCAGCATTATTCACAATAGCCAAAAGATGGAAGCAACTCAACTGTCCACTGGAAGATGAATGGATAAATAAAATGTAGTATTTACATACGATGGAATATTACTCTGCCTTAAAAAGGAAATTCTAATATATGCTACAATATAAACAAACCTTGAAGACCTCATGGTAAGTGAAATAAGCCAGCCACAAAAAGATAAATGCTATATGATTCCACTTGCATGAGGTACCTAAAGTACCTCAAAATCATAGAAAGCAGAATGGTGGTTTCCAGAGGCTGAGGAGAGGAAGCATGGGAACTGATTACTAATGGGTAGCGTTTCAGTTTTGCAAGATTGAAGACTTCCGAGGTGTATGTTGGTGATGGCTGCACAACAACGTGAGTGCACTTAGCTCACTGAAATGCACACTTAAAGATGGTTAAGATGATGATAAACATACACTTCACAAAATCAATCAAAATAAACACACCTGAGTCCCAGTGACTTTGATAGTGCTGTAAAGGTCAATCAGTAATTTATTATGTGATAGAAGCAGAAATGGAAGTCAGAGTTTGTCTTGTTTTTTTTTTGTTCCAGGGACTGAACCCCAGAGGTGCCCGCCCCTCCACCGGGCCATATCCCAGCCCTTTTTATTTTGAGACAGTTTCACTAAATTGCTCAGGGCCTCATTAAGTTGCAGAGGCTGGCTTTGAACTTGTGATCCTCCTGCCTCAGCCTCCTGAGCCACTTCGATTACAGATGTGTGCCACTGCACCTGGCAGAAATTAGGTCTTTTTTTTTTTTTTTTTTTTTTTTTTTTTAAATTAGGGCTTTTTAATCCTAGTTTTAATGCTTATTACCTTTGACACCTTGTAGCACGCCCATTCAGGTGTAGCTCAGATTTTGTTTGTCTGTTTTGGTACTGGGGATTGAACTCAGAGGCATTCGCCACTGAGCCACATTCCTAGCCCTTTTTTTATTTTGAAATAGGGCCTCTCTAAATTGCTGAGACTGGCCTCCAACTTGCAATCCTCCTGCATCAGCCTCCCAAGTCACTAAGACTACAGGGGTATGCTACTGTGCCTGGTCCAGCTCAGTTTTGAGTGTCCCACCTATAGGGACAACTTTTCACCAACAGAAAAGACATAAATATTAACATCCCAATAATATAAACTTCTATGCCCCACTAATAAAGTATAATCAGAGTGCATGGTATCACAACTGCAGGAAAAAAATAGCATGAGGGCTGGGATTCTGGTACAGCACTTGCCAAGTACAGATGAGACACTGGGTTCCATCCTCAGCACAACATTAAAAAAAAAAAATCGATAAAATTGTTATTTTAAAAATAGCATGAGGGCTGGGGAGATAGCTCAGCTGGTAGAGTGTTTGCCTCGCAAGCACAAGGCCCTGAGTTCAATCCCCAGTACCAAAAAAAAAAAAAAAAAAAAAAAAAAAAAAAGCATGAAACTACACTTATCAACATACCTAACTTAAAATTCAAAGTACGATTATGTTTAAGGATAATGCAAAGAACCAAAATTATGGCTACAGTAAGTACATTAAGAGCCAGTTGTATGCAACACATTAAAACTGCATTTTAACAATCATTCTGAAAAGCACTTAAATATAAAATTGGATAAAAGGCTTAACATTTAAATATTGCTCATTTTATATTTACTCCTTCACCTCTTCTGCAGAATTTCTCAACCATAGTGACTGAAGCACATTTGGTATGTCTTGATATCTGTAGTATTTTCATCAAAAAGCAATTCAAAATAAAATATTCAAACAAGTACTCCAAGTTAAGTAATTCAACAACCAGAAAGTCAACTACTGGACTCACCAACCAATTTACCTAATTCAATCTTAAATGTCCATTTAAAAAAGTATCCAAAATCTTCCTCTCGTCCATGTCTTTCTAAGGTAATAACTTAACTTTACAGGGCTAGTGTGTTTGTCTTGAGTACTTAAGAGCAAAATAGTAAGATACCACCACTACTTGCCTTTTTCAAGAAATTCACACACTACTATGGACAAAAAGTATAAAACAGCATTGCTGATGGTAACTAGTTACCCTGGTGGAAGGCTTTTTCTTCCTAGAGATCTCAGGTGATACAGTGTGTAAACTGTGCCCTCCCTACACTCTCCTTCTGAAAGGGAATGTGTAGTTTCTGGCTTCAAGGAAATTGTTCCCAGTCAATGACCTAGCTAGACCAATGCAAGAACCAGCAGAATAAAATAGTAGCTTTTTTTTTTCCATGTTGCTGGAATATGAACCAAGGACCCTGTGCATGTGAAGCAAGCACTGTACCAACTGAGCTATGTCCCCAGCCCCCAAATAGTAGCTTATTTTAATAGCATTTATTTTACTCCTTCCATATTATCTCCAGAGAAGTACATTTGCATCTCAGGAATCAAACTCACAGGCAGAAATCAAAGACAACAAAGCACAAGTTCCTAAATGGTTTTTTCTTCACTCTCCTCCTATCCTTTTTTTCTTCATTTCTTTGGTCTTATCGTTCTTTTCCTTTTTTTTTTTTTTTTTTTTTTTTTGGGGCGGGGGGCAGGGTCTGGAGTGGGCAGAGATTGAACCCAGGGACACCTGAACCACTGAGCTACATCCCCAGCCCTTTTTGAGACAGGTCTAAGTTGCTGAGGCTGGCTTTGAACTCACATCCTCCTGCCTCAGCTCCCAAATTGCTGGGATTACAGGCATGTGATACCAAGTCAGCATCTTTGGTCTTGTCATTTTTCCAAGTACCTCATATAGGCCAAATGTTTTCCTGGTTCAAATATTCTTCAAATGTTTCTTAATGCTCATCATTTTTCTTACTGATAAGCATTTTTAAATATAATTCATATCTTTAGAGCAGTTTAAGTTGGTAGTAAAATAAAGAGGAGCATGCAGATATTTCCTGTATATTCCCTTTCTTCATTTATGTACAACTTCCACCCCCACTACTGACATGTCACACTACACTGGTACATTTGTCAAAAGTGATGAACCAACACTAAAAGGTCTAGAGTTTTGCATTAGGAATCACACTTGGCAGTGTATATTCTGTGAGTGTTGACAAATGTCCAATGACATCTCTCCACCGTTATTATCATTTAGTAAAAATTCTCTGTACTCTGCCTATTCATTCCTCCCTACTCCTAACCCTAGCAACCACTAAGGTTTCTACTATGTCCAGTTTTGTCTTTTCCAGAATGTTACTAAACCATACAACTTGCAGCCTTTTCAGAGAAGCTTCCTTCATTCAGTAATATACATTTAAGGTTCTTCTGTGTCTGTTCATGACTTACTGGCTCATTTCTTTTGAGCACTAAATAATATTCCACAGTCTAGATGTACCACAGTTTGTCCACTCACCTACTGATTAACGTCTTGGCTGCATTCGAGTTTTGTTAATTAAGACTAAAGCTGCTATGAACACCTACGGTCAAGGTTTTCGCGTGGACCTAAGTTCTATGGTGTGAGTAAACACAATGATGCACAATTGCTGAACCCTGTGGTAAGAATGTGTGTAGTTCTGTGAGGAACTGACAATCTAGCTTCCAAAGTGGCTGTACCATCTTGCATTTCCACCAGCAGTGAGTCCTTGCTGTTCCACATTCTCGCCAGCATTTGATGTTGTCAGTGTTCTGAATTTTGGCCATCCTAAAAGATACGTGGCAATCTTGTTGTTTTAATTTCCTGATAACATATGTGTATTTGCCACCTGTGTACATTCTTTAATGAGATTTCTGTTCAGGTATTTGGCCCATTTTTTAACTGGGCTTTCATGTTCTTATTGTTGAGTTTTTCTAGGTCAGTAACAATTCTTTATCACACGTCCTTTGTACATATTTTTCTCCTAGTCTGTGACTTATCTTCTAATTCCTTAGCAGTCCCTTTTGCAGAGAAAAGTTTTTGTGATGGGTATAAGGTCCAGGTCATTCACCTTTTTTCATGTGGATGTCCAGCTGTTCCAGCACCATCTATTGAACAAAAGATTGTATGTTCTCTAGTTTATTTTCTTTACTCCTTTATCAAGATCAGCTGACTGTATTTCTGTAGGTCTATTTCTAAGTCCTCCAATCTGTTCTTGCTTATCTATTTGTTTATTCTTTTGACAATACAAAACCGTCTTGATAACTGCAGCTTTATAAGTCACCTTGAAATCAAGCAATATTGGTCCTTTTCCTTTAGGGGGCTCTATCCTGCTTGGTCTTCTCTGAACTTCCTGGATCTGGCATTAATTTGGGGAAAATTCTAAGTTATTACTCCTTCACATATTGCTGCTGTTCCTCTTTTCCTTCTGACATTCCCATTGAGCACACGTTACCTTTTACAGTTGGGTCACAAGATTTGGATATTCTGTTCCAATTTTTTTGAAATCTTTTTGTTTTTCAGTTTTGAAATTTCTTTTCATATATATTCTCAAGCTCAGAGATTCTTTCCTCAGTTGTGTCCAGTCTACTTAGGAGCCCATAAAGGCATTCTTCATTTCTGTAGAGTTGTTGTTGTTTTATCATTAGTATTTCTTTTTCATTCATTCTTAGAATTTCCATCTCTGTTTACATTATCAATCTATCTTACATGTTCTTTTTCTATTGCTAAGGTAGCAGGCTATTTACAGTTTTTAAAAAATTCCTACTCTAATCATTCTGACATTTCTATCAAAATGACTGTTTCTAATGCTCTTCAATCTCTTCAAACTGTGTTTTATTGCCTTTTAGAATGTCTTGCTGAAAGGCAGACATGAAGTGCTGGGTTAAAAGGAAAGGCAGTAGCCTGGAGTGGTGTTACACACCTAAAATCCCAGCTACTCGGGAGGCCGAGGCAGGAGGATTGCAAGTTGAGGCCAGGCTGGTCAACTTAGTGAGACCTGGTCTCAATATCAAGTGGGAACAAGAGACACTAGGTAAAGTTCAGTGGTAAAGTGCCCCTGGGTTCAATCCTCAGTGAGGGTGGGGGGACAACTAGGCGGGGGTCTGCAGCAAAGAAGCCTTTGGTTATGAAATAGAGTAAGGTGTGAGGAGAAAGGTAACATTCTACAGTCCTACAATTAGGTCTCAGTCTTTGGTAAGTCTGTACTCCCGGACTATGAACTTCACCTATGTTGCTCAATTTCTTCCCCTTAAATGGGACAGATGGCAAAAAAAAAAAAAAAAAAAAAAAAAGGTCACAAGTGGGTATTTCCCTTTCCCCAGGTCAGTTAGGCTCCGGAGGACAGCTTCTCCTGAGGGCAAGCCTTGCTAAAAAGAACATAATGCTCTGGTGTCACCTTTTCCCTCCCTTTGCCAGGAGCATTAGAAAAATTTTCTCCAACATTCACTGTGAGAACCTGGAAGAACACCGAGACAAAATTCACAAAAGCTGGGTGGCCCTTGATGATTAGATTCACATGGGAGTTTTTCTCTCCCAGGTTTGTCTACGCTGAGCCTGCCACTGAAACTGTCAGTTATAGTTTAAGCTGCTCTACCTCACCAGGTTACTGCTTATAGGTATAGAAGGTGTCTGCTTATAAGTATCTCTAATAAGTTGTGGCTCCATGGCTGATTACCCAACTTGTGGTGCTGTGACTTGCCCTGTGATCTCACTTCTCTGTTGGATCTAAGAAGAATTACTGATTTTTCAGTTTTTTAGCCTTTCATTTATTAGGACTGAGTGGCAACTTCTAAGCTACTAACATGCTGAAGAGGAAATCAGAAGCTAGAAAGCATTTTTTAAACCAAAGGTACTGTCAAATACTATTTCCTATTATTTTAGCACATATACTTCAGAGGTCTCCCTTACCTATTAGTCTTTAGTTATTTTTATGTGGTGCCGAAGATCGAATCCAGAGACTCACACTTGGAAGGCAAGTGCTCTACCACTGAGCTACAGCCCTAGCCCTACCTGTGTGGTCTTAACCTCTCTCTTCCTTTCAACATCTACTGACACCC
This sequence comes from Sciurus vulgaris, assembly GCF_902686455.1. Taxonomy (NCBI): domain Eukaryota; kingdom Metazoa; phylum Chordata; class Mammalia; order Rodentia; family Sciuridae; genus Sciurus; species Sciurus vulgaris. The sequence goes on along the minus strand of NC_136467.1, from coordinate 122,580,569 downwards.
ATTTTAACAAACGGCGCAGTAATATTCTGAAAGGGTTAAAAAACACCTTTTATCACCTTCAAATGCCTAAGAATAACTCCAAACATAACAGCCTCTTTAGGCCTTTAAAAGGCCAATATCTGTGAGCATGAGAATGTAACTGCTAATCACTTTTTTTTTTTTTTTTTTCCTTTCAGTGCTGGGGATTGAACCCAGGGCTTTGTGCTTGCAAGGCAAGCACTCTACCAACTGAGCTATCTCCCCAGCCCTACTGCTACTCACTTTTTATATACACATCAGAAATTCAAACAAATCTCTTTTCAGAAAGTAGTTTTCAGAACTCGAATCTTCCCCTCCCAAATTAGTTACAGTGGGATGATGGCAATTCTATATCAAGTTGCACTCAATACCTTTCTTGTTTTATTACTTGGGATTTTTGCATCCTCTCTCAAGTTCCCACCAAAATCCCAAAGAAATAGATCACTGGGATATCTTGGATAGAAAAACCTTAAGGAAGTCCATATAAGACAACTTAACAATTGGGAAGGGATTCCTACACACAGGGTCATGACACAGTCAGGTCTTTCAGTAACAACCACCAACACCCTAACACTTATTCAATTCTTTCAATATAGGGCATTGTTCTAAAAGCAAAAACTAATCAAGAAAAAGCCCAAGTAGTTATATTATAATCAGACAAAATGGACTTCAGAGTAAAGAAAATTATTAGGAAAAAAGAGGGCTATTACATAATAATAAAAAGGTCATTCACCTAGAAGACAGAGCAATCCTAAATGTGTGTGTATACCTAACAAAAGAGTTTCAAAATACATAACAGCAAAAAGATAAATAGTCAAATCCACAACTGTATTTGGGTGCTTTAACTCAGCCTTCTCAGGTATACACAGAACGTAGGGATAAAAAATATATACACAGAACTGGTAGGGATAAAAAAAAAAAGGGGGGGGGGGTGTAAAAAAATGATATAAAGGAATTGAACAACAGTAGTGACCAACTAAATCTAACTGGTATTTTAGAACACTCCATTCAAAAGTAGCAAAATACACCTGCTTTTGAAGTACATATGAAATATTCACCAAAAATAGACAATGCCAAGTCACAAACACCTTAACAAATGAAATTAAAAAAAATAAAGTCTACAAAGTAAGTTTTCTGACCACAATGCAATTAAACTAGAAACCACTAAAAAAAAAAAAAAAAAAAATTGAAAACTTTCTAAGTTTGCAAAGTACACAACATACTTTTATATAATCCATGAGTCAAGTAGGAAGTCTCTAGGGAAGTTAGAAAATAATTTTGAGTTGCATGAACATAAAAACACAGTATTTCTAAAGTTGTAGGGTGCAGCTAAAAGCAACCATAAAGGAAAATTCATAGTACTAAAAACATCTGTATTATAAAAGAAGGCTCAAATCAATTACCTCATGATTCCACCAAAGAAAATGAACAAAATAAGCCTAAAGCAAGCAGAAGGAAATAAATGATAAAATTAAGAGAAGTTTATAAAACTGGAAACACAATAGATAAAAATCAATGAAATGAAAAGCTGATTATTTGAAAAGACCAATAAAATGAAGAAATGTATCAAGAGAAAGGAAAAAAAGAAGACACAAAATATCAAGAATTTAAAGAGAATATCACCAAATACAGGTGTTGAAAAGAAAAGAGGATATTACAAACAACCTTATGTACATAAATTTGATAACTTAGGATCCTAGTTATAAAAATAAACTGAATTAGTAACTGACAACCTAATCCTCCAGACTCAGAGTTTCACCTGTAAAAATATCACTGGAATGGTGTGAATCTACATCGTGTACAATCACAGAAATGAAAAGGTATACCCCATTTGTGTACGATGAATCAAAAAGCAGTCTGTAAAAATAAAAAATAAATTTAAAATAATAATCACTAGTTCTATGAAATATTTTACCCCAAAATGAAACAAAAAATTGGCACAACATATTAGTATTGATAGAGTGTACTATCCAACAGCAGGCCATTAGGCACATGTGATTTACTTGAAATGCAGCTAGACCTATATGTGGAAATAACAGACCTTATTGAATTAAATATAATGTATTATTAAACATTTTTAGAAGTCTTCAAATAAATCTCAGGTCAGAAATAAGATCTATTTTCTTAGTTATTTCTGGTTTCCAAATATAAAGGAGAAAAATAAAAATAAAAAGGAAAAGTCACTTTGAAGTAGCTAGTAAGTCAAGCTACTAGAATTCAATTACTTTCAAGGCTACGTCAAAACAAAGTACAAGCACAACTCTTAATAAAATTTTAAGAGGAAACTAGAAGGACGTTGATCGCTACAAAGAAAAATTCAGAGGCTAGCAGTAGCAGGTTCACAACATTCGTTCCTGAGACCAAATATCCAATATTCACATTCCTTTGTAAGGAAAGAAAAGCATAAGCTCTTTAAAGATAAAAGGAAAAAAGAGAGCTAAAGAAAAGTATTATTTTTCCCTAAAGATTAGAGAATGAACTAATTTCTAACTGAAAAATAAGTTTTCAATTCCAAAGGAAATCCATTAGAGCATTATGTGGCTAGTCAGACCTTTATTACAGGAACAGAATGTAATCTGCTTTCCAGTAATAGACTATTTTCTTCAAAGATCCCCACCTTTAACTACAAGGCTAATAGATGGTTTCTAAAAATAATATTATGACCACATTCTAAGCAGTAATTAAAAAAAATAAACTGCATCAAAGACTAAGATATTAGATAATACTCAAAGGTCTTATACACTGTTTTAGACAACAATCAACATTCTACTGAATAATAATCACATTTTAGTTGTAAAGCATATGCTGATTATTTGAAAGGTAATTATGCTTGTTCCCAATTTATAAGATAATTAGGCTCTAGTCTGATCTAGGGGCAATGGCACTTACTAAAAACTCCCATCACAAAATTTAAAAGTTCAGAAAAATTTTGTTAAAAATTTCTCACTTGAAACATTTTTCAAATGAGCATATATTTAAGCATCTGTGTATGTGAAGGGGAAATGCACCTATTTCAATTTTAAGTCTTACCTTTTCCTCTTTGTTTTTCAAATATTTTAAAATCACAACGTATAATGATCAATGTATTCATTTAACCTGTAGTGGCTTTCCCCTTACTCCCTACAAGAAAAGTAATGAGTAAACCAATGAAGTATATGAAAATTACTGCCACATTAGAATTAAGGAAGTGCAATGCAGTAAGTTCTATTTGTAAATGCTGTGTTATGACAAGTCTATGTTCTCTAAGTAAATCTTTAATTAGATCTATCCTGATGTATACTGATGTGCACTAATAATGCATACACAAAAAGAATCATTTTTTTTTTTTGTACCGAGGATTGACCCAGGGGTACTCAACCACTGAGCCACATCTCCAGCCCTTTTTTATATTCTATTTAGAGACAGGGTCTTGCTGACTTGCCAAGCACCTCACTAAGTTGCTGAGGCTGGCTTTGAACTCCCAATCCTGCATCAGCCTCCTGAGCTACTGGGATTACATGTGCCTGTAATTAAGCACCTAGCTGAATTATTTTTTTAAAGGAAAGTTATACCTTTAAAAAACCAAAATTATGCATTTTAAGAACAAATGGTCTTAAAAGTACATATTTTCTTTTTCACATTAAATATATTGGTATCTTTTTAAAATTTTTTTATTGTAGATTGACACTATATTTTTTTAATGTGATGCAGAAAACTAAACCCAGTGCCTCATATGTACTAGGCAAGTGCTCTACCACTGAACCACAACTCCAACCCAATACACTGATATCTTAATAAAGAAGTATATTTGCTTGAAAACATTTGTAAGGAACTATCACTTCCTTAAATTTATAATCTTTAGAATTTAACATTCCAGGGATGGGGATATAGCTCAGTTGGTAGAGCGCTTGCTTCACAAGCATGAGGCCCTGGGTTCAATCCCCAGCACTGCAAAAAATAAAATAAAATGAAAATTAACATTCCAGAACAGAGACTTATCTTGAAGGGCTTTAATAGAAGGGATCTAGCTATGGGGGGGTGGGAAGGAATGATGCTTTCAAATTATTTTTTTGCTGTCCTTTCAAATTTGTTGGGGGTAAACAACTAGGGTTGTTTAAACTAGGGTTGTGGCTCAGTGGTCAAACACCTGCCTCGCATGTGTGAGGCACTGGGTTTGATTCTCAGCACCACATATAAGTAAATGAATAAAATAAAGGTCCATCAACAACTAAAAACATTATTTAAGAAAAAATTGTGTGTGCACGTGCACACCCACGCTCCTGTTGAAGAATAACAAAACTAATTATACAATGAACAACACACATTAACAGTACTCATGGCTTAATGACAAATTAGTTAAAACATTTGATGCTTTATATATATGTAAATATGTTGTTAATTAGTGCATCCTACAGAAGAAATCACTGTTTCATCTGATATCTTGCTTTTCTATAGTTCATGGGAGTTCTGGACCCACACATCTGCATTTTTTAAAATTTATTTTCTTGGTACTAGTGATTGAACCCAGAGGTACTTTGCCACCACTTTCCCCAGTCCTTTTTATTTTAAGACAGTGTCTCACTAAGTTACTGAGGCTGGCCTTGAACTTCTGATCCTCCTGCCTCAGTCTCCTGAGTTGCAAGGATTATAGGCATGTACCACCGTGCCCAGCACATGTCTGCTTTTAACAGTTAATCTGAACATACAGTCACTTCACATTACCCTTTCATTTTTAAAGATCATGTTATTTTTTTTTTCTTTATTTACTTATTTATTTGCAGTACCAGGGACTGAATCCAGGGGTGCTCTACCACTAAGCTACATTCACAACCCTTTTTATCTTATTTTGAGACAGGGTCTCAATAAAATGCTGAAGCTCAAAATTGTGATCCTCCTGCCTCAGCCTCCTGAGTTGCTGGGATTACAGGCATGCACCACCATGTTTAGCTCACTTTATGTCTATTTCCTGCAGAACTACCTCAACAAGACCACCAAATAATCACCACCACCCAGTAGCAGTGCAAAAAACTTCCTTCTCTGAAGGTGAACTAGTTTATCATCTCGTAACATGAAAATATTTTAGGATTTCAGATCTCATTTACATTTTAAAACGTTCCTTTCTAAAATATTTCCCATACAAGTCACAATCAGCTTAAGCTAGCATTTCTCTTATCAAAGATAAAACCTTATTTTCAAGGGTTGCTCATATTTCTGACACTGAAGAAACCCAGAGATCACAATTGAAACAGTGAGCATCTTTTGGTTAGGACATTCTAGAAGCAAATAAGACTTTTTGAAATCAACATAAAAGAATAACATTTTAAGGTGGAGAAAATATGCTAAAGGTCAAAAGAACTAGGAGAAATATCAGACAGGACAGCATGTAAACAGAAAACACCATGGATTCTAGAGAGGAAGTCTATATGTATGAAACCAAAGCTTCTTTAATAACATCATTGATTAAAAATAAAAGAAGCATAAGGAGGGAAGACATGTTAAAATGGAGAAACTAGAAGATCTTAAAAAGGTTTTAGGAAATACACAATCTGTGCCTTACACAGAACACCCAGGAAGTTTCTTAGCATACTATGGTTTGGAAGACAGAAAAAAGAAGGTTAATTTATAGCCTATAAGAAACTAAATGAATAATGTGCAAATACATATTCTACATGTGAAATGTCTCTAGAAATCCATGTGAGATATTTAACATTGGGGAATTATCTCAAGTAGGAGAAACACCCATCAGCTCAAGGCAACCAAGGTATCACTCGACGTTAGTTTATTTCAAATGAGACCCCTGTGATTTACAGGAAATGGTTAGGAGGCAGGGGTAAATCTATAGAATGTGGAAGAGGCCTCTATGCCAGGAAGAAGCCCATTGCTGTTGGTACTCAGGCTAAAATGGGGACAAATTCATGCTGAGTACTCATTCATCCAGCGCCCATGTCCTAAAGAGCAGTGTTTTGTTGTTGCTGTTGTTGTTGTTTTAAAAAGCAGGCAGGGATTTGTGGAACAATTGCCAAAGAGAAACCCTGATCTTAATCCCACCTTCAGGGCCATTCTAGAACTGGAGAAAGGACTCAGGGATCATACGCCCCACCCTCATTAAACTGAACATGTATAGCCAAATTAATGACAAAAATCATAAAATTATTTTTGTGAATTTATAACTCTAATGCATAGCTAATCCATAACTTTTACTAGATCTCAGGCAAATCACTTATTTTCTCTGGTATTCAGTTTCCTCATCTATAAAACGTAGTTAACATTACCTTCATAAGGACATGTATAAGCTCCTTACAGACACCTAACATACACCAAGTACTAGAATTTGCTAATAATACTATTTGCTATATTTGCTACTATACCTGCTACTTAGCTAAAATCTAAGAAGCTAATTCCTTTGGTGGGATGGTGTGACAGGGATATCAAGTCAGTAAAAAGAATACTGGAACTTATAAATAAATCTGCCAAGAATCAGATACTTATTGATTCCCAATCAAAAGAAAGAAATTTGTGTAGTGAAGAACAGTTTAGGTTGTCCAGATTAACAGGTGAAGCTATAGGTATTTAATGGAAACGGGCCAAGAATCTTTTTCGTAATATGCCTCACATGACACATAACTGTCCCCACAACATGCTAATGGTACATCTATCAAGAAACTCTGACCCTGCACAATCTATTAAAAATAAGGAGAAGAGGGAAGACTTGTAAATTATCAAAACAGCAAAACATTCCTTTTGAAAAAGAGAAATGAGCTGAGCAACATTAAGAGTTATAAAAGTAGCTGGGAATTCCGGTAGCACATGCCTGTAATACCACCAGCTCAGGAGGCTGAGACAGGAGGCCCCGCAAGTCCAAGACCAGCTGCAGCAACTTAGTGAGGCCTAAGCAACCTAGTGAGATCCCGTCTCAAAATAAAAAATAAAAAGGGCTGTGATGTAGCTCAGTGGTTGAGCACCCAGTTCACACCCTACAAAAAAGTTATAAGAATAAAGAGAATGAATTCTTTCTAGTGAAGACCATCTAAAGACCACCCCATCAAAAATGAAAAATACCCTTTGTTGTTAAAACAGAAGGATAAGGGGCAGAGGTCACCTAGGTGTCCAAGTTTATGTCCAAGCAATCCTACAGTCCACACTCACCATTCCATTCAATGAGTCAGCAAGCTGAGTGTGAGCAAAAAATCCTGGGAAGAACCAGTCACAGTTATTATGGTAACTTAATTTTCTCATGTGTTCACAATTGTACTATGACATATATACATATATATATATACACACATATATGAATTATTAAGATCCCTTGAAGACATTAGATTCCACAAAGTCTCAAAAAACAACTTAAGAACTATAAGACAAAAAAAGGCTTTAAACTCTTTATCACTCCCAAAGCTAGGATATTTATAGTCAATTGACATCTACAACATGAGAGGGTTGCTTCAAGAATATACATATACGTATACGTATATAAATGGGGGCAATGCTGGGGATAAAACCAGGGCCTTGCACATGCTAGACAAGTGCTCCAGCACTGAACTATGCCTCTAACCAATATATTCATTTCATTAGTCGCTTATCTCTGATACCACGATGTGTTCCACAAGCAAGAGTAATTTGGATTCAGAGAAACACAGTGGTCTGTAAAATGGAATTAAAACTCTTCACTGGAGCAGATGAAGGTTTGCAATTTATACTTAATTTTGTTCTGAAGGTCATCTCACAGTACAAGAAAACATAGGACAAGGAGGTGCCCAATTCCAAAAACAAGTTTCATTTTTATCCTTTCCCTTTTGGGGAGAAGGTATTCAGATACACTTTAATCAAGGAAAAGGTTCCAATGCCTAAGAAAAATGGTTGAAAACCACAAAATTCAGATGAATTATTAAGATCCCTTGAAGATATTAGATTCCACAAAGTCTCGAAAAACAACTTAACTATAAGACCAAAAAAGCTTTGAATTCTTTATCACTCCCAAAGCTAGTAGATGTCATGTTGACATCTACAACATAAGAGGTTTGCTTCAACAATAAAATTTAATGTCACACATAATGGTACTTCTAATTTAACACTAAAACACACACAAAAATACTAGAGTCTCAAGCACTGAAGATCAGAAAATAATTTTTCCATCAAAGGGATTACATTTTTTAGTCATGAACATAGTCTTCCTTCCCTCTTAAAAACGTTAACATCCCCTTAAAAATTTACTGGTAATCACACTTTGCTCTGTACTGGGCTCAGGCTTTTGAGGTTACAAAGGTAAGTCAGACAGGTGTCACCTTAAATGTTTTAAGTTTTTGTTTTGTTTTTTTTTTTTTTAGATGTTGACAGATTATTTACTTACTTACTTACTTATTTGTTTGTTTATTTATTTATTTTTATGTGGTGCTGAGAATCAACCCAGTGCCTCACACATGCTAGGCAAATGCTCTACCACTGAGCCAGAACTCCAGTCCCATCTTTAAAAGTTCTACATGTAAAAGAGACAACTATCATTAATCAGTAGAAAGAGGTAAAGTACCAAAGAGAAACAAAGGAGTAAGCTATGAACAGATAATGCAATGATGGAGCTCAGCAGTGGGAGACACTCCAACCACAGGTAAGATTCTTAGCAGAGGCCACCTGAAAAGGGAGCCCTGAAAGAAAGGAACAAATAATCTCTCTGCATTTTGATATGTGATCATGTGTTCATTTGATATTCAATCAATGCTTCACAATTTTAACAAGTTAGCAAGCCCCTAAAATAACTGCATTAAGCATAAAAACAGCAGGTGCACATTAATGAAAGGGGGAGAGTGAATTTTCTTGGAGTAGTTTCACAGTAAGCAAGGGGGAGGAGGGGAGGAAGAATGGTAACTCCATAAGAGCCTTGAAGATGATAGGGAGTTTGCTGGGAAGGAAAGAAAAGGATATTTCAAGCAATAGGAAGAACATGAGCAAAGGCATGGAGAAGTGACAACATGTGGCATCAGTATCTTCAGAGACAGACCAGGGGGAGTTAGAAGGTGACTGAAAGCAAATAAAAATGAGGCCAGATTGTGAGGTGCTTTAATCATATGCCAAAGAATCTGGCTGCATTACAGTAGGCACAAAGGCTTTAGGCAAAGAATGATGTCACATAAACACCATGAAAGACTCTACTATTAAAACACTGGGAACTAAAAATATTCAGTTTCCTGGTTACAAAAACATACGAGAACAAGAATTCCAGAGCCTCTGAAATAACTCCAAAGGTCCCACAGGCCTATAGGCTGTCAGTCCAGGTAAGATTTAACTAGTTACTATTTCTCTTTGGATCTTCAGGGCACAAGACAGAGTGAAACCAACAGAAATTGGTTTATGATTAAAGAAAATGCAGAGAATGAATGATGGACCCCAGGGTTCTGATCTGATTATCTTAATAGGATACTCATGAGAAGGATGTAAGTTTTATGAAGGAAGTGTTCAGAAATTCAGAAATCTGTACTATAAAACATTCAGGGTTTCTGCCCATAGGTATAAAACACAGGTTTGGAGCTCTCAAAAGAGACTGTAGCCACTGATATGAATTTGAACATCACTGCTAGTGAGAATTGAAGCCATATAGGTGGGTGAAATCACTGAGCCTGAATGGAACTTACCTTGGAATATAGAAATCTTAGGGCATAGGCGAGACTAGACAAGGAACAAAGAAAGAACATTCATAGAGGAGAGGAGGTGTCATATGAGCTTAAGAAGGTACACAGTGCAAAAAGCCATTTATAGTATAGTACCAAATGAAAATTAGAACATCCACTAGCGTGAAGACTACAAAGAGGCTACTGGATATATCAACTGGGAGGTCATTAATAAAAAAACATTCGCTGGAATGGGAAGCAGGTAAAGGATAGAACAGATTGAAGAGTGAATAGAAAATGTGGAAGGAGGCCTGGGGTTGTGGCTCAGTGATAGAGCACTTGCCTAGCATGTGTGAGGCACTGGGTTTGATTCTCAGCACCACATATAAATAAAATGAAAGGTACGTCAACATCTAAAAAAATTTTTCAAAAACACATGGAAGCAGAAACAGTATAAATTACTTCAAAAGGTCTGGGAAAGAGGGAGAGGTGTTAGTAGTATGAAAGATCATTAGACTGGAAGGAGTTCATACGTTTTGTGCATTATCTGTTTTACATGACTTGTGCCTAGAGACTTAGAAAATAAGGTCTGCCTTCAGTTTTCTTATAGCACCTATCAGATTATATAATAAAATTAATGACACCATCATCATTGTTTCAAATGCTAAGTACAATCTGCATACACTTTGCTAAATTTAATTAAATTCTTAGGATAAAAGGGAGAGCATTCCCAGGCACGGTGGCACACACCTGTAACCCCAGTAGCTTAGGAGACTGAGGCAGGAAGCTTGGGAGTTCAAAGTCAGCCTTAGCAAAAGTGAGGTGCCAAGAAACTCAGTAAGACCTTGTCTCTAAATAAAATACAAAACAAAACTGGGGATATGGCTCAGTGGTTGAGTGCCCCTGAGTTCAATCCCTGGTATCAAAAAATTAAAAAAGGGAGAGCATTCGACTCCAATCAGCAACTCATTAAATTCAAGTCATTTACCTGCATGGGTAAAAGAGGCTATGCCCTGTTATGCAATTTAACAGACTGTGTGAGTAACACTGGGATACTATGTTACCTTAGTACCTTCACCCTGAGCTGTACAAAGACATACTCACCGCCATAGTAGAGTCCTGTAGCAGTGCACATCCGCCACTGTCCCTGATACATTCCTGCTCTGCTGGGGCTGCACATCTGGACGCTGACATCCGCAATCTCTTGTGGCTCTAATGATCGCACCATCACCATGTTCACATGTCCAAACTGGTCTCCCCCGACATACTTAAGACAAACCCCTGGAGGCCAGGCCTCTGCCCCTGAGTTCAAGCACAAGAAAAAAATGTTAGGTAATCACCGTCCTGTGCTGGGTATAGTTACATTATGAAACTATAAAAGAGGTCCCTTTTTCTGTCTCTCATACATACAAAATCCTACCTAACAAGGTGAGTTAGTTGATGTCTAACTGATCAGAAGAAATCATCAGAATCGACAATAGTCTATTCCTAAGAAAATGCACTTATGGCAAAGACAAAGCAGGTCTTCAAGATGTTTCAAGTGATGTCCATGAAGAGTCACAAAGATGAAGCATAGGTCCATACCTTTGAGAGACTGTTTTCTGTATTAAAAAGTAACGCATGTTCACTTTCATGTGAACTTAAGATGATACCAAAGTAAAAATGTCTGATTGTTCCAACTTTTCCGCAGAGGCAAGAGATTGAAACACATGAATAAAAATGTCCATAGCACACTCACTGTAAAGTTGCTTTTTGCCTGATGTATGATTTTTATTCTGGCATCCTTAACAATAAAATACCCAGATTCAAGAAACTCAGATTTATGAATACAAGACAGAGTCATCAAATAAAAGTTTAGATCTCAGGTTCAAATGGCAGTGGGCAAAATACAAACAATGAGATGATCTCCACTGACATGATCATGAATGAACTATGGTCCCATGAGCAGTGGCATCAGCCAGAGGTGCTGATAGAAAGGATGGGAATGGTAATACAGAGAACTGACTTTGGTGGGCTGGGGTCATAGCTTGCCCTGGGGTAGAGAGCTTGCCTAGAACATGTGAGGCCCTAGGTTCCATCCTCAGCACCACATAAAAAAATAAAATAAAAGTATTGTGTCCTTCTACAACTAAGAGAGACAGAGAGAGAGAGAGAAACTGGTTGGCTTTGGTAGGAATGCTTATCTTCCTTTGAAAGTGCCAAAGATCTTATCTGGTATGTACTTTACATGCTTATTTACATGTAAACTGAAAACATGTAATTCAAAATGAGAAATCTATGTGTTGACTAGTTCTGACAAGTCAAGTGGTTTAGGTAGCCACACAATGACATGATATGATTTTACCTGTGAAATCTCTATGCAAAACCTAATACACTCCTTTTTAAACACAGAAAGCTCTATATATCTTTTTTCTGGAATATAAACATTTGTTATAAAAATAAATCTCTGAAAAGTTGGACACAGTAGGACTCTCATGACTGAAGGTACTTGTGATTTATCTTCAACCAATCCCCTAGGATGCCTCAGTTCCTTGCTCTCAAAGTGCCAACTACTAGGAAGGAAACAGACCGAAAGGGCAAATGGGGGTCTAGTGCTGAGATTTCAACTCCATTATAAACAGCACCCTTTGCAGCTCTTGGTTTTAACGAGGTAGTACCTGAAGCAGTGTCTAACATGTCTTGGCATAACCTCTTTTAAAAACTCTGCCAGCAGCCAAGTGCAGTGGCACATGCCTGTAGTCCCAGTTACTTGGGAGGCTGAAGGAGAGGATTGCTTGGGGTTAGTCTGGGAAAATGGCAAAACTCCACCTCTTTAAAAACCAAACAAAACTGATGGCAAAGTACCCCCTTAATTTAACACTATAGAGGACAACCTATGATGGCAGAAGAGTTGTAGAAGATAAACTAGCAATACATGCAAAATTCTGCTTTTCATTTCTGAGGACTGTGGCCTAGCAAAAGCACATTTCTCTTAGGTCAAGACAAACAGCAATAGACATAAAGCACCTTAGAAAATGTCAAGTCTCCTTAAAGACCAAAATCTAACATATAAAAAGTAAACTACTGTTACAAGTCTCAATTCAAAATTATTCCTTTAAACACTCTTGCTCGCTCTCTCTCTTACACACACACACACGTAACAAGACAATGTCTTTTTATGTGAAAACCCTAAAGTGTCTGTTTTTTAACTTTCAAGAAACAAACCAAGGCTGTCTGAGTGTAAGGAGAGAGACTACTCACCTATCCTAGGCAGACAACCACAAGTAGCTGAGACAGTTGAGTCTCTTAGTGGTCACTAAGAGGAGCACCTTTTTTTTTTTTTTTTTTTTTTTTTTGGTACCAGGGCCCGAACTCAGGGGCACTAAACCACTGAGCCAAATTCCAGCCCTTTTTTGGACAGGGTCTCACTGAATTGCTTAGTGTCCCACTGTTACTGAGGCTGGCCTTGAACTTGAGATCCTCCTGCTTCAGCCTCCCGAACCACTGCAATTATAGGCATGTGCCACCACGCCCAGCAAGAGGAGCACTTCTATATTCCAGGGAATCCGAGTTAGTTAGTAAAACATCAAATGGGCAACATTTAATGGTCTCATCAGGATTTGCTCTCCTGGGTACCACAAATAACTATGACTGCTCAATGTCATGGTACCTGGAGACCTTCTTGAAGAAAAAAGTGGAAGAGTTAGCTACCTTCAACTCTCAAGTGTTAATCTGCTATGAAGTGGAATAATCAATCATCTTAAAAAAAGAAAAAGGAAAAAAAATCATCTGCCTTCTAAGAGTTATCAATGATGTACTTAGAATTGTAACCATTGTAACTATTAGGTCAGATAATTCTGTAAAGGTCAAAGATACTAAATGCTCAATATAAAATGAAGGGAAATACTGGTGAGCTGTTTGGGTCACCTACCTCACCATACCTAGAATCTGAATTTCAGAAGTATTAAGCAACAGGACTTCAAGTCTTTATTATAAACTGGTTTAATGGAGAATAGGTCTACCTAGAAGAAAATAAAAACACATCTGTGTTTTATGACATCCGAGTTAAGTATCAGAATCCAGTATATGATTAAGACTGTGATGCTCCAGTTATGAAACATCACTTTATTTAAACAAAAACAAGGGGCTGGGGAGATAGCTCGGTTGGTAGAGCACTTCCCTTGCAAGCACAAGGCCCTGGGTTTGATCCCCAGCACCCAAAAAAACAAAAACAATATAGCCAGCTGTGGTGGCACATGCACGTAATTCCAGCAACCTGGGAGGCTGAAGCAGGAAGATCACAAGTTCAAGGCCAGCAAGACCCTGTCTCAAATTTTTTAGAAAGGGCTGTGGATGTAGCTCAGAGGAAGATTTGCTGAGCATGCACAAGGTCCTGAATTTGAACCCCAGTATAGCAAATTAAGAAATATATAAATAAAAATAAAGTTAAAAAAAAAAAAAAAACCCTATTGTGTAGCAATTTCAACATCGTAGAAAGCATCACAAAAATTAAATCAAAGTTATTCAACAGTTCCAGAAAGCCTGGGAATTACTATCAGTGATTATAGAAATAGTCTGGAGACAAGAACATTCAAATAACGGTGAGGAAGACAAACCTCAAAGAACATTTCTTTTTTAACCTCTATCTGTGGAGACTGCAATTCAAATTAAGTTCCAAGAAAACAAAGACCTTCATCACCAGACCTTGTCACCAATTCTCCCCTGTGCCTAATAAAGAAACTGGAACACACTAAAATGTGTTGAAGTATCTTCTCTATAATCAAATTTCCCCATTATACTCTTTCATAATCAAAAAAGACAGAATATTAACTATTTCAATAAGCTAAAAGAAAAATGGGGGAAATAGTTGTTCATTCCCCAAACCTTGTTTTGTATCTATATTACACTTCTATGTAGACTTCTAAGTAGTTCAGAAAATATTACTTAGTTTTACTAGTATTAGTAAATAGTTCTTCTTCTCTTTAATAATACATTTGCTATTCAAAGAAAATCAATCCTTAACCAAATAGAAAACATTCAGTTTACAGATGTAAGACAACTGGCTGAACAACGTCCAGAAAAATGGAAAATCTATTTGTGCGAAGCACCTTGAAAGATAGAAAGATAAAATCTCTAGTAACTGCTGCCCAACTTTTCAACAAAAATTCAGGCACAAGAATGCCTTCTCACACACAGAAGACCCAAAAGCTTTTTAAACTGCAGTTACCAAGCAAAGGAGAAGGAAAAAGCAACCAGGCCCACCACCAGAGGTTTTTCTAAATCAAGGTAGAAGGCAGACTCTTTGAGGTGCAGCTTTGACATGATAGCCATTAAAACTCAACTTCTCCAATCCCTCCCATTAATCCAAGGAATTTTCTAGTTAGTAAGTGATACAGCAAGAGGCTTTTTGAAATATAAATGGTATTCTGTGACCAAGACAGTATTTAAAATATTTCAACAGTACTCTAACAATTTTGAATATTTAAAAATACTAAGAACTCACTATAAGTAAACAGGGTTAATTAAAAAAAAAAAAAACTTTTGAATAAATCATACTTTTCAAGCAAACTTTACTCAAAATAATTTCACATGTATGTTTCAAAAGCATTTTGAATAGTAACAGCTGGTATTTGTAATTTTGAAAAAAACATGATGAATAGAAACTAAAGACCATTTTGATATTTTTAAAAGCAAGCAAAATTAGGAGAGGTAAAGAAGGAATTAAGCAAAATAAAGAATCAGACTCTGACCAAGTAAGAACTTCCAAGGAAAAAAAGGGAAGAAAGAAAATGTGGTTATTTTTCTGTATTACCGTGGGCCTCTCAAACTAATAATGCACCAATGTCATGACCAAAAGGGAAAGGAAGTTAATAAATTTTATAAAACCACAGTTGTACTAAGTCACTAAGCCTATCAAGATTATGTGCATTTGAACTTTCCTCCAAAGAGAATTATTTCCAAATATGCCAAAGGGGGGGGGAAATTAAATTTAGTATGTTATTATTCTTCTTCTTTTTTTTTTTGGTACCAGGGATTAACTCCGGGGCACTCAACCATATCCCCAGCCCTGTTTTGTATTTTATTTAGAGAGAAGATCTCACTGAGTTGCTTAGCACCTTACTTTTGCTGAGGCTGGCTTTGAACTTGTGATCCTCCTGCCTCAGCCTCCCGAGACCCCAGGATTACAGGCTTGCACCACCACAAGTAGCAGTACATTATTCTTATATAAAAGGCTAGTTTAGCCAATCTTTCCCCATCACAGAAACACAGAAAGTAAACTGAGTAAATAAAGGTCATTTTTATAGGTTTGCTGTAGTCCCCAGAGTTTTTTACCATCTCATATCCAATTACCTTGCTTAATCAGGTACTCCCAACACCTACACATTTTTAGCTACACACTTTTTCCCTAGTTTTTCATCACTCAGAATTTCTTTGAAAGTCTTCACTAATAAGGAGCAACTTCAAACAGTCAGCATGAATTATCATTAGATGGGACAAGAGAAACTAAACCTGAGGAAATAAAAAACTTGACAAGTAAAAGGTAAATTAAGTTACCAGACATGTATTCAGACATTATTTTCAAAGAATCATAGCTTATTTCCAATTTGTCTTAAAAGAGGTAGCAGCACATCAAAACAATGCACTTATTTTCAAATAAATAATTTCCCTCCTCTTCTGAACAAACCCACCAACAATCTTTTTCAAAGTGTATTTAACATTTCAGAAAGATCTTTCAATGAAATTTCAAAAAGAATCATTTTTGTAGTTACAAAGAAATAAGCTTTCAAAAGAGCAGATGCTCACAGCTCTTTCCAACTACCTTGTTCTATTCAAGGTACCTCTGCTAGCCTGCTGGAAATGACTGGAAGATTTATTAGAGCAGAAATAAAATGATGGAGAAGAATGTACAGGTGGAGACAATAGCACGAACAAGTCTAGCTTCAAGTACCAAATGGATATTGAGTGTTTAGATTCCATCAAGACTCACATGGTTTAGAAGCGTGAGACCTAAATTATTATTCCTATTCTTGAGCAGGGGAAGCAGGGGATTTTCACCAACATTTGGTCATCATGCCAGTACAAGAAAATGCTACATACCATATATAAGAAAAAGCCCAGGATCACACAATCAGATCTACAAACTAAAACATTCCCTTATTCCTTTTTCAGAAAACGAAGAACCAAAGTGAGAAAGGGAGAAATGCCCATCAGACACTTACCAGAATTCTGGATCCGCCATGTTTTTATAAACTGAGTATCAGGAGGTATTGACTCCCCTTCTCCTATGGTAACATCTTCAACAAAGGACATGGAGGGCACACTGATGTTTGGGCTCTCAAAGTCGTAATAGGCGCCAATTGCCGCTTGTAAGTTCCTACAAATAAAGAGAAAAAGCGAAGACTTCAGTCCTGGCCAAAGGATATTATTTTAGCCTGTTTCTCAGGATTTGTCACAGAATCTGAAGCTTCTGGTATGAAAGTCTTCAAGGTCACTCATTCTGGGTGAGGAACAATGGAAAATCACCAGGACCAAATCAACAAACTTGTATCACATTCTTCCCAAGGTACCCACATTAAGAGGTAACAAACCATACCATCAGCAACAATATGATGAAATCTGTTATACTTAAGGATGCAAGAATGAATAAGGAAATCAAGAGAATGCCTCCGAAACAGAATTCAAAGAAGCTCCACTTTTAAAGACATTCTAATTACTTAAATTTTTGAAAAATAACCACCTTATCTCTTCTTCCCTCAAAACATATACATGAATAAACATATTACTTTCTTAAATATCATTCCAGAACATCAGTTCTATTTCCTCTGGGCATATACAAGAAAATGAGACATATATTCATATTTTCCCCTTTTTTACCCACTACTCTAGTTTTGTTCCTTTAGCACGGTGCTTAAAGATATTTCTATGTCACTACATAATGCATATTCTCAATTTTTTATAGTTGTATTCATTATATAGATGTATCATTATTTATTTAATCATCTGACTTCTGAGTTTCCCAATCTTCAAATTTTCCATAAGTAAGGTTAGGCACACATCACTTTGAATATATGCACAGTTATTTGTGAAATAAATTCCTCTAAGTAACAGAACTTGATCAAAGGGCATCTAGTTGTGGTTTTCATAGATACACACAAACTTTCATTGAATAAAAGTTGTATAATAACACTCCCACAAGAATTATGAGTGCCTATTTCCCCACCTGCACATTTACAGTGTTTTTTCAACATTTTTGATTTCTGCCAGTCTGCCAGGTTAAAAAAAAAATCTCAATAAGATCTTAACATGAGGGTTGGAGGCATAGTTCATGACGGGGGACACCTTAGCATGCACAAGGCCCTGGATTCAATCCCCAGCATGCATGCACACATGCATGCACACCCACACACAAAGACAGCCTTACACATTTTCAGGGGAGGTGGGTGCTGCAGACTGAGCCCAGGAGCACTCAACCACTGAACAACATACCCAGCCTTTTTTTATTTGAGACAAGGTCTCGCTAAGTTGCCTAGAGGCTAAGTTGTTGAGGCTGGCCTTGAATTTGGGATCCTCCTGCCTTGGCCTCCCAAACCACTGGGATTACAGGCATGCACCACTGGGCCCAGCATCTTTCACTTTTATATGGGAAACAGTATCTTTTTAGATGTATAAGAGCTATTTATAGTTTCATTTTTGGAAGAACCATTTTAGAAATGTTGGTGTTGTTTGTAAGTAATTAACTTACAAAATCCCTTTTGTTGAAAGGAACTACCAAACACATAAATGAGTATCTTCCCAACTGAACAGAATCACATCACTGACAGCTTGGTTCATCAGTGCCAGAAACCAAAGGCCATAAGGCTATTTAAGTAAGCTGGGTTCATTACAGAGATCAAAAACAATTTTTGGTAATTACATTAACTGCTTCTCTCTGGTCTCACTCAAATGTGACATCATCCCCAGTTCCTATAGTAGACAACAACCCAAACTGCATGTTTCTAAACAGAACCCAACCAGAAGCCAGTGGATTCATGGCTGCGTTTAACTATGCATAAACAGCATTAAAAAAAAAAAAAAAAAAAAAAAAAAAAACTGACAGTATGCATGTTCAACAGACATGCTATTAACAGCAAATATTTTTCTGCTGAGGGCCTGCCTGCTTCTCCAGGTGTTTACAGTTGCCAAAAAGGAAGGCTATATTTAGAGTGACTACCTCAGGTCAAGCTTCTTCATGAAATGGTGGCCTGTCATATTAGTCAGTAAGAACTGGAATTACGACACCGTCTGTCCCTTGTGTGTGCTTGACAAAATTACATGAAGCAGAGCTGGGCTAGGGTCCACACTGCACCTCTTTGACTGTTCAATACAAAGATCTGAACTTTAGTCTCCCCAGCAGTTTCCTATCTAGCTGATAGTAATGCAAAGTAAAGGATAATGTGACTGATAAAACTTAAGGAATTCTACAATTCCTTCACTCACAAACAGACACAAAAGTACATCTGGAATCAGACCTTTAAGGATCGGGGATAACATGAGAGAAAAATAAGCCTGGTTTGAAATTCCTTCTTTTGAAAACATTTTGTAAAAGCTGTGTGCCCCTTTCTGTCAGGATATATATATATATCTTTTTTTTTTTTTTTTGGTGGCAATTATTAAGAATACAAGTAACAATAAATGTTGGCAAGGATGTGGGGAAAAAAGGTACATTCATTCATTGCTGGTGGGAATGCAAACTGGTGCAATCACTCCGGAAAGCAATATGAAGATTTCTCAGAAAACTTGGAATGGACCACCATTTGACCCAGTTATCCCACTCCTCGGCATATACCCAAAGGACTTAAAATAAACATACTACAGTGACACAGCCCCATCAATGTTTACAGCAGCTCAATTTACAATAGCTAAGCTATGGAACCAACCTAGGTGCCCTTCAAAAGATAAATGGATAAAGAAAATGTGATACATATACACAATGGAATACTATTTCGCCATAAAAAAGAATAAAATTACGGCAACTGCCAGTAAGTGGATGGAACTAGAGAATATCATGCTAAGTGAAATAAGCCAATCCCAAAAAACCAAAGACCTAACTAACATTCTCTCTGATTATGAGGATGCTGATTCACAACAGATGGGGGGACTGGGATAGAGGTTCATCGGACTGGATGAGGGGAGTGGGAAAGACAGTAGAATAAATTAGACATAACTGTTCCTATGTTCACATATGAATACACGACCAGTTTAACTCCATCATGTACAACCACAAAAATGATGTTATACTCCATGTATGTATGATATGTCAAAATACATCCTACTGTCATGTATAACTAAAAAGAACAAAAAACGACCACATAATCCAACAATCCCACTGCTAGGGAAAAAAAAAGAGAAAAAAAGATATATATTTTTTTGTTCTCAGGTCTCCAGCAAATAGCCTGCTGAACAGGTTTCTGTTTACCTGGCTGAAAAATACACTTGGAGAGAAAAAAAAATATTTGTATACTCTGGACAATTGCCAAATTCTCATCTCCAGCATTTTTCTTATTTCACCCTCTTGGTTCTGCCATCAGGAGAGAATGTCAAGACCACTATAGTAAGAACACTATCCAAGTGGAAATGTACCCTACTTAGGCAGCTCCATTACCCTCCTCAAATCTCCTTACACACATTCCAATTCTTCCTATAGCCAAAGACAACAAAACTGCTTATTTGTATCAGTAGTATGCAGGTAATTCAGCAAGACAAAGAATGAGAAACATTTTATAAGTTCAAACTGAAACTGAAAGTAGTGAACTGGAATCCTGGCAGGAAGCTGGAGTGCACAATGACAAAGCAAATTCATCTCCCAAGTACAAGGCAGAAAGTGGACTTTAGCCCAGTGGGACTCTAATCCGTCAGGTAGGTGCACAGCTCCACAGACTGGTACACGTGGTTCCTGAGTTTGGATCATTTATATCACTGTCCCACCCAATCAAGCAACAGCAGGAACTGACCAGCTCCAAATCAGTGTCAGGAAAGTAGCTATAACATGTACTCCTGTTCAAAACAACATGCTCAGCTATTATTAGCCAACAAGAAATTCTACTTTGAAATAGAGCCGGCTGAGATGATGGGAAAGGAAAAACACTGACCCAATATTCAGGTCATTCTGAAAGTTTAGTCTCCCAGGTTCCTTCAGTGTTTTTGCTCAAAAGAAGTTTTTAATCTGATTTCAGATGGTTAAAAACACTGAAAAAAACAAGAAAAGCAACATAACAGTGAAAATCAGCACAGGCTAAGATGGATGGTGGTAATGGTTGCAACAGTATAAATATCCTTAATGTCACAGAATCATACACTTAACATGGATAAACAGTAAATTCTACATCATACAGATATTACATTACCGTAACTAAAAAAAAAAAATTGAGTATCAGTCTTTTTTTTTAAAATATCTTTATTCTTTTTTTTTTAATGTGGTACTGAGGATTGAACTCAGTGCCTCTCATGTGCGAGACAAGTGCTCTACAGTGAGCTACAGCCTCAGCCCAAGTATCAGTCTTTCAAGTCAGCTCCTACCCCTGGCTGAATGGCTCTAAGAAGGTGGCTAAGCCTCAAGGTAGAGGTTACTCATTGGCAAAACCACGTTGATACCACCACTGCATCTCAGGGTTGGCAGTGAAGACTGCTGAGCCAATGTGTGAACATATTCTTGGTTGTCATTCATTCACAAATGAGCATTTATCCATGTGTTAAGTATCTGGCCTCAGGCTAGAGATGGGAGAAAGGCATGGCCTTTGCCTTCACAAAATTAATAGTCTAGTACACTGTAGATAGTCAGGGACAAACGAGTATCTCTTACTGCCCTCTCACATAAAGACCATCAGCCAAGGCAGCTTTTTCCTCTTTAAGGTGAAAAACAGGCTTGGTACACAACACCATTTTAACTGCATTGATCAAGTTAACCTGAAATGGGGTGGAAAAATTGCTGACAATGACACTTGGTCTCTGATAAAATGCAATTTTGTTCAACCTTCATTTTATATAAGAGGTCACTGAGGTACTGACGGGTAAAGTAATTTGCCCTAGGTTAAGCAACTAGAATTGAGAACCAATCTATTCAAAGGCTATTCAAAACTTTTGACTTATCCAGATTCCACCCTATTGTAAAACTCTGAACATCTGACTTTCTTAAGAACATATTAATTACCATAAATGAACTAGTTGTAATCCCTAGTTATAAATGAATTCTTGACCATAAAGAGCTAAACTCTGCATATATTCTCAACATAGAACATTTATTTTTGTACTAGTATATACACATAAAGCAGTAGATTGCTAGTCTTATAAAGAAAAACCATCTATCTCTTAAAAATACAGACAGGAACATCACCCAAAAATATAGGGGTAGAAAACAGTTAAGAAAATCACAATTAAGTGGTTAGGGGTATAGCTCAATGGTGGCACACTTGCCAAGCATGTGTGAGGCCCTAGAGTTGATCCCTGGAAGGAAGGAAGGAAGGCTGAGAATCTCAGGGAAATAACAGTAAATGCCTTCTCTTTCCATTCTCTATAAACAAATGAGAAACTTAAAAGGACCCAAATAACTTATAAGAAAACTATCCATCTTATTTGAACACCAATTAAAATAGAAATCAGCATAATGGATGGTAAAACCAATACCATCTAAGGGCTTCAGGCCATAGTAGTACCAAACCACTAGTTTCCCTCATCTGTTGAGTATCAAAGATGTGGTTACTGAGGCCATGAATCCACCAGGAATCAAGAAGGCCTACCTCTGAATAAAAAAGATACTAAAAAGATACACCTGGGGAAAAACTTAGCAAAACAAATGTTCTTGCTAGGGCTTTCCAACATCAACTAGACAGCAATCTAACACTGAAGACCAAAATGAAGGATCAAACTATACCTGCTTCTAATTACCATACATTTTAAGGCCGAGGAAAAAACATGAGAATTTCATTAAAACAGAAAGTTGACAATAGGCAGAGGATGGGAGCTATTCTAATGATGACTGTCAATGTTTCTGAATCTGAAAGTTAACTCATGGGTATTACTATAATATCTGAAGACAGCTAGTAGAATGAAGAACTTCAGAAGAATGTAACTGACACAATTCCAGACCAACATTCACTTCTTTAGGGCCCTAGCAAGTTTAAAATTGTTTCTTTTCTCTTCTTGGCTATTTATTGACCCATTCATTTTATTTCTTTTTAGAAATGGTTCTTTTCTAAACTACCTTATTCCAAGTAGAAAGTTAAAAAAAAAAACAAAAAAACCCTCTGCCACAAAAGGAAAGGTGATGGCACTGTTCCACTTAAAATATTATATATGTATATCTATATATAATATGTATATATATATTATATATATATAAACAAAAAAATAAAATAAAAAGATATAACCAAGTGCAATATCTGGTCCCTTGATTAGACTCCTGATTCTTTAAAAAAAAAAAAAAGTTATAAAAGATATGTATGGCTGGGCACGGTGGAACACACCTGTAATCCCAACTAAGGTAAGGCAGAAGGACTTAAGTTCAAGACCAGTTGGGGCAACTTACCAAGATACTGTCTCAAAATAAAAAATAAAAAGGGCGGGAATGTAGCTCAGTGGTAAAGTACCCCTGGGGTTCAATGAGCAGTACTATATAAAACAAAACAAAAAAGACCTTTAAAAGTCAAAAAGCATCTAAAACTTTTTTTTAAAGAATTTTACTGGGCTGGGGTATAGCTCAATGGCAAAATGTGTGCAGTAGCATTCATGAAGCCCCTGGGTGCAATGAAAAAAAAGAATAACAACAATTATTTAGGTACAATTTATGGTATAAAATTCACCCATTTCAATTATACAATTCAAAATTTTTAGTTAAAGCTACAGAACTGCACAACCATCACCATGTTGTATGACACTGTGATGTTTTAAAAACATTTTCATCATCCTAACAGAACTAGTGAAGATGTTAAATTACATATCAAAGGGAAATTAAGGCTGCTAATTATCTGACTTTAAAATAGAGAACTTATTCTGAATTTTCCAACTGACCCAATGTAATCACTTATTTAAGAGTGGTGGAGGAAATCTGAAGACAGAACCAAAGAGACTGCAATAGGCGAAAGACTCAGTTTTGAAGATGGAGAGCCAAAGAATGCATGTGGCCCCTAAAGCAGGCAAAGACAAAGGAACATTTTCTCCCAAAAGAAATGGAGCCCAGACAACATCTTGATTCTTAGCTCAGTGAGATCCACTTCAGACTCTGGACTTCTTACAAACTGCTAAAATAATATATTTGTGAGGGTTTTTTGTTTTGTTTTGTTTTGTGGTGCTGGGCATTGAACTCAGGGCCTTGGACCACACACGGCAAGCACTGTAAACTGAGCTATATCCCCAGCCCCTGTATTTGTGCTTTTAACGCACATAGTTGGTGGTTATTATCACAGTGCAAAAAAACTAAGCCGGGCACGGTAAGCCCAGGTAATCCCAGCAGCTTGGAGGCTGAGGCAGGAGGATCACGAGTTCAAAGCCAGCCTCAGCAAAAGTTGAAAGGAAACGAAGCCCCTAGGCAACTCAGTGAGACCCTGTGTCTCTAAATAAAATACAAAATAGTGGTTTGAGTGCCCTGAGCTTCAATCCCTGCTACCCACCTCCAAAATGAAAACGAATGGGTAATATATGTTATTTTCTTCTTGCTGTATAATTGAAATGTCATCTTAAAAAGAAAAATCTGTAAATATGAAAGCAATACTAAAGATTACCATTAAAATGAGGCTAAAAAATAAAAATAAAACAATTAAAATGATGCTGTTTTTTGCTGAGTTACTTTATCATAAACTATTCTTCCACAGAACTCATTTTTCCATCAAAGATTACATTTAGAAATAACTCCTTTTTTGTTGCCCCCTGAATTTAACTGTCATCATTACTTCCTAAGATGGTAAACAATCACTTTGTTTCAGGCTAACTGTAATTTTGAAAAAGCTGGAACACTGGCCCAGATGTCAAATAGAAAGCATGATTCAGATTAAGCTATCTCCATGAAGAAAACATTTGTGGTTTGTTGTTCATGAAACCTTCTTTCTGACATGTTTTAAAATAGCAGCTAGAAAATGATCAGATAAATCTATAATTAAGCATGGTTTTCAAAAGTTTGTTTACCTAACAGAGAACTTATAATAAGCCAGCAGTGGTCAAATGTACCAGGAACTTTTATCTTAAATTTTTAAAAAAAGAAAAAGTTGCCAAGAAAAATTTTGAATTAATCTAGCTCTTATTTCTGCATAAAGGCAGATTTTAAGTGCTTTAATAAGAAATACCATTTACTTTTTACATATACCTTTGATAAAAATGCTTCACATCTAATATTTCTTGCCTTTGAAATTTCCTGACAGTGTGGTAACAGGCACCAGCTTAAAATTCTCTTCAGTTGCATCTCCCTGATGAGCAATACTGGCCTTCCACCTTTGGAGATAACACAAAAGTAAACCTCAGCATACTTCATCTCCCAGAGTGCACACTGGTATATACATCCAGGAGAAAAATTAAGAGCCCTAGATTATGAATTTATTCTAAGAACAAAAAGATAATCCTTAGCCAAATTCTAGGTACGATGCAATATTACCAACACTACCAAATAATGCCACGTGTAATTTAAACTCTGAACCATAGCGCACCCTACTAATCAATACCTGGAGTTGGTTAGTAATTGGCTGCTCCATGGTAAGTTGAGAAAACATACTTTTAAAAAGCTTCACACTTACTAGGGGACTCAATTATAGTAGATGGAATTTGGAAAAATAAAGGCAAATTTTACAATAACTCACAAAATCAGAACTGGCCCCCTTTTCTTATACAAATTTATAAATGACAGTATAAATATGTCAGAGAGGCGATCTTTTAAAATAGTAACTAATCACTGACCACAAACAAGGGCTACAACATTTAAAAAGCAGTTCCTGAAAAATTCCTGTTATACTTGCAAACAACATCACATACAATGCAAAGCAGCCAGGTTTGGGGGCTCATCCTACTATATAGTATTTCTTATGCACTACAGAATAAAAGGACTTTAAAAAATAGCTACTTTACATGATACTGCATAATTATCACTAGATAAATCACTACCAAAAACATCACAAAATCATCCAAAGATACGTGAAATAATCTAGCCCATCTGGTTTACTAAAAAAGTAAAACTGAGGGGGAAAAGCATGTTTGTAGAAACATTTTTGAGTCTCTAAAGTCTCTCAAAAAGAGAAAAGGCTGCCAGGCACAGTGGCACATGCCTGTAATTCCAGCTAGGCTAGGGAGGCTGAGGCAGGAGGATTGAGAGTTCAAAGTCAGCTTCAGAAAAAGAGAAGTGCTAAGCAACTCAGTGAAACCCTGTCTCTAAAGAAAATACAAAACAGGGCTCAGTGGTCAAATACCCCTGAGTTCAATCCTCCAGTAGCAAAAATAAGAAAAAGAGAAAAGCCACACACATCCCCAAATAATGTAAATAAGCATATTTAAGAAGTTTTATGTACTTCAAGGTTCACAAAGGTCAAGGAAATCTCTCTTCAATATCCTACCCCCGCCCCCACATTTTTGTTGATCCTATGTAGCTTAAAGTAAGCAAATATACAAATATACTTAGGTAAAATGCCTATGACCTGAAATGTTTCAGATTTTTGAATTTTGAAATGTTTGTATAGTTTACTGATTGAGGTGTTTTTGTTTATTTATTTGTTTGTGTTTTTTCTGGAGACTGTCTCATTATGTTTCCCAAGCTGGCTTCAAACTTGTGATTCTCCTAATTTCCTGAGTAGCTGGAACTATGGGTATGGTCAGCTCACCTGAGTATTCTAATTTGAAAATCTGAAATCCAAAACACTCCCAACTTTAACATTTTAAATTTCAGTGTATTCAGATTTCTGGATTAGGACTAATTATTCAATCTGTATAAAAAATAATAAAAATTCTATTCATTTACTATGAAGTTCTTTCATAGTTAATTTGTAAATTCCACTTAAACATTAGTGTCTTTACAGAATGACAACTAAATAAATGAAGGAGAAAAACAGAACAAGGAAATAATCTTTTGCAACCACCTATGCAATTCTGAATTTAAGAAAAGATCATCAATGAATACTAAAATAACTGAGAGTAAGATTGTTGGGAAAGAGGATACTCCCACAGTCTGGGTGTCATTTCCACAGATATTAATTACAAAGAAGAAAAACAAATAGGCACTTTTTTTTTTTTTTTTTAAGTTATAGGAGGACATAACACACACATTTATTTTATTTTTATGTGATTCTGAGCATCGAACCCAGGACCTCCAGAGTACTAGGCGACATGCTGCCACTGAGCCACAACCCCAGCCCAGACAGGCACTTTCTTAACCAAATATTCAACTTTAGCATAGTCAATGATAGGATAAACTATTATCATAGACCTCCTGATACACAATAGAAGATATACCATCTGTATGTCATTTCTAACAAAATGTTTATTTTGAATCTACTCATAAGGAAGCAGTAAAACTAACCAATAATAGACACTCTAAACCACTGGCTCGGATTTAAAAAAAAAGAAAGTCAATTTCATAAAACACCCAAGTGAAAAAAGTGAGGGGAAAAAACGTCCTGGAGATAGGACAACCAAATGTAGTATGTGGTCCTTGAGAAGATCCTGGGTTTTAAAACAAGGTTATAAAAGGAGACAAATGGGAAAATCTGGTTTGGGCTGCTTATTAGATACTGTAATTTCCACATTAAATTCCTTGGTGGTGACAATGATATTATAGTTATGTAGTATGATGCCATTGCTGTCTTTGCTGCTGAAGGATTTAGGGCTGTCATGATGCCTGCAATTTATCCCACAGAACACAGGCAAAAAAAAATGTTTAAAATCCATACAGAGAAGTCCTTCATCCAATGCTGATCAGAATGTAGAAAACAACTTTATCATCCAAACTAGCAATTCCATTCCTAGACATCTACCCAAAAGAAATTTTAAAACATATTCAAAAAAGTTCGTAAGAGAGCTAAGAGTGTGGTTCAGTAGTACAGTACATGTTTGGCATGTGTGAAGGCTTGGGCTCAATCCCCAGTACCACCCCCCCCACACACACACACACACAAAGTACCAATAAGTAGAAACAACCTCAAAGTCCATCAGTGAAATATGTCTCACCAATAAACAAAATAAACAAAATACTGATGCCAAGACATAGATGAAATTAATAAACATTATATTAAGTGAAAGAAGCCAGATACAAGACTTTATATGATTTCATTTATACAAAAAGTAGAGAAAAATAATCTTTAAAGGTAGAAAAAAGATTAGTGGTTGCCTGAGAGTGGGAACAGGATGGATTAACAGGAATGGATTAACTATGACAAGCAAGAAGAAATCTTATAGTGATACAAATGTTCTCAAACTGAACTGAGGTGATGTTTGCATACCTCTATAAACTTACTAATCATTACTGAATTATACATTAAAAGGAGTTAATTCATGGTATCTACGTTACATTGTTAACAGAATGATCACAAGTTCGAAGACAGCCTCAGCAACTTAGCAAGGGTCCCTAAGTAACTCAGAGAGATGTTGTCTCTAAATAAAAATACAAAAAGGGTTGGGGAGGTGGCTCAGTAGTTAAGTGCCCCTGGATTCACTTCCCCAGTACCAAAACATGCATGAATGAGCCCGTGTGCATGCACACACACACGCACACACACTCAAAATTAATGTTTCTAATAGCAGAATACCTAAAGGAGACAAAGGACAAAAGCACAACTGACAGATTCTAGAATTAATTAACAGAGGAGCACATTGATTTCCAGGGTCAATTTTTATCCAAGGAATTAACTAGCACATTTTTTTCTCTATTTAGATATTATTCTTCCCGAACTACACGAAAGATGCATGTTCATAGTAGATATTTGGGGGGAGGGAGGTTAAGGAAGATTTGAACCAGGGACAATGCACTTTGGAGCTATAGCATGAGCCGTTTTTAATTTAAGACATGGTCTAAGTTGCATAGAGGTGACCTCAAAGTTATGATCCCCTTGCCTTGGCCTCCTAAGTAGCTAGGACTATAGGGCCTGGGCCACCACACCAGGCCTCTCTGCTAAAAAATAGCAGAACTTTAAGTGAAAGCACACAGAATAAAATAAAAATAAAATATAATTCCATCTGCCAATGATAATTATTTATAATTCATTCTTATTCTTTAGTCCATTTGGGTGAAGGAAAGTTACCTATTACCAGCATTCACAACTTGATCAATCGTTCAACTGGCCATACCAAAATTTTGTCATATTCAATCACAAAATCATAGTAAAATGAGAAGGCAGAATAAAAACTTAGATGCAAATTCAGTCTTTCCTTTCAACTTCCAATTAAAACCTGCAGGCTGAATCACTCTTCAGGATACGATGGGAGAAATTAGAGAAGGAACCCCATTTACAATGAGGACCTCCCTAAAAGGCCCAGGAAATAATAGCACCAGGTGCCCTGCAACTGACAGTGAAGATAAGGACCAAAAACAGGAGAAGGGATATATTTGCCTGAACTCAACAGCTAAGCCTAGGATCCCCTAATGTAGCCTTCTAATACTGCGTGGCCGGGTGACTGCCCCACCCTGGAGGAAATGGGTGGGGTTGTTTAAGCCACAGCTAAAAAGCCTTACCATCACAGTCATACCACTGCTTCCAACCCCTCCCCGCCTTTTTTTTTGGAGACAAGTTGCCCTAGGGTCTTGTTTAGTTGTTGAGTGTTGAGGCCAGCCTTGGACTCCTCTGCCTCAGCCTCTGAGTCACTGGGATTACAGCTGTGTGCCCTCCCAATCCTTTTTGTATCTTACTCTAGGAGTATCTTGCTAAGAACATCCTTATATTCATCATCTAAGTACAAAAGACGAAAGCAAACAGAAAAAAGCAACTTGAAGAAAACAGCATTGAGAGATCTACCAGAAAACAGCCAAAATTTGTCAAAAGGTAAAAAAAAACATTTAGAGAAGCACAGAAATTTAGAGAATATTTTTCTCTTAAAAACAGGAGCTCCAAGAAAAGAGAAGAGTCAGACATGGTGGTGCACATCTATATTCCCAGTTCAAGTCATCCCTCAGCAACTAGTAAAGTCCTAAACAACCAGTAAGAACCTGTCTCTGTAACAAAAACAGTTGGAGATGTGTCTCAGTGGTGAGCATGCACTAAGGAACACACACACACACACACACACACACGCACGGTCTGGGAATGTAGATCAGTAGTGAAGTGCACCCAGGTTCAAGTTCCCTAGTATCAAGAAGGAAGGAAGGAAGGAAGGAAGGAAGGAAGGAAGGAGGAAAGAGAACAGAAACAACTAAGGGTAGGAAATCAAAGAATTAATTCAAGAAATTTTCCAAGAGGAGGGTGTCCACATTGAAGGGGCTCACCAAAGTTGAGCACAATGTATGAAAATACCATTCTGAGGTTGCATCACTGTCAAATTTCAGACACACCAGAGACACAAAGTTACCAAAAGCTTCCAGAGAGGGAAGAATATAGGATTTATTCAAAGACAACAAAGAATCAGAACAGTTATCACATTTCAGCATTATTGGTAAAATACAATGACAAAGGATCATGGCCTTGGAGAGTCTGAGAAAAAGCATTTTCAAACTTAAATAACTGCTACCCTGTCAAACCCTGGGGGAGGCAACCAAGTATCAGAGTAAGATTTAAAAAACGACAACAACAAAAAACCCACCAGATTCAGAATGGCAAAAGACCCACATTTTATCTCCTCTGCACTCTCAGGAAGTGTAAGAAATAAAAGGGGGGGATTCCAGGAAACAGGGGCAGCAATGGTGTTGAATATAATTCCCAGGGTGAGAGGTGTGCAGCAGATTTAACTCAACAAGCAGAGATCAGAGCAGGTCAACTGTCTTAGAAAAGACTTCAAAAGATACAGCTGATCAAATACCTAAAATGCCTAAACCTATTGAGAAGAAATTATAAAGCTGGAAGGAATTGAGGATAACTTAGTTTAAAAGAAAATTTCACTCGCTGGGTGCAGTGGCACAGGCCTGTAATCCCAGCAGCTTGAGAAACTGAGGCAGGAGGACCGAGAGTTCAAAGCCAGCCTCACTCAGCAACTTAGCAAGACCCTAAGCAGCTCAGTGAGACTGTCTCTAATAAATATAAAAAAGGTCTGGGGATGAGGCTCAGTGGTTAAGAGCCCCTGGATTCAATCCCTGGTACCACCTCCCACAAAATTCTGTATTCAACTGAGCAAATAAAAAAAAAAAAATCAAGACAAGTATCTCCCTCAGGGTAGCTTAAGACTGTGCAGGAAAGGAAAAGTAATCTAAATACTATAGTGGCTCAAGTGTCAATAAGTATTAAATAGCTATAACAAGATCAAATATTGAAAACTGTTTTGGCCAAATTATAAATAACTAAATGAGAGAGCAAAGATGGAGTAAGTGGAAACTAACAATTATTGTGTGCTAGGCACATTCCAAAATCTTTTTTTTTTTTTTTTTTTTTTTCAGTTTTCAGTAGACACACTTTATTTTTTTAATGTGGGGGCTGAGGATCGAACCCAGTGCCTCCTCACATGCACTAGGTGAGCACTCTACTGCTGAGTCATAACCCCAGCCCCACAATTACAAATCTCAGCACATTAATTGAACTAATCCTCAGATAAAAACATTGGAGATATATATAGATAGATAGATAGATACGTATATATATGTGATATATACATATATACATACACACACACACCCACACACTTCCCTTTAAAAATACTTTTATTGTTTGATATGGGGGTCTCACTATGTTGCCCATGTTGGCCTCCAACACCTAAGCTTCCCTCACCACAGCCTCCCAAGTGGAGGAAATAGTGTTCTGCATAGCACCTGACTCCTTTAAGAATAATTTTAAGTAAACATAAAACTCTGACTATAGCCCTGATAAAACAAGAGATGTACACCAATGCAACAGAAGACAACACACAAAAACAAGCTCAAACACAAACACACACACACACACACACACACACACACACGTCTTCAATATGATAAAAGACAGCATTTCAAATCATTGGGGAAATGTAAATTTTTCAATAAATGGAAGAAATGACTAATCATCTAGAAAATGTTAAATATGGACCTACCATATTTCCAAATAAATATCAGCGATGACGTAAAACATTTACAAAAAAGAAGAGCGAGAAATTTCCTAACAAAGCTTAACAATGAAAGCCTAAAGACATCTATTTTGTTCCAGCTTCTATCAATACCGAGGACAGTTCTTTTTCAATAAAAAGGCGAGAACAGGGACTTAAGCCGGAGTGGAAAATGGAAGAAAATAGAATTAACTTCTCATTAGCATGCACAAAGACTCTGGATCTTACTGATTAAATGCATGTCAACGAAAGCACAAAAACAAACAGAAAATGATGGTTAGTTCTAGAGGTGGACAAGATGGGCACAGGAATTTATGAACTATCTAAACTTTTCACAAGAAACATGTACTAATACCAGGCATGTGATGCACACCCTATAATCCCAGGCACTTGGAAGGTTGAGACAAGAGGATCGAAAGTCAAGGCCTAGCCTGGGCAACTTTTATGGCTAATAAAAGAATTTAAAAGAACTAGAGTAAATAGTCTCAGTAGTAAAGCACCCCTGTGTACAATCCTCAGTAATGCAAAATAAATAGATTAATTAATTTTTAAAAATGAAAAAAATTAAGATTACATATCCAAATGGAAGGTTTAAAAAGGCAAGGCACAAATAGTAAATTTGAAAAATAGGAACAAAGTATAACTTACAAATAATCATTTCTTTTCTTTTTTGTACCAGGGATTGAACCTAGAGGCGCTTAAACCACTGAGCCACATCCACAGTCCTTTTGTTGTTGTTTTTGGAGACAGGCCTAAGTTGCTTAGGTCCTCACTAAATTGCTGAGGTTGGTCTCAAAACTGGACTCTTCCTGCTTCAGATTCCCAAGTCACTGGATTACAGGGTGTGCCAACCACACTGGCCATTTTTTTCAATCTCCAGAACCATAAATAACAAATAAATCCATTTTTAAAATGACCAAGACCCCACAAAGTAAAGCGATTAAAGGTAATTTTAAACATGAAAAAGTTGGAGGAGTAGTACAATAGCACAGCACTTGCCTAGCATATGCAAGGTCCTGGGTTTGATCTCCAGCATGGGAAAGAGGGAAGCATAATAAGCAGAATAATATTCAGTAATAAAAAATGAATTCTGTATATGATCGTGCTATAATATGAAAATATGCTAAGGCAGAGAACCAGTCACAAAAAGGCTACACACTATGTGTTTATTTTCATATGAAATGTCCACAAAGGCAATCCATAAAATCAAAACAGAATTGTGAGGGTTGGCGGTGTAATTCAGTGGTGGAGTACTTGCTTAGCAGGTGTAAGGTTCTGGGTTCCATCCTGTGTTGCAAAAACAAATGAACAAACAAACAAAACCACCAGAAAGCTGGTTCCCTGGAGCAGGGGTGAGAGTGGAAACTAATCAAACTGACACAAAGAAGTGACAGAAATGTTCTAAAACTGGATTACAAAGGTGACTGCACGACTCTACTAAAAATCCCTGAACTACACACTTCAAATATGTGCATTTTATAATATGTAAATTGTAACTCCTTTTTCCTTCCCTTTCTCTTTTTTGCTTTAGACACCAAAAGGTAAAGAAATTTAAAGGTAGTTTTAAAATGTGGAAAGGCTAGGGGACTAGTCCGATGCTAGAGTACCTGCTTAGCATATGCAGACCCAGGTTCAATCCCCTGTATCCAAGGCCCTCAAACATGCTAGCAAGTCCTCTACTGCTGAGCTACATCCTCAGTCCTTTTTTAAGTCCTCACTAAATTGCTGAAGCTGGTCTCAAAATTGCAATCCTCCTGGTGCACTGTAATATTTCAAATGGAAATAAAAAGTCACTAATCTAGCTGAGGTTGAGACTTGTTTTAAAATACTATTCCCCTGGTGGAAACAAAAATGGAAAAAGGGCAAAACATTAATGAATTATAAAATCTAAATGGTAAGGTAAACAAGGTTTATTATACTTTTGTCCACAATAAAAAATTTAATATTTAGCAGGGTGAGGTGGTGTAACAACTGTAATCCCACCAACTCAGGAGAGGCTGAGGCAGGAGGATTCCAAGTTTGAGACCAATCTCAGCAATTCAGCAAAACCCTGTTTCAAAATAAAAACATTTTTTAAAAGGCAGGGCAGGTGGGCTAGGATACACAGTTCAGTGGTTAAGGGAACCTGGGCTTCAATCCCTTTTATAAAAAAAGAATACTAATAAGTAACCATCACACACATACACAAAACATATAACTTCACCAGAAATCAAGGAAATGC
This sequence comes from Sciurus vulgaris, assembly GCF_902686455.1. Lineage (NCBI taxonomy): Eukaryota > Metazoa > Chordata > Mammalia > Rodentia > Sciuridae > Sciurus > Sciurus vulgaris. The sequence continues at coordinate 122,546,615 of NC_136467.1, read as the reverse complement.
AAATGAAAACAAGTAACACCTTTTCAAGTAATACCTTTTACTTATTGGATTAAATCTACCTGGAAAAAATAAAAATAAAAACTTGCAACTCCCAGAAAGCAGGCTTTCCATTATCTATAAAGATCAACTGGTACATTCTTCATGGAGGCAATCTAGAAACATTTACAAAATTTCTAAAAAAAAACAAAAAAAAAAAAAACAAAAAAACCATACCTCTGACTTGCCAATTCTACTTCTAAATATTTGTTCCAAATAAATACATGTCATGTGTTACAACAAAAACGGATTATGAGACAGGAGCAAAAATACAAGTCTGTGACCCCAGCTATACAAGAGGCCTAGGCATGAAAATGTCAAATTCAACGGCCACCTTAACAACCTAGCAAGACCTTATCTTGAAATAAAAAAGGCTGGGGGATAAACTCAGTGGTAGAGCACCCCTAGGTTCAATACCCAGTACTGAAAAAAAAAAAAAAAAAGGATTAAGAGAGATGTGAAAAAATTAAACACATAGCAGATATGTATTATAGCAAAAAACAAATCAAAACTCAATAAAAGTAAATTCAAGACCAACACTCTGTCACTAAGCTACAACACCCAGGCCAGGGCCCAACTACATTTGACCCTTGGTTGGTTGAATTCTTCTTAGAAGCTAACACTGCAAATATAGGCTACCTGTACTGGGAGCCATGAAAAGGGACTTGGAGAAAAAGCTACAGTGCATTTAAGTGAAAAAGTAGGTTACAAAGCAACATGGATAGTATAATCAATTTTAACATAAAATAAATGATATGCCTATGAATATCTATATATGTACATATATGAACACAAACCAACAGTGGTGATTAAGTAGTATTACAAGTGACTTTATTCTTTCTTAGACATTTCTGAACTGCTGGATTTTTGTATCCATCTTTATTACTTTTATAATCAAGGAAGAGAAAAAATTTCATTTTGGAAAATGGCAAACCTCTTTATGGAAAATGGACAAAGGGCAAGTTCAGCCAACAGCCAATGCATGAATACAATGGGCTTCGAGCACATGAAAGTACTCATTAGAAATGACAAAATACAAATTAAAACAAGATCCCATTTTTAAACTATGAAGTTGAAAAAATTTAATTACAATATGCTACACGGATGAAGTAGCAAAGAAATAGTCACTCATTACAGTTGTGGCAGAAATACAAATGAGTCCAGTATCTGTGGGGAAAACAATTTGGCAATTAAGTATTAAGAGTATTAAAAGCCATGTTTATCTTTAGCCCAGCAATCCTTAGCTCAGTAATTGAATTCTAGGAATGAATCCTAAGAAAATAACATGGGCAAAGATTTAGCTCCAAGAATATTCAATACTGAATTCATACTGATAAAACATTGAAAACAACTTATATATCCAATAAAAAGGGATTATTAAATTATCCTATGTTCACATAATGGAATACTATGAAGCCTTTAAAGGTAAAAGTGCAGAACCATATTTATTAAGAACAGAACAGAGGGCTGGGGTTATGGCTCAGTGGTACAGTGCTTGTCTAGCACCACATAAAAATAAAAGTACTGTGTCCATCTACAACTAAAAAATATTTTTAAAAAATACAACAGAATGAATTCAGGTTAGCAGTAGAACGTGTGCTTATCTGTGAGGCCATCAGTTCGATCTCTAACATCAAAAAAAAAAAAAGACCATAATAGTTAAATGAAGACAGATTACAGTGTGTGTACTGTATAGAAGTCCCCCACCAAGACTCTTGTCCCCTCAGAACTTTGGAATGTTGCCTTACTTGATAACAGGGTCTTTGCAGATGCGATCAGTTAAGAGAAGGGCACACAAAATTGGGGTATGCTCCAAATGTGAATGATGTCTTTATGAGGAGATTTGGAAACCATGAGGGAAGGCCAAGTGACCACTGAGAAGGAGTCAGAATGATGCAGCTACCAGACAAGGAAGGACAAAAATTGGCATGAGCCACAGAAAACTAAGACAAAGAAAGGAAGAATTCTTCACTAGAACATCAAATGGAAAAAATTAATAAGTAATAAAGAATAAAGAATTTAAAGGGAACATAGCCCTGCTAATACCTTAATGTGGTATTTTGCCTCCAAAATATGAAAGAACATATTTCTGTTGTTTCAAGTCACCCTGTTTGTTATATGCTAGAAAACTCACACAGGAGTACAAACAAGACTCTGGTCCCACACTGCTTATTATGTTTGAATCCCACTTCCACCCATGTGACAAGGTTAAGTTATCTAACCACTCTGAGCCTCTTTCGACCTTTCTGAAAAATGAGGATAACAGTAGTTCCCAGAACTATTGTGGGCATTAAATTACATATTAAACACAAACTGCTTAAATAATACCTAGAATATAGTAATACTATTTGTAAATACTGTTTGTAAAGCTATCACAGGTACACAAACACAGCATTTAACACTAAAAAAGTTAACATTTATTATGTCTGGGTCCTGTGAACTATGGCTTTTGTTTTCTTTTTGCATATCAGTTATTTCTAACATCCACAATGAACATAAAGTATTTGTCACAGTGTATAATTAAAAATAATAAATTATATTTTCTAAAAAATAAAGTTGCAGTTACTGTCAGTGTATGCAAACCCCATCCTCCAATCAGTTCTCTAAAGAACCATGTTATCAAAGTTATCGAAGGGGAGTGAAAAATAAAATTTTCTTTAGAAAATAAATGTTCACCAGAATGCACTTTTAAAGCACTTTGTGTATCATTCAATCAATCATTAGGAGGTGGCTGCACCTTAATAGGCTATAAATCACTGACTTCAAGTACAGTAATTCAAGTATGAACCCTCAAACTTGTTGCAGACCCAAGGCCCACAACACTGGAGATAAACATAATTACACATTCATTTTTAAAAGTGAGTCTTTAATCTGAGTCTCTAAATTTGGGAATAAATTGCTCCCCCTCCTAAGACATATATAAACTTTGACAAATCATTAGGACACCACTTAAAAATCAATTACTGTTCCAATACATGAAAAATGTATGTTACATTTGCATAGATGATTTACAAAAGAGTTAAACGTCTTCAGTGAGTTTTAGTCCTTACTGCATTTGAGTTCCTAAAATATCAACTGATAATTGCATTCTCTGACAATATACTACATAAATTCAGATGAGCTCACTACTTGGTAGTTTACTTCTTAACACAACAAAACCAAGTTTTAATAAAAGTATATGTAATTATAGGATGGGAGTCTCTTAATACAGAGGAAGAATGATACTGTACTAGAAATGACCAAAGTACACACCATCACATTGTTAATTTTAAAAAAATGTGTGTGTTTGTAGCCAGGTGTGCTGGTGTACAACTATAAATCCAGAAACTTGGGAGGCTGAGACAGGAGGATCACAAGTTAGAGGCCAGTCAACAACTTGGCGAGATCCTGTCTCAAAAATAAATAAATAAATAAATAAATAAATAAATAAACAAACAAACAACAAACAGGTTGGGGATGTAGGTCAGTGGTAAAGCAACCCTGGGTTCAATTCCCAATACCAAATTTTTTTTTTAAAAATCTATAAACAGCCTGAAAAGGGGTTTAATTTATAGTTTGTTATTTTAATAGCACTAGACTTCAAACATTCCATAAAAATTATGCTTCTTCTTCCATCTACCTTCATGTACTCCACTTCAACAGATAATTACTCAACACCTACTATGTACAAGGCATTGCCTAAGATGCTCAAGGACAAAGACTGTTGGGGGGGCATTTTCCTCTCACGAGTGGGTGTGTCAGCCAGATGCAGTGGCGCACACCTATAATCCCAGTGGCTCGGGAGGCTAAAGTAGGAGGATTTAGAGTTCAAAGTCAGACTCAGCAACTCAGCAAGACCCTAAGCGACTCAGTGAGACTGTCTCTAAATAAAATACAAAACAGGGCTGGGGATATGGCTCAGTGGTCGAATGTCCCTGAGTTCAATTCCTGGTACCACGCCCCCCCAAAAAAGTGTCAATGTGTGTACATGATAATTGTTATTTTAAAAAAATAAATAAGTGGAGCTCAGAGAAGAGATCACTATTAAGAGTTATTAGTATGCCAGTTCCATAAAACAGAATTTCATGGGAAGAAAGGAAAGAAGAATGCTTAATATTAGGAAAGCAAAAGTATGTGTGAGCAATGAGCAGCAGTCTGGTTTGACTGGGGCCAGAAAAAGCGGGATAACTAATACAAGGATGTGCTAGGAAAGACAGTACTTCTAGTAAGTACCATATTTAATAGTTCTTGGCTAGAGGTGTAGTTCAATGGTAGGACATTTGCCTAGGATGCACGAAGTCCTGCCTAGGTTCAATGTCCAGCTGCAAAAACAAACAAAAACTGAAAATAATCTTTGTAGGGTCTTCACACTGAAAGTCAAGCTTAAAGCTCTCTATCTGGTAGGTAACAGACACTGTTTAAAGATTCGGAGAAAAGGCAGGTCTAGATCGAAGCTGTGATTTAGAAAGATTTATGTGGTATGTCCACAAAATGAATTGGAATGAAAAACATTAGGTACAGAAAACCAATTGGGAGCCTATGCCTCTGTTACTCTGTTAAACTGGTAACATAACCTGCAAACTAAAGTTGTGGCAGAAGGAATGAAAAAGAGACAGTTGAGAAGTGCACTGCCAAATCCAGGTGCAAATGAACTGGATTTGGCAAACTGGGGTGTGTCAAGAAAAGAAAAGGCCTTGATGATAAAAGTTCAAATCTAATGTTTAGAACATAGGAGCTATTTAACAGAACATGGAAAAGTCAGAAACGAAAGGTGGTTCAAGCAGAGGAAAGGGATAAATTGATATTTAAACACATTTAGTTTTTTTTGGGTGCCAATAGAAAACGGCACACATTTCTGGTCCAACTTTTAGTAACAGGCCAAAAAGAATATAGTATATATTTAATACAAATAAAGGATATATATAATACAGAAATCAATGAGATACCATTCCAGACCATAAACATGACCAAAATTAAACTCCATAAAATGAAGTGGTGCTTCCCACCACAAGCAAAAAAATTAACTCAGAATGACCTAAATGTAAGAATTAAAACCATAAAACTCTAAGAAGAAAACACTGGATAATCTTCATGATCTTGGGCTTAGCAATGAATTCTTAAGATATGACACCAAAAACACAAGCAATGGGGGAAAAAAAATGCCACGGACCTAATCACTAAAGAAATTAGAGTATCAAAGATTAGAATCAAGGAAAAAGACAACAGACAGAAGGGGGGAAATACCTGCAAATCATGTATCTGACAAGAATCTATTTCTAGAATATAAAGACCATACAGTTAAACAAAAAGACAAACCCAATTTAAAAATAGGCAGAGAACTTGGATATTTCCACCAAGAAAATACACAAATGGCCAGCAAGCACATAAAAGATGTTCAATATCATTAGTAATTAGGAAAATGAGAACCAAAATCATAATGAGGCATCATTTCATATTCACTCAAACAGCTATAATTTTTTTTTTTTAAGTGAGCAAGTAGTGGTGAGGATTTGGAGAAATTGGGACAGACTCTCCTACACTGCTCATGGGAATGCAAAAATCATTCAGCCACTGTGGCTTTTATTTTGGGGGGTTGTTTTTTGTGGTATTGGAGACTGAACCCAGGGCCCTGCACATGCTAGACAAGTACTCTACTACTGAGCTACATCCACAACTCTTGGAAAACAGTTTGGAAGACACTCAAAACTACAGAAAAGCTCTTTCGACCCTGCAATTCCACTCCAAGGTATATATCCCAAATAACTGCAATCAAGTACTCACTCAAACACATGTACATACATATTCAAAGCAGCAACCTTTCCTTCCTGGTTTCACTCAGGAAATCTGACTACAATATGCTGCTGCTCCTCCATCAATCCTAACCTGCCATTTCAAAAATTAACTTCTAAGAAAGCAATATGTCCATAGCAGGCACACGATCTTTGTGAATCCTGATTCTGTTTGATTCAGTTCACTCCTGTTATAAAATTTTACACGGTTAACTCAAAATTAACAAGAATGTTTTCTCAGTATCCTGCAACTTTTCTCTGACAGTTTCAGGTATGCGGGTTTCCTATCAGAGAACAAATTATAATAAGAGCTGTCTTCTGCTTCTGTATTACACTATCTGCTAGGGATCTATACAGAAAGTATTTGTTTAAATACTGCCTAGTTGTTAGGTTTTTGTTGTTATGTATTAGATCAATTTGGGGTGGAAGGGAGTAGGAAGATGGGAGGTGATAAAGGAGCCCCATCTGCCTGTCTTGGCTAAAATGATAATTAATCCTAACTCATGATTGGAAATGCACAATTAAAAGACTTCCTGCAGGACAGTGAGATACTTGTCACTGTGTCTCTCTAGAACTAAAATAAGCCAGTCCCAGTAAAGAACATCTGTAATCCCAGTGACTGAGGTAGGAGAACTGCAAATTCAAGGCCAGCCTGGGCAGTTAAGAGGGACCTTGTCTCAAAATGAAAAGGGAGGCTGAGGCAATAGGATGCCAAGTTAGAAGTCAGCCTCAAAAACTCATCAAGATCATTTCAAAATCAAAAATAAAAAGGAGTGGGAGTGTAACTCAGTGGTAAAGCACCCCTGGGGGGTTCAATTCCCAGTATCAAAAATTAATATGATTAAGAAAATAAAAAGGGATGAGAATTTAGTCCAGTGGAGTGCCCAAGTTTAATTCCCAGCACTGCAAACAACAAAAACACCTAAAAGAACTCTGCCTGCTGTATTTTATTTTATTTATTTATTTTTGGTAAGGGGGATTGAACTCAGGGACACCCAACCACTGAGCCACATCCCCAGCCTTTGTATTTTTAGACACAGGGTCTCAACAAGTTGCTTAGCACTTCCCTATTGCTAAGGCTGGCTTTGAACTCACAATTCTCCTGCCTCAGTCTCCCAAGTCGCTGGGATTACAGGCATGAGCCACTGCACCCAGCATAAACTATTTTATATTAACCAAGAGTCTCAAATTATATGTACAAGTTAAAAGAAGTATAAAAGGAGACTATGTAAAACAGTAATTCCCAATTTTAACAATTCAACAGGGTTACCTGGAAGCATCCTAGTATTTGCAACACCAAAACTGCACAGTCTTTGTGATGGAAACTTTCCATACCCTCTTCCTAAAACTACTATTTGGAATATTTATTTTGGGGGGTGCAGGGAGTGGAGAGGCACTAGGGATTGAATTCAGGGGTTCATCATGCCAAGCAAGCACTCTACCAATGGGCAGAGTCCCTCACACACATTTTTAAAGGATACTAATAACGTATCAAGTTTTATTTCCATTACAAGGGAACTTTTTCTTAGATTAACTACAATAGATCAGAAATTCATTTAAACTGGGTATGGGGGCATGTTCCTGTAATCTCAATGGACTCAAGGTTGGAGGATTACAAATTCACGGCCAGTCTGAGCAACTCAATTTAATAAGGCCCTAAACAACTTAGTGATACCCTGTCTCAAAATAAAAAAATAAAAAGGGCTGGGAATATACCTCAGTGGTAAAGTGACCCTGGGTTCAATTCCCAGAATGCCCTACACCCCACCCCCAAAGAAAAGAACAGCCAGAAGCACCATGAGATCATATCTGAGGTTCGAGTGAGTTTCACATTTATGTTCTGATTTTTTCCATCACCTTGTGCCTTGAGTTCTGGCAGGGGTGCCTTTGAGTTCAGTAGAACATTATTTACAAAACTATTTCTCCAAGTTACTTTTCTAGAAAACAGGTTCCATTCACGGTACACAGGTGTATAATGTTAGAAAACACGCAAGGCTCCTGGAGGCTACCTGGAGGCATCCTAGTATTTGCAACACCAAAACTGCACAGTAATAGCTTAATGAACAGGAGGGAGAGAAACTGCCAATGTTGCCTACATGTTATTAATTTATCTACAGCTACAACAGCTACAGTGAGAAATAAGTCCAATACTAGCTCCTAGACTAATAACCTCTAAAAATCTAGAAATATCACTTGCCCCTTCAATGCTAAAGAACAACTTAATTGGAACACATACACGATAGAGACAAATGCCTTTGAGGGCCATAAGTACGTTTAAAATTTTATGTGACATTGAACTGCAATTTAAAATTGCCTAAAATGGTAAAATTTTATATGTATATTTTACAACTTTTTAAAAATCATGCAAATTCCCATGAAAAACATATGTATATAAACCAACTGGACTACATTAAAGAGCATGAACCTATTAAATTGAACTTTTTAAAAAATACTTTTTAGTTGTAGATGGACACAATATTTTTATTTATTTGTATGTGGTGCTGAGGATTGAATCAGTGCCTCATGCATGCTAGGCAAGCACTCTACCACTGAGTCACAACACAGCCCCTAAATTGAACATTTTTAAATTTTAAGTAGTTGAAAACTTTTAGAGAAGTGAACTAAAAGCTCTGATCTCTTAAGGAAGGTGTTTATTAGCAGCATCACTGGCCTCAGATATAAACACTACAAATCAAGAAAGCTTGATTCTAAATTAAACAAATAGAAATACCTACATGACTCTGTCAACCTAGCCAAAAATTTTTGTTAGCAGGGAAGATAATTTTCAGATCCAAAACATTCAATTTAGTCAGTTTTTCAAAAATTACAAAAAATAAACTGTTACTCTTGGGGGGAAAGGGCATAATATTTCAAATCTGAGCTTCATTTTGGAAGACTCATGGTCACTTTAAAACAATGATCTTTAATTTACCACACTATTTTTAACACTAATCAGACAAGTGAATGGTTATTTATTATAATCCAAAACTAGCACTTATGAAGTCACAGGGAGGTTAATCATCACCAATTCAACAGGTAACCACCACAGCACAGCAAGTTGGATGATTTTTCCCAACCCGTATTAGGACTATCTGGACAATTGCCCAAGTTAGACATTAAATGACACTTAAAGCAACACAATTCTAGACTACAGATATTTACTTCAGTAGCACACACTTATTTTGATCAACTATGCATGCATATCTGTATTTTACTAATTATGATGGGTGTTTTTAAAATAATCTGTCAAAATGAATTTAGAAGTTAACAGAGGAATCAAAGTCTAATACTGGATTATGGAGCTAACAGGATCTCCTAAGAAAGAAAAGACAGACAAGTTTTTTTCAGTTCATAAAGAACATTCTTTATACAGCCAAAAAATAAGGTAATATGACTCAAAACTGAATTATCACTTCACTGTCTAGATTCCCAAAAGGCTGACTTCCAGCTGCTTTCAAATCAGAACACAGGGTCAGAGGATTTACCTAGAATGCTTGAGGCCCTGGGTTGGATCCCCAGCAATACCAAAAAATAAAATACTAAGAACACATTTTTTAATGCCTCATTACTTGGTTCAGAAAAGTATTTTGTTTTATACAGAGATAACACATCATCAATACACATACTACTCCACGTCTCTGAGCTTAATCGTTTTTTTATTTAAAGACTCAAAACAATTTTTATAGCCCCATTGTTTTTTTTCTCATTCACACCATGCATCACCTACCACCTCACTTTTCACAACACCTAAAAACGAACAATCTCAGATATTAATTATACACACCTCAAGCACATAAAATTCATTACACTAGTTTTGTAGCCATAATAATTATACTAATAAACACTGACTTTAAAGAACTAAAAACTTATAGGGCAGCATTTAGTTAGTTAAATTTGCCAGGGGATGGGGAGAAGAAAGATCCTCCTCTACCAAACTGGCAGCAACAAGAAGCCAAGTTTTCTATGCTGAACTAGTATAAACAAGGAAGAAAAAGCTGGAGGTGGGAAGCAGGCAGGCAAAGAACAACTCTCAGATAAGATTTTACTTCTAAATTTCATCAGAGTAATAGCTCTTCAATAACCCTATCACTCTCTACTTAAACACTACAGGATGGTGATCAGAAAACTACAGTAAACTACATTCCCTGTCTGAGATCATCTGGACATAAAAGATAGAAGTAGAAATCACAAATGCTCATTTAATTCTAAAAACTATCCCCTGCCTGGAAAGAATTTTCTAAACATCTAGAAACTCAGTTCCACTCTTGCTGTGATTGGCTTTAATAATAAAACAATAGGAACCACTGAAGATGCTGCACAGAAAATAAAAATTTACACATCACCTTTGGTTTAGCCACAGCTACAGAGGCTCCCATTTACAGATGAGCATCATTCAGAGTAGGTGAGGAGTGGGCTAAAAAACCATACTTACAGCCCTGTTTCTGGCATTGACTGTGGCATTCGTTAGAAGTGGAAATAAAGGGGAGCTTGGTTGTGCAAGTGATGCCAAGAGAAACAAGATTCCAAATGTCAGGAGACTGAATGCCCCACAGAGAGCAAAGGGCACTCACCCCATTGCTTTTTGCCCAAAGAAAGATTAGTTGATTCACCTGAAAGCCTTTCAAAGGAAGTCTAATTGTGTCCACTCCCTCCCTCACCCTGAGTGAACTCAACAACCCCTACTCAGAGAACAGGGGGGAAGTTTTGCTTATCAAAAATAGCAAGTGCTGCTTCCAAAGCCAAGAAACACTCCTTTACTGCGATAGTTTTCTGCCCCAATTCAGTCTCCTACAACCTAACTACAAGCCAAAAATACTTGGTTCCCAGCCTAACTAAAGTTCTCCATTTTCTCAAAGATCTATCAACCCCGTTTTCTTTCAAATAAGCTCCTCTCCACTCTCCGTATTCTGGAGGCCTTTCTCAAAATTCCCTCGCTGAACCCTTTGCCCAGGGCTCCAGTACCTTCACAAAGTTCCTTCCCCCGAGATCATCTCCTTTCTCCCACTTTTCCTAAGGTTCTGCCCAGGGCCCGTCCCAGGTCTAACACTCCCGCTCCTCCATTAGTAGATTCCCTAGGAGATCCAACTCTTCCCTGGCACAACTCTTCGGAAAGTCATCTACCTCACCATAATCATTTGTCTTCTCCCAAATATGCTTTTTCCCCCCTTCTCTCTCCTCGGAAAGACACACACACACACACACCCCTAAATGTTTATAACTCCCAACTCTCTCCCGTCCCCCAGTCGTCCCCATTTAACAAGTCTCCCCTAAAGTTTCTCCCCTAATTCTCAGCTTCAGCCCCTAACTTCAAACTAATCTTTTATCCCACTCTCCAGATCCAGATTTTCTGTGTTTTCTCCCAGTTCTACACACTTACGCGTCTAAGGCCAAACCTTTTTCCCTCTTCCACCTTCCTGGAGCCCTAATTCTCCGCAGAACCTCGCCGACTACCCCCCCCCCCCGCGCGCGCGCAGTCTCCCTGGTCCCTAACTCTCCTTTAGCTCCGCTCAGCCCCTAAATTTCACCCCATGCCCCCGGAGCTCCCCCAGTAGCCCTCCCCGCCCCGAGAAAGAGGTCCACCTCACTGCCCGCCCGGCCCGCCCTGCAGCCAGGCTCGAGTGTCCCTTCCCTTCCCTCGGGGCCCCGAGGCCGCTGCCAGCCATGGCGCGGCGGGGCCGGCTCACCAGTTGGTCATGTCCAGGAAGAAGGCGCAGCCGGCCGGGTTGAGCTGGAAGCCGAGCAGCCGCTGGAACTCGGAGATGAGCACGTCCTTGTCGGTGGTGCCCAAACAGCTGAACTTCTGCATCAGCTCCGGGTCCAGATCCACGTCCATGCCCTCCATGGCGGGGGCCGGACACCCGCTTCCCCGTCTGCTCACTACCGAGCCGCCGCCGCGCCGCCAGGCCCGGGGACCGGAGGGGGCCCGCTGCTAGCCGGCGCCGCGACCCCGCTCCTCTGAGGTAGGCCCCGGGCCTCTCACCGCCTCATAGGGGGAAACTCACTCAGCCACTCACTCTCGGGCTCCCCCCCCTCCCACCCCCCCCAACGCCGCCACCTCCGCCGCTGCCGCCTCTCGCTTCTCCGCCACCTCCGCCTCCTCCCGCGCCGCGCCCACTGCGCACGCGCGCCGTGCAGGCCCCGCCCCTTCCTTTCCTGAAGGACCACCCTTCAGTGGCGTCACAACCCCGTGACGTCCCCCGCGTGACCTCACCGCGGCGGAGCGAGGGGAAGGAAGGGGGCAGGAGGAAAGGGCTGGCCCGGAGGAGCGGCTCTTGGCCAAACCTCCTCCCCGCCGGGCCCCCACCCTCAAAGGGAGTAGCAAAAACCTAGGGTTGGGGAGGAGCTCGGGGATCTCAGTCTCTGACAACCCCACCATTTTGCAGGTGAGGACACTGAACTCTGGGAAGGGGCCCTGGCTATGGCAAGGTCAAGTAACAAAGTTCACACGCAGGAATCAGCCTTCTCAGCCAGGGGTCTGTCCCTCGCTCTAGAAAGACTTGTTTGTAGAGCCGCTTTCCCCGAAGGATGCTGCTGTGAATCCTTGGTTCCCGGCCACCCTCGAGATGATTACCACAGATTTATCGGTGCTGTTTATGTTATGCAACAGTAGCATCTTGTCTCCAGAAGATAAAAGAAGCCTCAATACAAACATCAGACACAGGTCCAGACGAACACCACCCACTCCGACAGAACCAACCCTCTCAAAATACAGGTTTACGTCATGAGAATTTGGAAAAACTTGTTCTGTCTTCACAATTCAAGGCAAGTGTATATGGCACACTTAACCTGGTCAAGGCTCCATTTCAAAATCAAAAACTGAGAAAGAAGCTTAGAGACTCTCCAACTCCTTTGTCAATAAGTGTGTGTTTTGTTTTGTTGGGAGGGGAGAATTCGTAGCAGGGATTGAACCCAAGGGCGCTTAACCACTGAGCCACATCCCCAGCCCTTTTTATATTTTACTTAGAGACAGGGTCTTGCTGAGTTGCTTAGGGCCTCACTAAGTTGCTGCGGCTGGCTTTGAACTGGCAATCCTCCTTCCTCAGTCTCCCAGGCTTGAGGGAGAGGAATGAATAATAAATGGTCTGCCTTCAAGTAGCTTTCTGTCTAGTTTACAAATATGGCAAGGGGAATTAAGAGAGTTTACATGCCTTGTCCAAAAATACAGTGCAGCAAAACTAGAACTCAGATTTCTGATTCCTTATGAAGTATGATTTCCATCACAATGTCAACAGAAGACAAGACTGGAAGAAGTGACCAATAGTGTCTGGGGTACCAGGATGTTTAGGAAAGGGAAAACACTCTACCTCCTCTGTCTCAGTATGAAATAAGAATTAGTAAAATAAAGTAGCTTTGAAAACCTAGGTTCTAACTGGGCGTGGAGTCCCATGCCTCTAATCCCAGTAAAATTGGGAGGCTGAGGCAGGAGGATCAGAAGTGCAAGGTCAACCTCAGCAATATAGTGAGGTGATAAGCAACTAAGAGGCCATCTTAGTAAAAAGGGCTGGGGACTGAACTCAATGACAAAATGCCACTGGGTTCAATCCCCACTACCAAAAATAATTTTAATTAATTTTTAAAAAGTAAAAGTTAGGTTCTGGATCACACATTTGGGACTTAAATTCTCTTTCTGCCAATTATTAATAAGTGCCTACTGAGATAGGGTTGTTTTGCCAATTAAATGAGGCAGCAATATATAAACTCAATACAGTGCGCCATAAGATTGATAACTAGTAATGTGATAAATATGAGGAGATGGCTGTGGGGTTAGAAAGTGAATCGAGTAAGCAGAGATTTCTTCACCTGCCCTTCTCTATTTCGGTTCCCTTCCCTTCCTATTCCTCTATTAAGGTATGAAATATACACCCTTTCTGTCTTTAGTTGCCCCACCCCTATAAAGATATGACTATCTTGTGAGAAACAGACACCTTTAACAGCATATATTAATAAATAAAACTTATAAAGTTTACTATAAACATTTATCATTACAAACATTTCTTTTCTTTTCTTTTCTTTTTTTTTTTTTTTTTTTTTGTGCTGGGGATTAAACCCAGGACCTTGTGCATGCTAGGCAAGCACTCTACCAATTGAGCTATATCCCCAGCCCTATAAGCATTTTATAAGAAACTATTCTTGGGCTAGGCCTGGTGGTACATGCCTATAATCCCAGCTACTTGGGAGGCTGAGACAAGAGGATCACAAGTTCAAAGCCAACTTGGACAACTTAGCAAGACCCTGTCTCAAAATTTAAAAACACAAAAGGACTGGGATATACTTCAGTGGTAAAGTGCTTGCTTAGCTTGTACAAGGCCCTGGGTTCAATCACTAGCATTACAAAAAAAAAAAGTAAAGAAAGAAAAAGAAACTATTTGGGGGGCCTCCAGGAACTGTGTGGAAGTTTGAATCATTACCACAACATAACTTTGGGATGGTGACAATTTTTTGGGGTGGTGAATATTTCACTGATATTAAGGAAAATTCAGTCATCCTCCTCCTTATAGGTGAGCACACATTGTCTCAATCTTATGGATGATGGAATGGAAACAAATCATAAAAATCTTGGTTTTAAAGTTGAAAAGAACTGAGACTGTGTAGTCCAACTTCCCCATTTCACAGAGGAAGAAATTAAAACAGAAGGGAATCAATCATAGCTGTATGGCCCAAGATCATAACGCTAGCAAGGGATTTCCAAACTCCCAGTCTAGCACCCCATCTGCTATGTCCTGCATCACTTCCTTAACATGCTGGGTTCAATTTGGGTCTTACAAATAATCAGAAATTTTGACTCAAGAACTTGCTCTAACTTGCTATGTCCTTGGATTAAATTGTGTGGACCAAGGATTCAAAGACAATGTTCCTGAACCTGGTGACTCCAATAAAATGATGATTTAAAGGAAACTGAAAACTCTTAGCCAATCCATGCTGTACTAGGAATTTAGCTCACACCCAAATTGTCCACGTAATTCAAAGAAATCCTTGCAAATAGAAAACCTGAGTGGGTCAAAATTTCAGTCTACTGTAGGAATTATCTCCAAGGGGTAAACTACTCCTCAAGTGAATGATGAAACTTTGTGGGGAAATTTTGGTTTTCATTAGATTGGAGGTAGAATTCTATCCCTGAAGACCAAGAATGCTAAACATCTGTCCCTCCCTATCTCAGTTTGGGATGCTGTAACAAAACACAAAGTGGATGACTTATAAACAATAGTAATTATTTCTTATAGTTCTGGAAGCTGGAAAGTCCAATATCAAACTGCTGGCAGATTGTTTAGTGAGGGCCTACTTTCTCATAAAAAGTGCCTTTTTGCCAGGTGCAACGGCACACATCTCTAATCCCAGCAACTCAGGAGGCTGAGGCAGTAAGATCACAAGTTTGAGGCCAACCTCAGCAATTTATCAAGGCCCTAAGCAACTCAGAGAGACCCTGTCTTTAAACAAAATACAAAAAAAAGTTGGGAATGAGGCTCAGTGGTTAAGCACCCCTGGGTTCAATCCCCAGCAACAACAACAACAACAAAATAGCTCCTTCTTGCTTTGTCACCACATGATGGAAGGGGCACAGCAGCTCTAGGTGACTTTTTTATAAGGGAGCTAATCCTGTTCACTAGAGCTCCACCCTCATGACCTAACCACCTCCAAATCCCCACCTCCTAACATCATCACATGGGTATTAGGATTCAACACATAAATTTTGGAGGCAGGGGAACCACAAATATTCAGACTATAGCACTCCCCTAACCACTGTGCAGAAGGTGGCTAGCATGTTAGACATGAGGGAAGATCCCCTCCCTGCAATTAAATGCTTCTAGTGTAGGAATGGGATATGAAAAGGAAATGAGGCATTGCCAAATTAGGAGATCCCCAGAAATGTGAATTTCTGTGTGTTTTGTTTTGTTTTTCTGGGAAGAGGGTCTGGAGAAGAACTGGTAGAGAGGCAAAGAGACAAATTGCTGGGCACCTCCAGCAGGAAGGAAAGCTGACAGCAGTATTCCCCAAGGGCTTCTAGGTACTGTCTAGAGCCATGTCAGAAGGTGCCACCGCCTGGAATATGCCTAAGACCAGCATGTTCTTGGTCTGAATTTCTTGTCTGGTGATTCGTATGAGAAATTTAAATGGATACCACTGACCCAGACCTGGTCAGTCTTAGGATTCTTCTTATTTAGTAGTTGAAAATCTAGGAGGAAAGTGATTCATCTCACCAGCACAGCCTAAATTGCCTCCAGACCTCCAAATCCTTAAGACTCAGAATTGCCAAGGCCAGATAGAACTATCTAAGGTCATGTCACAGGGTAACTGACTCAGAGAATACACACAGAGTCCAAATAGACTTCAGAGAATGTTATATCATAATAAATAGCAACTTGTAGTCGAAAACTTCTGAATATACATCCAAACCATTGACCTTCTTCTCTATAAACTATTAACAACTTTCTGAGGTGGCGTGCATTAGCTATATGAGATCAGCCAATCAGATCATTGTTTCTCTCCCTCCCTCTTCCATCCCTTCTCCCTCTCTTTTACTACCCAATCCACCCTTACTCTCTGAAATTTGGAATTGGAGTTCAGTGAGTTCGTGGAATGACCTGCTCTCTTTGCCTGAAAGTGAATGATAGAAATACAGGAAGAGGGCCAGGTATGGTGGCACAGACCTGTAATTCCAGTAACTTGGGAGGCTGAGACTGGAGGACCACAAATTCAAGGCCAGTCTCAGCAACTTAATAAGGCTCTGAACAATTTAGTGAAAGGGCTGGGAATATAAAGTGCCCGTGGGTTCAATCCCCAGTACCACAAGAAAAAAGAATCATAAAAAGCAGAATTATCTGTTACCATAGAAGGATAATCACTATATTCTTTTGTTGTTGTTGTTGTTTTTGTACTAGGTATTGAACCCAGGGACACTTAACCACTGAACCACCTTCCCAGCCCTTTTTATTTCTTTATTTTGAGATGGGGTCTCACTAAGTTGCTTAGTGCCTCTAAATTGCTGAAGCTGGCCTTGAACTTGAGATCCTCCTGCCTCAGCCTCCCAAGGCACTGCAGTTACAGGTGTGCACCACCATGCCTAGCACAATTCCTCCATTTTTAAGTGACAAAAGATATGACAAAACAGTAGTATTATATGTGATCTAATTTTTAAAAGAGATGCATGAATAAGCTTGAGAGAGACATCTGGAAGAATACATTTGAACATATAACAATGATAGTCTCTGGATGTAGAGAATGATCAAAATTTTTACATTGTTATATGCTTTTTAAAAAAATGATCATGTAATAAAACATAATCACTTCATCTAAAAGAAAAGAAAGTCAGATGACCTGAAATCTTGTTGACCATGAGTTCATTTCAGATCTTCACATTCTGCCTGGCAAGGAGGAACCTCATGAACTGTAAAGCCAAGGGCCAGTGTTAATCAGGAGGGCTCTTCAGCTAAGTAAGAAACAGGCTTACTATGATCAACAGTAGCCCAGAAAGTGAGTCCTCATCTGTGCTGCATGACTGTAGATAAATAATATAGTTTCCTTCATGAACGCAGAGAATTTTTTGGCAGTACTGGGATTGAAGCCAGGCACACACTACCACTGAACTATATCCCCAACCCTTTTTATATTCTGTTTTGAGACAATGCCTCCATAAATTTCTCAGGTTGACCTCGAACTTGTGAGCCTCCTGCCTCAACCTCCTGACTATATGGGATTACAGGTGTGTAACTGGTCAGTTTCCTTATTTCTAAATAAGGAAAGCTGCATAAAGTTCATGGAAGTGGAGCAAAACTCAACAAAACTCGTATTGCATAAATATAACACAAACCAAAATCGCCATTCTGTGATTATTTCCCAGGTTCACAGGTTTAAGCTAAGTTGGCGTAAGAGCTCATAAATGCAAAGCATTGAAGGACATTGGAGAAATAAGAACATACATTTCTATAGAAGTAGCAAACAGTACAAAGCAGTGTATGTTCACATACCAAAGGAGTCATAGACAACGAGGTCATGGGTCTTGGAAGAGTGTAGAGTCAGGGGTGGGCCAGGATGCTCAGCAGACCTGTGCAGGAGACTTGCCCCAGACTCTGGATACTTCTCCCCAAGTTTGAGGAACACATTAAAGTCAAGTGGAAGTGTTGAATAGTTTGAAGACCTTGACTTTTCTTTGTAGCCTCCCATGTTTCTGTTCTGACTACAAAAACATACCTATGCTGGGTGCAGTGGTGCATGCCTGCAATCCCAGGGGCTTGGGAGGCTGAGGCAGAAGGATCACGAGTTCAAAGCCAGCCTCAGCAAAAGCAAGGCTTTAAGCAACTCAGTGAGACCCTGTCTCTAAATAAAATATAAAACAGGGCTGGTGGCTCAGTGGTTGAGTGCTGCTCAGTTAAATCCCCAGTACCAAAACAACAACAACAACAAAAAAAAAAACTATGAGTGACCCCAGGGGAAAGAAAACACAACCTCAGGCACACTTCAGGGCTCGTTTTCCAAGTGAAGTGAATAGGTGAGGTTAGAGTAGCCCTTCAAGTTCAGCATCCACCATCAGAGCATGATGGGAAAGGACAGAACTCCCACACTTGGGGCTTTTCCAGTTCCTTATCCCTTTTACCTACTTAAGAGACATACAAATGGGGAATCAGTATATCAGACCAGATCAGGCATGGTCAGGGTGGTATGGCCATAGATGGGCACCAGTATATCAAAAAGATAGCTCAAGGCTATCTTTTTTTCTGGACTGAGCATCTGATTCCCTGGATCTCTTTTGTCTTGTTGTGGCAAATGGGACAAGGCAAAATAAACCCGACTGTCTTTATTTGTCTTATGTCTTTTGGCTTAAATACACTCAGAAGAAGTAGTCCATTCTATCTTTCTTTCCTTCCTTTTCCCCCCTCTTCTTAACCACTTTAGTTTACCTGAACCAAAACATCTTCCAAGTAAACACCAAATCCTTACCTCTCCCACATGAAAAAGAAAAGGGTGGCTCCCATCTGCCTGTATTCATTCTTTTCACTCTTTCTGACACCTGTGTCCCAATGTGCACAACATCCTGCTGTCTGATCTCAGGTTATGTGAGAAAGGAAAAGAGAAAAAGGAACAAATATTTCCTGAAACCTGCCAACATGCCAGATGTTGATCACGCTAAGTGCTTTGATTCACTTAAACCTCACAATGAAATGAGATCAATATTATTATCATCAATTTGCAGATAGGGAAATAGAGATGGTGGGTTTAAAGACTGTTCAAGGAGACACAGATGCTGAGAAAGCCAGTGCTCCAAATTTCTTCCAGTTCTAAGAATTTTATCTTTTTACCATGTTCACCCTGGTTGTGTTTCTTTTTTTTTTTTTTTTTTTTTCTTTTTTTTTTTTTTTTTTGCGGTGCTGGGCATTGAACCCAGGGCCTTGTGCTTGTGAGGCAGGCACTCTACCAACTGAGCCATATCTCCAGCCCCTGGTTGTGTTTCTATAGAACTATCATAATTTCCTTTCATTGGATTCCTTTGACTATCTTCAAGATCTTTTTAAAGGAGATTGGATGAGTACATGCTGATTTTAATACTAATTCCTTAAATGAATATAAAATCTTGTAGTTTTTCAACATATTCATATTCTCTCATCTTACCCTTAAGGGGGAAAAAGTTATATTGAATTATTTTTTAAGATCTTTATTTATTTATTTTGACACCAGGGATTGAACTCAAGGGTGCTCAACCCTGAGTTATATTACCAGCCCTTTTTATTTCTTATTTTGAGACAGGTTCTCCCTCACTTGCTTAGGGCCTTGCCAAATTGCTGAGGCTGGCCTAAAACTTGCAGTCCTCTTGCCTCAGGCTCCTAAGGCACTGGGATTACAGGCATGCACCACCACACCCAGTTGTTTTTTGTTTGTTTGTTCGTTTGTTTTTGCAGTGCTGGAGGTCAAACCCAGGGCCTTGTACTTGCAAGGCAAGCACTCTACCAACTGAGCTATACCCTCAACCCAACACACCCACCTTTTAATACCCTTATTACTTGTGAAAGAATCATACATACATGTTTATTACAAATAACTAAGGAACATAGAAAAGTATGAAGAAGAGAGTAAATCTGGACACTGGCACACACCTGTATTCCCAATAATTCCGGAAGTTGAGGCAGGAGGTTCTCAAGTCTGAGGCCAGCCTCAGCAAAGCCCTATGCAATTTAGCAAGACCCTACCTCAAAATAAAATATAGAAGAGCTAGGGATGTAGCTCAGTGATGAATGCCCCAGGTTCAATCACCACTACTCCGAAAGAGAAGACAGTAAAAATTATCCTAAATCCCACTATCCAAAGACAACCACTGGAAGTGTTTCTGTAAATGTGTCTTTCATTTACCTCTCCATTTGTATAATTTGCCTAAGTCACTAGCCTGTTTTTCTTTTTTTCATTCAGAACATGTTGACAACAGCTTCTCTTATCAGTAAGTGCAGATTTGCATCATCATTTTAACAACAGTTCAGTGTTCCAACAGTATTTGTTCAATATTTTACTTGACCTGTCCCCTATTGATGAAAATTAAGACTACTTCCAATTTTTATTTCCATAAAAAATTATTAGTTCCAACTTAAAGATTATAGAATTGAAGCTATGAGAAACTAAATGACCCCTTTTTTTAAAACCTAGATCTGGAACTAAGCTGCTTAGGCCAGGCCCCAAGCTTCCTCTAAGAGGAAACTCTTCCCAACTAACCACAGGAACAGGAAGCTGGAATTCTTGACATAGGATATGGATTTTGACATATTAAAAATGAGATTTTTTTTTAACTCTCCCATTTTGTAAAAAGTTAAAGCTGAAGAGGTTGGAAACATAGCTCAGTATGAGAGCACTTAATAGCATGTAGTATGTGGATTCAATCCCATACCATACACACACACACACACACACACACACAAAGAGAAAGCTGGGCCTGCATAGCCAGGCACTGTGGCACACACCTGTGATTCTTGATTCAGGAGACTCAGAAAGAAGGATCACAAGTTCAAGGCCAGCTTGAGCAACTTAATGAGACCCTGTCTCAAAATAAAAATAAATACAAAGGGCTGGGAATGTGGTTCAGTAGTAGAGTGCCCCTAGGTTCAATCCCCAGTATTAAAAAAATGGAAGAGACAGACACAAAGAAAGATAGAAAGAGGCCACATACAAAAGAATATGAACAGTTTAATTTCATCTGTGTTAAGTTCAGGAATAGGCAGAAGAGTCATAGTGGTGAAAGTGACTATTAATGGTCAGGGATACAGAACTTGGGAAGGACTTGAGGGGATCTTTTGGGTTGGGTGGATAAGATTACTCTATATCTTAATTATGGTAAAGGTTACATGAGTGCATACATTTGCCAAAAATTTTATTGTTATATAAATTATACCTCAACAAAGTGTGTGTGTGTGCGCACGCGCGTGTTTTGATAGAACCCTTGGTTTTGTTACCATGTCAGTGTTCCACCTGTTGCAGAGACAAGCACTCAGCATAAATAATACACAACTATCATGACTGACTGGAGATTATGAGAGTTGTTTTTTTGTTTTGTATTTTTTAGGGATAAAAGTCACTTATCTGGTCTGTTCCCACTAGCAAAATTTGCTCATCAGGTGATTAAACAGTCTGCATGGACTTGATCCTGAGAAGAGATACGGGTCAGCCCTAGGTGTCTGTGGGTCAGGCTGCTTTCGTGGCCATGAATACTAGACCCTCAACAGCAGGGCCCAGGCAGGCATCTGGGTAGGAGCAAGAACTCCGGGACACAGCTCCCCCTGCAGCACTGCATTCTCAGGGGCAAACCTGTCTGTGGAGGTCATATGTCTGAAGTCCTTTCCACACCTGCACTTATGGAAAAGCTGAAGGGTTCCATGAGAAATGAAGCCTCTGTATCAAAAATAGACTTTCAAGGAGAAAATTACCAAAACCATTTTCTGAAGCTGGGCAAAGAGAAGCAGTGTGAGACAGGTCAATGCCTGAAAAGCCCGTTTGAATTTCAAAGGAAGGGCT
This sequence comes from Sciurus vulgaris, assembly GCF_902686455.1. Lineage (NCBI taxonomy): Eukaryota > Metazoa > Chordata > Mammalia > Rodentia > Sciuridae > Sciurus > Sciurus vulgaris. The sequence goes on along the minus strand of NC_136467.1, from coordinate 122,524,827 downwards.
GGGACAACAGGTAATGACAATGCAGGACATGGTCTTCCAGGCCCAGTGGAGTTCACCCAACACGTCCTCTGCCAGGCTCCTCATGGTCACATCACAGAACTTCTAGGACACTCTCAAGACAGTCTCATTTTCTACAGGAAAAGGAAAATTATGTGACTTTCAGGTGCTTGATTGGTTTCAAACATCACAGATGCTTGTTTGAAAAAGAGCAAAACAAAACAAAACCAAAGTCCCAAAGAAGAATCAAATATCTCTCTGTAACTGATAATGGCAGCTTGCTATAAAGGCATCTTCATAAACAAAGTGTTAGCCAGGTGCAGTGGCTTGGGAGGCTGAAGTAGGAGGATCGCAAGTTCGAAGCCAACCTTAGCAACTTAGCAAGGCCTTAAGCAACTCAGGGAGACCCTGTCTCTAAATAAAATACTTACAAAGGATTGGGGATGTGGCTCAGTGGTTATGTCTCCTGGGTCCAATTCCTGGTACCAAAACAAAACAAAACACCAAATTGTTTCCTCCACAAAATACTATGTGGGTGTGTATGGGTTTAGGAAAGAAAACAAGATGGGGGAGGCCAAAACAAAGTGACTTCTATTTTTTTTGTTTTGTTTTGTTTTCCTTTTTGGTTTGGTACTGGGGATTGAACTCAGGGGCACTCTACACCCATGCTACATCCACAGCCCTTTTTTATATTTTGTTTTGAGACAGGGTCTCGATAAGTTTCCCAGGCTGGCCTCAAACTTGCAGTCTTCCTGCCTCAGCCTCCCATGTAGCTGGGATTATAGGTGTGTACTACACAGCCCTGCAGTCTTCCATTTATTACTCATATGAGCAAAAGTTAGTAAGGCCCACAGGAAGACACTCTAGACCTTTCCCTGTGTGAATTCTTTTTTTTTTTTTTTGAGGGGGTATGTGGTTCGGAGCATTGAACTCAGACCCTTGTACATGGGAGACAAGCACCCTAACAAATTTGAGTTATATCCCCAGCCCCTCTGTGTGAATTCTTTTTGCGGTGCTGGGGATCGAACCCAGGGCCCTGTGCTTGCAAGGCAAGCACTTTACCAACTGAGCTATCTCCCCAGCCCTGTGTTTCTTAAGCCAATGTTTCTCAGTTTAATTCCCTAGACTATAGTAGAGTCACTTGGAGAGAGGGGACTCTTTAAAACTGCACATACATAACTGCATACAACACCTGGGTCCCAGATCCCTAAAATCTAAATCAATGTGTCTGGGACAGAGTCCAGGAATCACCAGGTAATTTTTATGCCTGCTACAGTTTGAAGATCATTACTTCAAACAAACGCAATTGTTTATTGATGGTTTGCTCAATAGTGCAACTTGATTAAAGATTAACAAAGTTTATTTTCACAGGCATGTTTGAATTACATGTCTCACAAAAAGCAACTATGAATTAGTGAAGGAAAAGAACGACCCTGGATGGTTGAGAATGTGAGTCCATACATTTCCAAAATTGACAGCAATATGCAACAAAATTCTTTGACCTCGATTTTCCATTCTTAGTTATCCTAAGGAAATAATTTAATGAGTAAATTAAGATACAGGAATGGTTATTTTGCCATTGTTCATAAATGAAAAACTGGAAACCATCTAAACATCTAGCAAAAGGAGATTAAGTAATTTACCATAGTGCCATACAATAGATGCAGATCTGAGTTTATTGACAAGGAAACATTTAAAACACATCATGTTCAAGAGCTGGGTGCAGTGGCACATGCCTGTGATCCCAGTGGCTCAGGAGGCTGAGGCAGGAGAATTACAAGTTTGAGGTCAGCCTCAGAAATTTATAAAGGTCCCAAGCAACTTAGCAAGACCCTGTCTTAAAATAAAAAAAAATTAAAAGGGCTGGGGATGTACTCAGTGGTAAAGTGCCCCTGGGTTCAATCCCCAGTAAAAAAGAGAGAGAGAGAGAATAAAACACCATCATATTTCATTTTTTTAAAAATTCAGAACAAGGACTGGGGTTGTGGCTCTGTGGTAGAGTGCTTGCTTAGCATGTGTAAGGCACCAGGTTTGGTTCTTAGTATCACAAACTAATTAATTAATTAATTAAAGATCCATCGACAACTAAAAAATACATTTAAAAATTCAAAACAAAATTTAGAAGAATAAAATACAAAATGTTAACAGTGTCTATCTCTGAGGGTAATATTAAAGGGAATACACATTTTCTTCTTTGTATTGTTTCTTTTCTTTTTTCTTATACATAGTGTCTCACTATATACCCAGGTTGTTGATCTCAAACTCCGCAGCTAAAGTGGGGAGTCTCAGCCTCTTGAGTAGCTGAATTACAGGTGTGTGCCACCACATCTGGCTCTTAACTGCTTTGAAACATATTCCTGATTATATTTATAATCAGAAAGAAAGCAATAATACTGTATCCATTCTGAATAAAAGGAAGCTGAATCCCATATCAGAAGATTATCCCACATCAGAAGATTGGATTAAAGTGCCAGATCTATTGCTTTGAACTTCACTTTTTTTCTGCTCTGAAATTAGGATGGTAATATCTCTCCTGTCTACCTTAGAGAGTGGTTGTGAAATAAAATGTGAAAATGTTTTGCAAACTAGAAAATGTCTTGTAAAGCTAGTGTATTATTAAGTCTTCATTTTCACATCAGAGATTCAAATGTATTCAATGCCTAAATATACAAACATCTGTCATTAAAGCGAAATGCTAGATCATTTTTTAAAGTCTGTTTTTTATGTTTTATTATGGGAAATTTCAAAGATATGAAGAGTAGACAGAATAATATAATGAACTGCCATGTGTACATCACCAGCTTCAATATTATCGACTGACACCAGATTTTCTTTTATCTATACATCCCACCCACGCTCTCCCATATTAACATACTGCCAGACTTTAAACTGACACTGAGCTCTGTAACTTTCATGTACACAAAATTTTAGTTCTCAGTTCCTCATCTAAAAAGACAGTTTGAATTATGCACTTTAAAGGGGTAAATTTTGTGGTATGTGAGTTTTATCTCAAATTTTAAAAACAGACAGTTGTTAACATATGTATAACACTTACCCAAACTGACATTTAGAAATGTCTCATGATGGGTAAATTCTTATCAATGCTATTGTCACATCAGGTTCTAAGATGACGTACTGAAGGGGATCTGAGCATGCTACCCCATAATATTGCACTTTGGCATATTGATTATTTTGACCTAAAGGCAATTGAACAGATGCAGGCAGAAAGGGTGTCTGACCTTCCCCCTTGCCGCCTAAAAACAGAGTATAAGTTCCCTATGATAAAGGTGCCTCCTGGCACTAGGCAGAATCTAAAGAGAAGTCATCATTACAGACCAGGTGTTGACACTGAGTCTGCACAAGCAAATCTCACTAAAATAACATCTCCATTTGTTTCTCCTACATAGTTCCCTTCCTATAATTTACCACCCCTAGAAACCTAAGCCTCTTTTCCTTGTTCTGGTCACTTTCCCACAAATTTTTTGCTCTTTGTTAAAATAGTATATAAGCCCTCAAGTCAAGCCACTTCTTTGGAATTTTTTTCTTCTTTACATAATAAAAAAAAAAATTAACATCATCCAGATGTGGTGTCTCCCCCCTGGAATCCCCACAACTTGGGTGACTGAGACATAAAGATCATAAGTTCAAGACCAGCCTAGGAAACTTAGCAAGACCCTGTCCCAAAATAAATAAATAAATAAATAAAGGGACTGGGTATGTAGCTCAGAGATTCGATCTCCAGAATCACCAAAAATAAATAAACACGTACACACACACACACACACACACACACAATATCAAATAAAATTCGCGTGCTTTTTCTTCTATTAATCTGATTTTTTTTTCCAGTTTCATGTGCAGGCCCCAAAGAACCAACAAGGTAAAGGAAAAAATTTTCCTCTCCTATAGCACAAACTTTCCTTCAAACAAAACATAGAAATATAAAACAAACAATAACCACCACCAAAAAGGAAAAAAAAAAAAAAAAAAAAAAAAAAAACCCAATAAATTCACTGAAAAACAATCAACTAGAAAGTTAACAGTTTTTGGTTTTTGGTTTTTTGGTTTTTTTTTTTTTCAGTATTGGTGATTGAATCCAGGGGTGCTTAACCACTGAGCCACATCCTCAGCCTTTTAATTTTTTTCTTTTTTTGAGACAGGGTCTTACTAAGTTGCTTTGAGCCTTGCTAAACTGCTGAGGCTGGCTTTGAACTTTTGATCTTCCTGCCTCAGCCTCCTGAACTTCTGGGATTACAGGCTGCACCACCTTATCCAGCATAAGGTTACAGTTTTAATATTGTGTCCCAGGGGATTGTGGCTGATATTTCTCTCAATTTATATCAAAGCTCTCTAAAATTTATTTAAAAAATCTGTGAGCTGGGTGCAGCACTACAAACTTATAACCCCAGCTACTCAGGAGGCAGGAGGGGAGAAAGTTGGAGGCTAGTCTAAAAACTTAGTGAGACCCTATTTCAAAATAAAATTTAAAAAAGTCTGGAGGTGTGGCTCAGAGGTAGGGCACTTGGCTAGCATGTGTGAGGCCCATAAAAGAAAAAGGAGAAAAAAAAAAAAACCTCTTCAATGATTCATAACATATACCATATAGTTTTTTTTTTTTTTTTTTTTTTTATATACTGGGGATTGACCCTAGGGGTACTTTGCCACTGAGCTATATCCCAGCCACGCCCCTCCTTTTTTTTTTTTTTTTTTTTCAGACAGGATCTCACTAAATTGCTGATGTTGACCTTGATCTTGCCATTCTCCTTCCTCAGCCTCCCTAATTGTTGGGATTTAGACATGTGCACCATACCTGACCACTTTTAAGATTTTCTAAAATGATATCTCACCACATTCTCTCTCCATATGGTTCATTTTTGGATAGCACTCTACTAGATATTTAGCATCACTGCTGAGAGTTAACTTAATGTCATTCTTAAAGACTATGCATGTAACTTACCAATGGGTAATTATAGGGACCTTGAAGTCAACCTTGAGTTCATATCAAATCCCAGCCCCGCTGAGGCCCAACACTGGAATCTTTAGACCTGATGGCAATGGAAAACAAATAAAGTCAGGCCAGCAAACATGCAGTCAAAGCTTTTATTGGTATTTCCACTTAGGTAGGAAGACAGAGGTTCAAGAAGAAGATGTCAGAGGGGCTGGGGTTGGCTCCGTGGCACAGCTTCCCAAGCACACGTGAGGCTCTGGGTCGATCCTCCACACCACATAAAAATAAATGAATAAAATAAAGGCATGCTGTCCATGTACAACTACAAAGATAAGAAGAAGAAGAAGAAGAAGAAGAAGAAGAAGAAGAAGAAGAAGAAGAGGAGGAGGAGGAGGAGGAGGAGGAGGAGGAGGAGGAGGAGGAGGAGGAGGAGGAGGAGGAGGAGGAGGAGGAGGAGGAGAGAGGGGGAGGGGGAGGGGGAGGAGAGAGGGGGAGGGGGAGGGGGAGGAGAGAGGGGGAGGGGGAAGGGGAGGAGAAGACGCCATCAGACTGGCTTCCTGAATGATAGAAGGGAGTTTGTTTTCTTGTTTACCTGCCAGGGTGGGAATGTTAATTGTACTCAACTCTAGCATTTTGTCCTGTACTAAAGATAAGTTACTGGGCTGTTTAAGAGAACACCAACAGGACACCCTGACCTCAAGTTGCAAAGCTGACCCTGGTTGAGGGTAGAACACACACTGCCTCCTGGGATCTACTGTCAGGGCATAAGCCAAGGCCAAGGACATTTGCCCTTTCCCTTCTGTTTCACTGTCAGCTACAGTGAGGTCGGATAAGTCACCCCTTCTAAATCTTGTCTCCTACCTTCTAAAGTTAGTGGGAACTCAGCACATGATGGTGCACACCTGTAATCCCACCTACCCAGGAGGCTAAGTTAGGAGGATGGCAAGTTCAAGGTCACCCTGGGCAAGTGAGTGAGACCTTGTCTCAAAATTTTAAAAATAAAAAAGGATTGGAGATGTAGCTCAGTGGTAGAACTCCCCTGAGTTCAGTCCCCAATACTGCAAAAAAATTAAAAATAAACTGAAAGTTAGCATGGGGCGTGATGCCCAACACATAGTGAAGTGGCACTTGCATTTCGAGACATAGTTCATTTGTTCACTGAAAACTTTCCAGATAGTCCATTATTCAACGTAACCACAGAAGCTGATTGCCCTTCTCTAGACAAAGAAACTGACAAGGCTAATCAAAGTTGCTGAGAGTGTAGTCAGAGGACTACTCATACTCTACTGAGAGTACTGCTCATACTCTACTGTACCACTTGGCACAGCTATGATTTAGCAATATCTAGAAAAGTTGAAGAGGCATTTCTCCCTCCATCTCACCAATTTCATTTCCAGGTACTTGTTCTAGGAAAGTCTTACATGTGTGCCCAGGAGCAGGGGCAATAAATAAATACACACACACACACACACACGCTTATGAGAGCAAAAGCATGGAAGCAAACTAAATATTCCACAAGATAGATAAATATGATATAGTTGTGAATGAGACACCTACAGCAATTAAATGGACTGATCTAGCTCCAGGTGGCAACATGGGTAAATTTTCATACCATGAAGTTGAATGAAGAGTGGAGCAGAAGGGTTCACACCAGTCTGATGCCATTTTAAAAGGCTTTATTGAAGTACAATTGATACATACAAAGAATTGCACCTATACAATGTATACAATCTGATGAGTTTGAACAACTGCAAATGCTTTGATACTATCCCACATGCAAGGTCATAGACATCCCACACTTCCAAATGTTTCCTTTATTCTTCTGGGGATTTTTTGCTTGTTTGTTTTTGAAGTACTAGGGATTGAACCTGTGGGACTTCTACCACTAAGCTATATCTCCAACCCTTTTTTATATTTTATTTTGAGACAGGATTTCACTAAATTTCCCAGGCTGCCCTTGAACATGTGATCCTCCTGTCTCAGCCTCCCAAATTGCTGGGATTAAGCACACATAGTCTAATCTGAGTTACAGAGATTAGAAACTTGCCCGATGTCACATATCTAATGACCACATCCTACTTACTGCTTCTTGAAACATTTCAAGAATTTTTTTTTTTTTAAATAAGAGGGTAGCCTACTAGAGGGCCAAGTAGAGAATTGTCTAGTATCACACATCAATGAAAGGCAGTTCAACATTCCTTCCTAATCCACTTTTGTTTCTGTTAGGAAATACTTAAATTTCCCACCCCCAAACTGTTTGACAAAAAGCCAGAGAGCCCAGACCAGAACTGGAGACCCCTCAACATTGCCACACAGTGGTAACACCGTAGTAAAGGTCAAGTTACCCATGAGTTGTGATGAGAAGGATAAATCAAACAGGAAATGGTGAGAAGAGTCTTTTGAGACCTTAAGTCTTCAAGAATTTCTCTGGAAGAATACAAAATTCTGTGAGTAAAGAGAAGAGGGTTTGTCATTTAGAATCTGAGCTAATGGTCCTGAGGATGTTCCATGTTGTTAAATTATTACCTACATTTGGGCAGGACCATTTGAAAGTGCAAATTCCCAGATGAGTCATAACCCACACATACGAAATGAAAAAATGACTCCAAGCGTCTTGCCATATTACACAAGAGTAATAATAAGACTCTGAAATCAAAGGTAACATCTGCCTCTAGAAGACCTGTTAATGGTTTCTGCATGTGTGTGAGATGGGGCAAAGGCCATTGTGGATGACTGGGCCTCTAGGGGAAGGCTGACGACTTCTTCTGAGGTCCTCCACAGCTCTGCCTCCGTGTTCCACATCCAGGGACAGTACAACTCAAAGGTTTTGGGAATAAAAACTACTCAGACAGAGTAGTGGCAGGTATCATGAAGAAGAGAGCTTAACCCAGTCAGTAAAAAGCTTTAGGAGAAAAGTTAACTGAATCTTTTTCAAATGAGTGATTTATTTTTGAATAATAGAAGGATATTGAATAATAGAAGGATAGTCCTACCATGTTTCTAATTTTATTTTCCCTCTGAGAAGTTCTGTGGATGAGCCAGGTGTGGCGGTGCACTTCTGTAATCCCAGAGACTCAGGAGGCTGAGGCAGGAGGACCATAAGTTTGAGGTCAGCCTCAGCAAATTAGTGAGGCCCTAAGCAACTTAGCAAGACCCTGCCTCAAAAAATGTTTTAAAAGGAGTCAAAGCAGTGGCATACAACTTTAATCCTATTGGCTTAACAGGCTGAGGCAGGAGGATTGCAAGTTCAAAGCCAGCCTCAGCAGTTTAACAAGGCCCTAAGCAACTTAGTGAGACCTTGTCTAAAATACAAAATAAAGCTGGGTGCAGCGGCCCACCCCTGTAATCCCAGCAGCTCAGGAGGCTAAGGCAGGAGGATTGCAAGTTCAAAGTCAGGCTCAGCAAAAGCAAGGCACTAAGCAATTCAGTGAGACCCTATCTCTCAATCAAATACAAAATAGGGCTGCAGGTGTGGGTCAGTGGTCGAGTTCCCCTGAGTTCAATCACTGGTACTAAAAAATAAAAATAGAAATAAATAAAATAAAAATGACTGATCCCAACAGTTGGGGAGGCCAAGGCAGGAGGATCACAAGTTCAAAGCTGTTGGCACCAAAGGACGGGGCAGATGCAAACTTCATGGATCAGCATAGCCTTTATTCAGGAATGGAATCACACCTCTGAGGGACCCACTTTCATGGTGGAAATGAGCCACTGATCGAAGGAGGAGTTCGGGCTCATATAGGTTACACTGAGAGGTGATTTAATTAATGAGCGTGTCAGTTTGGGAACTCAGGAATTTGGGGTAAAAACTGGGCAAGATGGGAGAAGGTCTGGGGTCAGTGGTCAGTATCTGGGAAAGGATTTATTTAGGGAAGGATTAATGCTTTGGCTTCTTCCCAGAGACTGTCATTTTAGACTTGATAGCCATCTCCTTCCTGGAGCCTGTCTTGTCACTGAGAAAGAATGTATTGGGAAAGGATCAATGTACTGCCTTTTCCTTCATTACCTCTCCCTGGGCCACATTATTTTGGGGCTTGTCATTTTCCATATCCAACAAAAGCCAGCCTCAGCAATTTAGGGAAACCCTAAGCAACTTAGCAAGATTCTGTCTCTAAATAAAATCTAAAAAAGGGCTGGGAATGTGGCAAGTGTTAAGTGACCCTGGGTTCAATCCTGCTACCAAAAAAAAAAAAAAAAAGTAAAAAGAGGGCAAGAGGTCTGGGGATACGGCTTAGTGGTTATCAATCCTTAATTTTCTGTAGCAATTTATTTATTACAAAAGGACTCCAAATCTATTATGTCATTTGATTTTTTTTTTTTTGGGGGGGAAGGGTGGGTGCTAGGAATTGTACCCAGGGGCACTTAATCACTGAGCCACATCCCCAGACCATTTTATATTTGATTTTGAGACAGGATCTCGCTAAGTTGCTGAGACTGCTAAGTTGCTGAATCCTCCTGCCTCAGCTTCCCCAGCCACTGGAATTACAAGCATGTGCCAACATGTCTGGTTCATTTGGTTCTCATGCTAATTGAGTCATAGGAATTAGAAATAACTACAACAGCAATATTAAGTGTTTTGTACTAATGAAAGAAGCCTACTCCGAAAGACCACGTTACAGATTGCATCTGTATGAATGTCCAGAATAGGCAAATCCACGGAGATAGAAAGTTGATTGTAGATGGCAGGGGCTGGGGAAATGGGGAAATGTAAAATGTAGAGCGACTGCAGTGGGTACAGGGCTTCTTTCTTTCTTTCTTTCTTTTTTTTTTTTTTAATATTTTGTTGTAAGTGGACACAATACCTTCATTTTATTTACTTATTTTTTATGTGGTGCTGAGGATTGAACCATGTGCCTCACATATGCCAGGCAAGTGCTCTACCACTAAGCCACACCCCAGCCCCTAGGGTTTCTTTTTTGTGTGATGAAAACTAAATAGTTCTAGAATTAGATAGTGGTGATGGTTGCACAATCTTGTCTATATATGAAAACCCACTGGTTAAATGTCAAATGTGGGCTGGAGTTGTAGCTCAGTGATAGAGCTTGCCAGGCAAGTGTGAGGCCCTAGGTTCGATCCTCAGCACCACATTTAAATTAATTAAATAAAAGATCCATTGACAAATAAGGATATTTTTAAAAAATGTTAAATGTTACAGAATGTGTGAGTTTTATTTCCATATTTTAGTTCCAAAAGAAAAAAAGAACTGGGTACAGTGACGATGTACACCTGTAATGGCAAATGGCTTGGGAGACTGAGGCAGGAGGATCTCAAGTTCAAGGTCAGCTTCAGCAACTTAGTGAGGCCCTAAGTAACTTAGTAGACTCTGTCTCAAAATAAAAAATTAAAAGGGCTGGGGATGTGGCTCAGTGGTTAAATGCCCCTGGGTTCAATCCTTGGTACCAAAAAAAGAAAAAGAAAAAAGAAAAACAGCTGAATGTGTCTAAAGATTAAATTGTAACCATTTAGTTAAAGGTCTTAATTGACTTTATTTGCTATTTAGAATTGGGCAATACTTCATTTCATAAAAGAAGAAGTGTTTCTATGGGCTGAGTAGAAGAGGTTGGCTTATAGACAAAGGTTGAAGAAAGCAGAAACAAAGAACAAAAGAGATTGGTCATTTCTGTAACTTTCCTTGTATCAGCTGCAGACTGCAGCAGTGTGGTTTGCTTCTACAGTTTCGTCTTGGTTACCTCTCAGGAGCCATGGAGAATAACTTTGATCTGTGTTACTACATGGGTCACCAAGGCAAGTTCAGCCACACGTTCCTGCAGTTTGAATTTCTGACCTGACAGGATGGGAAATTGAATATGCAACAATAGCTATTACAAAAACGATGTCATGATTAGAAAAGAGGCTTAGGTACACAGAAGTGCAACGGAGGAACTGTGGAGAATAATCGATGATGACGAAATTACCAAAGAGGATGATGCTCTGTGGCCTCCACCTGACCCAGTAGGTCAGCAGGAGCTTGAAATCATCATTGGAAATGAACACATTTCTTGCACAACATTGAAGATCGGTCCCTTCTTGAAGCCAATTAATCCAAGGATCCAGAAGATTTACAAGAATTTTCTTACCATGTCTAGGACCTCCTGTTTGGTCTTCAGTCTTATTGGATTACACCTCAAAAATCAAACCAATCTAGATCAAATACTGGTGTGGAGATGAGGAGGGTGGGAGTAGTTATTTTTAATTATCATTATTGGGAAATTTTTGTGTATACAGGGCAATATTTTTGTAAACTATACAAGATTATCTTCAATAAATGTGATGAAAAATTTTTAAAGTTACTTTCCTTGTAAGAACAACAACAGAAAAACTACTGGTTAACAGCAGGTTATGTCAAATTACTTTTTATTTGTATGGATTAAAGTAAAGGGAACTTTATTATCATGTCAATTGAAACTAACCCGTTTGGAAATTTTGCCTATTCTCCCTGATTTTTTTTTTTTTTTTTTTTTGTGGGTACTGGGGATTCATCCCTCATCCCCAGCCCTTTTTTATTTTTTGTTTAGAGACAGGGTCTCAATATTTTTTAGGATCTTGATAAATTGCTGAGGCTGGCTTTGAACTTATGATCCTCCTGCCTCAGCCTCCTATTCCATTGGGATTACCGGTGTGCACCTCCACACCAGGCTCTCTCCCTGATTTCTAAGAAGGTTGGGTAACAACTTAGTTTCAGTTTGGGGACATGGAACTTTGGCATCAGTGACTCCATTTGGTTTTTAGTCTGGTCTGTTGGGGCCCAGTGCAGGAGATCAATCCAAAACAACAGCCTACTGTAATTTTTATTTAACTAGTGTGTACTACGTGGAGGAGTAGCTAAATACTTAACTCGCTTCAAGCCACTTATCTCACCTAATCGTCTTAGGAGAGGCTATCATTTTCTCATTTTACAGATGAAGACACAGGCTCAAAGAGGTGATTGGTCCACAGTGAGGTAGTGAACTAATAAGCACCAGCCCCCTCAGACTTCTGACACTCACTTTCCAGATCAGACTCTTGACTTTCATCCCAGTAATTCTAAGGGATATTTCTAAGTATTATTCATGTGATATTATTTCCTCTGTTCAACTCTCTTGATTGGGTTTTGAAATACTTTATGCTTCTACCTTTAATACTATGAAAGATACTATCTATTTTATTTGGGGTTCTTTTTTCACAGTTTTTTGTTTGTTTGTTTGTTTTGGTGCTGGAGATTGAATCCAGGGGCACTTAACCACTGAACCACATCCCAGCTCTTTTTTATATTTTATCTAAAGACAGGGTCTTGCCAAGTTGCTTAGGGTCTCACTAAGTTGCTGAGGCTGTCTTTGAACTGTGATCCTCCTGTCTCAGCCTCCCAAGCCACTGGGATTACAGGCAGATACCACTGTGCCCAGCCCCTTTTCTCCCAGTTTTTAAGAGTTAAATATAATAGTCCTTTCTCTCCTCAAAAGTCCTTAACTGTCCAAAACACCATTCTTCTGATAAAAAGTGTATTCATCTCTTAGCTCCTCCCTGGGGAAACCCCTTAAGGTCACACAGCCACAACTGCTTTTAAGCAAAACTGTGCTGTGTATCCCCTACAGTCATTCTGCTCCAAGGACATGACTACCTTGCCGCATAGTTCCCCAAGGAGTTTTGTTATGTATACTTGTTTATTCTGACCTACTAGATCATTTGGATCACAAGCAAGTCAGCAAAAACACTAAAGAAGGAAAAGATACATAGCAACAGTCTGTGTTCTGAGTGAACTCTCAGACATGGAGTAGGAACAAACTCCAGTAATTGTCTGCTCTGATGTTCTAACATGGAAAACCTCAGGGTGGAAAATGTTCAGTGACTTTCTCAGGGCCATGGAGGCAGAAGCATATCTGGGCCTGAAATTCTTGCACTGGTGGATTCATTGCCTTGGTGGATTCCTCCAATAATCCTCAATCAAAAGAGACCCCTAAGGCCTGGTGTGGTGGCACACATCAATAATCCTAGTGGCTTGGGAGGCTGAGGCAGGAGGACAGAGAGTTCAAAGCCAGCCTCAGCAAAAGCAAGTTGCCAAGCAACTCAGTGAGACCCTGTCTCTTAATCAAATACAAAATGGGGCTGGGGATATGGCTCAGTGGTCAAGCGCCCCTGAGTTCAATCCCCGGTACGCCCCCCAAAAAAAGACCCCTAAACTGGGTGCGGTGGCACATGCATGTAATCCCAGGGGCTCAGGAGGCTGAGGCAGGACAATCGAGAGTTCAAAGGCAGCCTCAGCACCTTAGCAAGACCCTGTCTCTAAATAAAATATAAAAAAGGGCCAGAGTTAGATGGAATATTATACAATCATTAAAAGTTTGGAGGATAAGTGCTTGCCTAGCATTTGCAAGATCTTGGAAGATCCTAGGTTTAATCTTCAGTACTGCCAAAAAATAAAGAAAAGAAGAAGAAAAAAGAAAAGAAAAACAAAGTGAATAAAAGTCATGAAGATGAGTATTTAATGATATTTATATAAAATATTGGGTTTCAAAAGTTTAAGTAAAATTTATGTACAGCCATGAGTGATGGTGCGCATTTAAAACCCCAGCAACTTGGGAGGCTGACGCAGGACGATTGTAAGTTTGAAGCCAGACTCAGCAACATAGTGAGACCCTATCTCAAAATTAAAAAATAAAAAGAACTGAGATGTAACTCAGTGGTAAAGCACTCTTGCATTCAATTACCAGCACAGACAAAAACAATTTTTTAAACAAGTACAATATCATTCTGTTTCTTTTGATTAAAAAAAAAAGTATGTGTATAAATATTTATAAATCCTAGAATATGCATCACAATGTTATAAAGATTAAACCTCTGGACAGTAACATTATAAATGATTACTTTCTTTTTGATGGTCTGTTGTCAGAGGACAAAATCACAACAGTTTGGTTTAAAGATTATAATTGGCTCTATTTTCTATTCTAGAATCAGGCAACATTTTATTCTGTAAAAAAGTGTTATAGGCTGAACAGAAAAGCTTGGTTTTACAGACAGGGTGAAAAAAAAAACAGAAACAAAGAATAAGTGGATCGGTCATTTCAAAGTTACTTTAGGCAGAACAGGGAGACAAAAAAAATAGACAAGTAACTGAGTGGTTAGCAGCAGATTACTTCCAGTTACTTTTTATAAGAATTAAAGGATTAAAGGATGTAAAGCTTAAAGTGGAGAGAATTTCTTCGTCACGCTAATTGAAATGAACCTGTTTAGGAATTTGGGCTTTATCTTTTTTTTTTTTTCCCCTCCTAATTTCTCAGAATTTTCAGATAATATTTAGTTTCAGTTTGATTGTTAGTATTTGTAAATTGAACACAAAAACATTCTTGTCATACCCACTGTAACACCCCCTTTGGTACCGGGGATTGAACCCAGGTGTGCTTAACCACTGAGCCACATTTTCAGACTTTTTTATATTTTATTTAGAGACAGGGTTCGTTGATTTACTTAGGGCCTTGCAGAGTTGCTGAGGCTGGCTTTGAACTTGCAATCCTTCTGCCTCAGTCTTCTGAGCAGCTAGGATTACAGGCATGTACCACCATGTCCTGCTATTTTTGTTTTTTGTTTACAGTTCCTGGCTAATCTCTCTTTCTCCAAGAAACCAGACTTTTTCTTCCTAACCTGGGTCATAAAAACTCTGCCGAAAGGCTGAGGCTGTAGCTCAGGGGCTAGCATGTACCCCTGAGCTCTGGGTTTAACCCTAGTACAAGGAAAACAAAAACCAAAATACTCTCTGCCTTTCTCTCACCTGCCTTCCCTGATAGTTGACGATAATGTCACTAGAGAAGAGATGTCTCTGGAAGAGAGTCCCAAGGAGTTCTGGGATAGAGGGGGGAACAGTGGGGTCCCTTGCTTACATAATGGAAAAGAATTTCAGTATGTGCCAGTCAAAGGCATAGACAAAAATTTGCTTAGGAAAGCAAATACACAATCAAGGGAGAATGCAGACTATTTGGGGGGGGGGGGGGGGGGGGGAGACATGTTTTGGGCAGTTCCCTCTGCCTCTTTTAAAGGAAATTTGGTGAAGGCTGGTGTGGGAGGGTGTATAGGGATGACATCAGTCTGGTAATCACACGATAGTTTATGGTGGGTTGGTCATTCTCAGGATCCTTAGGTTGACATGTTCTTCATTATCTGATCAAAAGATAACACTGGGAGAATATCATATCTCTGTTTAATCTATTTATTAGTGGGCTAATCAACTATGTACAAGTTAAATATTATGAGCAAATTTGGGAGTGACAGACAGGCCTTGCAGAGAGATTGACTTGGGAGGCGACAAACCTGGAAAAGGATATAAAATTTTTTTTCTGTTGGTATGGTGGATTGAACCCAAGGGCACTCTACACTGAGCTACAGCCCATCCCCAGCCCTTTCTCTCTCTCTCTCTCTCTCTCTCTCTCTCTCTCTCTCTCTCTCTCTCTCTCTCTCTCCCTCTCTCTTTTTGGTGCTGGGGATTGAACCCAGGGCCTATGTGCTTGTGAGGTAAGCACTCTACTGACTGAGCTATCTTCCCATCTTCCCAGCCTCCTAGCCCCCCCCCTTTTTTTTTTTAGAGACAGGGTCTCCCTAAGTTGCTGAGACTGGCTTTGAACTTGAGATCCTCCTGCCTCAGCCTCCTGAGCAACTGGGATTACTGGTGTATAGTACCTGCACCTGGCTTATTTTTCAATTTTGATATAGGATCTCATTAAGTTGCCCAGACTGGCCTCAAACTTGCAATGCTCCTGCCTCAGCCTCCCAAGTCACCCGGTTCAGGTGTGCACTGCCGTGCCCAACAGTATGCAGCACTTCTTTTTTTTTTTTTTTTTTTTTTTTTTTTCAGGCACAAATTTTTATTTTACAAATTGACAAACTGAGTTCCAAAAAAACTAGCCCAAGGTCAAAGTCAGTATGTGGCTGGGTGGTCACAGTTCCTTAATCCCATTTCCAAATTCTATACAGATGCTCCTCTGACATCCTGCTGGAGCCCCCACTCCCACACCTATCCCGGGAGGCATTCCGATTATACTTTCATATACAGGCATGCAGGATTTTAAGCTTTGGGTAGAATTGTCTCTAAGGCATTTCAGCAGATTGACTGTCCTTCCATTAGATCACGAGTACCTTGAGGTGAGGGACGACTTATTTGCAGTACCTGTCTCGCTGATGACGGTGATACTGATCTCAGTGTGAGGAGGTAGGTCCTGCATGCCTCAGACCCTGCTCATATACCCTCTGCCCCAAGAATAATCCCAAGAATGATTCCTTGAGGAATCCCCTCAGGTTCATTCCATCCCTGAATGCAGAAGACAGTGCAGTCCTTGATTCCATCAGCTCTTCAAACTCCTATTAATGCCCTGATTAGAGTTATTTGTGTTCAAGACTGTCCATCTTTTACACAGGATTGAGAACTCCTCCAAGGCAGGAATTGTGTCTCCTTCATCCCTGTTCTTCCAGGCTTGGGTCTGGCACACAGACAGGTGTTTTTCACTGAGGGTTAAGTTGTGATATCCTTCTTCTGGATAGAAGAGTCTAGGGTTCACTGCTCCGCCCCAGCAACCAGGCCAGCAGCTATCTCCGTAAACCCAGGCCAGCACAATGCCTCAGGCCCTCCAAGCCTCTCGCTGATTGATGGAGCTCCAAACACTTTCCAGAAAGTCACATGCCATAGTCTTCAGTGAAGGCCCTCATATTTCAGGCTGGTTGGTGACAACATGAGATACATGGGGGAGCTGCAGGCTCTGAAGAGAGAATGAAGGCAGCAGAAAGTGGTAGATGTGGTGAGTTTCCTGTTTCCTAAGTGCTCTGGGAGTGGCAGCTGCTGTCATAATGGTCCTGAGCAGTAATGGTTCCAATGGAGAAGCATATCATTATTCTCACACCGTCACCAGCGGCCGCTGAGGTGGGTGCACCCAGGGCAGGTCTGGAAGGGGAAGCGGGCGCACCCACATTGGGGTCGCACCCTGGCGAGTCTGGAAGCGGAGAGGACGGCGATCGGGGACCTTGCGGAGCGGACCCGGAGGGTGGGCTGCACTCCGTCGTCGTAGTATGCAGCACTTCTAAATTAAAAATTTATTTCCTTGTATTTTTTTTATGTCTCCTTTCCTTCTTTTTTTCCCCCTCCTTCCAATACTGGGAATTGAATCTGGGGGTGCTTAACCACAGAGCCACATCCCCAGCCCCTTTTATTTTTTATTTTAAGACAGGGTCTGTCTAAATTGCTTAGAACCTCAATAATTTGCTAAGGCTGGCTTCAAATTTGCAATCCCCCTGCCTCAGCCTCTCGAGTCCTCGGGATTACAGGTGTGCACCACTGCGGCTGGCTCCTATTTCTTTTATTTCTCCTATCCTATCTCAATAAGATTTTTCATTTCGGAGCCAGGTGCAGTGGTTCACTCCAGTAATTTCAGCTACTCGGAAGGTTGAGGCAGGAGAATTGAAAGTTTAAAGTCAGCCTGGACAACTTAGCAAGACTGTCCAAAAAATAAAAAGGACTGGATGTAGCTCAGCAGTAGAGCACCCCTGGGTTCGATCCCCAGTACTGCAAAATGAATGAATGAATGAATGAATGAATGAATGAATGAATGAATAAATGAATGAATGATTTCTCATTTTATAAGGGGTCTTCCCAATATCCAAGAGAAATCTGAACAGACAGGTCTTGCTAGATTTCCCTTCTCCATCTGTTAGCATTAGGTATGCAATGGAGTCTCCATGAAAACCCAAAAGGACAGAGTCCCAAGAGCTTCCTAATAGCAGATATGTGGTTCCTGGGAAGGTGGCATACCCTGTGATATTCTTCCATGTCTCACTCTATGCATTTATTTATCTGTATCCTTTCTAATATGCTTTCTAATACACTGGTAGATATGTTTTGCTGAGTTTGGAAGCTGTTCAAACAACTGGCATCTGAAGTGTGTGTTTTGGGAGGTGATCTTGGGAGCTGAGCCCTCAACCTGTGGTATTGTAACAGACCCCAAGGTTTTGCATCTTGGTGAGTGTGAAGCCAAAAAGCACCACCACAGGATAAAAGAATGGAGAAAGATTTATTACCCGAAGTAAGAAAAGAATCAGTTATTTTCAAAGCATTGCTCTCACCAACAAAGGAAGTGTGGGAATTTTATTCTGGGACTGTATACATACTCCCTTTAGGGGTGGGCACATTCCTGAGCATGATCAGTTTGGGATGTACATTTATGAGCTTGGCTCAGTTCAGGGTTGTAGTTCAAGAAGGAAAGATGGTGGAGCTGGGCCTAGTGGGCCAGGCATTATAATCCCAGCTACTTGGGAGTGAGATAAATTCCAGGTCAGCCTAAGCAATTTAGTAAAATCCTGTCTCAAAAAATATATAAATAGAGCTGGGGATATAGCTCAGTTGGTAGAGTGCTTGCCTAGCATTCACAAGGCCCTGGGTTCAATCCCCAGCACCACAAAATAAACAAACAAACAAACAAACAAACAAATAAAAGCAGGAAGAGTGGCTGGGGTTGTACCTCACTGGTGGAGTGCTTGTCTACCTTGTCTAGAATGTGTGAGTGAGACCCTGGATTCAATCCCAGATATATAATAATAATAATAATAATAATAATAATAATAAAACATAGTGGATTCATTCCTGGTTTCCTGGACATGCTCAGTTCAAGGTCATAGAGCACAGGATAAAAGTTCAAAATGGCATATAGGAGGGCTGAGGTTGTGACTCAGTGGTAGAGCACTTGCCTAGCATGTGTGAGGCGCTAGGTTTGATCCTCAGCACCACAAAAAAATAAATGAATAAAGTAAAGGTCTATCAACATCTAAGAAAAAATTTTTTTTTAAATGGCAGACAGGAATACATGAAGAGGCAAGCTTGGACAATTAAATATTATTATGATCCAAGTCTTCTCTAGGAACCTAAAAGAAAAACTTAAGAGTGGCTCAGTTTTCTTGGACATCCTGGCTGATTCTTTGTGAGTTTCTCCAAAAAGTTTTGCTGAAACAAAAGAAGATATATTTTGTGCATTAATGTAGGAACTTGCCTCCAAAGGTACCTGTCTTGCTAAGAGGCTAACAGTACCTGATTCTACCTCCAAATATGTGATACTGGAATTGACTTAGAGGACACCTAACTGGTGTCTTTTGGAGAATTGCTTGCTTGCTTGGTATGTGACACCTCTGGTGTCAGAAGTGGTCTATGCTCTGAATGCATAGTAGGAGAAACAGTTTGAGTTGGGTTTTCCTAATTGTTACCTCACCATCTAATAGAGCTCAGAGGACGTGGGAGAAAATGGTCAGGTCACTGCTTCACTTGAGAGGGGGGCAGAGATTGAAAGAGAAAAAGGTGAATTACAGATTTGCAAAATATACTCACAACACACACATCTAATATAGGACTCATCTGTGGGGAGCCATCCTTATCTAGCAGAATCAGACTAGATTGAGCCAAGGGACACAGAGGTCTGACTTCTAGGAACCGGCTACCACGGAGGACTGTTCCAGATTGCCCAGAAGTATGTGGCTCTGTGTGAGAGTGGTTCTCTCTCTGGTTCTGTGATAGCTTCCCTGGGCAGATGGCTCCCCTAACTCCACCCCATCCTGTTCATCACAGAAGAAGCCCCTCCCATTCTGGGCCCTTTTACCTGTGTGACTGAATAAAAGAGAGTTGGGTCATTCCATGTTGTTAGAGGCCAGAGTTGGTATGGCCAGACCTGCCACGCCCCCTTTCATTTAAAAAGAGTATTGGCTCTTGTGTGTTTATTGATTAGATAAATTTATGGGTAATTGATTTATAGCCAACATCATCCTCCAGTAGTTAACCTTTTCCACATCCACATGGGACATGGAAGAAACCCCCAGACTCATTCAAATATACATATACATATATATGTATATATACATTTATTTGTATATATACACATACAAGTTTACATATATATTCATATGTACTTTAACAAACTACAAAGTTAAAGACAGATAACCCAATGGTTAAATGTGCAGGAGACTTTGACACTTCACTAAAGAATATATCCAAGCTTTCCAATAAACCTATGTGCCTTTTCAGTTTCTTATTGAAAATTAGATACACAATGAGATAAATACCCATGAGAATGGCAAAAGTTTAATAGACTGACAATATTGAATATTGACAAGGTTATAGAGCAACTGGAACTCTGATCCATTTCTAGTGGGAATAAGTTGGATGGTTTTTCCAACCACCTTGAAAAATTGCTTTACTGTATTAAAGTTAAACCCATATCTACCCCTATCCAGCAATTTCTCTCCTATGTATATAATATTTTTAGGGGGGTTACTGGGTATTGAATCCAGGGGCACTACCACTGAGCTACATCCCCAGCCCTTTTTATTTGTTTATTTTATTATTATTAATAATAATAATAATTATTATTATTGGTACTGGGAATTCAGGGAAGCTTTACAGCTAAGCTATATCCCCAACCCCTTTTATTTTTTATTTTGAAAGAGGGTCTCACTAATTTGCTTAGGGCTTTCCTAAATTGTTGAGGCTGACCTCAAGCTTGAAATTCTCCTGCCTCAGTCTCCCAAACTGCTAGGATTACAGACATTCACCACCACACCTGGCTTCTGCTATGAATATACTTAATAGAAGTGATTGTTTTTATTCGCCAACAGAAATATCCAAACAGGGTTGTTCATAATAACCAAAACTTGGAGACAGTACAAAGGCCAATCAACAGTGGAAAGTATAATATTGTCCTTACAACAGAATAATAAATATAAATATGAATTAGTATTAGTAACTATCCATTAATTAATTATTATTAATTAATTAATTAGTAATTATCCATTAGTAACAACATGGATTAAATTTGTAGACATAAGGTTGAAAGATTAAAAGTCCAACACAAAACCGAATGTGGTGGCACATGCCAATTGTCCCAGCTACTCAGGAGACTGAGGCAGGAGGATTGCTTGAGTCTGGCATGCTCATATTCTAGGCGACATAGCAAGACCTCTTCTGTAAAAAAAATTAAAATGAGAAAGATCAACACAAAAAGAGCACATTCTGTATGATCCATTTATATGCTTAATAAAACTCAGCTCTGCTGATAGAGGTTGTTGGACTGTTACTTATCTGGAAAGATGTAAGCCTTCCAGCATTCTGGAAATGTTCCAGATATAGAGATAGATAGATAGATATATAGATACGTACATACATACATACATAAGTGTGTATATATACATATCAGCAGAACATATACATGTCACCAGAAAGGAAAACAATGCCAATTCTTTGAATAGGAATTGGCACATACAGTTGTCAACCAAGAATAAAATCAACCAAGTCTAACAAAGAAAATTACATTTATTTGGTACTAGATATAATACCAACCCAGAAAAATACAGATTTGAGCAATCTTTAAAATGTGCTCCATGGTTTTACAAATGGAGTGTATTTATAGCTTTAAACCACAAAGGGGTTGAAAATTACATCATTTGTTAGTCAAGAATTATGATTGGTGGTGGCAGAAATTAAAATATTTCTTAAGAAAGGAATTGGGTGTGATCTCTGTCTCTGGGTAGTTTGGGGAAAAGGGTTTACTATACAGACCGTCAGCAATATCTTAAAGGTCAACTTGCATGGGTGGTGGTAGGGCAGGTGGGTGTGTCTGCATCCCAGTTCAAAGTTTCAGAGGCAGACGTGTCTGAGATTCAATGAACAATGGCCTCCTGACTCCATTTTAAGTGCTTCCAACCAGTGCTACTCCATTTTGATTGTTTTATTTCCTTAACACAACAAAATTGTTGAAATATGGCCCAGTCCTGCTAGACTTTTTTCTCAGCAAATTGGGAAGAAGATTGTTTGGTGTCTTCACAGAGCTTGAGCCTCCAGCTGGTCCTCCCTTCCTTCCATGGGCACACCCTGCACCCCAATCCAGCTCAGAGCATTGATGGCAATGTCACAGGCAGGGCGTTACCTGGAAAAGAGTCAAGTGTTGTCTTCTTCCCAGGGGGATTTGCACTATGAAAAGGGACTTTAAGGACATTCTGGACACAGATAAATGTCAGGAATAAGAAGGGGGAAGTTAGAACAAAATTGGTTGAGTTGCATGATTGTCAGGTTCCCTAAAATTTTTAGAGGAAATTCCAAGAAGCCCAGAAGCTTTTTGGTTAATGGAAACTTAAAATATCTAAGCAAATCGAACCACTTACTCTGCTTTTTATCACATTTGGGTCTCATGACAGCCTGGGGGATGGTCTGGGTCACTATTTCATAGACCTGGAGACTCACTGGGAAAGTTATGTAACAGGGTTACATAACTTGGAGGACAGAATATGAACTTGGACCACCTGACTCACAGCCCTGTGTTTCATTCTTGATCCAGAAAAGTCTTTTTACCAACAAGATTTCATGAACCATCATTCCCAGAATCAATAGAGAGGGATTAGGTGCTCTAACATGTAGATATTGCTTCTGGTAAGTTCTTCCTAATTTTTTCTTACCTTCTTGACATTTTAAAAGATGCTGGTGGTCACTTCACATTGCCACAACCTTTTTGATTTTTTTTTTTCAGTTTTGGTACTGGGAATTGAACTTTGAACCCCATGGAGGAATATGCTCGGCCCCCTCTGTTTTAGATATTGGGAATGAACCCAGGGGTATACTAACACTGAGCTACATCCCCATTCCCTTTACTTTTTTTTTTATTTTGATACTAACACTGAGCTACATCCCCATTCCCTTTACTTTTTTTTTTATTTTGAGAGAGGGTCTGGTTAAGTGATGCTGGCTGACCTTAAACTTGTCATCCTCCTGCCCCGCTCCCCGCTCCCTAACCCTCTGTTGTTGGCATTACAGGCTTCCTTTTGCAGTGATTATCAGATTACCTAACATTTTTGGAGGAAATTCTGGCCTGGTCTGTGACAATATTTGATTTTAAATTTTCTCCACATATTTATTTTCAAGCCTGGTCATGGTGGGTAGTATTGATGGCTCCATGCGAACAGCATAAGCTCCCAAATCCACCAAATAAACACACTTTTTACATAAAAATAGTGCTAGGCAAACGCAGCTTCATAGTAACTTCCTGAATTTCAGTGTCCCCAAGAGTCACAATTCCAGGAGGTACCACTTATGTGAAACACAGTAAGAGATGCTTCATGGAATTGGGTAACCAGGGAGATCTGCTTAAACACCTCTCAAAGAGACTGAGCCTCCGAACCTCCTTTACAGAAATTCTGGTCAGTGGCAAGAAAACAGAACTTCTCAGGATCTGGCAGACACCAGCAGAAGGGAGTCAAATCCACAGAGATCACAAGAGGAAGAGGGAAATGGAATGGGACCAAAAGTTGAGACAAGTAACATCCAAAGTCCAAGAGGTCAGAGTCAGTCAACAAACACAGCACAATGAAAACCCATTAAGTCCCAAGTTTTCAGTTCTGTGAATATTTCAAGAAAATCGACAGAAGTGTATTAAAATGGGTTGGAACTCATAACCTAGAGCATATATACCCTTTATAGGTTTATTTGCATAGGCATGAAAAAAATTATTTTTTTCGAAAGCTCTAATCATTCATCCATTACTTTTCTCAAAAGAATAGAACACTAAAAACATGACACTTATTTCAAAGTGGCCATAAGTGGCATATCTGTTAGACAATTTAAGTTTTTTACAGGTGTTTCACATTTGGGACCACGGGACAAAATAGCAGGGCCTAACATTGATCAAAAGCGGAGGCTGACTGGACTTTGGTCTTGCACAGAGGGAGAGGAGCTCTGAACATACTCATGTTGATTTGAGCCATCAAGTCTGGGACTTGCAAATAATCACCAGAGATGCCAGGAGGACTTCTCCTCCTCCTCCTCCTCCTCCTCCTCCTCCTCCTCCTCCTCCTCCTCCTCCTCCTCCTCCTCCTCCTCCTTTTTTTTTTTTTGTACCAGGGATTTACTGGAATTTACCTAGGAGCGCTTTACCAGTGAGTTACATTCCCAGTCCTTTTTATTTTTTATTTTGAGACAAGGTATCACTAAGTTGCTGAGGTCTCACCAAATTGTTGAAGCTGACCTTGAACTTACAACCCTCCTGCCTCAGCTTCCTGAGTCACAGTGATTACAGGCGCACCCCACCAGGCCTGGTTACATTTTGATTTTTTAGCCTGGTCTTTTGGGGACTACTACAAAAACAAATGATCTCATGCAATTTTTACTTAGTAAATATATAAGAGGATTAATGTGGCTTTACCATCATTGCCAAATTTACTGTACTTCTCAACTCTGACCACAAACTAGAAAATCAAACAACACTGTGTTGGTGGACTGATCACATTTTCGTTGTGTATAGGAAAGAGAATAAGGTAGGCAGGCTACAGGGCCCAAATTCCAGCCTGAAAGAGACATTTCTATCCAGCAGAAAAGAAATGCTGATGAGTGACCTTTGAAGAGTTCACCCTATATGCTGCTCATGAACCCATGTATTCTGTTTTCCAGGTTAGCAGGAGGCCCAGGGTGTCCCTAGCTGGACCTTTGTGGCCAGACCTTAATTGGGCCACCTTAATCTACTGTGGCATTGAGTGTGGGGCAGGTTGTAAGCTCTGAACAGTTGCCACCCCTCACTTCCCTTGGAGGCTACACTGACCTCTTCCTTTAAATTCCAGAGAGTAAAGAATAGACTCTTTGGGGCTGGGGTTGAAGCTCAGTGTTAGAGTGCTTGCCTAGCACATGTGGAGCACTAGGTTCGATCCTCAGCACCACATAAAAATAAATAAAATAAAGGCATTGTATTCATCCACAACTAAAATAAATATTTAAAAAATAGACTCTTTAGCTAGCTATATTGGATGTTTGCCAACACCTGTTGTTAAGAACAACAAGAGGAGCCATCGCAACAAGCCCAGAGGGTCCTGGGGTGCCACAACCATTCCCAAGTCTCCGCATTAAGGCATATTTGACAAAATGACACCCTGTAACCCACTGCTCTTCACTTTACATCTTACCACGTGGACCTTGCTCCATGGACTTGATCTTTCATTTTGATGAAACAAATCTGCATTACCTGTGGGCAGAGAGTAAGAAGCACATGGAAAGGTTTGGCATGAATAGTCTCCAGAAACTGATATAATAAAAACCGTAAAGAGACATAAGTTATGAGCTACTAATAACAACAGTTCAAGATTTACTCTGTTCGAGGCCCTGTGATATATATACATAATATGACTCATTTAATACAATGTGCTTTATTTAATACTGTATGTGGTTTATTGTATCCACCTGATGAATGAGAAAATTTTGAGGGAGTTGTAAATAAACCACTCAAGTTTACAGAGCTAAGTATGTGAGAGTCAAATTTCTGTTCACTGAACTGTCTCACTTTCCTCCTAAGCACACAGAAAGATGACATTTCCCAGACCTAGTACATCTAGGTGCAACCATGTGGTTAAATTCTGGTGAATAGAATTGCAGATGTGATCTATTCCATTTCAGGTTTAAAACATTCCACCCAAACTTCTACTTTATCTGCACAGCTGGAAGCAAGCCCCCCTTCCTCGCCCACCCCCACCGCCCCTACCTAAGGGCAGAGAGCCTGGATCTCTGAGTAATTCCTTGGAGTTACTGGCTTACATTACACTTCAATGGAAACAACAAAAAAGCCATTATTGCATTAAGATGCTGACTTTTTTTTTTTTTTAAACCGATGATTGCACCCAGGGGTGTTTTATCACTGAGCTACATCCCTGGACCTTTTTAAATTTTTTATTTATTTATTTTTATTAAAAATTTTTATTTTTACAGACTGCATTTTAATTCATTGTACACAGATGGGGTACAACTTTTCATTTCTATGGTTGTACACAATGTAGATTCACACCATTCATCTAATCATACATATACTTAGGGTAATACTGTTTCATTCTACTGTCTTTCCGTCCCCCACCCGCTCCCAACCCATTTTCCTCTACATCATCCAAAGTCCTTTTTGAAATTTTGAAACAGGGTCTCTCACTAAGTTTCTGAGGTTCTCCCTAAATTGCTCAGCCTGGCCTTGAACTTGGAATATTCTGCCACAGTCTCCCAAGTCACTGGGTGTGCAGCTGCTGACATTTCGGGGTTGGTCACTACAGCAAAACCTAGTCTGAGTAGAAATATAGTTAGATAAATTGTAGACAGGATTTGAGTAGATTTGAGTGAAGTTTTGTCTGACTGAACCACTCTCTCCCAGATGAAAGTTTCTAGTCTTGGACTCTGCCACTAACCTCATGTGAGTGCTTGGGTGATTCATTTATCTTCTGTGATTCTTTTTTTCCATTTGTTCAATGGGACAAATATCTGTCCTTCCAACCTTACATGGTAACTGCAGGATAAAATAGGACAAGAGCTGTGAAATGATTTGTAAAATAAGTGTTGTTCAAATGCAAAAAAAAAAAAAAAAATAGTGTCATTATCTGCTGGGTGCAATGACACATGCCTGTAATTGCAAATTTGAGGATAGCCTCTGCAACTTAACAAGACCCTGTCTCAAAATTTAAAAAATAAAATAAAAAGGGCTGGGGGTTTGGTTCAGTGGTAAAGTGTCCCTGGGTTTTAATCTCCAGTACCCTAAAAAAAGTGTTATTATCTAACTCATTTCCCTGATTCTAGTTAAGAAACTATTTTGTGATATCTAGAATTGTCATGAAAATTTAGTTATATATCTCTGCCTTTATTACCTCTAATATTTAATCTTTCAATATTTTTAAACTTTAGCATAATTTCAAACTTGCAGATGAATTTCAGAAATGGTATAAACCCTCTTTGACCATATTTACTAAATTTTTATGTTTGCCCCTTTTATATACATATATGTATATACATATAGTATATATGTTTCTGATTCATTCAAGAGTCAGTTGAAGACATCGTGTGCTTTACCAATTTGGAGCAAGTACAATGCTGGAACACCTTAATTTCATCCTAGTGAAGTTGATTTCAAACTTCTGATCTTTGGAACTGTAAAAGAATAAATGTATGTTATTTAATATGCCAAATTTGTAGAAAATTGTTACAGCAACCATAAGAAACCAGCTGGCTTTGGTGGCGCAAGCCAGAAATCACAGGGATTTGGGAGGCTGAGGCAGGAGGATCACTAGTTCAAAGTTGGCCTCAGCAATTTAGTGAGGTCCTAAGTAACTTAGTGAGGCCCTGTCTCAAACTAAAAAAAAAATGGGCTGGGGGTGTGGCTCAGGGTTTAAGTGCCCCTGAATGCAATCTCTGATACAGGAAAGAAAAGAAACTAGTATAGTTCATATTCAAATTTTGGCAAATAATATTCATTTTACCCATTTCTGTTTTCAATATGATACCCAGCCAGGAACATGTATTACATTTAGTTGTCATGTGGTTTAGTAATAACCTGGAACAGTTTTGCCTTTGTCTTTCTCAACCTTGGCATTTTTGGAAAAGACAGCTATTTATTTTTTAGAATGTCACTCAATGTTTGTTTGGTTGATGTTTCCTCATCCTTAGATTCAGATTAGTTTGAAAGAATATAGTATCAGATGATGTTGGTTTGTGTCAACTTTGATAAGGTTGATTTTGATCACTTGGTTAAGGGGGAGGATACCAAATCCCTCTACTGTAAATTTATTAACTTCTTTTATAATTAAAAAGTAATTTGTGGGTAGATACTTTTAGATTCCACATTATGCTTTAAGCCTTCAAACTTTAGCATTCATGGTAATTTTCTTTTATTTTGGCACTGGAGATTGACCTCAGGGGCACTTTACCACTAAGTCACATACCTAGCCCTTTTTATTTTTTATTTTGATACAGGGTCTCACTAAGTTTCTGAGGGTCTTGCTAAGTGGCTGAGGCTGACTTTAAACTTGCAATCCTCTTGCCTCAGCCTCTGGAGCCACTACTATTACAGGTGTATGACACAGTGCCTGACTGATTTCCTGACTCCATTGTTGTTGTTTTTTTCTTTTTCATACCAGAATTTGAAACCAGAAGTGATCTAATGCTGAGATACATCTATAACCCTTTATAATTTTTGTGAAAGGGTCTCCTAAATTGCTGAGGCTGGCCTAGAACTTGTGATCCTCCTGCCTCAACCTCCTGAATCACTGGGATTATAGGCATGTGCCACTGTGCCCCGAAATCTTTAATTGTGCTTCTATAATTTAGTAGATGTAATTCTACTGTAAGGAAGATCTCTTTCTGCTTCTTGGTTTCTTTCTTTTCTCTTTTCTTTTTCCTTCCTTCCTTCCTTCCTTCCTTCCTTCCTCCTCTCCATCTCTCTCTCTTTCTTTCTGATTGAATTCAGGGGTGCTATACTTCTGAGCTACACACCCAGCCCTTTTAAAAATTTACTATTCTTATTATTTTTCAGTGCTAGGGATTAAACCTAGGGCCCCATCCATGCCAGGAAAGCACTTTACCACTGAGCTTTCCAGCTCCTTTTCATTATTTTGGGGCAAGGTCTTACAGAGTTGCCCAGATTGGCCTTGAACTTGGATCCTTCTGCCTTTGCCTTTTTTTTTTTTTTTTTGTGGTGCTGGGGATTTGAACCCAGGGTCTTGTGTTTGCGAGGCAAGCACTCTATCAACTGAGCTATATCCCCAGCCCTGCCTTTGCCTTTAAGTACCTGAAGTTACAGATGTGCTTTACCCTGCCCACTTCCCCATTTATTTATGTAGTCATTTATCTATATCGCCATAGACTCATGGATTCTTATTTTATTCAATGCATTATAATCCATACTATCATTATTTCTGATGCTTAGATTCCAAGATTTGGTCAGTGAAAACTGCTTCAAACTGGCTTCTGTGTTCTTTTGATACATCTGCACACTCTTTAGGCACTTTCTTACTGGCACAAGAAGATATTTGACTCATCTTATCCTATTTCTGTAGCAGTTATTCTCTCAGAAATCCTGGTACCTTTGTTGGAGAGTGAGTTTTAGAAACCAAGTTCTGGGTTCATGGTATGCTCAAGCTGTGGAATTTCTTTGCTTATGTGTAGAGACATGTTTAAGCAGCTCTAAGATGGCGGCTGGCATTGGGCCAAGAGGTGGCGCTTGATTAGTGTTAACATGGCGTGATCTCTCATGACCTTTTGCCTGATTGGTTGATGTCTCTTCTGCGCTTGAGGTCAACACATTTTCCTCATTCTTGATTGGTACCGTGGTGCGTGCTCCAATTGTGCTATTTAATCCTAAGCTGATTGGCTACTTTAGTGTATATAAGACATTCTCTTCACCTCGGAAGAACACAGCTCTAGATCAAAGATGAAGGACGCAGTACATGGGACGCACTACTAAGAAGCACCTCTGATAGCATGCACCTCTAGGACGCAGGATGCAGGACGCACCTCTAAGAAGCAGCAGCAGAACTCTAAGAAATAGCTCCTCTGAAAGCATAGCCTCTCTGATAAGCGTATTCTCTCTGAAAGCGTAGTAAAAGCAAGCAAGCCTCTTTTCCTCTATAAACTAGCAAACAAGCAAGCAAGAAAGCAGTCCGGAAAAAGAATAGAGGTAGTTCATTCCCAGTCCGCCTCTGATTCCTTCCCGTGGGATTCCGTGGGATTGTTGCTGGGGACAGCAACACTTACTACGTATGCTTTTTTAGTGGCCAGGAAATTTGTCTAAAATCATGAGTACATGCTGATATCTCTGATTCTCTTTCCTTCCTTTCTTCTGCTGGAGATCAAACTCAGGGTCTTTGCATGCTAGGCATGCATTCTACCACTGAGCTACCCAGCTCTGTTTCCTTCAATCTCAAACAACATCACAATGTACATTCTCTCTCTCTGCTTTCCTAACTCCCTTTTCTATCAATGGGTAAACTGACTCCCTTTACCTTCAGTATATTTTTTCATTTATTCAGGTTTAATCTACCAACTATGATATTGTTAATAGTATGTATATTTTCAGGGTTTTTTGGTGGGAGGGGATGCACATGAGCTGTACAAATCTTAAATGCACAATTGATTACTCTTGACAAATGCCCACATTTAGGTAACCCATACCTCTATGGAAATATAGAACATTTTCAAGCCAGGTGTGGTATGGATGCATGTAATTCCAGTGACTTGGGAGGCTGAGCAGGAAGAATGTAAACTTGAGGCCAGCCTCAGTAATCTATTGAGGTTCTAAACAACTCAGCAAGATCCTCTCTTAAAATTTAAAAAATTAAAAAGGGCTGGGGATGTGGCTTAGGGATGTAGCTCTCTTAAACCCTTAGCCTCCTGAGCCCCTGGTATTACAGGTGTGTGTCACCATGCCCCGCTCATAATCATTTTAACCAGGACCTTGGTGATGGACATTTCAGTTTCCAGACTTTTGCTCTTTATTTCAAACATTTTATTTCAATGGATAACCTTGTATATTTATCATTTGACATATCTGCAACTATAACTGTAGGATATATTTTTAGAAATGATTGCTGAATCAAAGTGTATATACATGTGGAATTTCGTTAGACACCGTCAAATTATCTTCAATAGGAATTGTTTCAATTCACACATCCTGTTTACCTATAGTCATGGCTGTTCTAAGAGTTATCAGTCTTTTGGATTTTAACCTATCAAATCAGTGAGAAATGATATCTCAGTGGTTTCCTTTTTTAAATTTTTTTTTTCTCTTACAGTACTGGAGATGGAACCCAGGAGTGCTCTACTACTGAGCAACATCTCTGGCCCTTTTTAATTTGAGACAATTGAGTTGCCAGTTGTCAGACTGGCCTTGAACTTAGAATCTTCTCACTTCAACCACCAAATAGCTGGCATTACAGGCATATGCCACTTCATTGGGCTCCCCTTAGTGACTCTTAATTTGTTCACTTTATTATGAGTGAGAATGAGTATATTTTAACATGTATAAAGGATATTATATTTCCTTTTCACTTTTCAATAGAGTTGATGGTCACTTTGTTTTAGGGGCAGTACTGTGGTTTAAACCCAGGACCTCATGCATGCTAGGTATACTCTATACCACTAAGCTATGTATAAAATACCCAACACCTTTATAAAAGTCGGGTTTACTGGTGTATAATTTACATACAGTAAGAGTTCACCTTTTAGTGGAGCTGTCTCTTGTATGTGGAAGGCTTTCCAGCTGGGGGATACCTGTTGGTATTTTGAAGGAAATAGAAAAAAGTTTACCAATTGCAGTAAGGAAGTAGATTACATTTAGACCAAGATTTTGAAGATCTCAGATGTACAGGCAATGTGTTCAATGGAAAGAGGGTAAGCCCTGCATTCTGATTCTCTGGGCTCAACTCCTGTCTTTGCCACTTATTAACTATGTGTTCTTGCTCAGATTACATCACAGCTCTGGGTCTCAGATTCCTTATCAGTAAAAAACCTTCAAAATCAAATCCCATCAGATAACATGATGAAAGCACACTGTCTAGTGCTGACACAAACTTGGTGCCTAATAAATGTTAGTTTCCCTTCTCTTCCAGCAAAAGCCAAGCCATTAAAGACCACATGCCCTAGGGCAGAATGACAGCATGGTGTGTGTGATTCCCAATCACAACCTCAGGTTTGTGAGAGTGTTATGATCCTGTCTCAGGCATTTCAGCTTGGCACCAGTAGAGTCAGACTGAAAGTTTCCTTTGCTAATAAAATGAGCTCAGAGAAAATATCATACCTATCTAAAAAAAAAGAATAATAACTCCTTTTCAGTAAGGAGTTACTCAAAGCCACCTTGCCAAACCTGTTCTTCTGCCTTAGTGATAGGTGCTTGCCCCTGGCTTCCTCCTGATGCCACAACCTGTTGGTCCAACAGCTTTAGATTAATAAAGAGGTTCAATAAACAACATGCTCTCCTGGTCCTGGGACTTTGGCCTTTTCTCAGCAGCGAACTGTGTGAGGTAGGCAAAACAATCATAGCAGAATTAATGAATAGTTATTTCCTTCCTACCTAGCCAGGCAAAGATGGATTTGTCTACTGCTACCTGCAAACGCCAGAT
This sequence comes from Sciurus vulgaris, assembly GCF_902686455.1. Classification (NCBI taxonomy): domain Eukaryota; kingdom Metazoa; phylum Chordata; class Mammalia; order Rodentia; family Sciuridae; genus Sciurus; species Sciurus vulgaris. Next base: position 122,492,999 of record NC_136467.1, on the reverse strand, counting down.
GGGCATCCTCATTGTGATCTTAGGTGGTGTTCTTATTTGCCTGGGCAAGGTGGAAAACACCTTGTCTCCAGATACCAGTGGATTGGAAAACAACAGCTAGGTCATCTCCCAGTTGATTTCACCTGTGAGGTGGACTGAAGATTGCCGGCCATAATCACGAGTTCCCAGCTACAGTTATGTTTACAGCCACCCAGTGAGTCTGGGCTGAGCTTCTGTGTCTGGTTGCTACTGTGTTTTCTTTTTGTTGTTGTTGTTGTTTGTTTTTAATTTTTTTTAGTTGTAGATGAACACAATACTTTTATTTATTCACTTTTACATGGTGCTGAGGATCGAACTCGGTGCCTCACACTTGCTAGGTGAGCACTCCACCACTGAGTCACAACCCCAGCCCTGCTACTGTTTTTAAACAGAAAGATCAAGTTGTAGCCTAAGTGCACTTCAAGGCAGCAAGCTCTCAGCTCAAGATGAGAAACTCGGGGTGGGGTGTCACCCTGGCATGATGTTCCATGATGAAAAATCTATCAACAGATTAGTTCCCTCAGAGATAGAAGCACAACTCAGAGTGTGGAGGAAAGGGTCTTTGAAAGTTAGCTCCTTCCCTGACCTTGGGGCCCTGAGGTCTAGGAATAGAACCAAAGCATGCCCAACAGATGGAGGAGTGAGCAGTGAGTGATGGCTACAAAGTGAAGTTGAAATTCCTGTTGGAAAGAAGAGGAAAGATGCGTGTGAGTTCCCCAGTTCATCTCCTGGGTGTCCCTGAAGAGGCCTGCATATGGACATCAAGGATTCCTAGATACGGACATGGGGTTTTGGTGCCTATTCTTATTATTGACAGTCCAAACACTGTCAATTAGTGCATGTTTACCATGAAGTTCCAAGTACTTTATGAGAATTATCTTTTTTTTTTTTTTTTTTGCAGTGCTGGGGATTGAACGAAGGGCCTTGTGCTTGCGAGACAAGCATTCTGTCCACTGAGTTCTATTCCCGCCCTATGAGAATTATCTTAATCAGGTGTCACAGCCATGACCCTTGAAGTATTATTACATCTGTTTTTCAGATGAGAAAGTTGAGATACAAAGAGATTAAGCAGGGCTAAGGGCGTAGTGCAGAGGCAAAGCACGGCTTCACATGCTTCAGGCTTCAGGGTTGCATCCCAGCACTGCTAAAAGCAAAAACCAAAAAACAACAAAGAGGGCAGCGTACAACAGCGGAGCTCACCTGTAATCCCAGAGACTCAGGACACTGAGGCAGGAGGATCACAAGTTGGAGAGAGACCAGCCTGGGCAACTTAGCGAGATCCTGTCACAAAATAAGAAGGGTGGCGTTGCTCACTGGTAGAGTACCCCTAGGCTCAATCCTTGGTACCTCAAAAAAATAAAAATAATCAAATATTGTCCCCCAGGGCTGGGCTTGTGGCTCAGTGGTAGAATGCTTGCCTAGCACACATGAGGCACTGGGTTCAATTCTTAGCACCACATAAAAATAAAATAAAGATATTGTGTCCACCTACAACTAAAAATATTTTTTTAAAAAATACTTCCCTACAAAAAAAAAGAATAACAGAATGAATCAAACAACATTGCCCTATGTAAATTTATGATTTTTTAATAAAAAAAATGCTTCCCTCTAACAACAAAGAAGTAATTTTCCCAAGGTCAAAGCAATCGCTTGTGGTGGAACTGGGATTCAAACACAGGCCCTCTACGTCTAGAAGCTATGCTTGTTACAACTGCATGATGCTGCTTCTTGATATTGTGTTACCATGGTCTTTAGCACATAATTCTATAATTTTTAAAAAAATTCTTATCTCCCACACTTAACTTGATGGTGGGTGTGTTATTAATTTTCCATTGACAGCAGCCATCAAGTGCATGCTCAGTAATGTTGAATAAATGTTCAAAATCTACTACTTTTGTGCTTTTAGCATTGGGGAAACACAGAGGAGAGTTAAGGGAAGGTGTAAGTTATTAAGAACCCGAGGACCCAACTCCTCTGGTGGTGACAGTGGAAATTCCTACCTTAAACTGCCTACTCCTTTTACCTGGGTTTCACAGACTGGGTTAGGTATGGTCAATGATGGCAGCTGTACACACCATTTTTGGTAGGATGCTTTTCTGTACTTCTTCTTTGACAACTATACTCCCCCAAGGTTTGAAGTCTCCTCCCTAACTCCCAGAAGTTCAAAAGGGACGATCAGTCACAATTCCCCACCCATTCTCACAGAAGACCCTTGCTTTAAGCCTGGACATTCAGGTCCCACACTAGCTTTTGGAAGAATGGAAGTTTGGAAATATTTATGGCTCTCTTACCTGGGCTCATGAAGGAATCCAGGCTGCAGCATGAGAGGATGAGGTCAATGTGCAAAGAGAAGCACACACAGCTGAGAGAAGGAGACTGAGTGACATTGTTTGAGGCCCTCAGTCAACCATACCTGAAGATACATCTACTCTTGCATGTCCCAGTTTTCTGATTCTCTATGTTCCCTATTTGCTAAGTTAGTTTACATTGGGTTTTGTCATATACCACTAAAACAATTACTTTTAACCAAGTGCCCTATATCCCAGCATGGTGGCACATGTCTATAATCCCAGCGACTTGGGATACTGAGGCAGGAGGATCAGAGGTTTGAGACCAGCATTGGCAATGCAATGAGACCCTGTCTCAAAAATTTAAAGAAAGGACTGGGAACGTAACTCAGGGGTAAAGTGTCCCTGGATTCTATTCCTAGTACCAAAATAAATAAATAATTGCATCAACATTAAAAAGCACTCTATGGTAGGATCTGCAAATTAGAAAAAAGAATTGCATGGAATATAATATGTTATACTAAACATTATTAGCTGTTTACCTAAAATTCAAATTGAACTGGCAATACCTTCCTATAGAGATAAACAACTGTGTACCAATAGATATGCCAAACCTATATGATAAACATAACATGAGTCCACTCTACAAGGTTTTTTTTGTGTGTGTATGTGTGTGGGTTTTTTTTTTGGGGGGGCGGTGGGTACTGCGGATTGAACACAGGGTGCTTTACCACTGAGTCACAGTCCAGCCCTTTTTATTTTTTATTTTTTAAGACAGTCTCACAAAGTTGTTCAGGGCCTCACTAACTTGCTGAGGCTGGCCTTGAATTTGGTATCCTCCTGCCTCAGCATCCTGAGTCTCTTACAGGTGTGCAATACTGCACCCAGCTCTGCAAGATATTTTTAAATGAAGGAATAAAGTATATTGGGTAATTTTGAAATGTTCTTATGTTAAAATAACCAGGTAGTTAAAATAACCTGGTTATTTTAAGGATGATATAATTGAAGTAGTTGTTGAAGGTATACTAGTAGAACAAAGGAATAGATTAGAAAGCGCAGAAACAAAAAAGGATAGATTATATATATATTATATATATATAAAATATAAATATATAATATATATATTATTCAATAAAAGCATTTCAAATCAGTAGGAAAAAATGAAGGATTACTAAAACATGGGTTCTAGGATAACTGGGTTGCTCTTTGTGAAAAGAAAAATTAGGTTAGAATTCCATTTCACACCTTACTTTAAATATATTCCAGAAAAATTAGAAATATAAACATGAAAAAATGAAATAACAGGGGCTATGGCTGTGGCTCAGTGGTAGAGTGCTTGCCTAGCATGCATGAAGCCCTGGGTTTGATCCTTAACACCCCATAAAAATAAAAGTATTATGTTCACCAACAACTAAAACAAGATATTTTTAAAAAAAGAAATAATAGGAAAAAAATGTGAGAGCTGGGCACGATGGCCCCTGCTCGTAATCCCAGAGAGGTTGGGAGCCTGAGGCAGGAGGATCTCAAATTTAAGGTCAGCTTCAGCAACTTAGCAAGACACTGTCTCAAAATAAAAAGGGTTGAGGATGTAGCTCAGTGAGAGCGTGTCCCTGGGTTCAACCCCCAGTACTTCAATTAAAAAAAAAAGAATTAAAAATTTCAGAGAGGTGAAGGCTCTTCTATGCATGACATAAAACCCAGTTTTAAAGAGATTAATAAATCTGACCAAAATATAAAACATTTTTCATGATAAAAAGTATTCGAAATAAAGTCAAAGACAAAAAAACAAATGGAAACATATTTGCAACACATGTTGGGAGCGGTGCTGCATACCTGTAAACCTAATGGCTCCAGAGGCTGAGGCAGGAGGATCATGGGTTCAAGGCCAGCCTCAGTAACTTAGACTGTCTCAAAATAAAAAAAAATAAAATAAAAAGAGTTGGGAATATAGCTCAGTAGTAAAGTGCCCCTGAGTTCATTCTCTATACTGCAAAATAAATAAAATTGTGAATCATAACAAGCAGATTTAATTTCCTTAATATATAAAGAATCTCTACAAATAAGAAAAAGATGAGGCTAACAATACAACAGCAAAGAGGCAAAGGATATGGAAAATTCAGTCTACAAAGAAGGCTCTATGACTCTTTAAAGATTTTAACTATATGAATATATACTCAATTTCATTCTTTTTTTTAATCCTTTTTTTTTAGTTGTGGATGGAAATAATACCTTTGTTTATTTATTTTTATGTGGTGCTGGGGATCAAACCCACACATGTGAGGCAAGTGTTCTACCCACTGAGCCACAAACCCTGTTCCCCCAATTTCATTCTTAAGAGAAACATAAATTAAAATTATTACATAATGCCTTTTTTTTTTTTTTTTTTTTTTTTTGGTACTGGAGATTGAACCTGGGATGTGCTACCACACTGACTTACATTCTCAGTCGTTTTTATTTGATTTTTTTGAGACAGAGTCTTGCTAAATTACCCTAGACTGGCCTCAAACTTGTGATCCTCCTGCTTCAGCTTCCCGAGTTGCTGGGATTACAGGCATGTACCAACACTCAGGGCTACAATGCCTTTTTTTAACTTGTCAGATTGAAAATATGAAAAAAGCATTTCCAAATACAACCACAATGAAGGACAATTTGGCAGCATTTTTCAAAATTACAAATGCAAAGCTCTTCAACCTAGCAGTTGTACTTTTAGAACTTTATCCTAGAAACATATTTGTGTGCATGAGTCAGAAGGATTGCAATTTCAAGGCCAGCCTCAGCAACAGACCCTGTTCCAAAATAAAATTTTAAAAGGCTGGGGGTGCCACTCAGTGATAGAGCTTCCTAGTTCAATCCCAGTAGAAACAGAAACAAAACAAACAAACATTTAGTAACTAACTCTGTACCATACCCTACATATCTCAAAAATATTTTAATCTAGTCAGGTGAGGTGGTCCCACCGACAGGGTAATTTTATTCATTTCTTCCGTTTGTGGCAGGGCTTAGTATGCTCAGACTGCACTAAACACTTTACAAGTATTTTCACATTTAATTCTTCCTTAAACCCCAAAGTAATTATTATTATCCATACTTTTCATGATGGAATGAGGCTCAGAAAGATTAAATAACTTGCCCAAGTAGCACAGCAAGAAACGATGAAACAGGCCCAGAAACGACATTCTACTGCCTGCTGGGGTTAAGAATACTAAAACCAAAACCAAAACCAAACCAAACAAAAAAAAAAATAACACGATACATAAACGGCGTGCACATGGCTTTATGGCTTTAACCTCATTTCCCAGTTGTCACCTTTTCAATAGACTTGTCTTCTTATAAGTTGCCCCCCCCCCACTTTTTTAAAAAAGAGGTATTGAGGACTGAGCCAACTTATTTTGAGACAGTCTAGTTATGTTGTCCAGGCTGGACTCAAACTAAACCTTTCGAGTCGCTGGGATTAGGGGCGGGCACTCCATATTAATTTTAACTGTTTTACCCTATTTCTAGTAAACTCGGAAAGCCAGGATTTCGTATTTTGTATTCTGCTGTTATCTCAACATTTAACCCAGCGCTTGGTAGGTAGCAGGGCATAGCCACATATTTGACGAAAAATAACGCGCTCCCGGAAGCATCAAGAATCAAGACTGAATGAGTATGGATTGAACCTCGTAGGCACCCATAGTACCGCCCTTTCCACTCTTCTAATAGGTGAAGGGAAAGCGAGAAAAGCCCCGCCTCTGGCTTGGCTACGGACCGCCAGTCCGGGAGTTCTGCAGCCCCGGCGCTTGCTGTGTGCGTCACTTCCGGGCGGCGCGGAGCCGAGTGGTCAACGGTCTGTGGAGCAACATGCCTAAGTAAGAGGGGGTCTGAAACGTGAAGGCGGTGGCGGTCATTGGTGGTGGCCCAGTGAGAGGCGCGGAGAGCGGGTTCTGATACTTGAAGCCTCCAAGGAAGGGCGAGGGTCTGGGGAGAAATGAGGGTGGGAGATGGCAAGCTCTAGACCCTCTTTTGGAGTGTGGAGGTCGACCCCGCTTAAGGCAACAACAACAAAAAAAACTGGTTTTTGTCAGAACGCTTTGTTTGACGCCTTCGGATCGTGAATAGGGAGGTTTTGTGTGTGTTTTTTGTTTTCAGCGAACAAGGATGCCGTGGATGGGCATACTATTAACAGGTTGGCATCTTCTGTTTTCTCTCCCACCCTCTTCAGGTTTTATTGTGACTACTGCGATACGTACCTCACCCATGACTCTGTAAGTAGAGGATTTCGTCATCGTTTAAAAAAAGTCTACGTGGAATCGTTAAATAAGTTTTTTTTTTTTTTTTTTTTTTTTTTTTAACGTGTAGGTTTGTGCTTTTCAGACTGCTGAAATTTAAGGTTTAATGCTTGGAGAAAATAATTGGGTGTGTTATTTTTCCTCCTGTAACAGTTTTCATAATTTGAGAACATTTGCAAAAAGTACTCTTCCAGAAGTCATTGATTTCACTGGAAAGCCAAAATAATAAAGGTTTATTAGCAAGTTTGAAGATGAAAAAAGTTACACAAACAAAATTTCTAGGAGAGTGCCCTTGAAGTTCCAATAGTGGATTGTATCAAGTTATTAAAATGTTTGGATAAAATGGAGATAAATGATGTGATTTGGAACAATATTCTTTGATTTGATTAAAAACTTCTTAGCAAATAACAGCACCTAAGAGTGAAGGCTTCATTGTGGCAAGCTGTGTTTCAGATATTTTACACAAATCATTTTATTTCATGCTTCTGATACTCTCAGTACTTTCATTATCTCCACTTTGTGGAGAAAGAAACTGAAGCAGTGTGCGAGTGGAACTGACTTCAGATGTTAGAAAACAAGTAATTCTGTATACAGGTGGAAGGTGAGACTAGGGGTTCCAACTCTGTAATTCTGTTCCAGCAGTTCTCAAACTTTTTGGTGTTTGAGAACATTAAAACCTTAAACAATTATTGGCTTATATGTATGTATTTTTAAATCGGGTTATGTGGGTTGTGTATGCAAATATTTGAAATTAAATATTTGAAATTAAAAAATTAAAAGCCTTTACTCATTTGAAAGTAGCAGTAACAAGCCAGCTCGGTGGTGCATGCCTGTAATCCCAGTGGCTTGGGAGGCTGAGGTAGAAGGATGGAGAGTTCAAAGCCAGCCTCCTCAAAAGTGAGGAGCTAAGCAACTCAGTGAGATCCTGTCTCTAAAATAAAATGCAAAAAATAGGGGTGGGGATGTGATTTAGTGGTGGAATGCCCCTGAGTTCAATACCTGGTACTCCCAGCCCCTCCCCTCAAAAAAAGTAACAGTAACAAGTTTTTTACATGTAATGTAGCATTTAAAAAAGGAAACATAAGTACAAATAAAGATATTGTTTTAGCATCTTTACAAACCTCTGTAATATCTGACTTAATGGAATACAGCTGGGTTCTTATCTTTTTCTGTATTAAATGTGTTACAGTGTGTTGTTTTAGTTGAAGTATATAGTTCAGTCTCTCATTGATATGTAGTTGACAAAAGGGGTAGTACTTTTTTTGTTTTTTGTTTTGGTAACAGGGATTGAATCCAGGAATACTTAACCACTGAGCCACATCTCCAGACTTTTTAAATTTTTATTTTATTTTAAAATTTATTTTATTTTGAGACAGGCTCTTGCTAAATTGCTGAGACTAGCTTTAAACTTGAGCTTCTCCTGTCTCAGCCTCCCAAGTCACTGGGGTTTTTGGTGTGCTGAACCACACCTGGCTAGTAGGAGTACTTTAATAGTCTTTTTAGATAATTATTGGTATTCTTTAATACTACTTTATATTATTTCATCAAAACTTAACACATGGTTAGTTGCAATGCGGACTCTGAAACCTATCAGACTTTTCAGAATATTACATTAAAATTCACTGGCAAAAAAAAAAAAAAAAAAAGAAATCCCTGGTCTGTCTTGGACTTTGAATCTTTTATTGTGCTTGATTTTGTAATATGCATTGGTTATTTGGAAAATATTTAGTGAGTTATACAGGTCTGCAAGTGTGGACTTATTTGATTATATTCTGTTAATAACTCACATTAATTAAAGTAAAAATTTAATCACTACTGGCTTTAAGTGGTGAGAAACTGTCAATTTCATGGTAACAGGTAAGGTTTTCTAACATTCTAATTTTTGCTTATAGCTCATATTTTATTATTGTCAACAGATACTATCAATTGTTTTTCTTGAAGTTAACAGGTTCACTTCTTTTCTTTTTTTCTTTTTTTTTTTTTGGTATGGTACTGAGGATCAATGCCTGGGCCATGTGCATGCTGGTAAAGTACTCTACCACTGAACTACATCACAGGCCCCCCTTTTATATATATATATCTTTATTTTGTTTATTTTTATGTGGTGCTGAGGATCGAATCCAGTGCCTTACACATGCCAGGCAAGTGCTCTCCCACTGAGCCATAACCCCAGCCCATCATCATAGACCCTTTTATTAAAAAGTTTTGTTTTAGGGAAGAGTAACACTAGGTTGCCCAGCCTAACCTGGAACTTGGAATCCTCTTCAGCCAACTGAGTATCTGGGATTATAAGCATATGTCTCCCTGCCTGGCTACTTTATTCATTTTTGAGAAGTCTGAGTATTTAACATGTTTCTTTTTCTTTCAGAGAAAGAGACAGCTAGCAAAGCTAGCAACTAGAATTACATGCTTGCTTTTAAGTACTAACCTTAAATTTTCCTTGAAATTTCATATATTAGTGGGCAGAAATGCTTTGTCAGTTTTGTTACCCAGAATATTAAAAGGATAGGAACTCACAAGTTGAGATTCAACAAAATTAACAATTATATTGTTTCATTAAAGACAATGAAATTGGGTTTTGCCCCCTTGAGTGTGGAGCATTGAAAAATACAATGATCACTAAAAGAAAAGGGTGTCATGCCTTGATTCATTCTAAAGTACCAGGAGTTGGCATCATCATTGTTAATGTGAAAAAGGAAAGTAATGTCTTATGAAAAAAGACATACAGCGTGGCACACCCCTGAAAAGGTCTTAGAGACCATTAGATGTCTGTGAAGCATCCCTGAGAAATGCAGCTCTATGCTGCTTTTGCAAGAACCGGATTAAATTGGTATTCTTGATCATCTTGAATAGTATCTGGAAGAACCTAGCCAATGATTTCTTTGTTGTCACTTTGTTTAAAATTCTTTCCATATTTGGGGATGTACTCAGTGTTAGAGTGCTTACCTAGCCTGTGCAAGAACCTGGCTTTGATCTCAGCACTGCAAAGGAAAAAAAAAAAAAATCTTATGCATGATGTTGTTTAGCATTAGCAGATTTGTAGGCTGGGCATGGTGGCACACCTGTAATCCCTTGGTGCTGAGGTAATAGGATCCCAAATAGGAGGTAAGCTTGGGCAACCTATTGAGACCTGGTCTCAAAATTTAAAAAAAATGGATGGGATATAGTTTAATGGTAGAGTGCCATTGGATTCAATTCTCAGTACTGGGGGGAAAATGACAGATTTATGGGGTATGCAAGGAGGGTGGTTCCTCTTAAAGAAATAGTTCTGAATATTATAGACTGTCTGGAAGAGATCCCCAGTATTTTTTTTTTTTTTTTTTGTACTCCCCTCTCGGTGCAGGCCATATAGCCCAACTTGTAATCCCCTCTCTAGTAAAATCCCTAGTCATAATTTTCTTAAAGTTGTTAGTGAGGGGGCTGTGCCTTTCTACTTTTTTTTTTTTGGCATATTTTCATATACCCACTAATAATCTTGCTAATGCCAGAATTCAGAAAATTGTGAAGTATCTTATAATAACTTTCTCTTTATGAGAAGTATTGAGAACTCTGTACTATTCTAAAATTTTCTTTTTTGTGTGTGTGTGGGGGGGTTATCCAGGATTGAACTCAGGGCCACTTGACCACTAATTGAACTCAGGGCTGCTTGACCACTGAAATACTTCCCCAGCCTTATTTTGTATTTTGTATTAGCAACAAAGTCTAATTGAGTTGCTTAACACTACACTTTTGCTGAGGCTGGCTTGGAACTCGCAGTCCTCCTGCCTCAGTCTCCCGAGTCCCTGGGATTACAGGTGTGTGCCACCACGCCCTGCTAAAATTTTCTTGAAAAAGAAAAAATATGATTATAGCAGTTCCCTGCAGCGGACTTCAAAATGTATTAAAGCCTCCATTGCCGTCTGGGCATGGTGCACCCACTTGTAACCGCAGGTACTTGGGATTTTGAGGCAAGGGGATTTCAAGATTGAGGCCAGTATGTACAAATAAGCATGACTCTAACACCAAGTTTGGTGAGCCTGGGGGTGTAGTTCAGTGGTAGAGCACTTCTAGCATGTGGGAGCTCTGGGCTCAATCCCCAGGGCTATGTCTATTCAGAGGAAAGAAACCATATGAAAATGTGTATAGATATGAAGATAAAAATGAATTTAGACTGTCATACTTCCAGTGATTTCGTCCCTAAATTCCAGTCTCTCAGGTTATTGCTATAAGGATTATTTAATTTTAAAATGTGCTTAATTTGGGGTTTCTTATTGCTAATACCATGGTTAAATTCTGTTGACTGTTAAAAACAAAATCACTACAAACCGTTTATATAAAAATACTAAATCAATTAGGCAAAAACAAAAGAAAAATTTCAAACATTCAGTTATTCAGTGCTATAACTTTTGGATTTTTTTTTTCATATTAGGACTGCCAAATCTATAATGAATATTTTTCTTAAACTTTTTTTTTACTGGGGGGAGGGTATACAGGGAATTGAACCTGGGGGTGCTTTACCACTGAGCGCCCAGACCTTTTTATTTTTATTTTGAGACAGGGTCTTGCTAAGTTTGCTGAGGGTCTCCCTGAGTTGCCCAAGCTGACCTCAAACTTGCAATCCTCCTGCCTTAGCCTCGTAAGCCCCTGGGATTACAGGCATGTGCTATGGGTGCCTGGCTTAATTTTTTGTTTTTAGACAGGATTTCTCTTAGTTGCACAGGCTGACCTCAAATTTGTGATCCTCTTGTTTCAGCCTTCTGAGTTACTGGGATTACAGATGTGCATCACAACACCCAGCTCTGATCTAGTTTTTATTCATGAAAATTGGAATTGGAGGTATAGTTCAGTGGTAGAGCACTTACTTGCCTAGCAGGTGCAAGGACCTGTGTTTCTATCCCAGCAACTGACAACAATACACAAACACAGTAATAACGAGCTAACTCAATAAAAGCAATAACAAAATTAGTGTAATTTCCAGGTGCATTGGTACACAACTGTTATATCAGCTACTTAGGAGGCTGAAGCAAGAGAATCACAAGTTCAAGGCCAGCCACAACAAGTGAGCAATATCTTGTCTCAAAAAGAATAAAAAGGTCTGGGGATGTAGCTCAGTGGTAGAGTGTCCCTAGTTTCAATCTCCAGTACCTAAAAAAGGAAAGAAAAGGTTGAGCTTGGCCCAGTGGCAGTTCCCTGTAGGTCTAATTCCTTGGGAGTTTGAGGTGAGAGGATTGCTTATTCCAGGATTCAAGACCAACATGGGCATCATAGCAAGACCTGTTTCCAAAATTTGTGGGCATATGGTCTTTGCTGCTATTACTCAACTTTGCTGTGATAGAGAGAAGCCGTGACAATAAATAAATGAATAAATGTGTCTGCTGGAGCTGGTGATGTAGCTCAGTGGTACAGTGTGTGTCTGGCGTGTATGAGGCCCTGGGTTCTGTCCCCAGCACCACACACACACATACACAAAGGGTATCTGTGTTCTAACAATATTTTATTTTTTTAAACAAAACCAGGTGACTGGACCGTGGGCCACAGTTTGTTGACCCCTGGTCTAGATAATAAATATAATAAATAAATTGCCATAGTATGTTGTAGGATAATGTGTAGTGCCTAGCCAAACTATCTGGGCCGCTTACAAGGAGGTAAATCTTTATCAACTTTCTCATTTTGGAGATTTGTTTCTGCATCTGATACAGCCTTTTTGTTTTACAGCCATCTGTGAGAAAGACACATTGCAGTGGTAGGAAACACAAAGAGAATGTGAAAGACTACTATCAGAAATGGATGGAAGAACAGGCTCAGAGCCTGATTGACAAAACAAGTATGTTTTGGTTTCTTGTTCTGATGTGACAGAATAGTCCCATTCTTTTCCCTCCCTGTCTCTTTGTTGTTTTTCACAGAAGCAATGCCTTCTGAATGATAAACAGGGGCATTTGCCCATGTTGAATGGAAGAAGTGGAAGGTCACTGGTTTCCCAGGAATATAGGAACATGTTAATATTAATTGGTGAGGGTCAAGCAATCAGAGAGAGAGCTGTCAAGTTTTGGTTATATTTGGAGTGGAGCAGAGAAGAATGGAATTGTGTAATATTTCTGTGTTGACACGAACCAGGTTTTTTAGTAAATTTATATAAACCCCCCTTTGTAGTGATTCACAGTTTTTAGAAGTGTAAACAGTTCTAGGTAAAGACTGGGGTAGATTTGTGGTTTTCTTTTTCTAGTTTTAGAGACATCATTTGACTTAATCTTATTTATAGTCCTGACAGAAATAACCAAACAAACAACAAAGCTAACTGGTGTGGCAAAATAATCTGGATATTTTGGACCCATATTTTCGTTGTAAATGCCTTCTTTTTGATGTTAATTAGGAATATTTTGTTCTGGCTAGTTGAGCCAAGGCACTGTCAGAAGTTACATTTTTATTTTAGATCATACTGGTATATTTTTTGAAACATGACCTTTCTTAAAAATTCACTCAGAGCTGTCAGGCAGATGTAGACTTTATGATGCGATTTAAAAAAAAAAAGCAAAACTATTTTGTAAAGTTTTAAATGAAGTAGAAAGATTTAAGGAATGGACTTCCTCTATACCCACTCCCTAGTTTCCCATCACCCTGCTACAAGATTCTTATTTAGCTTACATCAAGTTTCTCAACCTTGGTGCTGTTGACTTTAATAGTCAGCAAAAGGTGATAGAGTTCTGTGTTGTGGTATTCTGTCCTGTGTGTTCTAGGTTATTTGGTAGCATCCTTGGTATGAACCCACTAGTACCAGCCTCCAGTTGTGAGTACTGCTAAAAAATGTCTCCAGGCATTGTAGGAGCAGGGCAGAATTGCTCCTGGGTGAGAGCACTAAGTACCTTTACTTACTTCCTTTTGGTCTCCAGGACTTTTATGGAGTAAATCTCAGACATTGTCTCAGTTGAAAAAATTAATTGTCTTCCTTTTTCTCCCCACCCCCAATACTAGCAGTTGAACTCAGGGGTGCTCTACCACTTAGCTGTATCTCCAGCTCTTTTTATTTTGAGGTAGGATCTTGCTAAGTTGCCTGTGCTGGCTTCAAACTTGTGATACTGCCTCAGTATCCTGAGTTGCTGGGATTTCAGGTGTATGCTGCTGTACCCAGCTTAGAAAGTACCTTTTTGATTAGAAAAGCCCTTATTGAGAAATATAATCCCTGATAGAGCACAGGTATATGAATAGCTCTTATTAAATGTTTATATCATCCTTTTAGATCTGATCCTCATGAATGATCAGAGATTAGGATGAGTAATTTGACTGACTTTGTATTTGTGGGGGTGGAGTAGAATGGCCTGCAGGCAGCATTGAATTGGGAAATTCTTACCTCAGGTATACATTTTTTTTTTTGTACCAGGGATTGAACTCAGGGGCAGTTAACCACTGAGCCACATCCTGAGTTGTTTAGGACCTCACTAAATTGCTGAGGCTGGCTTTGAAATCATGATCCTCCTGCCTCAGCCTTCCAGGCCGCTGGTATTACAGGTGTGTACCACAGTGCCTGGCTCAGATGCGGATTTTTTTTTTTTTTTTAATTGTAAACAAATGGGATACATGTTGATTCTGTTTGCACGTGAAGTAAAGGCATACCATTTGTGTAATCACACATTTACATAGGGTAATGGTGTTTGATTCATTCTGTTTTTTTTTCTTCCCCCACCCCTCCCACCCTTCTTTTCTCTCTATATAGTCCCTCCTTCCTCCATTCTTGCCCCCTCCCACCCCTCATTATGTGTCAATCAGATGCAGATTTTTGAGTGTATATTTTAATATTTGTGACTTTTTTTTTTTTTTTTTTTTTTCCTCTTTTTGTTTTCACTACTGGGGATTGAACTCAGGGTCTTAACCACTGAGCCATATCTCCAGGCCTAATTTAGTTTTTATTTTGAGATAGGGTCTTGCTAAGTTGTATAGGGCCTTGCTGAGTTACTGAGAACTTGAGATCCTCCTCCCTCAGCCTCCCGAGCTGCTGGGATTACAGGCATATACCACCATTCCTGGCTATTATGATTTTTTAAAAATATTTTTTAGTTCTCAATGGACCTTTATCATTTATTTATTTATTTATACATGGTGCTGAGAATCGAACTCAGTGCCTCCACGTGCTATGCAAGTGCTCTACCACTGAGCTACAACCCCAGCCCTATTATGACTTTTTGAAAACCAAATATAGGTGATCTTCAGTTTCTTTTCACTTTTACCTCATATGATAAGAAAGAAAAAAGTTGATAATATTGGACTTTTTTAAGATCACAATTTCTTTCAGGGAAGGTTGTTCCTTTGAAATCATTGTTTCATCCACATCTCCTAAATCAGTACATTAATTCCAAAACTGGCAAGCCAAAATGATTTATTGTTTTCACCAGGATGTAGAAAGAATAGAAAAATTTTACAACCTGGCTTTTGGGCATGTATCACACATTTTTCAAACAAAATAATGAATGGCTTGAATTGGTTATAAGTCACAGATTGGTTATAAGTCACTGTTTTGCTGAGTGGTGGCACACACCTGTAATTCTAGGGACTCAGGAGATTGAGGCAGAAGGATCACAAGTTGGATGTGAGCCTGGCAACTTAGTGAGACCCTGTCTGAACATTAAAAATAGAAAAAGTAGAAAAAACATTAAAAATAGAAAGGACTGGGGGTATACCTCAGTGGTAGAGCACCTTGGGTTTGATGCCCAGTACTAAAAAAGAAGGAAAAAAGATGACGATTTCTTTTTGGTAAAAGACATTGGATAGATAGGAAAATTGTTATTTTAACCATAAAAATACTATATGTGGGCTGAAGTTGTGGCTCAGTGGTAGAGCACTTGCCTGCCATGTGTGAGGCCCTGAGTTTGATACTCAGCACCACATACAAATAAATAAAAGACCCATCGACAACTAAAAAAATTTTTAGAGTATTATATAGTAAAAATAGTTTAAAAGCACCTATTAAATGAATAAAAATTTTTGTCTGTGGGTACTGGGGATTGAACCCATGGGTGCTTTACCTCTGAGGTACATCCCTAACCCTTTTTATTTCTTAGTTTGAGACAGGTTCTTGCTAAGTTGTTGAGGCTGAACTCCAACTTGCAATCCTCCCGTCTCTGTCTCCCAAGTTGCTGGATTACAGGCATGTGCCACCACACCTGGCTTAAATTAATAACAATTTTAAAGAATTTAAAATCACTAAGTCAGTAATTAGTTGCTGTTTTAGCAGGTAAATACCTACAATTGATTTTAAAATGGTAGAGTTATGATAACTTTAGATTACTCGTTAGAGTTAAATATTTGGAATCATTGAAGATTTAAAAGAAAGGTGACCTGGGAATTGCATTTACAATTGTAAATTGTAAATGTATTGTTGAATTCTTATTCATGTTTTTTGTTTTTCTTTTCCTACTCTCCTTCCCAAAGCGGCTGCATTTCAACAAGGAAAGATACCTCCTACTCCATTCTCTGCACCTCCTCCAGCCGGTGCTATGATCCCACCTCCCCCTAGTCTACGTAAGTTTAAAGGTTTTATCTTAATGGATGTAATTGGGCAGATTATCCTTTGATTGTTAGATTATCTCAGTTGGTTTTCAAATGTTTATTGAATACATGATAGTAATAGAAAACAACTTTAGTGGTATAATTTCTAAAATAGTTTTCTGAATTGACCTTTCATGGCATTGTTACTAAGGTATTGTAATTGTGACATCCCAATTCTTTTTTTCTTTTCTTTTCTTTTCTTTTTTTTTTTTGGTGGCCTTTCAAGATGGATTCAAGTGGAAAGTTAAGAATGAACCTATGATTAAATGACTAACGTGAACAGGTGTTCTTGCATATGTTAAGTTATTGATTACTATGAACAGAACACCAGAGGACTCAAATAGCTGATAAACTGGTCATTTTTTTTTTTTCCTATTTCTAATCCACCTCATAATCAACATATATCTTGTGAAAGATAAGAATTGGATAGTGAAGGTGGAGTGGTTCAAGTGCCTCTGTTCTCTAGTAAAACTTGTCATTTCTACATAGCAGACAGGAAGAAATTGAATACTAGGTTGTAGTCCTTTTTGCTGTCCTGTGAAGGTTCAGATTGAAATTGGATTCATTATCATGGATATAAATACAAAAAAGTAATTGTTTTAATTGTTGCACACTAATGCAGATGACTAGGTATTTGTGATCCTGGGGCCCATAGCAATTCCCGGTCACCTATGTCTTCTTGTTCACCTTGATTGACTTATCCCCCCACTTTTTTGTTTATCTTTTGGTGTTGGGGATCAAACCTGTGGTCTTGTGCTTGCCAAGCACCTGCTGTTATCGCTGAACTACACCCCAGGCCTTCAGTATTTTTAATAGCAGAGTAGTCCATGATATGAATGTATCATAATTTACTACATTGTTTTTTTAGATATTGTTAGATATTTAAGTTATTACAGTTATATTGCTTTTTATAAATGATACTGTCAGGAATATCTGCATATAAGTCCTTTTACTTCAGAATATGTTCTTTTTTTTTTTTTTTTTTTTTTTTTTGCGGGGGTCGTGGATGGCAGTATTGGGGATTGAATTCAGGGGCACTCAACCCCTGAGACACTTCCCCAGCCCTGTTTTGTGTTTAATTTAAAGACTGGGTCTCACTGAATTGCTTAGTGCCTCACTTTTACCGAGACTGGTTTTGAACTCATGATCCTCCTGCCTCAGCCTCCTGAGGCACTGGGATTACAGGTGTGTGCCACCACACTGGGCTAGAATATTCTATTTTTAAAGACTGGGGATTGGGCCCAGAGCCTTGCACATGCTACATCCTCAGCCCTTTTTTAAAAAAATTTGTCTTTGAGACATGGGCCTTCTAAGTTTCCCAGGCTGACCTTGAACTTTCAATCCTCCTGCCTTAACTGTGGGGTAGCTGAGATTACAGGTGTGGGCCAGCATGCCAAGCTCAAAAGAATCTTTTAAACCTAGATTTGATCTTTTAATAAATGATCTGAAATTGGGTACTTGTGATTTTAGTTTGTCAGCTTTTTGTCAAGAGCCCCATAGAGAGTATAATCTGTGTTTGGTTTTTTTTTTTTTTTTTTGCGGTGCTGGGGATTTGAACCCAGGACCTTGTGCTTGTGAGGCAAGCACTCTACCAACTGAGCTATATCCCCAGCCCTAATCTGTTCTTTTTTATTTATTTACTTATATATTTGTGGTGCTGGAGATTGAACCCAAGGCTTCTTATATGGTAGACAAGTTCTCTAATACTAAGTTATACCCCTAGCCTCAGAATTTTTGTTTTTAGACCTGAGGAACCTAACTTCATTTATAGTTCTGCCCAGGCATATTTGTTTTTGCCTTTTAGTTATAAAGTAAAGTTTTATGGTATGTGGTTTTTGTAGAGCTACTGTTAATAAAATGAAGCCATTAGAAGTCTGTTGTTTCAAAGTTGGAACCAATTCCTGAGACCCTATTAGTTTCTCTCTTTTTTAAAAAAAATTATATATTTTTTATTAAAATTTTTTTATTTTTACAAACACATTTTGATTCATTGTACACAAATGTGTACAACTTTTTGTTTCTATGGTTGTACACAATGTATATTCAGGCCATACATGTAATCATACATATATATAGGGTAATACTGTCTGTTTCATTCTACTGTTTTTCCATCCCCACCCCCTTCCACCCCTTTTTCCTCTACACCATCCAAATTTCCTTCATTCTTCTCTTCCCCCTGCTACCCCCATCGTTATATATTGTCATGCACTTATCAGAGAAAACATTCAATCTTTGGTTTTTTGGGCTTGGCCTATTTCACTTAGCATGATATTTTCCAACTTCATCCATTTACCAGCAAATGCCATAATTTTATTCTTCTTTATGGCTGAGTAATATTCCATTGTGTATATATACCACAGTTTCTTTATCCATTCGTCAGTCGAAGGGCATCTAGGTTGGTTCCACAATCTAGCTATTGTGAATTGAGCTGCTGTGAACATTGATGTGGCAGCATCACTGTAGTACACTGATTTTAAGTCCTTTGGGTATAAACCGAGGAGTGGGATAGCTGGGTCAAATGGTGGGTCCGTTCCAAGCTTTCTGAGGAATCTCCATACTGCTTTCCAGAGTGACTGTACCAGTTTGCAACTCCACCAGCAGTGTATGAGTGTGCCTTTTTCCCCACATCCATGCCAACATTTATTACTGCTTCTGTTCTTGATATTAGCCATTCTAATTGGAGTTAGATGAAATCTTAGGGTGTTTTTAATTTGCATTTCTCTAATTACCAGGGATGCTGAGCACTTTTTTATATATTTGTTGATCACCTGTGTATATATCTTCTTCTGTGAAGTTTCTGCCCATTAGCCCATTTATTGATTGGGTTCTTTGTATTTTGGGTATAAAGTTTTTTAAGTTCTTTATAAACTTCGGAGATGAGTGCTCTGTCTGAAGTGTGTGTGGAAAAGATTTTCTCCCACTCTGTAGGCTCTCTTTTCACATTGTTGATTGTTTCTTGTGCTGAGAAAAACCTGTTTAGTTTGAGTCTATCCCATTTATTGATTCTTGCTTTTATTTCTTGCGCTATGGGGGTCTTGTTAAGGAAGTCTGGTCCTAAGCCAACATGATGGAGATTCTCAGGTCTAATTCCTAGATCCTTGATCCATTTTGAGTTGAGTTTTGTATAGGGTGAGAAATAGGGGTTTAATTTCATTTTACTGCATATGGATTTCCAGTTTTGCCAGCACCATTTGTTGAAGAGGCTATCTTTTCTCCATTGTAAGTTTTTGGCACCCTTGTCTATTATGAGGTTACTTTATTTATGTGGGTATGTCTCTGTGTCTTCTATCCTGTACCATTGATCTACCTGTCTATTTTGGTGCCAATACCCTGCCGTTTTTGTTACTATTGCCCTATAGTAGAGTTTTAAGATCTGGTATAGTGATACCTCCTGTATCACTCTTCCTGCCCAGGATTGCTTTGACTTTTCTGGGTCTTTTGTTCTTTCACATGAATTTCATGGTTGCTTTTTCTGTTTCTATGAGAAATGTCATAGGGATTTTAATTGGAATTGCATTAATCTGTTTAGCGCCTTTGGAAGTATGGCCATTTTGATAATATTAATTCTGCCTATCCAAGAACATGGGAGATCTTTCCATCTTCTAAGATCTTCCTCAATTTCTTTCTTCAGTGTTTTGTAGTTTTCATCGTAGAGATCTTTTACCTCTTTGGTTAGATTGATTCCCAAGTATTTTATTTTTTTTGAGGCAAATGGAGTTGTTTTTCTCATTTTCCTTTCAGATGTTTCATCGCTTATGTATGAAAATGCGTTAGATTTACGTGTGTTGATTTTATAACCTGCTATTTTGCTGGATTCATTGACCAGGTCTAGAAATTTTCTGGAGGAATTTTTTGAATTCTCTAAATAGAGAATCTTGTCATCAGCAAATAGTGACAGCTTAAGTTCCTCTTTTCCTATTCATATCCCTTTAATTTCTTTAGTCTAATTGCTCTGGCTAATATTTCAAGGACAATGTTGAGTAGAAGTGGTGAAAGAGGACATCCCTGCCTCGTTCCTGTTTTTAAAGGGAATGGTTTCAGTTTTTCTCCATTAAGAATGATGTTGGCCGTGGGCTTAGCATAGATAGCCTTTACAATGTTCAGGTATGTTCCTACTATCCCTATTTTTTCTAGTGTTTTGAGCATGAAGAGGTGTTGTATTTTCTCAAACGCTTTTTCTGCGTCAATTGAAATAACCATATGATTCTTATCCTTAAGTCTGTTGACATGGTGGATTACATTTATTGATTTACGGATGTTAAACCATCCTTGAATTCCAGGGATGAACCCCACTTGATCATGGTGCATGATTTTCTTAATATGTTTTTTGATATGGTTTCCCAGTATTTTGTTAAGGATCTTTGCATCTATATTCATCAAGGATATTGGTCTAAAATTTTCTTTCCTTGATGTGTCTTTGCTTGGTTTGGGTATGAGGGTGATATTAGCTTCATAGAATGAGTTTGGTAGAGTTCCCTCCTTTTCTATTTCCTGGAATACTTTTGAGAAGTACTGGAATGAGTTCTTCTTTGAAGGTCTTGTAGAACTTGGCTGAGAATCTATCTGGTCCTGGGCTTTTCTTGGATGGTAGGCTTTTGATGGCTTCTTCTATTTCATTGCTTAATACCAATTTGTTTAAATTGTGTATGTCCTCCTGGTTCAGTTTGGGAGGATCGTATGTCTCTAGGAATTTGCAATGTCTTTGATATTTTCTCTTTTGTTGGAATATAGATTTTCAAAGTAGCTTCTCATTATGTTATGTATCTCAGTGGTGTCTGTTGTGATATTACCTTTTTCAACACAAATTTTAGTAATTTGAGTTTTCTCTCTTCTCTTTGTTAGTGTGGCTAAGGGTTTGTCTATTTTGTTTACTTTTTCAAAGAACCAACTTTTTGTTTTGTCAGTTTTTTGAATTGTTTCTTTTGTTTCATTCATTGATTTCAGCTCTGATTTTAATTATTTCCTGTCTTCTACTACTTTTGCTGTTATTCTGTTCTTTTTTTAGGGCTTTGAGCTGTAATGTTAAGGTCATTTAGTTGTTGACTTTTCATTCTTTTCTGGAATGAACTTCATGCAATGAATTTTCCTCTTAGTACTGCTCTCATAGTGTCCCAGAGATTTTGATATGTTGTATCGTTGTTTTCATTTACCTCTAAGAGTTTTTTTATCTCCTTCCTGATGTTTTCTGTTATCCATGTTTCATTCAATAGCATATTATTTAGTCTCCAGGTGTTGGAGTAATTTGTTTTTTATTTTGTCATTGATTTCTAATTTCATCCCATTATGATCTGATAGAACACAAGGCAGTATCTCTATTTTTTTGCATTTCCTAAGGGCTGCTTTGTGGCATAACATATGGTCTATTTTTAAGAAGGTTCCATGTACTGCTGAGAAGAAAGTGAATTTGCTCATTGATGGATGGAATATTCTATATATGTCTATTAAGTCTAGGTTATTGATTGTGTTATTGAGTTCTATGGTTTCTTTGGTTGGTTTTTGTTTGGAAGATCTATCCAGTGGTGACAGTGGTATGTTAAAGTCACCCAGCATTATTGTGTTGTGGTCTATGTGATTCCTGAAATTGAGAAGGATTTGTTTGATGTACATGGATGCACCGTTGTTTGGGGTGTAAATATTTACGATCATTATGTCTTCCTGATTTATAGTTCCTTTAAGCAGTATGAAGTGTCCTTCTTTATCCCTTCTGACTAACTTTGACTTGAAGTCCACTTTATCTGAAATAAGGATGGAAACCCCCGCTTTTTTACTGAGTCCATGTGCATGGTAGGTTTCTCCCATCCTTTCACCTTTAGTTTGTGGATGTCTTTTTCTGTAAGATGAGTCTCTTGCAGGCAGCATATTGTTGGGTCTTTCTTTTTAATCCATTCTGCCAGTCTATGTCTTTTGATTGATGAGTTTAGGCCATTAACGTTCAGGGTTATTATTGAGATATGATTTGTATTCCCAGTCATTTGAGCTTATTTTGGTTTTTAACTTGGCTTGGTTTCTCCTTTGAATGGATTTTTCTTTAAGGTAGTTCCTCCCTTTGCTGACCTACATTGTTGTTTTTCATTTCCTCCTCATGGAATATTTTTTTGAGAATATTCTGTAGCACAGCCTTTCTATTTGTAAATTCTTTTAACTTTTGTTTCTCATGGAAGGATTTTATTTCATCTTCAAATCTGAAGGTTAGTTTTGCTGGGTATAGGATTCTTGGTTGGCAACCATGTTCATTCAGAGCTTCAAATATGTTGTTCCAGGCCCTTCTAGCTTTTAGAGTCTGGGCTGAGAAATCTGCTGCTATCCATATTGGTTTCCCACTGTATGTAATCTGATGCTTTTCTCTCGAAGTCTTCAAAATCCTATCTATATTTTGAATGTTAGGTATTTTCATTATAATGTGTCTTGGTGTGGATCTGTTGTGATTTTGTGCATTTGGTGTTTTGTAAGCCTCTTATAATTGATTTTCTATTTCATTCTTCAGGCTTCGAAAATTTTCTGATATTATTTCATTGAATAGGTTGTTCATTCCTTTGGTTTGTATCTCTGTGCCTTCCTCAATCCCGATAATTCTTAAATTTGGTCTTTTCATGATGTTTTGTAGTTCTTGGAGATTCTGTTCATGATTTCTTACCATCTTCTCTGGGCAACTTTATTTTCAAGATTAAATATTTTGTCTTCATTGTCTGAGGTTCTGTCTTCCAAGTGGTCTAGTCTTTTGGTGATGCTTTCCATTGAGTTTTTTATTTGGTTTATTGTTTCCTTCATTTCAAGGATTTCCATTTGGCTTTTTTTTGAGAATCTGTCTCTTTGTTGAAATGATCTTTTTTTTTTTTTTTTTTTTGCAGTGCTGGTGATTGAACCCAGGGCCTTAGTGCTCGCGAGGCAGGCACTCTACCAACTGAGCCATATCCCCAGCCCATGAAATGATCTTTTGCTTCCTGTAATTGCTCTTTCAACTGCTTATTGCTATTATCGTTCATTGCCTGCATTTGCTCTCTTATCTGATCCTTTGCTTCATGAATCGTCTTAATCATATATAATCTGAAGTCCTTTTCTGACATTTCTTCTACCATACTGTCATTGGATTCTATTAATATAGAATCTAGATTTGTTTGGATCATTTTCTTCCCTTGTTTTTTCATGTTGTTCATATATCTTCCCCTCCAGCAGATCTGGGGTATTGCAGTTTCCCCCGTGTAGGCTTTTAGTGACCCTATAGGTTTCTAAAACCTTTTCTTTAAGGGGGAGATCAATGTTAGCAGTGCCCAGTTTAGACAGTATGCAATCCTAGACCAAATAGCCCCTATGAGGACATTAACAATACTGTTATAGTAAACAGAATGAGTTCAATTATTATCTTCAGTATAACAAACAGATTTGCAATAAGGTGCAGTTTCTAATGGAGGACTAAGAGGATGCGGAGGTTGTAGGATGTAGTTGTTAATAGGATAAGAAAAGAATATATAGAAGTTCTGGAAAATAGAAAGAGTGAGAGTATAATCAAAAGATGTTGGTTGTTAGCATGCAAAAAGGAAGAAAGAGACTCTGAGGGAACAGGTAAACAAAAGGAAAGGAGAGCAAAAAAAGTAAAGAAATAAAAACTTAAAAATTTTCAATAAGGAGAAAAAGGAAAATCTACACTCTAACAGTCATGTAGTATTTAAACCTCCCAGTCTTCAGTAGCCTGATTCATGAGAGGTACCTGACAGTGAGCTTCAAGTCTTCAGCAGGAGTCTCAGGATGGGATTTGCCTCACCTAAAGATGGGAGCTATGGCCTCCAGGATTATCCAAGATGGCCGCTCTGGCTTCCAAATGTGTTGGCAAATGGGGAGCTGCAGCTCGGGGTGTGGGCATGGTTGGTTGGAGGTCCTGTAGGCGGGATGCGGTTGTTCAGGCAGGAGTCCTGAAGGTGGGGTGTGTTCTGTTTGGTTGCAGGATCCTGGAGGCAGGGGGCGCTCAGTCTGTCTGGGGGTCCTGATGGCAGGGAGCAGTCAATCAGTGTGAGGGCCCCAGAGGCAGGGAGTGATTGGTCGTTGTGAGGGGTTCTGGAGACAGGTCTCAGTCAGTTCTGCCAGGGGTCCTACGGAGCCTGGCTGTTGTCTCAAAACAGCCATGTGGATACACGTGTCAGCCACGTGTATCCAAATCTGCAGGTACCGTAACAGTGAATTTCCTGCAATCGGGTGGTGGATGATGGATAGGTGAAAGTCAGGCAATGGACAGGCAAGAGGCAGGCAAATGGTGGATGATAGGCGCCTGACAGTGAGCAATCTGCACTCAAAAAGGTGTCAGTATGCTGGCTGACTGCAGGTGATTGCAGTAGACAAATGGGGTAAACAGCAGGGGATCAATAAGCAGCAAAAACTGCCTCACCAAGAAACAGATATCCTCTGCTTGAAACCCGTGTTATAGAGCGACAAGGAACGCAGCTTCCCTCTAGTTCACCATCTTGGATCCTATATATTTATAAATATATATTTAGTTGTAGGTGGACAGATGCCTTTATTTATTTATTTTTATGTGGTGCTGAAGATCGAACCATGTACAACTAAAACAAAATTTAAAAGAAGAAAAAGTGTCAACATACAAGTATAGAAGTATACTTTAACCATAGACTCCATTCTTTATTTTAGCGGGTCCTCCTCGCCCTGGTATGATGCCAGCACCTCATATGGGAGGTCCTCCCATGATGCCAATGATGGGCCCTCCTCCTCCTGGGATGATGCCGGTGGGACCTGGTAAGTTGCAGTGTCTTTCCTTTTAGCAAGCTGCATTGTGTTTTTGTTAAGGGAAATTCTTAAGTAGCTGCCTAAATGTATTATTACAAGTATTGTAACAGATTTGGTCAATCTTTAGTGATAAATAGAAAGAAATATTGGATTTATCAGTATAAATGGAGTATCTAATGACCTTGTTCCACTGAAAGCAAGATGAGGCTGCCTCTCTCTTCCTTCTCCCTGCCTGTTTTTGCTTTATCTTGACTTTTGGCCACTGCTAATGGAGAGAAGGGTAGATGACCTTATTCCATTTTGGGGGTGGAGGGAAAGATAGATGTATTTTCTTGGTTTTGATTTGGAGCTGAGCTTCCTCCTGTTGCAGATTTTAATTAATTTATTTATTTTTAATTTTTTTCATGATGTTAGAGAGCATACACAGTGACTTGTGCCTGCTAGGCAAGCACTCACCACTGAGTTAAAGTATACACCCAACTCTCTTAATGTATATTCAATGACTCAATCAGTGTCCTAAAAAGACGTTAGGCCTAGTAGCTGTTTTTTTTTTTTTTTTTTGTCCAGAAAGTGGAAAAATATCTTACACCTGAAGCATTTTATTTACTTCTTAATTAAATTTAATTTTTATTTAAACAGTTTTTTTGTGTGTGTTATTGTTGGAACCAGGAGCTTGCCCATGCTGGTTGAATGTTCTACCACTGAGCCATGTCCCCACTCCCATTTTATTTAGTATAGACCTAAATTACATTGATTTGCAAATATTTCTGATCCATGGGCAGGATCTTTGCTTTGAAAGCGAGTCTGCTGATTGGAACACTGCATTTCTAGCATAAACCATAATGCATCCTCTACCAACTTTAGTTTCATTTTCTTTGAAGTGGTAAGAGACTGTGATGTAATCCAATTCCAGTCTTCTGTGATTGTTTTGCCTTACCAAATTTCTGAGCATTTGGGAAACTGATTGACCTGATTCTTTTTAACTGTTTCTAGTTAGTTTTCATAAAAACAGTTCTCTTTTCATGCTCCTGTTTTATTGGTTTTCAGAACAGTTAAGTTACATAATTAGAGTAGTGAATATGACTGACATTATCAGGTTTGAGGACATGTGATTGATGCCTACAGCTCAACTGGATAAACAAGCTGCAAAGGTATTAGAGTAGCTTTTTAGCCAGAAGTAGTCAGTATGCTTGCTGTGGGTATCATTAAAAGTTCCTGACTTACAGGCTTGTGAACCCAAAACACAATTGAAGTGATTGATATAGCTTTAGCATTCTTAAGTTAGGGCAACATATTCAGACATATAGATGGTTTAGGAATGTGCTGAACTGAGGAATATGTGACTCATCTAAAGAAGAAGGCTTCCAGCCAGGTATGGTGGCATGTGCCTGTAGTTCTAGTTACTTGGGAGGCTGAGGTAGGAGGATTGTTTGAAGCCCAGAAATTTGAGGCCTGCTTGGGCAACATAGCAAGACCCTGGCTCAAAAAAAGAAAAAAGAAGAAGAAGAAAAAAAAAAAAAAAAAAAGAATGAAAGAAAGAAAGGAGAAAGAAAAAAAAAGGCAGCTTCCAGAACTTACCTTCAGCCTGTGGTTGACTTTGAGAATGCGGGCTTGGTGTTGCTAGTTCTCCTATTCCTTTTTCTTTCTTTTTAAAAAATTTTTAGAGCCAGGATAAAGTGGTAAGATTGTGGAATTTGTGTTAAAATAATTGAGTAGTTTGGGGTTGGGTGGGAATAGAAATGAGTTGGGCTATAGCCGAACAAAGTTGGTCATGGGTGGGTAAGTGTTGACGCTGGATTGTGGATACATGGATATTCATCATACTCCTTTGTACTAAGTATATGTTTGAACATTCCCATGATAAAATAGTTAAAAACATAAATGGAATCTAGACCTTTACTTGAAATCCCAATGTTAGTAATTAATGTAAATTAGATCCACTATGGAGACCAAAGTAAACAAGTTTTCAGGTACTCAGTTTTTAATCTTCCTATAAGCAGTGCTTGAATACAGATTATGTTAAACTTGGGCCTTTATGTGGAATTTAGAAATTTATTATTATTCTGTGTTCTTGTTGAAATTGATCTTGGAAAAAAATCTGTACTGTTGGATCTTGTGTCTTTGCATATAGTTGTGTTACTTTTCGTGATAAGGCTATATTCAATTTTAAATAAGTTTTTATAGTTTTCTCTTTTTTTCTAAGTGTAGTTTTCTTTTTTTCTGCCTCCACAGGGGGGCAGCAGTGGGGATTAAACCCAGGACTGTGCATGTTGAGCAAACCATGAACCATTGAGCTACATCCCGAGCCTTGAATATAGTTTTCTTTGAACCATTTCTCCAAACCTTTCATGAAAACTATTTAGTTAAAAACAAATAATTAGTCCTGGGCATGATGACCCATGCCTACAGTCCCTGCACTTGGGAGGCCAAACAGGAGGATCATAAGTTTGAGGTTATTCTCAGCAACTTAGTGAGACCCTTACCAACTTAACAAGACCCTGCCTCAAAAAAAAAAAAAAAAAAGGACTGGGGATGTAGCTCAGTGGTTAAGCACCCCTGGGTTCAATCTTCAGTATAGAAAAAAAAAAAAAAAGGCAAAATTTAATATTTATGAAGAATTTATATAACATGAAAATTATGAGCCATAATAATAAAATGAGTATCCATGAAGCCACCACCCAGCTGGAAATAGAACATGATCTAGTCATTGAAACTGCCTGTCTTGTTCCCTTACCCCTCTGCTTGCTCTCCTTTCCCTGCCTCATTTATTTGGCTGGTTTATTGATGGGACACTTAAAAAAATTTAGTAATAGTTTCTAAAATGCATTAGAAAAATAAAATTTTGTGTATGCTAATTGTTATAAATCACATTATTGCCTATTATCTTTCTTGACTTGAGCTAAGTATGGTTACTAACAGGTTCTCAGCATGGTCCTCCTGCTCACCTTTCCTACAACTCCGAACAAACGCTTAGTGGTAAGATTGTCCTCTGTGCCTGTGTACATTCATGAAATAGCTCCTGGTTATATGGTGGATATAACTGGTTTAATGAGCTGACTGAATAACATGTGACTTAGTTGTGAATTTCCCTGAGTGAGAAAAAAGGTCAGTTTAGGGAACTAGTGTCCCTGGTGATTTCTCAATAACAGTCTATTCATAGTTTCCCCCTTACTATCATTAGATCATGATACCCACATGGTTCTTGTGTTGACCTTTTTGTTTTTTGTTTGAGAATGTCTAAGTAATTTACAAATGTGATGAATTTGTTGCATTTCTTCTGTCAAGTGTGTCTTTTTTCCAGCATTTTGCAGGGGGGGGTACTTTTTTGTTTTAGTTGAAGTTCCATCAAATACTCTCTCAAATGTTCTTTCCTCACTCCCATTTCTCCCTTTTCTTTGTTTTTTCCTGCAGCTCCTGGAATGAGACCACCCATGGGAGGCCACATGCCAATGATGCCTGGGCCTCCAATGATGAGACCTCCTGCTCGGCCCATGATGGTGCCCACTCGGCCAGGAATGACACGACCAGACAGATAAGGATAGAGGGGAGCCTCTTTCAGTTTCATACTATTTGTTCTACTTCACCAGGAGATCATGGTGCTGTGATTGGGTGTTTTCTAACAGTATGACAACAAAGACTTGCTCCCCATTTGTATCAAAGAAAATAGTTTCAGAGGGGAGAAATGGAAAGAAAAAGTACAGTTTTCATTTGTATTGTGAAATGTGAAAATAAAGTTGTCAGCTCTTTTAGTTAAAAGTTGTGTTCCCTTTTTCCTCCCCTTCATATTCTTTGTGTATTATAAAGAGATCAAACATTTTGGTTGTGTTCTTGTAGCTCATTCTCTTCTTCAGCATGTACTGTGTGTGTGAGATTCTTTTCCTTAGCTATAGAGTAAGTCCCTTTTAGCACCCTGACTTTAGTAAAATTTTTTTGTGTGGGATTTTGGTAAATCTAACGGTTCTAGAAGAACTTGTTTTGTTTTTGTTTTTGCATGCTGAGATTTGAACCCATGGCCTGGCACATGCTCGGTAAGCTCTCTACCACTGACCTACATCCCCAGCCCTGTTAACCTTTATTGCTTAAAATAATAAACACCATAATTGGTTAATTTTCACATGAATAAGTGGTAAGCTTTAAGTCTTTCATGCTGAAGTAGGGGAAAATAATTTGATGTTTTGTACATGTCAGCTAAAAATGGCAGGAATTGCCTTAACCTCAACTTCTCCTTTTTCTTGGCTCCCATCTATCTTGACTTCAAATAGCCTGAAATTTTCTGTAGGAATCATAAAATTAGGCAGAGTTTTGTGGTACAGAAGATGTATTTAAAATGCTATTTCTTATATCATAAGGCTATAAAAATAGAATATTTTCAGTGAAACATCTAAAAAACCATTGACATGGTTCATATTCAGTGCAGTATAAAATTTACACATTTTTGCATTATAAGTGGGAATGAAATTGTACAACCTCTGGGGAGGGTAATTTGGCATTATAAAAATTATGATACCAATATTCTCTGACCTCATATTGCTTGTCTAGGAATTCATCCTACAGGTAAAGTTACACTCATACAAAATGTTGTAAGAATATGTATTGCTGCAAAAGATTGGAAATAGCATTGACATTGATATCTGTGATAGGGAACTGATTTATGAAGCATAATTCATCCACAGTGTTGCATATGTCATTAATGTTAGAATAAGGAAACTCAGTAGAAAAGATTTCCACAATACACATTGCTCTGCATCTTAGTTTCTTCACATAACGTCTTATTCACTGCTGCTCCTTTTTAGAGAAAATATCTATCTAGGAGTCTTAAAAGACTCCTAGACTGACGCCATGTAATTGGGACAAATAATCATCAGGGAACTTTTTCATATAGAATGATGGCTCTTGGCAGGGATCTTATTTCTCATGCATCCTAGAATCAAGGAGGTAGCATTCTAACAAACCGTTCAGAAGTGGAAATGATGAGAACCTGGTCTTTAAATGTACTCAAAGTATTTTGGATTTTCTCACAGAAAAGAAAACATGTATGTTATCCCAAATTTACTCTAATCTCTCCTTTTCTTGATATTTAGTAGTGTTCTTGTGTTCACCTTTATAAATGTTCACATTACAGCTCATATTTTATAAAGAAAACTGCATGTCCAAAGACAAATCAGTAACAGTCAGTACATGATACTGTCTTCATAGCTTCTTAGAAAAGGAAGTGTCTTCTAATCATGATATTAGTTTGCCCTATGAATTGACAAAAATATGAGAACTTCTTTTTAGAAAATTTTTTATTTTAATTTGTTGTACATGACAAAATGCATTAATATATTTTGATAGATCATACATAGATGGAGTATAATTTCTCATTTTTCTGATTATGCATATTTTAGGATCACATCAGTCATGCAGTTGTATATGTACATGAAGTAATAATGTCTGTTCAACTTTACTTTCCTATCCCCATAGCCCTTCTCTTTCACTCCCTCTACCTAATATAAAGTAACTCTTTTCTTTCCTATGTCCCCCTTGTTTCTGCCTAGTTCACTGTAGTTAAAGCTTTGTTAAACTGTGAAATCATCATACTGTTTTTCTGAAACTACATCAGACATTTTCTTACAAGACTAGAAGGTTTCTAGAATGGAAATTCAATCTTGAAAACACATTGGGCACACACCTATAGTGTCAGCTACTCAGGAGGCTGAGGCAGGAGGATGACTTGAGTCTAAGAGTATGAGTCCAGCCTCCCCACCCCCAAAATAAAAAGAAATGTACTGGTTTTAGAATATGAGTTGGCAATAAAAACAGTGAACTCCGGATAGAACAACCTGGATGTATTGTAAGAGTAGTATGCTCAATGAAAAAAAAAAACAGTCTGAAAAAAAATCAACAGTCTATATAACTCTGGTTATATAAATAACAAAACTAATAGAGATGAAGGAGAAATTAGTAGTTGCCAAAGGTCAGGGATAGTATTGGAGTCAGGTGGGGTATGATGTAAAGGAGTAGCATGAGAGAGACCATTGTGTATATCCTGATTACATTAGTGGTTGCACAAGTCTACATGTGATCAAATGACATAGAATTACATACCAATATTTCCTGTTTATTTTTTTTTAATTGTACTATAGTTATATAAGATGTAACCATGAAGGAAACTGGGTGAAAGATACACAGGACCTCTGTATTATATTTATAACTTCTTATGCATCTACAATTATTCAAAATAAAAAGTTAAAATAAATGTGTTTTCCACTTCTAGGAATATGGAGTAGATGTACTTTATCTTATTCCTACTACTAAATATAACTGAAACTCTGAGTATCTTCAAATCACTAAAGGGGATAAAACTATATATGTATATATGTTCATATATGTATGTGTATGTAAAACAAAGCAACCACAAGAAACTGAAGAAGGCAGACCCCTTGGGACCTAAGGAACAACACAGTGAAAGGAACAGCATGGTGAGTTCCCTGGTTGGTTGTTTTTGCTTTTGGGGGTTTTTGTTTGTTTTTGCCTCATATATCCTAGACTTGGAACTGAAATTGGCATCCAAGGGACACTGGGCACAGATGAAAAAACACCCCAAAAAAGCCTGCTCTTAGTAGCCAAAGGACTAGGAAAGAGGCCGCTTAACAAGACAGGAAACTTAGACACTAACTGTTCTACTCCAGTCATGGCCCCACCCCACTAGGGCCAGCAGAGGCCAAGTAGAAAGCTTAAATTTCCACCTTGCTGAGGTGTATTATGGTGCCCCAACTCTGCTGGGTTTGTAGCAGAGAAGGTCTCACAAGAAGCTAGGATTATTATTCCTATCCAGCAGTAAGAGTTGTTACCACCTCCTGATTGAGTTGATGTTAGAGGAGATACACACAGGATTCTTTCCATTACGCAGCAGTAATAGGTTGTACCCATCCCCATGTCAATGGAGGCATCATGGGGAACAGCAGTGAAGCATTCTGCCTCTCCCAGCAAGAGTATTGGTGGAGGCTGCCTCGGACTGGAACTCCTGTCTTGGCCCTGCAGTAATGAGGAACTCCTTGCCTGGGTCCAAGGAGGCCAAGAGCCCTGGACTTCTACCTTCACCTTTAGTAGTAAAGGTGACTTTCTGCTGGACCAGAATGAGAAAAAGGCTGCAGAATAAGAGGTTTAAATAGGACCCACATACAAAACAATACGTAAATGCCCAAACTTCAATTTAAAGTCACTTGTTATACCAAGAGTCAGGAAAACCTCAATTTTCAAGAACAACCAATAGATGTCAATATGAAAATGACATAGATATTAGAATTATTTAACAAAAATTTTAGAGCAACTGAGGCAGGATTGCAAGCATGAGACTAGTCTGGGCAACTTTGTTAAGACCCCCACAGCATAGAACAAAAAATAAATGCTTCAGTGAGCAATTTTGAACATACTTGAAACAAATGAAGAAATAGTGTCCACAAATAAATGGAAATTTTGGAACCAAAATGAAATATTCACTGGATAGTCTCTAGCAGATTGAAAGGGAATGAGGAAGGAATTGGTGAATTTGAAGATAGAACTAAAGAAACTATCCAATTTGAACAATAGACAATAGACTTCAAAAAGTGAATGAAGGCTCGGGGACCTATGGGACTATAGCAAAAGATTCTGAAATTCATGTCAGAGTCCAGGAGAGGAGAAGATGGCCAAAAAAATACTAGAACAAATATTTTTTGAAAACTTCCCCAAATTCCAAGAGACAAACCTACTTATTTAAGAAACTTGAGTGAACTTCAATCAGGATGAATTCAAAAGAAATCCACACCAAGGCACATCATAGTCAAACTTCTGCAAACTACAGACAAAAATTAGAAAGCAACTGGAGAGAAAATGTCAACTCTTAGAGAAGAGTTCCAAGGATAGCAAATGTATCATCAGAAACCATGGAGGCCAGAAGCAAGTAGCTGAGCAGTTTTCGAGTGGAAGGAAAAGTGCAGATTGCTATATCCAGTAAAAATGTGCTTCAGAAATGAAAGAGAAATAAAGATGTTCTCCCATGAAGGAGAAGAGAATTTGCTGCCAAAATACCCTAAAAGAATGTTTAAATAGGGGCTGGAGTTGTGGATCAGTGGTAGAGTGCTTGCCTAGCATGTGTGAGGCACCGGGTTCAATTCTAAGCACTGCATATAAATAAAAGGTGCATCAACTAAAATATATACATATGTGTGTGTGTGTGTGTGTGTGTGTGTGTGTAAAGAATGCTGCAGTGAATATTCTTAAGAAGTCTAAATAAAAGAGAAACAATGAATGGACTTGTAGCTACCCTAAAATTTGTCTAAATAGAAACAATGTACCTGATAACATTAGACAAGAAGAAAGAAAATGGTAGGCAAACATGGGTGAATACAATAGAATTTATTTTACTGAGCTGTCTATATTGCATGGTTGAAGCAGAAAACACTGGGGGAATATTAAAAGAAAAAATAGCACTGGAAAGGAAGGGGAAGTGCTGGGAAGAGATAGTGGTAAAATTATATTGTTACATTGTGTTACAAATATGTAATAAATTCCATCATTTTGTACATCTATAATGCACCAATAAAAAAAGGTGGGAAAAAACTCATAACACTGATGTAGGTCTAAATGTAAGTAGAGGAATTGTTTAAGACATATACCTGGGCTGGGGTTGTAGCTCAGTGGTGGAGCGCTTACCTAGCACGTGTGAGGTGCTGGGTTCGATTCTCAGCACCACATAAAAATCATTAAATAAAATAAAAGTCATTGTGTCCATCTACAACTAAAAAAAATTTTAAAAAACGACATATGCCTGAGAGAAGATAAAAGGAGGTAGTAATGTACATTTCCTTTAAAAAAAAAAAAAAAAAATGGGGATTTAACCCAGGGGTGTTTAACTACTGAGCCACATCCTCAACCTGTTTTTTTTTTTTTTTTTTTTTTTTTTTTTGAGACAGCTTCTCACAAGGTTGCTTAGGGCCTTGCTAAGTTGCTGAGCCTGGCTCTGAACTCAGTCCTGCTTCAGCCTTCCAAGTCACTGGGATTATAGTCACGTACCACACACCTTGTCCTATTCTTTAAACTAGTAATTGATACCAACCACCATTAGACATAAGGCATGCACAGATAATTTAGTAACTTAGAGAAATTACTAAAAGCTGTAAGAAGAGACACTCAAAACCACTGTAGATTCCTTATTTTATTCATTTATTTATTGGTACTGGGAATTGAACCCAGGAGTGCTTTATCACTGAACTACATCCCCAGTCCTTTGTTATTTTAAGACAGGATCTCACCAAGTTGCTGAGGGCCTCACTAAATTGCTGAGACTGGCCTTGAACTATGATCTTCCTGCTGCAGCCTCCTGAGTCCCTGGAATTACAGGCATTTGCCACCATGCCTAGCTTAGATTCCTTATGTTAAAAGTTATTACAAAGCTAATCAAGACACTGATACTGGCATAAGGATGGACATAAAGATGAGCGTAATAGAATCAAGAGTCCAAAAATAAACTCGTATTTGTGGCTAGTTAATTTTCCCCCAGAAAACTCAACAGGGAAAGAATAATCTTCACAATAAATGTTGCTAGAACAACTGGGTATCCACATTCAAAATATCAAGTTGGTTCCCTTTATTATACCATATAAAAATTCAAAATGGACATTTCTAAATGTAAGAGCCAAAACTATATAACTCTTTTGATTTTGAGACAGCATTTGGCTAAGTTACCCAGACTGACCTCAAATTTCTAACCTCCTTGCCTCAGCCTTCTGAATAGTTGGGATTATAGGTGTTTGTCACCATGCCTGGCAACATTTTGCAACTCTTAGAAGAAAACATAGATGTAAATCTTCATGTTTTTAGATTAGGCATTGTCTTCTTAGATGTGCCTCCAAAAATAGTGCAGCAACAAAAGGAAAAAATAAAAAGAAATGATATCATCAAAATCAAAAGCAACTCAGATGGGAGAAAATTATTGTAAATATATCTTTATATCATATATACATATAAAGAAGTATTACAATTCAGTAAGTAAAATTAATACATGTTGGGCATGGTGATGCACACCTGCAACCTCAGGAACTCAGGCTGAGACAGGAGAATTCCACGCTCCAGGCCAGCTTCAGCAACTTAGACCCTGTCTCAAGATTAAAAGTAGCAAAAAAGGACTGGTAATATAACTCAGTGGTAATGTGCCTGTGGGTTAAACCCCCAGTACCAAAACAAAACAAAATTAAGCCAATTTAAAAATGAACAAAGAATCTGTATAGACACAGAAAGATGCTCAGCCTTAAGGAAATGCATTAGCTGTTAAGGTTAAGGATATTTACTCTCAAGGATGGTAAGATCCTTGGGATATCCAAGATGGCAGACTAGAGGGAGAATACATTTCTTGTCGTGCCATAATTCCAATTCAAGCAGAGAAAATACTGTCTCTGCAAAGAGATCCCTTGATGTTTACCCCATTTGTCCACTTCTATCACCTGCTGTCCACCAGCCTATCGCCTGCCTTTTGAGTGCAGTTGGCTCACTGCTGCCTATCATCTGCCATTTGCCCGTTTACCCGCCTCTTGCCTGCCCATCACCTGCCTTTCACCTACCCATTGCCCACTGCCTGTTGTCCACCGGGCAATCATCTGCCATTAGCCTGCAGACCTGCAATGGATCGCCTGCTGCCTGTTGTTGCCTGGAAGTTCATTGTCACACTACCTGCAGTTTTGGTTACACATGGCTGCCACCATCTTGGGACAAGAGCCAGGGCCTGCAGGTTGCCACCACAGCTGCTGCCATCTCGAGGTGGTCATCTGGTCTGGATCTTAGGCCAGGGCCTGGAGATATATTGGGGTACCTGTAGATCTGATTGCACCTGAGGTCTTTCTGCTCAGTGTGGTAGTGGCTGCCATCTGGCTGCCTCTTTGCAGGGTTTCTCCTTTGTGTGAGCACATCTCTGGTAGTCTCTTTGCAAGTTGAAAGGACATTGAAATCTTGGGACTGCAGCAAGACAGGGCCTAGAGAAGCTGAAGCCCAGGTCCATCCGATTGCAGCTGGGGTTTGCATGAGTAAGTCTGGATCTGGCAAGTCTGTGGAAAGCCAGAGACCAGGGGTAGTTTCCTGGGAGAAAACTGGGCTCCCTCCAGCTCAGTGAGTCCTGAAGTGTGCAGGGATGGAAGTGGTGAGCTACAACAGGTGGAAAGAGTGTAAGAGGGTGTGAGGGCATTTTGCTCTCTGCTCACCCGCCCAACCAGTCTGGCACACTGGACTGGAGCTAACATCAAGCTTCAGACAAACCTACCTATTGGTGGAGAAGGGAAGCTGAGAAAATTTTTGAAAGCCAACAGAAGCAATCATTCAATTTTCCATTGACTGTGCTCCTTTTTTTTTTTTCTTCCTGTTTTCACTCCCCCCCTCACCTCTACCATCTTTGAATCCAAATATTTTTCATGCATCAATTTATTGAGGATGGGATGTCTGAATAGTATATGACAGTTTTGTTGTGTATTCCTACATCTTTAGTTTTAGAAAAGAATCTGTACATATTTTTTTCTCTCACCTACCTGTCTCCCTGGATTCTCTTTTCTCACTTATCTCATACTAACAGCCAACCTCTATTAGTTCCTCCCTCGCTGTTACTATAAATTTTTATCTGTATCTTCTCTCCCCTTCCCTCATAAACATCACATCTTACATTACTTCTGTTTCCTCATTGTTGATTATTTGAAATGGTCAACCCTTTTAGCAAACTTACTGTTTATATTGTAGACAATAATTCAACACTTCATTTCTGTCTATTGTGACAAAATTGTAAACATGTTAAGCCATTTGGTTTAAGGTATTTCATTTGCATTGGGCACTGTTAATATTGGTCTCCCCCTTAAAGGTGAGGTACTGGAAGCATTCAGGGATACCGTAAGACTACAGGGTAGAATCTGTAATGCCTCAGCTCCGTGTAGTAGATGAGAACACATACAAACAACATGAAAAAACAAGGGAACAAAGTGCCTCAAACAAATCAAGCTGTTCCAACAACAGAATCCATAGACAATGCAGTAGAAGAAATGTCAGAGAAGGAGTATAGAAAATACATAGTTACATTGATCTTCAAAATAAAGGGTGGTATTGGAGAGAAAATACAGGAAGTGAAAGCTCACTTCAATAAAGAGGCAGAGATTATAAAAAGGAATCAAGCAGAAATCCTCAAAATGAAGGAAACAATAAACCAAATTAATTCAACGGAAAGCATAACCAGAAGCACTTGGAAGACAGAACCTCAGACAATGAAGGCAAAATATATACTCCTGAAAATAAAGTTGACTGCACAGAGAAGATGGTAAGAAACCATGAACAAAACTTCCAAGAAATATGGGATAAAAAAAAAGACCAAATTTAAGATTTATCGGAATGGACGAAGGCATGGAGCTACAAACCAAAGGAATGCACCTTTTCAATGACATCAGAAAACTTCTCAAATCTAAAGAACGAAATGGAAAAATCAACTACAAGAGGCTTACAGGACCCCAAATGTACAAAATTACAGCAGACCCACACCAAGGCACATTATAATGAGAATGACTAACATACAGAATAGAGATAGAATTTTAAAGACTGTGAGAGAAACAAATAAAATTACATCTAGGGGGGAAATCAGTTTGGATCTCAGCTGATTTCTTAATCCAGACCCTCAATGCCAGAAAGTCCTGGAATAACATATATCAAGCACTGAAAGAAAATGAATGCCAACTGAGAATTCTATATCCAGCAAAATTCAGCTTCAGATTTGAAGATAAAAATCTTCCATGATAAAAATTAAAAGAATTCACAACTAGAAAGCTTGCACTACAGAACATTCTCAAAATATTCCATGAGGAGGAAATGAAAAAAAAAAAAAATGAAAACCAGCAAAGGGAGGAACTACACTAAAGGAATGGTCAATCAAAGGAGAAACTGAGTCAAGTTAAAAATAAAAAATAAACCAAAATGATCAGGAATACAAATCATGTCTCAATAATAACCCTGAATGTTAGTGGCCTAAACTCATTAATCAAAAGACATAGACCAGCAGAATGGATTTAAAAAACAGACCCAACAATATGCTGTTTTGTTTTTTTTTTTGACTGTCCTAAATTGTTTATTAGGTATGAATTTTACAAACATCATACTTATATTAGCGGTAACGGTGGAGCTGGAGAGTATTGCGCCTTCTCCAAGCTGCACTGCGAGAACCACCAATAGTGTGGTGGAACTTGTGGCCCTTTCCAAGGCCACGACTCTTGCGGCCTGCAGATGTTAGGCCACGCAACTCCCTGTGCTTGTGGACTGGTTTAGTGATCCATTGAGTGTCAGGATTTCTTCTGATAGCTTTATGGAATGGATCAATGAGGATAACCTCAAAAAATTTGTATGTGGAATCTTCACCAACCCAGTAAGAATTCAGGACTCTCAGAGCCCCACAGTGGCGTCCAGCTCGCTCCTCAGCAACGGACTGAAGGCTTCGAGCAAACTTTAGCTGGTTAACACCATGATGAACAGGCTTGCCATACGTCGCACCCTTAGGCACTGGGCGTTTGCGGCCACCGCGGCGCACACGAATCCTGTATATGACATAACCTTGCTTGGCTTTGTATCCCAGTCTGCGCGCTTTGTCCGGCCGGGTGGGGCGGGGAGCCCTGTGGAGCGCCGAGAGCTGGCGGTACTGCCAGCAGCAGGCTCTCAGAAGAAACCGCATCACATCCGACTGCTTCTTCCTCCATAGCTCCTGGATGTACTTGTATGCACCCATCTTGGCTCACCTGATGGCTGCCGCCAGACGGAAAGGAAAGAGCCTTTCTCCCACCCAATATGCTGTCTTTAAGAGACTCACCTCCTAGGAAAAGACATGCACAGACTGAAGGTGAAAGATTAGGAAAAAAACATCATTCATATGGACTGTGTAAACAAGCAGGGGTTTCCATCCTTATATGAGACAAAGTGGATCTCAAACCAAAGTTAGATGGGATAAAGAAGGACATGTTATACTGCTTAAGGGAATCATACACCAACAAGACATAACAATCATAAGTATATATGCCCCAAACAATGAAGCATCTACATACATCAAACAAACCCTTCTTAATTTCAAATAGACCACAACATAATAATACTGGGTGACTTTAACACATCTCTCTCACCACTGGATAGATATTCCAAACAAAAACTAAGAAACTATAGAATTAAATGATACAATCAATAATTTAGACTTAATGGATATATATAGAGTATTTCATCCTTCATTGAGAGAATACACTTTCATTGTCAGCAGCACATGAATCCTTTTCTGAAATAGACCATATATTTTGCCACAAAGCAACTCTCAGCAAATACAAAAAAATAGAAATACTACCCTGCATTCTATCAGATTATAATGGAATGAAACGAGATCAACAATAAAATAAAAAAATAGAAGCTACTCCAACACCTGGAGACCAAATATCATGCTATTGAGTGATAAAAGAAGAAATCAAAGAGGAAATAAAAAAAATACTTAGAGATAAATGAGAACATCAATACAACATATCAAAATCTGTGGGACAGCATGAAGGCAGTGCTAAGAGGAAAGTTCATTTAATTGAACTCATACATTAAAAGAATAAAAAGTTAACAAATAAATGACCTAACATTACATCTCAAAGCCCTAGAAAAAGAACAATGAATCAACACCAAAAACAGCAGAAGACAGGAAATAATTAAATCAAAGCTGAAATCAATGAAATTGAAATAAAAGAAACAATTGAAATAAATTGACAAAAAGTTGGGTCTTTGAAAAAATAAAGTGAATAAACCCTTAGCCACAGTAACAAAGAGAAAGAGAGAGAAAACTCAAATTACTAAAATTTGTGATGAAAAAGGAAATATCACAATGGATACTACTGAAATACAGAAGATAGAAACTATTTTGAAAATTTACACTCAAATAAAATGAAAAAACTTGAAAAAAATTGACAGATTTCTAGAGTCATATGATCTCCAAACTGATGCAGGAGAACATACACAATTTAAACAGATAAATTTCAAGCAAAGAAATAGAAGAGACCATCAAAAGTCTACCAACCAAGAAAAGCCCAGGAACAGACAGATTCTCAGCCAAGTTCTACAAGATCTTCAAAGAAGAATTAACACCAATACTCCTCAAATTACCCCATGAAATAGAAAAGGAGGGAACCTTCCAAACTCATTCTATGAGGCTAGCATCACCCTTATACCAAAACCAAAGACACATCAAGGAAAGAAAACTTCAGACCAATATCCCTGATGAACATAGATGCAAATATTCTCAATAAAATTCTGGCAAATCTCATACAAAAACATGTTAAAAAGATAGTACACCATGATTGAGTGGGGTTCATCCCTGGAATGCAAAGTTGTTTCAACATATGGAAGTCAATGAACATAATACATCATATCAATAGACTTAAAGACAAGAATCATATGATTATCTCATTAAATGCAGAAAAAACATTTGACAAAATACAGCACCCCTTCATGTTGAAAACACTAGAAAAACTAGGGATAGTAGGAACATACCTCAACATTGTAAAAGCCCATTGTTAAGCCCATGGCCAACATCATCCTAAATGGAGAAAAATTGAAAGCATTCCCTCTAAAAACTAGAATAAGACAGGGATGCCCTCTTTCACCACTTCTATTCAATATTGTCCTTGAAACTCTAGCCAGAGCAATCAGACAGACGAAAGAATTAAAAGGATACAAATAGGAAAACAAGAACAAACTATCAGTATTTGCTGATGACATAATTCTATATTTAGAAGATCCAAAAAATTCCACCAGAAAACTTCTAAAACTCATAAATGAATTTAGCAAAAGAGCAAGATATAAAACCAATACCCTTTAAATCAAATGCATTTATATACATAAGGGGCGAATCCACTGCAAGAGAAATTAGGAAAACAATCCCATTCACAATAGCCTCAACAAAAAATGAAATACTTGGGACTCAATCTAACAAAAGAGGTGAAAGACCTCTATAATGAAAACTACAGAATACCAAAGAAAGAAACTAAAGAAAACCTTAGAAGATAGAAAGATCTCCCATGCTCTTGGACAGGCAGAATTAATATTGTCAAAATGACCATACTACCAAAAGTGTTTTACAGATTAAATGCAATTCCTATTAAAATCCCAATGACATTCTTTGTAGAAATAGAAAAAGTAATCATGAAATTCATTTGGAAAAATAAGAGACCCAGAATAGCCAAGGCAATCCTTAGCAAGAAGAATGAAGCAGGAGGCATCACAATACCAGACCTTAAACTACACTACAGAGCAATAGTGACAAAAATGGCATGGTATTGGCACCAAAATAGACATGTAGACCAATGGTACAAAATAGAAGACACAGAGACAAGCCCACATAAATACAGTTATCTCATACTAGACAAATGTGCCAAAAATATACATTGGAGAAAAGATAGCCTATTCAACAAATGGTGCTGGGAGAACTGGAATCCCATATGCAACAAAATGAGATTAAACACCTATCTTTCACCCTGCACAAAACTCAACTCAAAGTGGATCAAGAACCTAGAAATTAGACCAGAGACCCTTCACCAAACAGAAGAAAAAGTAGACCTGAATCTTCATCATTTTGGCTTAGGATCTCACTTCCTTAACAAGACTCCTAAAGTGCAAGAAGTAAAATTAAGAATCAATAAATGAAATGGATTCATGCACAAAAGCTTCTCAGCAAAAGAAACAATCAGTAACGTGAAGAAAGAGCCTACAGAATAGGAAAAAATCTTCACTACACGAACCTCAGATAAAGCACTAATCTCCAGGATATATAAAAACTCAAAAAAAAAAAAAAAAAAAAAAAAACCCAATCAACAAATGGGCTAAGGAACTGCAGAGACACTTCACAGAAGAAATACAGTCGATCAACAAACATATGAAAAATGTTGAACATCTCTTGCAATTAGAGAAATGCAAATCAAAACTACTTTAAGATTTCATTTCACTCCTGTCAGAATGGCAATTATCAAGAAACAAGCAATATTAAGTAAGTATTGGTGAGGATGTAGGGATAAAGGTACACTCATACATTGCTGTTGGGACTTCAGATTGGTGCAACCACTTTATTTTTTTTTATTTTTTTATTTTTATTTTTTTTTATTGTAAACAAATGGGATACATGTTGTTTCTCTGTACATGGCGTAAAGGCATACCATTTGTGTAATCATAAATTTACATAGAGCAATGTTGTTTGATTCATTCTGTTATTTTTTCCCTTCCCCCCACCCCTCCCACCCCTCTTTACCCTCTATACAGTAGTTCCTTCCTCCATACTTGCCCCCCTCCCTAACCCTAACTCTAACCCTTCCCTCCCCCCCATTATGTGTCAACCTCCACTTATTAGCGATATCATTCGTCCTTTGGCTTTTTGAGATTGGCTTATCTCACTTAGCATGATATTCTCCAATTTCATCCATTTGCCTGCAAATGTCATAATTTTATCATTCTTTATGGCTGAGTAATATTCCATAGTATATATATACCACAGTTTCTTTATCCACTCATCAATTGAAGGGCATCTAGGTTGGTTCCACAGTCTGGCTATTGTGAGGTGCAACCACTTTAGAAAGCAGTATTGAGATTCCTCAGAAAGCTTGGAATGAAACCACCATTTGACCCAACTATCCCACTCCTCGGTTTATACCCAAAGGACTTAAAATCGGTGTACTACAGTGATGCATCACATCAATGTTTATAGCAGCTCAATTCACAATAGCTAAACTATGGAACCAACCTAGATGCCCTTCAACAGATGAATGGATAAAGAAAATGTGGTACATATACACAATGGAATATTACTCAGCCATAAAGAAGAATGAAATTATGGTATTTGCAGGTGAATGGATGGAACTAGAGAATATCATGCTAAGTGAAATAAGCCAAAGCCAAATGTTTTCTCTGATAAGCAGATGCTGATCCATAGTGGGGGTGTGGGTAGAAGAATGAAGGAATTTTGGATTATACAGAGGGGTGTGAGGGAGGAGTGGAGCAGTGGGGATGGGAAGGACAGTAGAATGAGACAAACGTTATTATTCTATGTACATGTGTGAAAAAAATTTTAAAAAATTGTATAAAAAATTATGATCTGCATTTCAGAATAAGCATACTTTTTTATATTCACTAAGAAAAAATGTGAGAAAAAGTTACAAAGTTTTTTAAAATTTTTTTATTTTTATTTTTATTTTTTATTTTTTTGGTTGTTGATGGACCTTTATCTTACTCATTTATTCATATGCAGTGCTGAGAATCAAACCCAATGGCTCATGAATGCTAGGCAAGCTGTCTGCCACTGGGCCACAACCCCAGCCCCAATGTTAATGTTTTAAAATAAAATTTTATTTTCAAATATATTTTTTAGTTATTGATGAAACTTTATCTTTTTTATTTATTTATATGTGGTGCTGAGAATCTAACCTATTGCCTTGTGCATGCTAGGCAAGCGCTATATCACTGAGCCACAACCCCATTTTTTTTATT
Organism: Sciurus vulgaris; assembly: GCF_902686455.1. Lineage (NCBI taxonomy): Eukaryota > Metazoa > Chordata > Mammalia > Rodentia > Sciuridae > Sciurus > Sciurus vulgaris. Next base: position 122,449,657 of record NC_136467.1, on the reverse strand, counting down.
AACCAAAAAAAAAAAAAAAATGCATTTGTTTAAATACAAATAAATTCCCAAATAGAAGACAGCTCCCAATCCTCAATTAGTAAATTGCAATAAGTGAAGCAACGGGTACATTGGAAGATGTATTAATAGCTATGACAATGTAAATCATTAAAGCAATCTGTGAAATATTGGAAAGGATGATAATATCCTTAACCAAATATTAACAAATAGAATTTAGCAATATATGAAGTTAATTATATCTCATGACCAAATGAAGTTCTTTCCAGGCATACCAGCTTAATATAATATTTGAAAACCAGTGTAATCCACCATGTTAACAGACATAAAAAGAAAAATCACATGATCTCAGCATTTAATGCAGAAACACCTTTTGACAAAACTCACGTGTGTGTGTGTGGAGGAGGGTATGCATTGAGGATTGAACTAGAGCTTCTTCCATATGGTAGGCAAGTGCTCTACCACTGAGCTGTATCACAAACCCTTTTTAAATTTTATTTTTGAAACAGGATCTCACTCAGTTGCCCAGGCTGGCCTCAAACTTGCCATTCTCCTGCTTAAGCCTTCAAGTACCTTGGATTATAGGCTTGTACCACTGAGCCTGGCTTTAACACTAACTCTTGATTAAAAACTCTCAGAGAACTTCCTCATTTTGACCTAGTGAATACTTTACTCCTAATTTTGGCAAGGAGGCAAGGATGTCCACTCTGAACACTTACTCAACAAAGTGCTTGATATTTTAGCCAGGACAATATGACCAGAAAAGAAAATTAATGTCATACAGATCAGAAAGGAAGAAGTAAAATTGTCCCTATGTGAAGATGACATAATTTCCCATGTAGAAAGTCTCTAGAAATCTACAAAAACATAGAATATTAAGTGAATTCAGCAAGATCACAGAAAGAAAAATAAGCATACAAATATAAGTATATATACATATAAGCATGTGTTTATTTTACTATTATTATTATTATTAGTAGTAGTATTAATTTGGTACTAGGGATTTAACCTAGGGATGCTTTACCACTGAGCTACATCCCCAGCCCTCTTTATTTTTTATTTTGAGACAGGGTCTAGCTAAGTTGATGAAGCCTTTCTCGCACTTGTGATTCTCCTGTCTCAGCCTCCTGAGTTGCTAGAATTCTAGGCTTGTGCCACTGTGCTCAGTCAAAAATCATTTTTTCATATACTAGCAATGGGTATATGGATACATATATAAAATATACTGTGCCATGTACTATAGATCAAAAGAAAAGTTTGTATGTATAAATCTGACCAAAATTTGTGCAAGATGTGTATATGCCAAAATTACATAATGCTGATGAAGAAATGACAGAAGATTGAAATAAGTGAGTTAGAAAACTCAACATTGTCCATTCTCCCTAAATTCCAAAACACTTTATTAAAATTCCTGCCAGTTACAGTGGTGCACGCCTATAATCCCAGCAGTTTGGGAGGTTGAGGCAGGAGGATCATGAGTTCAAAGTTGACCTCAGCTACTTAGTAAGACCCTGTCTCTAAAAAAAAACGATTTTTTTTTTTTTTTTAAAGAAAAGAGCTGGGGATATTGCTCAGTGGTTAAACACCCTGGGTTCAATTCCTGGTACCAAAAGAAATAAATAAAATTCCAGCAAGATTTTTTGTAGATATAGACAGGATTATTTTGAAATTTAAATGGAAAGGTAAAGGAACAAGGATGACTAAACCAAGTGTGAAAAAGAACTTGGAGGGAGTAAGGGGAGGATTCCATCTTCCTCATTTCAAGCTATTTACACAGCTACACTGATCAAGACTGTGGTATTGGCAGAAGGTCAGAAAGCAATGAGACTAAATAGAGATCCCTGGAACAGATTCACCATATACGCCCAATTTAAAAATACCACATAATATCAAGTGATTATCACATCCTGTATCATGTATCATCTAACTTCACCTGTAGAACATTGTATGAGTAGGCTCTATTGTTATCCCCATCTTTAAGTAGCTTGCCCAAGGTCATACATGTAATAAGTGGTAGGGGTGAATGCAAACCCACACAGTTGGGCTAGAGTGCCCGTGCTCTAAACCATGATGCCACACTGCCTCTCCCCTGTTTAACTGACTTTTTTTTTTTTTTTTTTTTTTTCAAATATACAGGGTAATTAGCCAGGTGCATTGGGGCATGCCTAGAATCCCAGCAATTTGGGAGTATTTGAGGCAGGAGGATCCCAAGTTCAAAGCCAGCCTCAGCAACTGTCTGAAAATTAAAAAAAAAAAAAGGACTGGGGATGTGGATCAGTAGTTAAGCACTCCTGGGTTCAATCCTGAGTACCAAGGGGGGGAAAAAAAAACAAAAAAAAAAAACAACCCTCAAACACAAAACCAAAAATATGTAGAATTATTAAATGGAGGAAAAATAAGCCTTTCAACAAATGGCACTAGAGTAATTAGAAATCCATAGGCAAAAACAACCTCCACTCCCCACCAGAAAAAACCAAAAAATTCAACATATTAAAAATTACCTTGAAATGGAGTCTGTGGATTAAATGTAAAATATAAAATTGTAAAGTTAGATAACTTAGAAAATCTTTGGGAGCTAAGACTAGGCAGTTTTTCTCCTTGCCAAAGAATTCTTACATTTAAAAGCATGATTCATAAAAGGAAAAAGTACTTAATTGGATTTCATCAAAATTAAAAACTAGAGCTGGGGATATAGCTCAGTTGGTAGAGTGCTTGCCTCAAAAGCACAAGGCCCTGGGTTCAATCACCAGCACTGTAAAACGAAAACAAAACAAACAAACAAACATACAAAAAACTATTGCTCTGTAAAAGACCTGTTAGAAGGAAGAAAAGACAAGCTACAGACTGAGAAAATGTTTACAAATGACATATCTCACAAAGACGTATATCTAGAATGTATAAAGAACTCTCAAAATGCTAGAGAAAAAAGAAAACAACCTAACTAGAACAGGGACGAAAGACATGGGGAGGGATTTCACCTAAGGAGATATATGAATGGCAAACAGTCATGTGAAAAGATGTTCAATATCATTAGTCAATAGGGAAATAAGAATCAAAAGTAGCAGGTAAAGTAAGGCATGACTGTACTACCAGCAACTTTGAAGATGAGGTGGGAGGATCAACTGAGCCCAGTTCTCGGCCGGTCTGGGCAACAGAGCAAGAAAGAACCCATCTCAAAAAAAAAAAATAAATAAATAAATAAAAATAAAAATAAATAAATAAAAATTTAAAAAAAGGAAAAGGAAAAGAAAAAATAAAATCACAATGAGGTACCACTATACCCCTATCAAAATTGTTACAATAAATATAGTGGTAATGCCAAATGCTGACATGGATACTGAGAAACTGGATTATATAATTAGTGGAAATGTGAAATGATAGTCACTCTGATAATAGTTTGGCAATTTTTAAATAAAACACTTGATTACCATACAATCCAGCTATTATACTCCAGGACATTTATCCCAGCAAAATGAATGTATATGCTCACACAAATACTGGAACACATATACTTATGGCCTTATTTATAATGGTCAAAAATAGAAACAACCCGGATGTTCTCCGATAGGTAAATGAATGGTTAAAATAGTACTTTGATACCATGGAATGGCTGGGAATGTAGCTCAGGAGTAAAGACACTTGCTTAGCATGTGTGAGGCCCTGGGTTTGATTCTAACACTGCAAAAATGTACCATGAAATATGACTCGTGATACATATAACTACCTGGACTAGCTGAGTGCTGTGGCACATATGGTAAAACCAGCAGCTCGGGAGGGTGAGGCAGAATTGCAAGTTTGAGGTCAGCCTGAGCAACTTAACAACACCCTCAGCAACTTAGGGAGACCCTGTTTCAAAATAAAAATAAAATCTAGTGGAATGGGGCTGGGGTTGTAGCTCAGTGGTAGAGTGCTTGCCTAGCACATGTGAGGCTTTGAGTTCGTCCTCAGCACCACATAAAAATAAATAAATGAAATAAAGGTATTGTGTCTATCTACAACTATAAAATATTTTAAAAAAGAAGTGGGATGGCCAGATCCAGTGGTGTATGCCCGTAATTTCAGTGGTTCAGGAGGCCAAGGCAGGAGGATTGATGTTCAAAGTCAGCTTCAGCAACTTAGCAAGGCCCTAAGCAACTCAGTGAGACCCAGTCTCTAACAAAATATAAAAAGTGCTGGGGATGTGACTCAGTGTTTAAGCACCCCTGGGTTCAATCCCTGGTACAAATAAATAAATAAATAAAAATAAATAAAAAACAACACAAAACAGACAGACCCGAAAGAATCTCCAGAGAATTATTCTGATTGAAAAACTCTAGTCCTGGGCTGGGGTATAAAGCTCCTCAGTGGTAGAGTGCTTGCCTAGTATATTCAAGAGGACCTTGTTTCAATCTCCAGTAGTGAAGACAAAAAAGAAAACAAAAACAAAAACAAAAACAAAAACCCAGTCTCAAAAGGTTGCATAGTATATAATTCCATTTATGTAATTTTTTTTAATGGGGGCAGTACCAGGGAATGAACCCAGGACACTTAACCAGTGAGCAACATCCCTAGCCCTTTTTATATTTTATTTTGAGACAGGGTCTTACTAAGTTGCTGAGGCTGGTTTTGAACTTGTGATCCTCCTGCTTCAGTCTCCCCAGTTGCTGGGATTATAGGTGTGAGCCATTGTGCAGGGCCATTTATATAACTTTTTAGACAGGATCTTGCTATGTTGCTCAGGCTGATCTTGAAATTTTTTTTTTTTTTTTTTTTGATGCTGGGAATCAAACCCACGGGCTCATGCTTGCAAGGCAAGCACTTTACCAATTGAGCTATCTCCCTAGCCCTGAAATTCTTGGTTCTAATGATTCTCCTGCCTTAGCCTCCTGAGTAGCTGGGACTGTAGATGTGTGCCCTCATACCTGGCTCATTTGAATATATATATAATGGAATATATATACATACACACATATATATATATACACACACACACATACATATATATATATATATAATGTAATCTTTTTTTTTTTTTTTTTTTTTTGTACTAGGGATTGAACTCAGGGGCATTTGATCGTTGAACCACATCCCTGGTCCTATTTTGTATTTTATGTAGAGTTAGGGTCTCACTGTCTCGCCATTGTTGAGGTCCTCTTTGAACTCAGCCTCCCAAGCTGCTGGGGTTGCAGGTGGGCACCACCATGTCTGGTCTATAAAATTTAATTTTTTTTCCTTCGGAAACAAGTTTATTTTAATTTTATTTTTTGGAGTACTGAGTTCTAGGTGCTCTACCACTGAGCTGCATTCTGAGTCCTTTTTATTTTGAGACAGGGTCTTGATAAATTGCCCAGGTAATTCTTGAACTGACAATTAGATATGATGTATACTACAGGGAGACTGGAATGATTATAAAAGGGCAACATGAGGGATCCTAATAGCAATGGAAATGTTTTGTATACTATTTTTTCTTTGTTAATATGTTGATTATTGATATTAATATCTTGGTTGTGATATTGTACTAGTATGTGTGTGTGTGTGACTGGGGTTTAACTCAGGGATGCTTTACCACTGAGCTGCCTTCTCAGCTTTTTTTTAGACAGGATCTCACTAAGTTGCTGAGGCTAGCATTGAACTTTTCAATCCTTCTGCCTCAGTTTCTGGAATAGCTGGGATTATAGGTGCATACCACCACACTGGGACTGCACTGTAGTTTTGTAAATTAGTAGCATCGGGGGAACTAGTAAAGGGATATATTTGTATTTTCTTACAACTGAATGTTAATCTACAATAATCTCAAATAACATGTTTAAAAAAATTCATGGGGCAGATGCATATCTTAGTGGTGGTATAGCACTTGCCTATTATGCATAAGGTCCTGGGTACCATCCCCAGCACTGCTCCCCCCCCCCCCCCCCCCCCCGAATAGTATGGATTGTTTCCAGATCCCTTTTGTCTTTATATGTCTTAGATTGTTAGCATTGCAAGGAAAGATAGACACATTAATGCTGTTGGTGAGAGTGTGAACTCTCTTATTCTTTGATCCCTAGAGGGTCATATTTTTATAGAGCATGAGTTCTGCATTCAGCAAAAATAATTCATTCACCAGGCATGATGACTTATTCAGTGAGCATGCTTTGAGAATAGGTAGGTTTTGTTTTACATGGCTGATGTCAGATGTCCAATCCTCTCTGCTGTGGTTGTAGTGGGTAACTGATCCAGGCCTGGATACAAAATAAACTAAGGACACTGTCTGTAAAAATTAGTGCCTGGGAGAGGGAGAGAGTTCCTCTCCCTTGCCAGCTGGTTTTTAGGGAAACTAGCACCATTCACTCCTTCCCTTTGGATTGTAAAGGACCTAGGATCTAACTACTTTCCTTTGAGGTGTAAACACCCCTGTGAAGGCTCTTCGTCCCTTAGCCCTACTCTACTTCTGTAAACATGTTTCCCACTTGAAAATTCTTACAATTATATATCGTTTTTTGAAACCTTGTGCTCAACCATGTGTCTTTTTAGACTAGAAAATTATGACACTATATAGCCTATAAATGTGAAAAACTGGTAAGGGGCACTCAGAATCTGGAGTGCTGAGCTCTGGGCCCAACGGTGAAAAGTAAAGTTTGGGTTTCTCACATTCTTCAAGTGCCAAGTGCTTCTTACCTGATTCCCACACAGGGTAATCCAGGAAGCCTAAAATGCAAGAAATTACCCTGAGGACTCCATAGCTGAGAGCCCTCTTGGGAAGAAGCAATAATGGCTAATAATCCTGGAAAGAAACTTCTGTAGGCCCAATTGGTCCTGGTATGTAGTCTGGTTAGGGTGGTCAGAGAGACAACTATGGAGTACACAGCCCTGTTGGAGCACCCAGTCCAAGAATGATTTGCGTCCTTTTTAGGTAATTTTTTTGAGGACTTCTGAGAAATATTGAACTTACTCTTAATAAGAGATAGTTATACATGAAGCCTGCTGATTACTTATGTAAAAATATTTAAATATATTGTTGACCGTACTTAAACTATCTCTGGAATTCAAGAAGAGATCTGAGGGACAAGAGCAGGGACACTTGTAGTTGAACGCCCTTTATTTTTGTATAATATATTCACAAAAATAAACTTAAAATTAGCTGATGGCTTGTAAGTCTGTCTCATGAATTTGTTTCAAGTTTTTGCTAGAAGATTTCAGTCCAAGAGAGTCACTATCTGCTCATTTTTGCCATTGGGTCTATATGTGTCCCTGGCATATAGATCACACTTTTCAGTGTATGGACAAAATAGAGTGGAAGTAGTACGGGGTTGGAGTTGGAACACTTGAGGTAAAGTCCTGAGTCTCACTAAGTAGGTGACCTTGGGGCAGCTCTTTGACCTATTTCTCTGGGATTCAGTTTCCTTGTTTGTAAAATGAAGGTCTCTAAAATCCTGGGTAACAATTTGCCGCCTCTTCCTCGGCCCCCATCTGGGTCTAGAGTAAACATCTGTGCAGTGGTTGACCCGCCGCAGGCTGAGATCGGCACCTAGAGGCCTGGGGACGGGGTCCTCGGCGCTCAGGCACACGGCCTTCGCAGCAGACCGCCGCGGCCCTGTTGGCGGCCCCCTCCTCCGGCCCCAGAGGCACACGACACGGCTTCTAGCCCAGCCTGATTCCTGGCGAGGAGCTGCTGCTCCACGAGTGAATGAGTGCGGGCGGGAAATGATCAAGAAGTGGACCCAGTCACCCCGGAGTCGTGCCTGCAGAAAATCACAAACGCCGCCTTTCCCGAGGCAGTTCACAGTAGAAGCGGTTCAGATCTCGCTGCGAGCAAGGCAGACGCGAGGACCTAGGGATGCGGCGGAGGCCGCCCGCCCCGCCCCTCGTCGCGCGCGCTCCCGCCTCACCGCGCGCCGTGGCGGCCGGGCGCGGGGCGGCGGCGCGCGATCTCCGCGTCGCTCTGGGCTGGCGGCTGCGGCGCCGCGCGGGTGGGTGGGATCGTGGCGGAGCTCCGGGCGCCGGGGCAGGGGCGAGAGAGCGCCATGGCGGCTGCTGTGGCTGCGGCATCCGGTGCCCGCGCCGCGGCGATGTGAGGAGGCCGCCTCTTCTCCAGGACTGAGGAGGCTACAGCTGCCCGCCTGCCTTCCACGCCGGCCGCGGCTCCGGCATGGCCGGGATCATTAAGAAGCAGATCCTGAAACACCTGTCCCGGTGAGAGCGCCAGCGGCCGTTCCGGGGCCCTTCCTGACCCCTCCGCCCTCCGGCTTCTTAGCCTCCAGCTCCGAGCCGGGGCTCGGTGGCGGCCCCGCCTCAACTCGAGCCCGGCCAGCCTCCCCCGGCGCCCGCTGGCGCCGACCGTTGCCACTACTCGGTTCTTCCCTCGCCTTGGGCCCGCGGGGACCGGCGCCGGAGTCCCCTCCCCTCCTCCCACTCCAACAGCCCCTGGGACTCCTTTTCCGCTCTCTGCTGGCCTGCCGCGCCGCCCTCAGCTCCCACACCCCCTGACTGTCCTCCGAGGCCCCCAAGGAGCCCAGCCTTTCCTGCCGCTCCCCAGTGGGGTTCTCCGTCCCCTGCCTTTGGACCCGCCGCACCGGCCGCACTTCCTCCCTCTCTGACCTCTTATCCCCATGCCCCGGTCCTGCATAACCTCATTTCCAGGGCCGACACTGGTTTTCTCTTTCCCAGAAGCGCCCAGCTCCTCCTCTGCTGTTTGACCCTGTTGCATCACCCCTGTAAAGATGTAAGCCCCGCGCCCGGGACCGTTCCTTTGAGCTCCTTTCTCCCTTCCTTCTCCTCATTACACAGACTAATTGGAGAAAGGTCTTGAGAGTTGGAGATAAAGTTTCAGCAACCTTCCCTTTAAGACGAGGTGTTTTTTTGACAGCCTGTGAAAAGTACGAGCGAGGTCCACTTATGCTTTGCAGCCTTTTGTTAAGCCCTGTTATATCGCTCCGTAATTTGGGTATGAAGGGTTGGCTAGCAAGACAGTTTTCAACGATAGCTGAGTGTTAAGATCGTAGGTTGTCAGACTTGTTGCCACAAAAATTGGCAGCTAGCTTTTCACTTAGTTTTCACTTCTTACTACAATCTGAGTTTGGTGATGGTTAATAACTTATTAGTCAGTCTTTGTAGCAATAGTGATATGGACCTTGGCTCCACAGCGGGCAGTGGTTTTCAGCAGGTAGAGGTTGTGGGGAGATACCAGTTAAAACATGGGGCACCCAGGCTTTGTACTGAGGTACAGGTCTTGTAATTGCATTTGGTGAGTGGTGTGTGGGACACAATCTGTCACTGCTTCCTCATTTGTGGCTAACCCTCTGGCTTATTTGGTGGTACTTTGATCTTATACTCTAATTATCAATTATATTCAGATACATCTTTCATTTAATCACCTTACAAAACAAAAAGGAGATTGAAATCTGGAGCTGCAAAGTGCCTTTGTACCCTTTCTCAGAATAACCTAATGTAGTCCTTCTCAGTGTTAACCTGGGTGTTTGGTGTAATGATTTAAAAGTAGGACTAAAGAATGCAGGATGGGACAATCAATGAGATGAAAGCTTAATTAATTGAATAGACATAGGATATTAGGGCACAGAGATCATTTCCCCTCTCATAACATTATCTGGGATTTTTCTTTTTTTCTTCTTCTCTTTCTTCCTTTTTTTGGGGGGGAGGGGTTGGGAAATTGAATTCAGGGATGCCCTACCACTGAGCTACTCCCCAGCCCTTTTTATTATTATTTTAAAATTTTGAGTCAGGGTCTTACTAAGTTGTGAAGGCTGGCCTCAAACTTGAGTTCCTTCTTTCACAACCTCCTTAGTTGTTGGAATCACAGGTGTGTGCCATTGTGCCTGGCTCTTTTTTTGTGTGTGTCTTTTTGTTTTTAGAGTTGGTGTTCGAACTGAGGGCCTTGAGCATGCTCAGCATGTATTCTACCCATGACCTACATCCGCAGCCCCCTCTTTTCTTTTGAGACTGGGTCTTGCTGCGTTGTCCAGGCTTGCCTGGAACTGGGCTCAAGTGATCCTCCTGGAGTTTGAACTTTTCTTCATCTCTGAAATGGGGATAGTAATAGTATCTATTTCAAAAGGTTATTGCAAGGATCAAATGAGTTAATATATGTAAGAATTTAGCCAGATGCGGTGGCACACGCCTGCTTGGGAGGCTGAGGCAGGAGGATCAGGAGTTCAAAGCCAGCCTTAGCAATTTAGCAAGGCTCTAAGCAACTCAGTGAGACCCTGTCTCTAAATAAAAATATTAAAAGGGCTGGGGATGTGTCTCAGTGGTTTAGTGCCCCTGGGTCCAATCTCTGGTACAAAAAAAAAAAGCATAGTACTCAATGGAACATGAGTTATGTTTATTTTTTGGGTCACAGTTTGTGTGACAATTTTTTTTTTAAGTTGTTGATGGATCTTTATTTATTTATTTACATGTGGTGCTGAGAATCAAACCCAGTGTCTCACACATGCCAGGCAAGTGCTCTACCACTGAGCTACAACCCAGCCCTTGTGTGACAATTTGATACAGGCCATAGGCCTTCTCTTTATAAAAACCCATATACACAGGTTAATTTTTTTAAATATAGGTTTTGGGGAGGGGCAGTTAGGAACCCCTAAACCATATGCCTGAATCCTCAAGGCATTTTGAAATAGGTGAGTAATCCCTGATCTGGTTCAGCCTCTAATTTTGTGGCTGAGAAAACTAAAGCATTGAGAGGATAAGTGACTTGCCTAAGTTGCATAAGAAGGTAGGTAGTGGGACCCTTTCCCCATAGTGTCACGTGTTCTGTGCATCTTCTTTGAATATACAATTTTTTAAAGAAAAAAATTTTTTACATTTATTTATTTTTATGTGGTGTTGAGAATTGAACCCAGTGCCTCACATGTGCTAGGCAAGCGCGCCATCACTAAGCTACAACCCCAGTCCCTTAAAGAAAAAAATTAATCATATGTGCTGACACATTTGGTGCACCTTTGGAGAACAATTTGTCTTTTGTGGTAGATGAAGTTGGAATTGTATGACAGATATTGAGAAATGGTTCCGATTCTTTTGGTATTGGGCCAGGGACTGAGGAGGAGGTGGAGAGGTTACCATATGTGATAGCTGCAATTTCAGGGCTCTAGGAAAAAGTACAAGAATATGAATCTGGTTGGAGAGGTCAAACTCCTGGGGACTTTGCGTTTGTTTAGCTTGGAAAAGCTGCCTAATCATGGGTGGCATTTGAATGTCTTTTGTTTCTAACACATACACAGACACACACACACAGGCTGACCTGCCTATAGCTCTAAGGCTTGCCAAACCTGATGGGGAGATAGAAGGGAAGGTATACAGAGTTTCCTGTGTTAAATAAATATCGTAGGAGTTTGATAATTACTTGTTGATGATGATGATGCCATTTGGCCTGAAGGAGAATGTCCTGCAGCCGAGAGGATATCCCAGTGATTCTCATGTTTAATTTTAGGCGTGAGGTTTCACATAATAAAGTGTTTTGTTGGAATGCATTCTCATTTTATTTTTTGTATTGAGGTTTGAACCCCGTGGTGCTCTACCACTGAGCTATATCCCCAGGCCCCTATTAATTTTTTAATTTTGAGGCAAGGTTTTCCTAATTTGTCCAGACTGGCCTCAAACTTGCCATCCTCCTGCCTCAGCCCCTTGAACTTCTGGGATTGCAGGTGTATGTCTTTGGGCCTGGTGCATTCTCATTAGTGATAGACTATTTTGGTAAACAAAATTTTGGGGGAAAGATATAGAAGATAGTTTTCTTAAATGCCTATTCTTGACCAGACATTTATCTGGGCACTGGGGATGCAACAGGGAAGAAATATTAACATCTTTTAAGGTTTTGGCCCATAATTTGAATGACTGCTATACAATATGTATAGCTTTAGTGCATAGTATTCCTTTAAATTGACCCAGGAAAAATGCTTTACTTAGAAACACACAGTAATCATTTATTTAAAAAATAACTAAAATTGATTTTTTGCTAAATTAGATTATTCTTGTTTTAGATTACCTTGGCCTTTTAGATTACCTGACCTTTCATTGTACAAGTAAGAAGGCATATGATTGGTTGTCAAACAAGTCAGGGAAGTATGGCTAATGGAAAGATTATGGGCTTTGGACTCAGACAAACCAGAATCACCTTCCAGCTTTGCCACTAATAAGCAGGGCAGCCTGAATTTTTTTTTTTTTTTTTTTTTTTTTTTTTTTGTAAAAGATAAGAATAACAAGAAAGAATAACATAGCTAGCAGATATTTTTCAGAGGTTATTAAGTAGGTGTTTTCTGGCATATAAATAGGTGTTTAATAAAGAGTAGCTATGTAATATGTCCAGAAAAGTTAGGGACTGTATCCTAGCATGGATGCAGAAAGCTAAATGGCTTTGGGAAACCCATCAAAAGTTTTTGTTTTGTTTTGTTCTCAGTACTGGGGATTGAATCCAGGCTTTTTGCATTACTTGACAAGCACTCTACCACTGAGCTATATCCCCAGGCCTTTTAAAATTTATTATGAGATTAGTTGTCCAGGCTGGCCTCAAACTTGGGCTCCTCCTACCTCAGCCCCCTGGGTAGCTGGGGTTATAGGAATGCACCACTATTCCTGGCTCAAAGTCTCAATTATTTATTCTAAATTACTGCAGAAAATGTGAGCCTGAGTGACATAGACATGGCTGATAGATGTGGTATATATTTTAAAAACAAGTTTTAGGTGCAATTCAGATGCATAGGAGATTTCAGAATTCTGAGTGTAAGCTCAGCCATCTCAGTTCCTGATCAGCATCTCCACTCATTATTACTCAGATACTGAAGAGCTGGAAAGATGTTGAGATATCATCAAGGCCAGCCCTCAGTGGACAGTGAAGGGCTGCAGACTCCCAGAGGCTGACTGCTTATCCAAGGTCTCTTTAGGTGGAGCTTCACAGGACAGTCTCAACTTCTGGGTCGTGTGCTGTTGCCCTGGACTTCAGTTATTATCACCATCATTTTTCAAATAATTATGTATTTTTAGGAACAAATCAAATATGTCTCTGTTTCCCTTTCTCATTTTCTTGTGTTGCTTCAGAATAAAGCACTTTATTTACTTAGCAAATATTTAATAATAGCCATTTGTGCTAATAAGCACTTTACAAGTCTTATGATGATTTAATCCTCATAATAACCCTGTGAGGTAGATATTAGGCTCATTTTATAAATGAAGAAATTAGGCACAGAAAGGTTAAATAACTTGCCCAGAGTCATAACTAATAAGTGATGGAACTGAGATTCAAAAGTGGGCACTTCAATTTTAGAGCTTTGCTCTTTAGGCACTCTGCTGCTACATGCTCCTCATCTGTTGAGTGTTTCAAACTGAACATACCCATGTCACCAGCACTCTCCTGAAGAAACAAACTACTTTCAGCACTCAAGAAGCCTTCCATTTTTCCGTGTGACCCTCATTGCTGAATAAGGCATCACTGGTCCATGAGGTCTGCCTCCGTTTTCTTTGTCTTTTTGTGTTCTCTTTCCTATGCTTTCATTTGGTTCTCTTACTGGGAACAGGATGTTTTGGGGATTCTTTTTACCCCTCCCCACTCCAACAAACCTTCAGTTTTTCTCTCTCTCCGTGAGACCTTCGGGTCAGAGGCCACTTTCTGCCATTTTGTTCCTGCATGCTACACTGGCCTTCTCATTTACTCAGAGAGGTATCCAAGTCTTTAAAATAGAGGATTTTATCAAGCTGGTCTCCAAATTAAAGTTGTCTGTAATGAATCATCAGGACCTCAATCTCCTTACTGCAGAATGAGGTGGCCTTTGCCTCTTCCTTTGGGAAGAATGTTGCTTCTGTGTCAACCATTCAGGACTGTAGCAACTTCTAGACAGGGTGACTCTTCTAACCTGGACCACCTCCCAAGAACAAGCAAAAGCCAGTTTCCTTTTGCAGTATGACTCTCCTGAGCTCCATAAGGAAGGAATCCCCACGGCAATGTTGAAGTTTCCTCCTTCTATACCCGCTCATGCCAAAACCACCAGGACTACAGAGGAACCTAAAATTGCCCCCCCCCTTCCTTATCCTCTAACAGATCTCTGACAGGGGATCCCTTACTCTGCCCCTTCCCGGCAGGAAGTAGCCAGATATGATGATGTTGTTCCCACTCATTATACCCCTTTCATAGTCTGAAATGAAGGATGTGGTTACCTTCCTGTCCTCCTGCCCCACCCTAAACTAGTCCAGTTACCTGGCCCTGCCTGTCAAAAAGGCCCACTAGAGTTAACTCTCCCTTGACCTGGCTCTGCTAAACTCTAAAACCCAGACCCTCATGATGACCCACTGACTTTTTTTCCCCTGAAGATGTGCCCTTCCAGTGCTGAATCAAGCATTGCTAGTCCATGGGGGGGAGAAGAAAAGAAGTCTTCCACTGGACTGGGGTTATGGCTCATGGTAGAACATTTGCCTAGCATCTGTGAGGCACTGGGTTCCATCCTCAGCACCACAAAAAAAATAAATAAATAAAATAAAGGTATTGTGCCCATCTGCAATTAAAAATATTTTTAAAAAAGGCTTCCACCCCACCCTGTGCCTTCTTGTAGTCATTACCTCCATCAAAGTGTGACCACTATCCTGTTTTTTTTAATAGAATTTGTCTGTTTTGTGTTTTATATTAATGCAGTTCTATAATTTGTGTGCTGTTTTTAAAATACATATGCTTTTATGCCTTGTTACTTTAGTGCAGTGTTTATGTTTGTGATATTCTATATTTTGCACCAAGTTTTAGACACCATTTTCATTATTGTATAGTATTCCCTTATGTGACTATATCTCAATTTATTTATACATTTTACTGTTGATGGACATGGATAGTTTCTCAGTTTTAGGGCTATTATTATGGGGCATAAGTACATTCTGGTGCATGTCTTTTTTTTTTTTTGGGGGGGTGCTGGGGATCAAACCCAGGGCCTTGTGCTTACAAGGCAAACACTTGCATGTCTTTTTTTTTTTTTTTAATTTTTGTTTGAATTTGTTGTGCATGACAGTAAAATGCATTTATACATTTTGATAGATCATACATAAATGGAATATAATCTCTCATTTTTCTGGTTATACATATTGTAGGATCACATCAGCTAGTGCATGTCCTTTAGTGAACAAATGAACATATATCCATTGCAGTATATATAAGCATAGAATTTCTGGATTGTAAAACATGCATATGGTTAGCTTTAGTGGATATTGCCAGTTTTCCAATTTGTACTTCTATTAGAAGTGTATGAGAGTTTTAATTGTTCGATATCTTTGCTACTACCTGTATTTTAGCCATTCTGAAGGATGTGTTTTGCATTCCCCCCCACCTTTTCCCTTCCTTCCTCTCTCTCCCTCTCTCTTTCTCAGTGGTAAACCAGATGATCACTCCAGCGTTTATTTATTTATTTATTTATTTATTATTTTTTTTAATGATGCTGGGAATGGAACCCAGGGCCTTGCCCATGCTAAACACACATACTACCACTAAACTACATCTCCAGCCCCTGTTCAGGTTTTAATTCAGATGTATTTGAAATTTTAATCACAGACCAATGTCAGAATCTTGAAAATATGATCTCTTCTTGAAATAATGTTCAAATATAAAGATGCAATGAAAATAATTAGGATTACTTTCAAACATTAGCCTGTGACACTTCTTACTTGGAGTGGATGGGTCACTTAACTTCTGTCAAAATAACAGTATTAAGAGAATAGAGGGCTGTTCTCCAAGCATTTGGGATTTTGTTAAAAAGTTGGTCTTCACACTATCCTATTTAATGCCCTGGATGTTAAGTAGTTTCAGTTTGCTCTGTACTCTTAGCACCTCATTGTTTCGTCAATTGTCTTTCTTGTTCTGGTTTGTTTTTCCAGTACTGGAATTGAACCCAGTGCCCCACATTGAACTCAGGGCAAGATACTGAGCTACATCCCCCAGTCCTTCTTTTTTAAATATTATTTCAAGACAGGGTTTCACTTAGTTGCCAAGGCTGACCTTGAGCTTGAGATCCTTCTGCCTCAGCCTTCCAAGTAGATGAGATGACAGGCTTGTACCACCATACATGGCTGCATTTCATCTTTACTATAGAAATGAAAAGTTGAATTACATAGTTTTTCTACTACAATCTCTACCTTTCTGAGGGTGAGTCCTTTTTATAGTAGAATGATTGTTTTGTGTCTTAAAAAAAAAAAAAAGATAATAGTTAAAGGCAAAATTTTAGGGGCTGGTAGTGTAGCTCAATGGTAGAGTGATTAGCATGTTTGAGCCCTAGGTTTAGTCCCTAATGCCACCAAAACATAATAAATAAAAGCAGTACATTTTTAAAGTGGTACGATGGTATGTATTTGACATATAGCAGCTTACTGTAGGGTTCATGATAAGGGAAATTGCCTTCCTTAAAAAACTGAAATTTAAAATAAAATTGAGAAGTTGAAAAAAAAAAAAAAAGCCGAGAAGCAAGTCAATGTAGCAGAAATATTTAGGATTTGGATTTCAAAAAATGGCTGTGAATTTTGACTCTGCTACTTTTGTGTGTTCAGCACGTTTTTTTAGCTTCTTGAAGTTCAGTTTCCTTATCTATAAACAGGAAAGAATAATACATATGTTGTTTTGAAGATTAGAAATCATGTGTAAAAGTGGTTGGTCCTGAAAAGTTTTTCAATTAGCAGTGGACTTATCTTTACTTAGTAGAGCTGCTCAAGACAGATCATTTTAGTTTTTGGAGATAACCCTTTCATCATCTTCAAGGTTGTCCCTAACTTATCAAAATGTCTGATTCCTTAGATGTTTACAAATTGCATTTCTTACCCTTTTCTTTTTTTAAATCTGCACCATATTTTTTGTTTTATTTATTTATTTATATGTGGTGCTGAGAATCGAACCCAGTGCCTCATACATGCTAGGCACACGCGCTACCACTGAGCCACAATCCCAGCCCTTCTTACCGTTTTAATATAGAGAAATGGAGATGAATGCTTTTTCATTGGTCAGTAAAGAGGGAAGGAACCAAATATTGTTCCTCTTCATTTCTTTTAGTATCAAGACATACTACAAGGAGGAAACTTAGGTCCCAGCACAGGTGAAACAGCTAGTTGTATACACTGGGTTGGGTCTTTAGAGGATTTATTTTCAGAGAGTCTGTCTAACCATACACGGTATTTTTAGAGCAGAAAAAAAAAATAGTAGAGGTTATTTTGTTATCCTCACCTAGTACAGAACCTGGTTGAATGATAACCTGTGAGTATGGCATTAATCACTGAAAAGAAAGATTCTTTTACTCACAGGCCAGATCTCTCTACCTACTGGAGTGTGACCTCCATAGCAGCAGGAACTGTATCTCTTGGCTGCTTCAAAAACAGGAGTCTGAGGATGCTTTGAGTGGGCAAAGTGGGTGTAGAAGATATGTTGGGTGAAAAGTACATGGTTGGAATTCAGGGATCGTTAGGCCTGGAGATTGGGAGACAGATGGGCAAGGGAATCAGTTCAGCTAGTATATTAAGGGGCCTTCTATCTCTGTGTATTGAGGGTAAGTACTTGGTACTGGTACCAGCAATAGATACTAAAGAACATTTTCCATTATTTGGAAAGGGAAGAATTAAAGTGTAAAAATAGTATATGCTAACAATTTAGGTAAAGGGTCTGTACTTTGTACTGACTTGCCATAAAAATGGGGACTAGATAGATTGATGTCCAGTCTTTATAGTACTAGATGAGTTACATGTAACTTGGCTGGCAACCCATAAATTTAAAAAAGAAATTATGAAGAACATTGATGGTGAGATATCAGTGTATTTAAATCTGACTTAATGAAAATACTGTGTTCCCAAAATTTATTTCTAAAATTGAAATTTGTAGTGTGTGGTCCAGTAGAAATAGTGTTATAATGTTGATTTCCAATGTTAGCCCACAAAACTCACAATGAATTAGTTATAATATATGACATAAGCTTACTAGATAGAGTGTTAGTGAATTCATTGCAGGAGTAGGGGAAGGTGAAGGAGGACAAGAAAAAAGAGTGGATTATTCCTTGCAGTAAGCCTTGTAAAATTTGTATTTCAGCAGGAACTGTTTGTGGTTGTTTTGTGAGGTGTGATCAGCTTTTTGCTGAGGCTGGGGGTGGAAATGGGGGTGGAGGTGGAGGTTGGTGGGCAGGGATGCTGATGTGTTTCCATATGCAGAATACCTCACAGGAAGAATCATTGTCTCAGGACTGGAGTTATAGCTCAGTGGTAGAGTGCATGTCTAGCATGTGTGAGGTACTGGATTTCATTCCCAGCATCACCTAAAAATAAACAAATAAAATAAAGGTATTGTGTTTACCTGCAACTAAAAATATTTTTTAAAGCATCATCATCTCTTGTCCCTTTTGACTTTTGAATGTTGTTAGATGCTTACATAAGGTGAATTACCTGCTTAGATGATAGAGCATAGAATTTCACCTTGTTTTACATAAAAACAAAATATTGCACAGTTTTAAAATTTAGTGAATGTCCCAGGACTACACCTTCATGAGGGAAAATTGTTTTTAACTTTACCATTTTGGAAAATGCTATAACTCTTGGTAGTATCACTTGTGATATTGCAGTCACCAATAACATAAACCCGCATATGTCTATATTTGTAGCTCTTTGAATTGTAGTGATACCACATTTGGGTGTAAGCATCTAACTGCTCTGTCTTCTAGTGCAATGATGTTGGAATATTCGCATATTGAAATAAATTGATTTTCTTAGAAAATCATTTTCCCTTTATATCTTGGACATATTTGACTTTTCTTGAAATTGTGTGTAAGTAGGTTATATGTAAAAAATCAATTTCGTATAGTAAAAGAGGTATTGTAGAATAATTGTAAAAAAAAAAAAAGGAATTTCTGGGTGCAGTATTACATGAATCTCAGTAATCTCAGTGACTCTGGAGGCAGAAACAGCAGGATTGCAAGTTTAAGAGCTCAGGGCTGAGGACCAACTCAGGGCCTTGCATGGGCTAGGCAAGCGACTCTGCCATTGAGCTAAATTCCCAGCCCCTATTCCCGTACTTTCTAACCAGAATTCCCAATTCTTTAAGATACAAGATTTCAGCTATGAATAGAGGAAGAGTAGGAGCCGGGTGAGGTGGTGCATGCCTGTAATCCCAGAAGCTCAGGAGGCTGAGGCAGGAGAATCACAGGTTCAAAGCCAGCCTCAGCAACTTAGTGAGACCTTAAGCAACTCAGTGAGACCCTGTCTCTAAATAAAATACAAAATAGGACTGGGATGTCACTCAGTGGTTGAGTGTCCCTGAGTTCAATACCCAGTACACTCCCCTACCCACCCCCCCCCCAAAAAAAAAAAAAAAAAAAAAAGACAAGGGGAATAATAGAGAACATATTTTGGAGCAGGAATGATACTAAATAAAAGACTGGCTTTAATTTAGAATATGTCCTACAGGGTGAGCTCCTTTAAGCTACCCTTAATTTCATAACTTCTAAATCTACAGATACTCTGAAACTTTGCTTTATATTTCCAAAAAAATTATTATTATTATTTTTAGTACTGAGAATTGAACCCAGGTCCTCACATAAGCTAGGCAAGCACTGAGCTACAGCTATAGCCCTTTTAATTTTATTTCGAGATAGGGTATTGCTAAGTTGCCAAGGCTGACCTTGAACTTGCAATTCTCCTGCCCAGCCTTCCAAGTAGTTGGGATTACAGGCATACTTCATTATGCCCCCAGCCCCTTTTTTGGTCAAATATTTTTCGCTGGGTTCAGTGGTGGAATACTTTGCCTAGCATGTGCAAGGCCCTGGGTGGCATTCCCATTTAACACTCACACATACGCAGAAAGAAAGAACTGTCTTTTGTTACTGACATAAAAAAAGAATTATACATATTTATGAGGGTAGAGTGTGACCAAAATGGTTTCTGTTGCCGTGACTGTGGGGATGGGGCAGGGGTCTGGACAGCAGTTTGTGGTATGTATGAGTCATGTTGAGAGTTCTAATATGTAGAAAATCCAGATAAGGAGGAAATAAGTTCATCTGGCAGAGTGCCTCCAGTCATCTGGTCTAGGTGCTTTCCCAAACAATGCTGAAAGTATACATTTCCTTTTTTCTCAAGAGAAAATCCTTCCTTCCTCCCCACCTCCCCTCCTTCCTTCCTTGGACTTCATTCAGGAACACATTTCATTTGAGGAAATGTCCTAGCAGAGGTTGATAGGGAGTTAGAGACCTGGTAACGAATTGTGGCTTATCCCTTTGCTGAGCCTCAGCAGAGCCCTTCACTGTCTCCTTCCTTCCTGGCAGAGTTGGCTCTGGCTCCTTAATCCTCTGACCTCAGTAGGAAGAGTTCCTCAGCATCTCTGAGGAAGGTTTGCTGCAGGAAGGTTGGATGTTCAGCTGTAGGTGTTGTGACAACCTTTCTTAGATGCCTGGGACGGAGTTCAGGGAGTCTGCCTGGACCCCATACCCTGTGCTACTGTTGAGGTCTCTTTTCCCCCTAGAGCACTATTCATAAGTTCTCCGTTTTTGAGATTATTTGTTAATTCCTTCAGCAAACTTTTAATGCCCACTTGCATTGTGTGCCAAGCACCTGAAACTCAAATGAGACAAGGTTTCTGTTCAGGAACCTAATTGCCAAAAGACCTGTAGCCAGTAGGCTCAGCAAAACTTTAGGAAGTATCTCTGGAACTGGAAGCAAGGGTCACAGATGGGGAAGAATGATGGTACCAGGCAGAGTGAGCTGCATGAGCAGTGGCACTCAGTTGAGAAGTGGCAGGATGCATTTAGGAGACAGCATGCAGTTCTGTATCATTAGAATGTATGACTGAGAGTGGAACGTAGCTAGGACGTATTGGAAAGACAAAGGGGAGCTGGTCATAGAGGCCTTTTGTACTGTGCTAGGACATCTGGATAGTACTCAGTTGTTCTCTGTTGCTTTCAGTTGCTACTGCCTTTGACCTGAGTCTGAGGCAGCTGGAACTTTTCCAAATCTTTACACCTTATGGTTGACTTTGTAAAAATCAGAGAGACGGCATTAGGTAAAATTATAATGTACCAGTAGAAAATGTGGAAAAAAAATCAAGAAAAAAAAAAAATCAAGGCTAAATTTTTGAGCTAGATTGCTAGATTTTGAATCCTAGCTCTGTTAGTTACTAGCTTTGTGATCTTGGGCAAGTTAACCTTTCTATGCCTTGGTGTCTTCATCATAAAATGAGGCTAATACATCATGAGGAATACATTAAAAATGACTGGGTCTGGTGGTACATGGCTATAATCTCAGCTATTTGGGAGGTTGAGGCAGGAGGATCACAAGTTTGAGGACAGCCGTGGCAATTTGTCGAGTCCCTGTCTCAACATTAAAAAAAAAAAAAAAAGGGTTGGGGCTGTAGCTCAGTGGTAGAGCACCCCTGGGTTTAGTACTCAGTACCACACACATAAAAAGAATATGAAGTGGACTGGGGGCACGCAGGCCCTGGGTTCAATCCCCAACATTAAAAAATAAAAAAGTATAAAGTATTTAAAATAATGTTTGGGACAAAGTAAGCAATTATTAAATGTTAGCTGTTATTTTAAAAATATTTTTTGTTCTTAGTAGTAACCTTTTTTTTTGTTTTTGTTTTTTTTTTTTGTTTTTTTTGCAGTGCTGGGATTGAACCTGCAAGGCAGGCACGCTACCAACTGAGCTATATCCCCAACCCCTTAGTAGTAACCTTTTTCATTTTTCTTATTTCAGTTTTATTATTAAAACTTGTAGGCAGCTTTTAGAAGATACTGGTTTTTGTCTCTCTCCTTTTAAAACACTTTGCACCTTCTAATTGTCTTTAATGGGAAGCGTGTGCTTTCTACCTCAGCCTTACAGAGATATTTATTTTCCTGTTTATATAAGACCCTCTTAACTCTGGTTTTGACATGCTGGGTTAGTCAGACATAGTACAGTTGGTTTGCAGTGTGTCATTCTACCTCTTTGGCAGTTATCATTTATTTGCTTTGAATTGTTATCAACTCATTCAATGAGTACTATTGAGCATCCTTATCTTAGACTTTATGCTGGGCACAGACTCAGTGACACAGTTCAAGCCCTTAAGGAGCTCATACCCTTTAGGGTTAGAGACCTTTTCTTTTAAATTCTTCTTGGTTTGCTCAGCAACTCCTTTATATGGTGTGAACCCCCTAACCCTTCAGTTGAATGTGCTCTTCTCTTAGGTTTGTGTTCATTCAGTCATCTGTGCAAAGGAAGTAACTGACAGGCTTTTCTTTCACCATCAGATCTGAATGCTCATTTTGATCAGTTTTTGTCTATCTGAGTTTTTTGTTCTGGTTTGTTTTGATGCAGGATCTCACTATGTTGCTTAGGTTGGCCTTGAACTTGTAGGCTCAAATGAATCTTCCTCCTCAGTCTCCCAAGTAACTGTGACAACAGGTGTTTACCACCATGCCTGACATCTTTGTCTCTTAAGTATTCATGTTATTCACAGATTTTCCTCAGAAATTAAGGACAGCTTCATTTTCCTTGGGCAGTTTTCAAAGCTCAGATAACCTACATGTTATACTTCTCTAAATAACTGAGGTGGTATGATGAAGAAATATCCATTCTTATTCAATAGTGAATGCCTGCTAATGGAATAGATCTTCCTATTCTGAGCATTAACAAATGCATTTTTGCTTTGGATAATCCAGAACATGCATGAAGCTTTTAAAAGTAGAAATCTGATATTCTGATTTCACAAACTACCTTTGATCTAAGTTTTGGAATTGCCAAGAAACTGAAGTAAAAGAAATTAAGAGGAATGAATATATTAGTGTGACAAGAAATGTTTTTAACAAAGTAAGATATACCAAAACTTGGGTCATGAGGTACAGTCCCTTCAGGACCAGTGTAGGGAGAATCTGGCACCTAATCACATGGGAACTGAATGGCCAAAGAATTATGAGAAGACAGGGCTGCAGACAGCTGAGAGTTACAGTCACTGAGGGACTGGCTCTAAGTCCTAGGTGTGGAATGATCAGCGAAAGGGTATCTACATAGGTGGGTAAGATATTACAACCCTAATTCCAGGTGGTGGTTAAATACTTAATCATATATTAGATGAGGAATCCACAGGTACAGCCTTTACATGCCTGACCCCCCACTAATAGGCCAGATTGCCAAGTGTTGAGTTCTAAGAAAGACAACTGGCTCAAACTAAATAGGAAATTAAAGCTTCAGCTAAATAGGATAGGTTTTAGCAAGGCTGCAGTTTTAGAGGGGGAACTGGAATGTTCAGCAAGGTTACTGTTGAGAATGAAGGTTAAAAAGACCTGAAGAATCCTTGTTCTGTTGATTGGCCCAGTATTGAGTGGTGGAGTAAATGAGAGTGGGGTGAGTCCTGAACTGAACTGCTCTGTGGGTGTAGAGATGGATGCAGTCAGTTACGGTTGGAAATATAAACCAGTAGGTGTCTGTATGAAAGGAAATTTGGCAGTGTCTGTCAAAATGTAAAATGTAAACTTCCATTTCTATGAATCTGTCCTACAGAACAATCAAACAAATGAGAAAACTGATGAGACTATTTAATGTAGAAGTGTGCTAATGAAATCATTGTAAAAGAAAATTAGTAGAGACCTTATTAAGTAAATTATAGTGCATCTGTAAAGGAATGTAAGGGATCTTAGCTTGGGGATAACTTTCTAATTACTGAAAAGCATTACAAGTTTAATAATATATAAATATTAATTAAAAGTAAAAACAAGTTTTAGAAGGATATATATGGACTAATTTTATTTTATACATCTGTCTAAATATATAGTGTTTTTTTATGGCAGGCGCCTTACTGGGGATTGAACCCAGGGCAGCTAAATTCCCAGTTATTTTTAGACAGGGTCATGCTAAGTTGCTGGGGCTTCAAACTTGTGATCCTCATGCCTTAGCTTCCTGAATCATTGGGATTACAGGTGTGAGTCACTGTGCCAAGCTTATAATTACTTCTGTGTAGTGGAAACTATCATTTCTTTATACCTCATTATATTGTTTAACTTTTATAATCTATCTTTTACCAGTAGACCAAGGATGACTCGTACATCTTTCATTCTTTTCTTTTCTGTCTTACTTGTGCTGGGGATTGAATCCAAGGCCTCACACATGATAAGCATGCTCTCTACCACTGAGCTACACTCCTGGACCCCTCTTAAGATTGCTCCCCCCCCTTTTTTTTTAAATTTGCCCATCTATTGTGCTGTTTTGAGAGGGTGCATCGGTGTACATATGGTCACATGTGTTTTTGGTAACTCATGTTGTAATTGCCTCTTAGGGAAAAACATAAAATCAATGAAATCTAATGGGAAAGGATTCTACCATGAATGGGGGAATATCTTGTATCAAGCTACTCCTCTCTCAGATAACAATTTTGAATTCTGGGTAACATGTTAAAAAAAAAAAAAAAAAAAAAAAAAAACTATTAGCGCTCCAGGCGGCTGCTCAGAGGAGAAGGCGAGTGGTGAGTTATTTGGTCTTAAAGTGACAGCTCCTGAACACAGGGGGGCTGCCTGGAGGAGAAGCGTGGTGGGACGCTTGGTCTTGAGGGACCACACCAGAGCTCCGGGCGGTGGCCCAGAGGACCCGTGCAGCGGGTCACGTGGATTCAGAGCCACTCAGAGGGACTGCTCCTGAACACCCGGGGGGTTATCTGGAGAAGGAGGAGGAACGGGCAGGGTCACTTCGACTCGGAGTGATTGATTGCCCCGGGCTACGGGTGGTTGGTGGGAGGAGGAGGCACGAAGTGAGTTTCTTGGACTCCTAGTGACCGCACCGGCATACTGGGCAGCTGTCTGGAGGAAGAGGCCTGTGGCGGGTCTCTGGGACTCAGAGCGATTGTTCGGGGCCACAGGTGGCTGCTCAGAGGAGGGGCCACGCAGCCAGGCGATTAGGTGCAGAACAGGGTCCCAGGATCTAGGAGGCTTCTGGGTGGAAGAGCCGCACAGAGACAGGCTTAGGGCGGAGCGAAGGTTCCAGGCCTATGGGCAAATTCTCTGAGGAGGGGCAGCCTAAGGAGATTCATCTGCGAAGGGTGAGGCTCCCAGGCCCAGGAGGTAGGGCCGGGCCCCTGGAAACTTTGCAGAGGAAGGCAGCACAGCCCAGGCAGTAGATGTAAATTGAGGGGAACCTCTAGGAGGAAACTGACCAGCGAGACCTCCCCACCGAGTGAGTCTTCCCTGCTGGGTGAGGTTTCCCACAAGGACGGTAAAACCAGAGGCTCAGGCCCAAACAGGCCTTGCCTCAGCCCACAGCCTAGGTCCCCTTTGGATGACCATTGGTCAACAAGTGGAGGCACCTCTGCCCACTAGCAGGGAATATACCCCACCTGAAGGCCACCACTCCTAGAGAGGCAGCTTCCTTGTGGAGCACTGCATTTTCAACCTCCTCCAAGACTTCAGCCTACTGAAGGCTAAGAGGGGATATATATAGAAATCTTCAGGGTCATTGTAAATCAACAGAGGAAATCTGCAATATCTCAGCGGTCCACTGATATCTGAACAACATGAGAAAACAAGGAAAGAAAATGCTGCAAACAAATCTAGATGTTACATCAATAAAACCCAATGACAGCATGGCAGAAGAAATGACAGAAAAGGAGTTCAGAATGTACATAATTAAAATGATCAGAGAAGCAAACGAGGAGATGAAAGAGCAAATGCAAGCATTGAATGATGAGATGAAAGAGCAAATGCAAGCATTGATTGATCGCACCAATCAACAGTTAAAAGAGCAAATACAGGAAGCAAAAGATCATTTCAATAAAGAGTTAGAGATATTGAAAAAAAACCAAACAGAAATCCTTGACATGAAGGAAACAATAAACCAAATTAAGAACTCCATAGAAAGCATATCCAATAGGATAGAACACCTGGAAGACAGAACCTCAGACATTGAAGACAAAATATTTAACCTTGAAAACAAAGCTGAACAAACAGAGAAGATGGTAAGAAATCATGAACAGAATCTACAAGAACTATGGGATATCATGAAAAGGCCAAATTTAAGAATTATTGGGATTGAGGAAGGCCTAGAGAAACAAGCCAAAGGAATGAACAACCTATTCAATGAAATAATATCAGAAAATTTCCCAAATCTGAAGAATGAAATGGAAAATCAAGTTCAAGAGGCTTACAGGACTCCAAATACACAAAATTACAACAGACCCACACCAAGGCACATTATAATGAAAATACCTAACATACAAAATAAAGACAGAATTTTAAAGGCTGTGAGAGAAAAGAACCAAATTACATTCAGGGGGAAACCAATACGCATATCAGCAGATTTTTCAATCCAGACCCTAAAAGCTAGAAGGTCCTGGAACAACATTTTTCAAGCCCTGAAAGAAAATGGATGCCAACCAAGAATCTTATACCCAGCAAAACTTACCTTCAAATTTGACGATGAAATAAAATCCTTCCATGATAAACAAAAGCTAAAAGAATTTACAAAAAGAAAGCCAGCATTACAGAACATTCTCAACAAAATATTCCATGAGGAAGAGATGAAAAACAAAGAAGCAAATCAGCAAAGGGAGGAATTATCCTAAAGGAATTGTCAAATAAAGGAGGAAACAAGTTGTGTCAAACAAATAAATAAACAAAATTTTAAAAATGAACCAAATGACCGGGAAACCAAATCATTTCTCTATAATAACCCTGAACGTTAATGGCCTGAATTCATCAATCAAAAGACATAGACTGGCAGACTGGATTAAAAAGAAAGATCCAACAATATGTTGCCTGCAAGAGACTCACCTCATAGAAAAAGATACCCATAGATTAAAGGTGAAAGGATGGGGAAAAACATACCATGCACATGGACTCAGCAAAAAAGCTGGAGTATCCATCCTCATTTCCGATAATGTGGACTTCAAGCCAAAGTTAGTCAGAAGGGATAAAGAAGGTTATTTCATACTGCTTAAGGGAAGCATAAATCAGCAAGATATAACAATCATAAACATCTATGCCCCAAACAGTGGCTCATCTATGTATGTCAAACAAATCCTTCTCAATTTCAGAAACCAAATAGACCACAACACAATAATACTAGGTGATTTTAACACGCCGCTCTCACCACTGGACAGATCTTCCAGACAAAAATTGAGCAAAGAAACCATAGATCTCAACAACACAATCAATAATTTAGACTTAACGGACATTTATAGAATATTCCATCCAACCAAGAGTGAATACACTTTCTTCTCAGCAGCACATGGATCCTTCTCTAAAATAGACCATATATTATGCCACAAAGCTAATGTTAGCAAATACAAGAAGATAGAGACACTAGCATGTATTCTATCAGATCATAATGGATTGAAGTTAGAAATAAATGAAAGAGTAAAACACAGAAACTATTCCAACATCTGGAGGTTAAACAATATGCTATTATATGATGAATGGATAACAGAAGATATTAAGAAGGAAATTAAAAAATTCTTAGAGGTAAATGAGAACAAAGA
The DNA here is from genome assembly GCF_902686455.1 of Sciurus vulgaris. NCBI lineage: Eukaryota > Metazoa > Chordata > Mammalia > Rodentia > Sciuridae > Sciurus > Sciurus vulgaris. The sequence continues at coordinate 122,422,269 of NC_136467.1, read as the reverse complement.
AACATCATATCAAAACCTCTGGGACACTATGAAAGCAGTACTTAGAGGGAAATTTATTTCATGGAGCGCATTTAATAAAAGAAGTAAAACTCAACAAATAAACAACCTAACACTACAGCTCAAAGCCTTAGAAAAAGAAGAACAGAACAGCACCAAAAGTAGTAGAAGACAGGAAATTGTTAAACTCAGAGCTGAAATCAATGAAATTGAAACAAAAGAAACAATACAAAAAATTGACAAAATAAATAGTTGGTTCTTCGAAAAAATAAACAAAATTGATAAACCTTTAGCCACACTAACAAAGAGAAGACGAGAGAAAACCCAAATCACTAAAATTCGGAATGAACAAGGAAATATCACTACAGACAGGATGGAAATACAAAACATAATTAGAAGCTATTTTGAAAATCTATACTCCAACAAAATAGAAAATTTCGAAGACATCAACAGGTTTCTAGAGACATATGAATTGCCTAAACTGAATGAGGAGGACATAAACAATTTAAATAGACCAATTTCAAGTACTGAAATAGAAGAAGTCATCAAAAGCCTACCAACAAAGAAAAGTCCGGGACCAGATGGGTTCTCAGCCGAGTTCTACAAAACCTTTAAGGAAGAGCTCATTCCAATACTTCTCAAAGTATTCCATAAAATAGAAGAGGAGGGAACCCTCCCAAACTCATTCTATGAAGCCAATATCACACTGATACCTAAACCAGACAGAGACTCATCAAGGAAAGAAAATTTCAGACCAATATCCTTAATGAACATCGACGCAAAAATTCTCAACAAAATTTTAGCAAATCGCATACAAAAACATATTAAAAAGATAGTGCACCATGATCAAGTGGGTTTCATCCCAGGGATGCAAGGTTGGTTCAACATCAGGAAATCAATAAACGTAATTCACCATATTAATAGACTTAAAGTCAAGAATCACATGATTATTTCAATAGATGCAGAAAAAGCATTTGATAAAATACAGCACCCCTTCATGCTCAAAACACTAGAACAAATAGGGATAGTGGGAACATTCCTTAATATTGTAAAGGCCATTTATGCTAAGCCCATGGCTAATATCATTCTAAATGGTGAAAAGCTGAAAGCATTCCCCCTAAAAACTGGAACAAGGCAGGGATGCCCTCTTTCACCACTTCTATTCAACATCGTTCTTGAGACTCTGGCCAGAGCAATTAGACAAACCAAAGAAATTAAAGGGATACGAATTGGAAAAGAAGAACTCAAACTATCCCTGTTCGCTGATGACATGATTATATATTTAGAGGAACCTGGAAATTCCACCAGAAAACTCTTAGAACTCATAAGTGATTTCAGTAAAGTAGCAGGTTACAAGATCAATGCCCATAAATCCAACGCATTTTTATACATAAGTGATGAATCTTCAGAAAGAGAAATTAGGAAAACTACCCCATTCACAATAGCCTCGAAAAAAATAAAATACTTGGGAATTAATCTCACAAAAGAGGTGAAAGACCTCTACAATGAGAACTATACAACACTAAAGAAAGAAATTAAAGAACACCTTAGAAGATGGAAAGATCTTCCATGTTCTTGGATAGGAAGAATTAATATTGTCAAAATGGCCATACTACCTAAAGTGCTATACAAATTCAATGCAATTCCAATTAAAATCCCAATGACGTACCTTACAGAAATAGAGCAGGCAATTATGAAATTCATCTGGAAGAATAAGAAACCCAGAATAGCTAAAGCAATCCTTAGCAGGAAGAGTGAAACAGGGGGTATTGCAATACCAGATCTTCAACTCTACTACAAAGCAATAGTAACAAAAACGGCATGGTATTGGTACCAAAATAGAAAGGTAGATCAATGGTACAGAATAGAGGACACGGACACAAACCCAAATAAATACAATTTTCTCATACTAGACAAAGGGGCCAAAAATATGCAATGGAGAAAAGATAGCCTCTTCAACAAATGGTGCTGGGAGAATTGGAAATCCATATGCAACAGAATGAAACTAAACCCATATCTCTCACCATGCACGAAACTAAACTCAAAATGGATTAAGGACCTCGGAATCAGACCAGAGACCCTGCAGATTATAGAAGAAAAAGTAGGTCCAAATCTTCATCTTGTTGGTCTAGGACCAGACTTCCTTAACAGGACTCCCATAGCACAAGAAATAAAAGCTAGAATCAACCACTGGGATAGATTCAAACTAAAAAGCTTTCTCTCAGCAAAGGAAACTATCAGCAATGCGAAGAAAGAGCCTACAGAGTGGGAGAATATCTTTGCCAATCATACTTCAGATAGAGCACTAATCTCCAGAATCTATAAAGAACTCAAAAAACTCTACTCCAAGAATTCAAACAGTCCAGTCAACAAATGGGCTAAGGAAATGAATAGACACTTCACAGAAGAAGATCTACAAGCAATCAACAAACATATGGAAAAATGTTCAACATCTCTAGTAATAAGAGAAATGCAAATCAAAACCACCCTAAGGTTCCATCTCACCCCAATTAGAATGGCGATTATCAAGAATACGAGCAACAACAGGTGTTGGCGAGGATGTGGGGAGAAAGGTACACTCATACACTGCTGGTGGGGCTGCAAATTAGTGCAGCCGCTATGGAAAGCAGTGTGGAGATTCCTTAGAAAACTTGGAATGGAACCACCATTTGACCCAGCTATCCCACTCCTTGGCCTATACCCAAAGGACTTAAAATCTGCATACTACAGAAATACAGCCACATCAATGTTCATAGCTGCTCAATTCACAATAGCCAGACTGTGGAACCAACCTAGATGCCCTTCAATTGATGAGTGGATAAAGAAACTGTGGTATATATATACTATGGAATATTACTCAGCCATAAAGAATGATAAAATTATGACATTTGCAGGCAAATGGATGAAATTGGAGAATATCATGCTAAGTGAGATAAGCCAATCTCAAAAAGCCAAAGGACGAATGATATCGCTAATAAGTGGAGGTTGACACATAATGGGGGGGAGGGAAGGGTTAGAGTTAGGGTTAGGGAGGGGGGCAAGTATAGAGGAAGGAAACTACTGTATAGAGGGTAAAGAGGGGTGGGAGGGGTGGGGGGAAGGGAAAAAAATAACACAATGAATCAAACAACATTGCTCTATGTAAATTTATGATTACACAAATGGTATGCCTTTACGCCATGTACAAACAGAGAAACAACATGTATCCCATTTGTTTACAATAAAAAAAAAAAAAAAAAAAAAAACTACTTGAAGATGTTGAAAAGTGATCAAATCAGACAGAAACTGACAGGGAACTTAAAAGATGGAAACTGCATTAGGTAAGATTCCTATTTGTATTATTTTTTTTGTCCAAGGCTATTCTGCAGTTTGCATGGTAGTGGTGGCTAGCACCCAAACAAAAATTCAGTCTTACTGGAGTCAGAAGATGAAGTTTAGGGCTAACGAGGGGCTGGAAAAAGGAGGGGGAAGTCTAAGGAAGGAGGATATAACAGAACAGGGAGCTCTAAAGTCTGCTTCTAAAATCTGTCCAAATCCTGACACACATGGGGGAAAGAGTTCATGGAACCTAGAAAAAGCAATAGTTCTACACAGTGGTACATGCCTGTAATATAATGCCAGCAACTTTAGAGACTGAGACAGGAGGAGTACAAGTTCTAGGCCAGCTTCAGTAACTTAGTGAGTCCCTAAGTTACTTAGTGGGATCCTGTCACATCCTGGGCTGTGGCTCAGTGATAAAGTGACTCTGGGTTCAACCCCCAGCACCTCCCTGCAAAGAAGAAGAAAAAACAATAGTTAAAAGCTGAAAGGTTGACTGGGATTTAGCTACTGCCCACTATAGGGAAGACAGAGTTTGGAATATAGATTTGGCCAAGTTAACTGCCCAATAGAGTACTATTTAGTACATTTTAGAGAAAAATGACAGAATCCAGAGTCTCAATAATGTCTAGTACACAATAAAAATTACTAGATGTATGCAGAAGGAAAATGTTTCTCATCAAGAGAAAAGCAGTCTATGGAAGTTGACTAGGATTTTATGGATTTTGTTTTTTGTTTTGTTTTGGTACCAGGTATTAAACCCAGGAGTACTTAACCACTGAGCCACATCCCCAGCCATTTTTAATTTTTTAAAAATTTGAGATAGGATCTTGCTAAGTTGCTTAGAACTTCACTAAATTGCCAAGGCTGGTCTCAAACTTGTGATTCTTCTGCCTTAGCCTCCTGAGCTGCCGGGATTACAGACGTGTGCCACCACATCCAGCTGATTTTGTGGGTTTTGGAAATATCATAAATAACTTTAAAACAAACATGGTTTAATAGAGGAACAGGTGGAGAATCACAGCAGAAAAATGAAATCTGTAAAAAAGAACTACATATAAAATCTTGAACCTGTAGTACAGTATTAGCAATGAAAAATTCATTGGACTTGCTCAACAATAGAAGAGATGACAAAGCAAAGGGTCAATGAACATGAAAATAAAGCAATAGGAAATAATGCTCTCAGACATTTCATATATTCTCAGTTGAGGCTCCAGATATCATGGATTAGAGAAAAACCATCTCTTGACCTTTGAATGAATTTCTAATACATAGGAATACCTGAGCTCCACAAAATGCTTTCTATTTTGTGGCACTAGGTTTTTAGAGGAACTTGTTATGCAGCAGTAGATAGCCAAAACAAAACAGAAAAGAATTTGAAGAAATAATGGCTGACAACTCAATAGTGAAAAGCCAACCCAATTAAAAAATGGGTAAAGGATGGGAGGCTGAGACAGGAAGATCATGAGTTCAAAGCCAACCTAAGCAAAATCACGCTGAGCAACTCAGTGAGATCCTGTCTCCAAGTAAAATACAAAATAGCCTGGAGATGTGGCTCAGTGGTTGAGTGCCCCTGGGTTCAATCCCCGGTACCTGCCCCCCCGCCCCCCAAATAGGTAAAGAATCTGAATAGACATTTCTCTAAAGAGGTTATATGAATAACCAACAATGTGGAAATATGATCAGTATCATTAGCCGTTACAGAAATGTAAATCAAAACTATGATGATACTACTTCATATCACAAGGATGGCTACAATAAAAAAGATAGATAATAACAGGTATGGTGAGGGTGTGGAGAAATGGGAACCCTCAAAACAATTACTGGTAGTGGTTAACCTCTTTGGAAAACAGTCTGGCAGTTTCTCCAGAAAGCAGTTTATAGCATTTCCCAGTGATTCCACTGCTAGGCATTTACCAAGAGAAAATTATATGTCCACCCAAAAACTTGTATATGCATGTTCACAGCAGCATTAATCATAATAGCCAAGAAGTGGAAACAACCCAAATGTCAATCAACTGATGAATGCCATAATATAAAATAACATATATATATATATATATATATATATATAATATATTCACACCATGAAATATTAGCGGGCCATAAAAAGGAATAAAGTACTGGTATGTGCTGCAACAGGAATAAAACTTGAAAATATGCTAGGTGAAAGAAGCGGTTCACAAAAGCACAAAATTTATATATTATGTATCAGGAATCATGTATATATATATAATATATATGTGTGTTTGTTATTATTATTATTTGTATTGGTGATTGAACTTAGGGGCACTGTGCCACTGAGTTATATCCCCAACCTTTTAATTTTTTTGTGTGAGAAGGTTCTTGCTAAGTTGTCCAAGCTGGTCTTGAATTTGAAATCCTCCTACCTTAGCCTTCTGAGTAGCTGGGATTATAGGCATGTAACACTACAGCTGGCTGATTCCTTTCTACTGAATGTCCAGAATAGGCAGATCTATAGAGAACAAAATTAATAGTGTTTGCTTATGATTGGTGCCATGGAATGGGGATATTAGGGTAATTTCTAAAGGGTATGGGTTTTCTTTCAGGTGGATGATGAAATGTTCTAAAATAGAACATATGGCTGCACAGCTCTGTGAATATACTAAAAATAATGAATTACATACTTAAATGATTGGATTTTGTTGTATGTGAAGTACATTTCAATAAAGATGTTATTAGAGAGATGCAAATTTATAGATCTAAGAATCTCAGTGAAGCCAAAGCAGGCTAGGACAAGAAAATCATACCTAGAGATGTAATGGTTGCATTGAAGAAAATCAAAAATTAAAACTTTAAAGCGGCCAGAGGAATCATATAAAAGAGAACAATGTATAAACTAACAGATGAACTTCTCATCAACAGTATCAAAAGATGAGATCAGATGACAATAGGAAGACATTTTTAAAGTGCTAAAAAGTCATTTGAATTCTTTGCCCAACTAAAAGTCCTTTAAAAGTGGAAGATGAAATAATATGTTTTTAGATAAATGAAAACTGAGGATTCTAGCAGATCTACTGTAAGATTTACTGAAGGAAATTCTTCAGGTTGAACAGAAATGAGAACAGATGAAAATGGATCTACAGGAAAGAATGAAGAGCACTAGAAATATAAAATACATTTTTCTTCCTTTCTTTAAAAGATGAGACTGCTTACTGTTTTGAGTCTATAATTTGTAGCAGTTTCATATATACATACACACACACACACACACATACATACATATACACATACATACATTTACAGTATCCCAGAAGAGAAAGGGCAGTAAATAAGCTATACTGTTGCAACGTTTGCATATTTGTATGTAAAGTAGTACAATATTAATTCTTAAGTAGATCATGGCAAGTAAAGGTTATGTATGATAATCCCTAGAGCAACTACATACATACTAGCAAAGAGGTATAGCTAAAAGCCCACTAGCTAGTTACTTGAAATAGTATAAAATTATTAGCTAACTGAAAGGATGACAGGAAAGGGGAGGCAGGAACAAAAAATAGATGGAACAATAGCAGAATAGTGAAACAAAACTCCAGTATCAGTAATTACATTAAATGTAAATGTGTTAAAACTTCAGTTTAAAAGCAGAGATTATCAGATTGGATAAAAGAGAGAAACAAACAGACTGAAAGTAAAAGAACAGGAAAAAGGTATACCATGTGAATACTAGGGCACAAGAAGGCTGGAATGACTATTTTATTCTAAGGCAATATAGAATTTAAGACAATAATTATTATGACAGAAAAAGAATGAAGCATTTCATAATAGAACAGTTTTATCTAGAAGACATAATCATGAATGTATCTGAACCTTAACAGGACTTTAATATACATGGAACATAAAGAGGCAGAAACTTACTTTTTAAGAGATAGGTAAACCAGTAATTATACTTGGGAAATTTTAATACCTCTCCCTTAGCAGTTGATATAACATCTTAGAAAAAATAAACTATAGGGATATAGATCTATGTAACATTATTCATCACCTTGGACTAATCAATATTTATAGAACACACATAACTGCAGAACTTTTACATTATTTTTAAGTGCAGAAGAAATGTTCACTAAGACTATATTCTGAGCTTTAAAATGCCTCAAAGAGGCATTTCAAGATATTGGAAACTTGCATGTTCCCTGGCTACAATGGAAATTAAATTAGAAATCAGTAACAATAAGCAGGACACAGTGGTATGCACCTGTAACCCCAGTGACTTGGGAAGCTTAGGCAAGAGAATTGGATGTTCAAATCCAACCTTAATAACAGACCTGTCTCAAAATTTAAAATCAAAACAATTTAAGCTTAGTGTTAAAGCATACCTGGGTTCAATCCCCAGTACCCCCCACCACCAAATAAAAAAAAAAAAAAAGACATCAATAAGATAACTAGAGAAACTCCTAATATTTGCAGACTTAAAAATACATTTCTAAATAACCCATGGTCAGAGAAGACATCATTCATGAAATTAGAAAATATTTCTAACTAATTAATGAAAATTTGACATATCAAAATTTGTGGGATGTATAAGTGTATCAAATAAACTGATAAATGGCAAATTTATAGCTTTTTTCTTTTCTGTTTTATCCTTCCTTCCTTAATCTGTCTCTGTCTCTCTCTTTCATCTTGCTATGTTGCTATTCCATGGCTGGCCTTAAATTCCTAGACTTAAGAGATCCTCCTGCCTCACCCTCCTGAGGAGTTGGGTCTATAGGTGTGTGCTTAAAAGATGTTTTAAGGAAATAAAGTTTCAGGCCAGTATCCATTGTGAACAAAGACTAAGTCCTTTAAAAATTGGCAAATTGAGATCAATCTATATAAAAAGCATATTACATTAAAACATTTTTTCTGTTTTCTATTTGTTATAAATGTCAAAAACATATGTAGAAATAAATTTAGGAAACATAATATGCTGAAAACTGAAAAATATTACCAAGAGAGTTAAAGAAGACCTAAAATAAATACATTGTACTTTGAAAAAAAATATAATGCGTTCAAGGAAAGGATGACTTGTTTTTGTTAATATGTCCAAATTTCCCTAAATTGAGCTATAGATTCAATGTAATTCCAATAAAAAATTCAGCTGTTTTTTCTTTTAAAGCGAATTCATAAGGCGGTTTTAAAATTTTATATGGAAACTAAAAGGACCTAGAATGGTCACAATACCCTTGAAAAAGAAGAAAACAAATGATTCATATTACCTACCTCCAGTGTTTAAAAAGAAACTTATAGTGTGATCCCAGTGACTTGGGAGACTAAGGCAGGAGGACTGTGAGTTCAGTCCAACATCAGCAACTTATTAAGGCCCTAAGCAACTTAATGAGATCCTGTCTCAAAATAAAACATAAAAAGGGCTGGGGATGTGGCTAAGTGGTTAGGCACCCCTGGGTTCAATCCCTGGTACTTAACAAAACAAAACAAAACAGAAAAACACAAAAACACTATAGTAATGAGAATAGTGGGATCTGGTATAAATATAGATAGATCAATAAATAGATCAGAAATTAGCCAGTATATATAAATTGCACCTCAATGGCACAAAAACCAGCTTAAAACACAACATTGTGGGCTGGGGGTGTGGCTCGTGATAGAGCACTTGCCTAGCACGTGTGAGGCGCTGGGGTTTGGGTTTCTCAGCACCGCATATAAGTAAAATAAAAATAAAGGTCCATCAACAACTAAAAAAGTATTTTTTTAAATAAAACCACATTGTGAAGAAACAAACAAAAATCTAGAAAAGACATTTTCTTTTAAGAAAAAGGCATATATTCGGCTTTTGGGTCAGAGCCATGGCGGGTGGCAAATTCAAGCCCTGTCACCCTGTAGTGTTCTTTTGATGTCAGCATTGGCGGCCAGAGGTTGGCCGCATGAAGATCGAGCTGTTTTGCAGACGTTGTACCCTAAGACAGCTGAGAACTTTAGGCAGTTCTGCACTGGAGAATTCAGAAAAGATGGAGTGCCAATAGGATACAAAGGGAGCACCTTTCACAGGGTCATAAAGGATTTCATGATTCAGGGTGGAGATTTCATTAATGGGGATGGTACCGGAGTTGCCAGTATTTACCGGGGGCCATTTGCAGATGAAAATTTTAAACTTAGACACTCGGCTCCAGGCCTTCTTTCCATGGCAAACAGTGGTCCCAGTACAAATGGTTGTCAGTTCTTTATCACCTGCTCTAAGTGCGATTGGCTGGATGGGAAGCATGTAGTGTTTGGAAAAATCATTGATGGGCTTCTTGTGATGAGAAAGATTGAGAATGTTCCCACAGGCCCCAACAATAACCACAGGCCCCTCTGCCTGTGGTAATCTCACAGTGTGGGGAGATGTAGTTCAGACCAAGACTGAGTCAGATTGTCCCTTGCTCTGGGTGATGTTCTTGAGTCAGATAGGCTGGACTGGCCTCTGTGTTTGCTCTCCTGCCTGCTGTGACCGTGTTTGATCAGGAGACCCTGGAAGTATCACAGATTCCGAACTACAATTGTCTGCGCTCAAATCTTCAACTGTAAATAAAGGTTTTTGTTTTGGTTTAAAAAAAAAAAAAAAAAAGAAAAGGCATATATCATCTGTTCCTGCAGAAGTTTTGAGAGTAAAACCAATTAGAGCAAAGCACCAACAGTGAGTGGCATATTCTGTCAGATTATTTGGAATGGAACGGTGTAGTGACATTAGTGATTTTGTTTCGTTTGGATGATGCAGGGAATTCTTCTACCTAAACCAGTTGCTTCAGAGTTACATTATGTCTTTGCTTAAAGACAGCCTGTGTTGTGGCTGAACAGTGAAAATACTTTGATCTAGATTTCCTTAAGAAGCTTATAAACTAAGGTCTGTGATCACATCAGGGCAAAGGTTACTGAAGGAAGCAAAGTGGGTTTGTGGACCTGTTTATTTATTTATTTATTTTTTTGGTGGCATTGTGGATTTAATTCAGGGGTATTTTATCTCTGAGCTATATTCTCAGCCCTGTTTTTATTTTATTTTGAATCAGAGTCTCACTAAGTTGCTGAGGCTGGCCTCAAACTTGTGATCCTCCTGCCTCAGCCTTTGAAGTAACTGGGATTACAGGCATGTGCCACCATGCCCAGCTCTTTTAATTTTTTCTACAACAGTTCAATTTCTATGCAGAGTGATTATTTTAACTTGCCCTGTGATTAGTAATGAAGTTTCTGAATTACAGGGGGCAAGATAGTGAGAGGGTTGAGTGAATTCTGGGTGAAGTCCCTTTTCTGTCATTTACTGAGTCCCATGTTTACAGTAGGTTAAGCTGGCTAACTCTGAGTCTTGGGCAAGCCATTTGATTCTGGCCATTTGTTTTCTTCATTTGCAAATTATAGATTTTTACTGAATATGTAAAATCCCTTCTAGCTCTGAAATTCTGAGAATCTGCAATTTCTCAGTGTTAGGAAGTATGCCTGAGAGCCGTTCTCTGTTGTCTCTGGCAGATTGCAATCCTCTGGCAGAGATGAAACTTGATCAAAATCTGTTTTTCCAACTTGATTTCATCTTAGCTTCTATACTCCGTAACAGTAACAGATGGCCAGAAAATGTTTTCCCACATACTTGAAGTGGAATAAATAGCAGGCTGCCATTAGTCTTTTTAGCCACCCTTGGACTGACTGATGTCATCCTCAATTAGGAACATAAATGCTGAATAAAGTTTATGCCAGGGACGGTGAGGTACAGAAAGAGAAGTATACAACCTGATTCTTCTCAAGAATTCAGTATCCTCTTGGTACTTGTCAGTTTCATTTGGACTGTTGAAGATGACTTGGAATAGCAGGCTTCATGGTCATATTGCTGCAGTTTAATCTCATACTCCAGCAAGGGAAGAGAGTTTGAACAATTGCTTCCTGCTTGGGTGAGGAGAGAACTGAAAGTTGGACTTGTATAATTCTCAGCAGTGTTTTCCTTGGCTTGGCAAACTTCTGTAATGACCCCTGGATTACCCATTCTTTGCTGTTGTTACCAAATGCAGGCAACATAAGTTAAAGATTTTTTATTTTCCAGTGCCAGGGTTTGAAACCAGGGCCTCAGATATGTTAGGTGAATGCTTAATGACTGAGCTATACTTCCAGCTCCAATTAAGGAATTCTTAACTGAAGAATTTTTTGAGAAACTAATAAGGTGGTGTTCATTTTTCATTGAATTCTAAAAATCAATTGGTAGGTTAAAAAACAGTCAAGTGCTGCATACCAACATTTTGGTCAATGACCAACCACATATACGGTGGTGTAGTTGGCTGTACTATCTAGGTTTGTGTAAGTACACTCTGATGTTGGTGCAATGACAGAATTGCCTCATAACATTTGCTCAGAACTGACCCAAGACTGTATGTTATATTGTCACTGGACAGGAAAAGTCTATGGTGATCCAACAGACATACATGTACTGCGAGCCATCTTATAGTGGATTTGGAAAAGTCTTGGTTGTTTAGCACTGTGTAGTTTTTGGTATTTATCATCTACCTGATGGCACGGCATCCTCGGTCTGTTGTTCACATCTTTGTAGAGACTAGATGTCAACCCTGGTTGACAACCCTGGTACTTAAGAAAGATTTTTATTAACCTGATTGGGTTGGTGAAGTGCGGAAAGGTTTTTGATGGCATTACACTATAACTTTACCAAAAATTTTTTTTAGGTTTATTCTTCTTCCACAGGTTAAACAGACCATGGTTTGATTATACAAAGGGAAAGATATTCTCCAACCATTTCTGAGACATCTTATAAATTCATTCTGCACCAGGTCTGTTCTGGAAGGAACTGTTCATGCTGTTAGAGCAGATGCTTATAGAAGCTAATTCCAGTGAGCTGTTCCGAGTTCATATTCTGACTACCTCTTCCTGCCCTGTCACCTGGAGCAAATTACTTCACAGCTGAGCCTCATACTCTAACTTTGTATAATGGGGATAATAATTTCTACCTCGTGGGATATTATAAAGAATCATTAAGATAATGTTAATAAAGAACCTTCCTTTTGTTCCTAGGACAAGGTATAGTGTCCTCCTTATTAGTAGTTTGGTTCTGCTTAGTCCAGGTCAGATGAGGAGTCTTGTGATGTAGAAAATAAATTGTTTTAAAAATGACATTTTCTGAGGCTGAGGATGTAGCTCAATTATAGAGTGCTGGCCTAGTATGCATGTGGCCCTGGGTTTAATCCCCAACACTGTAAAAAACAAAATAAAACAAACAAACAAAAAACCCCACAAATATTTAGAGTTGTTGTGATCATCTAAATAAAGTGGTAGCCTGAATAAAGGTGTTAAGTCAGCATTCTGTGTGCCAGGTAGAGTAAAATGGGAAGGAAGGTAGGAGGGGAACCATGTGAATAGGTGAAGACCGAAGCAGGCAATCTTCCCTGTAGAGGGATTCCTAAGCCAACATTTTAATAATAGGATGATGTTTATCCTCTTGCTTGCTTACTCATCTATGCCCCTTTTCATAGCTGTTCCTCCTCCCTGCAGTGTCTTACTTGGCAACTTGAATGATCCATTTTTTATTCACAGCCTCATTTACTTTAGATACAAAGTTCCAAAGAGTCTTTCTGGGTCTTGTGTTTTTCTGGATGTTCAGATGTGTTAGAGTTGTTGACAACACTAACTACATACACTAACTAACACAACTAACACTGGCTGGTGCATTTATTTTCAAGACAGTGAGAGAGATGAGTTCCCCTGGTCATCATCAGGATAAAGTGAGGGTCTTCTGACTGACAGAGTTGCCCCAAGGAGTCAATGTTGTCATTTGTTGGTTCACCAGGCTACAAAGTTCAGAGAACTCTGCTGGTTACCAGCTATGGTCAAACTTCCAGATCTGTGGGTTCTGAATTCATGGGTTCAATCAACTACAGATTGGGGGGGAGTATATATATATATATATTATATAGATGCACACACACATATAATATGTATTAAATATAATAGATATTATACACACACATATATATCTATATCTATATAATTGTTTTTAATTGTTGGACTGGAGATGTGTCTCAGTGGTAGAGCACTTGCCTAGCATGCATGAGATCATGGGTTTGATCCCCAGTACTGCTTTGCCCCAGAAAGTCATTAAAAAAAATGTCTGTACTAGCTGGACATGATGGCAAACATATGCCTGTAATCCCAGCCATTTGGGAAGCTGAGACTGGAGGATCGTGAGTGAAAGTGAGGTGCTAAGCAACTCAATGAGACCCTGTCTGTAAATCAAATATAAAATAGGGCTGGGAATGTGGCTCAGTGGTCGAGTGCCCCTGGGTTCAATCCCAGGTACCAAAAAAAAAAAAAAATTGTACTGACTTTTTTTCCTAAAAAAAGTATCATATAACAACTAATTACATAACATGTACATTGTATTAGGTATTATTAGTAATCTAGAAATGATTTAGAGTATATGGGAGGAGATATGAAGGTTAGATGCAAATATAATTCCATTTTATAAAAAGGGAATTGAGCATCCACAGATTTTGGTACTGGTAGGGGGATCAGAACCAATCCCCCAGGGGAGGGATGGGCCAGTGTTTTTCAGTTGATCTTGCTCTTATGAGCTTGATTTTGACTAATTCACTGGTAATTTTGTTCTCTATCCTTGGTGGTTCTCTTGTGAACCATGAGTACTAGAGTACAAGGGATGAAATTCCGTTCCTGGAGCCGGAGTGGGTATATGACGGGGAGGCTTTCTGGGGAACATTAATTCAGCTTTAATTTTGTTCAGATTTTAGTATCAAGGAATCTGGATAGAAAGGATAGGATCAGGTGTACTGAGAGTGAATGAGGTAGAAAAGATAGGGCTGAAGGATTGTTGCTTATAAACTGAGTCCTAGAATAACAATCTAAGCCTTCTAAAGCTTTTTTTTTTTTTTTAAGATAATATTTTAAGCCTTTTCTAAAGGGAGAGAGCTGTGGGATCCAGAAATAATAAGTGATTACTTTATTGAGCACTTATTAAAAGCTAATTATTTAGTATATGTTAACTCTTTTAACCACCTCAACAACCCTATGAGATTGGTTAATAGTTTGCCTAAAGTCACAGCTTCTGAAAAGAGAGAGCCAGGTCTGGGGCTCAAGTCACCTCCAAAGCCTGTTCTTAACCACCAAACCATAATAAATTAAGGTTGTAGGCAAAATATAATTTGTTATTGGAGGAAAACAGTAAGTGTGAGAGGCAGCAACAAAGATAATGAGATTCATCTAAACAGTCTGTTGTGTAGGAGAGGGTTATGCTATGAAGAACTGGTCTTCAATTGATCCTGCCAAAAAGATGACAGAAGGGAGCTGGGAGTAGTTAGCTAGCAGAGCAATCAGCTAAGAATTATGTAGGCCCAGCGTTCTGTCAGGTCACCATTTTGATTGGCAAGCTCTAAATTAAGGCCCTAATCTCCACTTAACTTCTGAGCAGAGGCTTTATAAATTGAAGAATATTTTAAGACTCCCTATGATCATCACCTAAATGTGTTACGGATTCCAGGAATGGAGAAGAAAAGAGTTTAGTGTGAATTGTAGCAGTTAGGGAATGAAAGCCTTAGTGAAAAGTCTCAAGTTGAGCCTTAAATTGGTATTGAGGAGGATGCTCCAGGAAAGGGAGTGGGTGAGCATATGAACAAGACTGGAGCAGTTAGTGTAGGACTAGTGGGAAGACCTTGCCTGTGAATTGTTCGTGTCAGGCAGTTGACCTAGAGTTTCCCATGTACACTGTGGGAAACTCTAGGTCATGTTTGTTGACGGCACTCTCATGGAGTGTGCAGTTCAGCGGTTTTCCTTCACTTCAGCAACTAGGGCCAGGGGCTTGATGAGAAACAGGATCAGTCCTCTTTGGGAAGACTATAGATGGCAGTTTGTTCTTTGATCACATCAGTAAACGTAGTGTCAAGGGTCAGGGAGTGTTTTTACCCTGCTTAATAAGCCAAGAATAGTCAACCTACTATTTCGTATTGTTAACTGCATAGAACTTCCTCTTCTGTTGCTTCAGGTAGTATTAGAAAGCAACGGTTTGCTCTCTGAGATGTCCTGGTTGTCTGTTCCCCTTCCATACTTTTATTTGGATAATCTCTTCTTTTCTTTCTCTCCCCTTCCCTTCCTTTCCTGCTCCTTGCCTCCTCTTTATTTTTATACTGGAGATTGACCCCAGAGTCATTCTACCATGAAGCTACATCCCCTTTTTATTTATCTATTTTTTTGAGGCAGGTCTCACTAAGTTGCCCAAGCTAGCCTCCAATTTGCTATCCTCCTGCCTCAACGCCCTGAGTAGGGATTATGGCTGTGCATTTCTGTTATCTCTATCTTGCTCATTTTTTATTCTTTTCTGTATAGGAACATTTCCTAGGAGGGAACTTTGGAAGGTTAGTTTCACAAGTTTCTAGAACTACAGTGTTCCAGTTCCCTGGAGTCTTACTGAGACCCTTTGTGTTAGACAAAACCCCTCTCAGTTTGCTTTTCTCAAATTGGCCCACATTGATTTTCATTTAATACTTATTGGTTGTCTTGGGGTTCTTCTGTTCCCAGGCTTGTCAGATGCCCTCTTGCTTCCCTCTACTTTGTCCTACCAACTGTGTAAGGCACTCATGTCAAGTGACTGTTGATGTTTTTTACTCACCTGTCACATATGGGGATTTATGAGGATACTTTATCTTCTAGTCTCCTTGTAAATATTATCCATGGACTTTTCGTGTTGCTGTTTAGTTGCTCTGTTTTTATGTGGGGATTCAGAAATATCAAAATACTTTGTTTTCACTGCTACAGGCATTTTCGCAGAGTCCCCAAAGTAGTATTGAGTAGGATGATAGAATGATAGACCTCACCTAACATCTTACATGGTGTAGAGAGTGTGGTCATTAGTCAATATTTGTTCTTTAACTTTCTCTTTACTCCAGATTCAGAAGTGTTAGTGACTATTTAGCAGATTCCCATGGATGTAATATCTTCTTTTCTTTACTCTTTTCAGGTTCACTAAGAATCTTTCCCCAGACAAAATCAACTTGAGCACCCTGAAAGGGGAGGGTCAGCTCACCAACCTGGAGCTGGATGAAGAGGTTCTACAGAATGTGCTGGAACTGCCCACATGGTTAGCCATCACCCGGGTCTACTGCAACAGGGCCTCCATCCGGGTGAGAACAGGGGTCAGAGTGATGCTGCTGTCTTTGGCCAGTAGGCCTGCCTTCTTGAAGGGCAGCTCCCACATCCCTGAGTTTTTGCTTTCCTCTTTCAGATCCAATGGACAAAGTTGAAGACACATCCAATTTGCTTGGTAATGACATTTCTTGATTGCAAGTAATTAAATGGTTTGGCTAAGGTAGTCTTTCAAAGATAGGAGGGAAGATGGGGAGAAATCCTGATGGGCTGAACCTTTTGGGAGTGGTAGGTACTTCTTTATGGCCCTGTAAGCTTCTCTCTGAGACAGAGTGATGATTGTTGTCCTGGCTTATTCTGGAACTGCTGTGCAGTATAAGAATTAGCACGGAGACACAAACTCATAAACCCTTTGAAGTATTTCCCCCCTCCAGTATTGGGGTTTGAACTCAGGGGCACCTTGCCACTAAGCTATGTCCCAGGCCTCTTTTGATTTTAATTTGAGGCAAAGTTTCACTAGGTTGCCCAGGCCAGGAATTATTCTGTTCTTATGCTTTTCCAATGCCCTTTTGTTTCCCTCTGCTGTGTTGGTCTTCCTGCCTCATCTTCCTGAGTAGCTGAGATTACAGGTGTGTTCCAACACCCCTGGCTGTTATTATTATTTTTTAAATAACAATTTTTGCCGTCCAGGTTCTATCCCTAGACTTCCCTGTTTTCCCTTGGAATCCTGACAGGGAAAGTTAAGAGTTTAGTTCATGTTGATTCTTGGGTGATTATCAGCACAAAGTCTGCTGTCTTCCTATGTGCTGTGTGGTTTTGTGCACGTGCTTAGCTCTGCATGGCTTCTGTTCCAGTGTCTGGATAAGGTAGAGGTGGAGATGAAGACGTGCGAGGAGCCTCGGCCCCCCAATGGACAGTCTCCCATTGCCCTTGCTTCAGGACAGAGGTTAGTTGCTTTGGGCCCTGTTATCTCCAATGTATTTACTGCTCCAGATTTCCTTTTTAGTTAAAGAATAAAATGTTTTTGTTATTGGAATTTTCAAATGTACACTAATAAAATAGTTAATGAATTGCCATGTACCCGAGATCTAACTTCAGCAGTTAACAACATTTTGCCTTTCTTTTATCATCTTTCTTCTGTGCCTTGTAGTACTTGAAAACAAATCCCTGACACCATGTGATTCCACTTGAAAATACTTCCATATCATATGTCTTTAATAGACAAGGATTGGCAAAAAATTAACTATCATTTGGTAGAATAAATAAGAATTCTTTAATATCATCTAATATCTATTTTATAATCAATTTTCCTAAATTATCTCTATTTTTTTTAGGACTAGATGGTGTAGTTTAGTGGTAGAGTGCTTGCCTAGCATGAGCAAGTCCTAGATTTGATCCCCAGCACTGCAGAACAAACACATACACGTGTGTGTGTGTGTGTGTGTGTGTGTGTGTGTATCTGTATTATCTAAATCTGTGTTTTAACAGTACAATGTAGATCAAAACAGATCTACACATTATGTTTGGGTCACATGCTTTTGAAAACCTTTTAATTTACTCTTTCTCCAACACATACACTTTTTTTTTTTTCAGTGCTGGGGATTGAACCCAGGTCCTTCTGTACACTAAGCTAGCACTTTACCACCAAGGTACACCCTAAGCCCTAACATACACCTTTTTGTTTTTCTCCCCATTACTGGGGATTGAACCCAGGGGCACTCAACCACTGAGCTACATCCCTAGCCCTTTTTTATTTTGAGACAGGGTCTCATTTAAGTTGATCATGTTGGCCTCAAACTTGAGGTCCTCCTCATTCAGCCTCCTGAGTAGCTGGGAATACAGGTATGTGCCTGAAGGCAAATTTCCCTCTTCTAATGAGGATATCCATCATTGGGTTAGGACCCATCCAAATCTAGTATTCATCTTAACTTGATTATATCTGCAAAGACTGCACCACTGTGCCTGGCTGTATACACACATCTTTTGATACACCATTTATTCTTTGTAGAAAATAATTTTTCTAATCCCTCATTTTGTATTTTGACTGATCATATCCTCAATGTATAATTTAAAATGTTTCTCATTTAATCCAGTAGTTACATTTTTAGGACTTGACCTGATTAAAAAAAATTTTTTTTCTTGGTAAGAATAATTCCAAGGGGTGAAGGATCTCCCTTGGTCCTCCTTTATAAAGTTACTAATGCCATTGGTGAAACCTTTACTACATCCTAATCACCTCCCAAAGGTTCCATTTCCTAAAACCTTCAAGCTGAGCTTTAGGTTTCAGTATATGATGAATTTAGGGGGAACATAAACATTTAGATCATAGCACTGAGTCATAATCCATTGTAGGCATTATTTATCCCGTGTTGATGGTTATTTTATTTGTTTTTTTTTTTTTTACTATTGTGAATAATGTGACTGTAAACATTTGTATAGCAATTTTTATGTGGTTATGTCTGTTATTTTTGTTGGGAAAATACTTAGGAATGGAATTGTCAGGTAGTATATTATTTAAATTTTTAAGAAAATGCCAAACTTTTCCAGAGTGATTTACCATTTTATATTCTTTGGACATTTTACATTCTTTTTATACATTTTTACATTTTTAAATCCTATCTTTAACATTTAATTTTTAAATAGATTTATTGTATCATCATATCTTTATAGTCATTTATTGTTTTTGATACTCACATGTCCTCCTAGTTGGAACCTTTCCAAGTGAGCACCTATATCCTTTGGAAAAGACCTCAGTAATCTTTCTGTTTTTAGAGAGAAAAATTCCAGGCTTCTCTTGTACATCTTTGTCCCAGATGAGACATTTCTCCAAGGACCCCTGATTTATTTAGTGAGAAATGCTGTTTAGAGACTGTTGTCTGAGCAAAATTGTGTTTATTGAGTTGTCATTGCTTTAACGCCGTTCAGTATCTTGTACCAGAAAAGAGGTATTTTAAAGAAATCTTTAAAATACCCAGGTGCAGTGGTGCATGCCTGTAATCCTGGCAGCTTAAAAGACTGAGGCAGGAGGATTCCAAGTTCAAAGCCTGCTTTAGCAATTTAGCAAGGCCCTAACCAACTTAGTGAGACTCTGTCTCAAAATAAAAATAAAAAGGACTGGGGATGTGACTCAGTGGTTAAGCACCCCTGGGTTCAATTCCTGGTACCCCCCTACCAAAAAAAAAAGAAGAAAGAAAAATAAGCTGGATGTGGTGGTGCTTGCCTGTAATCCCAGGGACTGGGGAGGCTGAGACAGGAGGGTTGCAAATTGAAGGTCAGCCTCAGCAATTTAGTGAGACTCTCAGCAACTTAATGAAACCCTGTCTCAAAATAAAAAATAAAAAGGGTTGGGGATGTGGCTCAGTGGTCAAGTGTCCCTGGGTTCAATTCTTGACACGCATGTGCGCGTGTGCGCGTACACACACACACACACAGAGAAATAAATCAGGACAATGTTCTGATATTTCTTTTTTAATATTTAAAAAAATTTTTTTTAGTTGTAAATAGATACAATGCCTTTATTTATTTATTTTTATGTGGTGCTGAGGATTGAACCCAGTGCCTCACATGTGCTAGGCAAGTGCTTTACCACTGAGTTACAGCCCCAGCCCCAATATTCTGATATTTCTAACCTACAAAATGAAAACAATGTTTTGAGTTTACTTTTAAAATTCAACATTTAAAAAATTCTTATACTGAATTTGAGTTCTTTAACAACAAGAACATCATTAATGATTGGTTTTTCAATGGTTTCAAAAAATAACAAAACCTATATTCTAACTATCAATAGAAGTACTCGGGACTGGGCTGCAGGTGTAGCTCAGAGGTAGAACACTTACCTAGCATGTGTGAGGCACTGGGTTCAATCCTTAGTACCACATAAAAATAAATAAATAAAATAAAGGAATAAAAAAATACAATAGCATTATTTAAAAATTTGAAGTACTCAATGCATTACGTGTGTGTATTTGTGTGTGTGTGTGTGTGTGTGTGTGTGTGTGTTATATCACGTTAGTACTGGGCCTGGTGTGTGTGTGTGTGTGTGTGTGTGTGTGTGTGTGTGTGTTATATCACGTTAGTACTGGGCCTGGTGGCACACACCTATAATCCCAGCTATTTGGGAAGCTCAGGAAGGAGGATTGCAAGTTCAGGGCCAGCCTGGGCAACTTAATGAGACCTTGTCTCAAAATATAAAATGGATTGAGGATGTAGCTTAGTGTTTGAGTGCCCCTGTGTTCAATCCCCCAGTACTGGGGGAAAAAAGATATATCACATTAGGGATATATAGTCAAAATATCATGTTTTAAGATTACTTGAAATCATTCTTTATATGATTGTTTACCAACTTGACATATAGAGAAGTCCATTTGTTTCAATTAAGATTTATTTTGAACTATTATATGGTTTAAGTTAAAACTGTAAAATGGGCTACATTATATGTATGTAGATATATTTGTGTTGTGCCTACCCATTTTCTTTTTTTTCATATCGGGGACTGAACCTAGGGACACTCGACCAATGAACCACATCCTCAGCCCTATTTTGTATTTTATTTAGAGACAGGATCTCACTGAGTTGCTGAGCACCTTGCTTTTGCTGAGTTTGACTTTGAACTCATGATCCTCCTGCCTCAACCTCCCGAGCCACTGGGAGTATGCACCACTGTACCCAGCTGTGTCTACCCACTTTCTTACACAAAATATAGCATATCATAAATACTTTTTTCCACTTACTCCTCTTTTCACTTTTATCCATGGAACTATAAAGAGATGCTTTATTCCTTATACCTGCAGAATATGCTTATTTTATGCAGGTACCATAGTTAATTTAGCCAGTCCTCTACTGATGGATATTTGGATTATTTATAATTTTTTTCTATTACAAATATACAGTAGTAAATGACCTTATTTATAAGTCACTTAGTATTTTGGCAACATATTTTTTTTTTTTTTTTTTTTTTTTTGCGGTGCTGGGGATTGAACCCAGGGCCTTGTGCTTGCAAGGCAAGCACTCTACCAACTGAGCTATATCCCCAGCCCCCGGCAGCATATTTTTAAAGACAGCTTTATTGAGATATAACTCACATGCCCTAAAGCTCATCTATTTGATGTGTATACTTCATAGGGTTTCTTCTGCATTCCCTGGGATGTGCAGCCATCACCATACTTTTAAAACATTTTTTTATCACCCAAAAAGAAACCCCATACCTATTAATCAGTCATTCCTCATTTCCCCTGCCTCAACCTTGGCAACCACGAATCTACTTTCTATGTCTTTTCTGTATATTTCATATAAATAGTACCATCAAATATACTTTATTCCTTTTTATGACTGAATAATAAATTATCTATTCTGTTGTAGAGAGACATTTGGTATATTTCTAGTTTCTGGCTATTGAGTATAGTATTGCTGTGTGGAACTGTTCCCTATCACGACTGTGGTAGTCAGTACATGACTATGCATTTGTCAAAATTCATAGACCCATATACCACAAAGAATTAATTTTTCAGTGGGGTGTGGCGGCACATATCTGTAATCCCAGCAGCTCAGGAGGCTGAGGCAGGAAGATTATGGGTTCAAAGCCAGCCTCAGCAAAAGCAAGGTGCTCAGCAACTCAGTGAGATCCTATCTCTTAAATTTTTAGTTGTACATGGACACAATATCTTTATTTTGTTTATTTAGTTTTTTTATGTGGTCCTGGGGATCGAACCCAGTGCCTCACACATGCTAGGCCAGCGCTCTAGCCCTGAGCCACACCCAGCCCTGAGACCCTATCTCTTAAATTTACAAAATAGGGCTGGGGATATGGCTTAGTGATTGAATGTCCCTGAGTTCAATCCCTGGTACCCCCCCGCCTGCTAAAAAAAAAAATAATTAATTTTTTCCATATTTAAGTTAAAAAGTTATAAGAAAAAAAGTAGTGCTGCTATGAACCTCTTTGTATCTACCTCTTGGTGAACATGTGAACACATTTCTATTTCATGCATATCTAGCAGTAGAGTTACTGGATCATAGACTACAGAGTTTCTACTTCAGTCAATACTGCTGGATGGTTTTTCAGAGTGGTTGTACCACTTTTTCCACTGACAGTGAGTGTCCCACTGGTAGTTGCTTCACACATGTTAAGTGTATACTCTATCATTGAGCTACACCCCTAGCCTTTCCTGTTACTTTTTTTTTTTTTTTTTTTGTATGTATGTGTTAGAGCTTTTAGAACTTGATAGTTGGATATAGTAGTTGGATCCATCCTGACAAACTCATATGTGCATGGAATTTGATTTTAGTTCATGATACCCCCTTTTCCCTCCCATCCTTCCTCCCATTACTTTTAATATTTTTGTTATTGTTGTGTTGAACAGAAATTATTAATTCTAATGTAGTATAGTATGTCTTTCCCTTTTGTTAGCACTTTCTATGTCTTGTTTAAGGAATCTTTTTCTAACTTAAGGCATGAAGATGATTTTTTTCTTCTAAAAGCATTATTATGTGACTTTTCACATTTAGATTTCCAAGCTATCTTGAAATTGATTTTTTGTTTGATTATAGCATAGAGGTCAATATTATTTCTTCTCTTTATGAATATACCAAACTGACCATGCACCATTTACTGAAAAAAGCTCTTTTCCCCATTTACTGTGACCTTTGTCATAAATCAAGTGATTCCCAGTGTAGTTTTGATTTATGAGTAGGGTCCAGCATCATTTTATGTTTAATAGCTATTTGCATATGTTTTTCTGAGAACTTCCATACTATGTTCCATTTTTGTTGGGCTCTTGGTTGGTCTGTCTTTCTTTTTCTCTTCTTTATTTTGTGATACTAGAATTGAACTCAGGACACGTTACCCCTGAACTATATGACCAACCCTTTTTTATTTTTTATTTTGAGACAGAGTCTTAGGGTCTTACTAAATTGCCCCAGCTGACCTTGAACTCGTGATCCTTCTGCCTCAATCTCTCAAGTAGCTGGAAATACAGGGGAGCACCACATGCCTGACTGGGCTGTAGGTCTTTTTATTAGCTTTTTTGTGAATAAATTGCAAATATATAAAAATTTTTTAGTTTGAATTTTCATACCTTCTTTTTGTTTTTTGTAATGAGAGGTGATTTCACCTACATTTTGAGAATGCCTGTGTTTCTGTGTCCAGAGGACTTTAAAGATGTTCTTTGTGCTGGGCTCAGTGTCGTACACCTGTTAATCCCAAAGGCTTGTGAGGCTGAGACTGGAGGATCTCAAGTTCAAAGCCAGCTTCAGCAACTTAGTGAGACCCTGTCTCTAAAAAAAAAAAAATTTAAAAAGGGGCTGGTGATGTGGCTCAGTGTTTAAGCACCACTGGGTTCAATTCCTGGTATCAAAAAAAAAAAAAAAAAAAATCTTTGTTCCTCTCTCTTCGCCATTGCTCACTTTTCACTGTAGAAGTACCACTCAATGGGAAGTATTTGGCAGGGCAAAGGTGGGAATATTCTTGGGTAGATTCACAGTATTAAATCACTTGCTGTATTTCTTTCATCTTCCCACTTCCTTTGCAGAGTATTCTTTGTCTTTGAAGATTTTGTAGAAACCTAATGTCTTCTTTCTGCACAGATAATATCTGAATGTTTATTCAGGTAGTTTGTGAGCTATACATAGATTTATCAGTTTATTCTAATAGGAGGAAGTTTGCTTCCAGGTCAACTCTTTTTAAAAATTCCATTGTTTAAAAAAAATCCCATTAGAAGTTGGGTGTAGAGGTGCCTGTCTGTAATCTCAGGCTGAGGCAGGAAGATTGCAAATTCAAGGCCAGCCTGGGCAACTTGATGAGACCCTGTCTCAATACAAAAAAATGAAAAAAAGGCTGGAAATGTAACTCAGTGGAAGAGAGATGCTGGGTTTAAATCCCCAGTACAGGGGGTAAAATATCCCATTAAAAGGAATACGTTGTACTTTGGGCTAGGATGTAGCTCAGTGGTAAAGCTCTTGCCTGTATATACAAGGCTCTGGGTTCAATCCCCAGCACCACAAAAACAAAACAAAGAAAAAGGATAATTTGTTATCACTCTTTATCATCACTATAGAAATTTAGAAATCTTATAAAAGCAACAAGAAAAGAGAAATAAGCACTCACACTTCTAGCACCCAATAGCTTGATCTGATGTCTTCCAGGATAAAGACAAAATGAAACCTCCTATGATTCTGATCATTGGTCTGCCTCATTTGTTGTAGTGAGTATGGCTTTGCTGAAAAGGTAGTGGAGGGGATGTTCATCATCGTCAATTCCATCACCATCAAGATTCACTCCAAGGCCTTCCATGCTTCTTTTGAATTGTGGCAGCTCCAGGGTTACAGTGTCAACCCCAACTGGCAGCAGAGTGACCTTCGTCTGACTCGCATCACTGATCCCCGCCGAGGAGAGGTGACAGCCTTAGCACTTTTTTTTTTTTTTTTTTGGCGGTACTGGGGATCAAACTCAGGGCCTTGTGCTTGCAAGTCAAGAACTCTACCAGCTGAGCTATCTCCCCAGCCCAGCCTTAGCATTTTGAGGGGAGAGAAAGGGATGTATTTAAAGTAAGATAAATTGTTAAATGGTGTTATTTCTGCTTTGGAGACTTCCTCAAATATTCCCCCATCCCTGGGAGCCCCAGAACCCTTTCCGTACAGCTTTATTACTCCATTCTTCCCTCAGGTAGGGCCTTTGACGCACTGCTTTCCGTTAGGGTTCCAACTAAGAATGGGGAGTCTCTGCCTTGCTAGTCTTTTCCCCTTAGAATCCTGACTCGGTTAATTCCTTATACAGAAGTAAGGGTTTTTTTTTTTTTTTCTCTCTCCTCTCAGGTTTTAACATTTAAGGAAATAACTTGGCAGACACTTCGAATTGAGGCAGATGCTACAGATAATGGTGACCAAGACCCAATCACCACCCCACTGAGGCTTATTACCAACCAAGGCAGGATCCAAATAGCCCTCAAGAGAAGAGTGAGTGTGTTCTCTGCCCTCATGAAAACTTCTTTCAGTGTACTAGACAACCTGGAAGTGATAGTCCCATATTGTTTGGAATGTAAATGGCCCTTGAATGACAGCTGAACAGGGATGGCCTGAAATTCAGTGTTGCATAATACCAGTGAGAAAGTTTCCAGTCTCTATTTTCTTAATTTTGAAAACTGCAGTGTTGCTGGGCACAGTGGCGCATGCCTATAATTCCAGTAACTTGGGAGGCTGAGGTAGGAGGATCGCCAGTTTAAAGCCAGCCTCAGCAACTTAGTGAAGCACTAAGCAACTCAGTGAGACCCTGTCTCTAATAAAATATTAAATAAAGGGCTGGGGATGTGGCTTAGTGGTTAAGTACCTCTGGGTTCAAAAAAAAAAAAGCTACAATGTTTATCTAAATATGGGCACACTGACAAAGCACCTCACAGTTGACTGTTGCTGCTTTCTGTTGTTCAAGCAAACTCAAGTAGTTTCTTAAGAAATAGTCTTTTCTAAGAGCTTGATTCTTTTATCCTGGAGAGTGAAAGTTACCTCTAAAACTGATCAGATGCCAGTCACTTTGAGGTGTTACAATGATACAAAATGGTAAACGCATGTTCTCTGTGACCCTACCTTCTCAGACCAAAGATTGTAATGTGCTAGCCTCCAAGCTGATGTTCCTGTTGGATGACTTGCTCTGGGTGCTAACCGACTCACAGCTCAAGGCTATGATGAAGTATGCCGAGTCGCTGAGTGAGGCCATGGACAAGTCAGCCCAGCAAAGAAAGAGCTTGGCCCCTGAACCTGTACAGGTTAGAGACAAAATGGGTACCCTGGGTAGTGCTGGGGAGATGGCAGGCCAAATCTGTTTGTATTAATGTGGTGGAATTGACTATTGGCTTATTTGGGGTATTTGTCATTTACTTCTAGATGCTTGTAGGTTTTGCTCACACCTCTGATATTTCATTTATCCTTTTCATTGGTGTATTGGTATTACAGTGCTAGCCAATGGAGAGGGAAGGGGCATCTTGCCAAATTATGGATTTATTTAGGAAGGGCTAATTAAAGGAAACATACAAAGGAGACTTTTAGGGGTCTGGACTTCTTGTTTTTTTTTTTTTTGTTTGTTTTGTTTTGTTTTGTTTTTTTATCTGTCACATGTAGATCACTCCCCCTCCTCCCAGTGCCCAGCAGTCCTGGGCCCAGGCATTTGGTGGCAGCCAGGGAAACAGCAGCAGCAGCAGCCGGCTCAGCCAGTACTTTGAGAAATTTGATGTGAAAGAGTCCTCCTACCACCTGCTCATCTCCCGCCTGGACCTACACATTTGTGATGATAGCCAGTCCCGAGATCCAGGTACTCATGAGGGCTGAGCCTGGGCTGGGCGGTCCACATCACTGTCCAGCTCTGGACACAACCTGGGATGAGGCTGTTTTTCAGAGACATTGTGGAGCCTTCCCTTAATCATAGGCATGGCTTATCGTAGGTTTGTTAGTAGGTGGCATTGCTCTTTAGCCTTTAGGGTACAGTGAGCCACCTGTTATAGGTAACAAAATACAGATGTTGGGCTTCTCGTCAACTCCACCGAATCAGAATCTTTAAGGGTAGAGTTCAGCAGTGTGAACTTTTTTTTTTTTTTTTCTCCCCAGAGCCCCCTGGGCAAAGCTGATGGCTTGCCAGAGGTTAAGAGCCACTGGTGTCAGAGGTTAGCAAAGTAAATTCAATAATAGGAAACCTTAGAATTTTCAGATTTTCTTTCTTTCTTTCTTTGCTTTTTTTTTTGGAACCAAGAATCAAACCCAGGGCCTTGCATATACCAAGCACATGTTTTACCACTGAGCTATACTCCAAACCCCAGAATTTTCAGATTTTTTGAGTCAATTGAAATATATATTGTGTGTAAGTGTGCTCTTCCCAAGCAGGAAGGTTATACTCTGTTCTTCTCATGTTTAGACTGATTGGTTTCATATGCACATATATTTATTCAGAATATATTTATTCAAAATGAAAAAAAGTAACTGACATTTATTAGCCTTGGTGAAATCAGCCAACCTTTTGCTTAACCTCTTTTGAGTTTCCTCATTTGTGAAATTTAGTTAAATCATATCATACTCATTGACCTTGGAGGTTGTCAGGCTCAACTGAGATAATCTACTAAATTGGGAGGACCTTAATTACAGGCAAATATTGGGTTTTATTATTAGTCTGCTACTTTTTTCTTCAACACTGCCTATGTTTCCTTTAAACTTCTCTGTTCTGCCAGTTCTTGGTTTTTGATGCTTAATGTGGTAGACTCTTGCTGCCTATTCTCTGAAGACTATATCTGCTTCTTAATGGGACCTAGACTCACTTTTGATGGGGGACTTACCTATTTTTTTTTTCTTCCTGCTTTGCTAAGCAGCACTGCCTCACTCCTTTGACTATTCCTTGATCTTGAAATGATTTCAATCCACTACTCTCATTTTGAGAGAGAAGAGAGGCACAATGACAGCTAAAGCTCACTTTTGCCACCACAAGTAATAATTTGCAAACCACTCATTTTGCAAGTTTGTTAGTAAAATGATTATTATTTTGTGTGGTTATTTCTTTCAAGTGTTACCTAAAGGTTTTGAGTGGTTTTCTAATTTTTACTTTTTTATCTTTTGTAGTTGTACATAGACAGCATACCTTTATTTTATATATTTTTATTTGTTTATTTTTATTTATTATTATTTTTTATTTTTACAGACTGCATTTTAATGCTAAGGATCCAACCTAGTACCTCACACATGCTATGCAAGTGTTCTACCACTGAGCTACAACCCCAGCCTGTTTTTTTGTTTTATTTTTAATTCTTTCAGAAGTTTTAATTAAGAGTGCATTTTTGAGAGTTTACTTATATCACTTGATAATAGCACTGTCTTCTTCAGGTGCCATGGTTCTATAATCCACACTAATATATGGATAACTGTAGTCTTACTATTTACCTACTAAACTAAATAGTTCCATTTGGTGGAATTTAAGGAAGTTTTACATGAGATACTTTTAGATATGGGGATAATTCCCAGCTGACC
Source organism: Sciurus vulgaris (assembly GCF_902686455.1). Classification (NCBI taxonomy): domain Eukaryota; kingdom Metazoa; phylum Chordata; class Mammalia; order Rodentia; family Sciuridae; genus Sciurus; species Sciurus vulgaris. Next base: position 122,393,895 of record NC_136467.1, on the reverse strand, counting down.
ATACCTAAGTGTGGTATATTACTCAGTGAAAGGGCAAAGAGTAGGGAGAATTTTTGTAACTTTGATTTGGGATTTGGGGGAGAAAGTGGAAGGGAGAACTCAGTGGTTAAAAAAAAAGGACTTTCATATTCTCTGGAGTTGTTCTGTCTAATGCAGTAGTCACTAGCCACATGTGATTACTGGGTGCTTGAAATGTGACTGAAAAAAGTGAGATTTCTTTTTTTTTTTTTTTAATTTATTTTTATTGTAAACAAATAGGATACATGTTGTTTCTGTTTGTACATGGAGTAACAGCATACCATTTGCATATTCATACATTTACATAGGATAATGATATTTGATTCATTCTGTTATTTTTTTCCTCCCCCCACCCCTCTTTTCCCTCTATACAGTCCCTCCTTCCTCCATTCTTGCCTCCCTTCCACCCCCCATTATGTGTTGTCATCTGCTTATCAGCGAAATCATTCGTCTTTTGGATTTTTGAGATTGGCTTATCTCACTTAGCATGATATTCTCCAATTTCATCCATTTGCCTGCAAATGCCATAATTTTATTATTCTTTATAGCTGAGTAATATTCCATTGTATATATATACCACAGTTTCTTTATTCATTCATCAATTGAAGGACATCTAGGTTGGTTCCACAGTCTGGCTATTGTGAATTGAGCAGCTATGAACATTAATGTGGCTGTATCTCTGTAGTATGCTGATTTTAAGTCCTTTGGGTATAGGCCAATAGCTGGGTCAAATGGTGGGTCCATTCCAAGTTTTCTAAGGCATCTCCACACTGCTTTCTAGAGTGGCTGCACTGATTTGCAGCCCCACTAGCAACACACATCCTCTCCAACACCTATTGTTGCTTGTGTTCTTGATAATCGCATTCTAATTGGGGTGAGATGGAATCTTAGTGTAGTTTTGATTTGCATTTCTCTTATTACTAAAGATGGTGAACATTTTTTCATATGTTTGTTGATTGCTTGTAGATCTTCTTCTGTGAAGCATCTGTTCATATCCTTAGCCCATTTGTTGATTGGGTTATTTGTATTCTTGGTGTAGAGTTTTTTGAGTTCTTTATATATTCTGGAAATTAGTGCTCTATCTGAAGTATGAGTGGCAAAGATATTCTCCCACTCTGTAGGCTCTCTCTTCGCATTGCTGATAGTTTCCTTTGCTGAGAGAAAGCTATTTAGTTTGAATCTATCCCAGTTGTTGATTCTTGCTTTTATTTCTTGTGCTATGGGAGTCCTGTTAAGGAAGTCTGATCCTAAGTCAACAAGGTGAAGATTTGGACCTACTTTTTCTTCTATAAGATGCAGGGTCTCTGGTCTGATTTCGAGGTCCTTGATCCATTGTGAATTGATTTTTGTGCAGGGTGAGGGATAGGGGTTTAGTTTCATTCTGTTGCATATGGATTTCCAGTTTTCCCAGCACCATTTGTTGAAGAGGCTATCTTTTCTCCATTGCATATTTTTGGCACCTTTGTCTAGTATGAGAAAATTGTATTTATTTGGGTTTGTGTCCATGTCCTCTATTCTGTACCATTGATCTACCTGTCTATTTTGGTGCCAATACCATGCTGTTTTTGTTACTATTGCTTTGTAGTATAGTTGAAGTCCTGGTATTGCGATACCCCTGTTTCATTCTTCCTGCTAAGGATTGCTTTAGCTATTCTGGGTTTCTTATTCTTCCAGATGAATTTCATGACTGCTTGCTCTATTTCTGTAAGGTACATCATTGGGATTTTAATTGGAATTGCATTGAATCTGTATAGCACTTTTGGTAGTATGGCCATTTTGACAATATTAATTCTGCCTATCCAAGAACATGGGAGATCTTTCCATCTTCTAAGGTCTTCCTCAATTTCTTTCTTCAATGTTTTGTAGTTTTCATTGTAGAGATCTTTTACCTCTTTGGTTAGATTGATGCCCAAGTATTTTATTTTTTTTGAGGCTATTGCAAATGGAGTTGTTTTCCTCATTTCCCTTTCAGCTGTTTCATTGCTTGCGTATAAAAATGCTTTAGATTTATGCATGTTGATTTTATAGCCTGCTATTTTGCTGAATTCATTGATGAGGTCTAGAAGTTTTCTGGAGGAGGTTTTGGGTTCCTCTAAATGTAGAATCATGTCATCAGCAAATAGTGACAGTTTAAGTTCCTCTTTTCCTATTCATATCCCTTTAATTTCTTTAGTCTGCCTAATTGCTCTGGCTAGAGTTTTGAGGACAGTGTTGAATAGAATGGTGAAAGAGGACATCCCTGTCTTGTTCCCATTTTTAAAGGGAATGGTTTCAGTTTTTCTCCATTAAGAATGATGTTGGCCATGGGCTTAGCATAGATAGCCTTTACAATATTCAGGTATGTTCCTACTATCCCTATTATTTCTAGTGTTTTGAGCATGAAGGGGTGTTGTATTTTGTTGAACGCTTTTTCTGCGTCAATTGAAATAACCATGTGATTCTTATCCTTAAGTCTGTTGACATGATGGATTGCATTTATTGATTTACGGATGTTAAACCATCCTTGAATTCCAGGGATGAACCCCACTTGATCGTGATGCACAATTTTCTTAATATGTTTTTGGATACGGTTTGCCAATATTTTGTTAAGGATCTTTGCATCTATATTCATCAAGTATATTGGTCTAAAATTTTCTTTCCTTGATGTGTCTTTTCCTGGTTTGGGTATGAGGGTGATATTAGCTTCACAGAATGAGTTTGGTAGGGTACCCTCCTTTTCTATTTCCTGGAATACTTTGAGAAGTATTGGAATGAGTTCTTCTTTGAAGGTCTTGTAGAACTTGGCTGAGAATCCGTCTGGTCCTGGGCTTTTCTTGGATGGTAGATTTTTAATGGCTTCTTCTATTTCATTGCTTGATATTGATCTGTTTAAATTGTGTATGTCCTCCTGGTTCAGTTTGAGAGGAGCATATGTCTCTAGAAATTTGTCAATGTCTTCGGTAGTTTCTGTTTTGTTGGAATATAGATTTTCAAAGTAGCTTATCATTATGTTCTGTATCTCAGTGGTGTCTGTCGTGATATTTTCTTTTTCATCACAAATTTTAGTAATTTGAGTCTTCTCTCTCCTTCTCTTTGTTAGTGTGGCTAAGGGTTTATCTATTTTGTTTACTTTCTCAAAGAACCAACTTTTTGTTTTGTCAGTTTTTTGAATTGTTTCTTTTGTTTCAATTTCATTGATTTCAGCTCTGATTTTAATTATTTCCTATCTTCTACTACTTTTGCTGTTATTCTGTTCTTCTTTTTCTAGGGCTTTCAGCTGTAATGTTAAGGTCATTTAATTGTTGACTTTTCATTTTTTTCTGGAATGTGCTCCATGCAATGACTTTTCCGCTTAGTACTGCTTTCATAGTGTCCCAGAGATTTTGGTATGTTGTATCGTCGTTCTCATTGACCTCTAAGAATTTTTTTATCTCCTCCCTGATGTTTTTTGTTATCCATGTTTCATTCAATAGCATATTATTTAGTCTTCAGGTGTTGGAGTAATTTGTTTTTTATTTTGTCATTGATTTCTAATTTCATTCCATTGTGATCTGATAGAACACAAGGCAGTATCTCTATTTTTTTGCATTTCCTAAGGGCTGCTTTGTGGCATAACATATGGTCTATTTTCGAGAAGGTTCCATGTGCTGCTGAGAAGAAAGTGAATCTGCTCGTTGATGGATGGGATATTCTGTATATATGTCTATTAAGTCTAGGTTATTGATTGTGTTATTGGGTTCTATGGTTTCTTTGGTTGGTTTTGTTTGGAAGATCTTATCTAGTGGTAACAGCAGTGCATTAAAGTCACCCAGAATTATTGTGTTGTGGTCTATGTGATTCCTGAAATTGAGAAGGATTTGTTTGATGTACAGGGATACACTGTTGTTTGGGGTGTAAATATTTACAATCGTTATGTCTTCCTGATTTATGATTCCCTTAAGCAGTATGAAGTGTCCTTCTTTATCCCTTCTGACTAACTTTGGCTTGAAGTCCACTTTATCTGATATAAGAATGGAAACCCCCACTTTTTTACTGAGTCCATGTGCGTGGTAGGTTTTTTCCCATCCTTTCACCTTTAGTCTGTGGATGTCTTTTTCTGTAAGATGAGTCTCTTGCAGGCAGCATATTGTTGGGTCTTTCTTTTTAATCCATTCTGCCAGTCTGTGTCTTTTGATTGATGAGTTTAGGCCATTAACGTTCAGGGTTATTATTGAGATATGATTTGTATTCCCAGTCATTTGAGCTTATTTTTGGTTTTTAAGTTGGCTTGGTTTCTCCTTTGAGTGATTTTTCTCTAAGGTATTTCCTCCCTTTGCTGACCTACATTGTTGTTCTTCATTTCCTCCTCATGGAATATTTTGTTGAGAACCTTCTGTACTGCAGGCTTTCTATTTGTAAATTCTTTTAACTTTTGTTTCTCACGGAAGTATTGTATTTCATCTTCAAATCTGAACGTTAGTTTTGCTGGGTATAGGATTCTTGGTTGGCAACCATGTTCTTTCAGAGCTTGAAATACATTGTTCCAGGCCCTTCTAGCTTTTAGAGTCTGGGCTGAGAAGTTGGCTGCTATCCGTATTGGTCTCCCCCTATATGGAATCTCTTGCTTTTCTCTTGTAGCCTTCAAAATCCTATCTTTATTTTGAATGTTAAGTATTTTCATTATAATGTGCCTTGGTGTAGATCTGTTGTGATTTTGTGCATTTGGTGTTCTGTAAGCCTCTTGTATTTGATTTTCCATTTCATTCTTCAGGTTGGAAATTTTCTGATATTATTTCATTGAATAGATTGTTCGTTCCTTTGGTTTGTATCTCTGTGCCTTCCTCAATCCCAATAATTCTTAAATTTGGTCTTTTCATGATGTCCCATAGTTCTTGGAGATTCTGTTCATGATTTCTTACCATCTTCTCTGTTTGGGCAACTTTATTTTCAAGATTAAATATTTTGTCTTCATTGTCTGAGGTTCTGTCTTCCAAGTGGTCTAGTCTTTTGGTGATGCTTTCCATTGAGATTTTTATTTGGTTTATTGTTTTCTTCATTTCAAGGATTTCCATTTGGTTTTTTTTTTTTTTTTTTTTTTTTTTTTTTTTTGAGAATCTCTGTCTCTTTGTTGAAATGATCTTTTGTTTCCTGCAGGTGCTCTTTCAGCTTATTGGTATTATCATTCATTGCCTGCATTTGCTCTCTTATCTCATACTTTGCTTTGCGAATCATCTTAATCATGTATAATCTGAAGTCCTTTTCTGACACTTCTTCTAACATACTGTCATTGGATTCTATTAATATAGAATCCAGATTTGTTTGGATCAATTTCTTCCCTTGTTTTTTCATGTTGTTCATGTATCTTCCCCTCTAGCAGTGCAGATCTGGGGTATTACAGATTTCCCCCTATAGGCTTATAGTGACCCTATAGATTTCCAAAACCCTTTCTTTAAGGGGAGATCAATATTAGCAGTGCCCAATTCAGACACTATGCACTCCTAGACCAAATAGCCCCTATGAGGACAATAACAAAATTGTCATAATAAACAGAATGAGTTCAAATATTATCTTCAGTAAAACAGATTTGCAATAAGGTGCAGTTTCAAATGGAGGACAAAGAGGATGCAGAGGGATGTAGAATGTGGCTGTTATTGGGACAAGAAAAGAATATACAGAAGTTCTAGATAATAGAAAGGGAGAGTGAAATCAAAAGAAATTGGATGTTAGCAGGCAAAAAAGGGAGAAAGAGACTCTGAGGGAACAGGTAAGCAAAAGGAAAAGAGAGCAAGAAAAGTAAAGAAATAAAAACTTAAATTTTTTCAATAAGAAGAAAAAAGAAAATCTACACTATAACGGTCATATAGTATTCAAACCTCCCAGTGTTCAGTAGCCTGATGCATGAGAGGTACCTGACAATGAGCTTCAAGCCTCCAGCAGGCGTCTCAGGATGGGTTTTACCCCACCTAACGATCGGAGCTTTGGCTTTCAGGATTATCCACGATGGCCGCTCTGGCTTCCAAATGTGTTGGCAAATGGGGAGCTTGCAGCTCAGGGTGTGGCTGTGGTCAGCAGGAGGTCCTGTAGGTGGGATGCAGTTGGTCAGGCAGGGGTCCTGGAGTTTGGCTGAGTTTGGTGTGGTTGTGGGATCCTGGAGACCGGTTGCAATCAGTCTGTCTGGGGTCCCTGTGATAGGGCACAGTCAGTTGGTCTGGGGGTCCTGGTGGCAGGGAGCAGTCAGTCAGTGTGAGGGCCCCAGAGGCAGGGAGTGATCGGTTGGGCTGAGGGATCCTGGAGATGGGGCTCAGTCAGTCCAGCCATGGGTCCTACGGGGCCTGGCTGTTGTCTCAAAATGGCGGCAGCCGCGTGTAATCAAACCTGCGGGTACTGTAATAGTGAACTTCCAGGCAACTGCAGGCAGCTGGTGTTCCACTGGCAGTTGGCGATCAGTTTGCTGACTGTTGTCCGATGATCTGGAGGTGAACCTCGTGCGTTGGGTTATGGACAGGTGTAAGGCAGGCGATGGACAGGCAAGAGGCAGGCAAATGGCCAGTAATTACTTTTACACATTGAAATGATCATATTTTGGCTGTATTGGTTTAAATATTTTTTAAAATTAATTTCAAATTTTAAAACTTTTTGTTCATGCAGTTACTAGAATATTAAAAAATTACTTATGTGACTTATTATATTACTGTTGTACATTGTTGCTCTAGAATTCTCTGTCCAATATGATAGTCACTAGCCACATGTAGCCAAATGAAATTAACTAAATTAAGAACTTGTTTTCATTTTAATTAAAATAAAAATTCTTCATTTATCTAACTACATTTCAAGTGCTTTATATTATCTATAAACCATAGAACATGTCCATCATCACAGACAGTTCTTTAGGACAGTGCTGCTGTAGAAACTATTTGAAGGCAGCACCTATTGCCTTTTTCACCAATGGTGCTTATAACTGGGTGCTGGCACTGCTGACTAACATGTTCACCTAACCCTTATTATTAGAGGTGAAATGATGGAAAACTTGTTGGGTCAATTTGACATGAGGTGGGGTGACATTTTTTTTTTTTTCTTTTCTCTCTTTCTTTTATTTTATTTTTTTTGTGATGCTGAGACTTGAACCCAGGTCCTTGCACATAAGAAAGCTCTCTGCCACTGAACTATATCCCCAGTGCCATCACTGTTTCTTTTATTTCTTTCTTTTTTTGAAGTGTAAAAAGGTAGTATTTAGTGAAGTAAGAAGAAAAGAGACAGAGATCCCTTAGGGTAAGAGGGTACCCAATGAGGTTGCCGATTATGTGTGCTATCTATGGACTTATATAGTTAATGGATAGGGGAATTGGTCAAGATTTCTATGTTAATCAGGTCTTGGAAAAGTACCAAAGCTATTGGTCAAAATCTATGCTAAATAGGTATTGGAAAAATGCCAAAGCCATTGTTAGCCTTATAGTCTGTAACCTTTACTCAAATCTATCCCACCTCCCTTTCTTGCCACTCTGGAACAAAGGAATTGGCTGGAATGTTCGTAACACTTCTACAGGCTAATCTTGTGGAATGGCCTTTACATTTAGAGAAGCCATCATAGGGCCTGTTTCCTTAACCTGTTTTATTAGCTATCCTATTTTATTTACTTCCCCCTAAGAAGTGCCCCTGACTACCATAAGGGGAAAAGGGCAACAACTACCCTGGCTACCGCAGATTGAAAAGGGGTGTTGAAAGGGAATGGCAGTCAGGTCCTCCTAAGAGGCCTATCTAAGGGTACCCAGTAGATGGGAATTTCATTCTGGATTCCATCTGTATGACTATTTGTAAGTGGGGCATTTCGTGCATCAGGACATTCCAGAGGTTTATAGTGGCTGGCAGTTGGTTGGTGTCGTGGACAAGGTGTATGTAGGACAGGGATCATGCCTTCTAACGTATCCCAGACAAGTCCCCAAAAGATGAAATAGGATTTCCAGCCTCTGCTGCTATAGTATTGCAGCAGACCCCAGCCATCTTCCAGTACCTCCTTTCCTGGTTCTTGTCTTGTGAATCCAAAGAATGAAATCCGTGGACAAGGAAGACGGAGAGTAAAAGAGTAGTATTTATTCAAGTTGAAGAAAAGAGAGTGCTCCCTCAGGGCAAGAGGGGACCCAGTAGGAGTTGCCTGCCAATACTATTTCTTAAAATGAAAGTGGAGCAGCTTTACAGGTTGGTGGTAGATTGGGAAAAGAGAGCAAATCACTTGCCTCTTTTTAACTGTTTTTCCTCAGGGTGAAGTCTATAAACCAAAAAATTTCTCTCTCTCTGCTTTACTGGGGGTGGAACCCACAGCCTCATTCATGCTAGGGAAGCCTTCTGATTGGAGTTATGCTCCCAACTTTTTATAAATAAATAAATATATTTTTTCTTTTTCTTTGTTTTGAAGTATAAATAAATAAATAAATATATGTGTGTGTGTGTGTGTGTGTGTGTGTGTGTGTGTATACACAGAGAGAGAGAGAGACACGCACAGACAGACCGACTTACTAAATTGCCCAAGATGCTTCTCTTTCTTGAGACCTGGCTATTTCCTCTTCCTATCAGCTCACTGCAGAATTTTTTTTAATACTGGGTTTCACTGTGTTGTCCAGGCTGGGCTTGAACTCTCAGTTCTGCCTCAGCCTCCTGAGTTGTTGGGATCAAAAGCATGTGCTACTCCAATGGACTCAAAGGGTTTTTATTAATCATTTTTGTATACTATTTATCATTACATCTTATGAATGATTTATGTGTTCACATATATCATATAGGTATGATAGTAATTATTATATTTGATTTTAATTCTAGTTCCTTTTCCAATATGCTTAGTCCATGTAGTTTTTTGTTCCTTTAGTTCTAGACAACCCAACAGAGGTAGCTTGGGTTTTGAAGGCTCTTCCTGTAGAAACCTAGGTCAGGCATTTTTAGTTGAGATCATAGTCACCCTTAGGTAAAAAGAGATATAATTTACATACCATAAATTCATCCTCTTAGATTACACAACAAATTTTAGTTTTCCAGTCTTCTTATTTATAGGGTTATGCAACCATCACTATAATCAATTTTAGACATTTTGCAGCCCTAAGCAACCATAATCTACTTTTTGTCTTGATATTTGCTTGTTATGGACGTTGAAAATTGGATTTAGGAGTCAGGGAAATCTTAGAAACAACTTAACCCTACCTGACAAAATTTTATTCCTTAGTATTTAATTTCTCTCATTGGGCTTTCTTGGGCATCACATGAGCAGCTTTGACTTTGAGTTCATGGATAGTTTACAGAATGGAAGATGATGCTTCAAACTGTGGCAGGTAGATGGCTGTGACCAGAGGGCTGTGTTTTGCTCCACTGCGCCATCTCAAAGTCATATGGCAAGAGATGACTGCAAGTTCTTATTGGCTGCCATTGGCTGCTGACTAGTGTTATTTATTTGTGACTCTCACTTTATGATTTGAACTTTGAAAATTAAATGAAAATATTAAATGAAGTAATTTGTTTTATTATTTAATTCTACAAAAATTATTCAGCCTTTAATTTAATCAAGTGCTGCAAAGGAAAAATGTTAATATCTGAATGAATCTCTGGTGGCTAATTTAAAAGTTATTTTCTTATATTAAGTACAAGTTAAAAATTAAATTCACTAAGATAATTTCAAGAAATTAAAATCTTCACTTTTGCTGAAATTATGAAATTATTTTGAATAATTAAAAATTTTATTATATTGCTATTATGTATTTATATGTTGCTAATTTGCATAACTAATTTGATACATTACCATTTATATAAATAAATAATCCTATTTAAGGTTATCAGCAGTTACAGATTTGTTGAACATTAACATATTTGAAGTATTTAATTTAGCTTAAAACAATTATTCTGTTTCTTGTTAAAACTTTTTTTAGTTGTAGATGGACACAATATCTTTATGTATTTATTTTTATGTGGTGCTGAGGATTGAATCTAGTGCTTCACACATGTGAGGCAAGCACTCTACCACTGGGCTAAAGCCCCAGCCCCTATTCTGGGTTTCTTTATCCTGGATTGAAAAAGAAAATGCTTTGAATGTATTTTTTTATATAGATAAAGCATATGTATATATACATATATATAAATGTTTATAGACAAATACATGTATATAGATACCTATGGAAGTAAAATTACATAGGGAGGGACAATTCAGAAAAAAATGTGTAAAAAGTTTCCTTAGTTTAGGTGTGGCTCGTGCCCATAATCCCAACAACATGTGAGGCTGAGGCGGGAGGATAACTAGTTCAAGGCCAGCCTCAGCAATTTAGGCCCTAAGCAACCTAGTGAGACCTTGTCTCAAAATATAAAGTAAAAAGGGCTGGGGATATAACTCAGTGGTAAAGCATCCCTGGTTCAATCTCCAGCACCAACAAAGAAACAAATGAACAAACCAACAAAACAAAAACAAAAACCTTGGTGAGATCATTATGAAAAAAAAAAAAAAAAAAAAACGGTCTAGAAACAAATTCTGGTGTAGGTGTTTCATTCATAGGAGGATGATTAGTCCAGAACTTGGGATGGCAAAATCTAGATTAGATGGAAATGACCTGGTTGTTGAAGATACCCTGACTTATACCTAAAGATTGCATGGTAATTCCTTTCATTCATTTATTTTCTTCCCTCTTATTTATTGAGCTCCTAGTAGTTACAAGACTAGATACACTAGTAGGAGACAGGGTGGAAGTGCACAACAGGGTGGACTACATAATGTATGGAAGAAATAGTTCCTACTTTTACAGTTTTTTAGTCTAATTACATAAGATAGAAACATGGAAAGTTCATTTAGTAAAAATTTAACAAATTCTTAAGGTAAATATAATGTAATTTTCGACTTGCTGATAGAAATTCAGTTTACCTACAATATAATATATTTTATAATGTTCCTGTTTTTGCATTGTTTTTAGTGTTCCATGGTACTTTGTATGTATATTATATAATGATTGTTTAATATCCTAGCTTTAGCTCTGAGACCGGGATGTGAAAGGAAACAATATGGGTAGTTTTTTGGGGTGGGGCGGGCAGAGAGAGCATCTGGCTATACTTTTCCAGATGTTGTGTTGAAGGACAGCAAGACTAATATTTTTAGGGTTGGGGGAATCAGTCAGTCCAAGTGTATGGGAAACATATTATTGGAGTTCCTAAATCAATTTTTTAATTTCTTTGGCTTTTCTGGAAATCTGGCAGCCAGTTAGAGACAGTGGAATATACTTTTTTTAATTTTTGGATCTTCTAGAGCATGTCCATGGGCTATTACAGCTTAAAAGAAGAAGGCTGCAGTCACCTGGCATCATGTCCTTTCAGCTGCACTGTGTTCCCAGCTGGGATTTGGAGGTGGCTCCAGAGGACTTCTAAGTGCTTCAGGTGGTAGTTAGGCTTCTTTGTTCCTTCCAGTGCTATTCACCTGTATTTTTCTTTCATAGGTGTCTCTGCAAATAGACTCATGGGTGGTGCCATGCAGCTTACCTTCCGCAAGATGGCATTTGACTACTATCCCTTCCACTGGGCAGGTTAGGAGAAATCTGAATGGGGTCGATTCTAGCATGGCCCAAAATTTTGAGGGCAGATTCCTGGTTTCATTCCTGAGTGCCTAGCAAGAGGGTTCCAAGGATTACAGAACATGCTCAGAGGTGTTAGGGCATCTTTTGGAAACCTGGATGATCTGCTTAGTGATTGAGGGAGGAGAGGAAGTTGGGAGTGGAGCAGTGCTTGAGACGTTGCTTTTGATTCTACCCTAGGCCCTAAATCTCCACTAGGTTTAGATCCTCTCCAGTCATCCATAGTTAAAGATGGCAGCAGTCAGCAGCTGCCCTTTGGGAATCTTTAGGGAAAAATCACATTTGAAGTCCAGATGAACTTGGGCGCTCTCACTGGTTAATTTTTTCTTATCTCAGAATTGTAGATCGGGGATGAGGATCAGATATTGTGACTTTTCTGACAGGAAGGGGAAACTGAAACATTGGGTTATGGTCTTGGGCTAAAATCTTTCTGCTTCTTTGTTGCACAGGTGATAGTTGCAAACATTGGGTACGACACTGTGAGGCCATGGAGACCCGAGGACATTGGGCTCAGAAGCTGGTGATAGAATTTCAGAGTAAAATGGAGAAGTGGCATGAAGAGACTGGTCTGAAACCACCCTGGCACCTGGGAGTAGACTCTCCTTTCCGGAGGAAAGCAGGTGAGAAACTGAAGACTCCAGTTCTTATCCTCTTAACCATTTATCTTGGAATAACCGGTACAGATAGAGCAGTGGAGTAGCTAGTTAACTCCACTGTATCCCATGGAGCAACATCAGTGACTTTCTTTGTTCCCAGGGATAGCTGTACTGTTAAAGAGAAGTTGTCATCATCTCTATTCAGAAAGCTATTATCTCCAGGTGTGGTTGCACATGCCTGTAATTCCAGGAGGCTGAGACAGGGGGATTGCAAGTTTGAGGACAGTCTGGGCAACTTAGGGAGACTTTGTCTTAAAACATTGCTAAAAAGGGCTGAAGATATAGCTCAGTGATAGAGCAGCACCCCTAGGTTCAGTCCGTAGAATGGCAAAAACAAAAACAAAACCCAAAAAAACCACTGTTACCTTGATCTTTTTTTTTTTTTTTTTTTTTTACAGTACAACAGAATGTATTTTCATAAGATATTAATCATGGACTATTAATACATTTGAACTAAAATACAATACTTCAAAACATTTTGAACAAAGAGCTTACAGATTACAATTGTTTAATAACGAAATGCCTTGCTTAATGAAAGGTTTTGGAGAACTATAATTTTCAAAACTGTAGAACAAAAGTATTAAATAAAAGTATTAAATAAATCACTTTATGGCACAGAACACAATAAACTTATCTAGGCAAACAGCAGGCAGGTTTTTGCATTAGAAGCAAAATGGAGAATTTAAACTAAGCTCCAAATTCAGGGAAGAGGTTTCATAAGTTTCTGGTTAACTTATTCTTGATTATAAGAAACAAGGGCCTTTAAGCATCAGATCATTATTGTCTGTTTTTTTTTTTTATAAAAATAAAAACATTTCAAACATTAGCAATATATATATGTGTGTGTGTGTGTATATATATATATATATATATATACACACATTTTTTTATCTCAGCCAAAGTTCTTCCTTTGATAATTCAGAATCCTGCTGTTCATCAAATCTGTGAATATTTGGTAATTTTTAAACTACTGATGTTACCCTTAAGATGATTCAGTTGCATTTTCTTTTCTTCTTTTTTTAAATTTTTTTTTTTTGTTGCTGAAGGACCTTTATTTTATTTATTTATATGTGGAGCTGAGGATTGAACCCAGTGCCTCACACATGCTAGGCAAGTGCTCTACCACTAAGACACAGCCCCAGACATTCAGTTGCATTTTCTTGTAATTCATTTCTTCCCCATCAAACCTATGAACTATACCAGGGAAGACAATGACACATGCTAAGATAAAAACTCTTAAGACTTAATTCATGAATGATTCATCAAGTATTTACTGAAAGTCTACTACACTTCCAGTTCTAGAAGTAATATGACATGACAAGTTCATCATTTAAAATACAGCAGGTGAAGAAATGATTTTGATTCATTAAAAGCCTTGATTTCATCTTTCAAGATGTACAGATACTGATATCCTCTGTAAGGTCAAGTAAAATCTTTTATTATGTTCTTTTAATTGTCATAAGGGGTACTTTGAAATCTACATGTTGACAAAGCCCCTTTCTCTAAATGCCTTCTGCTACTTAAGACTGGTCTAGTATTTTGTTTTCCCTTTATTTTCTCCAGCATACTCTCTGCAGCTCTGTCCAACCAGCTGGCTCTTTCTGTGACACTTTGTGACAGTTGTTCCTCTTCACTGTGTACTTGTTGCTTTCCTCCTTGGGAAAGCTTGGTCAACCAGACTTTCTCATCTTCCCTTACTTGGTTTCTTATCCATTTGAACTCCCTACTTGTGTTGTGAGGTAGCAATCAACAACTCTATGACCGTCTGTGGTAGCGGTACCCTTTACTCACAAGCATTTCCTCTGCACATGAAGATCATGAACAAAAAAGGGACCAGAAGAGTCCACCTTTCATTGTTTCATTGACTTCTGGTGTTTTCATAGTATATTAAATGCCTGATTTCACATTTACAACAACCAAAAATACCAATATTTATTCTGAAAAGTAATTATATGTTCCAAGTAGCAGATATTAACAACTTCCAACACGATCTCTAGGAATAATTCGAAGTTCTGAACCATGCTTTAGAAAAACATTTCCAGCAGTCTGTGCAGGATTTATTCCTATTCCATCATTGGTAATAATTGCACTTGTTGCTGCAGGAACTTTAAATTCTTCTGCAGCAAATTTTAAGACAGCTGTAAAAGGTATACTCTCAGGAACACTAAGTACTTTATATGGCAGCCGCGGGTCCGACGTCAGCGTGATCTTAAAGGAAACCTTTGACATGGTGGAGTAGGCCTGGGCAGACAACCCTCGCCCACTTGGCAGAGTAGCTCAGCACCCTCACCAGTGAGGAAGCCTACCTTGATCTTAAGGAGAACATTTTCGAGTTCCATCCAGTGTTGCCCTTTCTTTCCTACTTAATAGCATTAATCATCTTCAGATTTTTGCTTTTCTTCTTTTCTTTTTTGGTATTGGGGATTTAACCCAGGGGTACTTAACCACTGAGTTATATCCCCAGCCCTTTTTAATTTTTATTTTGAGACAGGGTCTTGCTAAGTTGCTTAGGGCCTCAGCCTCCTGAGTCACTGGGATTACAGGCATGCATCACCATGCCCGACTTACTTTTCTAATTCTGTTAATAATGAGAGTTGACTATATCTGATTCTCTTTCCCACTTCCTTATTTTTATTTAGATTCTCTCTCTAGTCCTCGAAAGAACCCTCTTGAAAAGTGTCCCTCTGGGGGACGACAGGCTGCTTTTCGGCCTCCAGCTTGGAATCGCTTACGCTCCAGCTGCATGGTTGTACGAGTAGATGACCTGGACATCCATCAGGTGAGGACATGGGGAAACATGGTTGGAAAGGGGCGGACAGTTCATTTTGAAAGCAACTGGAACAGCGTGACCAAAGTTGTAGAGTCCAGGGACTGTTTGCCCCATTCTGGGTAGACTGACAGTTGGGTCTGTTTCTTTTTGAGCATGGCTACTGAGAAAGGGACTTAGGAATTCTTCCAGTTTTCCTCTGAATGCTCTACTACAAGTGCCTGCTGAAAAAAACAACTTGGGGTTAGTGCAAGACAGGTGTGAGAATGCCTGGAATAGGTTTGAATAGAACTGTGCTCCTTGTGCCAGACTTAGGAAGGATGGTCCAGGCTGTATGCTCTTCAGAGGAAATTGAGTTCTATTTTGGGAACTGCTACTGATGCTAACAGTGAGTTGTGATTGCTTAGGTTTCTACAGCTGGACAGCCAAGTAAGAAGCCATCTACACTCCTTTCCTGCAGTCGCAAACTTCACAGCCTACCCAATCAGGTCTCTGCCATTCATGTTGAGTTTACAGAGTATTATTTCCCAGATAATCAGGAGCTTCCAGGTGAGCATCTGGACAGGCCATTTCTTCTGTCTAGCTCATGCTCTTCACTTTTATCAGTCTCGGGGCCACTATGTGTCTTCTCATTGTTGTTGGGAGTTTTAGGTGTTTGAGTTAATTTTGTATACCTTTGTTAAAAACTGCCCTGCATAAATGTGTATCTTTGCTTTCTTGATGATAAACATTAGCTACTAAGGGTCTAGCTGCCACTTCATATGTGATGATACTTCTTTGCTCTGCTTTCCAGTTCCCTGTCCAAACCTCTACATTCAGTTAAATGATCTGGCATTTACTGTGGATCCTGTCAGCTTGCTCTGGGGAAACCTCTTCTGCCTAGATTTATACCATAGCTTGGAGCAGTTCAAAGCTATTTACAAGCTGGAAGATTCAAGGCAGAAAGATGAACATCTAGACATCCGACTGGATGCCTTTCGGTTAAAGGTAGGGAGAGAGTAGGGATTTGTCCTCTGTGGTAACCACAAGTGCATTTTCCTCATGGCTGTAATCCATAGTTGTTTTCTGTTCATTTCGTGGAAGTAAGAAAAACAGTTTTGTAGCCAAAATGATCCTTGGCATGTGTATTAGTGGTGGGGTATTGAGATTCTCAGAACATCATTCTGAATTGTGTTTTATTTTCCCTCTGAAGGTGAGCTTCCCTCTGGAGAAGAGAGAGCAGGCCAAGTTGCATCGTCCCCAGGCCCTTGTCTTCTCTGCATCAGGCATGATTGCCACCAATACACGTTATGCTCCACAATGTAGCTGTCAGGATCTCCAGAGTCTCTTCCGGGGTTTTGCTGCTGCTGAGTTCTTCCATTCTAATTATGATCGCTTTCCCAAGGTTCCGGGTGGCTTTAGTCTTCTGCACATGCTGTTTTTGCATCATGCCTTCCAGATGGAGTCCCGCCTTCCTCAGCCTAGTGCCCTTCCTCCCCAGAGGCCTAAGGCTTCCCAAGATCTCTGGTCCATCCACTTCACCCAGATTTCCTTGGACTTTGAGGGAACAGAGAACTTCAAAGGCCATACCTTGAATTTTGTGGCCCCCTTCCCCTTGTCTATTTGGGCCTGCCTACCGCTCCGTTGGCAGCAAGCCCAGGCAAGAAGGCTCCTTTTGGCCTCAGAGGGGAGGTTGAAACCATCAGCCAGCTTTGGCAGTCCTGTTCACTCTGAAGCCCTTATCTCTGATTCTGTGTCCCATCAGAGGTCAAAGACTGAGTATGACTTGAAAAGTTTGTCAGGCCTTACAGAAGTCATGGAAATTCTGAGAGAAGGCAGTGATGGTGTGGACAATAAAGGGCCTATGACAGAGCTGGAGGATGCAGCAGATGTCCATGTGCTTGTACACTCCCCTGCCCATGTCCGTGTGAGGCTTGACCACTACCAGTACTTGGCTCTGCTTCGCCTCAAGGAGGTGCTGCAGGAGCTTCAGGAGCAGCTGACTAAGGATACAGAGGCCATGACAGGGTCTCCCCTGCAGGACCAGACAGCTTGCATTGGTGTCCTCTTTCCCAGTGCTGAAGTGGCTCTGCTCATGCATGCTGCCTCTGGATCTGTCGATGCTGACTCTGCAGATTCAGATACCACCAGCCTCATAGATTCAGAGCTGTCTCCTTCAGAGGATCGGGAACTGAAGTCTGATGCCTCCTCAGACCAGGGCCCAGCAAGCCCTGAAAAAGTCTTGGAGAATAGTAGTATTGAAAATCTGGATGCATCTCATGAGAGGCCTCAGAGCAATGGAGAATGGCAGGACTCAGGTCCAATTATGCAGCAGCTGGCAGGGAAAGGCCACGAAGCAGTTGAGTCCCTCCAGGCCAAGAGACTGAGCAGAGCTCAAACCTCCAGCTCACCAGCTGTATTGAAGTCTACAGCTGGCAGGGATACTGCTGTAAATGGACAGGGTGAGCCTGTTCCCTTGAAGAACATTGAGGGAGAATTGTCAAGTGCTATTCACATGACCAAGGATGCCACCAAGGAGGCTCTCCATGCCACCATGGACCTCACCAAGGAAGCCGTATCCCTAACTAAGGATGCCTTCAGTCTGGGCAGAGATCGAATGACCTCCACCATGCACAAGATGCTTTCCCTGCCCCCAACCAAGTGAGTGTCTCTCTGCCTCCTTCAGTCACTCCATCTCTTCCTCTAGTTGTGACCAGTGGGCTTAAGGCCTCCTGTTGTATGCATTTTAGATTTAGAAACATCCATATAGTCCAGGAGAATGCATACTTTGGCCTATTTAATGGGCAGTTTTCAGGTCATTGTTTATTGCTGCTTAAAATCAGATTATCTTCTTTTTCATTAATTCATAATTATTGATACAGATATGCTGTATCAGAATAACAATAGCTGGTATCTGTATAATATTCTTCTCAGTGGTCTTTCATGTAATTTTTTGTTTGACTTGATCCCCTATAGCAGCCTAGTAGGATAGCTACAGACATTTGTATCCCCTGTTTATAGCTGAGGAAACTGAAGCTCAAGAGAGGATGAGCTCATGGATTCTCTGTCTTGTAAGAGAAAAACTGGGGCTTTGGACTCACTCTTTCTGATATACCTTACAACATCTGCCAGAGTAATAGAGAAGAAATTAGCAAATTCTTCTTTTGAAGTTCTTCTTTTTGAGTTTTTACTGTGTGCTAGGCTCTGGGTTAAATGCTAGGGATAGAATAGAGAGAAAACATGGAAATGTGTCATTAGAAGCATAGAAAATTATGAATTTTCCCATAGGTTCCCTGTGAATTTAGGAAAGACAATGAAGACTAAAGGAAATCTTTGCTGGAAATCTTTTGTGGTTTAGAGACAAGGGTATGAAAATCAGTGGCGTTAGAACTTTTTTCCAAAGTGAATTACCTTATGTGGGTCTCTAAGCATTGCTGGTGAGTGTCTTCCTGCAAGGCTAGATAGCCCAGATGGAAGAAGAGAGGAAAACTTAAAGGGATGAGTGCTGTAATAATATTAGATGGAGGCTTTTTGTGTGTCAGACATTGTCCCAAAGACAATATTAATCCACTGAATTCATGTAATAGTCCTATAAGACAGATACTAATATCACTCACCATTTTACAGATAAGGAAACTGACTCAAGAAGGTTAAAAAAAAAAAAAAAACTTGCTCAAGATCACACAGCTTGTGCGTGGGGAAAAGACACTCTTCGTGCTGCCTATTCTAAATGGAGATGAATAAGGGAGGTGGGGGAAAAGGTGAAAATGGTAACAGGAAGAAGTGTGATAAAAGCTTTGTGAAACCAAAAGTGGCTTCCCATCTGTCCAAACCCATTGCCTTTTCTCAGTCCACCCTTTCCTGGACTTCTCTGTGGCAGTTAACATTGCTGGTCAACTAGTATTTTTAACCCTGTGTGGTTACTCTCATTTCTGTGAAGAGTATTCTTTTTGTCTTTGCTCTTTTCTTTTTTATCCTACAAATGTAAATACTTTCAAGGTTGTCCATATTCTGATCACTTTTTTCTTTTTGGTACTGGGGACTGAATTCAGGGGCATTCAATCACTGAGACACATTCCCAGCCCTTTTTATTCTGTTCTGGGACTGTCTCTAAGTTGCTTAGGGCCTTGCTAATTACTGAGGCTGGCTTTGAACTCATGATCCTCTCATCTCAGCCTCCCAAGCTGCTGGGATTACAGGTGTGTGCCACCATAACTGACTCTGTTATTATCATTTTTGTCCTAATTTTTATTTTTTTAATTATGAGTGATTTTTGCTCACTGTATTGATATAGGTGATAAGAAGAATAAAGGAGGAAATAGAGATAGCTGCTCTTGACAGGTGCAGTGTCGCACACCTGCAATCCCAGATGTTCAGGAGGCTGAATCCTAGCAGCTTGTGAGGCTGAGGAAGGAGGATCACAAGTTCAAGGCCAGCTTCAGCAACTTAGCGAGGTTCTAAGCAACTCAATGAGACCCTATCTCTAAATAAAGTACAAATAGGATTGGGGGGCCGGGCAAGGTGGCAAGTGCCTATAATCCCAGTGGCTTGGGAGGCTAAGGCAGGAGGATCATGAGTTCAAAGCCAGCCTCAGCAACGGTGAGGCACTAAGTAACTCAGTGAGACCCTGTCTCTAAATAAAATACAAATAGGACTGGGGATGTGGTTCAGGGTCAAGTGCCCCTGAGTTCAATCCCTGGCACACTCTCCCTCTCTCCCTCCAAAATCCTGGGAGTGCATGGTTGTAGCTCAGTGGAAGACCACTTGCCTTAGCAGGTATGAGGCACTGGGATTGAGTCTCAGTACCACATAAAGAAAAAAAAAAAAAAAAAAAAAAAAAAAAAAAAAAAGTAAAGGTATTGTGGCCATCTACAACTAAATTTTTTTAAAGTTAAAAATAAAAAAAAGGATCAGGGACTTTTTAAAGTGGGGACTAAGTGGTTAAGTGTCCCTGAGTTCAATCCCCAGTACCAAAGAGAAAAAAAAGAAAAGAAAGAAAGAAAGCAGATCCTGTAGGGGGGATGTTCCAAGAAGGGTTGTGAGGGATGTTTGTTGTCTAGGGGTTTATGTACTAAGGTTAGAAGGGAGTCATGTGGCTTTGAAGACCATAGGCTAGAGATTTTAAAGAAGCCTATCTTTGAGTCCAGTTACACTAGGATATTGATCACGGTGCTGCTTTGCCTCAGGGACTGGCTCAGGGTTCAGGTACATACCTTCAGGCTCCAGTGGAGTCACCAGTCACTAGCTGTCCACTCCATTTTTAAACTCTTAGTTTGGGGGCGGGGGGGCTTGACCCTGTCTGCCATTTCTGTCGCCTGCTGTCACTTGGAAGCATTCAGAATGTCAACAAAACAGCTGCATTTTTTTTTCAGTTATAAAGTTGTATTCAGTTAACACAATAAATATTTCATATAAGCTGCACCAGGGACAACTGAAGATGAAAAACGGTATTGTCCCCATATATAACTAATTTGTTCTGTGTAACAACAAAAAACCTGCTTTCAATTTCCATGCCAGTTTACAACCCCCATATTGTACCAGGCAAGGTTAGCGGCTATTAGAAATATTACCAAGACAGTGCCACCTAAAGACACATTTGGTAGTATGTTAACTATATACTTGCACTGCAATTGTTTTCTTTAAAAGGAGTGAGTTGTGTATGGCAGATGTTAAATGCTTCATAAACCAGGAAAGAAAAACTTGTAGAATCAACTTGTTTATCATCATCATCTTCTCCATCTTCCTCATCTTCTTGCTCTTTTTTAGCCTTGACAGCTGCCTTTTCTGCCGCATCAAGTTTTCCTTTAGCTTGGTAGCAGCAAGATCCTTTGTGTGTTTTTCCTTAAGCTCAGCTGCTTTTTGCTTGTCATCTGCAGCAATGTTATTCCACATCTCTGCCAGTTTCTTTGCAACATCATCAATGGTTAGGCCAGGATTTTTGGGTGATAGGCAGAACAAGAAGGTTGATAGAGTCCTCTTGGATGCCTTGGGATCTTTGAACTTCTTTTTTGTTTCCCCTTCAGGAGGGATGTAGGATTTCAATTCTCTTTCATAATGGGCCTTGTTCACCTTTGCCATGTCTTCAAATTTTCCTTTCTCCTTGGCAGACAGGGTATCTTACCTCTCTGAGCACTACTTAGAGCACTACTCAACTGAAAGTCAACTGAAGTAGTCTGGGTGCTGCTGCTACTGCTGCTTTTTTGGTACTGGGGATTGAACCCAGAGGTGCTTAACCATTGAGCACATCCCTACCCTTTTTATTTTTAATTTTTTTCACTTTGAGACAGGGTCTCTCTAAGTTGGTTAGGACCTTGATCGTTTGTGGAGACTGGCTTTGAACTTGCAATCCTCCTGCCTCAACCTCCCAAATTGCAGGGATTACAGGTGTGCACTATTGTGCCTGGCCATCCAGATGCTGCCTGTCATGCTCCTTCTGACACGTTTTCACAAAGAATGCGTATGATGACATTTTGCCTCACAGTTTCTTTGGTTCTTCTTTGCCTGTGTTTAGGTTAGTTTGAGAGTCACCCACTGCCCATCCAGCTCTCACTGGCCTGGATGCTATGTCTGTGAAGCTCAATGTACTGAAATGTCTGTGAGACATATATAATCTTTAGTTCAAGTGGCAATTTTTGTGGAAAAGTGGAGAGCACTTACAGGGAAGTTAGGGGTTTGGGGTTTTTCTTAATAATACCTTTAGCTAGGCATGGTAGCACATGCCTATAATCCCAGCAACTCAGAAAGCTGAGGCAGGAGGATCACAAATTCTGGGCCAGCCTCAGCAACTTAGAGAGGCCCTAAGCAACTTTAATGAGTCCCTGTCTCAAAGTTAAAAAAAAAAATAAATAAAAAGTAAAAAGGGCTGGATGGCTGGAGTTGTAGCTCAGTGGTTGTGCTCTTGTCTAGCACTTGTGAGGCACTGGTTTGAACCTCAGCACCGCATAATAAAATAAAATAAAGGTATTGTGTCCATCTACAACTAAAAATATATTTTTTAAAAGGGCTAGGGATGTGACTCAATGGTTAAATAGCCCTGGGTTCAATCCCTGGTACCTGATAATAATAATATCTTAAACTGTGTCAGACTCTTCATCTGGAAACTGGGGAGGTAGATTAAAAGGTCTTTAACTGTTTCTTTTCAATTGTCATGCCTTTCTAGCTTTATCTTCCATCGCTCCCTACAACAAAACCTCCTGGCAGCTAGGCTGAGCTACTTCCTATTCTCATTTTGCTTCTAACTGTGCCTTTGTGCTATAAAGGGGAGGAGTGTCCTGTTCTCTCTTTCACAGTCCTTCAAGGACCCACCTCAGAATGCCATCTCCTTCTACAAAGCCATTCTTGATTCCCTTCTCATCCCTTCTCTTCAATATTGTCTAGCCTTAGGCTTGTGTCTCTGTCCCTCTCTTATGGCACGTATGACAATTCCTATAAAATTTATATGCATAAATCTCTCTTCTAATAGATGATAAATTCTTTGAGAACAGGGGATGTCTTATTCATCAATGTGTCCACCCCACACTCCTACCTTGTGCCCAGTGCTGTGGTGCCTTGCATACAGAAGTTGTTCAGTAAGGACATGTGGAATGAATGCAAGTAGCTCCAGGTGGTACCATTTTGGTAGGTAGATAGTCTCTTATGTATGGGGTGACCCTGAATAACCTTGAAAGTTAATGTTGATTGACTGTTTACACATCTAAAAGTACTGAATAAGATGATTCAGAAAGGCCAGTGGTTGACCCAGCTATCCCACTCCTCGGCCTATACTTATTACAAAGGATTTAAAATCAGCATACTACAGAAATACAGCCACATCAATGTTCATAGCTGCTCAATTCACAATAGATTGTGGAACAAACCTAGATGCCCTTCAATTGATGAATGGATAAAGAAACTGTGGTATATATATATACAATGGAATATTACTCAGCTATAAAGAATAATAAAATTATGGCATTTGTAGGCAAATGGATGAAATTGGAGAATATCATGCTAAGTGAGATAAGCCAATCTCAAAAATCCAAAAGGCGAATGATCTCACTGATAAGCGGATGATGACACATAATGGGGGGTGGAAGGGGGGCAAGAATGGAGGAAGGAGGGACTGTATAGAGGGAAAAGAGGGGTGGGTGGGGTGGGGGGGAAGGAAAAAAATAACAGAATGAATCAAACATCATTACTCTATGTAAATGTATGAATATGCAAATGGTATGCTGTTTCTCCATGTACAAACAGAAACAACATGTATCCCATTTGTTTACAATAAAAATAAATTAAAAAAAATAAACCATTTCCTTAAAAAGATAAAAAAAAAAAAAAAGAAAGGCCAGTGGTTGAAAGATAACTTCATCCTTTATAGCAGCTAATAAATGGTACCAGTTTTATCTTCACGTTAACTGTTTGAGCTAAAGGGGAAGCATATTGCTGGGGTGGGAACAAATATCTTTGGAACCACATTTGTGGGTTTTATTTTTATTTTTCTAAAACAGGGAGCCCATGGCTAAGACAGATGAGGGCATGGCAGCCCCTATGAGCGGAGGTGCTGCCCGACTCCGATTTTTCTCCATGAAGAGGACAGTGTCTCAGCAGTCATTTGATGGTGTTTCATTGGATAACAGTGGCCCTGAAGACCGGATTTCAGTGGACAGTGATGGCAGTGATAGCTTTGTGATGCTCCTGGAGTCAGGTATGTGGGAGCAAAGTTGCTGAAGTCTGGCAAGGTTTCTTCTCTCTGCTGCCTGTATTAATGCCAATGGGATTTAAGAGGAGCCAGGATTTCATAATACAAACATTTTCTCAATCAAAAAAAAAAAAGAAAAAAATTAGATTTGTGGCTCTGGCTTTATATCTTCATCTTCTAGGTTATTGGTTAATACTTGACCTTTGTCACAGAAAGATTCAAATCAAAGGGTAAATTACTAGTCTTACAACTATGTGGTTCTGTATTTTTATCAACAATGTGAGTTATGATTTTTTTCCTTCAGTACTGGGGATTGAACCAAAGAGTGCTTTACTACTGAACTGTATCCCCATATCTTTTTATTTTTTTATTTTGAGACAATGTCTTTTTAAGTTGCCAAGGCTAGCCTTGAATTTGTAATCCTCCTGCCTCAGCCTCCCAAGTCTCTGGGATTACAAGCATGTGCCACTGTGCCTATATAGTTTATTGTTGGAAAGTATTTAGAAGTTTTTTGTCTTTAGAAAATGAGTGACTTTTAGGAATTAAATCTACCTCCTCTAAAAGTTACACTGGTTCTTAGCTTATTGACTTAAAATGCCTCCTTGAGACTTTGCGGAGTATCTAGAGAGAATGTACTATTTCTTCCTTTATTTTTTATTGGATATTGACTAATTATAGTTGCATATGTATGATGTATGATGTACACATCTTCAAATTTCGCATCAAGTTAACTAACATACATTATCTCAGAGACTTACATTTATTCCCTCTGGTCTAATTGAAACACTGTATCCTTTGACCAAATCTCTCTGTTCCCTCTACTCTCCAGCCTCTGGTAGATACCATTCTGCTTTCTGATTCTATGTATTAAATTGTTTTAGATTACACACGTAAGTGAGAATATGTGGGTTTTGACTTTCTGTGTTTGGCTCATTTCATTTAGGCTGATGTTCTTCAGATTTATCCACATTGTCTCAAGTCACAGGATTTCCTTCTTTTTTGAAGTTGAATAATATTCCATTGTGTATATATACTATGTTTTCTTTATTCATTTATGTGCACATATAGGTTGCTTCTATAGCTTAGCTATTGTGAGTAGGACTACAGTGAACGTGGAGTTTAGATATATCTTCCACATGCTGATTTCAAATCCTTTGGCTATATACCAGAAGTGGTATTTCTGGATCGTATGGTAATTCCATGTCTAGTTTTTTTGAGGAACCACCATCCTGTTTTCCATAATGTCTGTATTAATTTACATTCCCACCAAACAGGATACCACTATTTCACTTTTTTTTTTGTACTCATGATTGAACCCAGGAGTGCATTACCATTGAGCCCTCTTTTGTTTTTTACTTTTTGCTAAATTGCCGAGGCTGGCCTTGAACTTGGAATCCTGCTGCCTCAGTCTCCTGAGTTGCTGGAGTTACAGGTGTGCACCACTCTGCCTGGCTCTTTCATCTTTTTGATAATAGCCATCTGACAGGTGTGAGGTAACACCTCCTTGTGTTTTTCTAATTCTTCATTTTTTTCTGTTCTAATTAGTTATACATGACATTAGAATGCATTTTGACACATCATACATAGATGGAGTATAACTTCTCATTCTTCTGGTTATACATGATGTAGAGTTACACATTGTTTGTCCTTTTTGTGATTAACTTATTCTATTTATGTCCTCAAGAGTCTTCTTTGTTGTAGTGAATGTCAGAATTTCCTTCCTTTTTAAGGCTGTTCTATTATATGGATATACCACATTTTATTTATCCAGTCATTTATCAACAGATGGGTTGCTTCAGACCAAATAACCATTTTTGTGCTTTTGAAAATAAACAATAATTCCTTAAATTAATCAACTATCTAGTCTCCAAATTTCCAGTTGTCTCAAATTTATAATTGTTTTGTTTTTACAGTTGTCATTTAAAAAAAAAATTTAGATGTCCATAGACCTTTATTTTATTCTTTTTTTTTTTTTTTTTTTTTGCGGTACTGGGGATCGAACTCAGGGCCTTGTGCTTACGAGGCAAGCACTCTACCAGCTGAGTTTATTCATTTATTTTTATGTGGTGCTGAGGATCAAACCCAGTGCCTCACACTTGCTAGCATGGGCTCTGTCCCTGAGCCACATCACAGCTCCTGCCTTTGTTTTTAAAAGTTGTATTTAACCAGGATTTTTGACTTTTGAACTCTCTTGTTTTCTGTGTCATACAGAGTCTGGTCCAGAATCTGTTCCATCAGGATCTCTTCCAGGTGTCTTGGATAATGCTGTTCAAGGGAGCCCTGTCGTGGATAATTTTGGCCAGCGTTCCCCAGAGGCCAATAGTTCAGTGTCACCCAGTGGCGAGGACCTCATCCTTCATTCGGTTAGCTGCTCCACTTTCTTCTGCGTTATGGGTAGGCTCTGGGTTGGAAGTGTGGGACGCAGGACTAAGGGAATTTCATTTGACAGGTCTCAGTTCTGGTTCTGAAGGTGAATGAAGTGTCTATCGGGATTGAGGTACGTGGTGAGGACCTGACTGTAGCCTTGCAAGCAGAGGAACTGACCCTGCAGCAGCTGGGCACCGTGGGGCTCTGGCAGTTTCTGCATGGACAGTGCCCAGGTAAGGATGGCTGCCATTGTAGGGGAGCTGGTGAGTTTTGTCTAGGGCAACCAGAGATTAACTGGCACCTGTCCTGTGTTCTTTGGGCAGCTACCCTAATGCCTCACCCTTGGCCCTTTTCTTCAGTAGCCATTAGGGGAGGAAAAACCCCAATGAAGCCTCTTTATGTGTAAAGCATAAAAATAATAACAACACAGTGAACCTGTGCACCCATACCTGGTTTAATAAAGTACCATTACCTTTGAAATCCTGCAACCCCTCTACTAAATCTTCCTCTTCCACTGTCTCTCACTTGTCACCTGTCATAGGTAATCACTATCCTAAAATTTGTGTTTATCATTCTCTTGCTTTACTTTTATAATTTTTCCACGTGAGTTTGTATCAATATATTATTTAGCTTTGCAGGTTTTTGAGTTTTTCTAAATGGAGTAATGGCATGTATTATTTTGTTGCCTGCTTCTTCCTTTCATAAAATATGATATTCTTGAAATCCTATGTTGTTAAGTTAGCAATAGTTCATTCGTTTTCACTACTATATAATATCCTGTTATATAGATATTCTCTCTCTCTCTCTCTCTCTCTCTCTCTCTCTCTCTCTCTCTCTCTCTCTCTCCCTCTCTCCCTCTCTCCCTCTCTCCCTCTCTCCCTCTCTCCCTCCCTCCCTCCAGTACTGGGAATTGAACCTAGGGGTGGTCTACCACTGAGCTAAACCCCCAGCCCTTCTTTATTTTTCACTTTGACCGGATCTCTGGCCTTGAACTTGAAATTCTTTTGCCTCAGCCTCCTGAGTAGCTGGGATTATAGGCATGTGCCATCACATTGAGCCCTTTTACTTTTTAAAAACAGCTTTACTGAGGTATAATTTGAGTAGTACAAAATTCTCTTTTTAATTGTACACTTCAATATATTTTAGTAAATTTATGGAGTTGTATAACCATCATCACAACCAAATTTTAGTACATTTCAGTCACACTCCAATTATCCCTTGTACCCATTCCCTAATTACATCTTCAGTCTATTCTGAATAGCCATTTGGGCTATTTTCCACTTTTTTGCTATTTCAAATAGGGTCACTGTGAACATCCTTGTATGTGTCCTTTGTATGTGTTTGCAGGATTTTATTCCTGAGTATGTAATTTCTAGATCATTAGGGTAGGTACAGCTCCAACTTCAGTAGATAATGCCAAATTGTTTTTCAGAATAGTTATCTCAATTTGCAATTTCATAAATATGTAAATTGTTCCATATCCTTGGCTAAACCTGAGATTGTTTTTATGGAGTTTTGGAGAGATTAGCAAAGATTCTGCTTGGCTTTATCAGTGAGAAACTAGAAGAGCAAGACTTCACATTTAGTAAGTTTGAGTGTGCTATTTTAAGAGCTTCCCATTAGCCCTGACCCAGTGCTCAGGCCAGCTCTTTCTTGGTCCTTTGCCTTTCTTCCATCTCGAGGAGAGTTAGCAAGCAAGCAAGAGTTAGCCTGGAGCTCTCTTGTTATCCCCACCACCTCATACCTTCAATCTAGTTCAGAGTGAATATTATTTTTCTTGATTTAAATTTCACATAAAGCGTGTTACAGAGGAGAAACATGATATTGCTGGTCACAATTCTTGTTTACTACTGCAACAGCACAGTGATGAACTTGGGGAAGCTTGACCCTGAAAAATCTCATTGTAATATCAGCTGTATTTGAAGTCAGACCACCTGACTTCAGATCTTATCCTTGCTACTTACTAGTTGTGCAACTTGGGAAACCTATTCTCTGTGGCTTAGTTCATTCATCTGTAAGATGGGAATGAAGCCAACACCTTTGGCATAGGGTTGCTGTGAATAGTAAAGGATGTAAGGTGCTTATGACAGTTCTAGTGTTAATTAATGTTTTCCTCGTGTTTCTTTTCAAAGGTTCCAACTTTCAGGAATCTTCAAGTTTGAAGACTGACAACATTAGGCCAGCTGTGGGCCTTCGCTTTGAGGTGGGACCTCATGCAGCTGTTCATTCCCCACTGGCCACACAAAATGGCTTCCTGCACTTCCTACTTCGAGGCTGTGACCTTGAGCTGCTCACATCGGTGCTCAATGGCCTAGGGCCCTTCTTGGAGGATGAGGAAGTCCCAGTAGTATTCCCCATGGAGATTGAGCTCCTTAACTCCAGTATCACCCTAAAGGTGAGAGGGCTTAGGTTTTTGTCCTAAACTTTGTCAGACAAGGAATTCTGCTAATGACAGTAGAATGGGACTCAATTATGCCTCTCATACCTTGCAAGAATATAGAAAAAACCAGAGGCATAAAATTGCTTCAGACTGAATGGCAGAAACATGAGTTGTTACCTCGCTTGCCCTGCACTATCTGGGCCATCATATGGTTCCTCTTTCCTACAGGATGATATCCCCCCCATCTATCCAACATCCCCTGGCCCCATCCCCATCACTGTGGCCATGGAGCATGTTGTGCTGAAGAGGAGTGACGACGGCGTGTTCCACATCATTGGTGAGTTGGGCTCATCAGTTTCTCCACCTCTTTGAGTAGGTGACAACTAGAACTGTGGCTGTTGGCAGCAGTTTGTCACTTAGAACCTTTACTTTTTTCTCCAGCTGCTGCTCAAGACAGACCATCAGCTGAAGTACCTAAAAGTGAGAAGAAGCAGCCCCCAAAAGAACACCTATTTTTGGTGCCCACAGAAGAGGTTTTTGGACGACAGGTGAGGGCCCAACTGAACAGAACCTTCCCCCAAACCTTAGGAGCTGTAGTTATGTAAGTGGAGAAAACCTAAAGGGCTGAAAAGGTTGCTTGTGTTGTGAGCAGCTGGTTGGTCTCTTGTCCCCCAGCTGCAGCCTCTGAAGTGCTGGCCAGAGCTTCTAGGCTAAGAGCTGGAGGCGAGTGGTTGCTGTCCCTTAACTGATGAACTCTGTAAAGGGAGTTAGGCTACTGGAGGAGATCTAGGTGAGGTCTCTAGGTCATTGATTTTACCTGTGGATTTTTCTCTTTGAATTCTTCCTTCCTGCTCTCTTTATTGACTGTTGTTGCAAGGTGGGACTAACACGTTCATTAACTGTGAACTACTTATTATTCCTCAGGTGAACGAACTGCCTACCCTACAAAAAGAACTTATAGAAACTAAACAAGCACTGGCCAGTGCTAACCAGGATAAAGAAAAACTTCTTCAGGAGATTAGGAAATATAACCCCCTCTTTGAGCTCTGATAGCAGAGGCTCAGCCGTTTGTGCCAAGAAGAGAGGAGATCACCAGCAGTAGCACCACCTGGGACAGAAGGCACTGTCCAGCATTGGATAATCTGCTGAGGATGCGCGAGGGACAGGCGTGCTCAGTGCACTCCCTGTGGGTGTACTTTCTACTAGCTGTTCTAGCTTGGAATGAGGATAGGGCAAAGCTGGGAAATTGGGGTTGCTTTGTATGTGGCTCAAGCATCATTCGTTGCCTGTATAAAGCTAAAGCCTTTTGGCCTTCTGCACACTAGGTGGACTCTTCACACTGTAGGGCCATTTCACCTCTTGGTTTCATGGTGGAGATTTTTGCTGCTTTCACAGCCTGTGTGAACAATTGAAAGGACTCACTTCCTCAGCCACCCACAGAGCCACCAAAGATTTCATGTCCCAGAGCTTCCCGCAGCAGACCTGAAAAGTTGTTGACCAGAACTTTGGCCTTGATAGTGGAATAGAACAGGAATAGCCCAGCAAGGGGAGTCGGGGTAGGAGAGGCAAAGAATAAGGGAGACCTGGACTCTGCCTGTTTGGAATGGGAATCAGGCTCATATCATCTTGGCAGATATTACAATCAGATTTTTTAGGGTCAAGCTTCTTTTCTGTTGTAATTTCATCATTGTGATGCTGTCGTAGAAAGTAAAGTTCTGACTAAGCCATATCATCTTTCCCCTTCTGTAACGTAATTTATTTGAAATTTAAATTAAGAAAAAAATTTCACTGAGTTAGGGTGAAGGCAAGATGTGGTACGGATCAACATGGGATCTCGATTCTGAGCCCTCCAGGCTCCTGCCCCTCTTCTACAGTTGCACCTGAGAATTCAGTTCCTCTGTCTTCCTGAGGTTCATGGTCATCTTCTTTGCCAGCATTGTGACTTTGCTTACCTCAGTACTTGGTCATTTGGGAACTGAAAATGTATTTCAGATTTTAACATAAACATCTCAACCTGTTGCCTCTCATTCCCCTCTATTACTGTGGCTTTTAAAAATCATGTAATTTTGATGTAAGTATAAAACAACAACAACAACAACAAACCCTTTAATATATCTAAGTTTCCCCCCTGCCGTATAAGAGAGCTGTTTCCCTTCCCTAATTCTCCAAAACTCTGCCTTCATTCATACCTCTCTGGTATGGCTCAGGCTGTGTCAATTTGGCAGAAGATATCAGCTAACTCACTTTGACTTAGCAAGATGGTAAAATAGTGAATTAGTGATATAACTGAAGTCTTAATTGTACATAACCTATTGGAAGAGAGGTAAATGGTTTCTTTTATAGGAAATCATGCTTGATTTGTATTCTCTGGTTTTTTTGAGGATAAAAAGAAACATGCATTTACAAGAGAACAAGATCTGATTTGTTCAGACTTTTAAGAACTTTGGTCAAATTTCTCCACCAAGGCAAATTTTAGAACATCAATTACTGTCAGATTGAGGGAATTTGTCATTCTTGGGAAACATCTTAGAGGCTTGGGAATAAAGAAACATTTTTCTGGAGAGAATGTTAACAGGGGAAGTTTCCTAAGGGTCAGTGATTGGTTCAGTATTAAGATTCTTATAAATGACCCAAATGTAGGTCTTTACAATGCAATAAAATGTTGCTATTTCCATGCAATAAAAGGTAGACCAGAAGAGACTGAGACAGAAAACATCCAACCCCCACAAACTCATAGACAGATCACAACAAGCAGGGTGAAGACTCAAGGTGTCAAATGAGGTTCGGCCTAGTCAGGATAAGGGAATGTGTTTACAGAAGAATGATCAGCTGACAGGGCAGTGGGTGCCACTGGAACTCAGGGAAGCAAGCAAAGAGCTGTGTAGAGGTGGGATTGATGTGCTGTTGTGGCCCGGGGCCTAGCTCACGAGCATGATCAGGAAAGGCACCGCAAACATGACTGCACTCCATGCAGAACTATGGGTAATCTTAAATGATCTGTGTATCTCTAGAGACCTTATTTATTAAGTACATGATGAAGGGAGGAAAGGTCCAGAGAACAGCAAAAATATCAAGGGGTGGAAGTGCTTCAGCACGACAAAACCTTTAAGGTGTGGACTCTGTTCTACAAGGATGAAAACGCGTGTTTGGTCACATCCAGTGAGCGGCAAGGACCCAGTCCTGCAATGTTAGCTCGAAGACTCTGCCTCATCACCTTGGGTATAAGGAAGTGGGAAACCTGAAGAGCTTATCGTTCAAGAAGTGGCACTGGCAGAATCCATGTGTGACTGCAGA
The DNA here is from genome assembly GCF_902686455.1 of Sciurus vulgaris. Classification (NCBI taxonomy): domain Eukaryota; kingdom Metazoa; phylum Chordata; class Mammalia; order Rodentia; family Sciuridae; genus Sciurus; species Sciurus vulgaris. The sequence goes on along the minus strand of NC_136467.1, from coordinate 122,362,214 downwards.
AGGTTTAAGAGGAATCTCTGTGAAATGGTCTCCCAACAGGAATGATGTGAGACTGGGGCTGTTCGGTGATCAACAACTGAGCAGTAACATCTCTCCTCAAAGTACCACTAGTGCTTTCAAATGCAGAATGTTGAGCTGAGTGGATCAGTAGTCCTCTCAAATGTGCATTTCTAATGTTCTTGGAGGAAAGTAGAGGATGAGAGAGATCCAGTAGCCAGAAAATAGAATTATTCAACCTCAGGCTCCCCTAAAGTCATTTAAAATCACGTTCTGATTCTCTTCTCTCTGCTTCCTCCTTTGCCCTCCATGTTCCTCTGGCATCCCTCCATGCAAAGATGTGTCTAGTAGGCATTGCTTGGTATACCTTTGCCTTAAGCTTGCAGTAGAAACACATCCAGCAAGTACCAAGGCTGACCTCTTAATGGCCAGAGCTGTCCGTTTTCTGGGTTCTCTGAAGGAGTCTGGAGTTCTTGCCCATGTGACAAATGGAGCCTTAGAATTTCTGACTTTTCTTACATGGCAGCTTGAGCTGTTGTGTATTGAAATTACCCCTCAGGAAAATGTGGTAGGATTCATTATTCCTTGGAATTTTAGTAAAAATCATCTTGTATAACTTTATACTTCTATTCATAGGGTGATGATACATTTTCATAATGAAGTATGAACTAGTGGTAATCTTCAGATAAGTGGAAAGGAAAATAAGGAAAAAGTAGTGTCAGCCCTTTTGAACTGTTTATGCTTTCTGCTTTGGAGCTGCAAGACTGAACAAGAAATAACAATACCTCAAGAAAACGTCTGGAGTGATAGCACCACCATCCCTCAGAGCTGTCAACCACTGCACATTATCATTTCAGCTGTGAAACATGTATTACCTATGATCATGGAGATTTCTTGTTTACATACACAAACTGGGGATGAACTTTAGTGTGCATGGACTAGAGCATAAATCCTCTTCCCTGGGCAGCAGGGATGGCTGGCAATCTCAAATTGTTTTCAACTCACTGGGATAACCTTGTTCTGATTTAAGACAGGAGTGGTTCTAGTCACATGATGGCTGCTTTTACTGTATATTTCATTTGACCTTCATTTTGCCATGGCCTCAAACTTTGTGTCTCCTTTCCATGGTTCTGAAAGCATGGTTTCTATATGAACTGTACAGGGATAAAAGCCCCCTCCATACCCCATAACTTAAATTTTTCCACTTAACTAATTGACATTAGTTCCTCCTTAGGGGGAAACAGGGTGGTAGAATATAGTTTGAAGTTTTGCCAGATGGTAACTGTCCATGTCAAACCTTTACACTAGGGATCCCCCCTTAACTGTTTCAGAGAGCCTTGAAGGTGTGATGCACCATCCTTTCAGGGTCTAGGGCCTTTGCCTCATTGCTCCCCCAGCTTCTGCCAGAATAGGAATATTCCTTCATCTCTGGGTAGGTTTGCACAGTATATTATTGAAGGCATTTTTTTTTCCCCCCTGTGGCACTAGGGGAAACACTTGGACAACCTGCAACAGTGAAGCCTTGCCAAGTGACCAGACTTGGGATTTGATCTTCCTCACTTGTTATTTATTGTTTCAGCTTTATCCAATATCTCTAATGGCACTGGTTGCAGTTCCTATAACTGTTGAAAGAACATTTTCCTGCTAGAGTGGAGAGACATCTTTTTCATCAATTTATTCACTTTTAGTCAAGATTTAGCTTGACCCATAGCATTTCTTTGTGGAACATGCCACTGAAATGTCTTCATTGGCTAAGTACATGTTTAAAGCTATGAGTTTTTAATGTAAGATACTAAAAGTCAGATGTGTCCCAGTTCGAGTCCAAGCTGTTTCCCCCTCTCAGGGTGCTAAACAGAATTGGAATCTTAAAGTCGTGTTCAGGATAGCTTAAAAGACAGCAGCCTCAAAATTTTCCTCTCTATGACACTGAACGAACAGTAGATGTAAACAATTCTGGGGGATTGCCAATTATATATGGTAGCCTTATTACTGCTAATCACTGTCAAGAAAAGGTCACTCACTCGATTCCCCTGTTTAAGGAAAACAATGAGAATGTATGCAAAGAACTGGAATCCTGATCAGTATTGGGAAATTTTAATGTTGTGACATCTAATAAAACCCTGAGTGTACTGGTTCTGTGAACCATCTGAAAAAAAGAAAAGCATATTAAACTTATTAAACAATATCGGTTATAGCATATCTGTTTGTAAGAGTGATTCATATGGGCTTTCTTACATGATTTTCAACTGCTTGAAGTACTCTTGCATGAGGTAGAATTATAATGGTTCTAGTAGAAAATGGGAAGGGCTCACAAATTTTCACAAAAAAGCCAAGACCAGTTTTATTCGGACACTAAAAAAGTGATGAACTTATTCCCATTCCAGTCAGCTTGATACAAAATGAATACACACACGGCAAGTTGGAAAATTTTAATGATCACTCACCAAAACTCACAGGAGAATCTTAAATATTAACAAGCACAAATTATTCCACTACTCCTTTTATCACCGTGTCCTTCATAGTAGAGAATTCTAAGTCAAAAGTTTCTGGTTGTTTCATCTACATAAAACCAGACATAAGAAAGAATCGAAGTCTCAGCAAATTTAGGCTTCAATGTGAAACCATCAAAGTTCTCTTGGAAAGGTTTTCTCTCTCTGAAAGCAGCGCCCCTTTCCAGAAGATGTTGAAGGCCCACATGCCTTTCTTCCAACTAGCCAAGAGACAAATACCTCAAAATGCTATAAGAGGTCCCACAATTTAGTCAAGGCAAGTATGTGCATGCCTTCTAGGTGTGACAAAAACGAGACGGGAGAAAGACATTAAAATCATCATGGAATCCTTGGAGGACTGAGATACTAAAGCACCAGGGCTGCAAGTCTCACATAATAGTAAGTCTGGAACCAGTACTCCTGTCAGTGATAGGCTTTTCCGAGCTTTGGTCTAGAAGAAGATGATTTTTTTGTGCTTTGAGTTGGGGATCTGCCCCTTTGACTTTAACCTCCGAACAGCCTCCCTCATGTGTTTGGGTTGCAGTGGTGGCATTTCTCCCCACTTCTCACACACATCCAGTGCTAAAATCCAGGAAAGGGGAAAGTTTCATTATCACACAAGAATTTATGAATCATAATCCTTTAGTCTTGTAATTCCTGGTAACCCTTCTCAGGCTTACTAAAGAAACAAACATTTTCCCTCCTTTTTAAAAAAATTTTTTTAGTTGTTGATGGATCTTTATTATTTATTTATTTATTTACTTATATGTGATGCTGAGAATTGAACACAGTGCTTCACACACTAGGCAAGCGCTCCACCACTGAGCAACACCAGCCCCACATTTTTCCTTCTTAAGAGAATGCTACAAAGTATATCGTACCTTTAGTATAATATCCCATATGGGGCTTTATCTTAGGCACCAGTTAAAAACGTAACTCCTGTTTAAAAGATGCCCTGAGCATAGAAAGAAAAGGGCAGTTATCCCTGACAATATCAGCGTAACTTACCACATTGACTGGCCAGTTCTGGTGACTGCTTTTTTTTCATATCTTTACTTTTGGCTGCAGAAACAAGGTCTGCAGGTCTGCTTCTGTCACCCTGGGCTGAGGACAGGAATCAGGGAGAGGGATTTCCTAGATGATTCCTTGACCCCTAGTATTGAAACTATCAAGAAATAGTGGTCATGCCCTCCTGAATATAAGGCTTCTGGTGTGGTCAACTTTCAGGGTAAATGGTAACTCCCACAGATACTTTAGTAAGTTCCTTGGTATAAATATACTTGTAAATATGACTACCACAGGTACAATCCTGTATGTGTAACTGACACTACTCACCTTCTTCAACCACCTCCCCGACGAAAACCTTGGAAATACCAGACATAGCAATAACAACATTCTGGGACACAGAGGTGCCTGTGATGGACTGGATCAGCTTAAAAAAAGGACAAAGACTAATTAAGACAGTCAAGGACTGGCTTTGGAATTTAGTACCACTAAAAAGAGCTTTGCCCTGAAAAAGTGTTTACTAAGGCTGCATGCTAAAATTAAGACAATTAAAATAAAGATTCAGGTATGTTATGACTTGCTTTCTATAGAGACCCTTTACCTGGCATACAAGACTGCAACTGATCACATAATTGAAGGACATGTTATTTTTATTTTCCTGCCTAACTAATCCACCAATTTTCTTAATAACTCCTTCAAAATGCTGAGGGTCATAGCTCCTGAGTCCGGTTCAGTTTTGACATGTGGAAGTGAAATGGAGGTTCATCCTTACCCTTTTAATGGCTGCCTTAGGGAAAGCTGACCGGCGATACATTTCATAGCGGTTCAGCTGCTCCTCAGAAAAAGAAGAAACCAGGATTCTAGACAAAGATTCAGGTAATTAAACTGGCTAGTAAGAATGAATGCTAAGATATTAAGTCAATAAAAACAAGTCTCTCCATTAAGTTAAGCAAAATAAGCTAAACTCAGAAAGTCAAGGGTCACATTTTTCTCTCCTATGTGGAAACTAGAGAGGGGAAAGGGAAAGAAAGGTGTGGGGGGAAAATCTCATGAAAATCAAAGGAGATCAGTAAAGAAAGTGGGGGAGTGCAAAGGAGTGATACTGACCAAATTATATTGTTACATTGTAAACATTCATGAATATGTGAACAACAAATCCCATCATTATGTACAACTATAAAGCACCAATAAAAAAATGTGGAAAAAGAAAAAAAAAAGTTTTGTTGGACAATAAGTAAATAAATTCTCAAGGAGTCAATGGCATTAGACTTACTTAGAAAAAATTTTGAATTAAAACATTTCTATTACTAGGGAACTTGAGAAAGTGTGAAACAATTTCCTTTTAAACTTAATGATGGGGCTGGGGATATAGCTCAGTTGGTAGAGTGCTTGCCTTGCAAGCACAAGGCCCTGGGTTCAAATCCCCAGCACCTCAAAATAAATAAATAAATAAATAAACTTGATGTAGGATCGCTGTCTCATACTATATATACATAGTGTTTTCAGCTTTAGATGCTCTAATTCTATCTTACAACATTTCACATTGCTGGTGAAAAATTTAATATGTAACCTCACATTCAAACCAGTATTTTCAACACTAACTGATTTATAAGAAAAAAAAAAATTTTGGTACTGGGGATCGAACTCGGGGAACCTTTACCACTGAGCTATATCCTAAACCCTACTTATTTATTTTTGAGACAGAGTCTTGCTTAGTTGCCTAGGCTGGCCTCAAACTTGGAACCCTCCTGACTTATTCTCCAGAGTAGATGCTATTACAGGTACATATAGCCATGCCCAGTTTAGAGAAAAATATTCGCACAGTGTATAGCAAACAATTAATACTCTTAATACATAAATGGTCAAATTAATTGTAGGAAATGAACAAAAGAAATGAACAGGAAGTTTATAAAAATATCAAAAGTCAATAATATGAAGAAAAAAACCTTCACTATTAACTAAGGAAATTAAAAATGATAAACATTTATATTATTATTATTATTATTATTATTATTATTATTATTATTATTGGTACTGGGAATTGAACCTAGGGTCACTTAACCATTGAACCACATTCCCAGCCCTTTCTGTTTTTTTTTTTTTTTAATTTTGAGACAGGGTCTCTCCAAATTAGGACCTTTCTAAGTTGCTGAGTCTGACTTTGAACTCTTGATCCTCCTGTCTCAGCCTCCCAAGTCTCTGGGATTATGCCACTACTCTTGGCTAGAAAACATTTTTTAAAAATTCAGAAATATGTATGGAAAGTCTTTGTTGTTTTGTTTTTTTGCGGTGCTGGGGATTGAACCCAGGGCCTTGTGCATGCAAGGCAAGCACTCTACCAACTGAGCTATATCCCCAGCCCCTGGAAAGTCTTTGAAAATTTTCACACTATTTAAACTATCAATTATACTTCTAGAAGTTATCTTAGAAAGTAATAGAAAAGTATGTAATGATATATCCAAAGTTAAAGCACAGTATTCTTAAAGGGAAAAAAAAAATAACCCAACCAGAATGGTTATAGGAATTGGTTAAATTATGATTCATCCACACAACAGAATACAATTCAACTATTAAAAATGATAACAAGCCAGGTGTGGTGATGCACACCTGTAATCCCAGAGGTTCGGGAGGTTGAGGCAGGAGGATCAAGAGTTCAAAGCCAGCCTTAGCAATGGCGAGGCGCTAAAACAACTCAGTGAGACCCTATCTCTAAATAAAATACAAAATAGGGCTGGGGATGTGGCTCAGTGGTCAAGTGCTCCTGAGTTCAATCCTTGATACCACAAAAAAATAAATAAATAACATATGCCAGGTGTGACAGTGCATACCTGTAATCCCAGCTACTTGGGAAGCTGAGGCAGGAGGATTACAAGTTGAGACCAGTCTGGGCAATTTAGTAAGACCCTGACTCAAAATAAAAAACTAAAAAAGGACTGTGGCTATAGCTCAGTGGAAGAGTATTCCTAGGTTCAATCCCCTGCATGTCAAAGAAAAAAGAAAAGATAATTTACAGGCATATTTACTGACATGAAAATATTTAGCTATATATATCAAATGCAAAAAATATCTGAAAGGGTATATGCACAAATCTTAAACACAGGGGTATGTGTGTGTGTGTGTGTGTCTGTGTGTGTGTATGATTAGAATAAACTCTGGGCGGTGGGATTATGGGTAATTTTTTCTGTTTTTGTATTCTCTGATTTATTTACAATGAGCTCATACTATTACAGTCAGAAACTATAGTTTTGTTTTTGATTTTTGTTTTTGTACTAGGGACTAAAGACAGAGAAGCTTTCCACTGAGCCAAATCCTCAGCCCATTTTATTTTTTATTTTGATACAGGGTCCTGCTAAATGGCTTAGGGCTCTGCTAAATTGCTGAAGCTGGCCTCAAACTTGTGATCCTTCTGCCTCAGCCTCCATAGGTGCTGGGATTATAGGTACCTACCACCATGCCTGGCAATAACAGTTTTTTGAAGAAAATTATAACCTACATGTTTTAATTACTGACATGGAAAACATTCACCATATGTAATGTCAAAGACAACAAAGTATAGTATTTGTGTTTGAAAAAGAAATTAATTTTATTTATAGAATATGTGTGTAGAAAATATAGCATACATATCATAATATTAGTAGTATATGTCTCATGGTGGTAAGGAACTATTTTTTCATTTTATTTATATTTTCTATACCACGACACATTACTTGCCTTTTTTAATTTGAAAAAATGAAAAAAATTAAAGGCCAAAATAATTATTAAATTTGTGTAGTTATTTTAGACCCTTGAAATGGGGAATGACTGGAAAGTGACTTACTGCATCTTTTGAATCTCATCTTCATCCACTTTCTGCTTCTTTTCTTTCTTTTCTTTGGTATCTAATTTCAATTTTTTTGCTGCAGGAGTAAGTAATGATGAATCTTCCCTTTCAACTGAAGTTAAATCTGAAACATCCTGACTCTTCAGCTGGGAAGATGAAAAAAACCCTATTATACATTTGGCCTACTTTCCAGGCTTGGTCAAGGTTACAACCCATTACAACACAACAAATCCATTTATTGAGTAGTTTTTTGGTTTTAGGCACTGACTGTACCATCAAGAGTAAATACACTATATTTCCTGAAGGAAGATTACAGACCAGCTGTGAAAGAAAACTAGTTAAATAATCCAGTTTTCCAGTTTACCTATGATCATAGCTCAGGTACCTGTTTATGAAATGTCAAAGATCAAAACAACGCTCTCTTCTTGGGCCCAATGTTCTGACCTCAATCTTTTAAGGGGATGTCAGCAAAGTTCTCTCCATCCAGCTAGTAATTTTGCCTCTAGATCTACAGATCTCCTTACTGCTGATGAATCCATATGGAAAGTTTGGGGGAAAAAAAAAAAAAAGGTCCCTTATCATAAAAACGTTTCTTTCAATTTGGAACTTTCAAGTGAGAGTCTCCCACATGTAGTGTTCTCTGCTTCCTACTCCTCAGTCCTATTAAATCTTTCCCATTTTCTTGTTTTTGGTACATTATAGTTGCACGTAATGATGGAATTTGTCATTATATATTTGTTCATACACACAACATAACAATATAGTTTGGCTAATATCACTCCCCAGCACATCCCTCCTCCCCTCCCACCCCAAGGTCCCTCTCCTCTATTGATTTCCCCTTTGATTTTCATGAGATCCCCACCCTCCCCACTTTGTTTTCCTTCTTCCTCTCTAGCTTCCACATCGGAGAAAAAATATACAACCTTTGGCTTTCTGAGTTTGGCTTATTTCGCTTAACATAATGGTTAGTTCCATGAATTTCCTATAAATGACATAATTTCATTTTTCTTAATATCTGAATAAAACTCCATTTTGTAGATATACGTATTTTCTTTATTCACCTACTGAAGACCACCTAGGCTGGTTCCATAGTTTGGTTACTGTGAATTGGGATGCTATAAACATGGGTATGCATGCATCCCTATAGTATGATGACTTTTAAGTCTTTAGGATAAATACCAAGGAGTGGTGGTATAGCTGGGCCATATGGTGGTTCCATGTCTAGTCTTTTGAGGAACCTCCACACTGATTTCCATCCCATAATGGTTGTAGTAATTTACAGTCCCACCAAGGGTAAAAATATTCATTTTTTTCTCCACATCCTCTCCAGTATTTATTATTTGTATTCTTGATGATTGCCATTCTGCCTGATGTGAGATGAAATCTGTGTAGTTTTGATTGCATTTCCCTAATTGTTAATGATGTTGAACATTTTTTCATGTATTTGTTGGTCATTTGTATTTTCTCTTTTGAGAAGTGTGTTTAATTCACTTGCCCATTTATTTGTGTGTGTGTGTGTGGTGTAAAGTTTTTTGAGTTCTCTAAATTAATCCTCTGTCAGAAGAGCAGCTAGGAAAGATTTTCTCCCATTCTGTAGGTTCTCTCTTCATGTTCCTAATTGTTTCCTTGTGGCACAGAAACTTAAATTTGATGCCAACTCTCGGCATTATTTCCTGAGCTGTAAGGGGTCCTGTTTGAGAAAGTCATTGCCTATGCCTATGTGTTGACCCTATGTTTTCTTCTAAGAGTTGCATAGTTTCTGGTCTAATTTGTAGGTCTTTGATCCATTTTTTGAGTTGATTTTTGGTACAGAGAGATAAGGGTCTAGTTTCATTCTTCGACATATGGATAGTCAGTTTTCCTAGCACCATTTCTTAAAAAGGCTCCAATGTATGGTTCTGGCACCTTTATCAAGGATCAGATGACTGTATCTGTGTGGGTTTGTCTCTGTGTCTTCTATCTTGTACAAATTGTCTATGTGTCTGTTTTAATGTTAGTACCATACAATTTTTGTTGTTTTAATTCTGTAGTATAATTTGAAGTCAGGCATTGTGATACCTCCAGATTTTTGACAAAGAACTGCTTTGGCTATTCTAGGTCTTTCATATTCTTCTAAATGAATTTTAGGACTGATTTTTTTTTTAGTTCTGTGAAGAATGTCTTTTGTATTTTAAGGGGGACTGCATTGAATATGCATATTGCTTTTGGTAGTATGGCCATTTAAACGGTAGTTCTGCCTGTACGTGAGCCCTTACGAGGTCTTCAATTTCTTTCTTCAATGTTCTACAGTTTTCATTGTAGAAGTCTTTCATTTCATTGGTTAGATTTATTTCTAGTTTTTTTTTTCTTCAGGTTATTGTAAACAGAATTGTTTTCCTTATTTCTTTCTCAGAAGATTCATTGTTGGTATATAGGAAAGCTATGAATTTTTGTATGTCTATTTTGTAACACAGACCAATGGTGCAAAATAGAAGACACAGAGACAAACTCACACAACTATAGTCATTTGAACCTTGAAAAAGATGCCAAAACATGCATTGGAGAAAAGACAGCCTTTGTAACAAATGGTGCTGGGAAAACTGGTTATTTGTTTATTAGCTCTACCAGTCTTTTGGTGGATTTTTTTGGATCTTCTAAGTATAGGATCATATCAGTTGCAAACAGTGACAATTTCACTTCTTCTTTTCATGTTTCTTTTATTTCCTCTCTTGCCTAATTGCTCTGGTTAGAATGTCTAGCACTATATTAAATAGGAGTGGTGAGAGAGGACATTTTTGATTTGTCCCAGATTATAAAGGAAATGCTTTCAGCTTTTCCCCATTTACTAAGAGATAGGCTTTGTGCTTTTCACCTACAGCTTTTAAAATGTTGAGATAGATTCCTTCTATTGCTATTTTTTAAAAATACTTTTATCATGAAATGAGTACTGAATTTTGTCAAAGGCCTTCTCTGTGTCTATTGACTAAGTGATTTTTGTCTTTAATTCTATTTATGTGATGACTTACATTTATTGATTTGTGTATGTTAAATCATCTTTGCATCTGAAATAAAACCAACTTAGTCATGATGTACAATCTTCTTAATATATTGTTGAACATGATTTGCTAATATTTTAAGTATTTTTGCATCTAAGTTCATCAGGGATACTGGTCTGTAGTTTTCTTAATGTGCTTTATCTGGTTTTGGTGTAAGTGCGATACTGTTTTCACAGAATATATTTGGAAGTGTTCCATCCCTTTCTATTTCATGGAAAATTTTGAGAAATATTGGCATTAGATCTTCTTTAAAGTTCTGATACAATTCAGCTGAGAATCCATATGGCCCTATGTTTTTCTTTGTTGGAAGGCTTTTTATTACTCCTCATTACAAGTTATTGGTCTATTTAGATTTTCTATGTCCTCTTGATTCAATTTTGGCAGATCATATTTGTCTAGAAATGTATCCATTTCATCTAGGTTTTCCAAATTTTTGGAATATGTTTCCAAAATAGTCCCTTATAATGATTTGCTGGATTTCTAGGAGCTGTGGTGATATCTCCATTTTCAGCTGTAATTTTTTAAATTTGGGTCTTCTTTTTCTTTTGGTTAGTTTGGCTAACAGTTTATCAATCTTGCTTATCTTTTCAAAGAACCAACTCTTTTCTTCATTTACCCTTTGTATTGTTTTTTATTCTTTGATTTTGGTTCATTGATTTTGGCTCTCCTCTTAATTATTTTCTTCCTTGTACTGGTTTTGAAATAGGTTTGTTCTTCTTTTTCAAGAGCTTTGAGATGTATTATTAGGTGGTTTATTTGGGATCTTTCTGATTTTTTTATGTAGGAACTCATATCTATAAACTGTCCTCTTAGAACTGCCTTCAAAGTGTCTCAAAGGTTCTGGTATGTTGTATCACTATTCTCATTTGAGTCTAAGATTTTTTAAATTTCTTCCCTGACTTCTTCTATCATCTATTCACCAGAGAATGAAAACTTTTTAAAGATATCTTTGTCTATTATAATGTATATATCCCCCTCTAGCACTTAACATCATGGTTGATATTTAATAAATGTCTGCTTAATAAGAACAAAATCAAATCCAAATTTTGTCCCCTATAACTTAATATGGACTTTTAAGTGTAATACAGAACTCTTCAATAAGATTTGTCTCCCTTAAGAAGAAACTCAGATCTAAATTCACACAGGAATATGGGAGATAGGCGGAAGTGAAGATTGAATATATTTTTGGTAAAGGGATTGAACCCAGGGCACCTTGCCACTGAGCTCCATCTACAGCCCTTTTTATTTTTTGAGACGGGCTTCACTAAGTTGCTAAGGCTGGCCTTGAACTTGTAATCCTCCTGCCTTAGCCTCCTGTTGCTGGAATTATGGGCATGCCCCACTGTACCTGGCAAGTTTGCATATCTTTGGTGATCTTCAATTTCTTTCTAGTTACTGATTTATTAAGTTTTTTTTAACCTCTGTGCCTCAATTTTGGTGATATATATTTTCCTAAAAAAATCATCCATTTTTTTTCCTTAGACTTTTTTTTTTACATTATTTGGCTTAAATGCAAAAATTAAATTTTATTTTTTTTTTCATGGTGCTACAGATCAAACCCAGGGCTTTGGATTTTCTCTACCCCTGAGCTACATCCTCAGCTCCTATGTTTGTTTGTTTTTTTTTTGTTTGTTTGTTTTGGTACCAGGCATTGAATCCAGGGGCGCTTTACCACTGAGCCACATCTTCAGTCCTTTTAAATATTTTATTCAGCTGAGTTGCTTAGGGCCTCCCTAAGTTGCTGAAGCTGGCTTTGAACTCATGATCCTGTCTCCCAAGCTGCTGGGATTACAGACATGTGCCTCTGCACTTGGTTTCCTATGTTTAAGTGATAATTCAACAGAATCTTTTTTTATCTTTGTTAATTTCTTCCTATACTCTTCTGCTTTATTTTGTATGCTTCTGGTTTTGTAAATTGGGTGCTTATTTTTAAAAATACATAAGGCTATGAATTTTTTCTAAATAAGGTTTTGGTTAAATCCCACAGAATTTGATGTAGTGTTCTCTTAATTTCTTTAGCCTAAGGACTATTTAAAAAATGGTTTAACAATGTTGGGGGGTTAATGTTTCCTTTTTTGGAAGGGAAAGCTTTTCATTGTTAATTTCAGGCATTTTGCATTGTATTAATAGAATGTGACCTCTTATGATTTATACTTTTAGGAATTTATTTTCTAAGGCCCAGCACGGTGGTGCATACTTATAATCCCAGCTGCTCAGAAGGACGAGGCAGGAGGATTCCAAGTTTGAGGTCAGCCTGGGCAACTTAGTGAGACCATGTCTGAAAAAAGGGGTGGTGGTGGTGGTGGTGTATTTAGAAGCACTACAATTTTATATCTTTTGGGTGAAAGTTTCTATATTTAGTGAGCTCTCTTAGGCAACTAAGCCAATTATTCAAACTCTTTCAGTTCTTGTTTAAAGCTTCCTTGTTCACATAGTTTTGCCACATTTTTCTTTTTTTCTCTAAGTTCTTACTTTATATATTTGTTGTAACTTTATGCTCTGAAAGGTTATTTCCATCTAATTTAATGTTAATTTCCTGATTTCTTAAGTGCCTCCTAATTCTAAGACTTGAGATTTTACTTCTAGAAATGGAACTCTGAAAATGCTGAGATTCTGATTTCCTGACTGATGTTCAGCTAGGTAATATTGCTGAGCTCCTGGGGTTTTAATGCTATTGAGAGCCCTGGACATTAGCATCCATCTCTGATAACAGTTAAATGTCCAAGACGGTAAGAACATGATTTAGCCAGTAACTCTTTCAAAACCTCCCTTTTGCCAGGTGTGGTGGTGCAGGCCTGTAATCCCAGAGACTGGGGAGGAGGCTGAGGTAGTACGAATGCAAGTTCAAGGCCAGTCTCAGCAACTTAGTAAGACCCAGTCTCAAAAAAAAAAAAAAAAAAAAAAAAAAAAAAGGGCCTGGGACGGAGGGTGTGGAGCAGTGGTTAAGCATCCCTGGGTTCAATCTCCAGAACAAACAACAAAACACCCTAAAAAACAAAACCCCCAAAACTCCCTTTAATGGACCTCAGCGACTGTGCAACTTTTACGGACAAAAACTGCTTAAACATCCTAAGAGAAATCATATTGCAGTGGAAGGAATGCTTGGAATCTTGGGTTCCAGTTCTTGCTCTAAGTCTCAGCATGATATCTGATCCCAAGAAAGCCACGAGACTTCTTAAATCCCCTTACAAGTAGCTTAATCCTTAAAGGCAGTGATCGAAAATACTAACCTAGTGCTTGGTCTCTGGAATCAAACCAGCACTAGAGTTCTGTTGTCCCCTCCTTCCCCCCTCAAGATCGCCGACTTAAGAGTCGTGGTGAGTTTGAGTTCTTCTAGTTAGGCAGGGACTAACCCAGGAAGCAGGGCAAGCATCCAGTAACGTAATCTCAGAGTACTTCTCCAGCTTCAACACATCTTCCTACCTCGCCTTCTTCGGCTGCGGCTTCTTTCGAGTCCGCATCTCCGTCTCCGTCCGTTTCCTCCGGGATTCCGTCGGTGTCTGCAGGCCCGGGGACACCGGGAGGAGCGGTCGTCTCATCTGACTCCCCTGTCTCTCCACCTTTGCCGGCGGGCGACTCTCGGGCATTGTCCATCGCCGCCAGGATTGGAGCGGAAAGATCCAGGACTGTCAGGTGCAGGAGCTCAGGACCCCGCGCAGCACAGTAGGCCAGGAGTTACTTCCTGTCGTCGCGCTGCGATGACATCATCCCTACCGCTCTTCGGAGGGGTCATTTTGAGGCTCGCGTAACACTTGCAGAGCTCTTGTTTTGTGGTAGTGGGAAGAAAAATACAAGTGTGTATCCTCCTGTCTAGAAAACCAGTATTTGTGAAAGAGCGCAGTTTTGTTTACTGAAGGACTTCTTTTTTCCTTTCCGCATTTCTAAAAATATTTCCTTAGCCCGTCTCCCTCAGAGTAACAAGAGGGGACCAGGTTAAAATTCAGTTCCGTTGTACGTGGGTGTTGGGGAATGCGGCTAGCTACCTTGGGCTGACAAAAACTTTGAGGCAGGGGTTCGGGCCTGCGCATTTCAACTAGAGCGAGACCGCAGGCCTGTGTTTACAATGGAATGGTTAGCATTTCCTTTCTATTTCGCAACCATCTAAGCGGCGGTGGGGACTGGGGAGGGGCTCGGATCTGAAGCAGAATTAATCTAATTCATTTATTCACTCCACAACTATTGACCGCCTACTTCGAGTCAGGAACAGTGCTAGTATCGTGGAACGACAGGCAATTTCTACTCAATTACATTCTTCTCCCCTCCCCCAGCTCAGCAGTAGTCAAGATCAGGTTTAGTTTCACAAATCTGACTTTTTCTTTTTAAATATTAGCTTGGTTAATTTCATCAAAACTAGGAAGAAACTCTACAAAGAGGGCGGTCTATCTTTCGAACTTTTCACTTAAATGATATCATGGAGTGCAATGATATTTCAAAATTTTCCTCTCTTCCGTCATTGAGATACGAGAAGGGCGTTTTATCCACCTGTGCATCAATAGGTCTCCGCACCTACAACATATTTAATGTAGTATGCCGAATGGACTTGGAAATGCAAGTGCGCGTTACCGTATTTCTCTCTTTGTTTCTATACTGCCTGGACGAATTACCGTATTTCCAGTCCCGTGAACTCCCAAAACCTTTGGGGAAGGAGCGCACCTCTGGAGGTGCGTGCAGGTGGGCCCTGTTTGTTCTCTTGCACCTGCTCAGTGAATGCCCCTGCACGGCATTGACACTTTGCTCTGTCTGGCGGATGTTAGCATAGTCAGATCCACCTGCGCGGGCCCGCGGAGCCCCGCCCAGCTAGGTGGGCAGGGGGCGGGGCGCGGGGGCGCTGTGACGCGTGACGCCGGATCCCGGAAGTGACGCGCTCTCAAGGGGGGGATAGGCGGGGGGGAGGGGGGTGGTGTCCCCGGCCGGTTTGGGGGGTGCGTTGCCCGGAGACGGAAAGTTTGGGAGCAGGAGCAGGCACCGCGGCGGCCCCGGGGAGGGGGTCCAGGGGGTGGTGGCCCTGGGGATGGGGAAGGAGCAGGAGCTGCTGGAGGCGGCCCGCACCGGGCACCTCCCGGCCGTGGAGAAGCTGCTGTCCGGGAAGCGGCTCTCCTCGGGCTTCGGGGGCGGCGGTGGCGGCGGCTCCGGGGGCAGCGGCGGCGGCGGCGGGGGCGGCGGCGGCCTCGGCTCTTCCAGCCACCCTCTCTCCAGTCTGCTCAGGTGGGTACGCGCCGGACCGGGCCGACGCCTGGAGACCCTTATCCCCCACCGGTCTCGGGTCCCCAGAGAGGTCGGGGCTCCTGTGACTCGGCGCGATGGTCTTGCGTCGTGCCCCGCGGCGAGGACCCTTGGAGCCCGCAGCCCGAGTGGGCGCGGGCGCGGGTTCGTGCGGAGCCGGGCTCTCGTAGCTTCGCGACTGACCCGCTGCGAAGAATGGTGGGAGTGCCCAGGTGGCAGCCTCCGCCGCATGGCACAGCCCGCTTTCACCCTTGCCGCTGTAGGTGCCAGCTGTCGTTTCTCACAAAAGCCACCTTAGAGCAAGCATACATGTATCAAATCTCCCTCGCCTCCTGCAGAAACTCTCACGCCTTGCAGAGTCTTGCGGCTGCCCGGAGGAAATTCTGTTGATTTCCTTCTCTTAGGAACTTGGAACCTTCGACCGAGCTCTACAGGACCGGGCTTGGTTTATATTAAAATTGTCCCTGGATTTATCACATTCTAAGTGTTCATCTTTGAGCCCCTTTTGTGCTTGAAGCTCAAATTGTAGTTCCCTGTTTTAACCTAACTGGATTAGTCGAAGTGGCATATGCAGGATTCATTAGGGGGCTTATCCATTAGGAAATAAAGATTCAGAAAGACTTGCTTAGGAAACTGAGAGGTGCTTTAAACTTACCAAGATCTGTTAAAATAAACACTTGAATCTGGGACTGCAAGACTTGAGGGGAAAAGATCACTTTTGTGTGGTTTGGAAGGGGGAATTGGAGGTGCTTTGTCAGTGCGAGTGAAATATGTTCGTTCAGCAGTGCTTTCATAGCCTGTTTTCTTTTCCTTCCTTGTTCTGCTGGGGTTTTTAAGAAGTGGAAGTTCATTTAGAAATGACTTTGTTAGCTTTTGTTCCCCATTAGTTTATGTAACTTCGATTTGAGGGAACTTGGACCAAAAAAGCCCCAGGCTCTCATAAATCGTTAGGTATTAAGCACCAAGTACTAACTTTCCAGATCTTTATGGAAAGGTTTTTTAGAACGCTCCCCAGGAGCTACCTTGGGAGAAGGAAAATCCACTACTGTTAGCTACTATTTCTCCCACCCTTAGAACAGTGCTGGCTTATAGTAGATACTTAAGATTTATTGAATGAATAAAAGTTATCAGTTGGAGGACAGTCAATTTATAAATAAACTGGTAGTGGTACTCACTGTAATTGTTGGCGATTTGGAGAAGAGAGGCATCACTTTAGAATGGGAGGGAGATTAGAGTCTTCTGGAGGAGGGGGAATTGAGCTGGCCTTGAAGGATATGAGGGTTTGGGAAGATCAAGTGTGGTGGAAATGTTCCAGGTGGGCATACCATGATCAGAATCAGAAGTGAGAAAGGGGATTTATTTGGTGCTTGTGGGGCATGAGGAGAACTTCTTTCTTGGACTCTTGGGCACTGATAAAAGTAAGTAAGAAGGACTGGTGTACTTCTGTCAGAGTGCCAGTGTTTCTCATGTTATATCCCTATTAGATTACTGTCTAATGATTCATGGGTGCTCAATAAATATATGTTGAATGTGTGTCTTAGGTCTTGAATCCTACCTGAATTCTTTGACCCTCTGCAGTTCTGATGTCTGAGAGGTAAGGAAAGGACTATGTAAGTTTGGAGGTGTGCCTTTCTCTCCTGAGTTGATGATATGGCATTTGGAGAGTTGCTAGAGCTTCCTTAATCCCCATCATATTCCTCTGAAGTGAAAATCTTTCACATATCTCCCTGCCTTGAGTATAGGTCAGTTATTTTTGATGCTTTCATTCAGAGACTGTTGAGTTTTTGCTAGGATTAAGCTGCTATGTAGTTAAAACAGGGAAGTCTGTTGAGCACAATATTTTTACTTTGGTCCTCCTGCTGATATGTCTAGTCTCTGCCATAAGCTGTGGGTGGTGTCTCCCCTCCCCAGAGTTGACTCCTGGCTGACTCCCGATGCGCCCTGTGTCTGATGTAGAGGCCATAGATGGCTGAGAGTTTCCCAGCCTCCTGCTTCTGTGACTCCTAGGGGCAGGGAGGATCTTCAGGCCCTAGTTACGCTAGGTGTGTCATTAATTAGAGGTAACTCTGGTTGAACTTCATCAGAGGTTTCTGAGCAAATGAGACCATGCATTTAAATAACCCCTAGGCCAGACTGTCTTTCTTTTTGTAGGTTTGGAAATAGAGATGAGTTCCTATGCTCCCAACCCCTCTCTCCCTCTTGCCAAGGACCCTGGGTTATTTAATGAGAGCTGTGGAATTCAGTTCTGGCCTTTGTATTAGCTGTTGTGCCTACCGTTGTTCAACTATTTGAGGAGCTTACAACTGCAGTGGTATAGATGTTTCAAACATGTGTGTTTATTCGTGTATTTATCATCCCCTTCCCTTATTCCACAAAGTTTTGCATGTATTCTTAAACTCCAAATGCCCCCTTCTCTCACCACATTTCTTTTCTTTATCCTGCTTGGGCTTAGGTCTTTTTAAAGTCCTTCCTGGTGACCCTGATACACACAGATCTCCTGAGCTTCTACTTTCGGGGTATATAGTACTGAATTGACTTATGCTTTGCTTGCGCAGCTTTCAGTTTGTCTCTTTGGCCTCTCTAGTGTAATGTTCACATACGGTAACCCGCACCTTTCAGAGTGTAACTGAGAATCCACAAGTCAGTTAAGAAGATTTCTACTAGGAAAAAAAATTGTCATGTTGTTCCGATCCTCACTGTTTACAGTACGTTTATCCAGGCTGTATAGCATTTGATTTAAGACCGCTTGGAGTCAGGCTGCCTGGGTTCACCTTCCGCTTCTACCACTGCCTAGCTGCTTGACTTTCTACAAGCTAACCACTTTGATCATCAATTTGTGTGTCTGTAAAATGGGGACAATATTGTTTTTGTTTCAGATGGTATATGTAACAGGCTTACCACAGTTTCTAGCACATTCTGGTGCTCCCTGGCAGCCATCCTTGATTTATCACATACGGTTTTGCCATGCTGCATCTGCCATGTGCAGATTATTGTGCCAGGCACATTTTACCTGGTGTTCTTTCATACTTGGTGTCTGTTTTTTAAGCCATGGCAGATTAGAAACAGTAAGGGAGAGGACCTGCTCAGGCAGACATATTAATGCCATTAATTAACCAAATGTTTATTCATCATTGACTTTGTGCCTGACCAAGTGATTGCTAGCTGACCTGCAAAATTTATGGCAGACCTAGCACAATATAGGTGCTCTATCAGAATTAGACCTTCTCTTCTTATGGTCTTATAGAGTTTATAGTAGTATGATATGTCTATGTGAAAGATTGACTGGGAAAAAAGAAATCCAGCTCTCAGCCCTCCAGTCTTTGGGAGGTTATTGCCATAGGTGTTTAGAGCCATACACACCTGAGTAGGTCCCACACATCATTGTACTATATCTTAGTTCTCTAATTTGTTTATTATGACTTTTAGCCACTAAAGATTATGTTCACATAACTTATTAATGAAAGTAAGAAAATTTATAAATATACTTTGGTTTTCCATACAAAATGATTCAAATATGTTTGGGGGGGATATTTTGGGGGGAGTTACTAGGCATTGAATTCAGGAGCTCAACTACTGAGCCACATCCCCGGCCCTATTTTGTATTTTATTTAGAAACAGGGTCTCACTGAGTTGCTTAGCATCTCACTTTTAACTGAGGCTGACTTTGAACTCGTGATCCTCCTGCCTCAGCCTCCCAAGCCTCTGTGATTACAGGTATGTGCCACTGCGTGTGGCTCAAATATAATTTTACTGACTTAATCTTTTTTTTTTTTTTTTTTGGTATGGGGATTGACCCGGGTACTTTACCACTGAATTACATTCCCAGCCTTTTATGGTTTTTATTTTGAGACAGGTTCTCATTAAGATGCTGAGATTGGCCACAAATTTATCATCTTCCTGCTTCAGCCTCCCAAGTTGCTGGGATTACAGGTGTGCTCCACCATGCTTGGCCATCACTTAATCTTTTTTTGAGGTGGGATCTCACTATGTTGCCCAGGATGGTCCTGAATTCCTCAGCTTAGATGATCCTCCTGTGTCAACCTCCCAAGTAGCTGGGATTACAGATCTGTACCACCATAATTTTTGTTACTTAAAAGAATAAGCAATATATTTTCTAGAAAGCATAGTTACCCAAAATGTCTAGTTCCTGCAGAGGTTCTGCATTGCATTGATTATACTTTATGTAACCGGACTCCTTTCTCTTTAATAGATACATGCTTTCTGTCTGTATCTTGGGAGCTTGGGGCAGGCACTGTATTAAACTTTTTAACTTCTTGTCCCAGGCACACAGCAGGCATTCACATTCTCAGGTAATGGAGAGTTTGCTACATTGAGGGTATAATGAAAGTACTAATTTCTAGGAAAGCAACTTTGGTCTGAGAATGCAGTACGATTTGGGTTAAAAGTGAAGTCTAACAACTAAGAGGACAAAAGATCTGAGAAAAGAAAATGTTAAAAGAAAACTGATCATATAATATTAAAACCGTAAGTTGAATCATGAGTTAAGTACTGATATATGTGAATGGAAAGATAAAGTGAAATGCAGAGAAATGAAACCAAAGATTGTAGTTGTGTGTACTTGTGGTAGAGACTTGTCCTGGTTTAGGAAAATTCTGTTATTAAAATTTTTTTTTTTAAGTTGGGGTTGGACACAATACCTTTATTTATTCTTATGTGGTGCTGAGGACTGAACCCATTGCCTCACATGTGCTAGGCAAGCGCTCCACCACTGAGCTACAGCCCCAGCCCTATCCTTAGTTTCTTAAGCATGAGGAGAATGAATAAAAATGGGGAAGGTTTCCTGGAGAAATCTAAAAGTTCATAGATAGTTGCAATAAATGTGGATGTAAGTTCATTCTTACTCTGCAGTCTTGTGAAAAAAAGAAAAAAATCCTAAAATAGACATGAATTTCCTGAGATATGAAAGGATTCTGAAATAAGGAATGAAGAATGAAGTTTTTAAAATTGGGTCTCTTTTCATGGACAGTAACAGATTCTCTCAAATGTGAGAATATATGACAAATGATTGTTTTTAAAGTTACCAGTGTTTATTTAAGGAATTCAGACTTGTTTTTGAAATACTGGTTAGCCTAACCTTTCTATTGACATGGTCCTTTACCCCTAGAATGTGTCTGTAGCTTGGCGTTTATTTCTCTTGTTGCTTGCTTGCTTACTTGCTTGCTTATTTATTTATTTGTTTGTTTATTTTGGTGCTGGGAATTGAATCAAGAGGTGCTTTGCCACTGAGCTACATTCCCATCCTCAAACCTGTGATCCTCCTGCCTCAACCTCCTGAGTGGTTGGGATTACAAATGTGCACCACTGCGCCCAGCAGCGTAGAGATTTCTAATGGCCTTGTACCTTTTTTTCCTGCTGACCCTTTTACTTTTGCCCTCCTACTATGCCAGATTTCTTTTGAACATAACTATTTTGAGCGAAATGATCTTAACATCCTAAGGAAGAGGACAACATTGACCATGTAAGGACTGTAGAATGGGAGACCCGGAAACAGGATCTTGTAGATTAGTCTGATCTAAGTTCCTGCTCTTCCAAAAGAATACAAGAATGAACAAACAAACAAACAAAGCAAAACACAGTCCCCTAGTTTAATATTTTCTGGCTCTTCCACTAATCTACCTTAATAATTAAAAACAGTTTTTCCAGAACTTCTTAAATTATCTTTTAAGTGTGATTTTGTTGGAATGGCAGTTTTGTTCCTTTACTTTAGAATTGTTGAACATTATTACTTTCTCTAAAGAAGAATGTGGTTCACTTGTTAAAAACAAAACAAAGTAGCATGCCTGGAAATGACTTCCATGGTGGTTACTTTATATCTGAAAATCCGGAGAGTGCCCAATAATCTTAAACTAAGGGCAGTTACTGTAGTAAAAGAAAATTTACAGAAATGTAATAACTCAGTGTTCTGCATTTTTCTGAGTTCTCTGTTGAAGTTCAGTTCCTACTGCTTTGGTTACAAAAATTGAGACAGGAAACAGTGGAACAATCTTGTGGTCCAAAGAATTTTATTTGTATCCAGTCAGCTGCAGCATGTTCACTTGTCACAAGAGGTTATAATCCCGGTGAAAGTTGCTTGCGTCCTTGGCCAGAAAAATTCCTTCAAAAGATTTTTTTCCCTTTGGTCTGTTCACCCCAGACAGCTGTGAATTTTGGTTTGCAAAAAGGAAGTCCAGGCTATTTCTGCCTTAGTCTTCAGTGGGGAAAGTAAATGACTGGGTTTTGTAGCCCAGAGACAGCAAGGAAACTCCAAATGCGGACAGTGTAGAGTTTGTTTTTGGAAGTCAGGCTCTCCTGTGGGTAGGAACTTGGTCACTTTTTTTGGAGAGTCCTCAGAAAATGTTTCCCAAACTGATTTCCAAACGATTACTGGGAGATTTTCTGTGGTGTAGAAAATTATATTGTATAATATGTTACATTCATAGAACATCTTCAAATAACTTTGGTGTGGTTAGTGTTAATGGTGGTAATACTAGAAATTATATGATATGGCTTCATATTTATCCTTTCTCGGTAATTTGTAGATCAAGTTTGTTTAGTTTACAAAAGAAAAAGTTTTTAAAACAAATCAGTTGTCTCTGCTTAAAAACCAGTCAATTGTATCTGCTTGGGATGTTATTGCTACTATTAAAAATGGTGGAGGTGACTCAGGAAGCAGAGCTGCCTCCTGGCTCACTGAACTGACGAGGGCATGACATGGCCACTCAGGGTCAAGGTCTGACCCAACTCTGTCTTGTGACTTAGGCAAGTTATGAAATTTCTCTGAGTCTTTGTGTCTTCATATGAAAAATGGGTCTGGGACGGTAACTACCTTGTAAAGGGTCAAATGAGCTAAGATATGCAAGGCACACATGTCTGGTGCATGCCTGGGGCTTGGTAGACCTTTGCTGCTAGAACCATCTGATGATCTGATGAGAGCAGATGCTAGCTACCTTCAGTGAATTGGAATGATGATCCTGTTTGTTAAGGACATGTCTTTTGTTGATGTTACCATTTTAAAATTATAATAATTGGTTGCAGAGACTCCCTACCTTTTCATATATGAGGAATCCCATTTTTAAAACCTAAAAATAGTAATAATGGAAATGTTACAAGTTAATCCAGGGAAATAATCCTGTGTTTGCTGTTTTAGAATCCAAAATTTTGGGATGTTTGGGAGAGTGATATTGAGCCTCCCAGTGGGATTATAGCAACATGTTGAATTATATATCTACTGTAAAACCTGTAAATATTCACACTAAATGGATAAATATGAAGCAGTTTCAGGTTAGGTCAAGTTTTGCAGCTAAACAAGTTTATTGCTAACTTATTAAAATACATTTTCATTAAAAAATGAAAGAGTTTCTTGGATTTTTGGATTGTGAGAAAGGATTCTAGAACTCTGCCTTTATTGTAGGAAAATTGCAAGACACATAAATACAAAGTGAAAGATAAGGGCTGGGAATATAGCTCAGTTGATAGAGTGCTTGCCTCATAAGCACAAGGCCCTGGGTTCAAATCCCCAGCACCACAAAAAAATAAAAACAAAACAAAATGAAAGATAAAATCATTTATAATTTTATCATCTAAAGAAATTAACTTTTGATTTTGGCACATGTACTTGGTCTTTTTCTGTGCAAACTTTTTTTTTTTTTTTTTTTTTTAATGGCAGTGACATTGTTTGATACATACTTTGTCTCAAACTTTCACTTAATATATTGTGAACATTTTCCTGTCATTTTCTTTCTTCCTAAGCCTCTTTTTTTTAATGTTAAATTTTTTTTATTTTTATAGACTGTATTTAAATTCATTGTACACAAATGGGGTACAACTTTTCTATGTTTGTACACAATGTAGATTCACACCATTCATGTAATCATACATATACATAGGGTAATACCGTCTGTCTCAGTCTATTATCTTTCCTTCCCCCTCCCACCCCATTTTCCTCTACACCATCCAAAGTTCCTCCATTCTTCTCTTGCCCCCACCAGCTCCCCTCGTTATATATAGTCATGCACTTATCAGAGAAAACATTCGACCTTTGGTTTTTTGGGCTTGTTCTATTTCACTTAGCCTGATATTTTTCAACTTCATCCATTTACCAGCAAATGACATAATTTTATTCTTCTTTATGGCTGAGTAATATTCCATTGTGTATATATACACCACAGTTTCTTTATCCATTCATCAGTTGAAGGGCATCTAGGCTGGTTCCCCAGTCTAGCTATTGTGAATTGAGCTGCTATGAACATTGATGTGACTGCATCACTGTAGTACGCTGATTTTAAGTCCTTTGGGTATAAACTGAGGAGTGGGATAGCTGGGTCAAATGGTGGTCCATTCCAAGTTTTCTGAGGAATCTACTAAACCTCCTTTTAAGTGCATGAGTGGTATCTATAGTGTATGTGAACTTGTAATTTATTTAACATTGTCCATGCCATGGGATATGAGTTCATTCTTAGTGTTCTGCTTTAGAATAGTAGCCCTGTGATCCTTGTAGATAAGTTTTTTGAAAACATTTTTATTTTTAATTGACACAGTAATTGTACATATTTAGGAGGTATGGTGAGATACTTAAATACACATATAAAATGTGTAATGATCAGATCAGTGTAATTGGCACATCTTATCACCTCAGACATTTATCGTTGCTTTGTATTGGGAATGTTCAAAATCCTATCAGCTATTTTGAAATATTCAATTAATTACTGTGAACAGTAGTTATCCTTGTAGATAAATTTTGGACACACCCAATATTTTGTGTGCTCAATAGGATAGTAGAAGTAATTTGAGTATTCAACCCTTGTAAAAATCATGTATGTGCACTTGAAATTAAGGACTCTATAATAATTCTGAAACCCCTAACACCTTCTGGGTCCTAATTGGGAAGTAATGTGCTGACTTATGGCTGCGAAGTGCTTCTTATATTCAAAATAACCTTTATGCAAGCACAGGGTTTTGTTTTGTTTTGTTTTGTTTTCTTCCCAGGGATTGAGCCTGGAGTGTACCAGGCAAGTGCTCTACCACCAAGCTTTATCCACAGCCTCCACCCCTTTTTTTAGGCAGAGTCTTACTGAGTCGTCCAGGCTGGCCTTGAACTTGTATTCCACCTGCCTCAGTCTCCTGAGTATCTAGAAGCACAGAATTTTTAATTGTCAACTTAAAGTCTCATGTGTTGTTCAAAGGCTGAATGTTTAGGAAAGGGCCCTTAACAATACAGCTGCATTGGGCAATATGCTCCAAGCAGAATGGAATAGAAAGCTCTCTCGTGTTCTGTTGTCATGAGAAATTTCAAACATGCAACTCTTGTTACATGCCTCCATGCAATGGGCCCATCCTTTGTCATGGCTGATATTGCACTTATCTGTACCAGGGGTGACTAGAAACAGCATGATGTGTGGAGGTAAATCAGACTTTCCTTTACTGTAACTGGAAAAGCAGTTCCAAATGTCTCTCTCACTAATAACTTTGCCAGTAATCATAGTTGAGCATTCACTGGTATTGGATTGTAGCATTAATTTTACTTTTAGTTAGAAGAAAGGCATTATTAAGTGCTTGCACTGACAGAATTAAGAAGGTAAAGTTTTTATTCCTATCCTTTTGTTCATTCTGTGACTTTCAGCTTTGCCATGTCTGTTCAGGGGTCTTAATTACAACCCTTTCAGTTATAGTGAAAAATTAACTCAAGGATGTTAGTTTTTTAAGGGTACATATTTAATTTAAAAAATTGGGAGGCTGGGGAGATAGCTCAGCTGGTAGAGTGCTTGCCTCATAAGCACAAGGCCCTGAGTTCAATCCCCAGTACCGAAAAAAAAAAAAAAAAAAAAAAAAAAAATTGGTGACTCTTATTCTTATCTGTGAAAAGGTAGAAAAAGTGGTATTGTTACTTGAGATGTCATGTAACCTCACAGAGAGCCTTTTAAAGGTGGACGTCTGCTGGCACCCCAGCCCTCTTTGTCCAGTGAACTATTCTGTTGACTGTTTTCCTTTTGCTCCAATAAGCATTCATTGTGATTTTTCAGTTTTCTTCAAACAAATCCATTTCTCAAGTTATTTTGCCTTTTAAGTTACAGTTCAGTACTACTTAGAAGAAGTCTGATGGCCAGAAAAGATTACAAAGCAGGGCTTTTTGTCTGAGTTGAGGGCTGTTTACCTGAGTTGCTGAAAAAGTCTGAGACCTTCTAGTGTTTGCTTTTAGATCTTTAACTCTTTGCTGGGCCAGGGGAGGAGCCCCAGTCCTGGTTTTGTCACTAGCCTGTTCTCTGCTCCTCTCAGATCCAGCCTGATGAAGCCTGTGCATTCACTCTTAGTCCCCCTTGAGTCCGCCTGCTAGATTCTCCCTTCGTTGGGTTGCGGGGCAGCCATGATAAAGCTTCAGTACAGAGCCCAACCCATCTCGTAGCATTTGAGGAGTTAACTCACGGGCTAACTCACAACTGCTCAGCGCTATTGCTCCTGACAGCTGTAGGTTGGTGTGTGCATGTACATTTTTTATGAGTTGGGGGAATCTTTTCTGTTAAGCACTTTTTACTTTGTATAAGAACTATACACCTTTATTTTCTCAGTTTGTCTTCATAGCTCACCTCCTAGATAATTGCTGTTATTCCCATTTTATAGCTGAAGAGACAAAGATTTAGTGAGGTCTTAAAGTGACCAGCACAGGGCCACATGGAAGAGTACAGAGCCAGGATACTGTGACTCCCAAATTGTCCCTAATGAAGTACTGTGTTTGACTGCTTGGGAGAACTCAGTCTCTGGATGATATTAAAGCCATCATTTACTGTGGCAAAATTTTACCAAAAATATTAATTAAGGTATTTATTTCCATTTAATAATTGCTTTTTTAGAACCTAACTTTGAACTGTGCATTGTTCTGAGCACTTTACAGATACCATTTTGTCCTTTTAACAACTCTTTGGGGAAGGCACTCAGTATAATCATTTTCCCAATGAGAAAACTGAAACAGAGAGCTTAAGTAACTTGCCAGGGTAGTATGCTGGCAGGTGCAAAGCTTGGTTTTGAACCCAGGCATCCTGGCTCTGGATCTTACTCTTATTTATTGTACAACTGGGAATTATTCCTTTTACTCAGTATAATGCAGATTCCTTTGGAACACTTTGACTTTGAAAAGGGAGGTAAGCTATTTGTTTTTAATCATTGGCAATTTCCCTGGAATATAGGAAAGTTAGATGTGAGGAATGTCTGTAAACATATGCCAAATAGTATGTTAGTTTAGAGGATATTCAGAAATGCTCTGCATCTCATGAAGAGAAACAAACCTCCCATACTGACTTTTCAGACTTTTCTAGAAACTGTATGCTCATCTTCTTCCAGAGCTGGTTCACATATTCATAAAATTTACTTATGAGAAAAATCCAGATCAGTCCCCTTTAGCCAGATGCACTACCAGGGCCAGAGTGCACTGAAAGTGAATCTGTACAACCAGTGAGAAACCAGAGGCCTGTGTATTTGTACTTATTTCCAGCTCTACTTTTTTGTTCTAACAGTCTTTTCTCCTCCCTCATTAGTGGTTTACAACCGTATTTTTCATTCCCAAATACTAATGTAGTTTTTCCATAAAGTGATTTTCAGAGAATGCTGTCTGATGGGTCAGTGGCTGTTGACAGTAGCTTGAAGCCTGGGATCATGGGTGATTTACCCTTCAAAGTCCTTCCATGTAGGTATTGGTGCTCCTGCCCCCGCCCCCCCTTTTTTGGTTGGGAGGCACTGGGATTGAACTTGGGGGCACTCGACCACTGAGCCACATCCCCAGCCCTATTTTGTATTTTATTTAGAAACAGTGTTTCACTAAGTTGCGTAGCACCTTGCTTTTGCTGAGGCTGGATTTGAACTTTCCATCTTCCTACCACTGGGTAGGAAGCCACTGGGATTTCAGGCATGTGCCACTGCGCCCATCTTTGGTGGCTATTTTTGAACTCATGATCTTGCTTCAGTCTCCTGAACCTTTGGGATTATAAGCATGTGCCACTGTGCCCAGCTTGGTGCCAGTTTTTCTAATGAGATTCAAAGAGGTTAGGTTTCAGTTTGCAAGACTTTAGAGTCAACTTTCTACGGAGATTGTGGCTACCAGAGAGATGTCAGAGACCCTGGTGGTGGGAGCAAAAGGAAAAGATAATCTAGCTACGTAGCTCTGAAAACACCTGTGGGTCCTATATGCTTAGCAGTAATAGAATTGCTCTATTACTTTTTATGTACCAATGAAAATTCCTCAGATGTTGAAATTGGCAGAGATTCCTGATTTGTTATTTTTAATCTGTTGCTATCTACATAATTGTATGTTTAAGATTCAGCTGGAGAATAGTTTTCTTTCTAGTCACTCATCAGCCATCCCTTTGTCCATCATTAGCAGACCCAGAGCAGACTTTCAAAAAAATTTTTAAGTAAATGATCTTAAGGCTTGCTTTCAAGTTTTAACAGCTTTTATTTTTTTAATTTTTATTTATTTATTTATTTTTTTCAGGACTGAGGATCAAACTCAGGGCCTACCAAGTGCTAGGCAACTACTCTGCCACAGAACTAAGTCCCCAACCCCAACAGTTTTTATTTTTTAAAGAAAGAGTATAGAAGAAATCAGGATCCAATATTTTTTTTTTTACTAGTTAGATTTTTTTGGATAAATTAATAGAGCTATCTCTTTTAAAAATATCCTTTTCTTAAGATGGATATGGTGGCAGACACCTGTAATCTCAGCTACTCAGGAGGCTAAGGCAGTAAGAGCCCAAGTTTGAGGTCAGACTTGCAATTTAGTGAGGCCCTAGGCAACTTAGTGAGACACTGTCTCAAAATAAAGCAGAAAGGACTGGGGATGTGGCTTAGAGGTAGAGTGCTTGCCTAGCATACTTGAGGTCCTGAATTCACCCCTACTGCTGCCAAAAAAAAAAAAAAAAAAAAAAATAGGAGCGGGGGATAAGATGTCTTTTTCCTTGTCCATCATGATCTGTTAGACCTTTGGTTGCCATCATTTCCAGAGACCTTTCTCTAATATATGCTTTTCTGACAATTTTATAGTTCATATACAGAGAGAACAGATGAAAATGGCAGTCCAGGTACTTAGCTGCTTCTCATTCAGTTGGCAGATATTTGTGAAGACCTGATTTTTTCAGGGGAACTTTCACAATCATTTAAAAATATCTGTTTCCTGAGAAGAATGCATGTGAAATTATAAGGTGGTATAATGTTGCTAGTACTAATGAAATGATATAGTAGAGGCTAAACCCCAGATTTTCTTTGATGTTTTTAATCTATAAAACTGATTTCTTAAAATATCTGGTTTTTGTTTTTTGTTTTTTGTTTTGGTCTTAATATTCATGCTTTTCTGTTGACTTGTGGAGTTTGTCATTCTAAAAAAAAAACCAGGCCAGGTGAAAGGGAGATGGGAACTCTTGTGCTTCTTTATAACCCTTCTGTAAGTCTGAGATTGTTTATAGAGTATGCAAAGGAAAGCCCTGTTTAGCGATGGCTCTGGAGTGAAGCTGTCCGAGTTCAAATCTTGCCTTCGCCACCTACCAGATGGCAGATACAGACAGTGTTCCAGCTTCTTTGGCTTAGTTTCCTCAGCTATAGAGAACTTCTCATGTAAGGTTATGTGAAGATCGTTGAGGTAATGCATATAAAGTACTTAGAGGCAGCTGGAACATAACAGTGTCAGCCGGGATCTTATTATTTATGCAGAGGAAATCCAGTTGCCCTCTGTTTAGTCGTGGAGGAGGCTAATACTGTGCTGAGGAGTTTAGAGGGGAAGGAGATTGGCAGTGGGTAGGGTGGTTTGGAGAGCCTTCCCCACACCACATCGTTTTCCCTGAGAAATGGAGCTTGGGCTCTGCGTTTGTAAAAGGCAAAGACTAAGGTAACTGACAGAAGATCAGTGTGGGGCAGGCAAAGGAACTGCTGGGTGAAGGTAGAAGAGCTAGAATGGGAAAGACAGTGAGTACAAGCAGTTGTCTGGCAGGAGTGGGTGGGGGCCTCCTTGGAATCAGTGGAGGTGAGTAAGGTTGGGAAGATGGGCCAGTACCAGATTGTCATGGATTGCATGCTGGCTTCCTGGAGTTCAGACTATATCTCCAGGCCTTTTTTTTCTGGTAGGGGGAGGTGAGAATGAATGAGAATTAAAACAATTCAAAGAATTGTGTTTCAATAAGATCGTGGAGTAGTTTGGTTAGCCACTTCCTTAGGGTTAGCTGTGTGGTAGCGGGAGGGATCTCCTGACCACCCTGGCTCACTGCCATCTCCTTTAAACTCTTTGAGCTCAGCTTTAGCTTGTCAGTGGCTAAATGGCTGAGTACTTCTTGAGAAGATAAGTTATGCTGCAGTGATTATGAGTTCAATAACTCTGAAATAAATTTTTGGTTTATTAAACATGGTAGCATCTCTGTACCTTTGGGACACTGTAATGCATTTATTGGGTGAGACATTTATTCCACCCCTTGCAAAAGCTTGGTGTGTGTATGCACTTACTGACCCAGTAATACCATGGCCTGGGTTGAATGGCTGCTTTCAGTGTGCAAACATGCTTTGACTTCAGAACCTCAGCTTTTGGGCTGTCTTCTGTCACAGGAGAAGTGTGTTCCATTTATTTATTTATTTATTTGAAAGAAAAAAAGAAAATTGAAGTATAAATACAGTTGAGTGCATGGATGTTATGTGTACAGATTAATCTATTTTTGCTTATGAATACATTTGTGTATCACCACTACATTTCCAACACCCTGATAGGCTCTCTGTGTTAACTCTCAGCCAATACTGTTCCTCCTTGAAGTAACCACTTTTCTGACCTCTTTCACCATGGAGTTTTGCCTGGGAATATTTTGCCTTTTTCTCCACCATCCACCCAGCTCCACTGTGCAGTGGAGTGGAAGCAGGGGAGGGCCTGTGTGTGCCAACACATTCCCAGACTCACATCATCCTCCCACAAAGTCACAGACCTGAGCTTATGTAATTTGTCTAAACTCAGACCCATCTCTCTGACTCCAGAGTCCATGTTTTTTCCATTGCACTGTGCTCTGTGTCTGCATCTGACATTTACTGTAATAATTATCATTATCATTAATGAAAAGGCCTCTTAGACCCTTCAGTAGTTTTTATGGTGGTCAGAACCCAGCACTTAACACCCAGTCATCATTTCTAAGTGTGTTTAAATGGTGAAAAGCTTTCTGCATCTGTCTTTTGGGAAGTAAGGGGAGTTGTGCTGATTTGGAGCCAAGCACAGTGGCAATTTCTTCATTTAATGAGCACCTCTTTTCTGCCAAATCATGTGCTGGCCAGTCGAGTTATTGGGAGAAATGAAGACTCAATTACAGCCTTTTGATCTTCTGATGGGGGAGACAGGCAGATAATAATCGTGTGATGAGTGCTGAAAAATGGAGGGACACTGGAGGGTCAGAGAGGAAACCAGGAATGGGGCTTGGGAAATGTTCCTCCTGGAATAGGTGATGTTCAAGTGGAATGTAAAGCTAGCAAGAGTTGTCTAGGCAAAGAAAGGAGAAAGAGTTGTTGTAGGCTGGAGTGAGTGTGTACAAAGAATGGATGTCTGGAACACCTTCAGAGAAGTGCAGGTCATTGCTTGGTGTGTAGGAAGGAGGCAGGTGCTTGGGGTAGGGAGAGAGTAGCAGGCAGAGGGCAGACCATCATGTCCATGGTACTGTGTGTGATTTTACAGTGAAGGTAATGATGGCTTTGCAATTAGGAATACCTCTTCAAATTCTTGGGAAACAGGTCACTGGGCCAGAAGTGCAATATGATTAGGGTCTTGATGGAAGGCAGCAACTGTGGATACACAGAGGAACCCAAATTTGATGGAGATGGGATGAATAGAACTTGGCAACTTTGGATTTGCAGTTGAGAGGCTGATCTTCTACTATGCCTTTGCATCAAAATAGGACATTAGAAGGTAAAATGGGAAAAAGGAATTTTGTGGAAGGACCAGATGTGTGTGTGTGTGGTGCTGGGGATTGAACCCAGGACCTTATGCATGGGAGGCAGGCACTCTTACCAACTGAGCTATATCCCTAGCCAAGGATTGGATTTTTATGTCATAGATGAAATACTCCCCCACTCACTGTTTAGTGGAGAGATAGTAATTGCTCCAGTACTTATTTTAGTGTGCATTGGAGCTTGTATGTAAAGACCTAGAGTTGTTTGATGATTTTTTTTTTTTTTTTAAAAGCAAGCAGAGAAGTCAGACTTTTGGTTTGTTTTAATCTTTTGTTTATGGTAGTGGAAGCTAAATTTCCTATTGGGTGTTCCATGGAGAAAACCCTGAGCCCTTGAACTGAGTGGGAGCTAGTAGTAGGGAAGTAGCAAAGGCAGACCTTCCTACTCCTTTCAGGATTTATGTAGTTACTTATTTACTGAAAAGTGTGCAGAAAGCAAAATCAGCACTTCTTGTGACATGACTTTTAGTGTGAACTCAAAGGGTTTTATAAAGTTTAAAGCTGACCCTGTGTTTGCTTTGGACTGAGCTCTACTGAAATAGCTCCCTTTGTGTGCACTGGGTGACAGCGGGGGATCCTTCATCCATCAGGGCTGTGGTGTAGAACAGGGCTTCCTCACTCTGGCTTGGCTATGAGAATGATTCCTCATGAAGCTCAAGGATCATGTGCATAGTACTGAAAACTTCTAGAAAAGGCATATCAAATTTTGTGATTGATGCTGTCTGGAATCCTAATCCTTAGTGAACATTAAGAAACCCAAACCACACCCTTTGTATGGAGAGGAAGCTTTTTGCTCTTGTCAGCCAAAATTCAGACATCTTCTTACCCTAACTCCAAGTTTTCTGTTACTATAAATCCTTGACAGCTTAGAATGAAGGATGGTGGTGTATAGGACACAGAATCCTTCACTGAAGAGCAGTGGCAGTGTAGCTACAGTCACATGTAACAAAATTGCAACATACATTTCTTTCTCTTTTTTTTTTTGGTACCAGGTATTGAACCCAGGGGTGCTTAACCACTGAGCCACATCCCCAGCCCTACCCCTCAAGTCCCTTTTGTTTTCGACAGGTCTCACTAAGTCACTTAGTGCCTTGATAAATTGTTGAGGCTGGCTTTGAAATTGTGATTCTCTGGCCTCCACCTCCTCATCTGCTAGGATTACAGGCATGTGCCTTCATGCCCAGCACAAGACACTTTTCTTGCCCCTAGAATCTATACTGTGCTCTGAATCACTATGAGTCCCTGCTTCTCCAGTGTTTAGGTTATGCTCCAGGACTGTTAGGGCTTTTGCAATAACACAGCTCTTGTCTGCCCAGTGGTGTTCATTTCAATTTTAAGTTATAAGTAAACACTTGGGCTACATGAACAGCACTTTATGAAAGCTGAGCATGTATGACCTTAGTTCAGTGTTGTGATGAAATCAAACACTCATAATATGACACCTTTCATGAGACATGATCATTATTGTGCTGCATGGTAATTAGGGAAGCAGGTCCCATAAGTGACTAATTAGTATTAATTTTTATATGACCAAATCAAATTTTCAGTTTCTTGTTTGTTCATTTGTTGGTTCTCCAGCATCTCTAATTAGTATCGCCGTCAGCATTTTTATTGATGCCTTTGTAAGGCTGATCCTCATCATTTGACTACTCTGACTCCCCTGTGTTAAAACACCAACTTAGGGTTCCCTTTCCTGGCAGCTCCTTTGAGGAGGTAGGTGGTTCTTAGCCCAGTTTCTCTCTCCTTGCCCAACTTAGTCTCCTCCAAGTAGTTCCTGTGACTTCTCCCTGACCCCAGTTGGTCTGTGAGTCTGAGTTCTTTAGAGAGTAGGAGCTCCAGACCCTGTGGGCCAGTGGTCTGCCCAGGGATGGGACAGCAAATGCTGTTGGGATGAGAGCGGGGTTCCTTTACCTCTGAGAAAGAGTTGGCACCATGTTTTATGAAAGAGGATGGATTGAAATGACTGAAAAATTCTTGACTATCAGATGGTAGGGACTGAATAGACATTTATTTATAGAACTACCTTATTCTACTGTGGAATTGATTGGAGGTTAGAGAAAGCATCAGGAGGGGTACTTTGATATCCTGGTTAGAGGATCATTGAAAAGAACAGGATACATTTTGGATCGATCGAGAAGCAAAATTGATTTGGATTAACATTTTGACCTTCGTGTATCTGTGGCATGTAGCAGTGGATAGTTGTTTGGTGGTCAGGTACAGAACCTTCTGCTACGGTCCTGTGGCTGTGTATTGTCTATTTTTATTGTGGTTAACTGGATCTACTGTTTGGCACCTTAAGGCTGAGTTTCCTTTCCTGTACTTTGTAAAACTGTCAGCTTCTGCAAAGGGGAATTTTATCCTTCCCTCACATAGTTTTGACCCATGTTAGGCCCTGTGTTAGCACGAGATACAAAAAGATGATCAGGTATCCCAAATAATACTTTTCACTTTTAGCTCACACCTGTAAAATGGAGAAAGGTTGTTCATGTGCCCATGACACAAACACGTAGTCACAGAGAGATGAACAGACTTGTTTTAGGTTATATGTTGCAAATATTTACCAACTAATCACAAGTTAGGGAAGTCTAGTTTTGAATTTAAAACTAATCAATCAGGAAGATTGTTATTTTCTCCCCAAATTTAGGCAGATGTCTAAAATATTCATTATACATGATTCTTAGACTGGGCTGCTTTATGAAAAATTGATAATTAAAAATATCAGAAATTTAACAGTACTAATTAAAGACTCATAGTTTGTCCGACAAAAATGGTTATCACATAGCAGACCCATCCTAATGAGCTTAGAATGATTTAGTCATCAGCATTTGATTTATTCAGTGTTTACAGGAAGACACTGTTCAATGTATTTTTATTTTATTTTATTTTTTGTGATGCTGGGGATGCAACCCAAGGCTTCCTGCATGGTAGGCAAGTGCTCTACTACTGAGTCACACCCCCAGGTCCAATGTATTTTTAAATTAGTTTGGGAGACAGTAAGACTTTTCTAAGGGTGTAACAGAGACAGTTTCAAAAGTTGTGTTAGCCAACATTGAGTTGGCTAGGATGGGGAAAACAGAAGTAAAGTAACGTGTCAGCCCATTTTCTCCTAGGAATCCTCCAGGGTGTAGTGATAATTTTAGGTTTATTTTGTGAAAAATGCATTTGTTAATTGTTAATTGACGTCGTTCAATTATTTGAACAACTTTAGAAGAATAATTTCCCCCTGAGGAAAGTGAGATGAGCATTAATGTTGTATCATGGACACCCCAAACAGTATTTATTGAACATAGGCTTGTCCCAAGGCTCGGTGTCTGGGAGCAGGGTCAGTTGTAGGGTTGTCTTTCTGAGCGTGCTGGGAGCAGAAGTGAGAGGGCAGAGCTGACCTGGATGATGGGAGAACGGGGACTGCAGGCCTTCTGGAACTGAGGTATATGACCTTGGGCAAACCGTTTGATGTGCTTGATTTTTCCAGCTATGAAGTGGGGCTGTATTTTATTCTAAAATGAATTTTGAAGTATCACATTTGTAGAAGATCCTTCTGTTTGTGCTGGGAAGTAATAGGTAGCTCTTCACTGCTTATTTCTGGGTCATTTGAAATCTTTCTCCCCCTTGAGAATATACATTCCCGAAGGGCTGGGACTGTGTCTGTGTCTTCTGCTCACCGGGTACCCCTGCTACTGTGGCAGTGCTGGAGCTTAGAGTGTCCTCACATACCTGGTTGGTCCCACAATGGTGTGGGGAGAAGGTACAGACACACTTCCTACAAACATAGATCTGTGTTTGTCAATATCTTAGAGCTTCAGGCCTATCTATCGTGTTGTTAACAAGGCGCCATTTGAATATTTCACAAAATTTCTAGAGGATTTTCTTCTTCAACTTGATTGATAAAAATCTAACAATGAAATGAAAGAAAGTCTTGCTGTGTTTTTGTTTTGAGGGGGGCCAGCATGCTCTTGAGACCCTGATCTCTGAGCCCGCCTGTTTTGTTTGAGGTCCACTCCTCCTTTAGGACAGAGCTAGATCTCTCTGTGCCAGTCCTCTCAGGGAACAAACTTGGTTCCAGATGGGAGCTGTTTTCCTTGTAGCCAGTTTAAGCCTCTGAAGAATTTGGAGGTAAAGTGGCTTCATGTCTGCATCTTCCTCATTAACACACTGAGGAAAATCTGGACATTGAGATTTGTGAGACCAGAGTTTCAACCACAATACACTTTTCAGCACATATTGCTGAATTGGAGTTAAATTGTTTATTAGTGTGAAAATGAAGTTACTTTGGATTGAGATTCTGCTTCCTTTGTGTTCTCAATGAAGGCTGTGATGGGAGAAAAATTAGACAAAATGTTCTCTGTAAAGTCTATTTTAAGAAGAATGATTCAGAGAAGAACCTAGGTCTAAAAAATTTTTATCAATACATGAAAAGTGAATTGCCAAGTTTGCCAGATGTCTCATTTTAAATAATTATTTTACTCATTTGGTCTCTTGTAAAGTCTTCCCTTTTGCCTCTGAAATATTCTCTGCCCCCGTGTAACTTTTAAAAGTTTCAGAATATTCTGAGTCCCATCTGAGTTGGGGTTGTAATTCTGTGTAGTTCCGCTGGGAATTGTGTTGCATAAAAATAAAGGCAAAAAAAAAAAAACAAAAACAAAAAACCACGTTATTGGACTACACAGCTTTGGACATTTTCCTTAAGTTATTTGGTATATTCCATCTTGATGTTTCACTTCACATTTATTGAGCACCTGCTGTG
Organism: Sciurus vulgaris; assembly: GCF_902686455.1. Classification (NCBI taxonomy): domain Eukaryota; kingdom Metazoa; phylum Chordata; class Mammalia; order Rodentia; family Sciuridae; genus Sciurus; species Sciurus vulgaris. The sequence continues at coordinate 122,325,954 of NC_136467.1, read as the reverse complement.
AACGAACAGCCCCTTGTTCTTCAGGCAGCCTATGATGTGGTTCTTAGGTCTGTCCCCTAGCCATCTGCTGTGAGTTGGACGTGGTTCCCAGGAGTTCCTGTGTTGGAGCTTTAGACCTCGGAGTGGCTGTGTAGAGGTGGTGGTCATGGGGAGCACTGTCCTCAGGAGGGATCAAGGTAGCTTTCATGGGACCATCATGTTAGTTCTTTAGAGGGTGAGTTATTATGGAAAGGTGGGTCTAGCGTCTGACTCTGGCTCGCCATGTGAGGCTCCCTTTTTTGTACACTCACCATGATGCCATCCTCCTAAGGGCCTCGTCAGAGTTACACTGATGCCAGCATCACACCCTTGAATTATTGGAACTGTGAGCCAGATAAACATCTTTTCTTTATAAGCTATGCAGCCTCAGGTATTTCCTTAGAATAATGAAAAACTAATACATCCACCCCACCTTACTTGGTATAATAAGATAGAATGGCTCATAGTTAAAGGGAGGCCTTTACCTTTTATGTTGTAGACACAAGTCCTAATGGGCACCTCTCTTTTGGGGGCAACATAAAACACCTCTGCCTGATCATTGTTTGGTCCACTATCAGCGCTCTCCCAGTGTCCTGTGCAAGTTTCCCCGGGGTGGGGGAAGCACCAAAGGTTGAAGAAGGAAAGGGGCTTTAAGAAGTAGCCCCAGCAACCTGCTGGCAGCTTTCCTGCTCCCGGGGTATGGAAGGACCAGAGCCCCTGGGGAGAAGGGGGAGCAAACCTTCCAATGAGTGGAGAGGGAGACTTGGCCAAGGTCCAGTTAGAGGTCAGGGATGTTTCTTTTGGTGGTTTTCATTTTGGTGACCTAAAATCAACCCAAGTCCTGCTGCCACCCCATCCCACCCTTGTTCAGGTTACCTATCAAAATTCTTGTAACCACTGAATAGATTCAACTTGATGCCCGAAAATCCATTTTTGTAAGAGAATTCACATTGCAGTGCAGATGAAATGGCAATCTACCCCCTCTTACTTCTCTGTTAAACTAACCAAAAAATCTGGTGATGTGATGATGTAGGAAATGGTCTTTTTGAGTAGAAGCTTTGTGCTTTCTTCCAGCAGGATGGGAGTGAAGGGACATCCTGTCTCCACAGAGTTGACTAAGGCTGTCTGTGCTTCCACCACACAAACTGACCTCTTCTCTGCACCTGAGGCCAGGAGGCCCCTGGCACTACCTCTCTCCCTGTGGCCACCCTGCCTGAGGAACTATAGGTGTTCCTGTTCTGGCCAGGTCACAACAACTTGCTAGGGTGGAGCTGTAGGTGAGGCTGATAAGCAACTTCCAGAACCCTGGCTTCATAAATCCCTAGGGAGAGGAAGAGCCTTTCTCTTTGTTACCAGCTGCCCTGTCCCCACCCTGTGACACATATAGCCTCTTCTAAAGAGCTTTACTTCCCCACTTAGTTTTTCTGCCCCCTGGTTTACTCCAGAAATGTCCATGCTGTTGTTTCTACTCCCTCTGCTCTGTCCCGGGGGGCCAGCCCCTACTTGTTCCTTGGAGAGACTGAGTTTAACCATTGTGGAAATCACAGCCTTGAGACTGCGTGTGTGGAGCCCCATTTGGTTGAAAATCTGATGTAGAATTCTGATCCCAGGTGGGTTGGTGTGATTCCACCTGAAGGCAGCTGTGACTTGGGAGAGAGGATGTGTAGTGGTTGGAGAGTGCGGCCCGTCGGCCTAGGTTCACGTGCCAGCCCTCTGCTTGGCAATAGGTTATTGACTCTTCCTGCCTCAATTTCCTCACTTCCCAATGGGCTCATAGTAGCATCCACCTCATGCGGTTTTTGTGAGGGACGAAGGAAATAATGCTTGTGAGGGCTCTCCGGCAGCACCTGCATGTGCCTTGTGCTTGTTAAGGGTGGGCTCTCCTCTCCTGAAGGTACAGCCTCAGGCTGAGAGTGGCCGCCAACATGCTGACCCCACTGCGTCCCTGCATTCTGTGCAGAAAATTGTGGGGAGGAAAGAAGGCAGCATAAGGCGTCTCTGGCTCATTCACAAAAGCCATCACATTTAGCACATTCTCTCAAGGTCTCCTTAAAGATGCTGCTAAATCTGTTTCCTGAATTTTACAGTCTTGTTAAAAGTATTCTGTTGCCTCCTGATTTGGAGTAAAACATTGACTGAAATCATGAATTTTTTTTTTTTTTTTTTTTTTTTTTAACAAAACACCGTGCAACCGTGGCATATTAAATGTGAATCAAACTGGTTACTGTTACATTTTGAACTTTATATACTGCCTTAAAAAGTCAATTCTGAGTATCAGTTATGGTTTTCAAACTATGTTTCTAGTTCTTTATGCAAAAAGTTAGAAAGTGGTCACTGGCAAGTTTCCTCCAGAACACTGTTGTTTCTAAGAGAAAATTAAATATTGACTTAAAGCACCTTTTCAGGGTCATGGCTGGCCTGGAGTCCAAACTCCTTCCTGTGTCTTTGAGCTTTTGCAGTCTGCTTCACTTTTGGTTTTTGCGGTCAATTGTTCATTGCTCCCTGCTGCTATCTTTGCTCTGGATACTTTAGCATTACCTAGTTCAACAACAAAAGAATTTGGGGGTGGGTGGGTACTGGGGATTGAACCCAAAGGCACTTTACCACTGAGCTGCATCCCAAGCCCCTCACTCCCTGCACCCTTTTTTTTTTTTTTTTTTTTTTTTTACTGGAGATAGAAGCCAGGGGCACTTTACCACTGTGCTACATTCCCAGCCCTTTTTATTTTTTTTTTTTGAGACAGGATCTTGCTAAGAGCTGAGGCTGACCTCAAATTTGCAATCCTCCTACCTCAGCCTCACAAACAACTTGGATTACAAGTGTGCATCACTGAGCCCAGTTAATTCAACAAATATTAAGTGCCTTTTTGTACCTGCAGTAGTCAGTGCTATTTGCAAATCATTTGAGTATGGTCCCATGCTAACTTGAAGCTAGATCTGTAACATATGCCTCGTTGCCTACAACACTTCCCATGTTGTACTGTTCGACAGCTTCTGGCTTCCCTTTAACAAAGGCAGTAGCTAGTAAGTAAAGTGCCTAGATTCTGGAGTTAAGCTATGTGGATTCAAAACACAACTTTGCCACTTGCTAGTTGTGGAAATGTTGAAAGTTTTTAATCTCTTTGTTTCATCTTTAAAATGGCAGTAATAATAGTAACTGTCTTACAGTGTGGTTCTGAGAATTAGATTAGGTGACCCATAAGCATACTTGGTATATTCTTTGCACAGAGTAGCTTTTTGTTAACAACTATTATTGTCTCCCCCAACCCCCGCAACTGGGGTTAGAACCCAGGGCCTCACACATGCTAGGCAAGCATTGTACCATCCTCAGCCCTTTTAATTTTATTTTGAGACATGGTCATGTTTAGTTGCCCAGGCTGGCCTTGAACTTGAGATCCTCCGCCTTAGCCTCCTAACTAATTGAGATTACAGGTGTGTGCCCTTATGCCTGGCCTATTATTATCATTTTTATGTTGTGGCCTCCAGGAAGTCTTCCCCATTCCGCTCATGAGAGGCTTTCCTGTGTGCTTGTACTCCTAGATCCTGGCTTATAACTCCTGTCATTGTGTTTTCTATGCTGTATTGTAATTCCCTGTTTGTTTCTACTCACGTGTAGGCTGCCAGCTTCTTCATCTTCATCATCTTCTCTTTTTTCTTTTTTTTTTTTTTTGGGAGTAGGAGAGGAGAGGTTGAACCCTGGGCCTGGAGCATGCTACACAAGTGCTTTACCATTGAGCCACACCCCAGCCCTGCCACCTTCTTTTTTTTTTTTTTTTTTTTTTTTTTTTTGCAGTACTGGGGATTTGAACTCAGGGCCTTGTGCTTGCGAGGCAAGCACTCAACCAACTAAGCTATATCCCCAGCCCCCACCTTCTTAAAAGTAGATAAAATCTATTTCTTGACCACAGTCATATCCCCATTGCCTAGTAGATGTTATTTCCCTTTCCCACCTCCTAGAAGATATTAGGGTAGGTGTTTTTTGTTTATTTGTTTTTGTTTTTTAAGGGTTCCTAACTAAATTGTTACTGATTGATTGATGAATGAGTCTACTTGCCTGTTTTGGCATTGTCCTCTTATTAGGCCAGTTTTTAAAGATGCACCAAGGTGTGTGAAATGATACTGATTAAAGCTGTTTTGTGCCAGGCATTGCAGTAGGATCTTTAGATTTGTTCTTATTGAATTTATCTTCAACTCCTCTGAGTTAGATGCTAACACACCTGTTTAAGAATGATGTGAAGTGCTCATTCAGTTTAGTAAATGTCAGAGTTGGACTCTCCTCTGAGTCTGCTTGGCTTCAAGACACATCCTGTTTTCTCCTGTGTTCACTGCCTTACTGAAGACTTGGCTGACTGGTTCCCTGCCGGTTGGTAACTGCTGTCCTAGCCTTCTGTCCCTTTTCTAGGGTGCTGTACTTTAGACTTCAGAAGTGATCATTAGCTGGGTGTCGCACACCCAATCCCAGCTACTTGGGAGGCAGAGTCAGGAGAATCACAAGTTCAAGGCCAACCAGAGCAACTTAGTGAGGCCCTCTCTCAAAAGGAAAAGGGCTGGGCTCAGTGAAATGCATCCCTAGGTTCAATTCCCAGTACTGCCAAGTGGTGGGGGGACAAAAGAAAAGAAGAAGTGGTTATTAAAGGGGTTCATATGTATATTTATATTTTAGTTGTAGGTGGACACAATACCTTTATTTACTTTTTATTTTTATGTGGTACTGAGGATCAAACCCAGGGCCTCATGTGTCCTAGGCAAGTGCGCTACTACTGAGCCACAACCCCAGCTCTTCAGGGGTTCTTTCTTTCTGTAGGGAAGCTCCTGAGTCTTATATTGTGTAATTCAATACTTGAGTCGTACAAAACAATGAGACTGTCATGCAGGCAGATAAGGATTATAGACAAACAGAAGCATGGGAACTTTGGGGTAGGGAGAGCTGAGAAAACAACAATTTTTATGGTTTCATTTCTTAGTTTGTCCAAAAGTTAAAAATAGAGTTAATCATGCCCTGTGGCCACCTGGTTCAGAAAATCTCATATCAGTACAGAAAATTTACACAGTGTATCCAAAGTATAGTCTGTGTTAAGACTTTCTATCAAAATATGCTGTTGGTCAAACCATATTTTGATCTGAATTTGGATTTTTAAACAACAAAACACATGGTCTTGGAAACTAGGGTTTATTGTGACTGGCTGGCTTTCAAAGTAGTAGGCTAAGCTAATGAATCAAAATAATGACTGCTTTTTAAGCTGAGATTCACTAGACTCCCAGCATTTTATAACATTTTACTTTTTTATTTGCATATTTTAAAAAGCACCCACTTGGGAGGCCTGTTCTGGGAAGAGCAATACCACTTGCTGCGCTGTTTCTTGTGCAGTAGGCCAGGACCACCTGAAGACATCAGAGGACTCTTCCTCAACTGGTTTGTCTTCAGTCTGTCTCCCAAGCCAGGGATACCCAGAAGACCATTCCAGGTGTAGCAACTGAGGAAGGCTGGGCTTCAGAAATGTCCAGGGTTTCTTACAGATGTGAAATTCTGTTAAGACCTCGATTATACAGGACAAAGAAGTAGAGAGACTCCTCATTGTTGATTTCATGTCTTTCAAAAATGTTAGCATCTTTTAGAAAGTTTTATTATTTTAGAAAATGTTTTGAAAGTGTAGGCATGTGGTAACTTATATTCTCCAAGAGACCTAGTATTACCTGAAGTGTTCTGATCAAAAGATGGTGTAGGTAATGACTTATCAAAACAACTGATATTTCGAGTTTACAGTATCTTAAGTCACAAAATCTTGAGGTTAGGCTGGGGGTGTGGCTCAGTGGTTAAGTTCTTGCCTAGTAAGCTTGAGGCTCTGAGTTCCATTCCCAGCCCTGCCAAGAAAAAAATTCTTGAGGTTCTTTTTGGATGTGGGTCTGTTTATTCAAACTGCAGATTCAGTGTTGCTGCAACTACTGACTAGTATAAGAACCAGAAATATTTCATGGTCAATGTTAACGGCTTTAGAGATTTGTGGGAAGACTTGGAAGAACATATTAAATGTTCTGAATAAATCCTTACCCTCCTCTAGGTTATTATATGCAGGTAATTCAAACACGGTTCCTTACTCTGTTAGCAATGTGGATCATTCTTCTTGTCTGAGTTGAGACATCTTCACCAACGTGCTTTTTTGAGTAAAGCTCTGAATATAAGAATAAGACAAGGGCAATAGCAACTGAAATTTCTTGCACACTTATATCTTAAGTACCAATCCTTTATAAGTACCTCAAAATGGCACAAAGCGACATATGCTTTGGTACTGTGGTTCCCATTTTACGGATGAGGGAATTGAGGCCAGGGAGGCTGAGTAACATGTCTGAATCTGTAGAGCTAGTAAGTGAATGAGTCAGCGTTGGGTCTGGCTCCAGTGCCTACATTCCTAAGCATCCCATACTTGTCAGGACTGGTGGTGTCATCAGAAATTTAGACATTTTGTAGATGTACCAATTCAAACTATCATTTTCACATGTTGTTTTTCCACAGACATTGCCTTTCCACCTTGATCTGCACACCTGTCTGTTTCAGTAATTTCATAGAGCTCAAATGTATCCTTGCAGGATGTAGCTCTGGGACTCATTATTCTTTTAAATTTTTTAGTTGTCAGTGGATTTTTATTTTATTTATTTATATGTGGTGCTGAGGATTGAACCCAGTTCCTTATACATGCGAGGCAAGCACTCTACCACTGAGCCACAACCCCAGCCCTGGGACTCATCTTAATGGAAGATAAGATAGGTTCTGCTGTGAAGATGTCTGCCCCACAAGAGCATGCTTGTGCAGTGAAAGAGGGTACTGAATGCAGAACCCCAAGCATTTCCTTACCCTCAGGGTAAAAGAAAGGATCCAGAAAGTCTACCACAGAAGGATCCAGCAAAAGCCAGAGGAGTCCATAAAGGCCAGTGCTGTGGAATGCTTCAGAGCAAGGAGAATGGAAGCAGAAAGTGAATTTGGTGATCGGGTGTGCTCTGTTAGGGTGAGGGAAGGCAATGACTGCCCCCAGGACTACGCAGAGAATGGTAGTGAGTCCACTGTCAGGATACCAGGTGTAGGACATTGACTTTTAAAGTTTGGCAGGAACGAGAAGAATTGAACAGGATGGCAGCTTGAGGGGCCAGGGGATCAAGAAGCCTTTTTTCTTTATCAGGAGGTCTGTTCTGACCACATCTGAAAGCAATGCCAGACCTGATGGAATGGGAGGAACTGAAGAGGCAGGAATAATGTTAATAGTTGCCACACACAGAGTGCTTATGCATGCCAGGAACTGGGGGACACACATTTCCTATTCTGTCCTAGTTATGCACAGCAACTCTGGGAAGTGGATATGAAACTATCTCTTATAACTGGGGAAACAGAGCTTTTAAGCAACTTGCCCAAGCTCAGACGGCTGCTTGGTCGATTGGTTTTAAATTGGGTTCTGCCAAGCCACATCATGGAGTAATTGAGCAAACAGATGATAGGGGACATAGAGCCTGAGAAGAGAGGTACTTCTCTTCCAGTGAGACCAGAGGAAAGGATTCCTGAATTCAGATGGGGAGAGGAAATGTGGATCAACTCTTTGACCCTTCTTTTAGTGCCTGTGTTGTGTCCAGTATTGGGCTCTATTGCTTGCTGCTTGGACTATCCCCCACTACCCTCAGCTGCTGCACACACTCAGAGGTTGTTTAAAGGGTGTCTGCTTTTTTCTGATGGCCAAGTCTTCTCATGGAGGCAGGAGGTTCAGACATCTAGAAGAGGTCTTTTAAAAAGCCGCTTCTGTGGGTCATGAATATATTGAAATGTTGGCTTGGCCCCACAGCCTCCCAGGATCTATTTGTACTTGGCATAGAATAGAGAGGATGTGTGTGTGTGTGTGTGTTTCTTTTCCCCTACATCCCTACATTTATGGGTGTTAATTGGAACCATCCAGCCAGGCCTACGAAGTCTTACAGGAGTTGGTTGGGGTCTGGTCTTTAGGTAGGTTTTCCTTTAGCTTTCCTTTCAACTGTCTTTGGGTTTCTTGTTATTATGCATTTATAGGTTCCAGGACCTGCATATTCTAGCCCTCAGTACTCATTATAGTCTTCATAAAATAGTTGAAGATTTGTACATATTCCCTGCTCCCAGAAGCTTCTACAGGATGAATGTAGCTGCCATCCCAAAAGCTGCTATAAATGCATTTTCCTGTTTTTCTCAGAATGACTCTAAGGAGACATTCCTTGGGGTAATTTGTTTAAGCTTCATATTTCCCTGCAACACTGCTATTTCTGTGTGTGGTTTGGCAAACATTACTACAGGGGCTTTTGGATTTCCAAATGGGTGGCTCTTGCCTTGTCTAGAAACTCTGTCTGAAATGATAAAGGAGGTGGAGGTGGAGACAAAATGAGAGACAGAGGCAGAGGACTGTTACTACTTTTATTCATATCACCTGATTTTAGAAGAGTCTTAATTGCCTCTAGTATCACTTTTTTTTTTTTTACCCAAGCAGCAAGCGCTTATTTTACCCAATCTTGTAGGTCTCTTGCCCTCCTCCCTTTTCTGTTGAAGCCTAGTGTTTTAAAATAGGCAACTCCATTGTTACTATAATATTTATTTCTATTGGACTTTTAAGTGTTCTCATATTCCTTCCTTAGGTTAATTCACAAGAGGACTTCTAATTCTTAGTACCATACCATTCTGTATTATAGTTTCACGTTATCCTTTTGTTTTTCTCAGAAGCCTTGACTGTCTTAGCAACCTCTTACTTAAAACCCATTTTTAAGGGCTTTCCACAAATGCTCTTTTAGTATATTTTGCCCCCAAGGTAGGGTCATCCCTTCCCCCAGTTTCTGCTGATGGAATGTTTTCCTAAAGTCTTATATGGCAAGTGACATCAAGGTTGACTGGAATGATTAGGCAATGGCTTTGAGCAGATAATGAGCAGATAATGAGCCTGGCATTGGGCTTCAGGCCTTTGTACATTCTGTGTGTGATAGAAGAGTAATCTTGTGGACTAAGGGTAGCTGGGTAGAAAATTTAGAACCTTTCTAGAGTAATAGCTGGGGAAGCATGAAGAAGGCTTAGGTGATAACACGTGGAGGAAGAACCTTCTCTCCAGGAGTTGGAGAATCTAGGGAAACTTGGTGTCAGTAGAATCCTGGGGCAGGTCTTGTTATATCTATTAACTTGTCCTCAACTTATGTGAAGGAAATATAGCTGAGAGTGGATTTGTGTAGTTCTCCCGGTATAGTTTGCATCTTCTGATGATCGCTATTAGGGTAAAGAAGCTTTCATGTTCCAGGCCACTGGTGTGTCATCCAGAAAGAGGACACAGGTGGAGGATGTTTACCTGTGAGAAAGGTGGGGCGCTCTGGGTTCTTGGACTTTCAGAGGCCAGCCCCCATTTTCTTGGTGGTAGCAGCTTGGAAAAGTTCCCTGAGGCAGCTGTAAAACCCTACCTTGACCATCTGTGCCTGGAATTGGAAGTGTTTAAGGGAGAAAGAGAATTTCTAAGAAGCTTCTTTAGAGGACTCAGAAAGCCTGGTGTTCCCAATCTCTCTTATTCATAGAGTTGCCAAATGGATCCTTTTGTATTGGTTTTGTGACCCCTTCCAATTTGTCATATAGCTAATTTGAACACCTTAAAACGAATACTTCTCATCATAGCATTCTAGGCCCTTGAGTTGTGGCCTTTGGAGGTGCAAAAATGTGCAGGAAAAGACAAAGTGTGCTCTTTCTCTGTACTTGAGGTGGATTTCATGTTGGCACACTCGTGTCAGTTATGAGTTATTTAAGAAGCGCTCCAGCTTATTCATGGCCTGTTACCCTGGTGTTCCCCACCCCCTACCTTGCAGGAGGGGAAAAGCTGCTCTTTTAGCTGCTGCTAGGCTCTAGGACCAGTCCCTGAATGGGGGCTCGAACTTGTTTCCTGTCATCCCTTATAGAGTATTAGCAGCTTTGGGACTTGGCTGTGGGCAGTAGAGACATGGATCCCACTGTTGGGCAACTTATAATTATGGTGCAATATGAAGCAGGTTATAATTATTGTGAAGTGGATACAAATATGGACTCTGCACCGGGTTGTTCCTGCTTATGTGTCCTTGGGCCGTTTAACCTATCTTGCCTCAGTTTGTCCATTTATAAAATGAGAATAATGCCATCAAATTGTTGTAAGGGTCAAGTAATCGTAGAACACTTGGGGTGGTGCCTGGTACATGCCAAGTACTCAGTAATATTATGACATTAAATGGTGTGGTGTAGATGATAAATGCCAGGGAATCAGGAGCTGGAGGTATGTTAAGGGAGGTGTGGTCAGGAGAGGCTTCCTTGGTGGGTCTTAGAATGGGTGAAGTTTTGGGTCAGACTGAGAGACAGTTGGAGATGGTGTTGCAGGCCAGGGAGCAGCGTTCGTAGGATGCAGAAGAAAGAAGGTATCTGCTGTGTGTTAGAAGCCATAAAGAAACTGGGATGATGGAAAATTAGGGGGTGGGAGGTAGGACGTATCATAAATAGGCACTAAAGATGAGCTTTTGTGGAGGGACCCTAGGGGACTATTGAGGCCACCAGGGTTTCTGAGCTGTGAAATGATAGAAGGAACTGGAAGTTCAAGCAAATGCGTCAAGTATGGATTTATATGGAAGTGAGGAACTGATAGGAGCTGGAGGCTGGCCAGGAAGCTGTTCTGATGGTTCACATTTGGGTCTAGACTAGGTGATGACTGTGGGAATAAAGAGGAAGGGGCACATGTAGGTGGTGTCTTGAAACAGTACTGTGAAGTACAGGATTTGATGGCTGATGGAGGCTTATGGGAGGCATCCTGTGTAAATGACTATGTGAAAAACTGGTCAGAGGGATAAGAGTCAGGAGGAGAGCAGATTAGGACAAGATTTAGTGACAAGCAAGAGAACAGTTCTTTACCGATTCCTTACAACCTAGAGGAACCCCTGGAGGAGCCCCTCTCCAAGCTGAGATGGCTTCTTTTGGGCTCTGGTATCTGGGAGCAGCAGGCAAGACTGACATGTTCCTAGCGCTTGCTTCCCAGCTGTTGCACAACTTTTCTGCCCATTCCCTCTGATCCTCTTGACCCACAGGGTTTCAGAGTGTACAGTGGGGTTTTGGTTCCTTCCATAAGGGAACCTCTGAGCCTTGATGGGGACTGGGAATGTTGTCTTCCCATCTCTGTATTCATGAACCACAGGATTCAGCTGTTTTCAGATCTCTGCATAGCTCTTTCGGTTAGGCCATGGTTAAGTACCAACAGTGATTACTTTTGAGACAGCAAAGGACAAAGCATAGTGGAAGAAGGGAACAGTCTTTGAGCATCCCAAGCCTTGCAGGATCATCTGAAAGGATTCAGATTTTCATGCTTGGAATCTCTCTGTCAGGAGCACTTTGTCACAGGCAAGCTGAAATTTTATGATAAGGAAGAACTCTGGTTTCCCCTAGGCTAAGGCTGCAGCCCAAATTCCTAATAAAAGCATTATCACAGCAGGGCGAATAGGGGCGAGGACTTATCCAAGCTTGCTTTGTCTCAGTCTCGTGAGTACTCTTTTTAGAGTAGTGTTTTTTCCTCCTCTTTTTCTGCTCACTGTTTTGTGCCACACACGGTATACTTTCCATATTCTGCCTCCTTTAATCTTCACAGCTGTCCCTATGAGGAGAATGCAGTTGCCACTCTATTTTGTAGATGAGGACCCTGAGGCATGGCATGGTCTTGCAGTTTACCCAGAGTTGCACATCTTGTATTGATGCAGCTGGGATTTGATTTCTAGCAGGCTGGTTCCAGGGCTCCTGCCCCACTCATCCTGTTTCATAGCCTTCTTTCTGTGAGCTAGAGCCACCACTTTGAAGGTGTTCTGTTCCCTCTCTTGAGTGCTATTAAAGAAGTTGTTAATCAGGTGAGGTGTGCACCTGTAATCCCAAGTCACTTGAGAGGCCAAGGCAGGAAGATCACAAGTTTAAGGCCAGCCTTGGCTATTTAGTAGTGTAACTCTGTGGTAAAGTACCCTTGTTTCAGTCTCCAGTACGAAAAAAAAAAAAAGAAAAAAAAAGAAAAAATATGAAGATATAATGCTTATCTCCATAAAGGTGTTACTCTAAAGCACTTAGAATAATATTGGGAATGTCGTACTACTCAGTGTTATCAGTACTAGCAGGCTTTCAATACTTCTTGCATGGTGGTGGTGGTGGTTTCATTTAGTCCCACTTTGTTAGATTTCATGTACTTTTGACTTTCATAAATGAAAGTAACTTGCATGGTAGGGGCTTGATAAGATTAGAAAAGATGAATGAACCAATGTATTCCACCCATGTTTGATTTCCCTGTTTAGTAGCTAGTTGCCTGGAAAGTCTCCCATTTTTCTGAATCATATCTGCAGATATGCCAGCTGGGTGACTTGGTTCCCCTTCTGTTTACCTGAGCACAGTTTGCATCCAGGTAGCTAGTCTAGTGGGAGGTTTTCTTTTCTTTCTTTTTGCTTTTTTGGTACTGGAGATTGAATTCAGGGCCTTGCATGTAGTATGCAAGCACTCTACCACTGAGCCATACTCCCTGTCCATTTTATTTTATTTGAGGCCTGGTCTCAAAATAAAAATTGCCCAGGCTGGCCTTGAATTTGCTGCTCTCCTGCTTCAGCCTCCTGAGTAACTGGGATCACAGGCACATGCCACTTGCCCAGCCAGTTTTGTTTTTCATTATTGTCATTTGGAGTACTTAGCCATCTGTTTCTTTGTTTAAATTTTTTTTCTTTATCCTTCTGAAATATTCTACAACTCTCTTTATTATAAAGTCCATACTGATTAACCATGACTTATAAGTTATGAGGCCCAAACCCCTAAAAAAGTGCTGTACCTTTTAGGCCTTTCTGTCTTACTTATTTCCCCTGTAGTTCTGGATAATTCTCCATCCCATGTTCCTGCTGTTTGAGTTCTGAAATCATGAGTGAAACTTTTCTTTTTATTATCTTTCATTTATAGCTAGTGCTCTCTCCCTTCTTTTCCACTTTAGATTCCTTAAGACTTATTTTACTAAATTAAAGTTATTGGTGGTCTTTTCTGTTGTACCAATGGGTAGTTTCCAGCACAGAAAATTGGTTTCCATTATCTAATGTGATCATTTCCCAATTATTCTACATGCGTTCCAAATCTATTGGAATATTCATAATTTTGTTTTTAAGAATAGTCTTTAGTCTTTTCTCATTACTTTATTGTGGGGTGACCTAGCAAGGGGGTGGTGGGCGCAGCTCTCCTGGGTTGTGTTTGGAGGGTCAGCAGTGTAAGTCTACAGCACAGAGGGAGGAATGTGAGAGAGAAGCCTCCACTTCAGGACGGTGAGTGGATGTTCCTGTGGAGCTGCCAGCTCAGGCTGAGGAGCCCAGCAGAATGGGTTCAGATTCCAGCCCTGCTGCATACTTTGTGTGACCTGGGCAGGCAGTTTAATTCTTCCAAATCCCAGATTCCCTTTGTGCAAAAAGGGGGTGCTAACTCTACTGCACAGAATTGGAGGAGAGTGGGGTGAATGGCCTATGGGGGTCTAATTTGTCTCCCCCTTCCTTTGTCTTTTCTCCTGTTCTGCTCCTCTCTGATGAAGCTAGTTGTTCTGCTTTTAAACAATAACTCTCATTTAAATTAACATTTTTCTTTGCAAACTTGGAAATATTGTATCTCCTATTAAATATCATTTCCCCCCTCATTCCCATGATCACTGCCACAGATGTAGCTGGATCCTCTTTTTAGATGATAAGTTGCTAATCAGAAAGGACCCTTCTTCAATGTTCCTATGTTGAGAGAAGAGTTATATGCTTATCTCAAGCAAAGACTGTCTTTTATCTTGGACCTCCATGTCTTCTTAGCTTTAAGGGTTCTCAGAAGCAAGTTGTATTTTGTCAGTGGACCCTTCTTTTTTACTCCATTAAATGACATTTTTTCTTGAAGCCACAGTCCTAAGTGGTATTTAAATCTTAAAATGACTAGAGGGGAAGGCTGAGATTGTAGCTCAGTTGTAGAGCACTTGCCTGGTATGTGTGAAGCACTGGGTTTGATCCTCAGCACCACATAAAAATAAATAAATAAAATAAAGCCATTGTGTCCATTTATAATTAGAAAAAAAATTTAAGGACCCACAGTATGGTCTTTAAACAAAAAAAATGACTAGAGGTAGGAATGTATTGTAACTTTACTTCTAAGCAGTTGGGGCAAGGGATGAAGTCGTGTGCCTAGTATTCTTTCCTCCACCCAGAAGGTTCCCTGTAATTTATATGCAAGTCTGGGAAAATTCACACCCAGGCAAACAAACAACTTTTTCTGCTGTGGACACTTCCAAAGAGTTGATGGGCAGGAAAATAGGTGAGTAAGAAGTACAAAATAGTGAAAGACTTATAGTCTTTCTTATAGTGAAAACTAGTGTGACTAGTTTTTTTGATATTCAAAATTTAATGGACAGACACTACAGATAGAAGTTCACCTTAGAATGATTGACAGCCTCTAGAGAAGGGATTAGGTACATTGTTGGTAAAGGAGGCCTCCAATGGCCAGTTGGATGACTAAATTTTTAAGATACAGAGGTTAGAGGATCTGCACAGGATTAGGTGTTTTTTTTTTTTAAATTTTAATTTATTTTTATTGTAAACAAATGGGATACATGTTGTTTCTGTTTGTACATGGAGTAACAACATACCATTTGCATATTCATACATTTACATAGGGTAATGATATTTGATTCATTCTGTTATTTTTTCCTCCCCCACCCCTTTTCCCTCTATACAGTCCCTCCTTCCTCCGTTCTTGCCCCCCTCTCACCCCCCATTATGTGTCATCATCTGCTTCTCAGCGAGATCATTCGTCCTTTGGTTTTTTGAGATTGGCTTATCTCACTTAGCATGATATTCTCCAATTTCATCCATTTGCCTGCACATGCCATAATTTTATTATTCTTTATAGCTGAGTAATATTCCATTGTATTTATATACCACAGTTTCTTTATCCATTCATCAATTGAAGGACATCTAGGTTGATTCCACAGTCTGGCTATTGTGAATTGAGCAGCTATGAACATTGATGTGACTGTATCTCTGTAGTATGCTGATTTTAAGTCCTTTGGGTATAGGCCAATAGCTGGGTCAAATGGTGGGTCCATTCCAAGTTTTCTAAGGAATCTCCACACTGCTTTCCAGAGTGACTGCACTAATTTGCAGCCCTACCAGCAATTTTGAGTGTACCTTTTTCCCCACATCCTCTCCAACACCTATTGTTGCTTGTATTCTTGATAATTGCCATTCTAATTGGGGTGAGATGGAATCTTAGTGTAGTTTTGATTTGCATTTCTCTTATTACTAAAGATGGTGAACATTTTTTTCATATGTTTGTTGATTGCGTGTAGATCTTCTGTGAAGTGTCTGTTCATATCCTTAGCCCATTTGTTGATTGGGTTATTTGTATTCTTGGTGTAGAGTTTTTTGAGTTCTTTATATATTCTGGAAATTAGTGCTCTATCTGAAGTATGAGTGGCAAAGATATTCTCCCACTCTGTAGGCTCTCTCTTCGCATTGCTGATAGTTTCCTTTGCTGAGAGAAAGCTATTTAGTTTGAATCTGTCCCAGTTATTGATTCTTGCTTTTATTTCTGCACAGGATTAAGTGTTTTTGTTTTGTTTGTTTTTTTCAATGCTAGGGATCGAATCCAGAGCCTTGCACATGCTATGCAAATGCTCCCCCAGGCTTTGACTTCAGGTCTGTCTTCAGTTCTACTTTGGACAGTGTAAATCTCCTTTTGACCAAATCTCCCTTTGACCATAGCCTTTTCATATATAAAATGAGCAGACTGGTTTAGATGCTTTTGCAGGTCCCTTCTAGCTGGAGCTTCTGATTCCTACAATAGTAGGTAAAGGTATGTGTGATAGTAGATAAAAGTTCCTGTGTATGTGGGTCTTTTAACTTTTTAACTTGGTTGTACCTACAATTCATATAGTGTATTCTTTTTTTAAAAAACAGCTTTTTTGAAATGTATGTCACATATTGCAGGATTTTCTATGTGTAAGAATACAGTTCAGTTGTATACTGCATCCACAGAGTTGTGCAACCATCATCACAGTCCAGTTTTGGAACATTTTTAATCACCCCCAAAATAAACCCTGACATTAGAATTCACTTCCCATTTTCCTCCAGTCTCCTCAACCTGAGGCAACCACTGATCTACTTTCTGTCTCTATAGGTTTGCCTATTTAGACATTTCATCTATGTGTAGTCATATAACAAGTGGCTTTTTGTGCTTGGATTCTTTTACTTAGTACAACATTTTTGAGATTCATCCATGGTGTAGCATGTATCGGTATTTCTTTTTAGTTGCCAAATAATGTTCCATCATGTGGCTATACCATAATTTGTTCTTTATTTGTTTGAAAATTTTAGATTATTTCCATATTTTGCTTTTATGAATAATGCTTTGAACATCCATGTACAAGGTTTTGTATAGATGTATGCCTTCATGTCTCTTGGGGTAAATTGCTGAATTATATGGTAATTCTGTATTTAATTTTTTGAAGACCATCAAAGTTTTTAAAAAAAAAAAATTTGGTTGCCAACAAACCTTTATTTTATTTATTTATATGCAATGTTGAGAATTGAACCCAGTACCTCACATATGCTAGGCAAGCATTCTACCACCGAGCTACAACCCAAGACCGACCATCAAGTTTTTTTCCAAAGTGACTACATCATTATACTATCCCACTAGCAATATATGAGAGTCATAATTTCTCCACATACTCACTAACACTTGTTGTTTATCTATTTTTATTTTAGCTATCCCAGTGGGTACATAGTTTTTGGTTTGTTTTGTTTTTTAAGTTTGGTTCTTGTTCTGTTGCTCAGTCTGGCTCCAAACTCCTGATCCCAGCCTCCCAAGTAGCTGGGACTATAGGTGTGCACCACCACATTTGGCCATATAATGTGATTTTAATTTGCATTTCCTTCATAAATAATGATATTGAACATCTTTTCATATGTTTATTAGCCACTTATAAATCTTTAAAACGATGTCTTCAAATTCTTTGGCCGTATTTATATTGGTCTACATGCCTTTTTATTGTGGAATTTTAAGAGTAGTCCCTTTTTGAAAGTTTTATTTGACACCCTGGAATTTAGATTTATGTTACAAATAATTTTGTCATTACTTTTGTTGACTAAATACTATTGGCTAGCAGATTTTTTGAAATCAATTATTAGCAATGGGAAACAAAACAATTTTGAATTCAGAATGACTGAGGGGTCATGCACAGAGTGACGGAAAGAAGCCTCTTTTGGATTTATACATGGGAAAACTGTTTCAGTGTTCTGGAAGCGAAATCTTGCTTTAAACATTTGATTTCCTTGGATATCATATTGGTATTTGGTTTCTTGCAATTATTTTATGGATCTGACTAACATGTTCCAAAAGAGTTGTCAGGGCTAATGTTTTGAGGGAAAAGAATAACAAATTGGGTGGAATTTTAAAAATTAAAAATTGTTTTCACGGCTGGGGGTATGATATAACTCAGTGGTAGAGTGTTTGCCTAGTATGTAGGGAGTTTTCGGTTCCATCTCTAGCAATATTGAAGTATATAAGCATATATATTTACATATTATCATATGCAAAATATATATTTATATTATATATACACACACATTTGTGTAAATTTGAGAGTCTTGTGGATTTCTTTGAAAAGGGCAGTTGGTAGCTGAAGTTTTAGGGTTGTCATTCCAGAAATTGTGACTTTAGGATACCATGATCAATCAAGCTACTATATATATATTAGAGTTGAAAACTGTTTTTTTCTTTCATACTCTACAAATCAAAGCATTTTCCAGAGAGCTGATAAGGAAGGAAGCCCTCATTTTCCCTAGGTGAAATTGTTTTTTTTAATGCATTGAAGTCTTTGGAACTTGCCTCGAACTTGATTAGCTTTAGATAACTTCGGCATTGCTTAAGGACCCTACCTGGTTATTGTCCATTTTCTCATTTGCAGTTGGAGCTCAGGGGTCTTGCCTACATTTCCTTTCCTGGAACCTCATGCAAGAGTAAAATCCTTGCATCTTTTCCTTGTAGTAAATGCTGGAAACTGGGCTTCGTGACAAGTTGGCTCTGAACCAAGCTTCCCTTGCTCGTGCACATGTGAAACCTGTTTCTTTTGGCTAAGGCATTTAAAGGAACAAAAAAAAACAAAAAACAAAAACAAACAAACAAAAAAAACCTGTCAACATCTTGGCTCAAACAATCTTGTCTTATTCCCTTCTCGTTTCATCTCCTGCCCCGAGGCCTTACTCTCTTCTTTCCCCATCCCCTTTTATTTATAAGACTGCTGTGATTTACTTTTTCAAACATTCCGCTGCTCAGGTTTCTACTTTCCTCAGTTTCTACTTCCCCTCTTAAAATAGTGACCATATGAGGCCATTCACGTTTACTCTAATGTAAGAAAATTGAGTTTTGTCTGTTGGACATGCTTGGAGTTTGGACTTGGTTTTCATGCTTCTTTGGACAGGAATGGGCTGGTTTACATTTTTTAATGCCCTGGCTTCCAAATCAAAAGCAGACTGCCCTGACATAAGTTTGTATTAGAATCTGCTGAGATGAGGTGGAGAGCTGGGACTTGGTGATACTGATAGACTTTTTCATTTTCACTTGATTATGAGAAGGGAAACCACTTAAAACACTAGGGCTCCTCTTTCCTATAGTTTTAGTTGTCTTGACTCTTTAAAACAAATCCTGAAGGCATAAATGTTTTTAATTAGTCTATGTTGCAAAAAGACCCAGTGGGTAAAATATACACCGACTTTAAAATATCAAAAATTTCATCAACACTTCCTGTGTCTGGCCACCATCTGTGTAAGGAGAACCTTGAAAGAAAGAAGGTGCAAGTTCTTATTAAAAACACTCCTCTGGAGAAGTGGTGATGAGATTAGTGTGCCCCAGCAGCTGGGCTGGTAAGGGGGTTTGAGGAACTTGGTTCAGAGTGTGCTTAGAACCTGAGACCAGAGTGAGCATTGAAGGAGGACATATGCCAACCAGCTCCCACCGCCAGCGGGGAATTTGGTTGGGGGCCGACCTCCACTGCCATGGGGGTGGAAACACTGGGGGGCCACACACACTGACCAGACCTGTCTTCACAGTGGGAACAGATAGGGACACAGTGCAGCAGGTGGGAACACGCTGGCTGTGATTGCCAAGGGGAGGCTAGTGAAATTTCAGTCCTTGTAACTGTTGATGACCCAGGAGACAGTGTTGAGGTCGTTATCATCAGCTTTTCTGTATTTATTCAAGGCCGAAGGAAGCCACTTGTTTGCTTCCGTTGCTAGGTCTTTTCAAAGTCTGTCCCAGTGCCTCCAACGTATTTCCTTCCTTTAATGGTCAAAGTGCTGCCGTAATTTCAAACCAACCCTCGGCCCCTAATTCCTGTAAGTCCCTCAGGCGTTGTAACAGGAAGGATAGCTTCTAAAGCATGTCCAGTCCCCTCACTTTTTATTCTTTCCATCCCCAACATGTATAGGATCGGTGGCCCCTTTGTTATGTGAAATTTATTCCTCATGACACGCAGATAAGGAAATTCCTTGATGGTCAGAGTTTCATAAGAAGCTACTCTTTGAAAAACAAAGCTTAAAACTGACAGACAACTTAATCTGTTCATCAGACGTTTTATCTAAGACTACGTGCAGGTCACTGTGCTGAACACCAAGTGGAAGCAAAGAGGAATCTCACAGAATGGACCTTGATCTCAAGAAGCCGGAGTCTGGAAAGACACACACACCCATCATGTACATACATGCATATATGTATATGCAGGCAAACATATCACTTTTTATTATTAAGCGATAAAATAAAATGGAAGTCCAGAGGAGAGAGCATACTCCACTTGGGTATATGGTACTGAGAAGAGCAGTGACGGCCATGGCTTAGAACTCTGGAGTCAAACGCCTAATCAGTAGTACAGTTATAGGCCACATAAGGATGGTTGTCATTGAGGGACCACATATACAACAGTGGTCCCATAAGGTTATAATGGAACTGAAAATTTCCATTTTTTAGTGCTGATGTAGCCATTGTAAGAGAGCATAAGGCATTATTTATGTGTTTGTGTCATGTTGGTGTAAATAAACGTGCAGCTGCCCAGTCATAAAAATAACGCAAAAACAGTTATGTGCAATGCAATATATACAATACCCTTGCTACAATACACTTGATTATGATAAGGAATATTACTGGCTTATGTACTATACTTTTGTTATTTTAGAGCGTACTCCTTTGCTTATTTAAAAACAAAGTTTACAGGAGGCTGGAGTTGTGGCTTAGTGGTAGAGCGCTTGCCTGGCTTGTGTGAGGCCATGGGTTTGATACTCATCACCACATAAAAATAAATAAAAGATCCTTTGACAACTAAAAAAATATTTTTGTAAAAAAATCCCATTTACTAGGCTGGGGATATAGCTCAGTTGGTAGAGAGCTTGCCTTGAAAGCGCAAGTCTCTGGGTTCAAATTCCCAGCACTGCAAAAAACAAACAAACAAACAAACAAAAATCCCATTTACTGTAAAACAGTATGCTGTGTTATACTGGCAGCAGCCTTATACATCTTGTGTTTACCAGGTCTCTTGATTTTATCCAGAAGCCATATCAGCCAGGCATGGTTGTGTGTACCTGTAGTCCCAGCACTCAGGAGACTGAGGCTGGAGAATCACTTGGGCCCGGGAATTCAAGGTGTGCTTGGGGAATACGGTGAGACCTGACTCCAAAAACAAACAAATGAAAAAAGCTATGTTATGTGATTGGCCCATATTATCTAGGTCGTAAGACCACTCTGATGTTTGCACAACAAAATGAATGAACGGTGCATGTCTCAGAACGTTCCCACTGTTAAGTGACACGCGACTGTACTCGTTGTAGGCTTCTTGGGTAAGTTATTTCTCTAATACTCTTGTTTCTTCATCTCGTAAATGGGTATAAGAAGTACCTACTTTATAGGACAGTGCAAAAATTAAACAATATATGATAGTCTCCTTTTATCTGTGTTTTGCCTTTTTCAGTTTCAGTTACCTATGGTCAACTGCAGTCCAAAAATATTACATGGAAAATTCTGGAACCTACTCATAAAGCTTTAAATAACTTTTATTACAGTCTATTCATGTAGAAGTAGCTGAACATGTTGGAGAAAGGCCCAATTTTGCCATCAGTGGGGTATGGAGGAATAATGATAATGATAACATCAGGAAAAATAAGTTGTGTTCTGGCTCACACAGAGCATCAGATTCCTCCCTGGGTCATTTTGACCTTATTCTGAAGGTTGAAGGGTGCCGCTGGAGGTTTTAGAGTGGACCAGTAATGATCAGACTCTGGCATTAGGAAAATTAATGTAGCAATGGTCTTTATGTTGTCCATAAAGGGGAAATTTGTTAAGACAAGGTCTTGAGTGCCTAAACTGTCAGTTACCTCATAGGTCTAACTTGATCCCATTTATATGATGGACAATTTCCTTTGTCATTGAATTAACTAGACATCATTTTAAATGATGTTTTCTACATCTCTTTCACCCTCTGCACCCCACACCTCCCTCTGTAGTGACCTCTCTCCCACTTAGGGCCCCTTTTAACCTGTTTTCTTCTTCCATCCATCTAAGATGGGAAGGTTTTGATATGTCATTTATTCATAATTAAATAAAATGCAGTCAAAGCAAATGCATTTTTTCTCATTCATTTAAAAGCACATTTTAAGCCATTTCTTTTTTCTTTTTTTCTTTTTTTAGCCATTTATTTCTAATTACAGTTTAAGAGGCCTTTCTTTTCCTTAGGAAATTTCAAGCATCAAGCAAATTGGGTAAAATCCTTTTAGACCTATTCAAGTGGCTCTAAAAAATCAATTTTATTTAGTTTTTTTTTTAACAGAGGGCAGAGGGAGCCTCCATATCTTCCCCAAAGAGAGCTGTCCTCTCCCTTGAGTAATG
The DNA here is from genome assembly GCF_902686455.1 of Sciurus vulgaris. Taxonomy (NCBI): domain Eukaryota; kingdom Metazoa; phylum Chordata; class Mammalia; order Rodentia; family Sciuridae; genus Sciurus; species Sciurus vulgaris. Next base: position 122,303,994 of record NC_136467.1, on the reverse strand, counting down.
GGGTGAAACAGCTCTGTGGAAAGGCCAGTGTCATTGCCTCTGCTCTGGCATGAATCAGCCTGTTCCTCACTTACATAGACATCTGCTCCTCAGTGGATAGATGTGTTGTCTTGTGCCACTTATGGCCACTGCTCTGTGCTGTGCACGTAGCCTGACACACCTGTTCTTCCATCTCACTCGCTCAGAAGTCTGTTTCTTTTTCTGGGTGGGTGGTGCTGGGATCAAATTCAGAGCCTCGAGCATCTAGGCATCATTGTACCACTGAACTAGACCCCAGCCCCCTAACAAGTCTATTTCCATCACATGTGAAGTTTTACTTCTTCCTCAGTTTTGTTTTCTACTGTGTAGGATATCCCAATAGTTCCTCTCTTGTTTGTTTTTTTTCTCTAGAAGTTTGGAAGAGTCTTGAAAAAGCAAGTGTGTCTTAGAAACTCATTGGTAGTTTCAGCAGTAGAACATTACCTGGTTGTCCTGTGAATTCTGAATTTTTGTTCTGAAAACATTTGATTTTAGATTACATAAGCACTTAGAACACTGATTTCAGACTCTTTTGAACGTAGTTTTGACAGGATATAAGAGACCCAGTTAAAGAATGACTCCTTTTAGTTGTTTCTGAAACAACCGAAGAGATTGAAACATAGTCAGACAGATAGAAGTAGCACTTTTATTACCAGTAAAGGTGTTTGGCAGTTATGACCTTGATCAGCCAGATGAGTTCAGCATCGGGAGCAGACAGATTTACAGGCCAGTTAACAGCACAGCTGGCTCAGGAGCCCTTCCCCACAGGCCAGGCCCTCTGCCTCACAGGGTGGAGCAGAAGAGATTGCATGCCTCCTGCAGACAGGGCAGTGGAGCCTCTCCTACAACCTCATGTGGGTCATGGGAAACGTTCAACAGATTTACTTTTTGATCGTGTACATTTCATCAAATTAGGAATTTGCTTACAGATCTTTTGATTCAGTGGGTATCTAAGTTGCAGTATGCATTCAATAAATATATTTATTGTGAAGTGCAATTTGTTTTAGCAATATTATAATATGTTGCCTTCTGTTTTTTGCTTTCAATTAATCAGAAATAAGAAGTACATGGTTTCCCCATTCTACTTAGAAGAAATGACTGCAAAGTAGATGATGGTGCAAAAATCAGCCCTAACAAACTTGAAGAGTCAGGAACATTTTCTATTTCTGTAGCCTCATTACATCTTGCTCAGCTAAGAAATGTGATTGCTGCTTCCAGTGCTTGGGGGCAGTGGCTGAAGCCACTTGACCAGGCTCTGGAGGAAGCGCTGTGGTGCAGGCATGAGTATGTCACCCTGGTCCTGGTGAGAAGGCCACTCTTGCTCTCATTTTCAGACTTGGCTTCTCAGGACTATTCATTTGTCTTTCAGGCTAAGAATAGTTGCCAGATAAGCAGCTGTGTGGATGTAGAAACAGACTGTTTGCACTGTCTGATGAGTACTTTGTGCCTTGAAAGCTGAGATTCCATGTAGTGAGCTCTGGAAAACAACTACCCCTAAATTCAGAAGATAATGAGAAGATTGATTATATTCCTTATCTCGCCAAGCATTCTGTTGACCAGTGTAGTTCACTGACCTGAAGATGGATCCAGTAAGTCGGGAATGTACTGTTTCACATTGTTCCCCTTGAAAAATGTATTTAATCAGTGGGTAGAATGCTCAGGGCAATGAACTTGAAATGACCTTTGTCCTTGAGGCACCTATGGGAGTCTGCATGTGTCACACTTGACAAGGAAGAGAATTTGGAGGAAAAATACAAATGAGAGTTGATTTAATTTTCAAAAGTCTGTATAAATAATTTTTTAAATTATTTTTTCTGATAATTCTTAGTAAAATTGTATTTTCTGTATTTTTCACATAAATTGGGTGAACCAAGGCTAGGAGTGCTATTGATTCTGACTTTTGCTAAAACAAAAATATCATTTAAAATAATGTATCCTCATGATGAAAAAAATCAAACAATGTAAAAATTTATAAAAGGTCTTGGCCTCTCATCAGTCCCTCAAATAATTTTATGTGTATTTTTTCAGATTTTTTCCATGCATAATCAAAATAGAGTCCATTTTTGTTTTGTGAAGATACATAATTTGCACCTTGGCCTTTTCACTTAATATATTATTATTATTTTGGTACTGGGGATTGAACCCAGGGACACTCTACCACTGAGCTACATCTTCAGCCCTTTTTGTTTATTATTTTGAAACAGGGTCTTGCTAAGTAGCCAAGTCCTTGAATTTGTTTATCCTCCTTCATCAGCCTCCCAAGTAGGGATGGCAGGTGTGCGCCACTGTGCCCAACTTCACTTAATATATTATCTGAACTGATTGAAGAGTTTCTTTTCTTTCTTTTTATCATGAATGAATGTTGACTCAAGCATGATTTACTCTAATGAAAGGAATATATATATGACTTTTCTTCTTTAATCTGTTAATGGATATATCAGATTCTTTGATGTTCTACACTCCTGATGTTCCTGGGATAATTTTAGTGAGTTCTTAACATTGACAACTGCTTATTCTTTAAAGATATTTCAGGGATGTCACAGATGAGCAGAATGTGTCACCTGGGCTGGAACACCCAAGAGGAACATAGCCTGACTTGTGCCAGGAATGTGATTGACCATATATAGTACAGAGCCAGAGGAAATAATGATCCAGCATTTCCAGGACCTGTTCTCAGTATAGTCCTTTTGGTTATTGGAGATGATGCTGTTAATTAAAAGTTAATAATATAAAAAGTTAATAATGTCATTAGCTACAAAGTTATTAAATTCTATGTAACATTTTCTTAGTTATAATCTCAAGGAACCTTACGCATCCTGAGGTTCCATCTCCCACCGCCACTCCCCAAGGGCACTCTACCACTGAACTGTATCCACAGCCCTTTTTATCGTTTTATTTTGAGACATGGTCTCATGAAGTTGTTCTGGTTATTCTCGAACTTGTTATCTTCCTGCCTTTGCCTCCCATGTACCTGGTACTGAGGGATTTTGAAATGCTTTGACTGTCTTCAGTTAGGAGTTTATTATATTTCATTTTCTTTATAGACCTTTGGGGGTAGCTTAGTAGTCAGGTAGAGTTTCTTATATCATCCCCCAATTAAAATATTGGCATGTCTTTTGAGTACTAGGCCAGAACTTGCCCAGTTATTTCTTTGAGGAAGTGAACTTTTCTCTACCAGCTCTGTAACAACTGGTGAATTTGGCAATATATGACAGTTTAATTGGAGATTTACTATGAATAGTCATCACAAGTGACAAGAACTTGAGTACTCTCTTCAGTTTAAAGTCTAGATTTGAGATTAGTAGCATAAAAGGTGTGATTTAGAAGCCAAGTCAGGGGTTTAGATATTTAGGTTTCAAGTTCCAATCTGAAGATTGTGTTGGTGGGTGATCTTTACAGTTGCTTCTAGCTTCCTGAGACTTTGGTTTTGTAAATGCATTTGTAAATGCACGCACTTCTTTTAGACTGACCTCTCAGTTGATAACTGAAGCCTGTGGACAGGAGATGGAAAGTTAGGATCTTGACTTGTATTGAAATTATGCCACCTTTGTTGGTTCATGCCTCTCTTTATCCTGATGCTGATTTTCTTCTTCCTGTGTTTTGGATTATATATTGTACATTGTTACTTCTGCCATTGGTGTTTATTTTTAGGGAGGGCAAGAATTTTTTTATCAGTTTTTTTTAGAGCAGTTTTAGATTTATAGAAGAGTTGCTCAGAAAGTACAGAGTTCCTATGTACCCTCCCACCTCCTGTTTCCCCTGAAATTGACATTTTTGCATGCGTGGTATTAATATCTTCTTAAAAATTTCTTAGTTGTAGATGGACATAATACCTTTGTTTTATTTATTTATTTTCATGTGGTGCTGAGGATCGAACCCAGTGCCTCACACATGCAAGGCAAGTACTCTACCACCAAGCCACAACCCCAGGCCTGGTATTAATATCTTGAATGTGAGTGATTTATAAAGTAATATTGATATTATTAACTAAAGTCCATTAGGATTCGCTTTTTGTATAATTTCTGTGGATTTCAACAAATGCATAGTGTCACATTTCTCCTATTATAGTCATAGAATATTTTCATTGCTCTAAAAATGCCCTGTGCTCTATCTCTTCTTCCCTCCTCTTCAATCCCTGCGCCCCTGCAGACACTGATCTTTTTATTGCCTCTCTAGTTTTGTCCTTACTGGGATGCCATATAGTTGGAATCATATTGTATGCAACTTATTCAGACTGGCTTCTTTCACTTAGCCGTATGCACTTAAAATTAATCTCCAAGGGTTTCTTGCGGTTTTGATACCTCATTTCTTTTTATCCTTGAATAATATTCCATTGTATGGATGCATGCTGGTGTTTTTATTCATTCACCTATCAAAGGACATCTTGGTTGCTTCCAAGTTTTGGCAATTAAGACTAGAAGCTACTGTAAACATTCATGTGTGGGTTCTTGTGTGGACATGTTTTCAGCTTATTTGGGTAAATATGTAGGAGTATGATCACTGAAGCACACGGTATGCCTGTTTAATGTTGTAAGCAACTGTCCTTATTTCTTTTTTATCTTTTTTTTTTTTTTTTTTTCCTGTCTCTTTTCTGCCTTCTCCTACTCCAACTCCCTGCTTGCTGTTTCCCACTCCAGCACTGGGGATTGAACCCAGGGCCTCGCACATGCTAGGCAAGCACTGCACTACTGAGCTACACCGCAGTTTCCAACTGTCTTTCAAGGTAGATTTGTCATTTTGTATTCCAATGAATGACAGTTTTCTGACTCCACATCCTTGCCAGCATTTGTGCTTCAGCCATCCTAATAGGTTGTGTAATATA